>NC_060119.1:876537582-877847082 GCF_021461395.2 Schistocerca americana
GTTAGAATTAGAAAACAGAACTTCTGCAGTACATTTGTTACACTTCGATAACATTCTACATGCCAAACCAATGTATGAAGTTATTTTCAATTCCAGTCCTCTTTCTTTGCAAACTTGGCATAATACGTTGTGTTTCAAAATATTAGAGAGCAAGGAAATGTTAATTATTTCATTCACATCATTATTGTCACTTTCAGAGTTTTAAAATTTTTCTTTGCTGTCACAAGGTGTCTTGCAGGAAGTTCTATCACAGTCATTTGGAGTAGTCGGTGAACCAGTCTGAGCAGTATCTCCCTTTCAAACAACAAAAGATTTCTTCTTTCACTCATTGTGCCTTTTCTTAAACACTCGATTGCTGAAACGGGGCATATTATATCCACAAACCAAATACGTAAAACAGGTATGAGCAAAATTCGCCAAAACACGCAAAATTGAACAGCTAAACAACACAAAGCAAACTCCACAAGTCAACACACATGATATAGCATTTATGTTTACCGACTGGAACAGTCACTTGTCACAGAGATAAAGCCATACAATGCTGGAAAACAAAACACTGTCTAATTCCACAAAGATACCCTGCTTGCAGCCAACGAGCGGCGCCGTCAGAGGTGACACACCAAGTCGCTACAGCCATTTACGCGGTACGTCAACTTTACAGTGATTAAAAAAAATCACTTAGAAGGGTGAAACTTGATTTGTTTTATTCAGAAAACTCCAAATAATTTTATAATGAAAAAGCCAAAAAACGTTAACTCATTCCTTAATATAAGGGATGGCTTTCTTTCACTGCTAACAGATAAATGCAGAAACTGATATTACCGAAGCCTGTAAGGTACAGAAACTTGCAATTAAATTTTAGAAGACATTAACTTCAAACAGTTTATACAAACAGACAAATATCTGCAAATATATTCCTTGACCGCTAAGCTCCAGCTGAATTTTTCACTTATCAAAACAATGCTCTACTTTTGCCATAGTTAAGAGCCACATTAAAAATTGAGGTTCTTCAAACCTACAGACTTTCAATACTTTGTGAAGATTAATACAGTGCAAAATCATCATCTCTACTCTGTCTGGCAATTCAGACCACAAATTACCAGTTGGATCATACCAGTAAATCCCTGATTCTTTAACAGACTCGGACTCCCATGTATAAAACAGCTTCAAATGCCCTATTACAAAGAGTAAATGTGTTAAATATCTGCCTTTAAGCATGAAAGCAAGAGAAAAATTATGAAAGTTTTGAAATAAGTTTGTTGGGAGACATTGTGAAACATTGGATGAATATAAATTGAGTAATTTGTCCTCCACTTTAAGCAAAAGCTAGTTTTTCACAAATCTCCATGTTTATGATGTCACATCTCCTGAACTGTGTGGTGTGTAGTGATAATTTTGTACATGTGGTACGAGACTATGTAGCTGCTGCATGCATGGCGTTGCAAATGAAGTTCGTAGAAACGAAGTAATAAATTTAAAAGTTATTCCTGATGCTCAAGTTTGACTGCATGAACAGCCAAAATGTAGTAAGTGATTAATGTTTTGCTTTTATCTTTTTTTTTCTCCTTTGGAGTGTCAGTGAGAAAAAGTTTCATAGAAGTCTGAAATGTCTAAACTTTGTTGATAGTTGCTAGGTGCTCTGATTCTCAAATACTGGATGAATGAAGTCCATGTATTTGTGTGCTATGCTGCAACTGGTACCAATTTACTCTCAGTGGTAAAGATACTGTCTCTTTATCAAAGTTTGCCATGAAATTTTCTCCAGGGTCCCTTTCTTTTTCAACTGTGGCAGAAAAATTATTTCTCTCTATAAAGTTCACAACACTGAAGCAATATTGTAGAAAAAAAGAGTTTTACATAATTCAGCATGGGTCTGAGATAGCAAGCTCATTGCACAGTTTTCCTAAAGTTACACTGAATATAATTTGTAAAAGCAATCAAATAAGCCAATATTTGCAATGTTAATAACTAAGGCACAAATGGAAACAGGTTTTTCCAGTACTGTAAATCAATTTGTAAACGAAGTTTTGAGATTGGGGTTGTGGAAAGTCAATGGAAATTTTTCTTCCCATCACTGATTATTAATCTATTAACTAATTCACACAATTCCAGGCAAAAGATATATATTTACAGATCTAATATTGCATAAAAAAAGACACACAAACATTGCAGCATGTTTCTCATACATAGATGTTCCACAGGTCAATATGTTATGACTAATGCCACAGAAAGTATAAATACAACAGGCACAAGCATGTGCCAGGAAAGTAATTATTCACAGATTAAGTATTGCTTGCAAAGCAAATGTTTGAACTGTTCTCATTCTCTCACAAGAAGGCTAAGAAATCATATAATCAACAGGAAGAGCTTCCAATAGAAAATAGGTATATCACTTGCAAATATTGCATCTAATAGTTTGGAAATACAACATAGTGCAAATAATATCTGTCGATTCACTTTTGAAAGCAGCACAAACAAGTGTGTGACCACATCTTTGGGGTGCAGCAACCAGTCCATATTCATTCAGTTTTTGTTCGTTTGCTGCTTGGTTCACTGCTCTGAGAGTTTGAGTCTTCAGAAAAACCGAGCTGAGCAGAGAAGTCTGTGGGCCCTTGAGAATCACTAACAACAGAAAAACCTGCAACATGAAATACCAATGCCAATTCACTAAGACATTCTACCTCAGTAATGTTTTATCACAACTGCAAGACAGGATAAACCATCAATAGAAGTTACACAGGAAAAAGATAGCCATTGTTATGTAATGGTAAACACTGTGTTAAGCAAGTATCTAAAGTTTCATTAGTAAATTAATGATGGGAAGAACCCTTGAGAGCATCTATTTCAGCAGTTTTTTGGCTTCTCCATTCCAAATGCCTAATGCCTTAAACCTCAGCAAAGGTAACAACCTATGTCAAGAGGAGTAAATTGAGGCCTGCATTTTTTGACAACTGGAAAGTCTTGTGACTGGTGGCCACTACAAAGGAGTACAGAATGAAAGGACCATAAAAATTAAACAAATTTATTATAGTGATGGAAGTGGAAAAAAATTCACAGCAACAATGACATTCGTACATGCAGACAATGGAAAAAAGTTAAGATATGTATTTAAACATATTACTTTCTTGTTGGGCTATTTGATCCCAAGTGGTCTAATTTTGGAAAAGTTCCCACATGACCATCCTGGATTTTGCAGAAATTGTGTGTGAACATTTGCATATGTTTCCAGTGAACACTAGTAAAATTTTAGATTCAGCAGTTTAATACTTGCAGATATATAGTCACTGCTCTCAACAGTGCACCCGTGAGTTTTTGGCAATTTTGAGACAAAATCTTCAGTAATATTTTCTTGAAAGAAACCAAACTACACCCTCTTTTACAACTTTTTGTTCTCTCCTAAGCGATTTCCTGGGCAATTTTCATATAAATAGTTTGAAGCAAAGTATGCCAAAAAATTTGAAGTTTAGTTTTTTATATTTCCCACAAGTGAATGCGGGATGAGCCTGGAGCTTTGCTTGTAATAACTTAGCAATAAATGGTATTAAAATATAAAATTTCATTCTCTTACTGCTTTCTAATAATTTACAAATTGAGGGAATAGTTGACAATTTTTCTAAAAATCAAAAATGGCTATTTTTGGCCCACTTTTTTTTATAAAAGAGTGTACTGTGAACTCTTTCCACTTTCATTAGAAGACCCATGTTCTAAAACTAGTTTTACGCCAATGTGGAGGTACATTGAAAATGGTCCTATATTCTGCTGATGTGCAAGTTTGAAATCTTTTATTATGTTCTACAATTGTTTAGTACACACTGTGGAAGATAATATCAAAAGTCTTGGTGACTAGGAAATGAGTGAGTGACAAAAACTGCAAATAAGTAGTGTTGCCAATTTTTTAAATGTCTACAGCATTTAGTGCTACAAAATTCTTTTTGTAAAAAATAGAATGGAATAAGGAATCCAGCAAAACTAATAGTTTGCTCTTTTTGCGGCTTTAATAATTTGAAAAGTGTAATTTTCTGCATCCTGTCTTATCAAAATTTCTTTCTGAACAAACCGATCAGCAACATCATCTGACTGGCAGTATAGTTTTCCTTATTACATTCTACAGCAAATTAAAGAAAGCTGTAAAAAATTCAAGTAGCTTCAAGTAAACATATGCTTTGGGTCTTAAACTTCTTCCAGCTCTGACCTCTGACACTTATAGAAATCTATCATCAGGTTGTAAAGAAACAGGCTGCAGTTGCACAGGTATCAGGCATGGGCCCTATCATGGCGGGGATGCTGCTTTTCTCACTTTAAAAGGAACCAGCAGTGGTTAATCCACCTTGGACCACTGCAGCACTAATGCTCTACATAAACTGTAAACTATGCTAACACTAAGTATATTATACCTTAAATCAGAATTAAACTTTTACTTCACTAGCATTACACAATAAAAATATACTAATAATTCTCTATAATTTGAATCCTTTCCAAAAAAAAAAATGTCAGGACAACTGCTACGAAATTCACCAAAATTTACACAATGTGTCAACGGTGTCAAACCTGAATGCAATTTATACGCCTGATCTCCTCTGTCTTGGTAATGCATAGTTAAATTGTGAAAGTCGTTTGGCTGGATACTTGAAGGGACCAAACTACTAGCTCCCGAGTCCCTTCGTGCTCTAACAGACAGATCTATATGACTGTAGATCAAGGATAGCCAACTGCACACAATAGAGGGGAAGAAATCCCAAAGTCTACAAATGTCAGCAAAGCTGAGGTAAGTGACAAAAACAGGGAGATGGAGGAAGAAAGGTAAGCAAGGTGCCCCATCTAGGGACCAGCCAGTAGCCCCTGAGAGCAGAGTGCAATGAGGGGATAAAGACATGCCCCAGCCACTGCCACTTACTAGAGGTACTCGACTCTTAAAATGCCTTGGAAGGACTAGAGACAAGGAAAGAAGGACTAGAGACAAGGAAAGAAGCACAGAGAGGCAAAAGACAATCAAGCCCAGACAGCAGCAGCCTTGTCTGGGAAGAGGAGGCAACTGTGTGTCCTCCCAACCCCTCAATTTATCAATAAGGTTAAACAGCCCTCCCTTAAGGAGAAAGGTAGAAGCCCATTTCACAAATAAAATGTAAAACTAGGTCAGCCATTGGGACATCGTCTCCTAACACCAGGGGCTGCAAATCAGGGATTAAGAGTCTGCTGCAGGGTGGCTAGGTTGGGATAGACCAGCAAAATGTGTACCACCATCGGGTCCTCACTATGGAGGAGATGACCATGAGTCAAGCCAAGGGCAGCCAATGTGGAGATGGCAAAGGATGGTAGAGTTCTTGCAAGAGGCTTCCATGGAGGGCATCCAAGAATACGTAGTCTCCTTTACCACCTGTAGTTAGTTTGATGAAATCAGAGTGAGCCATTCCATATTTCAGGCACCTAAAACTTGACAGAATAATACATATTGGAGGTCTGTTTCTGGAATATTTATCAAGAGTCAGTTTACTGGTAGCCTACCAGCAAGTTTATTCCTCAGGTTCCCCATGCAGTCCGGGGTCCATACAAAGGTCACTGAGCATCCACACTGTCCAAGGGCACACACAGAATCCTGGATAGCAATGACCAAGGGATGGAAAGGGTAGCACTAGTAGAAAGCTTGCAAACTACTCATGGAATCACTGCAGATGGAAAAGGACCCCACCAATGCAGAAAGAGAGATGCTCAAGAGCATGAGGGATGGCTACCAACTCTGCAGTGAAAACACTACAGCCATCCAGCAAAGTGAGTAGTCCAGTATGTCCTGCATGACCATAAGCAATGCCTGTATGACCAGCCAGCCTCAGCACTGGCTACCTGGAAAATAATCCTTTGCTCAGAGTCCCCAAGCCCCAGTCACAACAAGCGAATACTTATTGGCATGCAAGGGTAGTTTTCAACTCTGAGGCACCAACAATGCAATCCCTACATGGTCAGGAGCTACCATGCATTAGGGGAAACAATGGCTTTCTGAATACCTTTTGACTAGTTACGCCATGAAAAGGAACCAGTGATATGTTCATCAGTGGCAGCTCACATGAAATGTTTTTCCATAAATGCTGTAAATAGTATCTAGATTCAGATTTTCAGCTGTGTTACCCAGGAAGGAATTTGAGATAACCAGAACCATTTCCACACTTATATATCTACTACAACTTTATATATAATGAACAAAGTATGAATGTTGATGTTGTGGTCTTCAGTCCTGAGACTGGTTTGACACAGCTCTCCATGCTACTCTATTCTGTGCAAGCTGCTTCGTCTCCCAGTACCTACTGCAACCTACATCCTTCTGAATCTGCTTAGTGTATTCATCTCTTGGTCTCCCTCTACGATTTTTACCCTCCACGCTGCCCTCCACTACTAAATTTGTGATCCCTTGATGCCTCAGAACATGTCCTACCAACCGATCCCTTCTTCTAGTCAAGTCGTGTCACAAACTTCTCCCCAATCCTATTCAATACTTCCTCATTAGTTATGTGATCTACCCATCTAATCTTCAGCATTCTTCTGTAGCACCACATATCGAAAGCTTCTATTCTCTTCTTGTCCAAACTATTTATTGTCCATGTTTCACTTCCATACATGGCTACACTCCATACAAATACTTTCAGAAACGACTTCCTGACACTTAAAACTATACTCGGCATTCACAAATTTCTCTTCTTCAGAAACACTTTCTTTGCCATTGCCAGTCTACATTTTATATCCTCTCTACTTCGACCATCATCAGTTATTTTGCTCCCCAAGTAGCAAAACTCCTTTACTACTTTAAGTGTCTCATTTCCTAATCTAATACCCTCAGCATCACCC
Organism: Schistocerca americana; assembly: GCF_021461395.2. Taxonomy (NCBI): domain Eukaryota; kingdom Metazoa; phylum Arthropoda; class Insecta; order Orthoptera; family Acrididae; genus Schistocerca; species Schistocerca americana. The sequence goes on from NC_060119.1 coordinate 876,544,417, forward strand.
GACTTAATTCGACTACATTCCATTATCCTCGTTTTGCTTTTGTTGGTGTTCATCTTATATCCTCCTTTCAGGACACTGTCCATTCCATTCAACTGCTCTTCCAAGTCCTTTGCTGTCTGACAGAATTACAATGTCATCGGCAAACCTCAAAGTTTTTATTTCTTCTCCATGGATTTTAATACCTACTCCGAATTTTTCTTTTGTTTCCTTTACTGCTTGCTCAATATACAGATTGAATAACATCGGGGAGAGGCTACAACCCTGTCTCTCTCCCTTCCCAACCATTGCTTCCCTTTCGTACCCCCTCGACTCATAGCTGCTATCTGGTTTCTGTACAAATTGTAAATAGCCTTTCGCTCCCTGTATTTTACCCCTGCCACCTTCAGAATTTGAAAGAGAGTATTCCAGTCAACATTGTCAAAAGCTTTCTTTAAGTCTACAAATGCTAGAAACGTACGTTTGCGTTTCCTTAATCGTAAGGTCAGTATTGCCTCACATGTTCCAGTATTTCTACGGAATCCAAACTGATCTTCCCCAAGGTCGGCTTCTACTAGTTTTTCCATTCGTCTGTAAAGAATTCGCGTTAGTATTTTGCAGCTGTGACTTATTAAACTGATAGTTTGGTAATTTTCACATCTGTCAACACTTGCTTTCTTTGGGATTGGAATTATTATATTCTTCTTGAAGTCTGAGGGTATTTCGCCTGTCTCTTACATCTTGCTCACCAGATGGTAGAGTTTAGTCAGGACTGGCTCTCCCAAGGCCATCAGTAGTTCCAATGGAATGTTGTCTACTCCTGGGGCCTTGTTTCGACTCAGGTCTTTCAGTGCTCTGTCAAACTCTTCACGCAGTATCTCATCTCCCATTTCATCTTCATCTACATCCTCTTCCATTTCCATAATATTGTCCTCAAGTACATCGCCCTTGTATAGACCCTCTATATACTCCTTCCACCTTTCTGCTTTCCCTTCTTTGCTTAGAACTGGGTTTCCATCTGAGCTCTTGATATTCATACAAGTGGTTCTCTTATCTCCAAAGGTCTCTTTAATTTTCCTGTAGGCAGTATCTATCTTACCCCTAGTGAGGTAAGCCTCTACATCCTTACATTTGTGCTCTAGCCATCCCTGCTTAGCCATTTTGCACTTCCTGTCGATCTCATTTTTGAGACGTTTGTATTCCTTTTTGCCTGCTTCATTTACTGCATTTTTATATTTTCTCCTTTCATCAATTAAATTCAATATCTCTTCTGTTACCCAAGGATTTCTACTAGCCCTCGTCTTTTTACCTACTAGATCCTCTGCTGCCTTCACTACTTCATCCCTCAAAGCTACCCATTGTTCTTCTACTGTATTTCTTTCACCCATTCCTGTCAATTGTTCCCTTATGCTCTCCCTGAAACTCTGTACAACTTCTGGTTTAGTCAGTTTATCCAGGTCCCATCTCCTTAAATTCCCACCTTTTTGCAGTTTCTTCAGTTTTAATCTACAGGTCATAACCAATAGATTGTGGTCAGAGTCCACATCTGCCCCTAGAAATGTCTTACAATTTAAAACCTGGTTCCTAAATCTCTATCTTACCATTACATAATCTATCTGATACCTTTTAGTATCTCCAGGGTTCTTCCATGTATACACCCTTCTTTCATGATTCTTAAACCAAGTGTTAGCTATGATTATGTTGTGCTCTGTGCAAAATTCTACCAGGCGGCTTCCTCTTTCATTTCTTTGCCCCAATCCATATTCACCTACTACGTTTCCTTCTCTCCGTTTTCCTACACTCTAATTCCAGTCATCCATGACTATTAAATTTTTGTCTCCCTTCACTATCTGAATAATTTCTTTTATTTCATCATACATTTCTTCAATTTCTTCGTCATTTGCAGCATGAGTTGGCATATAAACTTTTACTACTGTAGTGGGTGTGGGCTTCGTATCTATCTTGGCTACAATAATGCGTTCACTATGCTGTTTGTAGTAGCTTACCCGCATTCCTATTTTCCTATTCATTATTAAACCTACTCCTGCATTACCCCTATTTGATTTTGTGTTTATAACCCTGTAGTCACCTCCTGCCTCCTTCCTCCTGCCACCGAACTTCACTAATTCCTACTATATCTAACTTTAACCTATCCATTTCCCTTTTTAAATTTTCTAACCTACCTGCCCGATTAAGGGATCTGACATTCCACGCTCCGATCCGTAGAACACCAGTTTTCTTTCTCCTGATAACGACATCCTCTTGAGTAGTCCCCGTCCAGAGATACGAATGGGGGACTATTTTACCTCCGGAATATTTTACCCAAGAGGATGCCATCATCATTTAATCATACAGTAAAGCTGGATGCCCTCGGAAAAAATTACGGCTGTAGTTTCCCCTTGCTTTCAGCCGTTCACAGTACCAGCACAGCAAGGCTGTTTTGGTTATTGTTACAAGGCCAGATCAGTCAATCATCCAGACTGTTGCCCTTGCAACTACTGAAAAGGCTGCTGCCCCTCTTCAGGAACCACACGTTTGTCTGGCCTCTCAACAAATACCCCTCCGTTGTGGTTGCACCTACGGTACGGCTATCTGTATCGCTGAGGCACGCAAGCCTCCCCACCAATGGCCAGGTCCATGAGGGGGGGGGGGGGGGGGGGGCGCATTATGAATAAAAGTAGATAATTCAGCCACCACAACACACAAAGACTCAACTGTCAGCCTGGAACTTCAAATTTTGTAGATGTTACAAGAGAGAGCACATTTTATTTAAAAATGTCAGTGTAAAATATTTTCCTACTACGAGTAAAGTTTTTATTAAAATTTATAAATAAATATGTAAATGCGATAATTAATACTCCAGACATAAAAATGTCACCACTCAAAATGAGATACTATCTCATTAATCTTATTGTGAAACAGGCAATGTTATTCTCTAAGTATCAGTTGGCAAGGACACACTTGAGTAAAGCCAGATTTACATGGGCAACCTCCTGTTCAAAATCTGCTACTCACGATGTGTGCATGTCTCATACTACAATGTATATTAGCCACTAAAAAACATTGTAAGTAGATCAATGATCAGCTGATCATGCTAAGTGTAGAGTTCTCCAATGCCAAATACACTGAAGAGCACACATGCCCAGAAACAGTGTGCCATCATCTAGTGACAGTGGGACTAAAAAATTAACCACCTTCATGTTAAAGGAATATATTTTGTGCTTTTTGTGTCTTCTTAACCTTCAATTTACTTTTAGTTCTGCTTCTGTGATACAGTGCAAAGGCTGTACGAGAACTTTTTCCCCTGAGATTTGTGCCCCACAAGAGAGACCCAATATTTTAAAGCAGTGAAATATCTAGGTTTCACAATAGCGGGACAAAAAAGAATGCAAATAAATGACAGTTTTTAAACAAAAACTTTTTCAACAGTGACAAAGTTAAACCTATTATAGAATATAGTTTCTGATACTATTCGGCACCTAGACACAAGAAACGAAGGGTACGGTAAAGTATGCTTATAAATAATGTTTGCTGTGTGTGTATGTAAATATTTTCCTCGGGCAAATAAATGCTGATGCTCTGATATGTTTGGACAAAGACTTTTTCTTTGAAGTCTCTTCGAGTTTGCTACTGGATACTAAAATCAATTCAATATTTTGGCGATCCAACTGTTGATCTTCAGGAAAATACTGCTTCTGCTGCTGAGTCCCACTGAGAACCGATACCAAGGCTGCAAATCAATGTATTGTATAGGCCTCCATACCATACACTACACATGCACCGCCCATCACACTTGCTGCCCTCCAAGAATGGGCAGGTGGTGCTACCCTTAGTAGAACACCAGCAGCTATGATGTATCTTACTCAGACAATTTTCAAACACACTGACTGACGCACAGAAGAATGTTCTGTTTTGATGCAGGTTGGTACAGGGTTCCACACCCTGCTAAGAGGGAACCCATTGTCTCTTTTAATCAAATTAATCACAACCTAATTTCAATTGCCTCTTTATAAACACTGTTCCAAAACCAGAAGCATTGGCAGCTATCACAGTCGGAAAATTTCATACCATGTCCCTCATTTAAGCAACGTTCTGCTACCGCCAATTTTTACAGCTGTTGCAGCCTTGTATGACGGCAATGGTCCACGCATGTCATGAACTGTGCAAATCTAACAGCCAATGTAAGCCTTCCCACACTGACACAGGATTTTGTATATACCAAGCTTCCAAAGTCACAAATCATCTTCCACAGGGCCAAGTACTGCCCTAATCTCTGAAGGTGGACGGAACACCATGTTAAAACTCCTTAAAATTCTTCCAATCTTAAGACGCCCCCAGCATAAGGAATACAGGCCACCGAGCTATACTCCTCTTCATGCAACTCCAGTGATGCTCCAAACTCCATAGCCTGACAGATCTGCTTTTCAGAGTATCCATTTTCCTTAAAAATAGCCATCCAATGCCCAAGTTGTCTGTGTTGCAAATGGCATATGCTCTGCATATAAGGGTCCACAGGATGTCACTGCATTAGTATGGTGGATGACAACTCTTAGCATCCACACACAAACAGTGTGCAGCAACTTTCGGTGAACACTGTGTCCCAGAGTACAGTCCGGTTTTTTGTAAACCATAACATCCAAGAATTGAGGCATCCCATCACTTCAAACCACAATGGTAAATTTAATCCTGGGATGAAAACAGTTGCAGTGGTCCAAAAATCTGTTGAGAGCATCACATCCGTGCAGCTGGACGAAAAAGGTATCATCTACATACCTTCAGCAGCATGTTGGTTCCAAAGCCGAAGTCCTCAATGCTATATCCTCGAAGTCCTTCATAAATAAATTTGTGATTACAGGTGATAAAGGAATGCCCATAGCCACTCCATCATCCTGTTCAAAAATGTTGCTGTTAAAGGAAAAATGGTCTGCCTAAGTTACATAAGGAAATCCTATTGTTAGCAATTTGGGTGCACCCACTTATAACCTGGCAAAGAATTTAGAATCTGTTCTCAGTCCATACATTGGCAAGTGTGAACACCATACCTCCAACTCTGTGGATTTTATTCGATGACTGAAATCTTTGAGGCTGGGTCCTTCAGATTTATTAGCAGTTTCGATGTGGTATCTGTTTACATGAGATCCTCTGGAAGAGTCCCTTTGATCAGTGAAAAACTGGATAGAGTGTTAGTGAAGCTTTGTTATGTGCTGACATCCACGTATTTTTCATTTTAACTGTTATCATTGCTAGTTGATTAAAAGTAGTCATCTGGGACAATGTTCCTATGGCGAAGAGGATAAACTGTAACACCCTGCCCTTTCTACAAAATGCTCAAATAATTTCCTTTCCTTCCTCCCCCCTGTCCCCCTCCCACTAAGCCTTCTACTTTCAAGTAGCAAATTCTACAATAAAAATCTGATCCTAAAATGGAGGGCATCTCTGTGGATTGTACAAATGAATTCCTTATATCTCCTTATAGTCCATTGCTCACCTAAGTGGAAATCTATTGTACTTACATGTGTTAGAATCTTCAAGTCCAAAGTTGGAATTTGAGGAATCCAGGGCTGCTTTCCGTGAAGGTGTGTTCTCTTTGTTGTGGTCTTTCATCTTCTTTTTCTGCAAACAGAAACACAACATTGAGAAGAGTTTGTATAGGCTAAATACTGTTTAACAGCAAAGGTTGTAGCAGTTTTCCAGCACACTTGACAAAAGCTGTTAACTCTAGAAAGCTCTAGCAATGACTGCTTTAGAAATTTCTCTGAAGGTTTGCTGCAAGACAGGGAAGCATCTTTGCCAGAAGAAAGAAGCTTTCCGTGTTAACAGCTAAGCATAATTTGCAGTTCTGATTAGTGGTAAACAATACTGTCGAAGGCATCTATCAATGTGAATGACATTATCTACAGTAAACCCACTATAGAAGCAACACCTTCCACCAGGAATAATGTGAGGACCACTACAGCAAAAAGTAAATAATAATAATAACAATAATAATAATACAGAAAGATAGCAAAGCAGATAAGAAAGCAATACCAAAACCTCAAGTACAAAGTTCAATAAGGGATCCGAAGAGAACACAGCCTGCCAAATTGTGACTTTACCCATTCCGCATGCATTTGCAACACTATTGCAGCCAGTTGCAGTAAGTGCATATCATTTAAAAACAGTAGATAAAATAATACTGACAAAAGTTGGGAATAGTGGGATTATTTCCTTAGATTGCCATTATAGAAAGTGGATGTAAAATGTTACAGTGGCTATCATATGATACTCAGTTCACTAGATAGGTTCACAAATTTGCAATAATGTCACCCATATGAAGTCAGCAAGTCTAAATAGGGGCAGAGGTAATGCGAGCATCAAAACTTCTACTGGATCCAGCAAATGGTACATCTACAAGAGAATGGTCCAATCTGACAAGTTGAAATCTACCCTGAAATTTCACACACACTAAGAATACACCACAATAAATGTACTGTCAAAATTTTAGCTGTGTTTTAAAAAAATGTCACATTTACTCAGTTTTGCTGTAAAAAAAGCTTGTTATAACAGCAGTTTGTACAGCATTTCCTGCACAGTGTGCAACTCTGAATAAGCATATGCAGCCATGGCAAGAGAACATAGTCCACATAAGATGAAGTCCAAGGTGCTCACATGCAATTTTAAGCACTTAAACCATACCTAAAATGTCAAGCCATTAATTTTGTGAAGGGCTTGCAGTTCATATTGTCAGCTAAACGGTTCCCTTCTTTAATTTTTGGTCCTAACTTCCACTGAGGTTACTGAAGATGCACTGGCATTTGAAGCTGTGGAAACAGTAATCCACTGACACCACACACATTGCAGACAAATGTGTCCTAACACTCACCAACAGCACAAGCAACTGTCTTTTTCGCTTGAAATGATAAAGCATGGCATGCAGTTCTTGCATAAAACCTGATGATTGGCTTTATACAGAACATTTTAGGCAACAAGAAGCTGCTTAGAATTCAGATCAGCTATGAATTTCTCTGTAGTCTTACCTATTAATGCCATTATCTCAACACTTTTACTTGAGCTAAACATAATTTTGAGGGGGAGGGATAGTATGGTGGGGATGGCGGACAGTGAAGTGCTGCAGGTTGGATGTATTGCAGGGAAAGTTCCCACCTGCACAATACAGGAAAGCTGGTGTTAGTGGGAACCATCCATATGGTAATGGCCATGAACCAGTCATTGAAATGAAGGATGTCAGGTTTGGCAGCGTGTTCAGCAAGAGGGTGGTCTGCCTGTTCTTGGCTGCAGTTTGCCGGTGGCCATTCATGCAGACAGACAGCTTGGTGGTTGTCATGCCCACATAGAATGCAGCACAGTGATTGCAGTTGAGCTTGTAAATCACATGACTGGTTTCACAGGTAGCCCCGCCTTTGAAGGAATAGGTGAAGTTCATGACCAGATTGGAGTAGGTGGTGGTGGGAGGATGTATGGGACAGGTTTTGCATCTAGGTCTATTACAGGGTATGAGCCATATGGTAAGGGGGTCAGGAGCAGGGGTTGTGTAAGGATGGAATAGTATATTGTGTAGGTTCAGTGGACGGCGGAATACCACTGTAGGAGGAGTGGGAAGAATAGCGGGCAGGACACTTCTCATTTCAGGACACAACGAGAGATAGTCGAAACCCTGGCGGAGAATGTAATTCAATTGCTCCAGTCCTGGGTGGTACCGAGTTAAGGGCGGAGTGCTCCTCTGTGGCTGGACAGTGGAACTTTGGGAGGTGGTGAGAGACTGGAAAGATAAGGCACAGGAGATTTGTATTTGTTCAACCTTGCACACGTGTGTGTGTGTGTGTGTGTGTGTGTGTGTGTGTGTGGCCGAAAGTTTCATTTGTTATTTGTGACAGTCTTTTTTGTTGTGCCTATCTGTAACTCAGCATCTTGACTGTATGGTGAGCAGCAACTTTCCTTTTCGTAATATTGTTAATAATACTGCACTAACTCTCAGGAGCAGTTCTAAAACTTTCAAATAGTTTTTCTTTCCTACTTCTGTGAGCTTCATTTTGACATACATTTCTTACTTTGCGTAAATCTTTCTTCCATTTATACAATTCATGTTCAGATTTTACAAAACTGACTTTGCACACTGCACACTACTTAAGTTTAAATTCTCCCTTCTTTGTTTAACCAAAAAATGTACAGCCTTTTCTGTGTGACAAGACTATTATTGTAGGGCCTACATGTTTTCTTGGGCTCAGAAGGTACTATATTTTTGTTTTGGACTTTAGTTATAACAACAATCATTTGAACCACAATTCAAGGAATCATCTGAGTTATTTCCTGTTTCTGCTAATATTTCCACAATTTCTAACAAAATGGTGACATCATTTGAATCAATGTCCACGAAATTAACTAATAAGTAGCAGACATGTAGTTCCTCAGGAAAAGTAGGCTATTTCGACTACATACCAACAAGGTGCACAGGTATACAGGTATTGGGGGGGGGGGGGGGGGGTGACCTCGTATGAGGGGTGTCCAAACACTCCCATTGGAGCCGTGAAGCTTTTTTTTTGTGGTGTTAAAGTCACGTTAAAATCTAGAAATTATTAGTTGTCATGAATATGAGTAAATTCTGACTGTAGGAGATAGTAACTGAAACATCTGCCACTTATTAGAAACAAAATTGGATATTATATCCTACTAAAAACTAGTATTTCCCCTACTAAAAACTAGCAATGCAGACAAGCTGATAAAATCTCAGGAAAGAATGACAAGGATAACAATGACTAGACAGCAAACCAACAGATGTAAAAGAATTTGAAAAATTAAAAAAGGTGGAAAGGACAAGAACCAGGCTGGACCACCAAGCAAAGGTAGTCAAGGACTCAATAGGTCAGAGCAGGTGACAGTGCAATCCCTCAAGCAGCCAATGAGGCCAATGTGCCCAATCTCACAAGGAAGAGCAGAAACGGCCATGGGTAAAAGTAAAACAAAATCAGCTGCTTTGGTGTCCTCCACTAGCACCAGAACCAGCATGTCACCAAGTTTAACGTTACACCTTAAGGTGATCAAATTAGGGCAGTCCAGTAGGATGTTGGCCACCATCAGACAGACACCACACTGATAGTGGGGTGGATCCTCACATCACAAGAAGTGGCCATGGGGCATACAAAAGCAGTCACTCAAAGTCAACAGAAAGGTAGATTCCCTGGGAGAAGCACAAAGGGAAGATAGCCACATGGCCTTGGTCCCCTTTATTGCTTGCAGTTTGGAGGAATTAAGGCAAATCAGTACACCAATCTCCCAAGTCGGCAACCTGGTAGCCTACTTGGCCAACCAATCAGCATGTTCATTCCCGGGATCTCCACATGACCTCGGGTGTAGATAAAGACTAACATCTAGCTTGGTAGAGGTCAGAAAGTAAATCTCAGAGAGTCACAATCAATGAGTGTCAAAGGTAGCACTGCAGACTATTCAGGGAGTCACTCCCTATTAAAAATGTCTCACTGGTGCAACAATGAAGGTGATAGAGGGCTCAGACAATGGCCACTAATTCTGCAGTAAATACACTGCATCAGTTTGGCCAGCAGTGTTGGTTACTGCACCTCTTATGTGCATCAGCAAAGTCGTTTGTCAATGATAGAGCAGTCCATATATACCACTTCCAACCTGGAAATGCATCGAAGGTGGCCGGGAGAAGGCAACAAAAAATCATTAGTTTAAAAAAGGATAGGTCGAGACAGATCCGAAGACAGTGTCTACACCATGGGGCCATATGCATCTGCTCCTTGGAAAGAGGTGACAGTGGGGAAGTTTAAGTTCAGAGCACAGACACTGTATGAGAACTGCAATTGTACCTCCAGTCCTGGGCCTATGTTGTTTGAGGTGGCTTGCCCTGAAAGGAGAAATGACACAGTAGTTCGGATGCTCAGGGAAACACCAAATGTGTATCACATAATGTAGGGACCTCGGCCTCTGCAAGCAGGCTGTTCACCAGGCTGGTCCAAAAGGCAGCTGTCCAAGTCCAGCCGTACAATCGTGTATTGGGTCCAGCATCTGCCAAGTTGAAGGTGATACAGAGCCATATGCCAAGTTCCCCTCATAGAAATGGGACAGGATCAGAGCTTTGAAGAGCCACAAAAGGGTAGTGAGACCAGCATATTTGCTTAAGTTGGCAAAAGCGGGGAAGCCACATCAACCGGGCATCAAAGACCAGTCCCAAAATGCGATAAGACTTCACCAAATACAGCAATTTGTTGTCGCGGTAGCGTTATGGTTGTGGATGGCCAGTATGATTATGACATAAGTACATGCCTTGGTAGCTAAAAATCTGAAGCCATTGGTGAAAGCCAAAGACTGTACCTTTCATATATGTCACCTGCAGTCAGCAGACAGCAACACCCACAGTGGGGAGCAACAGTAAATTGTCAGCATACAGGGAGGGTGACACCAGATCCCACAGCTGCAGCTACAACAGACAGCCACTTGAAAAAGGGGCACACAATACACAGCCCGGCAGGACCCCATTCTGGAGGGGTACTGAAGAAAGTACCAACTTCGACCTGGGAAGTACGGTAGGACAACAACTTCTGGACTAAAATCAGGACCTGGCCTCAGAGATACCGCTCGTGTATGGTAATGAGGATCTGATGATGCATTATGATACCATAAGCCTTTTTGCAAGTCTAAGAAGACAATGATAGGGTGTTGATACCAAGCAAAAGCTGACCAGACAGACTCCAGGCAGACCAAATTATCACCAGTAAAACAGCCTTGACAATAACTGCCCTCTCAAGGAGCTGAAAGACCTCGAAACTCAATGTACCAAGATAGCTGCCAATTCACCATATGCTCGAGCAACTTGCAGAAAACATTAGGGAGACCAATTCGGCAATAGCTGTCTATCTCAAGGGGTTATTTACCCGGTTTCAGTACTGGGATGATCACACTTTCTTGCCACTGAGATGGGAACTCACCCTCACTCCAGATATTGTTGAAAATGGCAGTGAAATCATGTTGGATATCCACCAATAGATGTTGGAGCATTTGGCTATGGATGCGGTCTGGCCTGATAGCCATGTCAGGACAAAGACCACTGAAGAAATCCCACTCACTGAATGGAGCATTACTTGGCTCTAGGTGATGTGCAGTGAAAGGTAAGTGAACTTGCTCCACCTGCAAGCTCAAGGACAAGAAATTCAGGCTGATAATTCTCAGATACAGAGGCTCTACCAAACGCTCTGAGGCACCATCTAGGTCAGTGTACGTAACACCAATCAGGTATGCACCAAGTACACCTGCGGCGGACTGGTGCCCATAGAGGTGTCAAAACTTTGCCCAAACCTACAAAGAATGCGTACATGGTCCAATGGTAAAACACTATTCGCACAACGTCTGTCGTTTTATTAGGTAGCAGACTCGGGCATGGAGCCCTTTAAAGACAATGAAGTTCTCCATCAATGTATGTCACTTACGGCATTGGAGAACCAATCTGCAATCTCTAATGGCCATGGAGATTTCTGAAGACCACCAAGGTACCGTCTTCCAATGGGCAGGGAGGGAGAGGGCAATACTGAAGAACAGAGGATCAGTAAGCATCCAGCTGATAGAATGGCTGCAGTAGCACTTTGGATGGCCACACTGGTACCTCCATGTGGTGCGGTGTGAAGGGCGACAGTAGAGGCAAAGGCATCTCTGTCAGCATTGTTGACAGCTTATGTGGGCTGGTGATACTGAAAAGGGACAGGACGATCAGAAAATCATAACTGTCATGTGGGTCATATTTAACTCTACAATGGATAGTGGAGAGAAGGTCAGGACAGCAAATGGCAAGATCAATGGCCAAATAAGATTCTTCTGCCACAATGAAGTACTTGAGGACACTGGTATTCAAGAGACTGGGATCAAGCTCCGCAAGCTAAGTTTACTTTGATTTATCTGGCAAGTGGTCTTAGCTCCATCAGAGCTGTGCTCACACGAACAGCCACAGCCTCCAAAGACTTATCGAGTAGCTCATGTTCACTGTACACAGTGTCCAGAAATTATGTGCAAACTCTGGCCAATGCTCTGTCACTATCAGCTCAACTCGTACAGCATCAATGGCTGCAAAGGGTAGGGGTTTACAATGCTGGAAACCAAGTTTCCTGGAAGGCAATGCAGAAATCTGGGGAAGCACATAAGAGATGTCCCAGCTCAGCCAAGTGGTGGAAAAAGACCAGTACAGTTCCACTGGAGGGTCACACAATCGGTATCCGTTGGGAGGCATGGATAGACCAAGAAGGCCACTTATGTCCTAGGTTCGCCTGTTCCACTGGCTGCGAGGATATGGCATCCCTACACATTGGTTCTGAATAAGGTTTTGTGTGTGTGTGTGTGTGTGTGTGTGTGTGTGTGTGTGTGAGGGGGGGGCACGGGGAGGGGGGGGGGGGGGGGGAAGAGATCTATCTGATGCCACAGGGGCCACCAGGAACTCCGCCTCATGTACATAGGGACCACCAGAACATCCTGTATTTGAGTTTTCCTTTTTGTCCCTCTTCTCCTTGGATGATTTTTATGTCTGCAAGAGCTTTTCTGCTCTAGCTTCTTGTCCGAGAATTACTTCGAGCAGATAGTTAGAGAACCAACTCGTGAAGCTAACGTTTTAGACCTCATAGCAACAAATAGACCGGAACTTTTCGACTCCGTGAATGTAGAAGAGGGTATCAGTGATCATAAGTCAGTGGTTGCATCAATGACTACAAGTGTAATAAGAAATGCCAAGAAAGGAAGGAAAATATATTTGCTTAACAAGAGTGATAGGGCACAAATCGCAGAATATCTGAGTGACCACCATCAAACGTTCATTTCTGAGGAAGAGGATGTGGAACAAAAATGGAAAAAATTCAGAAACATCGTCCAGTACGCCTTAGATAAGTTCGTACCGACTAAGGTCCAAAGCGAGGGGAAAGATCCACCGTGGTATAACAATCATGTACGAAAGGTACTACGGAAACAAAGAAAGCTTCATCATAGGTTTAAGAGTAGTCGAATCATAGCTGATAAGGAAAAGCTGAACAAAGCGAAAAAGAGCGTAAAGAGAGCAATGAGAGAAGCATTCAACGAATTCGAACATAAAACACTGGCAAACAATCTAAACAAGAACCCTAAAAAGTTTTGGTCATATGTAAAATCGGTAAGCGGATCTAAATCCCCTATTCAGTCACTCGTTGACCACGATGGCACCGAAACAGAGGACGACCGAAGAAAGGCAGAAATACTGAATTCAGTGTTCCGAAACTGTTTCACTGCGGAAAATCGTAACACGGTCCCTGACTTCAGCCGTCGCACGGACGCCAAAATGGAAAATATTGAAATAAACGATATCGGAATTGAAAAACAACTCCTATCACTTAGTAGCGGAAAAGCATCCGGACCAGACGAGATACCCTTAAGATTCTACAGTGATTATGCTAAAGAACTTGCCCCCTTTCTATCAGCAATTTATCGTAGATCGCTGGAAGAACGTAAAGTACCTAGCGACTGGAAGAAAGCGCAGGTCGTTCCCATTTTCAAGAAGGGTCATAAATCAGATGCGAATAATTATAGGCCTATTTCGCTTACGTCAATCTGTTGTAGAATAATGTAACATGTTTTGTGTTCTCGTATTATGACGTTCTTAGATAATACAAATCTCCATCATAACCAACATGGATTCCACAAACAGAGATCATGTGAAACTCAGCTCGCCCTATTTGCCCAAGAAATTCACAGTGCCGTAGACACTGGCGAGCAGATTGATGCCGTATTCCTGGACTTCAGGAAGGCATTTGATATGGTTCCGCACTTACGTTTAGTGAAAAAAATACGAGCTTACGGAATATCGGACCAGGTTTGTGATTGGATTCAGGATTTCCTAGAAGAAAGAACACAACATGTCATTCTTAACGGTTCAAAATCTGCAGATGTAGAGGTAATTTCGGGAGTACCGCAGGGAAGCGTGATAGGACCTTTATTGTTTACAATATACATAAATGACTTAGTTGACAACATCGGTAGCTCCGTGAGGCTATTTGCAGATGACACGGTTGTCTACAAGAAAGTAGCAACATCAGAAGACTCGTACATACTCCAGGAGGACCTGCAGAGGATTAATGCATGGTGCGACAGCTGGCAGCTTTCCCTAAACGTAGATAAATGTAATATAATGCGCATACATAGGGGCAGAAATCCATTCCAGTACGATTATGCCATAGGTGGTAAATCATTGGAAGCGGTAACAACCGTAAAATACTTAGGAGTTACTATCCGGAGCGATCTGAAGTGGAATGATCACATAAAACAAATAGTGGGAAAAGCAGGCGCCAGGTTGAGATTCATAGGAAGAATTCTAAGAAAATGTGACTCATCGACGAAAGAAGTAGCTTACAAAACGCTTGTTCGCCCGATTCTTGAGTATTGCTCATCAGTATGGGACCCTTACCAGGTTGGATTAATAGAAGAGATAGACATGATCCAGCGAAAAGCAGCGTGATTCGTCATGGGGACATTTAGTCAGCGCGAGAGCGTTACGGAGATGCTGAACAAGCTCCAGTGGCGGACACTTCAAGAAAGGCGTTACGCAATACGGAGAGGTTTATTATCGAAATTACGAGAGAGCACATTCCGGGAAGAGATGGGCAACATATTACTACCGCCCACATATATCTCGCGTAATGATCACAACGAAAAGATCCGAGAAATTAGAGCAAATACGGAGACTTACAAGCAGTCGTTCTTCCCACGCACAATTCGTGAATGGAACAGGGAAGGGGGGATCAGATAGTGGTACAATAAGTACCCTCCGCCACACACCGTAAGGTGGCTCGCGGAGTATAGATGTAGATGTAGGAATGCGAAGCTCTATAACCAGCAACTTACAGCTCTTTCAACCACTGGCTGGTGTCCAGTTGCAGATCAGCAGAATCCTGGGATGCAATCAACCTAAAGGACCCCGAAATGATGAGAGGCTGGGGCAAGGGGATTGACATACAAGGTGTGTGGGGGAGTCACTCCCACAATCACTTGCCGTATCAAGCGATTTGAGTTGCTTCGCAACCCCTAAGGTATCTACTTCTAAGAAACTCATGCTAGCAGCTGTTCATGTTTCAAATTCTGGAATATTCCATTTGTCTTCCCTGGTGAAGGAATTTCGGAAAACTGCGTTCAACAACTCCGCTTTAGGGGCACAGTCGTCGGTAACAGTACCATCGGCACTGTGCAGCGAAGGTATTGACTGCGTCTTGCCGCTTGTGTACTTTACATACGACCAGAATTTCTTAGGATTTTCTACCAAATTTCGAGACCGTTTCGTTGTGGAACCTATTAAAGGCATCTTGCATTGAAGTCCGAGCCAAATTTCGTGCGTCTGTAAATTTTAGCCAATCTTCAGGATTTCGCGTTCTTCTGAACTTCGCATGCTTTTTCCGTTGCCTCTGCAACAGCGTTCGGACCTGTTGTGTACCATGGGGGATCAGTTCCATATCTCACCAATTTATGAGGTATGAATCTCTCAATTGCTGTTGCTACCATATCTTTGAATTTGAGCCACATCTCATCTACATTTGCATAGTCAGTTTGGAAGGAATGGAGATTGTCTCTTAAGAAGGCTTCTAGTGACACTTTATCCGCTTTTTTAAATAAAATTATTCTGCGTTTGTTTCTGGTGGATTTGGAAGTAACGGTATTGAGCCTAGCTACAACGACCTTGTGATCATTAATCCCTGTATCAGTCGTGACGCTCTCTATTAGCTCTGGATTGTTTGTGGCTAAGAGTCAAGTGTGTTTTCGCAACTATTTACAATTCGCGTGGGTTCGTGGACTAACTGCTCGAAATAATTTTCAGAGAAAGCATTTAGGACAATCTCTGAAGATGTTTTCTGCCTACCACCGGTTTTGAACAAGTATTTTTGCCAACATATCGAGGGAAGGTTGAAGTCCCCACCAACTATAACCGTATGAGTGGGGTATTTATTTGTTACGAGACTCAAATTTTCTCTGAACTGTTCAGCAACTATATCATCGGAGTCTGGGGGTTGGTAGAAGGAGCCAATTATTAACTTAGTTCGGCTGTTAAGTATAACCTCCACCCATACCAATTCACAGAGATTATCTACTTCAACTTCACTACAAGATAAACCACTACTGACAGACACAAAAACTCCACCAGCAATTCTGCCTAATCTATCTTTCCTGAACACCGTCTGAGACTTCGTAAAAATTTCTGCAGAACTTATTTCAGGCTTTAGCCAGCTTTCTGTACCTATAATGATTTCAGCTTCTGTGCTTTCTATTGGTGCTTGAAGCTCAGGGACTTTCCCAGCACAACTACAACAATCTACAACTACAATTCAGACTGTTCCTTGATCCAATCACATCCTGTATTTGCCATGCACCCTTTGAGATTGCAGCCCGCCCCGTACTTTCCCGAGGCCTTCTAACCAAAAAACTGCCCAGTCCACGCCCCACAGCCTCCGCCACCCGTGTAGCCGCCAGCTGAGTGTAGTGAACTCCTGACCTATTCAGCGGAACCCGAAACCCCACCACCCTATGGCGCAAGTCAAGGAATCTGCAGCCAACATGCTCGCAAAACCGTCTGAGCCTCTGATTCAGACCCTCCACCCGGCTCTGCAACAAAGGTCCGCAGTCGGTTCTGTCAACGATGCTGCAGATGGTGAGCTCTGCCTTCATCTCGTAAGCAAGACCGGCAGCCTTCACCAAATCAGATAGCCACTGGAATCCAGAGAGAATTTCCTCAGATCCAAAGCGACACACGTCATTAGTGCCAACATGTGCCACCTGCAGCTGGCTGCACCCTGTGCTCTTCATGGCATCCAGAAGGACCCTTTCCACATCAGGAATGACTCCACTCGGAATGCACACGGAATGCACACTGGATTTCTTCCCCTCCTTAGCCACAATATCCCTAAAGGGCCCCATTACGCACCTAACACTGGAGCTCCCAACTACCAATAAGCCCACCCTCTGCGATTGCCCGGACCTTGAAGGCTGAGAATCATCCTCTGAAACAGGGCAGGCAGCTGCATCTGGCTCAGCCAGAGACAGTACCTGAAACCTGTTTGTCAGACACACCGGGGAGGCTTTCTGATCAGCCTCCAGGGACGTCTTTCGCTGCCTGCCACGCCTTGGAATGACCTCCCAATCAACCACAGGCGAGGGCTCAACCCCACTGCGGGCAGCAACCGGGGCAACCACAGGGGCAGACCGATCTGGGGACAGATGGGATGAGGTTGACATCCCCATGATACCCAAGTCCGGCTCCCCACAGTGGTGCCCACTGGCAACAGCCTCAAGCTGCGCGACCGAAGTCAGTGCCGCCTGCAGCTGTGAGAGAAGGGATGCCAACTCAGCCCTCATTTGAACACAGCAATCACAGTCCCTGTCCATTCTAATCGATGTTGAACAACAGTTACTGAAACACGAGTCCGTGCCTAGATAACGCAAGGAAAACACGCAAAGAATGTATGAACTAACCTGTACAAACGCCTAACGACTGCGCTACAATCTGCCTGAATGTACAATTACAGTAACTAAAACTCGAAATTACACCTCCTATACGAAACTCACATGCAATTTAAGTAAGAATCTACGAAGTAAACACAGAAAAGAAGCTATATACACTCCTGGAAATTGAAATAAGAACACCGTGAATTCATTGTCCCAGGAAGGGGAAACTTTATTGACACATTCCTGGGGTCAGATACATCACATGATCACACTGACAGAACCACAGGCGCATAGACACAGGCAACAGAGCATGCACAATGTCGGCACTAGTATAGTGTATATCCACCTTTCGCAGCAATGCAGGCTGCTATTCTCCCATGGAGACGATCGTAGAGATGCTGGATGTAGTCCTGTGGAACGGCTTGCCATGCCATTTCCACCTGGCGCCTCAGTTGGACCAGCGTTCGTGCTGGATGTGCAGACCGCGTGAGACGACGCTTCATCCAGTCCCAAACATGCTCACTGGGGGACAGATCCGGAGATCTTGCTGGCCAGGGTAGTTGACTTAAACCTTCTAGAGCACGTTGGGTGGCACGGGATACATGCGGACGTGCATTGTCCTGTTGGAACAGCAAGTTCCCTTGCCGGTCTAGGAATGGTAGAATGATGGGTTCGATGACGGTTTGGATGTACCGTGCACTATTCAGTGTCCCCTCGACGATCACCATTGGTGTACGGCCAGTGTAGGAGATCGCTCCCCACACCATGATGCCGGGTGTTGGCCCTGTGTGCCTCGGTCGTATGCAGTCCTGATTGTGGCGCTCACCTGCACGGCGCCGAACACGCATACGACCATCATTGGCACCAAGGCAGAAGCGACTCTCATCGCTGAAGACGACACGTCTCCATTCGTCCCTCCATTCACGCCTGTCGCGACACCACTGGAGGCGGGCTGCACGATGTTGGGGCGTGAGCGGAAGACGGCCTAACGGTGTGCGGGACCGTAGCCCAGCTTCATGGAGACGGTTGCGAATGGCCCTCGCCGATACCCCAGGAGCAACAGTGTCCCTAACTTGCTGGGAAGTGGCTGTGCGGTCCCCTACGGCACTGCGTAGGATCCTACGGTCTTGGCGTGCATCCGTGCGTCGCTGCGGTCCGGTCCCAGGTCGACGGGCACGTGCACCTTCCGCCGACCACTGGCGACAACATCGATGTACTGTGGAGACCTCACGCCCCACGTGTTGAGCAATTCGGCGGTACGTCCACCCGGCCTCCCGCATGCCCACTATACGCCCTCGCTCAAAGTCCGTCAACTGCACATACGGTTCACGTCCACGCTGTCGCGGCATGCTACCAGTGTTAAAGACTGCGATGGAGCTCCGTATGCCACGGCAAACTGACTGACACACTGACGGCGGCGGTGCACAAATGCTGCGCAGCTAGCGCCATTCGACGGCCAACACCGCGGTTCCTGGTGTGTCCGCTGTGCCGTGCGTGTGATCATTGCTTGTACAGCCCTCTCGCAGTGTCCAGAGCAAGTATGGTGGGTCTGACACACCGGTGTCAATGTGTTCTTTTTTCCATTTCCAGGAGTGTACGTATCTTTCTGCGTTGTCAATGTGCACCAACTGGGAGCTCAGGCCACACTGTAATATTAAATGGTGTGAACTTTCACAGCAATTGCTTGCGTGGCCATGATAAGAGAGACAGGAAAGGAGTGGCATCTGGCATCAATGAAAACAGCCACTCCACCTTTACCCTTGTCTCCAGTCGTATCATCCTTCCTGTATGGGTTGTAACCCCGTAATGCATGTGTGTCAGTGATTTTAAGATGCATTTCTTGTAAGCAGACACAGAACAGTTTCTCCTGGACCAGGAGCTGTAATTCTTCCAAATGTGAGCAATATCCATTTCAATTCCACTGCAATACACAAGTCCCTGTGGAAGCCATTTTTTAGCAATGGTTGTTCTTTTATTTCTCCCTTGGAGGCAGTGATTTACCGGTGAAGTCAGGGGGAATGTTAGCCAGTTCCCAGTTCCTCTGATTGGAAGTCCATATCCTCTGAAGCATAGACCCCATCAGAGAGGGAGAGAGCTCACCGATCTGAAGGTTTAACTATTGCCTTCTTGGACTTTGAACTACTTTTTGAAGGACTTTTCTTTCACTGATGAGAGGAGATGCTTGCCTGGGTTGCGGGGATGGCTTAGTTGGCTTCTGGTGGTGGGTAGTGATATGTGGCTTAGGTGCTAAGCCCATTGCTGATGGCTTCCAAAAGTTCAGTTTCAAGTGGTGCATTTCCTCCACAGCTACACCAACAAGTGCATGTGCTCGTACTTGAATCTGTGTTCTGAGTTCGTGTGAAGGCATCACACTTGGCAAATGGTGTCTTAAGGGCTGATTTAAAAGAAGTAGCAAAAACCAGAGGTCCTGAATTTTCCTTTCCTCACTGTAAACCTCACACTTTCTACACCACACTGGATGATGCCCCAGAGCAGTGTACAAGAACTGCCCGATTCGCGAGCTGAGCCTCCACAATTGTCACACATAGCACTCCCTTAACATCACACAGTGGCATGGCCAAATCTCCGATATTTGTAGCATTGCATTGGGTTAGGAACTAAACGGGTGAATCTGAAGACAGATATAGCCTGCAAGGATATGTTCAAGGTAAGTCTGGCATACTAAACATTAGAATAAATGTAGCCAATTTTTCCAGTTTGCCACTGACTCTCCTCATATAGTTCTGCACTTCCAAAATTCCATATTTTTCCATTCTTCAAGTAACTCCATGGGGTCCATCTCCATTATATCAGAGCAGGTAACCAAGCCCTTACCAAAGTTAAGGGTGTTATGCGACTCCAACTGGGTAGTCATCTAATGCCTTACATCTCAGGATCTTAGATATTTCCGTTGGATTAGCAGTTTCAACTAGAAGTGTTCCACTACAAAGTAGAAACTTCTTAGGAACCCAGCAATACCTTCCAATGCCTCGAAAACATAGAAAAGGGAGAGCTTATCAAAGGTTCCCCCCGTTCGCTTGATTACAATAAAAGTGTTATGACACACTAAGATTCTAAGAATTCTTTTCAGGAAGACTAACCAACCAAGCATTCTTCGATGAGCAGATGTTTGTACTACCCGACAGTACACCCATCTTGTCAGTAGTAGTAGTAGTTTGGTGACACCGTTCCATAGGGATCCCACGAGACACTAGGGAAACAACCATTGACCCAGGCACAGCCCTGCATACCTGAGCAAGCCTTGTACAACTGAAAGGGGGGGGGGGGGGGGGGGGGGGGGGGTAGCAGTGCCCCACAGGTTGCCCATTAGAGACTGTTTTACCTCAACAGTCATCAGCACATAGCACACCTTGAGGTTGAGGGATTTTTATAGAGGTGTGTACCTTCCTCATTGTCCAGGCAGTGAAGCCAAGACCTTTATTCTCTAAAACACACAACATTCCACCGCTGCGCCACACAGTGGCCGCAGAAGCATGCCCGTAGCTTAAGGTAACAGAAGGCTAATGGCGCTTACCAGTCCCCAGCTCAGGAACCCAGGGGTCACCAATCCTGTGCTCAGCAAACCAATGCTGAATCTCTGAGGGGTCCTGCTGGGAGAGGTGGAGGGAAGAGCACCATGTGGATGGAGTAGCCTTGATTGCATTATTAGACAGTGAGGTAGCCTTGGAAGAGTTGGTCCACAACTGAGAAAAAAGGGATTTAATGTAAAGCTGCAAATCTGTCCCAGGACATTTCAAAGAGATTGGGGAGGAGGGGGTAGGTGTCCCTCCCCCTTCTGCCCAGCCAACAGATCTGCAACTTCATTACCTGGGAGACCTATGTGGCCAGGAACCCAAAATAAATCAACCAACAAGCAGCATCACCAAGATAAGCAAAAAGGCCATGGATGGCAAAGACCAAGGGGGTGGCAGGAAAAGCACTGAGCAATAGCCTGAAGGCCAGAGTTCACATGTAACAAAATTCATGTGAGGGAGGACCATTGCATAAAGCAGAGGGCCCAATATAGAAGGCCATCAATTCTGTGGTGAACTCACCATACGTAGCAAGCAAGATATGCTGTTCTGTGCCAACAGCAGACATGAAAGCATACCCCCAAATGATCAACAGATTTAGAGCCATCGGTGTGAGAAACAATGGGATCCTAAAATTCCTGTAAGGGTGTTCAGAACAAACAATAGGACACCACTAAAATCATGGAGGTATCCAGACCCCAGAAGAGATCCATCCAAATCCAGGGCCAAGGAACCAACCAAGGGGGCAATGGCGAGGGGTTGATCAAGAGAGGGGAGATGGAAATTATGGCAGACAGAAGCGAGGTGGAGCCCAACTAGTAAAACTACCTGAAGCCCGGCAGCAGGTGAGTGACAGCCCAAAGTTGAGAAAAGAACAGAATAGGAGAGATGAGGAAAAGCGGATAGTGATTGCACAGGAAACCAGGAGCTGGGACCGCCTAAGCAAAAGGGGAGGGTTCCCAGTATCAACCAGAAGACTAATGATGTGGTTAGTGTTAAACCAGTGGCTAAACAGATACCACAATGGTAATTCAGGTCCAAGAGGAGCAGTGTGGAATGGGCAGCTGATCCATGAACTTGACAACCATAGTCCAGACAAGACAGAACTAATGGCCAGCAAAGGTGGAGAAGTGTGGAACGACTCTTGCCTCAAGAGGTGTAGACAAGGGAGTGAAGGCCATTGAGTTTACAAAAGCAGTCAATCTTCAGATGTCAGATATGGGGAAACCAAGTAAGCTTGTTGTCAAAACGAGGACCCAATAAACAGAACTGAGGGACCACAGTCAGGTGCTGCATGTCAAGGTAGACATCCGGATCAGGATGGACCGTAGTACGGTGACAAAAATGCACCACCATCGACTAAAGGTGAGAGAATTGAAAACGTGCGAGTGTATACATGTAGAAGTATGCAGGATGACACCCTGGAGGCTGTTTTTACGCAGAGGCAACCAAGTGGGAACTAGCCCAAATGCAGAAATTAACCCCATACAGAGCAGGGGTGACCAACAGTCTGCCTGAGGCCACAAGTCCATTAACAGTGATGAGAAAAAGGACACTTAAAATGGAGCCTTGTGGAACACCAATCTCCTGGGTCTCCAGAGACCTGAGAAGGATACTGACAGACACTGAACAACCAGTGGGGCAAGAACTGGTGAATAAAAATCAGGAGGGGGGCCCTGAAGACCTAACTCATGGAGCCTAAGGAGAATGTGATGGTGCCAAGCCATGTCATAGGCCTTACAAAGACCTAAGAAAACTGCAACAAGATGGCAGCACCGAGAAAAGGCCTGGCGAACTGCAGTTTGCAGTTGAATCAGATGAAGGCTGGCCGTCCTGAAAGCCGCATTGCTAAGGAGATAAATGATCCCAAGTTTCAAGGAACTAATGGAGCCAGTGAGCCAACTTATGTTCTAATGACTTGCAGAGGACACTGATCAGGCTCATTGACCAGTAACTATCAAGGGACAATGTATTCTCGCCAGCCTTAAGAACAGGAACCACAATACTGTCTCTCCAGTGAGAGGGAGAAGAGGGAGAAGAGGATTGAGGTGTTGCAGCAATTGGTTATGAACAGAATCAGCACCGTGGGAAGAAGAGAAGGTCAAAAGAAGTTCCATTCAATGAAAGGTTCACTGTAGGATTCTGCCTGACAAGGGGGTAAAACATAGGCAGGAAACCTCAGCCTGCTGTTTCTGGAGGAGGAAGGTGGATGGATAGGAGGCTGACATTGGTGCCATCACAAAATGGGCTGCGGGAACTGATGGATCTGCACTAAGGCCACCTGCATGGGCAAGGCATGCAACAATAGACTGTGCTGACAACCTTGGAGAGTGCACAGTGTTGCCCACGACCAATAAAGGGTCAGAAGAACCTAGAGGATACAGAATGCTGCTCTGCTTATGTAATGGGCTCTGGGATGAAGACATTTAAAGATAATAAGACCAGCAGAGGACAGGTGCCTCTTAAAATGTTGCAAGGCGTGACGACGATCATAGTTGGCAGTGGCAATAGCCGTGCCCCACTATGGAAGTGGCCAATACCGAACAGGGTCCATCAAACGTGAACGGCAATACCAGCAGCGTGGATTATCTTATCAGACAGATCACAGACAATGTCAATACAACCTGACAAAGAAGACATATACAAGACATGGGAGGTATACAGAGGCCAATCAGCATGATGGAAATCCCAACAAGGTAAACTGGTCATCAGTAGGCACGAAGGGAACGAGAGAATAAATGGGAAGTGGTCACTATCACATAGGTTATCGTGTGGTGACCAGCAAAAGGAAAGAGAAGGGGAGGGGAAGAAAGCAAAAGATCAATGGCACAGAAAATGCCATAAGTGACACTAAAATGATTAGGGGAACCATCATCATTAAGAAGGCACAGGTCCTAATCTGCAAGAAATTGATCGCTGAGGACCCCCAACAAGATGAAAAAGCACTGCCCCACAAAGGGTGATGGGCATTAAAATTCCAAAGGGGGACAGAAAGAGATAGTTGCTGAAGGGAAGGAGGGCAGTTAGGGCAGCATGTGTAGGTGACCTGTCAGTGGAGAGCGGGGGGGGGGGGGGGGGGGGGGGGGGGGGGGAGAAGAAATTGCAAACTGTGACCACAGAGTCCAAGTAGACCCAGATGGCAACTGTTTCCAATGCGATGCAAAGTGGGAGCCATGTACTAACAATGTGCATACGTATCAATGTGCTACCACCACCAGAAGCTCTCAAAAGCCCGACCCGGTTCAGACAAGAAGCATGGAACCCACGATGTGGTAGTGAGTGATTATCAGTACAATGAGATACATGCAACAAGTGACTGCAACTCTGGGAAGTTACAGTGTATCCATTACAGTTCCACTGAATAAGCTTGGAGCAGGTATCCAAATGGGAGACAAACAGGCTGGAGCCAATCATGCTGAGGAGAAGATAGGGGGACAGTACTGTGGCGACAGACGGGGTAGGGGAGAAAGATGTAGCACAGGTGAAGGTAGAAGTCATCAACACAGGGTGAAGTCTAACATATTTCCGGCAAGCCTCAGTGTAAGAATCGATCAAGGGACTTATACTCCTGTATTTTCTTTTCTTTCTTATAAGCCAGGCCATCTTGGTGAGCATGGAGAATGACAGTCATGACAACTAACACACACAGGTGGCAGAAGACTTGGGGCTCCCCCCCATAGGGTGGATGTCCACATTCACCACAGAGGGTCCACTGTACAGCAGGAAGACGTACCCAAAATGCAAGCACAAAAACACCTCATGGGTGGCAGGTCATACGGCTTCAAGTCACACTGGCAATGCATAACCTTTACCTTCTTCAGGAAGTTATCTCCATCAAATGCCACAATAAAGGCATCCCTGTAGGTGCGACTGTCCTTACGATCTTCCTGAACATGCCAAACAAAGCGAAAGCTCCAAACAAAGCGAAAGCTCCAAACAAAGCGAAAGCTCCAAACAAAGCGAAAGCTCCAAACAAAGCGAAAGCTCCAAACAAAGCGAAAGCTCCAAACAAAGCGAAAGCTCCAAACAAAGCGAAAGCTCCAAACAAAGCGAAAGCTCCAAACAAAGCGAAAGCTCCAAACAAAGCGAAAGCTCCAAACAAAGCGAAAGCTCCAAACAAAGCGAAAGCTCCAAACAAAGCGAAAGCTCTGTTGTTCCAGATGGGCCCAAAGTTCCTCATCAGTTTGAAGGTTGAGGTCCTTATGAAAAACGACTCCCTCAACTATATTCTGCCAAGGTGCAATGGACACCTGGACATCGTCAAGATCAGAAGCGTGAAGGGCTGCAGCTTGGACAGCAGAAGTAGTTTTGATCAAAAGCGAACCCAACCTCATCTTACTGAGAGACTCCTCTTTGCCAAACTTGTCTAATTTTCCACAAAAATAGCATAGTGGAAGTGAACAGGTCTCTGGCATTACTAGTAGTACAAACAAGGCAGCAGAGAAAGTGTTGTACCCCAAGCCAGTGAGCCTGGCTCTCCTCCCAGAGTGTTGCCAGGGAAGGGAAGACCACAGTAGGAGAGGGAATGGTGGTGCTCCTCACAGCTGACACCTGGGGAAGGGGCATGCGGACAAGGAGCATTCATGTGTTACAACTGATGTCCACAATCCCTACAGATGGGGCTGACATTAGAATGCGAAGATGTGTCCAAATCTCGAGGATTTCCAGCACTGCATGGGAGGGGGAACATAGGGTTTCACATTGCATCAATAAACCATCACCTTGACCTTTTCAGGCAACGAGTCTCCTTTGAAGGCCCAGACTAAAGCCCCAGTATCAACCCTATTGTCCTTGGTCCTGGTTCAACACTAACGACAAAATAAGCACACCCATCACTCCAAATTGTCATGTAACTCATCATATGTCTGTGAAAGGGGGTTACAGTGGAAGACAATGATACCTTGTAACATACCAAGACTTATGGACAGTGACAAACAGGAATGTCACCCTGCTTGTCATAAGCAAGCAGCACCCTCAACAGTGGTGGATGCTATTTTAATCAGAACTGAACCCCATTTTATTTTCAAACTTGCTGCTACTTCACCAAACCTGGCCTAAAGATGGTCAACAAAGAATAATAGCTTTGTCATCAAAAATAACTATCAGTCCTAGAACAAAGTACAAATTGTACCAATTGCCTTGTCTCTTAGCCCTATCTTCCTCCCACAGCATAGCCAGGGAAGGAAACATTGTGGGGTTGCGGCCATGCAGCCACAAGCAGGAGAAAGTTTGATCCACTTCATCTGCATTGGAGTCACCCAATCCAGGTGGGGCCTCTCTCCCTGCAGGCACCACCCAGCCACGACAACAGCAACCTGGCTCATTAACCATTGCACGAAGTCCCCCTGCCCCAGCCACAATGAGCACATACTCCTTGGCATACGTGAGGAGTTTCCAACTCAGGCACCAATAGTTCACTCCCTGCATGGTCGGGGGTGGGGGCTACCACTGTGCAATTACTTAATTGAACCCCTTCCTGGGCCGACTTCAGCAGTGGACCAACCAGGGGACAAACAGGTCGTGCTGGATGTTCTCTAAATCTCCATTTCCAGCCCCTCACAGTGATGCCCATTAAGAACACCTCAAGCTGCGTGACCAAAGCCAGCCTGGAGCTGTGAGCATAGAGTCTCCAGCTCTGCTTGCATTGGGACACAGCAATCAGTTCCTACCCATACTCAAGATGGTGGAAATGTACACTATAAAAACACAAGAAATGAAAGATTAAACTACAGAAGAACACAGACTAATCAACTTGTTCCTACTTAGAAACTTTTAATATAATGCACAAATGAAGTCTCCACAGCTGCTACTGCACTAACAGATGTCAGCACCCTTTTCAACCAAAAATGAGATACTGATTGATAGTGTGAAATCTTACACTAGATAATGCCACCAATAGTTGTTTCTTAGAAACACCTGAAATCTCCAGACAGTACCCTTAGTTCTAGCCCATAATGCTGCTAAGCTCCAATCTAAAGCTTACAAAAATAATGATAATGGATTAAGAACTGGTTTCCATGCCATTTGGTTTCCAGATAGGTTCTGTATAAATGGATGTGTCTGTAGTGTTCCCAACATAGTCTATGCACATAGTCCAGTCAATAATGCAAAATAATCAACAAAACCCTACAAGAGTAAGTACAGGACAGGTTTATAACAGGGTGCAATTTTGTCCCTGCTCCTTTTTAACACATTGGCAATGGACTTCAACTGCCAATCTACACCATACTGATAAATGTAGTCATGCAGAGAATGAAATACTGGTATAAGAAACAATTTGAAGGCTAAATTATTTGAGGCAAATGGATTAAGTAGTTCAACAAGTCATTCACCAAGAACAGATAACAAAAGCCTTGCTGTCTGAAAATCTGAATGTGTGACTTACATGTGGATCATAGTCAAATATTTGTCTTCGATGACAAGGCCCACGGGAACTTTCACATCAAACATTACTGAAGAGTACAAAAATGTAATATATATGCTCCATTTGCTAATGAGGATCAACTGGGGAGCAGACTTCAACACTGGACTACAGTTTAGCACGACCCCATTTCAGTTGTGCCCGTGTGTACTGTTTTGTTGACTTGTGATTCAACATTACATCATCTTGACAAATGCCAATACAAAAAAACATTTTAGTTTCACTTGGTGAAGCGAATCCAGACCAACAAAAGCCCTACTGATGGAGATGATACACCATAATTTATCGCCAGCAATCCAGTACAAACATAATGAACTGTTTTTCTATCTTAACAACAAATCAAATTGTATACATCTTTAATTACAAACCACTGATGCTTCTTAACAATTTCTTGATTATTACTTACATAAGTAGAAACCAAATTGTTAGTGAAGTTTTTCCAATCTTAAAAACAATTGAATTGTAGATATTTTTAAATACAGACCAGATAATGCTTTGCCTGGATAAAGTGAAACTCATCTGACGCAAAAAAAACTTGTACTTTTAACAATCGAATGAAAATACCCTTAGGAATTTTAAACCAACTACGGACAATATGGTCACACAAATGAAGAATTTGATGCCTACTACCTGTCCACTGTCTTTCAGTTGGAAGACTCATGTTTCATTTTTACAAACTGACATTTGCAGTACCCTACACAATTATCTCTCCAAATGATGAAGCATCTTCAGGCCCATAATTACTAATACTTATTAAAATATAATTACTAAACAAGGATGAAGAGATACTAGTATTTTGTTGTATTATAGGAAAATTTACTCTCTCACCTGCCAAGCCATCCTATCCTGCAGATTTATAAAAAAATGGAAATTCCTATAATCATATTTAATTTCAGTTCAGTGCTTATTCTCATGAAGCATTTATACAACTAAAGAAGTAATCACCCCATTTTATAAGAACTGCAGGAAATGCTACCATTATTCCATGACTGCATTGCAAGATAGAGAGATACCGAAGAATTACAGAAACAATTTATTTTTTTGAGGAGGAGTCCATCCATTTTGGAATAAGAATTAGCCACTGCTACCAATTTCTTATGAAGAGTTAGAGCTCCAGCCATGAAAGTGCAGAACAAAAAATTTCAGTACCTCTTCAGAAGTAGGGCAAGAGCTTGCACACAGATATAGCTTTCACTACCAGTGAGTCACTGGTATAGCTGCAGCTGTTCAAGGAGTTTCAGAAAACATACTAACATCAGTCATGTCTGCTTCAATAAAAATCTGTATCACAGTCTTTTACCACCCTGAAAAATGGACACCAAGCTTATCTATTAATTGACATGAAACCACAAATTCTCCAAGGCGAGAAACACTACAAATTAAGGGTCTTTTGTTGACTACTGTAACATTACTGTGGAGAAACACAAAAACTCTGAAAATCACCTGCCAATAGAGAAATGAGTAAGAAAATGTGTGGAATTACTTGCAAGTTGTAAATGGTTAACCTGCCTTGTAGTATTAGTTACGAACATAACAGCACTTACTTTAAGAGACCACCTTAAATGGTTATTACTAAACTCACATAAAGCAACAGAATTTACAATACCTACCTGTTCACTACTGGAAACTGGGACCCATTTGTAGATTTTCATAGTTGTGTCTCCTATAGTCACCCATTTCTTTTCCCTATAAACAAATCACACAAGTTTATTCTAACAGCATTCACAAATACAGGGTGGGTCAGGAGGAAAGGTACATGCTTTGAGGGGTGATAGTATTAGTGATTCTGAACAAAAAACTTCATATGGATATATGCCCTACTCCAAATGGTTTCCGAAATAGAACAAATTTAATATCACTTTTGTATGTTTTTCTTGGATAACTTTAAAACCGCACCCTCCAGTGAAAACGTGTCACAGTACAAAATTAAACTATATTAAATTTCCTACAAAAAAGGCCCCATTCATGTTTTTCTGTAGAACTAATGGTTTGTGCGAAGAGAGCACGAGAATGCTGAAAAGCACTTAACACACATGCACTGTAGTTTACACAGTTTTTGTAGGCCAATTTGAAATAGCATATTGAAGTAGCACATTGAGAAACAGTTTGATATGGGACATTTGTGGCCTAGCAGTCAGGAAACTATCTCAAATTGGCCTACAAAAACTTTGTAAGCTACTGCGCACATGCGTCGAGCAAGTTTATCAACATTTTCGCGCTCTCTTTGCACAAACCATTAGTTCTACAGAAAAAATGAATAGGACCTTTTTGTAGGAAATTTAATATAGTTTCATTTTGTGCTGCGACAAGTTTTCACTGGAGAGTGCGGTTTTCAAGTTATTCAAGAAAAATGTACAAAAGTGATATTAAATGCGTTCTATCTCTGAAACCATTAGGAATAGGGCATACGTCCATACAAAATATTTTGTTCAGAATCACTAATATTATCACCCCTCAAAGCATGTACCTTTCCTCCTGACTCACCCTGTATATATCACAGCTGAAAACATAAAAACAACAGTGCATCTAAATGTGCAGAGAACTGATACTGATGACTCTGAAGATTTTTTAAAAAAAAAAAACAACCTGTTTGTAAGCCTTCTGGACGATCATTTACAAAATCCTTAGTTTAGAAATTCTACTTTATTAATCAGGCCTTAGGCACATCAATCAGTTTTATTCATAACACAATCTTATGTAAGAGAACTTAATGCATTATCCAAAATAAAATTACACCCAAAGTAATGATAAAGACCTTACAGACAGCACAATAATAAACATGAGTAAAAGCATACAGGCAAATGCTCTCTTCAGGACCAAAGCTTTCTTTATCTGACAAAACAGCTGGGTGGGTTAAGAGACTAAACAGCAAGGCCATCAGTCCCTCAGTCAAGAGGAAATCTGGGATAAGTGGCATCAGCTAGAAATTTGATCAAACAATTATATTATGTAAGGGTGGTAAAACTGAGGCACTGAAAGAAATATTGAGGTAGGGAGCAGTATGCAGATCCGAGCAGACAAAGGCTCCCCAAGGTTCATCGGTGCTGAGTGAAAACTCACCCATCTCTGATCCCTCACCAATCTAAAGAAAGGCTATGACAATAATAAAATAAACACAGCTTTCTCACTTGCAGATTTGTCATACTGTAAGTAAAATCACTAAAAACATAAATAAATAAAAATGTAATCAGTTGGAACAATAATCGTAAAATAAGTTGAGAGAGAAAACCACATCAGGAAGTGGGTGGTAATCAGGTGAGTGTAGCTCTGAGCTCAGCATACAATGGAGGGTGTCCCTCCCACAACTGTCCTACCCTCAATCTGTCAAACTGTTAAAGATGAGAATAGAGCCCACTTGCTGCGAGAAAACACAAAAACCTGTTCAATTGTACTTTCATCAGCAGCTAGTATGAATGATAAGGAATCCATAAGGTCTTGCCTTTATTGGAGTGCTACTAAAAATATATAAAAAATTCATCAGAAAAAAAATGGGGCCAATTAAAACAGAGCAAAAGAAGTCTGACGAAGATGGCTAGCTAAGGTGACAGCGTCAAGGACTCCCCGGGCTAAGCATGTGGCTGGAGATGTCCCAGCCCTCCGACCCCTGCCCCAAAACCAGTTTAAAATTTCAATCTGAGGATAGAAACCACTTTCTCAAAGTAAACTACGAACCAGCTCAACTGACCATACCCATCCAGCAATATTAGAGGCACAGAATCTGGAAGACCAAGTATGGCACAAAGCCAAAAGGAGGGGGGAGGGAGGGGGGGGGGGAGATTTCATCAGGATCTGAATTACTATCTGTCATGATCCACAACTACAATGTGAGGAATGACCCACTACGTATGATAAAATTATGTTTTAATCTGGCATGACGAATGGTGGAGCTCTTTCAAGAGGAAAAAAAGGAGAAGGGCCATGTAGCTGCAATCTCCTTGCTAGTGCAAAGTTTATCAAGGGGGCAACAGCAGACCAGATGTTCCTCTCAGATTAATTAAGAGGTCTTATCTGCATCTGCCAATCTGTACCTGGAATCCTCCTCTAACCGAACAGCCAGCCAGTTCGGTCCCTGGGATACCAACATGACTTTGGACTCAAGAAAGAAAACAGAACAGGTAGTATGAATACAGTCAGAACAACATGAGCAGCAGAAATCACACGCTAACACTGTTGACAGAGGTCCATTTAATAACACATAGGGCTTTCTTAATTACCATCAGCTCTGCTAAAAAAGAAACTACACATGAGAAGCAACAAATGTAATTTCTAACTGTTGAGAAATTATTTACATCCATTCTTGAAAGTAAGCTTTCAAGTTTCAGTTTGCATTTATATTCAAGCATTTGCCATTTTATTTCTTTCACCATCTCCGTGATCATTTCCCTTGAGAGAAACAAACCTGCACCCATTCTCATTGCCCTTCTTTGTATGCACTGAATAACCTCTGTTAGTCCCATTTCGTATGGGTCCCACACACACTAGCAATTTTCTAAGACTGGTCGCAAGAGTGATGTGTTTAAGCAATCGCCTTTGTTGACTGATTGCATTTCCGTAGTATTCTGCCAAGTGATTGTTCTATTTGTAGCCTTATGAATTGTACACCCAGATATTTGTATGAGTGGACCGATTCCAATTGTGACTGAAGGTGTAGCCATATGACTTTTTCAATTTTGTGAACTGCATAATTCTACATTCCTGAACATTTTAAGCAAGTTGCCAATCTTTGTACCACTTCGAAATGTTATCAAGATCTGAATGAATATTTGTATGGGTTTTCCACAGAGCACTTCATTACAGAATACAAAAAATCCAGAGATTACTACTGTAAGAAACAAATGAGGAAAAACACTTCCGACTTTCACGAAGAATTATTTATTATCTCCTAGTTATAAATTTTGGTACTGAACTGGCAAAAGAAACAAAATAACTTAAGCAACAAACTCTTGTTTTTTTTTTTCAATGAATATTGTTTCTCCATGAACACACTAAACTACTGTCCACTATTCAGCTTCTGTGGCACGTCACCAGTCTTGTCAGCAGGAAAAATCCTTAAACAGCCAAACTGAATCCCACACTATTAATACGGTCTGCACGGTCATTAATATACAACATGGACAGCAAGGTTTCCAAAGCACTTGCCTGGGGCACATCTGAAGTTACTTCTACATCTCTCAACAACTCCCTCCCAAAACTCCCTACCAAAAAATCCTCTTTCATCACAAATGTTGCACGACACCTCATATGATAACACTTTCGATAAAATGTGTAGAAGTGGTATTGAGTCAACTGCCTCTCCAAAATCTAGAAAAGCTGCACATACCTCACTGCTTGATCCAAATTATTCAGTTCGTCAGGTGAAAAAAGTGAGTTATTTTCACCACGATCAGTATTTTCAGAATCCATGCTGGCTGACACGAAAGTTCATTATGTCAAGCTCAAAATACATTCTAAGATTCTACAGTGAATGGACGTCAAGAACATCGTACAGTAGTTTTGTGGGTCACTTCTGCTGACCTTGTAGATCGGTGTGACCTGTGCTGTCCTCCAGCCAGAGGCACAATTTTCTGTTCAAGGGATCTTTGGTATGTTATGGTTAAAGGGGAGCTAACTCTGCCGCAAATTCTGTATATAATCTGATAGGGATGCCTTTGTGTCCTGGAGCTTTGTTCAATTTTAGTGATTTCAGCTGATTCCAAATACCATGGTCTCACTCACATTGCCAAGGCTGTTGAGAGTCCATTACATAAGTTTCGCTGTGAAGTCCTTACACTTCCTCAGTACTAGAACTGTTGATAACATATATATATATATATATATATATATATATATATATATATATATCCACCATACTTGCTCCGGACACTGCGAGAGGGCTGTACAAGCAAGGATCACACGCACAGCACAGCGGACACACCAGGAACCGCGGTGTTGGCCGTCGAATGGCGCTAGCTGCGCAGCATTTGTGCACCGCCGCCGTCAGTGTCAGCCAGTTTGCCGTGGCATACGGAGCTCCATCGCAGTCTTTAACGCTGGTAGCATGCCGCGACAGCGTGGACGTGAACCGTATGTGCAGTTGACGGACTTTGAGCGAGGGCGTATAGTGGGCATGCAGGAGGCCGGGTGGACGTACCGCCGAATTGCTCAACACGTGGGGCGTGAGGTCTCCACAGTACATCGATGTTGTCGCCAGTGGTCGGCGGAAGGTGCACGTGCCTGTCGACCTGGGACCGGACCGCAGCGACGCACGGATGCACGCCAAGACCGTAGGATCCTACGCAGTGCCGTAGGGGACCACACCGCCACTTCCCAGCAAATTAGGGACACTGTTGCTCCTGGGGTATCGGCGAGGACCATTCGCAACCGTCTCCATGACGCTGGGCTACGGTCCCGCACACCGTTAGGCCGTCTTCCGCTCACGCCCCAACATCGTGCAGCCCGCCTCCAGTGGCATCGCTACAGGCGTGAATGGAGGGACGAATGGAGACGTGTCGTCTTCAGCGATGAGAGTCGCTTCTGCCTTGGTGCCAATGATGGTCGTATGCGTGTTTGGCGCCGTGCAGGTGAGCGCCACAATCAGGACTGCATACGACCGAGGCACACAGGGCCAACACCCGGCATCATGGTGGGGGGAGCGATCTCCTACACTGGCCGTACACCACTGGTGATCGTCGAGGGGACACTGAATAGTGCACGGTACATCCAAACCGTCATCGAACCCATCCTTCTACCATTCCTAGACCGGCAAGGGAACTTGCTGTTCCAACAGGACAATGCACGTCCGCGTGTATCCCGTGCCACCCAACGTGCTCTAGAAGGTGTAAGTCAACTACCCTGGCCAGCAAGATCTCCGGATCTGTCCCCCATTGAGCATGTTTGGGACTGGATGAAGCGTCGTCTCACGCGGTCTGCACGTCCAGCACGAACGCTGGTCCAATTGAGGCGCCAGGTGGAAACGGCATGGCAAGCCGTTCCACAGGACTACATCCAGCATCTCTACAATCGTCTCCATGGGGGAATAGCAGCCTGCATTGCTGCGAAAGGTGGATATACACTGTACTAGTGCTGACATTGTGCATGCTCTGTTGCCTGTGTCTATGTGCCTGTGGTTCTGTCAGTGTGATCGTGTGATCATGTGATGTATCTGACCCCAGGAATGTGTCAATAAAGTTTCCCCTTCCTGGGACAATGAATTCACGGTGTTCTTATTTCAATTTCCAGGAGTGTGTGTGTGTGTGTGTGTGTGTGTGTGTGTGTGTGTGTGTGTGTGTGTGTGTGTGTGTGTGTGTGTGTGTATATATATATATAAAAAAAGCAAAGATGGTGTTACTTACCAAACAAAAGTGCTGGCACGTCGATAGACACACAAACACAAATATACACACAAAATTCTAGCTTTCGCAACCAACGGTTGCTTCGTCAGGAAAGAGGAAAGGAGAGGGAAAGACAAAAGGATGTGGGTTTTAAAGGAGAGGGTGAGGAGTCATTCCAATCCCGGGAGCGGAAAGACTTACCTTAGGGGGAAAAAAGGACGGGTATACACTCGCACACACAGACATATCCATCCACACATATACAGACACAAGCAGACATATTAAAAGGCATAGATATATTTTTCCCACGTGGAATGTTTCCCTCATGACAGTATTTCCCCAACATAACGATATCAAACTGGCAATATTGAGTGCCAATATCTTTATTTCATATTTTTTTCAGAATTGTCAAATATTCGAAGTTGTTCGTTTGAAATTTTAGTAGAACATAATTTTACTTTCACTGTGTGAAAGAGTCTTACGACTTTTTGAGCTTTCATCACATCCAATCTTTCTCTTTTATGTGTAAAGCAATTGTATGTGGCACAAAGGAAGTCCAATTGCACTCAGGAGTGGTGTTGTGAATGGAATAGCAAGATTTACAATGTGAAGAAACAGCGTAGCAGTTGCAATAAGAAACAAAAATCTAAATGATAAGATAGATCTTTATTGTGGGCGGAGATTTCTGTGGGAAAAAGCTGGCAATCAGCACTACCAACAGAAACTACAACATTTACCATCACCACAATGGCAGAAATGAAACGAACTGGGAAGTGTTCCAGACGAAACTGATGTGACGAAAATGTACGATTGTCAGCAAAGTGGTTGTCACCAAGTGTGAACGTGCATTGTTCTTTAAATTTTTGCTCTTAGGGGGATAGGTAAGCTGCTAGCTTGTTGATGTACAGAATACCTAATAATAAATCAATACTAAAACATACGGCTCTAAAACCAGCAGTATATTTACAATGTGCAGCCAATATTTTTGTAGGCAGGTACAGCGTTATTTTTTCATCGATATATTGAGGGCCGATAATGATTTTCTTAAACATTTTAAAAAATATCAACACTTCTATTTGGTGCAGTCTCAATCTCATCCCACGCAATTTCCATGTTTTGAGGGCCCTGATGAAAAACCTTCGTTCCATTTATTTGTTTCTAACAAAGAGGTGCACACCTGGGTACAGCCACGGTTCCATAGGCAACCACAAACATGGTTCCATAAATGTACTGACCACTTTATTACATAGTGGGATAAATTTATTAAAAGTTACAGCAATTTCTTTAGAAATAATAAGTTTATTTTTTTCCATTTGTCCTGTTTTCATTTGACTGCCCCTTATGCTACAAAAGCTTTTGTTAGCAAAATTCTTTCAACAGCAGTTCATCACTGTATAGTCTGGCTTTCTTCAAGCTAATGTTTAAAGGGTGTGTACAAGATGGGGGAACAAAGCAAGTTTATTTTTTTCCCCCTGAGGATGAGTGAGTGACTACTGCCCTCCCCTTGCCCCTGATTACATACACACTTCTTGTATAAGAAGTAACGGAGGTTATGCACAACACTATTTTTTTCTAATTTTGAGTACTCTTTACAAGCTAAGCTGCAGCACATCCACATACTTCACCTCATCTTCACTGATTCACAAATTACCAATGTGACGTCAAATAGAACAACTAACACCAGTCGGTAAAACCACCCCAGATGGTGTCTCCTAGCCCATAACAACATACAATTATTTCAATTCCATAAGAGAAAGATGTACTACCGCAAATATACATTTCCACATCATTTTTTTTAAATTATCCTCACAATATCTACCAATTTTCTTAATTTGGACTATGTACGTTCTTCGCTTGATTCCAGGAGATGAGGAAAGACCATGATGTCAACCCAATGGAAGGTAAGCAGGAGACACCAGAAAAAACACAGAAGCAACAGAAATGCCTGTAGCAAAGAACTGCACTGCACAGAAGAGTCTGGAAAGTCTTTATCCAACAGCAGAAGACAAACTGCCCCTTCAACCTAGATTTCCATGAGAATATTCCTTACCCATGTACTGCAGTAACTCAGATACATGGAAGTTACTGATAAATATCAAATGCACATAGAAAGGCAAGAAAACAATACCAGAAAATAGTTTACAAAATTTCCTTCACCTCGAACTAACATTTCAAATGATATTTTAGGAAAATTGAATCAGGAACACAAAGCAATGGACAAATAAATAGTACAAATGATCAGCTCAGCTACTGACAACTTCTTATAGCTGAGAAAGTGAATTACTTACCATTGCATAACCTAACAGACTTGTTAGAAAGACTTTTCAAATTATATTAATCTGCATACAAAGATAACTTTCAGATATTCAGTGCAAGTTACCTAGTCAGTTTGTCCCGAACTTTCCAACAAAATATTATTCAATTACAGTTAATTGTGGTACACAAGATTAGCATCTCTGCAGGTTCTTTTGTGTTCCACTATAGTGCCGACAGCAAGTCTGCCCCCTCCCCCACTCTTATGTGCTGTTGTATGGCCAATAAGGGAGGGATCGTATGTTGCATCTGGCTGCTGCCAAACAGTGGTAAATAAAGCCACAGCTCCACCTTGCACTGGCACCCAGCTAACTAGGATGTATCACCTGCCTAACATTCTTTGAACACAATTTGATGATACCCACACCTTGTCTATCCCAACCTGGTGCACTGTCCACTCATGTAATTCACAGCATCTGTCAATAACTACATGTTTAATGAAAGTGATATGCGAACACTGTAAAATTCGCAGCCAGAATTACTGAACAAAAATGCAACACATTTTGATTGAAATTTCTCATCATTAGGGATAAGGAGTGATCCATAACAGCTTTGGAGAAAATTTATTAGGCGAGACGGCATTCAGTACTAGTTATTCGTGATTACTAGTTTCAACAGTCAAGACCATCTTCTGATAAGTAAAGTCTTGTATTTACATACAGTACATAAACAAGAGTTATATTAGCCATTACATATGAGAATATGGAAATTCTACATTTTATATCTTTAAAAAACTTAATACGTCCTGTGTGGAATGTGCTACACAATAACCAACAGAATGTCAACATGGTATAAGAGATACAGTCAAAATTGAACAGGACATATAAGAAGTGTGGTTTTTTTACGTATGAAAATCTGGAATTTCCATTTCCTCATTTGTAAAGACGAATAATGATTTTACATGTACTTAAAGTAAATGCATCACTTCACCGAGGAGAAGACGACAGACTTAGGCTTAATTGTTGAAACCAATAATCCGGAATAAGTAATACTGAATGCAACCTTTGCTGTTAAATTTTCTCCAAAGCAACATAATTTTCGTCATGACTACGATTTTGTATAAACCCATATACCATCTTTTGCACTGGTGGGCTAATGAATAAATTTACGAAATGTAGCCAGAGCACAATTTTTTTTTTAAATTATAAAGCTGCATATAATCCAGTTCACTGTGAATTACTGCAGTTGCTTAATGCACTGTTACAATTCTGCATGAAATACCAAGAGTAATTTGCTTGAAGAATGCCGTTCCAAGTTTATTTAAGGTATTCAGAATTAACCATGGCAGTGGAAAGAAGTAAACGCGAAACTCATATCTGACGTTCTCTTAAGATCTTAATGGTCGTTTAAAATCCATTACGAAAGATTGCCGACCACTGTAACCTGTGACAACAGGAAGAAAATCGTCGCATCAAATACGTCATGTAACAATGATAAATGTTAAACTGGTTCTACCATTGCAGAGTTTATACAGGGTTATTTCCATTGCCCCTCAAAATTATGCACCTCAAGAATACCTCCACACCACGACCACTTTTCGGCATATCCTCACATTAGAGAAAATGTTTGAAAGTATTTCTAACTAAAATTCGCCATTACCGAGATTTTTATCTTCCGCTTTCTCTTTTGCGGCACTTAACACCGCAATCAGGAAAAATTTAAGGCACGAAAATACACACAGCTTTTGTTCAGTTATAATAGTATTTTCGAAGTTGATCAGCAAAAGCACGATTAACAAGTCTTTTTCAACTTACCAATGTCGAACTTTGTCGACGACTTGCATGACACGTTTAATGTCATCTTTAGCTCGGCTTCGGGTTTCAGCTCTTACGGATCTCGACATCATTTTGGAAAATGATGCTCAAAATCTAATGTCGGCTGTGCCAGATTGCATTTGTATCACCGCTTCTAACCTTGGCTTCAGCAGACTACAACTAACACTGTACACAACAAGCGAGACCACTTCGATATTGGATGTTCCTTGGTATCACAGACATTCCAATAGATACAGGGATCAGTAATATGCAACAGCGAAACACCCTTGGACAGACGAATGTGCTTGCGTTTACCTGCTTTTACTGATTTTGACCATTATCTCATAGCGATATGTAATTTATGTATGATTTGGACGACTGAAAATCGATACACATTTGACAGAACATAACATCGAACTATTCCACAAAACAATTCCAATAGCAACATTCACACAGGCCGTCAGTGAAAAGGTACTAAAACATTCATCGGCAAGAATGTTTTGAGTCTGCGAAGTACCACGAGTCGTAGAAGTATTTATTTATTCGTCTTTTGGCCATTCATCACAACTGTGTAGGACACACACGACAGCACAGATCAGCATCCACACAACGCTTTTTCCTTCGTTCAAATTGGCGCATGCACTTACATTTCCAACAGCGCAAATAGGTATGCCAATTCGTGATTGCGTAATTTCCAAAAAATGCAGACCGTGCGCACAAGCGTGTTGCTTCGCGCGTTCGGTGGGAATTTCTTGCAATGCTTAGCAAAAGAGAGGCGGCTGGGGCCCATGTGTGTTTCATCATGTAGTATCTTAAGAGTTAATTTATGTCCAGACGATGCCTCTTTCTTCGTGCGCAATCGCGGACACACGTGAATGAGGGCGCATGTACAAAAATTACGGAAAGAATGCACATACGCATGGGCATTTTCGTGTCCACTAGTTGCCTCATTAGACAAGCAGTCTGCTTAGGATACCCTAATTTGTTTGGTAGATTGGGCTGCATTTAATGTGATGAAAAGGCCACAAAAAAGAAAACACAAAGGCGACAGTGAGATAAAAAGTATCAAAATAATAAGGTACGATTAATACAAAGTGACGACAACGTTCGGACTGGCAAATTCCAGAAGGAGGTCACAGCGAGGTTTTAGACTTTTTGCTTGGGAAACTGCGGCGATAATTTTGGCAACAACACTTCATTAGCCGGTAACCGACTACTTGTATCTCTGTCTGAACTATTTGTTTCGCATTAAAATAAATAAATAAAAAGTTTATTGGTTATTTCTGAAACTGGAAAATATGTTAGGAAAGTTCTTAGTCGTTAAGTCATTTAACTTTCAGTGCGTCATTTTTAATTTATTTTATAAAAAGTTGTGCAAACAACTTTAACCATGAAATATTATGTGCAGATTATCGTCTTCGGCCTCAACAAATTTGGGAATGTTGTACACGCCGGTATCCACTAGAATAGAAGCTGTGTTTTCAAGTTTTGAATTTCGCCTCATCTGTGCCCTTCATTTCACTTTCTTGTAGTTTGTTGAGGAGATAACACACTCCTCAGTTGTAATGTTAAGTTGCCATAACAGGAATATTCATCCACAGTTTTCATATTCATTTCACATATATTTGTAGACTTCTTATTCTCTGTGTTCCTACTCTGAGGCGTATGGTATCTTACTCTTTGCAGTGAGATTGGAGACTCCTTATCTAATAATTTATTTGACGCTCAGGACATAACAACTCAATTTTTATTCAAAAGATGGCGTGTCGAGACCTTCCGTCTACTCACCCAACAACCAACAACACAGAAGGGTTATGCAGGCATGGACCTCACAGGGGACAGCTCTTCAGACGACTGGCAAAGGATGGACGCACACTGCTCAGCCACCAGGTGACAATCCAAGCACTACCAGAGGTCATTGGCCTTGTGGACCTTTTCTCCTCTACAGGCCTCGTGACCAAAAGTAATACTGCAGTATCCTGGAGCCCAGGCAGTATTTAAGCTAGCGCCCAGACTACTCTAAGGAGTTTGCTCTGAGTGAATTTCCTGGACCAGGCGCCAATTTCGAAAGCATTCCCACAATCAGGATCACACTCCGGAGCTGCCACTACGACGCCACAGCCAACCACATGAGCCTTTGCCTACAGAAGCTGCTAGTCACGAACCTACACCATTTGTCGCCTCTACAGCAAAAAGATGTAGCCTCTGAAGCCTAGACCAACAACTGAACTTTGTAGTATTTGTCTCTGGTTTTCATTCTCAATGTGCTGAATTTAAAAAATGGTTCAAATGGCTCTAAGCACTATGTGACTTAACATCTGAGATCATCAGTCCCCTAGACTTAGAACTACTTAAACCTAACTAAACTAAGGACATCACACACATCCATGCCCAAGGCAGGATTCGAACCTGCGACTGTAACAGCAGCGCGCTTCTGGACTGAAGCGCCTAGAACCGCTCGGCCACAGTGGCTGGCTGCTGAGTGTAAACTTTGGCGTATCCCTTCAAGACTTAAATGTTTCCTCATACTCTCGCAACTTTAACTTTTGCATATCCCTTCTGAACTTCTCTTGTGGCATGCTTAGTGTATGGACATTGGATTTTTGAACTTAATTGACTGTAACACTTCTAGGCCTTCAGCCTTCAGGTATTATTGTTCTTTCAACATTCAAGAAGCCGCTTGTTTTAAATTATTGTGTTACAAATTAGCTCCTGTCAGAGAAGACTGTCTCTATGTGTTGCAATAAGCTTCATATTCATTTATACCTGGGAATTTTTCATACTCCGCCATTGGTGGACATATCAGCTGGTGATGAGGTATATTTTTTTTTTTTTTTTTTTGCGAGTCAGTGTTTCATCTGTGTGCTCTGACCTAAGTAGACTGTGTTTTGGCTTCTATCGTTCCACTTACTGTCACGTTGCTTCCAGCATGACGGAACAGGTGGATGTCTCTGCCCAGGTGTTGTTATTGTTCCAGCATATGCAGGACACTCACGAAGTCCTGATCGATTGGCAGGCTTGGCTTGGTCCTGGACTTGATTTTCGTGCATTCCCCCAATGAACGACTACACCAGATCCCTTTAAATTGAAGGAACCTTCCTTCATGTCGCCTCCAGAGCTCCCCAACTGCCTCTTCCGGATCGATTCCATGCTCATGAGCTTCTGGACAGTTCTCCCCAGCATTCTAACAGTTTTTCAAGAAAGTGTGGGCAAAATACATTGTTGTTGTTGTTGTGGTCTTCAGTCCTGAGACTGGTTTGATGCAGCTCTCCATGCTACTCTATCCTGTGCAAGCTTCTTCATCTCCCAGTACTTACTGCAACCTACATCCATCTGAATCTGCTTAGTGTATTGATCTCTTGGTCTCCCTCTACGATTTTTACCCTCCACGCTGCCCTCCAATGCTAAATTTGTGATCCCTTGTTGCCTCAAAACATGTCCTACCAACCAATTCCTTCTTCTAGTCAAGTTGTGCCACAAACTTCTCTTCTCCCCAATCCTATTCAATACCTCCTCATTAGTTACGTGATCTACCCACCTTATCTTCAGCATTCTTCTGTAGCACCACATTTCGAAAGGTTCTATTCTCTTCTTGTCCAAACTGGTTATCGTCCATGTTTCACTTCCATACATGGCTACACTCCATACAAATACTTTCAGAAACGACTTCCTGACACTTAAATCTATACTCGATGTTAACAAATTTCTCTTCTTCAGAAACGATTTCCTTGCCATTGCCAGTCTACATTTTATATCCTCTCTACTTCGACCATCATCAGTTATTTTACTCCCTAAATAGCAAAACTCCTTTACTACTTTAAGTGTCTCATTTCCTAATCTAATCCCCTCAACATCACCCGATTTAATTTGACTACATTCCATTATCCTCGTTTTGCTTTTGTTGATGTTCATCTTATATCCTCCTTTCAAGACACTGTCCATTCCGTTCAACTGCTCTTCCAAGTCCTTTGCTGTCTCTCACAGAATTACAATGTCATCGGCGAACCTCAAAGTTTTTACTTCTTCTCCATGAATTTTAATACCTACTCCGAATTTTTCTTTTGTTTCCTTTACTGCTTGCTCAATATACAGATTGAATAACATCGGGGAGAGGCTACAACCCTGTCTCACTCCTTTCCCAACCACTGCTTCCCTTTCACGCCCCTCGACTCTTATAACTGCCATCTGGTTTCTGTACAAATTGTAAATAGCCTTTCGCTCCCTGTATTTTACCCCTGCCACCTTCAGAATTTGAAAGAGAGTATTCCAGTTAACGTTGTCAAAAGCTTTCTCTAAGTCTACAAATGCTAGAAACGTAGGTTTGCCTTTTCTTAATCTTTCTTCTAAGATAAGTCGTAAGGTTAGTGTTGCCTCACGTGTTCCAACATTTCTACGGAATCCAAACTGATCCTCCCCGAGGTCCGCTTCTACCAGTTTTTCCATTCGTCTGTAAAGAATTCGCGTTAGTATTTTGCAGCTGTGACTTATTAAACTGATAGTTCTGTAATTTTCACATCTGTCAACACCTGCTTTCTTTGGGATTGGAATTATTATATTCTTCTTGAAGTCTGTGGGTATTTCGCCTGTCTCATACATCTTGCTCACCACATGGTAGAGTTTTGTCATGACTGGCTCTCCCAAGGCCATCAGTAGTTCTAATGGAATGTTGTCTA
This sequence comes from Schistocerca americana, assembly GCF_021461395.2. Lineage (NCBI taxonomy): Eukaryota > Metazoa > Arthropoda > Insecta > Orthoptera > Acrididae > Schistocerca > Schistocerca americana. Next base: position 876,587,845 of record NC_060119.1, read on the forward strand.
CTCCTGGGGCCTTGTTTCGACTCAGGTCTTTCAGTGCTCTGTCAAACTCTTCACGCAGTACCTTATCTCCCATTTCATCTTCATCTACATCCTCTTCCATTTCCATAATATTGTCCTCAAGTACATCGCCCTTGTATAAACCCTCTATATACTCCTTCCACCTTTCTGCCTTCCTTTCTTTGCTTAGAACTGGGTTTCCATCTGAGCTCTTGATATTCATACAAGTGGTTCTCTTCTCTCCAAAGGCCTCTTTAATTTTCCTGTAGGCAGTATCTATCTTACCCCTAGTGAGACAAGCCTCTACATCCTTACATTTGTACTCTAGCCATCCCTGCTTAGCCATTTTGCACTTCCTGTCAATCTCATTTTTGAGACGTTTGTATTCCTTTTTGCCTGCTTCATTTACTGCATTTTTATATTTTCTCCTTTCATCAATTAAATTCAATATTTCTTCTGTTACCCAAGGATTTCTACTAGCCCTCATCTTTTTACCTACTTGATCCTCTGCTGCCTTCACTACTTCATCCCTCAGAGCTACCCATTCTTCTTCTACTGTATTTCTTTCCCCCATTCCTGTCAAAATAATCATACAAAATACATTGTATGCAAGAAAAAGCAGATCTTAGGCCACAGCATTACAGATGATACCCAGCAGCACGCTTTCTTTCTGGCATACACATGCCCAGACATTTACCATCTTCTGCAACATCTTAACCCTGAATTGGAACGCCACACTCTGCCCTATGACAGATTTAAGTGCAGTTTGCTAGAATATTTTGACTACTAGGTGCATGTGGCAGCAGCCCACTACAAATTTTTCAGCTGCCATAAACTTAATGGGCAGTCTTACCGCAAATCGATCACCTGTCTCCAGGGTTTATATCACGACTGCTGTTTCCAGCATAGTAATCCTCAGTTTAAGCAGTCACAAGTAGCTTCCTTGGTCGATTTTCGTGCATTCCCCCAATGAACGACTACACCAGATCCCTTTAAATTGAAGGAACCTTCCTTATTAACATCTTCCACATTATCAGAGCTTATGAAGTCTCTCAGACCGTCAGACACCTTGCAGATACCCATCACAAGTGTTTACTGCCCAACCAACACACTGTCCTCAGTCCCAGTCATTTCCACCACTCAGACAGTATTCACACAATGCATGTGAAGACTCAGCAGCCAGACGCCACCTTGGCCAGCTCCCTTCCTACATACAGTGTTCTGTTAGTCACCAGAGACACCAGTGCCACTAGAAGCGCGTTAAGTGCATCACTTACATGATATTCCGAACATAGGGCTGAAGTGTGCCAAGCAGTGCTCAAAATGAATGTCAACTGTACATGTACAGACCTCTCAGATGCAGGGGTGGGTGACATGGTGGACCTGTTCTTGAATATATCCTACATACAATGTGGTACCCCAGTCAGAAGAATCTCTATCCCTCATGGTAGCCATCAACAATGTGCCTATCGAGCTGCGGATAGATATGGGGTGGTTCTCCACAACTATCATAGATTGGCAGTCTTACTATCACACCGGGTCCCCTTCCATTCAACTCTTTGACATTCTGTTGTGTAGTTACAGCAATGACATCGTTAAAGTCAACAGCCAATTTACAGTTCAAGTTCAATACTATGCAACCAGTCTCACAGCCAGGATTTTGATTGTCCAAAATCCTGGAGCCATCAGCCTCCTAGGCCTGAATCTGCTCAATGCTCTTGGCTCAGAAAGCCACAAATACGCCCCAGTTGTTGTCACTTGGCGCCAACCCCTATCCTAAGACCTCTTTTCCAAGTATAGCTCAGTGTTCACGCCACTTTCCTCAGCTGTCAAAGATTTTGAGACACACACAGTTCTTGTTCCATAAGTGATGCTGAAGCACTTCAAAGTCAGAAATGTTGTATTCAGAGACAAACTTGAGCTGGAGCTACAGTGGTTACAGGATGAGTGTATTCTCACTCCTCTTCCCAACAGCCAATGGGCCCCACCAAACAATGCAATGTGCATTTGCAGGGATGTCAAGATAATCATTATACCCAATCTGTCATAGATGCTATCCTACTTCCAAGGTAGAGTACATAACGACCAGTCTCATGAACAGCAAAATGTTTGTCAATTGGTATGTCTATCTTCAGCTTCTGTTGGTCAAGGATTCCTGATGCTTCTTAATAATCAGTACTCCTTTTCAACTGTTTAAGTATAATAGACTTCCGTTTGGCATTGCCAGTGCTCCAGCCATTTTTCAGCACTACCTCGAGACCCCACCTGCAGTGTGCCAGGCACGGTGAACTATTTGAATGACATTCTCTTTGTAGACAAGGATTTGGCTAAAAACATCCACACGCTGTTCACGATCGTCCAATAGGCAAACCTCAAATACAATAAAGACAAGTGCTGTTGTTTCATTCACCAAGTGGGAACTTGGGTCACATTGTTAGTGCACAGTGCATCCGCCCTACCTCATAGTAAACTAAGGTAGTGCAGAAACTTTCAGCCCCCACAAACACCAGAAAGGTGAAATCAGTGTAGGGGTAGCTCAGATATTACTGTGAATTTATTCTGCTTGCAGCAGCCATTGCAGAATCATTACGTTTCCTCTTTTACAAAGATCTCCATTGGCAATGCGCCCCAGCATGTGATAAAACCTTGCCGGCCGGAGTGGCCGAGCGGTTCTAGGTGCTACAGTCTGGAACCGCGTGACCGCTACGGTCGCAAGATCGAATCCTGCTTCGGGCATGGATGTGTGTGATGTCCTTAGGTTAGTTAGGTTTAAGTAGTTCTAAGTTCTAGGGGACTGATGACCTTAGAAGTTAAGTCCCATAGTGCTCAGCGCCATTTGAACCATTTGATAAAACCTTCTGGGATTTGAAACGACCTTGTCAACCCCTAATCCTGGCAGCTGATGCATCAGATTATGGCTTGGGTCGGTCCTTTCACATATGACCGACGGTGTGGAGCAGTCAATTGCACTTGTGTCTAAGGCTCTCTTCACTGCACAGAGTAACTACAGTCGGATGGAAAAATAAACCTTAGAAATCATACCTGGCCTAAAAAGTCTTGTGGCTATATCTACAGCTGCCGTTTCACGTTGTTCACAGACAACAAACCCTTACTCCCTCTTTTCACAGTGTTGGCAAATATTCTGACCAAAACAGCAGGCTGTCTTCAGTGGTGGTCTATTTTATTCAAATTATAAGTGTGATATTCAACGTGGTTCAATAACATAACATGCTAAATCTGACCTCTCGCATCTGCACTTGGGTCAGGACCCTGCCTTCGTCACAGATCTCAAAGTCTGCTTCTATCTGGATATCAATGCCCATTGGACACCCAAGCTCGTCACATGCTGCATGCTGAAGACTGAGTGCTCTGCAAGGTATTCTGCCTGGTGTCGCCAGATGACAAGCAGCTGCAACACACAGAGGTTCAGGTCTACTGGTACTGCTGGAATGAGATGTCCACGGTATGTTCCTGCTCCAGGAGACAAACACTGCACCAAATGGTTCAAATGGCTCTGAGCACTATGGGACTCAACTTCTGAGGTCATTAGTCCCCTAGAACTTAGAACTAGTTAAACCTAACTAACCTAAGGACATCACACACATCCATGCCCGAGGCAGGATTTGAACCTGCGACCGTAGCGGTCTCGCGGTTCCAGACTGCAGTGCCTAGAACCGCACGGCCACTTCGGCTGGCAAACACTGCACCAGACCAGAATCATGATACTGATAGCCCTCCAACAGTTCATCTTGTCTCTCTTCCACATCGGATACTGGGGTGCTGTGTTCACCAATTACCTGCCCCACCAATATCTCTACTGGCAGGGCATGGATTCAGCGATCACCCACATGGTTACCTCCTGCCCAGTCTGCCAGAGCAAGCAGGCTGCAACCTCCATGTCGTTTTTTTTCTTTACATTGGTCAGGCACTTGTGACCTCTAGTCCTGGTTACACATGGATTTCATGAATTCGTTCCTGGAATACTCCTAGTTAACCGCTATAGAGGCTGGCAAGGATTTCCCCTGTCTTATGCACGTCTACCATGCCTGCAGGGTAGACCATTCAGACCCTGTCAAGCATTTTTTAAGTTGATGGGCTTACAAAACTATTGTCGTGGATAATTGTCCCCATTTTGCTCCCACTGAATTCTCCACTTCCTGTAAAGCAAATGGTATAGTGCTGATGCATATCCTGATGCATACTGCACCCTTCCACCCTGCTTCTAATGGACTAGCCAAATGTTTTGTCCATACTTTTAAATCCAAGCTGTCCAAGCTCCACTGCTATCAACCTATGGATAAGGCCCTTATGCTCTAGCTAGCTTCTTATCATTCCATTTTCTGGACATGTCAACCGCAGCAGAAAAACTCCATGGCTGGCCATATCAGTCGCAATTTTCTACCATCCATCCCACCAGCGTCCAACCCTCGTCTCAGCAGTCCAACCATCACAGTTTCTCTCTTCAAGATCCCATGAGGGCCCTTGTCTTCAAGAAAGGCCACCTGCACTGGTTTTCTGCGTTTGTTTCCAGTCTTCAGGGCCAGGCCATCGCCAAGGTGATGCTACAAGAAGGCACAGTGTGTCACAAGTACACTAATTAATTGTGGCCTCACCATTGTCCTCTTCCTGGGTCCAGTAGTCTACCGTCATGATGCCCATCCCAGTCATCGCCAGCATGTCTCGCCTGTGACCAGCTCCCTGGAGGGACCTTTGCTGCTCCACACACTACACCAGCACCAACTCTGATGGAGGTGGACCTCAGCCCCCTATGCACTCCAGCTGCCAGTGGGGACCCAGCCACTTCCAGAGATACTGAGATGAGTTACTACTTCTCCTTCCCTTTGTATGTGGGTGAGGGGGAAAGAATGCTGTGTCAAGGCGTTGTGCCTACTCAGCCAGCAACCAGTAGCACACATGAGCTATTCTGACATGTACCTTGCAGGAAATAGCTCTTCAGACGACAGACAAAGACACCAGGCAGCAGTCCATGCTCTGTCAGAGGTCATTTAGCCATGCAGACTTTTTTCGCCTCTGTGGGCCACATGACCAAAAGTAGTAGAGTGAGTTTCCCAGGGTGGGCGCTGATTGCGAAAGCAGTCCTACTATCAGGACTCACTCTGGAGCTGCTGCTAAGAAGCTGTGGCTGTCCTTGTCGATCTTCCCCTCCAGGAGCTGCCAACTAAGGATCTACACCATTCGTGGCCTCTGTACCAAAGAGACATGGCCTCCAGTTCTGTGACTAGCCATTGGACTTAGTAATATTTATCTTTGTTTTTCATTGGCAAACTTTTGTGCGTCCCTTCAGGCCTCTCACTTTTTCTCACACTCTCAGTTCTTTCACTTTTGAATGTCCCTTATGACCTTTGGTAGTTGCACACTTATTGCATGATCATTGGACTTCGAAACTTCCAGTTTATTGTGACATTTTCAGGGCTTCGGCCTTCAAGCATTATTATTGTTCTTTCAATATTCAAATAGTGACTTGTTTTCAGTTATTATGTTCCAAACAAGCTGTCGTCAGAGAAGATTTGTTTCATAGCTGGATATCTTTCATGTGCTGTTTTCCGTGGCCATATTAAATAACCTTTAGAAGCAGTGGTCCATGTGACCTCTCTTAGTCTGTAATCATCTACAATTTTCTGCATGCTTTCTCTGTAGTCAGCAGACATTGCTGCATATTAATCAAATGGCTCTGAGCACTATGGGTGGGACTTAACATCTGAGGTCATCAGTCCCCTAGAATTTAGAACTACTTAAACCTAACTAACCTAAGGACATCACACACATCCATGCCCGAGGCAGGATTCGAACCTGCGACCGTAGCGGTCGCGCGGTTCCAGACTGAAGCGCCTAGAACCGCTCGGCCACACCGACCGGCGCATATTAATCGCCTTACAGCATAATCTCAATACACTTTACGAGGAAACACACATTGACCTATACTCCGTTCATCATAAGAATAAACCTGATGGCCGGCCGAAGTGGCCGTGCGGTTAAAGGCGCTGCAGTCTGGAACCGCAAGACCGCTACGGTCGCAGGTTCGAATCCTGCCTCGGGCATGGATGTTTGTGATGTCCTTAGGTTAGTTAGGTTTAACTAGTTCTAAGTTCTAGGGGACTAATAACCTCAGCAGTTGAGTCCCATAGTGCTCAGAGCCATTTGAACCATTTTGAATAAACCTGATGTAAACAAACACAAATGCATGATTGGTCAGCAGCCGTAGCTCTCGTACACTGGTGTTGTTCCACTCTTGGAAATAGGTCCAACTTAGATATTTTATTACTATGTCGTTGCAAATGAAACTTTAAGACATTTGGATGTATTAACAGCCATCAACGTTTTTCTTAATCATACTTTAGCTACGCAATTTTTATTTCAAAAATCGTGTTCAGTCATGGTCTTGTGGTCTGACTGTCTCGCTGTTCATATGTAAAGGGAATAGGGATGACACCACTTCCTGCCTCTTAGTGATACACCCGCGCAGAAGACCGTTAATGGCTAGAAAAAAGTAGTTCTTTATGTTTTTCACAAGATTACAGAGAAAAATTAGCTTTGACGTTTTCCGAGGAACAGTATGTAATAAATACAAAGCGAACTGTAACAGTTACTGTGGCGTAATCGGTCGTTTGTTAATCATAAGGGCCAGCAGGCGACCATACGAATCTCATTGGGTTCTACAATGTTCTGTTTGAATACCTAAATCATTTAAATATGAAATTTATCAAATATATGCTAATTAACTCATACTTAACTCCCATCTTTTCAGGAAATATGCACGTTTTCTAGTTTCCAAAATACATGTCACACGCAAAATTCTGGTTTTCATGCAAATACACATTCTTCATTATCGATATTTTATAAAAGAATCTTAAAGATTTTGAAGTTAAGAAAACATTACACAATTAATTTTTTTTTTTGTTGAGGAAAATGAAAGCCAAATATTCTTTGTTTGAATATGCCCATTGTTTTGTAGGGCACATGTGGTCTCTCACGAGCCAGAGTGATAAGCGTCATAGAAACGTGGAAAACAATAATTCTCACTGGGTCGAGCACAGTGTACAGTCATGCTCAAAAGTATCCGAACGACCTGAATTGCATTTCGCCTGATTCGCATGCAACCCACATAACGCAGCTGTCTAGCAGGTCCTCTAATCGCTCCTTGGTACAGTCGTTTGACTATTGAAAATGGTTGCAACAAGTCACCACTAGAAAATACTGCTCGGTATCGCAATAACTCAAGATGTAAAGTAATACCACAATACTAGAAATATCAGGGAACACCTTATCATAGATAAGACGGTCCTTAAGGCTTGTAAGCTCACATTTATTGTAATAAATGACATACCTGAAATGTTACCACTCTCATTTTTATGTCAGATAGGTAATGCACGTAGTAAGTTCGTCGTATTCATGATTTCCTCTTCAAAGTAACATACCGTACTTGTTATTTAACACAAAATGACATTAAAAATTTAAGTTATTCACGAGCAGCTAGAAGCTGTAAGAAACACAGTTAACTAATTATTGTGTACCACATAATAATCAACTCATTTGAAAATTCAGAAAAGAAGAAACTAAATATTATGCCCATTAAGACAGATACTAAGTTGCAGATGTGGGCTCTGTGCAGATCTGCGCTTTTTCATCTTCAGATCTATACAAATAATGTATACTAACGAGCGTATTCATTTGCTAACTGATACTGTCTAACATCGAGGTATATCACTCTGTGTATGCCTAGTCAGGAATGACAGTTAGTTTTCGTCAGTCACGAAATCTTAGTCTGCATGACCTGGGTTTGAATCCATATGCAGAACGAGACGGTTCGTCGTGTCATTTGAAGTTCATACATATTCCCAATTAGCTGCTCGTGAATAACTTAAATTTTTAATGTCATTTTGTGTTAAATAACAAGTACAGTATGTTACTTTGAAGAGGAAATCATGAATACGACGAACTTACTACGTGCATGACCTATCTGGCGTAAAAATAAGAGTGGTAACATTTCAGGTATGTCATTTATTACAATAAATGTGAGCTTACAAGCCTTAAGGACAGTCTTGTCTGTGATAAGGTGTTCCCTCATATTTCTAGTATCGTGGTATTACTTTACATCTTGAGTTTTTGCGATACAGAGCAGTGTTTTCTAGTGGTGACTTGTTGGAACCATTTTCAATAGTCAAACGACTGTACCAAGGAGCGATTAGAGGACCTGCTAGACAGCTGCGTTATGTGGGTTGCATGAGAATCAGGCGAAATGCAATTCAGGTCGTTCGGATACTTTTGAGCACGACTGTACATGCTGCACTTTTACAGTTGTCACCTAAATAGTTATCGCATACATTTACCGTAAGAAACCAAACAATGATAGTAAAACTCATTGCTTCACAGTTACTGACTGTGGCTTGACGAAAGCAAACAAGCTGCTGAGGAAAAAACTGTACGAAGAATCGCTTCTAAAACAAAGAGACACGACATACTAAGCGTTAATAATAACATTAAAGAACGTAGCCAAGTTTTCTGATAGGATCATTAACTATAAAATTAATTTTGAGTCGTACTCATGTCTTGCATATTATCATCATATGAAAATGGGTCGTCTGCCTCCGCTGCTGTCGAGCTTGAAATGCAGATCATAAACTTTTTTTTGGAACATCGGTTAACAACAGTTAAGCATTTTGTGCCCTCCCAGGCGATGACAGAGATTGAGGGAGCGAAGCGCCGCCGCGGCTGCCTCTGCCGGATGCCAGCTAGTGGGTCCTGGAGAGCTCCGACTAGCGCGGCGTTCAAAGGCAGCAGTCTGCCGAGAAATCTTCCACAAAAATGTTGCTGGACGGAACCGTTACAACCGGTGTGTCAGAAAGTGAAATATAGTACCATGCAGCTGTTCTAACGTTACACTCAGAACTTCAGGCGAAAGGCACTATGAAACTTTAGGCAACAAGCGGTTTCGACCTCGACATGTTGTATTTAGGATAGGCGTTGTTTACCGCTAGACCCAAAGAGATAGAGAATACATAGATAGGCTGTGGCACATTACTGAACACTCCCTGCGGTGCCACGCTGTACTACACTCCTGGAAATGGAAAAAAGAACACATTGACACCGGTGTGTCAACCCACCATACTTGCTCCGGACACTGCGAGAGGGCTGTACAAGCAATGATCACACGCACGGCACAGCGGACACACCAGGAACCGCGGTGTTGGCCGTCGAATGGTGCTAGCTGCGCAGCATTTGTGCACCGCCGCCGTCAGTGTCAGCCAGTTTGCCGTGGCATACGGAGCTCCATCGCAGTCTTTAACACTGGTAGCATGCCGCGACAGCGTGGACGTGAACCGTATGTGCAGTTGACGGACTTTGAGCGAGGCCGTATAGTGGGCATGCGGGAGGCCGGGTGGACGTACCGCCGAATTGCTCAACACGTGGGGCGTGAGGTCTCCACAGTACAACGATGTTGTCGCCAGTGGTCGGCGGAAGGTGCACGTGCCCGTCGACCTGGGACCGGACCGCAGCGACGCACGGATGCACGCCAAGACCGTAGGATCCTACGCAGTGCCGTAGGGGACCGCACCGCCACTTCCCAGCAAATTAGGGACACTGTTGCTCCTGGGGTATCGGCGAGGACCATTCGCAACTGTCTCCATGAAGCTGGGCTATGGTCCCGCACACCGTTAGGCCGTCTTCCGCTCACGCCCCAACATCGTGCAGCCCGCCTCCAGTGGTATCGCGACAGGCGTGAATGGAGGGACGAATGGAGACGTGTAGTCTTCAGCGATGAGAGTCGCTTCTGCCTTGGTGCCAATGATGGTCGTATGCGTGTTTGGCGCCGTGCAGGTGAGCGCCACAATCAGGACTGCATACGACCGAGGCACACAGGGCCAACACCCGGCATCATGGTGTGGGGAGCGATCTTCTACACTGGCCGTACACCACTGGTGATCGTCGAGAGGACACTGAATAGTGCACGGTACATCCAAACCGTCATCGAACCCATCGTTCTACCATTCCTAGACCGGCAAGGGAACTTGCTGTTCCAACAGGACAATGCACGTCCGCGTGTATCCCGTGCCACCCAACGTGCTCTAGAAGGTGTAAGTCAACTACCCTGGCCAGCAAGATCTCCGGATCTGTCCCCCATTGAGCATGTTTGGGACTGGATGAAGCGTCGTCTCACGCGGTCTGCACGTCCAGCACGAACGCTGGTCCAACTGAGGCGCCAGGTGGAAATGGCATGGCAAGCCGTTCCACAGGACTACATCCAGCATCTCTACGATCGTCTCCATGGGAGAATAGCAGCCTGCATTGCTGCGAAAGGTGGATATACACTGTACTAGTGCCGACATTGTGCATGCTCTGTTGCCTGTGTCTATGTGCCTGTGGTTCTGTCAGTGTGATCATGTGATGTATCTGACCCCAGGAATGTGTCAATAAAGTTTCCCCCTCCTGGGACAATGAATTCATGGTGTTCTTATTTCAATTTCCAGGAGTGTAGTTGCCATATTTCGGGAAGTCATTCTGCGAGTTCGTGTATGTTTTGTCAGCTACACAGTTGCCGAGTTGCTTTTCGAAGTCGCGCGCGCCGTGTGCTCAGAGTATAAATGTATGCACCTATCTAGAAAACGAATGAAAACTGGTGTAAATATTCTTGTACAATGTGTTCTGTAACTGTTGTGTGTTTTGTGTACAATGATGTATTAGTTTACTTATGTAATAAAGCTTTTTTTTAGCCAAGTTCTAAGCATATAATATTCCGAGTATTCTGTCGCGATGGAGAAGCTAACAAAGGCGTGCATCATACGTTGTAATATTTTCGAAACGTCAGGAGAATATGATCGTAAGCTTTTCTTTTGTGGCTGATACCTTAGTTGCTAGTTGGAAAGTATTGTCGATTACGACTATTTTGTATGATTCAGTTTTTATATGAGGGCTGTTGGGAAAGTAAGGTCCGACCGGTCGCGAAATGAAAACCATAGTGAAAATCAAAAATTTTTTATTCGCAACAGTTAGCCACACAGTCCAGCTACCTCGCTAAGTGGTCGCCGCTCCGACTTTGTCGTGGCTTTGTTAAACTTTCCAGTGTCCTCGTCACAGAATGCAGCCACCTGTCCTATCCGCCAATTCTCTAAGCTGGTCTGCCTTTCGTTGTTTGTGCCAAAATGTTGTCTCTGCAGCCAGCGGTTCAGGTGAGCACAGATGAACAACGGAGTGAGCCAATTAAGGGCTGAATTGTGGGTGGTCAAACACTTCCCATCGAAAATAATGCAGGAGCGTCTTCATTGCCCCCGCAGAACGCGGCTGAAAATTGTCTTGAAAAAAGAAGTGCATGACATTTGTGTTATGTGGGCTGTATAGCTTCAGGCGAAACCTCTCACTAGATGCACATACTTGGCGGGAGACACTGTTGTTTTCGGTATTTCTATGGGATCACTTTGCCTTCTGAACTGGAAAGAGCGACGTGAAGCGATCGACATGCACACTAAAGACACTGCCCAACACATATGTGCAAAGTTCCATCAGACTTTCACAGTGGTTTCCACTTTGCGCCCAATAGGACCTTACTTTCCGAATACGCCTCATAGCTACAGTAGGCATTACCCCAATAGCACTCTTTTTGTTGCTTTGTGTAACCTAAATGAAATATGCATTCAAATTAGAAACATGGATTACAGGCAGAAAGCTCCATAATTCTGTTTGAATAGATAGTTATTTCTTTTAAATTACAGCTTCAGATCATAATAGTACCCTTTATACGCAAGGTACAAAGTACAAATTACTCTGTGAATCAGTCTTGATTTGATTTTATGCAAGGATAGTCATTTTGCAAAGTTTTGACCTACAACAATTAGTTACATATCTTTAATTATAGCTTCTGACTATAGTGTAGATAAGGTATAATGTGCAAAGTGTAAATTAATCTGAAACTGAATATTAGAAATGGAAACGTAGAAGGGTAGTCATGGGACTAAAGTGCGATACAGGATTCACCCCTCCTCCCTTCATGAAGTCTTGGTTGTGGTGATGTAACACCTATTTTCAACTTATTTTGTATCTGTATCGATATTTCTATGTCCATCTGTAGTACTGCTTATATAGAATGTTGTATCTATCATGGAAATTCTTTGACTATGTATATATATTTCACTTATGTGAACTTTTGAACGATGTTGTTTAAATAATGTTTGTGAACTTAAGTAACTACTGAAATGATTGTTATATAATGTACTGTAAATTACTTGGTCCATAGTTAGGGAACGTAGTGTTGAACGGAAAAGATGTGGGGAAGCCCCACAGCTACGAAAGCAGCCTGGCGGAGTGGAAAAGGTGTGGTTGACATGCAAGTGGCAACTCCTCCTTTGTGACGGTAAGGAGTCTGGGCTGAGCAGTGCTGTGGTTAACACCTCGCTAGCAGTAGCGCGTCATTGTGGCTCATATTCCTAGAGTTTTGAGGCCAGAAGAGCTTAAGAGCAGTATTTATGGGCCTCAGACGCTGCATTTGGTAGTACCATGGTCATGGCATGGTTTCTGGCCCTATAAATATAATTCCGACCCCAAGAAGATACGTAACAGGGCGAGGCCAACAGTATTGCTATGATTGCATCGCCGCCAGGGAAAGAGCCTTGTAAATTACGCCACTAGTACCACCAGTCTTCCACTAAATTGTTTATATTTGGCACTCTATAAATGGACCAGGTATTTGAGAAATTTGGTTTATCTCATAATAATAATTGTAGTTTTGCTAAAAACTCTATCTTACACCCGTGATTATCCCAAGTCACAGATCTGGACAGGAATCCTAGCCTAGTGAATTCCGAGTGTCTTGATTTATTATGAGAAAGTGGTTGAACTTGACTTTAATGTTGTGTTGTCATTTGCATAGCCAATTATATTTTTGAGTAGGTCAAAAGACTGCTTATCAAAGCACTTTTGTTATTTAAAGAGTTATATTTTGTTGCGCTTTACTTAATTAATAATTAATGATAAGAATACTTACACCATTTCTCATACACACCTGTGTAGTTTTGTTAATGAACATGGTTCTTCAAACCATGAAAGTTTAAGGGTCCTCATGTACTATGCTAGTTAGTTAATGAAGTAACGCAAAGGCTCCTTCAGAGCCAGTGTAGTTAGATTTGCATTCTATATAGTTGCGTCAAACCGAGTTTAAGAAAGAACCATCTACTATGTTATCTATTCTAATGCACGATGGTTAATGTACAGGCATAGAGACGCTGTAGTAAGCAATTATGATCATTAGCAGACCCCCTGATTTAAATTCAGAATCATTTCAAGCTTTTCCTTGTTCAGCATTGCTACTAGTTTCATGTGTGTTGGTAACTGGTTTTATAAACTGTTACACCTAGTTCATTTAAATTACATGTTCTTGAGAGGCATATGTTACTGTTCACAATCATGAAATTCTGCTAGACAAGCTCAAGTATTGTGGCATGAGTGGGACAGTGAACAAATGGTTTAATTCATACCTAACTGGAAGAGTGCAGAAAGTTGAAATAAGTAGTTCTCGTAACATGCAAAGATCAGCATATTCCTCAAACTGGGGAACTATCAAGAATGGGGTTCCACAAGGGTCAGTCTTGGGTCCTTTGTTGTTCTTATTATATATTAATGACTTGCCATTCTATATTCATGAAGAGGCAAAGTTAGTTCTCTTTGCTGATGATACAAGTACAGTAATCACACCTGAGAAACAAGAATTAACTGATGAAATTGTCAATACTGTCTTTCAGAAAATTACTAAGTGGTTCCTTGTAAACGGACTCTCACTGAATTTTGATAAGAGACAGTACATACAGTTCCGTACAGTGAATGGTATGATGCCATTAATAAATATAGACCTTAATCAGAAGCATATAGCTAAGGTAGAATATTCCAAATTTTTAGGTATGTCCATTGATGAGAGATTAAATTGGAAGAAACACATTGATGATCTGCTGAAACGTTTGAGTTCAGCTACTTATGCAATAAGGGTCATTGCAAATTTTGGTGATAAACATCTTAGTAAATTAGCTTACTACGCCTATTTTCACTCATTGCTTTCATATGGCATCATATTTTGGGGTAATTCATCACTGAGGAATAAAGTATTTATTGCACAAAAGCGTGTAATCAGAATAATAGCTGGAGTCCACCCAAGATCATCCTGTAGACATTTATTTAAGGATCTAGGGATATTCACAGTAGCTTCTCAGTATATATACTCTCTTATGAAATTTGTTATTAACAACCAAACCCAATTCAAAAGTAATAGCAGTGTGCATAATTACAATACTAGGAGAAAGGACGAGCTTCACTATTCAAGATTAAATCTAACTTTGGCACAGAAAGGGGTGAATTATAGTGGCACTAAAGTCTTTGGTCACTTACCAAATAGTATCAAAAGTCTGACAGATAACCAACAAGTATTTAAGAAGAAATTAAAAGAATTTCTGAATGACAACTCCTTCTACTCCATAGAGGAATTTTTAGATATAAATTAAGAAAAAAAAGAAAAAAAACCAAAACAAAAATATTAAAAAAATATAAAAAAATAAAAATAAAAATAAAAAATAAAGAAAAACAAAAAAACACAAAAAAATAAAGTTGTTATATTAACTTAAGTATGTTGTTAAATTAACCTAATTATGTCATGTATAGGAAAATTCGACTCGTTCCACATCATTACGAAATATCGTATTCATGATCCATGGAACTAGTATTAATCTAATCTAATCTAATCTAATCTAATCTAATCTATCTCATTGGTCATTTGTTAGTTAGTAGCACATTTATCTCCAAAGTTAGGTTACTGTGACATAGTACGAACAGATACAAGAAAAGAGTTTAATGTGAGTGTCATGCAAGGTTAGGTTATCCTTAGCACGGCTTTCTGCTTTATCGTTTTGCTTGACACAAGATGCCTAATTAGGCTGGCGACCTGTTTTAATATGTAATATTACAATTCGCTTTTGTGCTGGGAGAACGTCTGTTCCCGACCCACCGTTTACTATTGGGTATGCTCTGCTGGAGTGTTTCGGAAACCAATCCCAGTTTCATTGTTCTGTTTCCATCAGATCCATTAGATTATCCCACAGTGACAACTTTCAAAAATTCCTCGCAGAGGTATAACGTTAGGATAGATTGCCATTTAAGGTGGTCGGTGGTACCGTTACAGTGAGATTGAACTATAGCAAAACTTAACATTTACGTTCGCCCCTTATTTAATCGCACTTTGACATATTTAACGCACTTTCGTCATAAAAACTATATGTAGGGTAAATTTAGAAAACGTCTATTAGAGAATGGGCAAGTTTTCAACTGTTTTGATGCAACTGTGTACATATACCATAAAGAAACTACAAATAATGTGAGGGGCATCTACTATGTATAATGCTGCAAAATTTAGCTCTATATGTAATTATATGTAAGCAGAGTAGTTTGATTCATGAGAAAGACAAAGTAGTATTTTGAATATTATTTTAATAAACTTAGCATCAACCACAAACTTCACTGTATATTCGACTGTCTGGGTGGATTAGGTCGTAATATACCTGCTATGTGGGATGGTATCTTCCTGTTCACTGCAGCACAGTTTTTGCTTTGAAAGTGAAATGAATGATACATAAATCGAAATGAACGTAATATTTCTGTACAACTTTCATCTCTGAACTGATTGACATTCTTCGAAATTTTCTGCAAAACAGGGTGACCTGAAACACATGAAGATGGATCCTAAATTAAATTTTACAGACCGTATCTTTTACTTGTAAATGCTCTGCTAGTGGCTATCTAGGGTTACATTATTTTAATGCAAGCTACTGACACTGACCAAAAAACGGTGTATATAAAGTGTTAGTGCGCTGTAGTCAAAGGTAAAACTGTTACTAAACGTTAACAGTTGCCATTTCGTATTTTCCTTACCAAGCCCCTTTCTTTCGATTTCCGAAAACATGACGATGCATGTTAAGTTTGGTCACGCCGTCGCCTCTCTACAGTATTCTATCTCTTTGGCTAGACCAACAGATGTACAGACAGCGCAACAACTCGTACAGAAGACAAGACTTCCCCCAGGAACTGCCACAACCTACAGTGTTGCCAGATTGTGCTGATAGTCGGACTTAGCCCATTACTAGCTGGTCATGTTATTTGTCCCATTTGGTGATCGATCACCCAGGTTTTATGCCAAAGAATGTAGATATACGCACTAGCAAATCACTACGTATTCGGAAATAATATGGCACTTACAACAAGGAAGAATGTAAATGTCATCACTGCTCGTCTCACTCGCAACAATATAATCTTTGGTTTTTTAATCACAATGATGTCACTCCTGAGAGAGAGCACTCTTTATGTAAACGACATAGAATATTGCAGAACATAATACTACCAGATTAATACGAAATCCAAGACTGCTTTAGCGAGGTGGCGCAGTGGTTAGCACACTGGACTCGCATTCTGGAGGACGACGGTTCAATCCCGTCTTCGGCCATCCTGATTTAGGTTTTCCGTGATTTCCCCAAATCGCTTTAGGCAAATGCCGGGATGGTTCCTTTGAAAGGGCACGGCCGATTTCCTTCCCCATCCTTCCCTCACCCTAGCTTGCGCTCCGTCTCTAATGACCACTCTGTCGCCGGTCGCGGTGGCCTAGCGGTTCTAGGAGCTCAGTCCGGAACCGCGCGACCGCTACGGTCGCAGGTTCGAATCCTGCCTCGGGCATGGATGTGTGTGATGTCCTTAGGTTAGTTAGGTTTAAGTAGTTCAAAGTTCTAGGGGACTGATGACCACAGATGTTCAGTCCCATAGTGCTCAGAGCCATTTGAACCATTTGAACCTCGCTGTCGACGGAACGTTAAACACTAATCTCTTCCTCTCCTCCTCCTCCAAGACTCTTTTACAAAAGCAATGGTGGAAAAAAAATTAGTGCATCGTCAGACGCGAACCTGCTCGCTTCTGTTTTTGAACTGTGTGTCTCTTCGCACTATGCTATGCTGGAGTTACACTAACCTAGACTTTAAAGTTTATCTTGACAGTAATCTGAAGGCTTTCTAACCCCGATATGTCTTTGACTAGTGTTTAACTATAATAAGTCGAAAGAAAAAGTGAAGTGTTTCTGATAAATCTTCAATGCGCCGTTGCCACGAGTTGGTTCCTCCCGAGCTAAGGGGCAGAAATTGGCACTGTGGACTCGCAGAGACATCTATCTGATGCTCGGTAGTAGAGCTTCCTCATTTCTGTTAGTTCTGGATGCCTCTGTAAGGATTTCTACATGGCCTTCGATACAACGGGATGGCCGGACGAGGGCAGAAATAGGCGTGACTGCTCATGACCGCTCGGATGTACCAGTAACTGTGTCTCACAATGTGGTACTAAATACAGTCGACCTATACCAAACATGTGCTTTCGTTTTGTACCACTTTTCCTTTGAAACGAGTGTATGCATTCGTGTAGACTGTGGAATGAGCGGAATTATCGCGCGTTTTGTGACTGTCTATATTTTGATCCTCCAGACACTGACAAAACTAATCGAAAGCGTTCAAGGACAAACATTATGAGCTTTGATTTGTACGTACCGTGATACTCCGAGTTTAGCATGTCTTACGAGTTCCTCCGAAGCATTCACAGTGACATACGTCCGCAGGAGAGCTCTCCAGTTAACAAAATTCCCGAGAATCGTGTTGTACCGTGCATCTCCAGCCATTACAGACGTCGTAACTCATCGGGCAGTTTCGACAACGCGACGCCAGTGAGCAGCGCCGTCGTCTGTGATAAAACAGCCCCTTGGACATCCTTTTGCCACCCCTTGAACAGACTACATTATTTTATCCTTCATTAATTGATTAATGTACAATGCTGCAATATACTTATACCAGTAATTAACCTGTTTGAGACAACTTACATAAAACCTGAGTTTTCTCTTGTATTCTGCGCTCAATAGCAAGCTTGTGATCATGCTAAGAAATATTCTTTTGAATAATAACTAAATAATTGACGTAAACTAGCTACGCCGATGAGTCTGTTAATTACCATTTATTTTCTGGAAACTTGTAAATAGCTTCGGAATTTGTAATGAAATTATGTCCGCGTCCATACAAAATTGCAAAGCATTATTTTCGTTATTTTTCTATGTATGTGAATTAATTTTGCCACACACTTTTAATTGCCATTTCTTAAAATTTGTAAATTCTGATTGTCAATGATTATTGTAAATCATATAAATACCAGCGGTTTGCGTACAGCAGGGAGTCAGTTCGTTATCAATTATCAGCAGCACAGCATGTAGAACTCTGTTTACATATTTTTCTCCGGCGAACATCTTGCTTGCAAATAAAGCAATTTTGTGAAAGATATGTGCATGGAATTTATTTTGTACATCACACGATTAGTTTTGCATGTACAGCAGCACAGCAGAAGTGCTCAGGAGTACTTGCAGCGAAGCTACACCTCAAGAATGAAGATCTACGAGGTCCGTGAATTTGACGAACATTTTTGATACCGACATTTCATCTCTAAATTACTGAACAGTTCTGTATTTTTTCAGTTCAATCAGTTTATTGAGACAGTCGCATCTCAGCAGGTGGAGGCCTATTTTCTTTAAATTCTTGTGGTCCACGTTGTATTTGTGGCCGCGAAAATCGGTATAATTTTTGGCATAAACTTTCAGCTATTATAAGTCTGCAAATATTTTATTTATCAGCAGTCCAAATTATACACATCTCACACCACGCTGACTTCTTCGCTATCAGCAGTTCCATTTTAGTCCTGTTCTGTAAGCGGTTCTATTTTCTTAATCTATTATTCTATGTCCAGACATGCGTAATCATGGATTCTGTCGAAAAACGACGTTTATTTGGGAAAAGAGCAGTGATCAAGTCACAAGTGACTAAACTCTCCGCATTTGTTAACAGCTTTCAGGAAGGATCAAATCTCAACGGCTTAAGAGTAAGGCAGTCACCGTTGAATACAAGTAACGAGGAATGCAATGACATCCAACCTCAGAGATTAGCCATATGGAAGAGTCTGATACAGACAGGTGCGTCATTTGAAGGCATACACGTAGATGTACAGGGTGATTCTTGTTAACTTTTACGAGGGTCACTCCAAAAGAAATGCACACTATTTTTTTTAAATCCATCTTTTATTCTACGTGTTTGAAAGTTTTACATTTTCATTACTCCACATAATTTCCATCCCTCTCAATTGCCTTATGCCATCTTGGAACCAGCGCCTGTCTACAGGCACGGTAAAATTCTGGACCAACCTGTTGGAGCCACTGTTTGGCAGCTTGCACAAGGGAGTCATCATCTTCAAACCTTGTTCCACGAAGAGAGTCTTTCAGTTTCCCAAAGAGATGATAGTCACTTGGAGCCAGGTCAGGACTGTAAGGCGGGTGTTTCGGTGTTGTCCATCCGAATTTTGTGATCGCTCCCATGGTTTTTTGACTGACATGTGGCCGTGCATTGTCGTGCAATAGCAAAACATCCTGCTTTTTCCGATGTGGTCGTACACGACTCAGTCGAGGTTGAAGTTTCTTCAGTGTCGTCACATATACATCAGAATGTGTGGTGGTTCTACTTGGCATGATGTCCACAAGTAAGAATTCTTCGGAATCGTAAAACACCGTAGCGATAACTTTTTCAGCAGGAGGTGTGGTTTTGATTTTTTTTTTTTTTTTCGTGGGTGAACTTGCATGATGCCACTCCATTGATTGCCTCTTCGTCTCTGGTGAAAAATGATGGAGCCATGTTTCATCACCTGTCACAATTCATCCAAGAAATTCATCTCCACCGTTCTCATACTGTTCCAAAATTTCTCTGCATACCGTTTTTCTTGTTTCTTTGTGAGCCACTGTCAACATCCTGGGAACACACCTGGTACAAACCTTTTTTAACGCCAGCACTTTCAGTATTCTGCTAACACTTCCTTTCCTTATCCGAATGTAGCGTGACAATTCGTTCACTGTGATGCGTCTGTCAGCAGTCACCAATTCGTTACCTCTCTGCACATTGTCTGGAGGGCGTGCAGTACGAGGCCTGCCGCTGCGGGGACAATCCTCAATATTGCCGTGCCCGCTTTCGTCACGTAATCTGTTTTGCCACCGACTAACTGTACTGCGATCGACAGCAACATCTCCATACACCTTTTTCAATCTCTTGTGGATGTTTCCCACTATCTCGTTTTCACAGCACAGGAATTCTATGACAGCATGTTGCTTCTGACGAACGTCAAGTATACCAACCATCTTGAAGACATGCTATGACGGCGCCACTCACGGGAACAGGTTGAACTAAGTTTGAAAACAAGCGGGAAGGATGTACCTACAAACTGTAAAACTTTCACACATGCATAATGAAAACTGTATTTTTACAAAAATAGTGTGCATTTCTTTTGGAGTGACCCCCGTACAAACCCCGAAGCAACATGGATGACGCTGAGATGAGGTAAATTAATATACAGGGTGAGCACAAAGTTTTGCCCTGATTATACAAATTTATAACAGAATAACCGTTTGACATAATAATAAGTTATATTTGATGCCGTTACATAGGTTAGTGTTACTAGTTTTTTTAAGACCGCTTACGTAAGTAAACCTCAACGTGAGATCGCTTGGTAGCTCGGAGAATGTCGCGGCGGTATTCCAGTTCCCGTTAGGCGGAAAAATCCATTACCGCTAACCTTCACTTAGACGTTTTGCAACAGTTCATTGCTCCACAGTTAGAAGAATATCAACCATGGATAATTTTCCAGCAAGGTGGAGCACCCCCCCCCCCTCCCCACCTACTGCCTGGGCTTTGATAGTGTGCCATTTCCTTGATGAAACATTTCCGCGTCGGTGGATTGGAAGGAACGGTCCAACACCCTGGCCATCCCGCTCTCCAGACATTACGCCCCTTGACTTTCTTTTCTGGGGCTATATCAAGGGCAGTCTTCGTCACACAAGTTGCTAACGTCGACGAACTGAAGGCTAGGATACAAGCTGCTGTGAGTAGTGTGACAGAACACATGTTACGAGACACCTTGCGGGAACTGGAATACCGCCTCCACATTCTCCGAGCTACCAAGGGAGCACACGTTGAGGTTTACTAACGTAAGCGGTCTTTAAAAAAAATTATTAACACTAACCTATGTAACGGCTTCAATTGTAAATTATTACGTCAAATGGTTATTCTGCAATAAATTGTTATAATCAGGGCAAGACTTTGTGCTCACCTTGTATGACACATGCGGCCGCAAATTCTGGGAAATACTCTAAAAGTGGATGAGAAATATAACGCCACCAGATTACGTACCTCGCCATACATGCAGCGGTTGAGACTAGAAATGAAGGCATGATTGAGCGATGCAGTAACTGCATTCGAGAAAACGGTGCAAATTTAAATTACATTTTGTAAATGTGATCTGTTGTAAACGTAGAAGTTGCAAAAGTATTGTCCTCGTTGTATCGAGGAAAAGCTGTTCTAGTTTTGCGTTTCTTTCCTTTTGTCCCTCTTTTTTTGTTTACAGACATTACTTAGTAAAGAAAATTCTTATTTACTTGTGACGCAATACGGTAGGTTTTTATTGTACTGCACTTTGCCATAAACCAGCGGAGACTGCGAGGCCGGTAAATACATATTACGTCAATGTAAACACATAGCTGTCTAACCCTGAGCCGAACGCCCTGGAGTCGCGCTTGTGAACCCGGAGCCGCACTGACGTAAAAAACTTGACTACTGTTGGGTTGACCAGGTGTGACAGACAAATAGGCTTAGTGACTGCACGTGTGACGAGGTAGGTCATCTGGTGGCGTCATATATTCAACATTTCTCATCCATTTTGGGGTTTTTCTCGACATCTGACGCCCCATGTATGTTTTATTAAATTAGTTGTCTCAGCGTTATCTACGTCGCCTCATAGGTTTTTAAACGTTAATAAGGATCAGTTTGTAGAATCAAAGATAATGGCACTACTCCAGTCAACTGTTGTAGTACCACCTCATTCTCCAAGTTCATGTACCGCAGTTCGCGTGAAATAAAGCTCCCAGCAATTTAATTGCGAAAATTCAATGACAGCTTTGCAGAATTCATGCTCTTTTCCGATACTTTTAAGGTATTAGTTATTAGCAATCAGACCTTAACTGACGTCCAGCGGTTGTATCATTTGTTGACACGTGTTTCTGGCAAATCTCGTAAGCTGACTGAAAACTTACCGATTACGGAAAGTAACTGTAAGATTCCATGGGATCTGACTCTTAAAAGGTGCAACAATCCCAAGTAAATTGTTGATTACGTGCAACGGAACTGCTGAAACTGCCCAATGTCAAAACTGAACCTGCTAAGAACTTACGGATGTTAATCAACCAGCTGATGAGAAATATAAACGGAACTGAGGTCATGCACGTCGGCATTCCATTCCATAAGGTATTACTGTCGCACATTTCGCTGGATCCAATTAGTATGAATCTGAGGAAACAGTGGGAATCTAAAACAGCTGACACCACATTCCCTCGTCTGAAACGTCTGGTCACATTTCTAAAAACCGACTGTCAGACATAAGAGATTAACCATTCAGACAAAATGTTGCAACAATCCTAGCAGCCGGCCGCGAAGCTTACTAACGCAGAAGGGTACAATTCTCGACGTACGTTTCTCACCACTGCTCCAGACTGTGAATTCTGTATTTCAGCGCACAAACTATGTCGGTTTCCTGACTTCAAAGAGAGCTATTCCGCAAGCAGAATAGACTTTGTGAACAGGAAAAAGCGCATTCGGGAGGATGACGGTTCAATCCCGCGTCCGGCCATCCTGATTTAGGTTTTCCGTGATTTCTCTAAATCGCTCCAGGCAAATTCCGGGATCGTTCCTTTGAAAGGGCACGGCCGACATCCTTCCCCATCCTTCCCTAATCCGATGAGACCGATGACCCCGCTGTCTGGTCTCCTTTCCCTAACAACCCAACCCAGGAAAAAGCCATGTTTCAACTGTCTGGGCAAATCATAGGCAGAAGGAATCCCGTGCCAGCAGCTGCCTCGTTTGTGACAAGCACCGCGTTGGTACTGCATAAGGAATAGGCAGTTAAGATGTCGGTAGAAAGCAAGGAGCAGGTACACTACAACAGAAAACATGCCGCACAGTAAAAAGAAAACCGCCAGCATATAGAAGTACTGTTATCATCTGCTCTTGTAAACGTCGACAACAAAAACGGGAAGGTGTACCAATGTTGAGCACTTCTTGACAGGGCCTCACAAATCAACTTCATGTGTAGGTCTTTAGCAGATCGGATGTGACTACAGCTTAGCTGGCATCCGATTCCAGTAAGTGTTATCAGCGATGTTCAAATCATAGAATAGTCACACATTTGCAATGTGTACACATCCTCAATAGTTGCTGACTGCTGAGCACATGCTGTCTGCGCATTACTGCCACGTATAACAGAACTACTCACAACAGCATCCCTTGAAATCTCGACGTGGCAGCTTCCTAAGCATATTACGACATCAGATCTATCATTCAACTAACCTGATGAGACTGATCTCCTTCTTGGAGCATCAATATATTTTGACGTTTTGAAATGCAGTCAGCTGAAGAGAGACATTCAGCCAATCTTACCAGACTTACTGTTTTATTGGATTGTACCAGAAATGATACCTCCTTACTCAGTCAGATCCTATGCACGAAAGGTATTCTCTTGTCTAAGACGCAACAACCATCTGGACATTGAGGTCGAATGGTTGGGGCAGCCAGAAGAAATGAAGTTTGTTTCTGTGCACAGAGAAGAAGAACACTAATGTGACGATCATTTTGCGAAAACTATTCGTAGGAAACCTGACCACACAAAGGCAAAGGCATTCATTCATACGATGTAGCAATAAGTCTATTACAAGGGGATCGAAGAACGGCAACATGGCCGAACGATCCCTATGAAAAACAAACTTATCTCACTTTATCCCTTCTGAATGGGGAACAGTCGCTATGGATGGATGGCAGATTGGGACAGTCAGAAGCACCTCATAATTCTTTCTTCTAAGCATCATGTAACTAAACTGATCGTCATGGTCAAGCATCTTTGTTTGTTGCACGCAGTACCTCAACTCCTGTTAGTAAGTCTCAAAGGTACTGGATACCCAAACGAAGATCAGGCAAATAATTCAGAAGTGTCTTTTCCATGTTGCGGCTTGAAGGCGACCACAGCAATACAGCTCATGGGACAACTTCCTTCAGTCCGAGTAGAACAAAGCAGACCTTTCCTTAACTGTGATGTTGATTACGGAGGGTCACTTACACGTCAGGAACGGAGGAAAGAAGAAAAATACTAGGGCAAAGGCCTACATCACTTTTGAGCCCTGCAGGCTCGGCCTTCAATCGATTTCGTCCCTCGTTGACGATCTTTGTCTGGTTGACTTTGGAGGTACGCCGGTGGTGCCATCGCTGGGTATAAGAGCCGTGAAGTAGTAAGGTTTTTGGGCAGTGAGTGTGGCATGTGGAGCGAGTCGGCCGCGAGTGCGAGACTTTTGGAGTTCTGGACGGTACACGAGAGAACGAGTCGGCTCCTGTGAATGCGCCGATACTGGTTTTGACTGTCGGTCGTCGCCTGCTCTGTGAAGTGGTTTCCGTGAGTGGGCATGATATTTTGGAAAACACACCATCGACTTGGAGCTTGTTTGCCGGTTTGACGATAGTAAAGGCGATCCGATCTCTTGCGGGCTTAAGGAGTGAAGGGACGGCAACCATCTTGTCCAAGTTAAGTAACTTCCGTGTATGTATGTACACAACATTCTCGGACATATTGCCGCGTCAATTCAGGGTAAAACCTCAAGCTTTCGACAACTTCCACCATCGACATCGTCAACAGCAACTGGCTGGCAAAATGGCTGCTGTGGTGGCCTTATATAGCGCAAAGATAGTTTCTGATTCGTCGACAGTTACGTCATGCTGTCGCAGAAGGTATCAACGTCTGTGCTGGTGGCATCACCGCTCTCGCCATAGCGTAAACATTGAGGACGAATATCTATGGCTCTTCTTTGCACCGCTTAGATTATCTTCCCCGTCATTGTTGAAGGTTGTTCCCACGCATTCTTATTTCTACAGCCTCTTTAGTTATAGAGTCCCAGTATGTAGGAGCCTGGGCCAAAACTTTTGTTTCGTCAAACAGTATTCTATGTTTGTTTATGAGGCTGTGCTCAGCAACTAGCAACTGCGGGTTTCTTTAGCTCACGATTTTTAATATACCGTTGATGTCCTGCACAACGGTCGGAAACGGTGCGGATAGACTGACCGACGTAATTGCTACCGCATTCACATGTGATGTAAATTCGAGGAATCCTGAGGCCGAGACTGTCCTTAACAGGGCGTAGCTTCTACTTTAGCTTCTTAGCAGGTTGGAAAATAGACCTGATCCCTCGTCTTGCCAGCACTCTGCCTATGTTGCTTGATGTAGCACCGCAGAAGTGAAGGAATGCAATCGGTGGCGCACCACGTGAATGTTCAATATTTTTACGGTTCCTTTTCTTGGTGAATGCTGACTTGATATCACGTGACCCATATCCGTTCTTCCGGAACACATACTTCAGATGATTGATTTCGGAACCAAGTGGTCTTAGAAACGGTTTTTGCTGCGTGTACCAGTATACACTCCTGGAAATGGAAAAAAGAACACATTGACACCGGTGTGTCAGACCCACCATACTTGCTCCGGACACTGCGAGAGGGCTGTACAAGCAATGATCACACGCACGGCACAGCGGACACACCAGGCCGTCGAATGGCGCTAGCTACGCAGCATTTGTGCACCGCCGCCGTCAGTGTCAGCCAGTTTGCCGTGGCATACGGAGCTCCATCGCAGTCTTTAACACTGGTAGCATGCCGCGACAGCGTGGACGTGAACCGTATGTGCAGTTGACGGACTTTGCGCGAGGGCGTATAGTGGGCATGCGGGAAGCCGGGTGGACGTACCACCGAATTGCTCAACACGTGGGGCGTGAGGTCTCCACAGTACATCGATGTTGTCGCCAGTGGTCGGCGGAAGGTGCACGTGCCCGTCGACCTGGGACCGGACCGCAGCGACGCACGGATGTACGCCAAGACCGTAGGATACTACGCAGTGCCGTAGGGGACCGCACCGCCACTTCCCAGCAAATTAGGGACACTGTTGCTCCTGGGCTATCGGCGAGGACCATTCGCAACCGTCTCCATGAAGCTGGGCTACGGTCCCGCACACCGTTAGGCCGTCTTCCGCTCACGCCCCAACATCGTGCAGCCCGCCTCCAGTGGTGTCGCGACAGGCGTGAATGGAGGGACGAATGGAGACGTGTCGTCTTCAGCGATGAGAGTCGCTTCTGCCTTGGTGCCAATGATGGTCGTATGCGTGTTTGGCGCCGTGCAGGTGAGCGCCACAATCAGGACTGCATACGACCGAGGCACACAGGGCCAACACCCGGCATCATGGTGTGGGGAGCGATCTTCTACACTGGCCGTACACCACTGGTGATCGTCGAGGGGACACTGAATAGTGCACGGTACAATCAAACCGTCATCGAACCCATCGTTCTACCATTCCTAGACCGGCAAGGGAACTTGCAGTTCCAACAGGACAATGCACGTCCGCATGTATCCCGTGCCACCCAACGTGCTCTAGAAGGTGTAAGTCAACTACCCTGGCCAGCAAGATCTCCGGATCTGTCCCCCATTGAGCATGTTTGGGACTGGATGAAGCGTCGTCTCACGCGGTCTGCACGTCCAGCACGAACGCTGGTCCAACTGAGGCGCCAGGTGGAAATGGCATGGCAAGCCGTTCCACAGGACTACATCCAGCATCTCTACGATCGTCTCCATGGGAGAATAGCAGCCTGCATTGCTGCGAAAGGTGGATATACACTGTACTAGTGCCGACATTGTGCATGCTCTGTTGCCTGTGTCTATGTGCCTGTGGTTCTGTCAGTGTGATCATGTGATGTATCTGACCCCAGGAATGTGTCAATAAAGTTTCCCCTTCCTGGGACAATCAATTCACGGTGTTCTTATTTCAATTACCAGGAGTGTATTTAATGGCATTGTCTTCTGTACTGGATGGTGAAAACTGTGGGCGCTCAGATATAAATTAGTGTCGTTGGCTTTCGGTATACTGAGTGACCGAGACGTCCATCCGACTATCGTTGCACCAGAACATCTGAAAACGACAGCCTTCCCATTTTCTCGACGGTGAACTGGATGTTTGGGTGCATGTTGTTCGGGTGCTCCTGGAAGTGCGCAAGAGCTTTTACGCCGCGTGCCCAGGCCATAAACGTGTAGTCAACACAACGATAAAGTGAAGATGGACCAAGTGGAGCTGAATTTAATGCACGTTCCTCAAAATGTTCCATAAAATAGTTGGCCATTGCTGCAGACAACGGAGAACGCTTAGCCATTCCGACCGTCATATCATAAAATTTACCCCCGTACAAGAAGCAGGGGGTCATGACATGTCGTAACAACTTTATCGTTTCAGGAGGAAAATCGTCTGCCAACAGTTTCACTGTGTCCTACACAGGAACTTTTGTAAATACTGAGACCATATCCAGGCTGACTAAAATATCGTTTGGGCTAACTCCAGTCTGTTTAATTTTCTCAATAAACATCTGAGAGTTTTTGATGTGATATTCACAATGGCCGACTATTGGAGTCATCAACTTAGTTAAATATTTTCCAGCCTATAAGTAGGAGAACCAACGGCAACAGTGCCGTCACGAAAGACTTCGTTCTCACGTAACTGCGGTGTGTGTCTTTGCTTCTCGATCTTCCCTCCCCCCGGTGGGATTTATGCAACCACATTCATGATTAATAGCAGTTGTTTAAAAGTCATTTGCTTGAAATCTGATCAGTGAGTTTTGGTTAACTGTAGATGCCTATTTAGTGACTATTAATTGTTTTTATAATTCTGTATTTTGTGTGTGTACTGAATGACAGTGGGTTCATAATTAATGGCAGCTGCTTATAAGTCACCAGATGTCACCCGCTGCTTCGCTCACATATCAGTTGTAAAAAATGGAAATGCCGTGTGGCTAGGGCCTCCCGTCGGGTGGACCGTTCGCCTGGTGCAAGTCTTTCGAGTTGACGCCACTTCGGCGACTTGTGTATCGATGAGGATGAAATAACGATGATAAAGACAACACAACACCCAATCCTTCAGCGGAGAAAATCTCCGACGCAGCCGGCAATCGAACCCGGGCCGTTAGGTATGACATTCTGTCGCGCTGACCACTTTTATTTTTTATCTCATATTGTTCGTTTTCGTTCGTTTCATCAGCTCGGGGCGGACGTCGCAAAACACCCGTTTCAGTTCGTCGTTAATCCATTAACTCAGTTTTTTTTTATTACAGACAGCACGTAGCCCTCTGACCGAACACGCTGAGCTACCGTGCCGGCTAACCCCTCAGCTACCAGGGGCGGACAGCAATTGTTGTGTTAAGATGATTGATGGCGAGCAAGCAAGCCAGTAATTTTACGAGGTGTCTGTACATATAGTGCTGTAGAGATGTATGTATAAAAAAGTATGCAGTGCCGGTATGAAGGTTCATAATGAATGTATTTCTACTATTTTGGTGTATGTAGAATCTGAAAGCATGCATTATATCTTCTAATTACATTTTAAAAAAATCCTCAATTCATTACATGCGTGCAGAAGTAGATATTTTAGAGGTTTCTCTAGCCCACCTAATACTGGATGTGAGATTTCACCACCAGAGCGACATATACCAACCGTTTATCCCTTCTGTTTTAATTAGTTATGATGCATATATGTTTGATCCATCCCCTTATAATGACTAATTTATGGTTAGCTTAGGTAATAGATCATAATCAAATGCAGCCTCACCGAAAACCTCCCACGTCCCACATGTTTCTCAACTCGCTGTTTGTCGTCCAGCCTTTACACGACGCCATCGCTGTGAATCGTCAAGCGTCTCGGAAGCTATAAGGGGCGCTTGACGCTCAGAGTCTAAAATGCGACCGGCTTGTGACTGTTCTAATGTCTCTATAGCTCTTTAAGGCCGCCTAAAGTTCTGCGTCCAAGTTCCGGCGGACATAGTATTGTTATGAGGTTTGGTGGACTCGAGTAACCTTCGCAATCTGAGCTCTCTTAGAACTATGCGTTAAATCGGATTTACATTTGTGAGGCTTATAATTGCAGTTTTAAATGTGGTATTCGGGCTTATCATCCGATTTTATTGTTTTATCTCCACCAAAACTCTCCAGCTATGCAAGGTGATGTAGGAAGTTGGGGGCGACCCCTTATAACAAACAGGCTCACCATGTTGTAGGCTCTGTAAGATACTAAGATTTCTGAGTCCATTTAACATTATGGTCTGTAATGAATGAACAGGAAAGTCTCTAGAGTAGATGTTTTCAGGTTAAGGACGGCAGCTAGCCCCTTCTTTTCCTTCTGCCCTCGGTGCCGAACCCCTCCAGGTCATCTGTGAGTTTGAGTGGAGGAGGTTAAGTAGTGTACCCTCGTCCTATCGATCTTTGTCTGGATGACTTTGGAGGTACACCGATGTAGTGCAGTATGTTAAGATTTCTGACCAAAATGAAGATAAGTTGGTGAACGATATGAATGACTTAGATATAAGACCAATTCTCGAAAGTGATACACTAGATATAAGTTCTAAGAAGTATGACTATGGGTACGAAATGAGACAGGGAAGTAGTTTATACAGATCATTGACGAATATGCTAGTAGAAAAAGTACAATAATCGAGTATAGGGAAAGGAATGAATCGATGCGCTCGTCGATCATCTAAGTTAGCTGTGGTTTTTCCGAGGAAGTATAAGAATACGATAGTCAAAGCTAGGAGAAGGCTAAGAGGTCCCTCTTATTTGGATGGAATGTTTGATGAGGACGAGAAAAGGTCAAAGAAAGGCGAGTTCGAAGTGGAACCAAGGAGGCCCAGGGCCTACCAAAAAGAATGAGAGTCTTGTGGGTCATTAACCATAGGTCAGGCTTAGTGATGCCACGTGGGTTTGTAAGTATGGTGTACCCCCCTTAGTGTGTAAGTGTTTAGTAGTTTAAAAGTGATTTGCTGTTCTTTATGTATTATATAAATAGTGGGGGCTATTTTAGTAATTCTTAGATAGGTTAGTAGTCCAAATGTAGAAGTATTCTCTGTGATGATTGTATCAGCATAGTAAGTTGAGAGTGTTTAGTGTATAAGAGCAATGGGAATAAAACTTCGGTACAATCCGAGACTCTATGCTAGTTTTATGTGGAGGAGGCAGACCAGAAACCATATTTTAAGATGGATTATAAATCTACTTTGTGTATTATTTAGTAGCAGTAGCACTAGGGAGTATCTACAGGTGATGACAAAGAATCATACACACATTAATAGACAATTAAATGAAGAATAGGGTTTTACTGAGATGGGATAACTAGGATGGGAAAGAAATAACATAGGAAGCTAGGAGAATCGAGTACACAGCAGTATTACAGGACATAGCTATAGATTGAGCTGATTAGACGTAATATCATCAGATCTGTTTCCTTGTAAACATAATCATTGGCATCACAAGCCAGGAAGTTGAAGCTGCAAATAATCTCTTCCGCTAACGTGAATGTATAATAGTGCATACATAGTCTGTAAGATGTCTGTAGAACATAACTGGGAGAGGACAGGTATTGCTAAATGCTAAAATAAGAAATATTGCTTCAATGTCTCATGCCTCAGTCCGCTAATGGAGAAAGGGTATATGCATAAGATGTTGTCTGAGTTATTCGACCAAATCCTACTCAGAACTTCTGAGAGTAATGTATAAATATTAAAGGTCGGTTGCTCAGCAATAAGTAAGGGAGAGGAGGAGGCTCTGTGCTGTGCCAAAAGTACGGATTTCGTTCGCCATTACAATTGATAAGCTTCCTATACGGTAAATGGCCAATAACACCTGGTGAATACAGTAATCATATGAGTATGATGTACAAAAAGGCGATAAAACATGTTCTACGTGACCCGAACGCACCGCAGAGAAAACAGGTGGTGAACGCGCGTCGCTTCAGCGATTTAACAACTCGCCATCGATGAGATAGCTGCGTCAGTGATACGACGCAGCCGGCCGCCATCGACATTACCCGACGGCCAAAAGGAATAATAATTTAACTGTCAAAAGTTGACATGGCGTTGCGTGTTTGTTCATGTAAATGGTTCCCATTGCATGTCAGAAATTAGTTAGTTCCCCAGTAGACCTCTTACCAATAAAGTTAATCTCAGGTGGGACCAGGTTGGATATAGTACTACCGACCCACTACCGGTGCGTGTTGTATTGTGTTGTAATTGCAAGTTTAAGTTTCACCCTAAAAGTGACTTGTTTTAAGGATATTTAATTTCAAAGTGCAAGGGAACCTTATTTTGGTTTAAATTGAGTGATGAATAATCTCTGAAAACAGTATTATTATGTAGAGGTGAGTCAGTTGAAACTCTTGCAGAACGATGAAACAAAAGATTTAAGTTTCAGAGATATTACTAGCTTCTTGCGCAACATAATCTCGAGTTGGTATTAGGAAGTTTTGGTTTCATCACTTAGTTGTGATACTAATAAAAGCTGACAAGATTACATTTACGTAAGAAAAATTCTAAATGAGTGAAAATGAAAACTGAAGTTACTTGAAGTTGTTCCGAAAAGTCAGCGATCATACTCACAAAGGTGTAGTGTTTAGTCAGTAGAAAACATTACGTATCATTATTTACATAGCAACGTTAGACTACACAAAAAAATATATTGAATTATCGCTTGAGTTATCGATATTTCCGTGTGGTAAGCTCACTTTTCCATTTGCTTCTTTCACTGTATTTCACAATTTTGACATATTTCACTTGTATTCCACCAATGTGTATTTTCGTGTTGCGAAGTACGTAATAGAAATGTCTCAGCTGTCGATCTTCTTTCATTTCCCCGTCCTTCACTTCGCCTTTACACTGACGACCCAACTAAAATTTGTATCCCGTCCTTCACTTCGTCTTGTAGCGACGCTCCCGCGCGCTAATTCAAGCTCGCCGGTGTGTGTTTGTGTGCTGTGCGCGTGTGTCAGTGCAGTGCTGTGCGGTCGTAATTACTGTACACGACGTCAGTGTAGTTCCGCGCTCAGCCTCTAGAGGCGCTGTGTTTTCTAGCTTTTATATACGTTCTGTTTATTATTATTATTATTCCTTGTTTTTTTGAGTTGGTGAGTAGTTCCGTTCCTCCTGACTTGTGTGGACGAGTACTGTTTCCTCTCCTAACTACGGAAGTTTCCGAGGATTAAGGATCCTCTGTATAGGCCGGAAGCAAATTTTATAGCTCCGATCTGTCCATGCATGCCGGGCGTCGTCAGGTACGCGCCCGCAATAAAGATATTGTTGCTCAACTGAAGGTCTTCATTCTTCTGAATCACGTTAAGCAAAGGTCGGATAGCCACCAGTTTAGCTGAACCCGACAGTCTTTACACTGACACTATATATGTCAACTGGCGAGCAAGATACAAGTGTTGGGTATAGTAACGAATGGGATACTATTAGTGTCCAAGGCAATAAGAAAACTGTACCCTATAGTGAAGTACGGGATGCAAATTGTACATGTGTCGTCTTCTTGTCTCCGTGTAGTTCAATTGAGGTACAGGTTGGAAATGTAACGTAGGTCTATTTCCACCTTTTCGTTACGAGTGTACATATATCGAGGTCAACGGAAGTCTGGTGTAGATATGTTACATACGTAGGTCCTTCTGTCATCAGTAATACTGATATGTACGTAAGAAAAGACTGTTAGTAATAGCGGAGGTGAAATAAACAACACATCTACAATTTGTATCCCGTGTTCCACCTAGGGTTTACTGAAGCGGAGGATACATCGTTCAAGTGAAGAAGAGGACAGTAATGCTAGTGAATACGAAGAAATCGACTTACGACAAACTCGTATTCCGTACTGTACTTAAGCAACACACTTCGAATGAGCTTTTAATTTGTATCGGGTGTTTCATTTACGGTTTAGTGAAGCAGGGTATACATAGTTCAAGTGAACAACAGGACAGCAATGCTAGTTGAAACTAAGAAATCGACTACGCTGAACTTGTATCCCGTACTGCACTTAAGCAATACAGTTCCGAGATACAACTGACATACATGTAACGTGATGTATTCTTTGCTAGTAATATATTTCATTCATTTCTTTACATTGCATTTTGCGGAGAAATACTAAGACACAAACACGCGATATCGTTAACGTGACAATACTACTGGCCCTTATTTATGTGAAGTACAGTTTTTCTCTCTTGCATTCCTTTGTTTCTGAACATTCTTCT
The DNA here is from genome assembly GCF_021461395.2 of Schistocerca americana. Classification (NCBI taxonomy): domain Eukaryota; kingdom Metazoa; phylum Arthropoda; class Insecta; order Orthoptera; family Acrididae; genus Schistocerca; species Schistocerca americana. The sequence goes on from NC_060119.1 coordinate 876,621,112, forward strand.
CAGCTTTTTCATCTTTGTAATACATGCTCTCTGGCGAATTCTGACGTCATTGGTCAAAGCCGACGGGTTGTATCCCCTGCTAAACTAGACCCGTCATTTGGATATTTCGGTGTATCTATTTGTGGTATAGTAGCATTGCGGTACGACCTCAAACTTTGGGTAAAATAAAAATGCTGTTTGCTACTATCCCAGCATTTGAATCTCTTGTCTCGTCAGTGTTTATTATCGTTGAAGTTGCTAGGAATTTCCAAGAATGTTTGCCTATCGAAGCCGCGGACTCCAAACGATAGATATCGAACGTGGGATTCTAAATCGATCACGCGACTGTGGTGGCGGGCATTATGAGCATGTTTATAGTGGTCACTACAGCAACGACAAAGGATAGCGTTATTAAAATAGTTGTAATTACAAAGGAAACGACTTACTCACTCGTCGTCGACGTTGTCGTCACGAGAAAGTCCATTTGATGTGTATGCTACGGGAAGCCGTAACCTGGGTAGACTCTGCCAATGTCACGCAAAACTATGGGTAGTGTCACATTTCCGACAAAAATTCAAAGAATTTTCTACATTGCATATGCATGGAATTAGATTCTTCCACGTGAGGCAATAGGCCGAAGAAACATCTACAATACGAGACATCCCGCTCAGTACCGTCATAAATCGTTTGGGTTTTCCTAGCATATCACAAATAATTTATCAAAAGTGGTTCAAATAGCTCTGAGCACTATGGGACTTAACTTCTGAGGTCTTCAGTCCCCTAGAACATAGAACTACTTAAACCTAACTAACCTAAGGACATCACACACATCCATGCCCGAGGCAGGGTTCGAACCTGCGACCGTAGGGGTCGCGCGGTTCCAGACTGTAGCGCCTAGAACCGCTCGGCCACCTTGGTCGGCCAACAATTTATCACAACGCCCGCCACCACAATCGATTTAGAATCGCAAGTTCATATATACCGTTTGGAGCCCGCGGCTTCGACAGGCAAACATTCTTGGAAATTACCCAGTTGCTAATCACCAAAGGGTCGATCTATCCTCAATTTGTTGTCTAAGAGTGCAGTTACTGTAAAAGGTGGGCTTCAAGTGTTTGGCAGACGCACGGCTACTACTGGAATCTTCTGTGATCGGATAGCGATCCACAGTCATAACATCGACTGTAGTACAAAAACTGTAACTAATTCTTGCTGTAGTGGTCGACTGGTCCGCTCAAGCAATTTTGCGCGGCAGGAGGTCATACATCTGCGGCATCGCGACTTTGGTACAGTGCGATCCCTTGTTGTTTTGAATTACATCTTGAGTCCCGCCTGTCGGCGCGTTACACGTTTTGTGGCTGCTTACAATTTAGATTTTCTTTGCATGGAGCAACAGCTAATATACTATAGGTTCATATCAGAAACAGTCTTAGAATTAAGTGAACGAAAACGAGCTGCTTCTATCAAAAAAGATTTTAATTTTGTGTTAAAATCAATCCCCTTCTTCGTTCTTAAATAGTACAATAGTTTGTAAAACCAAATCAAACTACTGATGTATAAGCTTCTGTCATTTTTAATTTTGTTTTTTTCTGAGCGTACTTGTAGTTATATTTTGTTCCTGCGTTGTGTTCATTACTGCACTTGGCAACTTCAGTTGCTTGACTCGTAAAACTGTAAGTAATTTAAATACATACAAAAAATGTAGAGCGTGTTTGGGTTAACTTTTGATCATATCAAATGTAATGTAATTGAGATATTTATTGGCGGTTTGCTTCTTCAAGTATGGTAACTAACAACGTATTCTATGTATGCTTGCGGCAACTAGTACCATGTGCACATGCGCATAACTGCTTTAATCATGTGAACACCTCAATAGCTATGTGTCATGTGGACTTCACAGCAGAAGGTGTTCTGCGTACTTTCTCTCACAGAGTTGAAGTTTGTTACAGTACGAAGTGCATTCAAGTTCTAAGGCCTCGGATATTTTTTTTCTCCGGATTGGAAAGAGAGAGAAACATGCGCATTATTGTAAAATGAGGTCGTGGTCATTGTCAATACGTCCCAGAGATCGCAGCACCATACGGCAGATGGAATTTTACCGCCAGCGGCGAGAATGAGAACTGTTTTAAATACTTAAAATGGCGACGTTTTCCTTACTTGAACAGCGTGCAATCATTCGTTTTCTGAATTTACGTGGTGTGAAACCAATTGAAATTCATCGACAGTTGAGGGAGACATGTGGTGATGGAGTTATGGATGTGTCAAAAGTGCGTTCGTGGGTGCGACAGTTTAATGAAGGCAGAACATCGTGTGACATCAAACTGAAACAACCTCGGGCTCGCACAAGCCGGTCTGACGACATGATCGAGAAAGTGAAGAGAATTGTTTTGGGGGATCGCCGAATGACTGTTGAACAGATCGCCTCCAGAGTTGGCATTTCTGTGGGTTCTGTGCACACAATCCTGCATGACGACCTGAAAATGCGAAAAGTGTCATCCAGGTGGGTGCCACGAATTCTGACGGACGACCACATGGCTGCCTGTGTGGCATGTTGCCAAGCAATGTTGACGCGCAACGACAGCATGAATGGGACTTTCTTTTCGTCAGTTGTGACAATGGATGAGACGTGGATGCCATTTTTCAATCCAGAAACAAAGCGCCAGTCAGCTCAATGGACGCACACAGATTCACCGCCACCAAAAAAATTTCGGGTAACCGCCAGTGCTGAAAAAATGATGGTGTCCATGTTCTGGGACAGCGAGGGCGTAATCCTTACCCATTGCGTTCCAAAGGGCACTACGGTAACAGGTGCATCCTACGAAAATGTTTTGAAGAACAAATTCCTTCCTGCACTGCAACAAAAACGTCCGGGAAGGGCTGCGCGTGTGCTGTTTCACCAAGACAACGCACCTGCACATCGAGCTAACGTTACGCAACAGTTTCTTCGTGATAACAACTTTGAAGTGATTCCTCATGCTCCCTACTCACCTGACCTGGCTCCTAGTGACTTTTGGCTTTTTCCAACAATGAAAGACACTCTCCGTGGCCGCACATTCACCAGCCGTGCTGCTATTGCCTCAGCGATTTTCCAGTGGTCAAAACAGACTCCTAAAGAAGCCTTCGCCGCTGCCATGGAATCATGGCGTCAGCGTTGTGAAAAATGTGTACGTCTGCAGGGCGATTACATCGAGAAGTAACACCAGTTTCATCGATTTCGGGTGAGTAGTTAATTAGAAAGAAAATCGGAGGCCTTAGAACTTGAATGCACCTCGTAGTACAAGGTTGTTTTCGCCGGGAGTATGAACTATGTGCCATGCCATTTTGCGAACATTGTGAGAGATTTCTTGGACCATGAATTCCCATACCGCTGGACTGGGAGATGTAGTCCATCGATTGCTTGATAATCTAGAAGCCCAGACATTACATCACTCAATTTTTTTGTGGGGGTTTATGAAGAATCAGGTGCACTAGATAACAGTTCCTGATTTACCAGATCTGAGCAGTTGCATTTGTGCAGCTTTCGCAAATGTTACGCCTGAAATGCTGCAGAACACTTGGAAATAAGTGAAATGCAGATTAGATCTCCATCACGTCACTAATGTTGTGCATATTGAAGTGTTTTAGGTGTGTAAAATTTTTTTTCAGTTGTGTGTGGTGAGACGGCAGACTGAGTGGAAAGTTTTATTGAAAGGTATAGCGGAATTTAAAAATTATTGATTTTATTTCTTTCTTTGGATTTCTGACCAGTTGTGTTTTACAGTTGAGCTACGGCTGGGCCTAGGCTGCTGCAGTACCGGATATTTCTAGACACCACACCTACCCACACTCACTCCACGCGAACAGCGTTCCCGCTATGGGGACAACTGAGAGGGGGAAGCTATTGCAAAGCACCGCTGAAAGAGGGATGCACCCAAATAATCCTCTACCAGCCGGTCAGAGGGCTGGGAAATGTCACATGGGGAACACTGAGCACGCTGTCGAGAGTGCACCAGTACCACTGTATTTCTCTGTTGTTCACCAGCTCTCACCCCAACCAGAAATGTTCTCCAGCTCCTCTCTTCCGGCAGTGTGCCCCTCAACAATCTGGCTGGACAGTCTTCTGACACTCCGCATTCTACACTCCTGGAAATGGAAAAAAGAACACATTGACACCGGTGTGTCAGACCCACCATACTTGCTCCGGACACTGCGAGAGGGCTGTACAAGCAATGATCACACGCACGGCACAGCGGACACACCAGGAACCGCGGTGTTAGCCGTCAAATGGCGCTAGCTGCGCAGCATTTGTGCACCGCCGCCGTCAGTGTCAGCCAGTTTGCCGTGGCATACGGAGCTCCATCGCAGTCTTTAACACTGGTAGCATGCCGCGATAGCGTGGACGTGAACCGTATGTGCAGTTGACGGACTTTGAGCGAGGGTGTATAGTGGGCATGCGGGAGGCCGGGTGGACGTACCGCCGAATTGCTCAACACGTGGGGCGTGAGGTCTCCACAGTACATCGATGTTGTCGCCAGTGGTCGGCGGAAGGTGCACGTGCCCGTCGACCTGGGATCGGACCGCAGCGACGCACCGAAGCACGCCAAGACCGTAGGATCCTACGCAGTGCCGTAGGGGAACGCACCGCCACTTCCCAGCAAATTAGAGACACTGTTGCTCCTGGGGTATCGGCGAGGACCATTCGCAACCGTCTCCATGAAGCTGGGCTACGGTCCCGCACACCGTTAGGCCGTCTTCCGCTCACGCCCCAACATCGTGCAGCCCGCCTCCAGTGGTGTCGCGACAGGCGTGAATGGAGGGACGAATGGAGACGTGTCGTCTTCAGCGATGAGAGTCGCTTCTGCCTTGGTGCCAATGATGGTCGTATGTGTGTTTGGCGCCGTGCAGGTGAGCGCCACAATCAGGACTGCATACGACAGAGGCACACAGGGCCAACACCTGGCATCATGGTGTGGTGAGCGATCTCCTACACTGGCCGTACACCACTGGTGATCGTCGAGGGGACACTGAATAGTGCACGGTACATCCAAACCGTCATCGAACCCATCGTTCTACCATTCCTAGACCAGCAAGGGAACTTGCTGTTCCAACAGGACAATGCACGTCCGGATGTATCCCGTGCGACCCAACGTGCTCTAGAAGGTGTAAGTCAACTACCCTGGCCAGCAAGATCTCCGGATCTGTCCCCCATTGAGCATGTTTGGGACTGGATGAAGCGTCGTCTCACGCGGCCTGCACGTCCAGCACGAACGCTGGTCCAACTGAGGCGCGAGGTGGAAATGGCATGGCAAGCCGTTCCACAGGACTACATCCAGCATCTCTACGATCGTCTCCATGGGAGAATAGCAGCCTGCATTGCTGCGAAAGGTGGATATACACTGTACTAGTGCCGACATTGTGCATGCTCTGTTGCCTGTGTCTATGTGCCTGTGGTTCTGTCAGTGTGATCATGTGATGTATCTGACCCCAGGAATGTGTCAATAAAGTTTCCCCTTCCTGGGACAATGAATTCACGGTGTTCTTATTTCAATTTCCAGGAGTGTATATTTTTCTGTATACATTAACAGTAGGAGCTGGAGCAATTATCTCCAGCCAGTGGCCTAAACAGTTCATATTTTAACTTTTCAACAAATTTCCAGACACTCCCAAGCTCACTACAGTCCTAATCTCGGATCATCCATGTACAACTGATGTCAGCTGCAGAATTCTAACTCACTGTACGGCCTGGGTTATTGGCATATTCCCTCGAGGATAGTTGCCGCTTGCTAATTCCATGGAGGAGAGATGGCTCCACGCTGTTAGCCTGTAGCTTAGCAACACTGGCCTGGGCTCCGTAGTAGTCCGCATTCGTTTGGCGTTCAGATGCGCCTAGAACATGCTACACTGTGTGAGAACACGCCGACGCCATTCTGGCGTGAGCTGCCTGTACGCCACTGCACACCCACGCCGCCATGGGCTCATGCCGATGCCGATGCCGATGCCGATGTCGCCGCCCGCGTCGTCACCGACGGCCCCAACGTGCTGCCGACCTTGCCGACACCACCATCTTCATGCGGCTTCAACCGACAAGAAGCTAATGTAAGTCTCACTGCCATTCATGCTTCCTCTTTGCTACCATCTTTCTGCGAGTTGCTGCTATTGCAGTCGGTCACGCTTAGGTGCTCTGAAGGACAGTTGTTGTAGCTGTTGTTGTGGTCTTGAGTCTTCAATCCAAATGCTGGTTTGAAGCAGCTCTCCAAGTTACTCTGTCCTGTGCAATGTTCATTTACGTGTTGAGACCTTTTCTCTTTTGTTAAAATCTTCCAGTCTCTGGAATTTGTGATCTTAGAATATGTAACCATGCTTCACACACACTCTCGTTGGTTGCCAGAACGCCAGGCGGCAGCTGCTGCTGGGAGTGCTGGGGTAGCTAACGCCACTCTATTTCAAGAGTAGTGCTAAAAAAAGTGCCCGTTGTGGAAGCCGTGTCTGCTGATGCTTCTGAGCTGGCAGGGCATTGGGGAGTAGCTGCGGCCTGGATTCGGTTCTGGGCTAAGCTCCCGGCTGTTGGGTTTCAGCTGTTATATTTCCTCCCTCCTTCGATGAGTCCAGTACTTTGGATACCAGTTTTGTTAGTCTCACTGTAACAAACAGTTTCACGTCTATCAATATTTTTTCATTTCCAGAATAAGACTTTAGTGTGTCCTTCTTTTCGTTTTATTTTACACTAGATACATTACCTCACTCCTATGATACTCAGGCACTGAATTTCTGCATCTCTTTTTGTTTCTCTTCCTTCTTTTTTCTTTCACAATTTATTGTTGAGTCGCTTCCTCAATGTTCCCGGCATGACTGTTGTGGACCCGCAGGATGAAGGACAGTAGTTGTACCGGAACCGTGCGACTGCTACGGTCGCAGGTTCGAATCCTGCCTCGGGCATAGATGTGTGTGATGTCCTTAGGTTAGTTAGGTTTAAGTAATTCTAAGTTCTGGGGGACTAATGACCTCAGATGTTAAGTCCCATAGTGCTCAGAGCCATTTGAACCAGTTGTTGTAGCTGTTGTTGTGGTCTTCAATCCAAACGCTGGTTTGATGCAGCTCTCCAAGCTACGCTATCCTGTGCAAGCCTCTTCATCTCTGAGTAACTAATGCAACATACAGCCCTCTGGATCTACTTACTGTATAAATATCTTGGTCCTCCTCTGCCATTTTTACCCCCCCACACTTCCCTCCAGTACAAAACCGGTGATCCCTTAATGTCTCAGAATGTGTCCTATCAACCGATTCCTTCTTCTAGTCAGGTTGAGCCACAAAATTCTTTTCTCCCCAATTCTACTCAATGCCTCCTCGTTAGATATGTGATCTATGCATCTAACCATCAGTATTCTTCTGTAGTATCACATTTCAAAAGCTTATACTTTCTTCTTGTCTAAACTGTATAATCGTGCATGTTTCACTTTCACATATGGCTACACCCATACAAATATTTTCAGAAAAGACTTCATAACAGTTAAATCGATATTCGACATTCACAAATTTCCCTTCTTCAGAAACGCTTTTCTTGCCGTTACCAGTCTACATTTTATATCCTCTCTAAATCGGCTGTCATCAGTTATTTTGCTGCTGAAATAGTAAAACTCATCAACTACTTTGTCTCGTTTCCTAACCCAATTTCCCTGATTTAATTTGTCAACATTTCATCATCCTTGTTTTGCTGTTGTTGATGTTCACCTTATATCCTCCTTTCAAGATCCAGTCCATTCTGTTAAATTGCTCTTCCATGTTCTTTGCTGTCTCTGAGAGAATTACAATGCCGTTGGCAAACCTCACAGTTTTTATTTCTTCTCGTTGCACTTTAATTCCTACTCCAAATTTTTCTTTCATTTCCTTTACTGCTTGCTCAATGTACAGATTGAATAACATATGGGATAGGGATTGGCTGCAACACTGTCTCACTCCTTTCTCAACCACTGCTCGCCTTTCATGCCCCTCAATTCTTATAGCTGCCGCCTAGTTTCTGTACAAGCCTTTCGCGCCCTGTATTTTACCCCTGCTATGCTCAGAATATCAAAGAGAGTATTCCAGTCAACATTGTCAAAAGCTTTCTCTTAGTCTACAAATGCTATAAACGTAGGTTTGCCTTTCCTTAACCTATCTTCGACACTGAAGCGCGAAAGAAACTGCTATAGGCAACAGATGTTTTACAGGCAGAATACGGCGCTGCGGTCGGCAACGCCTATTTAAGACAAGTGTCTGGAGCAATTGTTAGATCGGTTGCTGCTCCTACAATGGCAGGTTATCAAGATTCAAGTGAGTTTGAACGTGGTGTTATAGTCGGTGCACGAGCGGTGGGAGAGAGCATCTCTGACGTAGTGATGAAGTGGCGATATTCCCCTACGAACATTTCACGAATGTATCGTGAATATCCGGAATCCGGTAAAGCATCAAACCTCCGACATCGCTGCGGCCGAAAAAAGATGCTGCAAGAACGGGATCATCGAGGACTTAAGAGAATCGTTCAACGTGACAGAGCCTTTCTGCAAATTGCTGCAGATTTCAATGCTGGGCCATCAACAAGTGTCAGCATGCGAACCATTCAACGTAACATCATCGATATGGGCTTTCGGAACCGAAGGCCCACTCGTGTACCCTTGATGATTGCACGACACAAAGCTCTACTTCTCGCCTGGGCCCATCAACACCGACATTGGACTGTTAATGACTGAAAACATGTTGCCTGGTCGGACATCTATCGAGAGGATGGACGTGTGCGGGTATGGAGACAACCTCAAGAATCCATGGACCCTGTATGTCTGCAGGGGACTGTTCAAGCTGGTGGAGGCTCCGTAATGGTGTGGGGCGTGCGCAGTTGGTGTGATATGGGACCACTGATAGTCTAGATACGACTCTGACAGGTGACACGTACGTAAGCATCCCGTTTGATCATCTGCATCCATTCATGTCGATTGTGCATTTCGAAGGACTTGGGCAATTCCAGCAGGAATTGGCTCCATGAACACTCTTCTGAGTTTAAACACTTCGGATGGCTCCCAAACTTCCCAGAGATGAACTTATTGAGCACATCTGGGATGCCTTGCAACGTGCTGTTCAGAAGAGATCTCCACCCTCTAGTACTCTTACGGATTTATGGACAGCCCTGTAGGATTCATGGTGTCAATTCCCTCTAGCACTACTTCAGACATCACTCGAGTCCATGCCACGTCGTGTTGCGGCGTGCTCGTGGGGGTCCCACACGATGTTAGGTAGGTGTACAAGGTTTTTTTTTGTGTATGGTAACTCGTAGGATCAGTATTGTCTCGCACGTTCCTACATTTCTCTGGAATCCAAACTGATCTTCCCTGAGGTCAGCTTCTACCAGTTTTTTCCATTCTTCTGTAAACCATGATTTATTAAACTGATAGTTCGGTAATTTTCGCACCTGTCAGCACCTTTCTTTTGGAATTATTATATTCTTTTTGAAGTCTGAGAGTATTTTGCCTGTTTCATACGTCTTGCTCAGCAAATGGAAGAGTTTTGTTATGGTTGGCTCTCCCAAGGTTATAAGTGGTTCTAACAGAATGTCGTCTGTTTCCAGAACCTTGTACCGACTTAGGTCTTTCAGTGCTCTGTCAAATTTTTCCCACAGTGTTATATCTACCATCCCATCTTCACCTTTGTCCTCTTCCATTTCTATAATACTGCCCTCAAGCACATCTCCCTTATATAGACTCTCTATGTACTCCTGCCACCTTTCAGTTATCTCTTCTTTGCTGAGAACAGGTTTTCCAGTTTCATTCTTGATATTCATAAAGTGGTTCTCTTTCCTCCAAGAGCCTCCTTAATCTTCCTGTAGGCTGTGTCTATCTCTTCCCTAGTGACAGTTGCTTCTAAATCATTAAATTTGCCCTCTAGCCATTCCTGCTTAGCCATTTTGCACTTCGTGTCAATCTCATTTTTAGACGTTTGTATTCCATTTTGCCTACTTCATTTTCTCCTATCATCAATTAATTCAATACCTCTTGCGATAGCCAAGGATTTCTACTAGGACTTGTCTTTTTCTCTATTTGATCCTTTGCTGCCTTCACTGTTTCATCTCTCAAAGCTACCCATTCTTCTTCTACTGTATTTCTTTCTCCTGCTCTTGTCAGTCGTTCCCTAATGCTCCCTCTGAAACTCTCAATAATCTATGGTTCTTTCTGTTTATCAAGGTCCCATCTCCTTAATTTCCTACCTTTTTTGCAATTTTATTCAGTTTTAAACTACAGTCCATAACCAATAAATTGTGATCCGAGCCCACGTCTGCACTTGGAAATGTCTTACAATCTAAAATCTGATTCCGAAATCTCTGTCTTACCATTATAGAATCAGTCTGTAACTTTCGGTATCTCCAGATCCCTTCCACGGATACAGCCTTCTTCCACGGTTCTTAAACCTAGTGTGCTCTGTACAGAATTCTGCCAGGTGACTTCCTCTTCCATTCCTTTCCCCCAGTCCATATTCACCTACTATTTTTTCTTCTCTTCTCTTTTCGTACTATCGAATTCCTGTCCCCCATCACTATTAAATTTTCGTCTCCGTTAAGTATCTGATTAATTTCTTTTATCTGATCATACATTTCTTCAATCTCTTCATCAACTACGGAGCTGGTTGGCATAGGCTACAATAATGCGTTCACTATGCTGTTCATAGTAGCTTACACGCATTCCAATTCTCTTATTCCTTATTATACTTACACCAGTAGTACCCCTATTTTATTTTGAGTTTATAACTCTGTCTTCACCTGACGAGAAGTCCTGTTCCTCCTGCCACTGAACTTCACTAATTCCCACTATATCTAACTGTAACCTATCCATTTTCCCTTTTAAATTTGCTAACCTACCTGCCCCATAAAGGAATCAGATATTCCACCCTCTGATCACAAGAAAGCCAGTTTTTTTTTCTTTTTTTTATCCTGATAATGACATCCTCCTGAGAAGTCCTGCCCGAAAGTTCGGATGGGGAACTATTTTATCTCCGGAATATTTTACCCAAGATCACTGATTGCGCGGCCCCTTCCGCCGGAGGTTCGAGTCCTCCCTTGGGCATGGGTGTGTGTGTGTGTGTTGTTCTTAGCATAAGTTAGTTTAAATAGTGCGTAGGGACCGATGACCTCAGCTGTTTGGTCCCTTAGGAATTCAGACACATTGGAACGTTTTTTTTTTTACCCAAGAGGATGCCATCATCATTTAACTATACAGTAGAGCTGCATCCCCTCGAAAAAAAAAAAAAAAATACTGCTGTAGCTTCCCCTTGCTTTCAGTCGTTTGCAGTACCTGCACAGCAAGGTCGTTTTGGTTGATGTTATAAGGACAGATCAGTTAGTCATCCAGACTGTTGCTCCTGCAACTGTTGAAAATGCTGCTGCCCTTCTTCAGGAATCACATAGCTGTCTGTCCTCTCAACAAAGACCCCTCTGTTGTGGTTGCACCTACGTTACGGCTATATGTATTGCTGAGGCACGCAGGCCTCCGCACCAATGGCAAGGTCCATGGTTCATGGGTGGTTGAAGTAAGGTAAGGACCGGATTTAGGCAACTCATTACCTGAGACTGCAGTACACAATACTTACTATGATTTAAATTACACAAAGGGCTGATGTGCTAGCTCCAATGGTTATGAGTCAGTTGCGCCGTTCGTTCCAGCATTTTCTTATGTGATCGAGTAGATGTTTCATCATCACACGACTATTTTGTGCTGCTATCGTCTGTTCCATGGCAGCCATAAGAGTTGGGTCTAATGTGGCGTTTAGGAAAGTTAGCTTTGCCTTGGGCAGGGTTTCTAAACGCAGAGCAGGTAGGTAAATTAACGAGTTTAGAGTTGTGGTTCCGGTAATGGTGGCAGATAATCTGAAAATGAGACCTGAAATGTCAGGTTGCGTTCCATTTGTTAGCATCTCCTGATCTCGTAGCTCTATGCCCTGGGCGCTGCCCAAATGTCTTTGGTCATAGCAAGTGGTAATGTCTCCTATAGGGTTTGGTGCCTAGTACAGCCAGTGTCACCCTGTATTCTGGAAAAATTCGATTTCACTTGTAGTGACTTCCCTGAAGGAGTTAGTTGCAGGCTTCTCGAAGCGAAACGGAGTATATTCGCATGACCCAGGTGCGGTATGTGTTCGCTTTGCGGGGTAAACAGCGACTTGCCTGACTCGGCACTACAGTGACTCCTCATTGGAGAGCAGTACTTCCTCAAGCCCTCATCATCTTAAATGACTGAATTAACATGGTAAGCAACCATTATAAGGAATCTCCATCCTTAAAGTCACACGCCAAAGAGTGTCACAAATAGTCACCCATTCTCACTTATCTACTTCTATACCAACTGCATGTAAAACAAAACAATTGATTTAAATCAGACACGCTGATGTTCAATTAACAGTTCTCTAACCTATTACCTTTATGCAAATGTTCCCCCTTAACTTTTCTCGCAGAAATAACACAACATAAATAATTCCATAATTCATAACTGCGGAAGCAAAGGGAACTTCACAGCAAACATAAACATAGCCAAAGCCTTGCAGACAAACAAAAATTACGCGAAGCGAAATGTAGTGTGAGTAGGGCTATGCGAGAGGCGTTCAATGAATTCGAAAGTAAAGTTCTATGTACTGACTTGGCAGAAAATCCTAAGAAATTTTGGTCTTATGTCAAAGCGGTAGGTGGATCAAAACAAAATGTCCAGACACTCTGTGACCAAAATGGTACTGAAACAGAGGATGACAGACTAAAGGCCGAAATACTAAATGTCTTTTTCCAAAGTTGTTTCACAGAGGAAGATTGCACTGTAGTTCCTTCTCTAGATTGTCGCACAGATGACAAAATGGTAGATATCGAAATAGACGACAGAGGGATAGAGAAACAATTAAAATCGCTCAAAAGAGGAAAGGCCTCTGGACCTGATGGGATACCAGTTCAATTTTACACAGAGTACGCGAAGGAACTTGCCCCCTTCTTGCAGCGGTGTACCGTAGGTCTCTAGAAGAGCGTAGCGTTCCAAAGGATTGGAAAAGGGCACAGGTCATCCCCGTTTTCAAGAAGGGACGTCGAGCAGATGTGCAGAACTATAGACCTATATCTCTAACGTCGATCAGTTGTAGAATTTTGGAACACGTATTGTGTTCGAGTATAATGACTTTTCTGGAGACTAGAAATCTACTCTGTAGGAATCAGCATGGGTTTCGAAAAAGACGGTCATGTGAAACCCAGCTCGCGCTATTCGTCCACGAGACTCAGAGGGCCATAGATACGGGTTCACAGGTAGATGCCGTGTTTCTTGACTTCCGCAAGGCGTTCGATACAGTTCCCCACAGTCGTTTAATGAACAAAGTAAGAGCATATGGACTATCAGACCAATTGTGTGATTGGATTGAGGAGTTCCTAGATAACAGGACGCAGCATGTCATTCTCAATGGAGAGAAGTCTTCCGAAGTAAGAGTGATTTCAGGTGTGCCGCAGGGGAGTGCCATAGGACCATTGCTATTCACAATATACATAAATGACCTTGTGGATGACATCGGAAGTTCACTGAGACTTTTTGCGGATGATGCTGTGGTGTATCGAGAGGTTGTAACAATGGAAAATTGTACTGAAATGCAGGAGGATCTGCAGCGAATTGACGCATGGTGCAGGGAATGGCAATTGAATCTCAATGTAGACAAGTGTAATGTGCTGCGAATACATAGAAAGATAGATCCTTTATCATTTAGCTACAAAATAGCAGGTTAGCAACTGGAAGCAGTTAATAACATAAATTATCTGGGAGTACGCATTAGGAGTGATTTAAAATGGAATGATCATATAATGTTGATCGTCGGTAAAGCAGATGCCAGACTGAGATTCATTGGAAGAATCCTAAGGAAATGCAACCCGAAAACAAAGGAAGTAGGTTACAGTACGCTCGTTCGCCCACTGCTTGAATACTGCTCAGCAGTGTGGGATCCGTACCAGATAGGGTTGATAGAAGATATAGAGAAGATCCAACGGAGAGCAGCGCGCTTCGTTACAGGATCATTTAGTAATCGCGAAAGCGTTACGGAGATGATAGATAAACTCCAGTGGAAGACTCTGCAGGAGAGACGCTCAGTAGCTCGGTACGGGCTTTTGTCAAAGTTTCGAGAACATACCTTCACCGAAGAGTCAAGCAGTATATTGCTCCCTCCTACGTATATCTCGCGAAGAGACCATGAGGATAAAATCAGAGAGATTAGAGCCCACACAGAGGCATACCGACAATCCTTCTTTCCACGAACAATACGAGAATGGAATAGAAGGGAGAACCGATAGAGGTACTCAAGGTACCCTCCGCCACACACCGTCAGGTGGCTTGCGGAGTATGGATGTAGATGTAGATAAGTAATTACAAGCATTCAACTCGTGAGACCTCCTCGTGGTCTTAAGGTGCACGGATGTCTCGGCACAATCTCCGGTATCCTCTGCGTCAATGGCTTGCTTCTGTCTTCTCTACTTCTGCTTTCTTTGCCCATTACCACGGTAGTGGTCCAGGCAGGTTAAACAATCCTCATATTTTTCTAATAGCTTCACCATATCTGCTCTCTCACGCCCTTTCAGATGCGATGGTCCCCTCAGTGCAGTTAAATCGACAGACTATCACAGTTTGTTATTTTTGCATTGAAATCGCTTTCTAATTCTTCCTCTAAAACCTCTAAGTTAGCTATCAGGGTTCCTTTCGATAGCCTCGCCTCCTCTGAACCAAAATTATCTATAGTGACAGGAATTACTGGGTTACTGTCTAACTGTTGCACCTATGACAAGCTTGGTCGTATAAAACACTGCACCTAGTCCAGTACCTCGTTCTCTGACAAGGGCTCTACCACACACACAATATTAATCGACACATCAGCAGCAGTCTTCCTGTAGCTTTCGGTATCGTACCTCGCGAGTCGAGTCTAAGAGAGCGTGTATGCAGTTGACCCAGGTTACTCGACGTCTCGGGTGTTTCTAGCGGCAGTTCGGCTTTTCAGCCTTAAAACCGAGAGGAAAAATGTTCCATCCAGCTTTACCGTGCGCTGCTACAGATCCACTTTAGCATAATGTTTATTCAAGAAGTGCAGATCCAGAATGACATCGTATCGAATACCTATGGAAGGCAGAACTTCTACACATATTCGGAAGTTTCTCCCTCCCACTCGGTAAACCAACAACGTGGAACCGAGACAATTCACACTCTTACCACCCACACCACTTAACCTACAGTGTGATGGCTCTGGCTCTGAGCACTATGGGACTTAACATCTATGGTCATCAGTCCCCTAGAACTTAGAACTACTTAAACCTAACTAACCTAAGGACAGCACACAACACCCAGCCATCACGAGGCAGAGAAAATCCCTGACCCCGCCGGGAATCGAACCCGGGAACCCGGGCGTGGGAAGCGAGAACGCTACCGCACACAGTGTGATGGATTCAGACTCACTGCACTCAATATACTCTGGCTAGCCACGGATACCTGTGATTCTGTATCCAACAACAGCGTACACGAGCTTCCCTTTACGAGCATATAGCCGAACAGACAAATGTCTGCCACTGATTTTGCACCAGATGCCCCACAGTCGAACTTAATGTGAGCGTTGCGCAGTGCTCACACCGCCCCTACGCATTATAACACAGGGGTACGAGTGTTACGCTCCTGCCACTATCTATGCGCCTGTGGACATTTTTGGAGAGCGCCCGACTTGCTTGCACCTCTGACTTTGTGGTTTCCCACAGAAACGTCGAATATGGCTCGGTGCACCACACCTATAACGCACAATCTCCGCATTAAACACTACCCTCTTCTCCCTTGGTCTAATTACGGAATCAATTTCAGTGAAAGCTATCACAGTTGCCACTTCCTCGTCCGGGGTTCTCTGGAACTCCACGCCCACATTCCGTGACATTTCGGACAGCATGCCCCGCAAAAACCCACAAGCGCCCGTTGTTCTGCCTCCTGCAAATTGGCTTTATTGGCATGATCATCGTTCATTAATTCACACGTAGAGACTTTCATATGCATGATGCGGTCCACAGAACTTTCTATTGATTCTCTCCTGTTACGCACTACAACATCAAATTGTTCACGATAATTCAGCCAGGGATTCCCGTTCCTGTAAGTTCCTGAAAGTAGGCGGAGGACTTAGCATCCCGCAGTTTCTCATTGCACATCACGGATATCCTGGCATCCCCCACTAACTTTAAACGAGCTACACTTAACAACTGTCATCTTTCCATTTCCCTAATTTCATGGTTCTATGCAAACTTTATTGATGAACACGAACAGACGTGGTTCATCACAT
This sequence comes from Schistocerca americana, assembly GCF_021461395.2. Lineage (NCBI taxonomy): Eukaryota > Metazoa > Arthropoda > Insecta > Orthoptera > Acrididae > Schistocerca > Schistocerca americana. The sequence continues at coordinate 876,637,390 of NC_060119.1, forward strand.
CTAAAATAGACAGACTGCAGGCAACGGGAGGTGATCCTCAGACCCCAGCACATCGGAATGGGTATGCTTGGGCAGGAGTTCCTGTGTGTGGTAGCGGTGATGTGGCTACCACAGCATGCTGGCGGGTGGCCGCCGACGGTGTGGTGGTGGAGCAGCGGGACGGCATCCCTGTGCCCGAGTTGGACGATCGGGCAATGATCGTGACCTCGCAGGAGCAGTGTTATAAATGAGATGACGACCAACGCAGGATCTGCGTCATCGGATGGTTCAGCTACACTACTGGCCATTAAAATTGCTACACCAAGAAGAAATTCAGATGACAAACGTGTCTTCATTGGACAAATATATTACACTAGAACTGACATGCGATTACATTTTCACGCAGTTTGGGTGCATAGATCCTGAGAAATCAGTACCCAGAACAACCACCTCTGGCCGTAATAACGGCATTGATACGCCAGGCCATTGAGTCAAACAGAGCTTGGATGGCGTGTACAGGTACAGCTGCCCATGCAGCTTCAACACGATACCACAGTTCATCAAGAGTAGTGACTGGCGTATTGTGACGAGCCAGTTGCTCGGCCACCATTGACCAGACGTTTTCAGTTGGTGAGAGATCTGGAGAATGTTCTGGCCAGGGCAGCAGTCGAACTTTTTCTGTGTCCAGAAAGGCCTGTACAGGACCTGCATCATGCGGTCGTGCATTATCCTGCTGAAATGTAGGGTTTCGCAGGGATCGAATGAAGGGTAGAGCCACGGGTCGTAACACATCTGAAATGTAACGTCCACTGTTTAAAATGCCGTCAATGCGAACAAGAGGTGACCGAGACGTGCAATCAATGGCACCCCATACCATCACGCTGGGTGATACGCCAGTATGGCGATGACGAATACCCGCTTCCAATGTGCGTTCACCGCGAGGTCGCCAAACACGGATGCGACCATCATGATGCTGTAAACAGAACCTGGATTCATCCGAAAAAATTACGTTTTGCCAATCGTGCACCCAATTTCGTCGTTGAGTACACCATCGCAGGCGCTCTTGTCTGTGATGCAGCGTCAAGGGTAACCGCAGCCATGGTCTCCGAGATGATAGTCCATGCTGCTGCAAACGTCGTCCAACTGTTCGTGCAAACGTCCCCATCTGCTGACTCAGGGATCGAGACGTGGCTGCACGATAAGATGCCTGTCATCTCGACTGCTAGTGATACGAGGTCGTTGGGATCCAGCACAGCGTTCCGTATTACCCTCCTGAACCCACCGATTCCATATTCTGCTAACAGTCATAGTATCTCGACCAACGCGAGCAGCAATCGCGATAGGCTGCAATCCGACCTTTATCAAAGTCGGAAACGTGATGGTACGCATTTCTCCTCCTTACACGAGGCATCACAACAACGTTTCACCAGGCAACGCCGGTCAACTGGTGTTTGTGTATGAGAAATCGGTTGGAAACTTTCCTCATGTCAGCACGTTGTAGGTGTCGCCACCGGCGCCAACCTTGTGTGAATCCTCTGAAAAGCTAATCATTTGCATATCACAGCATCTTCTTCCTATCGATTAAATTTAGCGTCTGTAGCACGCCATCTTCGTGGTGTAGCAATTTTAATGGCCAGTAGTGTATAACAACTTCCTGATGGGGTGGTCCTGCTAGCTTAAATCCTGTTTCCACGTGCTGACATTTGCCGAAGACATCCTGGCTCAAATGACTCTGAGCACTATGCGACTTAACATCTGAGGTCATTAGTCCCCTAGAACTTAGAACTACTTAAACGTAACTAATCTAAGGACATCACACACATCCATGCCCGAGGCAGGATTCGAATCTGCGACCGTAGGGTCGCGCGGTTCCAGACTGAAGCGCCTAGAACCGTTCGGCTACAGAAGACATCCTGTATCGAGGCTGCGGTGTGGTGTAATAGGTAGATCGGTCACTCAAGTGAGGGGAATCCACGTATCATTCCTCGTGCGGAAGTTACAGTTGCAGAAGCTGTGTCTGCTGTCACTGCTGAGCTGGCAAGATCTCGGCCAGTAGCTGCGGCTTGGTTTCGGTTGCTGGACTGCACTCCCGGATGTCGGTGTTTCAGCCATTACACTACTTTTTACAGGTCACTGTATGTTCTTGGCCAGATGCATTCCAATTGCTGATAACGAAATTGAAACTTTCACGTGGCATGTGAACCAATGTAGAATCAGTGGATGCATTACACATTACAGAATGTAACATTTGATATCCTGGCAAAGGTTTAGCAGAACAGGCATGTGAACCTATGTAGAATCGGTGGATGCATTACACAATACAAAATTTGATATCCTGCAAAGGTTTAGCAGAGCACTACACTGCCAAGAGGGGAGTTAGTTATTTGCGGCACAGGAACGGTGAAGATCTTGAGGTTTTTTCAGGTCGAATCCAAATCATATTTTGTTGCACATAAGTGCTAGGGAAAAATACAATGAAATACTAATTGAAGAAGCTGAAGTGAGAGCTACTTGTACCGATGTATTCATTCGCATGATAAACCTGCAGATTGGTATGAAAGTTAAGGCGGCCTCCCCTATCTCATTAGACGAAGCTGTTACATTGGCTCTGCTGCATGAAGAAGTGGGTTGATTCACTTCCACCCCTACATGAAACACTGCGGAAAGGAGTAGTTAAGGAGGTGGCAAATGTAGTTTTAGAAGGTACGGAAGCTCGGGGGAAAGACTGTCAGAATGTTAGTAGATAAAGGAAATCAGATTAGTATATTAATTATGTTACGCAGGCATAAGCGTGCGCTTAAGCCGCCGTGCTATAATATAAGTGTATTAGGAGAGAAAATAATTATGTCTGAGGACTTGTTTTGTAACCTCCAGTTGAGAGAAAACGTATGGATTTGATATGGAAATGCAGATGGGATTTTAATAGCGTATTAGGAAAAGACTTCCTACACTTTTTCCTGGTAATGACACATTATAAGACATAAACTGTGCAATTCAGTGAGGCAACTCACTGTTTTGGAAGTAATCATGCACCTCAGGCGCCAGGAACCTGTGGTGTGAGGTCTCATCCACAGGCTCTGACAGAAGCGTGTATATGAGTGTTAAGGGTATACGTAACGCCCTATGCTTACAATGCTAAATTGAGCTAAAAATTAGGAACATTTTCTCATTTGTTATTTGGACGATACTCTTGATTTTTTCACAGAACGCAGAGATATGTTCTGCTTTTATGCTGAATTATTAATTTTGAAAAAATAATGTATAGTTTTTCAGATATTTTATTTTTTGTAAATGTTAAAAAAGTTATACATTTTAACAAGTATTTTAAAATTTACATCCATTAATACAAAATAATTCCACATATCTTTTAATTCAGATATATTAGAAGGTCTTAAGGAACAACTACAGAAAATTTCATCTTTCTACTATAAATAGGCCCTGAGAAAATGTACCTTATACACAAAAAAACTAAAGTTACGGGAAATAAGCTTCAAAGTTTTTACTTCAGTACAAGCCTGCTCCATAGCTTGTATGATCAGAATCGTCCAACAGCTTCCTCTTGATGGCTCTGCTATGCTGTCTAGCCATCTTTGAATATACTTTTATGGCATTATCTGAAGACCTGAGCCGTTCCTTGTCCAAACAAAGCATAGCTGCGGCAGTAGTCCTACACAGAGCCCCAACTTCTGCAGAACTTTGCACTTTGTTATATTGCCCTGATTGAATGATGAAACAGCATCATAAACGCCAAAGTGAAGTGTGTTTATACCCACAAACACAGTTTTAGTTAGTCTATTCCATATCACATGGTTCACACACTCATTTGGATTTTGAGTCCGGCCATGAAGACATTTCTTTAGTAGACTAATATCAGCGAGGTCTCGGAATATTGGTTTTATTTCATCCATTATGGCAGGTGATGAGGGTGATTGTATTGTTTCTTAGTTACCTTGCCTCTGTTGTACTTGCACCAACTATCGTCTCCTTTTGGACATAGCCCATGTTGGGGATTCTCATTGTTTGAAGCTGTATGAAAAAAACAGAGCCCAGACTGCTCTTCTCATTCATTCTGCATCTGCTGTATTCTGTCTTATTGCTAGACCATAGCACTTCTGAATATGATCTATTGTAGCATCTGTCAGTCTATTTTTCCCATCTAAAGTTTTTCCATCGCTCAATTTCTTGCCTTTCATGCTAGTCTTGAGCCGTCGAAGTCTTGATCCCATCCTTTTCTGAACATGGCCAACACACTCCAGTTTGGAAATTTTCACATTGTTACCATAGGGTCTCAGTTCCTCGATTTCTTTGAAAGCCTTTGAGTCACCATCTCCAAGATAATTTATGTATCTAACGTTGTACCATGTTACTGAGCGTTGATAAATACTTCTTACACCTTCCATACCACCATACCACCACTTGACCCATAGTAATTTGTCATGCACTCCTCTTCACGTTTATTTTTCATTTTCTCCTTGCATCTGCAATGCTTGGAAAGTATTGCCACATCAATGACCTTACCAGTGTCCACACTTGTAGCTGTTACTACACCATTCAGAGATGTGTGGCCTCTCTTCTGCCAGCTTCCATCAAAAGCTATGGACAGGTCTCTGCTATTATTATTTTCAACAACTGCTTCCTCAACAGCATCTTTCATGTTTTCCTGTGCCACATCTTCTACAGCAGAGCCTATTGCAATTATGTGTTTGTTAAATTTTGAAGGTGGAGGAGGGAGGTTCATCGCACCACACAACATGGCACCTGCAGCCCTGCCCTTTCCTATACACCGCAATCCATAAACCAGTCTAATGTTTATATCATATAGTTTACCTGTATCTGCAGTAACATGTGAGGAATTGAAGAAAGTAATACTGTGTTTGCAATAACTGCACATCAACTCTAATTCACAAACAAGTCCTACATGTAAGTTTGTTTTCAATGAAACACCACATTTTCCACATTGCAGCACACATTGTTCTCCAAAACGTCTGATAATAAAGAGACGTTAATTACCTCATATTTTATAGTTCCAGCATTTAGTTTCTTGTATTCTTCTTCAATTCCAGCTAGTTTTCTTCTTGAAGCACTTTCCAGTGTAGTGACAGCAGTATCACTCAATGTATCACTACCAGTGTTGGGGTTAGTCGCTACTGGGACATCAGATACTGATGAAGATGAATCAGACGAATTTTTAGTACACTTTACTGTCATGCGCCAATGTACACGCTTTCTAAATACCTTCAGACTAGGTCTTGGCATGTTGAAGGAAAAAAAAACTCAATGACTTCTCCACATACGACTTTCACAACAATGACATGGATGTACTCACAAAGGAAACAATACAAATGGTGCAGAATCTATTGTCAACTGTCTAGCAGTGTAGCCAACAGAAACCACATATCTCTGGCAAGGCTGTCTATATCAGGTATATTTCGCGTCTCATATACAAGGTGCGGAACATCGTGTGTCGAAATTATTTTAAAAAATTATTTAAAATAGTTCTCTTCACGTCATCCAAATATTTTATACATGGTATTAAACGGGAGAGTCTAAATTTTTCGAAAATGCATTTACCCAAAAATCGATTTTTTCATCGAAAAACTCAATCCATATACCCTTAAAAACTAACCAGAGTTGCAATCAGCGTAGGTACAGAGAAAGTTCTTTGGATTTATGTGAAAACCTGGATACTGCCGAGATCAGACTTTCTGGTCGACCAGCTGAGAACAACGACGTACTCAACAAGTTGTTAATTCATGTCAAAAGGAGTACACATAACTCGAGTTAGTGGGGAAGAAGTTTTGTGTACTAATATGTGTTGATAACTTTAGCCAAAGAGATATGGATATCCCATGCGGAACTAGATCCGCTGATGATAATGAAGTAAGGTAAGCAGACATTCAGTGTGAACCACAGTTTAAACATTAACAAAAAGAAGCAGTTACTGGTAAGAAAAGTTTGCACTCTTGCACCCTTACTAAGAAATCAGTAGTATGGAAGCTAGTGAAGTTGTCTGCGTAAGAACGGAATCTTTTGTATCCAGTTCTGGAAGAATAAGCGTGATTATTCTAGGAGCTGCGGTATTTGCCAGCAACTGACTTCATACAGCACGAAATTAACCACAGGAGACGCTAACCTAGTGCTCAGAAACCATACAGGCTACCATTTCATCTACAATCCGTTGCTGAGGATACCATTCAACAGCAGTTGGCTGCAGGCATAATTCAACCTTCTGAAGCTCATGGTCTTCGCCAATTATCGTGGTACCTAAGAAGTCAATCAATGGTGGAAGAATGTATCATCTACACAGTGATATATCAGCTGTAAATAAGGTCACGACACCTGATATACCCTCTACCCAGTATCTAAGCTGTAGACAACCCCGCAAGTTCGGAATGCTTTATCTGTCAAGCATAGCAGGAGTTTAGCAAAGCCGGCCGCTACCTTATGAGCTTTTGTGTTTCCGCCTGTTATGCATGAAGAAAGGCTAATCTGTGGATTTTGTATGGAAAAGTCGACGCCACATGAATCCCTTAGATAAAATTTCTGGTTGTATTTGAATGCTGTCCATATTTACACTTTTTTTTATCGAGTCTGATATAGTACTTACAATTGAATATGATATCGTAAACTCTCACTTAATATTGTCGTTTTAAAGAGAACTTTACCAAGTCAAAGTAATATGTGTTGATACTATTCGTCGTTCTCATGGTGAACACTGCAGACTTCGATTGGAATATCTGTCATAGGCGATCAATATACATTTAAACATACAAATTCAGATATCTGGTGAGCCCTGAACATACAGGAGGGCATCTCGGTATGCCCTACTGTAAGGACACAGTTACCATCAGTTATTGCTCCCTTTGGTACTACGAGGGGAAGTGACTCTCTAGACCAAAGTCGAATGTAATATTTTCTGACATTTATGTGATCACAAATATTCTTCTTGTGGTTGAGCATTGTAGTGCTAGTGGACCACTGTTACGAACCGCTTGGCGTGGGAGCGTCGTGAGGCACTGCTGGGTTGCATACACCGGAGCTCTGACAACAGACACACTGCGCCACAGACTTGTATACACTGCTGTAGCGACGCCGCACGTTTCATTTAAGAATCGTAACTGCTAAAATATGTGTGCGCAACTCACTGAATGATCGTCACCAGGCTTCTTAGCGATAAGCCTACCCTGAAGTAGCATCCATCACTTCTCTCCTGGCTTACCGGAAGAGTTCTGCAGCTTTAAAGTGATTGTATGAAATTGATATACCAGATAGCTCATACGTTGCTACGATTCAGCAGTCGTCTCGATCGGCCCACTCCCCAGAGAGAGCCACGTGTTGTTTGTTTAGACACAGCTACAGACCACGCAGTTGGGGGGTTAAATTTGCCAGATCCTCTCTTTGTGAAAGGAGCCCCCACTGTGTCTTCCTCCTGTTTAACATGTTTGTCATGTATCTGGCTCGAGGCAAGCCTGCCCCAAGACCTGATAACCATGTTAATCCAGGTTTGGCCAGCGTTTGCACTCCGAGCCTGCTGGGCGCTCTGGCTTCTGCATCCACAGCGCCCTTCTGAGCAGGTGTGTGAGTGACCTGCCTGTATGCTGAAGGTTACGGGCCGTGAAACTCTTTATCTTCCTTCATTTAGCTGGAACTGGCGAGAAACGCTTTTACGCGAGATATTTGTGGCACTCGCATCTTGCCTGCCTACAAACTGTTATCACTGCTATGTACAGATAATGGAAGGGGCTATGACAACCTTAGTTTTCTCTACTGTCTGCTCAATTATTGCACTTCCTCTTGCTTGTCTTCCACTCTGACGCACCTGTCTGAATAGCGTGGCAAAACTACACGTTCCAAGTAAAGCAAAATCTTCTCTGTACCACTACATAGCGCAACCATCATCATAAAATAATTTTCTACATCATGGATCCTACTTTGAAAAGATCTTCCTAAAAATATCAGAGAAATTACCCTGCTTTGTAATAACAAACACAGTTCGTGCCCCATCTTCTATCAACATAGTTATCTATTCCACACACTTTTGGGCAGCTCACTACAGTGAACCCTGCCCCCCTGTCTCTTGTCTCCTTTCCCACTCCTTTCTTAACGTATTATTGTCAATCATTTCAATTTCTCCTCTGGCATTATCTTTCTGCGTTTCCTGATGTTGAATGTGTATTTGAAAGCGTTAAACTAATTAATTTTATTATAAACCGTAATGCCTACTGCTATTATTAACATTTTATCATTATTACTCACTATTATTATACATGTTGGCAATTATAAATACCTTCACAGCAGTATCCCAGATATACTGTATACATTTGTGAGGCACAATACGATTGCTGAACAATAGTTTTGTAATATTCACTAGCCTATTGTCCGATCCGATGTAACAGAAGACCTGAAGGTCGTAACCTGGTCAGACCAATTAAAACAATGAGCAAATAAAAGTAAAGTAAGAAATCATGGTACACCGAATGACATTTCAGGATATCTAACCATTCAAGAGTACACGTACCCCTTAACTATATCGATGCGTGTAATATGACTCTGAAGAAAAGTATTTGTTTCAGGTATGGTTTACAGTTTGCAGAGAATGAAACATTAATATCCAAACTTCTTTATATAAACTTTATATATGGTATACATGCAAGCTAACAACGCGCAATTGTAACCATTTCCATGTTGTAATTTGAACATACTGTAACTCTCACATGCTTCCTTTATGGTGTTGGATTAATCTACAGTACTAACAAACACATCTACTCCTGTGTTGTTCTATCGAATCAGTTAGTTATGGACATGAGATGTAGACGGACATGCACTGCTTATGGACCTCTGTTAATATTCAGAGGCGTCTACAACTTTTCAAAATAACTCCTGCACCCCGCTACATATGTCAGTTTGCGGAGTATAGAAACAAAAAAGGCGGAACAGAAGCAAATAAGACATACAAAGCGGTGACTGTAAATCGGAGATAAAAATCCAAAAAAGTATGTTACACAAAAAAACCCACACACTACATTAAATGGCACCAGGCAAAGTACGGCTGGAGCATAAAAGTCCGTAGAACAAGTAAAACAACCACATGACGGGCGGCGTAGCAAGGTACTGTCATGGACAATAAACAGGACCAGCACACAATTAAAACCCACATCACTAGATGACACTGTAGAATGGCACCGAAACACAACACTAACGTAGCACACTGATACCGAATAAAAACCTGGGAGGATCTGCATGGGATGGGGGATAAGGAAAATGGGAAGAAGGGGAAGGAGGTGAGGAGGAGGGGGATAAAGGGGGATGAGGTGGGGGGGGGGTGCGCCGAAGGATGGCTGGGAAGGAGAGGGATGGGAGAGGAAAACAGCCAAGGAGGGGGTGCTGGGACTTGGGGGGGGAAGGAGGAAAATCCTCTCTGGGAGGAGGGGTGAGGTAAAAGGGGCGCTGGGGGGGGGGGGGGGGCAAGGCCTGGTTATAGTTGGAAGGAAGTTCATCATCTGGGAGGGGGAAGCGCTGGAAATTGCCCTGATGAAGGAGATGGAGGATGTGGAGGTGGAGAGAGGGAGGGATACAGCAATAGAGGTACGGCAATGGGCCGGGGATGGAGATGAAGAAGGAAACCAGAGGATGGGGGGGGGGGGGATCAAGCCTGTGGATAGTGTAAAGGATGTGGAGATGTTGGAGGAAAAGGAAGAGGTGGGGGAAGGCGATGAGTTCATACAGGAGCCGTGTGGGGGAAGGAAGGCGGATATGGAAGGCAAGGCGGAGTGCATGGAGTTCGAGGATTTGGAGGGCCTTGTAAAAGTGGGTGGGTGCGGAGATCCAGGCAACGCTGGCATAACAGAGGCTAGGATGGGTGAGGGATGTGGAGGATGGTGCAAGGATGCAATCCCCATGTCCGGCCAGACAGGAGTTTCAGGAGGCAGAGGCGGGAATGGGCTTTCTGCTGGATGGTCAGGAGGTGAGGGGTCCAGGTGAGGTGACGGTCGAGGGTGAGGCCAAGGTATCACAGTGTAGAGGTGAGCTGGATGGGACGACCATAAAGGGTGAGGTAGGAATCATGGAGGCTGAAGGAGCGGGTGGTGCAGCCTATGATGATTGCCTGGGTTTTGGAGGGGTTGAGACGAAGGAACCACTGGTTACACCAAGTGGTGAACTGGTCAAGGTGGGTTTGGAGGGTGCGTTGGGACCATTGATGGGTAGGATAGAGAGCTAGGAAGGCAGTGTCATCAGCGTACTGGAGAAGGTGGACGGGTGGCGGAGGCCATGCACTTTCGTTTTGCAATGTGACTCATAATAAGCACGTTCTATGTAGCGAATGAGCCCGCAACTTCTGTGCAAAAGGAAACCTTACTGTACAATGGTTAACGAATTGTTATGTAAATACAAATAGTTTTCTGTTTAGTGTTCATTAAGTGAACTTGGTAGGTTCCTTGTTAAGAGTGCATATTGGTAAGCACAAATGGATGGTAAAGCTAGAATTCTAAGACACTTGAACAACGGCATACAATTCGTAAGCTGAGACCGCTGATCCTTGTGATTACCATTTCTGGGATAAGATTACATCTTCTGGCTGCACAGAATTATCTTAAAGCATGATATCATAATATAAAATACAGTGAAAGTATGGTAAGAAACGAAGATTTCTCGTTTCAGTGTCAGAGTGTGGAAATTATTCTTATATCAAAGACCAGTACTTAATTTCTGCATAAGATCATGAGTGTGGAAATTATATTTATAGCAAGGATGCCAGTATTTAATTTCTGCACAAGATCTTGAATGTGACCAGGCATGACTGAAACATGTCATCATGAATTCTCAAAAAGACTCTAAGACTTCGCATGGCTGAAGACTGATTTCCATTTATCTGTCATACGATTGTGCATTTAAAAGGTATGAATCAAACACTAAAATAACTTTAACGTCTTGTCTATGCAACTGAGGATATTGTTCTTGGGGTAACCTTTTATAAAAGTCTTGTAAATGGAGACCGATGTGACAAATAAATGGAAATCAGTCTTCAGCAGCGCAAAGTCTTCGAATCTCTTTGAGAACTCACGATTAAATGTTTCAGTTACTAAAACGTAATCAGTCATGTCTGGTCCACGAAAGACTACCTCGAGTGCCAGGAATAGTTACCTTGCATTAACAGACTTATTGAATTCAAATAAATGGTGATGTCGATCATAAGAGATTTTGTCACTACGCTACGTACCCTTAACGCAGTTTTATCCCTAATTTCCGCCTACAGTTCAGCTGGCATTCATATCGTCTTTGTGGCTGGTGTTGCAGTGACGTTTTTGCAGCTCGTAATAGTCTGATGCTAGTGGACAAGTGCACAGACGCCATGGTATTCCTAATGCAGAAAATGATTCTAATTTAAGACAAGTGGTATTGCTAACAAACTCTTTGGCGGCGTTTGACAAGGCGTCTTGCTCCGTTGCTCCGCCGGAGTCCGGCTGCGGCCTCGCTTTTTCTTTCCCTCTCCTTGCTCTCTCCTGAACCACACTCGCCGCTGCGGTCGGAGCGCTGTTTGGCCAGGCCTACGTTAACCTGCTCAACATAAGCGGAGACAAAAAAAAAGGTACTGAAGCAGTTATCGGAAATTTTAGTACAGGCAAGGGTAGTTAAATTACCCATTGTACCCTACATTACGGCTAGACAAATTACACAAGGCTAGGAAACACTCATTTAACAATCCGTGACATACTGACAGCAAAATCCAAGGGGCAATTAGACTCCACTCTGTAGTAGACAAGTGGTGGTTGTGCTCACTTCCTTGCTACACAGTGCAGGATAATGTCTAAGAAATTACATAGCTGAAAAGGCGAGCACACTACCGCCCACTAGTCGAGAGTGTGGCAGCAATGGAGAGAGGACTTCAGCCAGGTAACACAGATACATATGCTCATAAAAATAACAAGTTTAATTCAGCCATTAAAACAAAAATAAGAAACTAATGCAAATTATGACAAGTTTTTCCAAATACCATTCCGAGGGAGATACCACATTTTTCGAAAGCTATTACTACGTTATTATCAGCTACTGCACTAGAACCGAAACCATAAGCATCAAAGGTAAGTTCGTCGCAGAAGATGCTGTCATTAGTGCTGCCTACTGGGATCAGCAACCCAGCGCGCCGAAAAACGGTAGGTCAGAAGAATATAAGCAGACAACTCATGAAACTACACAGTTAAAGACTGAGATACTATACGTGAATTATAACGAGGATGATATACCATAAACTACACATTAATTCGGTAACAATGATGATTTAATCGATTATCAAGAGACAACATCTGAGAGAGTCACTAAAAACGTGTCAGTAATTAAAAACAGTTTTTTAGTAGCGATGTGTAAGAGACAACATTGAATTTCACATCCTTTCACGCGAGGTAATGACACCAGACATTTCACACATGAGTAAATGCTCACAGTACCTTCAAGTGTGATAGGAACGCAGTGAAAACTGATTTGAAACTAATAAGGGTGAGCTAACGCTCCGACTGCTGCTGTTTTTACTGACTCTGCATATTATGTTTAGCGTAAGGCTGCTCAGCTATCCATTGCTATTGTTGCACTCAGTGTATTGCATTCTGTGTGTACTGATTCAGTTGGTTCGGAAGGTATGACAGCCGCACCCGCACCCGCACCCGCACCCCCCGCCCCCCTCCCCGGCCACCCTCAGTCTAGCCATCACTAAATCATATAATGAATTGACTATCACTATAAGTGGAGTACTTTATTTTAGGCTGAGTATCACTAAATGTAAGAAAGTATACTTGATCATGTTAGCCGGCCGATGTGGCCGAGCGATTCTAGGCGCTTCAGTCCGGAACCGCGCGACTGCTGCGGTCGCAGGTTCGAATCCTGCCTCGGGCATGGATGTGCCTGCTGTCCTTAGGTTAATTAGGTTTAAGTAGTTTTAAGTCTAGGGGACTGATGACCTCAGATGTTAAGTCCCATAGTGCTGAGAGCCATTTGAACCATTTTCATAATGTTAGATAGGGTAGGTCATTTCTTATTTGTTTATTTGAAATAAGGGGGGAAATTTACGCTTAAAATGCTTTAAGGGGATCACATCGCTTCTGATTGTGGTTTTATTTCTCTTTATGCGAATAATGTAATGACTGCTATTTTAGCTCTCTTCAGAAAAGTACATAATGACACCTTACAGTGGCATATGTTATCTAGTTACTGAGTTTTTGCATCATAAGACACGTCCATTCTCACAAGTGACGTCGCACTATTTCCCTAACAATAGTTGTGGTCGTATAGCAACCATTCAGATGCGTTAAGTGCAATAGAAACGTGTTGTTCCCACAAGCTCTAATAGTAGTTACCTGCATTACGAAGGGTCAAATTCGATTGGTATATTTTGGTGCTACCGTGGAATTGTAGGTAGAGACACGAGAAGTTACTGAAACACGTTAGGCTGTGGCCGGCCTTCCGTTTCACTCTTTTTTCATTAAGTAAATTAGATTCATGATATGACCGGGCAGTTTCTTCCGCAACAGCAAATCTATATACGACAGGATGCATGGTTATCCATGGAAGTGTGTAATGATTGCCGAGGTTACTCTTTTTTCTTTTCAATTCTAATGGAACGAATTACTTAAATTGGAAAAATTACATAGCTAATGTTGAGGGAAAAGCAAACCAGACTGCGAATTATTGGTAGAACACTTAGAAAATGCAACAGGTCTACGAAAGAGACTGCTTACACTACGCTTGCCCGCCCTCTTCTGGGGTATTGCTGTGCAGTGTGGGATCCACATCAGATAGGATTGGTGGAGGTCACCGAAAAAGTTCAAAGAAGAGCAGCTCGTTTTCTATTATCGTGAAATAATGGAGAGAGTGCCACTGATATGATCACGAATTGGGGTGGTGGTCATTAAAACAAAAGTATTTTTCACTGCGGCAGGACCTTCTTACGACATTTCAATCACCAACTTTCTCCGCAGAGTGTGAAAATGTTTTGTTGGCGCTCACCTACATATCGAGAAATGATTATCGTAATAAAATAAGAGAAATCAGAGCTTGCATGGAAAGATTTAAGCAGTCGTTTTTTCCATGCACTGCTCGAGAGTGGAATCGTAGGGAAGTAGCGTAAAAGTGGTTCGATGTACCCTCTGCCAGACAATTTTCAATTGCAAAGTAATCATGTAGATGTAGAAGCACGTGCAGCTGCATGGCAAGTTCATTTATTTAGTAGTTAATTGGGAGTGCTAGTTTCGGCCTGGAGGTATCCGCTACTTGCAGCATCGGGCAAGGCAAGTTCTCTGTATGTGGGCGGACGGCAGAGTGAACATAGGTCCGTCCTAAGCAACTAAGGAGTGAGGAAAAAAGGCCTTCAGTCCATTCACTGTGGCTGAAGGCAGCACAGTCTTTGACGGGTAGACAACGCTGGCGGTGGACGGCGCCTGAGGGACTGTGAGTACATTGACAGCCCTTAGACTTCGCCGTCTTGGCGAATATGTATACCGAGTTTCTCCAAAATGCCTTTGACCACCTGCGCCTAGAACAGATAACACCATAGCAATGGAGACACAGAACTCCTCTGAAGGCAACGCTTTGTGTCGTGCCGCTGGGCCGCCAGCGCCATGATCGTAGAGCTTGAGGCACTGCTTACGTAAAATTCACAGAAAGTTTAGGTGAGACGTCTTTTGGTTGGTCGGCGTGCGAACTTTTGCGAACGGTGACTTGCCATAGATCACAGCTCGAAACTTCCAGAAATTCAAGTCAATTTTTCTAGAATACGGGCACAGGAACGTTGTCAGAGTATTACCAATTGAGAGAATTGGAGACACTGCCACAGGTTGGCTTAAAATTCAGTTTTGGTGGGATCACATCACGACACAGTGGATAGCACAAGTTTCTCGCCATTCGGTTGGAGTTCTACAGACAGACAGTTTTGAGTCCTTTGTGCTGAGATCTTATATATCCCGAGCAGAGTGCCTTGTGAGCTGCTGATGTAGGAATTCAGATCGGACAAGGCATGCCAGAGTCTAACACCGCCTGAAACCTCAACTCACCTCGTCTGTCACATTTTGTGCAAGTGTTGCAGCAATGTGGAGAGTACAGAACTCGTATATGATGATAAGTGCGTTTTTACAGTTTAATTAAAGATTCTCTTTTGAGGTGACCACCTGGCCATGACTTTGCTCTTTGGGGTTCTTATTCTATATACTCACTAACGTACCGATCGATGCAGTCATCGCCATTGATTTAAATCTGCGTTTAAATTCAGCCAGAACAGATGTGCACGTACTTCACCGTTTCAGTTTTATCCTGTTTGAACACTTCCGATCATTCTTTTCCCAGAAATCCACTATTACAGTACTACAATTTTGAGATGAACATCTACACTCATTTTCTCCAAGCCAAATATTTGTTTCATGTTTGTTTTGATTATTACTTGAAGTTCATAATCAATAAATGTACAAGACTCGGAATCCTGGTCTTATTCCAGTAGTCGATAGTCCCCATCATTACCCAGTAATTTATTAACATTTGTCAGGGCACAAAGCTACGGTTCACCTGTTTCCTTCTGCACAGAACACATCCATACACCTGGAATAGTGGGGCATTTGCACGCCGAGAGGGGATAGTCGGTGTATGTCAGTGACAAAATGGTGGAGTATAGCATATTTAAATTTCATGTGTAAAGTCAGGGCATAATTGACAGGTTCATGGCATAATCTCACAAAAGTGGGAAGTAATTAGATTTAAGTTGCCGCGCGCATTTTCCAGTTGTGTGTGTTCCTAGGAAATCTGAGTATCTGCGTTGTTGTGTTCAATTTGTTGTTTAACTATGCTGTTGGTTTGTCAGTTCTGGTGGAATTCTATGTCCAATTTTGTTTGACAGGAGGATAGATTCTTGGCATCCATCCATTTGTGGAAATTTGTAGTTGACGAGAACGCTGAATGAGAGTCAGTATGAGGGAGCTCTTGTGTGAAATAGCTTGTCCAAAACCAAAATTAATAAAGACAATGAAGATATGGCAGAAGTCGGAGATTTATGCATATTAAATACGGGACCAGTCATTCCAAGCAGGACGAGCCAGCGACCTCTGCAGTAGATGGTACATCAGGAGACGGACTGGATAGACGAAGTGCTGAGGATCTAGACATTGTAAGGTGGCTGTAATTCCGCTCCTTACAAGCATTCATCCGCATACTTTGCTGTGATCTACAACCACAATCAGGTATCATGTGATAGGTTGTACATCGTATATATGAATATCTAAAGGAGACTGACATTGTCATGTGCGCCTTGTAAATAATTGTTAACGCATGAAAGGTGACGGCGTGTCTTTATTATCAGAACGGCGTAATGAATGATTGCCTGTACTAGTAGAGGTGGGAACTACAGTGGAAATGAAACAGTAGGCGGAACTCAAGCCCTGGGTGGAAGGCCCACAGAACTGTGGTGGTCCAGCTCCACACAGGAAGTGCCAAGCGGACAGTCTGGACACCTGAGCGCGAAGACTCAATACAGGGGCGGCCGGCCGCTATTGTAGTAGGGCCGGAAGGATAACCAGACAATACTTTCGTACTCTGGAAAGCTTGGACACAGCTGAGAGGAACGAAGAAGTGCCACCTCGGAAACCACTCAGGCTGGGTTATTTCCAAGGATTTTTACTCAGGGTACAGGTATTTCCTCGCAAACTTTCTGCGCTGGACGACAAAAGACTAAAATATGGTTGGTTGGCGTTCGGGAGTATTGTAGAGAGAGAGAATATTCCGTGGTTACAAGAATGTCATTCGCCTTCTGTGTTACAAGGGTGGGGAGCTGAGCCCTGCTGGGAAGCCAGCAGTGGAGAGACGAGGTCTTCCGTTGTGAGCACCCTTGTGTGACGGTCGCTCGGTATCAGCTTTGTTGGTACAGACGGACTTGCTACCTTACAGTAAGAACAGTTAGGCACTGTACTGTTGCGAACCTATACGATTCTGGACTTCACTTCCGGGTTGGAAGTCGTCGTTGAGCACGCAGCGTTCAGTAATTGAGAGCACTTCCTCTGCCTATACTTACCTTGGGGCGTTATCTGAACTCCGTCCTTGTGGCTGGGAGTTCGCGTTTCTCGTCTGTAGAACACAGTGAGGAGAAGACAGTATTAGAGTATATTAGTGAGAGGACCGCCTTCTGCCGTCCTAGTGTTTGAAAGCGCTTATTTGTGGCTGGAGTTCTTCCATCTTCGCAGACGAGTACGAGAACCATCACTTCGACGCACCCGACGCAGCACATACGGTGATATCGCAAATTGCTTCGGCTTATTAGGGCTATAAAGCTAAACAGCTGTAATCACGTTAGTTTATTTCCACTGAGGTTCCACCCCACCGTAGATCATCTTTGAAAGTAGCGTCTTCCAGTGTGTGGTAAATAGATGATGTCAGTCATTTCACGTTAGTGATATTAGACCGCGCAGTCATAATAAGGGGCAGAGTTGGGCAATTGATCAATAATTTTAGTTAGGAAACATAGACAATTGTACTTAAAGGGTTGATTTTAATCTTTAACAAATATATATTGATCAACAACGTTTATCATTTAGTAGTATTAGTTGGCTTCATCATCCATTTATGTTTAGATCATAATTTATATGTTAAAAAGAGCATTAAGAGATACTAAGATCTGCTTCAGGGGGTAGTCAGACAGGGCCAAATCATCATTTTAGCATTTATTATTTTCCGCTGCGCACATTCACTTTTACACGCGCCTGGATTAGCATCTTGGAACACGATCGTATCATATATAGTGATGCTGTATTCATATTTAAGGAGCGTAGGGAGAAGTGTTGTGAGGTGGGACCCATTGCAACCCCACAAAAAGAAATACTCGATTTCACCTACTCCATCCTTGTCCGATTCAGTAATAACAGGTGACGTCCTAGCAAGAGTCTCTGAGTTGCTAAAGTGCATTAATGCGAGTATTGCAGCGACAAAGAAATAAACTGAAGATAGTAATTCAAAATTAGATGCAAAGATAGAGGCAGGTAACTGAGCCATTCCAACCACGCAATAGAAATTAAAGGATACCAGGAAGGAACTGTCAAATTTAAGTGCAAGAGTTAGAGAAATGAATAAAATGGTAGAGCAAGTCCCCGTGGCTAAAATGACACGCAGGCAAGATGCAAGTGAATGTCAAGAAAAGGAAACAGGAAAACATGTGGCTACATCGAAAGACAAAGATTTTAAGAATCAGAACAAATTGAACGTCATCTGTGTGCGGCTGCTGAGCAGTTAACGATTACGAACCATACTCTCATGAGAGAAGAAATCAAGTCCACACGTCATCAGTCTGCAAAAACTTGTGTTGTATCAACAGGCGAAACTCCAGGAGCTGAAGCACTTGTGGCATTTAAGGAACGACAAGAGATGCTTAACGGATAGCAGAATGCCAAGGGAGCACAGTTAGACCCGGACAGAAAGAGTGCGGGCGCGAATCAATGAAGTGCTGGGAGGGGGGAGTCAACGCACTCTCCTTAGTTACAACAACTGAGTGCCAGTTAGATGCGTGCAGATGAATCACTAAATGGTGTACAGGGGTTTGCAGAACGGAGTCCCGCCCTGTCAGATGCAAGTAGGGTTACTGTTGCACAACGGCTGGACTTTAGAGATCAAGAAATGTTAGCAGACCATTATGCTTACAAGCATTACTTAACGGTACTTAAGTTTTAAACATTCAAAGACAATGGTAATTTGATCTACCCGAAAGCTTGGCTGGAACAGTTTAATCACTGTCCCCTGCCGTCATGGTCACTGATGCTCTGCCTTGAATTTACTTGTGGTTTGTTGGAGGGAGAAATCACTATAAGAATGCAGCCAACTGTGCAGAGATGTTCAACATACAAATAGAGTTCCATGATGCCTTCTTGAGTAATTAATGGTCAAAGGCAGTCCAAGAAAGGGTGAAGATTGAGATCGTTATGGGGAGAGACTTTCAAGGACCTGGCGGGCGAAATGCAGTGAAGTTGCTGCAAGCGCTACTAAAAAATAATCAGTTCCTGGACATGCTGTACAGTTCTGCTGCAATTATCTGCTTCTGTTACCAGGAACAGGCAGGACTGGAGATGATATTGGAGCATTTAAGAGCCTACTGAAAGAACTTGAGTCAGTACAAGGGGGGGGGGGGGGGGTGACCTTATTTGACAGCGACCGTATGATGAAACGCATAGTTCTGTGGGACCACAGAGATCGCATAGGGATAGGAGGAATGAGAGAGCACATACGAATGGATGTGCCAATGCTAGACAGCAGCAACCGCGAGTAAACAGTTGCATTACTTTCCAATGGCAAAGTCATAATAGAAACAGATCACATGAAAACGGAAGGACAAGGCGTGGAAATCGTGGAGATCTGGCATCCTGGCCTGCACTTGAATCGAGCTGCATGACTATTGTCACGGCAGCGACAGATCGCTCAAAAAGGCCTAACAGAATGTATGCCAATGGCCGACATCATAACGATAGAGGTGAGTGCGCTGGGCTATTAAGATTTGTGAGATATCCTCCTAGAAAGGAAAGAGATTATGAAGATCCAAAGTGTACGCTCTAAAGTAAATGCAATAACTGGCAATAAAGGACTCCCTGCCACTAGTGATAGTGTTAGTCAACTCTCGGTGGTCTCTGAAGTTGCGAGCGCTCGGTGTTTGCAAGATAGTAATTGACACACCTTGAGCCTGCATAAAACAAAGATACATGGTGTAGTTTCTGGGAAAAGCATGGAGGTTAAGCTAGAAGTTCGACTTGATTTTCTGTGCCAAGGGACGAAACTGGAGTGGAAGCTATCGTTGAATCGTATGATCAATATGAAAATAATGAGGAACATCCGTTTGACATTCTGGAAGTTTCAATGGACGAAATCGAGCAGAAGATCCGAGAAAAAAAGTGCTTATTAAATCTCACAAACGATGTAAGAAGCTAAAAGGCTTGTATCGCTAATTCTTCCCACTGTTCTATGGACCACTGAATACTTGACATTTAATTAACACCTGCGTTACTGAAATCGAGTCGATAAAAATCGCATAAATCCCGAGGTACACACCACTTAAATAACGCAAAACCCTTTCTAGAATAATGTCTTAGATTTAAGTGACGAGCACTTCAAATTCAATTTATGTGGGTTGATTACAAGCTCACTGGTAAAGGAGGTTTAATTTGGGTCTATATACAGTCAGGTGGATTCAGAATTTCATGGGGGGGGGGGGGGGGGAGTTTACACGTTTTTTTGCTTGATGCATGCGGTGGTGCAGTGACCCAAGTTGGGGCGAATCTTAATACTCGTATCTGTAGTTGCAGGAGTTATTCAGGTAAAAGTTACAGTGGTTCAGCCTACAGTTACGGTATAGTTCACTTTGTTAACGTACATGCTGATGTACGTGTGTGTGTGTGTGTGATGAAAATGAGGTACTGTTTACAAAGCACTACATGTGGTCCAAACTTCTCTCATGTAGAGGTGTTTAAGTAGTCACTCGCAGTGTGACATATAGGAGGTCTGTTCAATCTAGAATTTAAGCAGGATGTGAAGTGTTAGTGACGCCTAACGTTTGGAGTCTTCGTTGCACAATCACCATGGGTACTCCGCCCTATTCTGCGATGTCTGGCAGTTGAAGTTCTGATGTTTAGGGGGGAGGTAAATAATGTTGTTGAACCTGCACGAAGAAGTTATGTTGGCACACTCCAAGTGTTGTGCATCCTTCTTGCAGATTTCTTTTTTTCTTTTTCTTTTTGAGGTCTCACTGAGCCGGTGAGGTGACAGTAGGAGAGGAAATGCAATGGTCGGGATGATAGGTGAGCAAAATGACACATGTAGTTCGTGTGGCGTCCATTTTTCCATCACGGAGCATAGTTACATAGTACCCACAACGATATTACGTTCTGTTTTGTCTGTTGACAGTAGCAGATGGAACCCGGCGTGGTATGGAGAATGAAGCAAGAGGAAATATGCTACTAAGAGATAAGACGATAGGAGGAATCTCATGTGAGAAGCAGAACCAGACATTCATTTCGCACGAATTGGACAAAAGAAGTTGGGACGGTAACTAAGGAATTGCACAAAAAGAGAGCTGCTTAAGGGTATAAATTAATAACCATAAGGTAATACAGCCAGACAGTGTGGCATGAGGTGAGATATACAGATAATCAAATTTACTTTTTCGTTTAATCCGAAGTTCTATGGCTATGATTATTTAAAATATAAAAGGTTTGTATTACATTTTCTCGGCGCATGTGTGTGTGTTATTAGTCTGTTGCAGATGACACAGTCGATGACGAACTTGAGGTGTGGTGTCCAATGAGGGAAAGGTGACAGAGATGTCTTTAGGGGTTTTGAGTTGTCATATAGTATAGCTGGGAGCATGAAGTGATAAAGTTTAAATAACTGAGATCCTCTTGCAGGAGATGTTCATACTAAAAGCATGAGATGGAATAAATTAATAAACTATCATAAAATAGCACACTAACCCCACTAATAATGTTACTTGCCTCTATACAGGAATCATTTGGGTGGTGGGCACTTTATTAATCTTGTATCTTTAATGAGTTGTGTCCTTTAAGGCTGGTTGTAATGAAACTGTGATATTAATACTAATATTAACATTCTCATATCGACTTCCATAAGGATGAGTGTATGTTCACCCTTTAAGTCCTTTAAGGACAATTGTGGCATAATATTAAGAGGTTTAATAGTCAAAAATTATTTGATCAACAACTGTTTTGGAAGCTGTTCTACTCTAAGTTTGTGTAGGGATGGATTTTAATTTTTTACTCCCTAAATGTTCTAATGTACTTTTGTAATGTAAAATTGTGGGGTCATGAACTGATCAAAGAGTGTAAGGTCTGTGTAGATGATGTAATCTATCAGCCAACGTGAAGATCAGCGGCAGCAGCACACACAGCACGTGACTTCAAATGGTGAAGTGAAGTACGACATGGAATCATGCAGAAGTGTGTCCAGTCGACCAGCTGCGAGGGACTGACAGAGAGTAAACAGTGGCCATTGTACTTCCAACAGGGCTGGAGATGGTCTGAGTCAGGGAGGTGGTGCAATACGCAGCCAACCTGGGAGCTGTGAACCAGCCAGCTGTCGACATAATCCAGCATAGGTGACAGCTGGATACTGTGCCCGGAGATCTGTTCACCCAGCTGGCCATTCTCACAGGACAACCGAACGCAGAATGGACTTTACTCTTTGCATCTGCACATGATGAGTTACTTGAGTTGTTGGCGACTATAATATACCTCCTCTGGACTTACTTAATTGAACCACTGTCACATGTCGTGACTGAGCCTACTACTCAAACTCAGCAATTTTCTCCATGAGAGGAACTAGAAAAATTCCTCTGCCGAGGCATCTTGGTTCACCCAAAGACTATTCTTAATTTTTCACTGGCAGAATGCCACACCAGGTGTCTCCAATCCCACATGCCTGCATAGTTTGCCTGTACATCACTAAGTTACAGCTCTTTTGTATTGCAGATCTTATACCCTTCAATTCCTTTGCTATCTGATCTACAGTCAATTTGTGGGTCCAGCAGGCCTGTCTCTTCCTGGTGGAGCAAATATGCATCACCTCCTGAATGGAGCTGCGTGAAATGTTGCACTGCACTGTCTGTGGAGAGCACCAACCCACAGCATTCCGACACACTGCCAACTGAGCAGACTACATGCAAGTTGATGGTGAATATGACGCTGACATTGAGAAGCAGGCAGTGGGTGCAGTCATTGAGAGAAGAGACCCTGCACATTTCCGCTGAACGAACTGTATCAGGTCAAACACTGACAGCCAGGACCGCAACCCAGTAACTAAGACCAGGCCACAGCTACGGCCAATGGTCTGCCAACAGTAGCATCAACAGTATAGCACCTGCAGCTGGCATACAACCGCTCGCTCACCGATAGATCTGTACCTACACATTGGAAAATTGCGCAGGTCGCACCAGTGTTTAAGAAGGGTAGTAGGAGTAATCCATCGAACTACAGACCTATATCATTGACGTCGGTTTGCAGTAGGGTTTTGGAGCATATACTGTATTTAAACATTATGA
This sequence comes from Schistocerca americana, assembly GCF_021461395.2. NCBI lineage: Eukaryota > Metazoa > Arthropoda > Insecta > Orthoptera > Acrididae > Schistocerca > Schistocerca americana. Next base: position 876,660,419 of record NC_060119.1, read on the forward strand.
ATCACCTCGAAGGGAACGATCTATTGATACGTAATCAGCATGGTTTCAGAAAACATCGTTCTTGTGCAACGCAGCTAGCTCTTTATTCGCACGACATAATGGCCGCTATCGACAGGGGATCTCAAGTTGATTCCGTATTTCTAGATTTCCGGAAAGCTTTTCACACCGTTCCTCACAAGCAACTTCTAATCAAGCTGCGGGCCCATGGGGTATCGTCTCAGTTGTGCGACTGGATTCGTGATTTCCTGTCAGGAAGGTCGCAGTTCGTAGTAATAGACGGCAAATCATCGAGTAAAACTGAAGTGATATCAGGTGTTCCCCAGGAAAGCGTCCTGGGACCTCTGCTGTTCCTGATCTATATAAATGACCTGGGTGACAATCTGAGCAGTTCTCTTAGGTTGTTCGCAGATGATGCTGTAATTTACCGTCTAGTAAGGTCATCCGAAGACCAGTATCAGTTGCAAAGCGATTTAGAAAAGATTGCTGTGTGGTGTGGCAGGTGGCAGTTAACGCTAAATAACGAAAAGTGTGACGTGATCCACATGAGTTCCAAAAGAAATCCGTTGGAATTCGATTACTCGATAAATAGTACAATTCTCAAGGCTGTCAATTCAACTAAGTACCTGGGTGTTAAAATTACGAACAACTTCAGTTGGAAAGACCACATAGATAATATTGCGGGGAAGGCGAGTCAAAGGTTGCGTTTCATCGGCAGGACACTTAGAAGATGCAACAAGTCCACTAAAGAGACAACTTACACTACACTCGTTCGTCCTCTGTTAAAATATTGCTGCGCGATGTGTGATCCTTATCAGTTGGGATTGACGGAGGACATCGAAAGGGTGCAAAAAAGGGCAGCTCGTTTTGTATTATCACGTAATAGGGGGGAGAGTGTGGCAGATATGATACGCGAGTTGGGATGGAAGTCATTAAAGCAAAGACGTTTTTCGTCGCGGCGAGATCTATTTACGAAATTTCAGTCACCAACTTTCTCTTCCGAATGCGAAAATATTTTGTTGAGCCCAACCTACATAGGTAGAAATGATGATCAAAATAAAATAAGAGAAATCAGAGCTCGGAAAGAAAGGTTTAGGTGATCGTTTTTCCCGCGCGCTGTTCGGGAGTGGAATGGTAGGGAGATAGTATGATTGTGGTTCGATGAACCCTCTGCCAAGCACTTAAATGTGAATTGCAGAGTAATCATGTAGATGTAGATAGATGTAGACACATCATGCAGACTCCCGTCGTGTCAGCGACTAACCTACCGATTCTTCCAGGAGTGCTAGTTCCGTAAGGTTCGCAGAAGAGCTTCTTTGCCCGCGAAAGGTAAAGGTCCCGAGTTCGATTCTCGGTCCGGCACACAGTTTTAATCTGCCAGGAAGTTTCATATCAGCGCACACTCCGCTGCAGAGTGAAAATCTCGTTCTGAAAACATCCCCCAGGCTGAGACTAAGCTATGTCTCGTAATATCCTTTCTTCCAGGAGTGCTAGTTTTGCAAGGTTCACAGAAGAGCTTCTGTGAAGTTTGGAAGGTAGGAGACGAGGTACCGGCAGAACTGAAGATGTGAGGACGGGTCGTGAGTCGTACTTGGGTAGCTCAGATGGTAGAGCATTTGCCCGCGAAAGGCAAAAGTCCCAAGTTCGAGTCCCGGTCCGGGACACAGTTTTAATCTGCCAGGAAATTTCATATCAGCGCACACTGCGCTGCAGAGTGAAAATCTAGTTCTGCTACTGATTTGTTTGACTGATTGGTCTGCTAAGTGCTATACCACCTATTGCACTCCTATGACTTTCGCCCTCGTTGAGTTCAACTCGATTTCTAAACTGAAGGAAACACTTCAAGGCATTCGCTTCAGAAGTGCTACAAATTCGTCGGGCAATAGACTGTGCGCCGGCCGGAGGGACCGAGCGGTTCTAGGCGCTACAGTCCGGAACCGCGCGACCGCTACGGTCGCAGGTTAGAATCCTGCCTCGGGCATGGATGTGTGTGCTGTCCTTAGGTTAGTTAGGTTTAAGTAGTTCTAATTTCTAGGGGACTGATGACCACAGCAGTTAACTCCCATAGTGCTCAGAGCCATTTGAACCAATAGACTGTGCCGCTGGAACTGTCAACACAACTGGCACTGCTAAGAGTACGCAATTTTAAATGTTGAATGTATGTATTGAATAATGAGGGTCTGTTGATATTAATGCCTATTAAAGTTCACTTCCACTTTCTTTCAATCATTCTTTCAAAATTTCCATTTTAATTATTTAAGCAGCAAATTTTTATTCAGTTTTCCAATAAATAAATATATATACACCCCCCTCCCGGCCCCTATTCAATGGCGACCGTTCAAAGATCGGCGCCGAGCGGAATATGAACAGCTTTCAAATGTTGAGATAAAATTTTTTTGAGATAAATGATCCATTTTATCGTTACAAAAAACTAATGACGCATATGCTGCATTTTTTACATGCCCATGAGATTGAAACTATTAACAACTTGAAGGAGCAAATTAAAATTAAATTCCGCCTACAAACGAGACGCGCCGGGAATGTGGATTTCAGAGGTTAAAGTAGGAAGCTGCTACGCTATATGTTTATATAGCCGCGCTTGGCGCCGTCTCTCTCGCAGTAAATAATCCCTTTTCCTTCTAATAATATCCTGTACGAAAAGTGCATTTCTATTGAAAAGACGAAGATTTGTGAAAGTCGACAATTAACTGAAAAGTACCGATACAAACAAAATTTCATTTTTAAAATGTTTTTTCTTTTCATAATTTTGCTAAACACTGTTCACAATGGAGTCAAAGGAAATGGCCGATGTTGAAAATTTATTACAAAATGCAATATGTCAAGATGGCGGAAATCCGAGCTTGGCAACAGCTGAAAGTAACGCGCGAACTCGTGAACTGGCCGCTGGCTACCAAAACAACCAGGTTGGCGTCCCATTATTAAAAAATGATGGCACTAGTAATATAACCAGTCATGATACCACTTGTATGACGCTCGTTGAGACAATTTCTCAGGTCTTACCGAGAAATATCTTTTCAAACAGTGAAACTGGAGCGCGCGACAGTGAAAATTCCTTTATCTGCTCATGACGCCGCGAACGCAAGCACAGGAAACAGTTCACAAAAGCAATGCAAATACCAGTGAGACACACACTTTGACACAGCTAATACAACTAATAACACAAAAGTTTGCACAGAAAAATCAGGCGTTTAACGATTTCAAGAATAGTATTAGTCAACAGTTCCGTGAGGTGAGGTGAGGGTTTGGGCGCACTCAATTATCTGACGAATTATCCGGTAAGTTCACAGAGCTCGGTAAACAACTAGAGCAAGAAATGATTAGCGACATGTCAAAAAAAAACGGTTCAAATGGCTCTAAGCACTATGAGACTTAAAAATAAAAATGGCTCTGAGCACTATGGGACTCAACATCTTGGGTCATAAGTCCCCTAGAACTTAGAACTACTTAAACCTAACTAACCTAAGGACACCACACACACCCATGCCCGAGGCAGGATTCGAACCTGCGAACGTAGCAGCAGCGTGGTTCCGGACTGAAGCGCCTAGAACCGCTCGACCACAGCGGCCGGCTAGCGACATTCCCGCAATATAAATACGTTAACGGAAAAGGTAACATCCGTAGACTATAAACATGAACAACTTGCAGGTGAGTTACAAAACCTTAGTGATGCAATTCGGGAGACGTATTCCCAAGTGGATGCGTCGGTAAAAAATGTGACTAACGCAGTCTGCGAGCGGTAGATCAGTTAAGTTTAGAGTCAGAATTTGCCAAAAAAGAGAGACAAGTTATATGCAAATGTAAAAGAAATAAATTAAAAAGCTGAAGCCAGGGTGCCGGATAAGGGCAGCACCCTTGCTGAAGAGGTAGTGTCAGAATGCAAAATTTATGTAGATATTGTAGAAGCAGCTCTAAAAGAGAAGGAAAGTCAGCTTCTAGCTAAAATAAATTCGGGTTTAAAGGAAGCAGAGGAAAGGTTGCGAGGCAGTGTTGTTAATACTACTTACATTCCAAAACAACACATGACAGAAAACAAACCTTAGCCCGTCGAAGGAAAATAGCGAATGTTGCACGATGCAGCAACACTTGCCGGCAGTTGCACCTGTCGAGCAAGCGCAGTTGCCATGCGCTACCCCACAAGCGAAAATAAACACGCCTGTCACCGACAGCGCGGCGTGTTTGTCAACATTTCTTGCAGATGAGGGATTACATAGACATCGAAAATTTCCGATATTTACTTCTAAAGGGTTAAGAACACACACTGTGGTCTTTATCAGAGCATTTCGAAATGTTTTACCTCGTACCCGGAACGAAGCCCAAAAAATTAGATTTGTTGTTGGATATGCATAGGGCGACGTTCTGCTATGGGCTACGGACATGGCAGAACGTTGTCACTATTGTGAACAGTTTGAGAGAGCGTTTCTGGATAAGTATTGATCTGAGGACGTACAAGAGAGGCTCAGACGTGAATTATTCAATCCAGCTCCGTTCAATGGCAAGTATGGAAGCTTAACGGACTATTTTGAAAAATATTTGAATAAAACCAGATACTGGACAAACCTGGTATCTCAAGTAGACGTGCTGAAAATTTTAAAGAGCCGTCTTCCTGCCCACATTAGGGATAAACTCATTACCATCCCGGAACACGACGCCGAATACTTTCTGTCTGCACTGGAATCAATAGATTTGAAGAGAGACCAGTACAACCGAAGCCTGTTAATATGCCGATAGCGACACAGAGCTTTACGGACCAACAAGTAAACAACGGATTCATAGTAAAACATGGATGGCAACCTTACCCCACACAGACTTATAGTAATGGTAACGGTAATCACAATGACAATGGAGAAAGCCGTGAATACAAAGGTGGATATAAAATAAATGGGCAAAAATTAAGCAAAAACAGCTACACTGGGCGAGTAGCGTATGGCCATCCTGTACAATATGTGCAGACACAAGTTACCGGCAATAATCAGCCGATCGCTTGGCGAACGCAAAACAATAACAGACAACCGAATAACCCACAGACAGCGGAATTCGGCCAGCAAAGTAACACACATATGCCGAATACCACGCAGAGGCAAAGATAATTTCAGTCGAGAGCTTTTCAGGACACTAATTGGCGTAACCAAACACCAAGTGTTAGCATAGTGGAAGTTACGCCTAACCTAGAGGTCGATGCCACCGCGACGCCGGAAAACTTGAACCGGTCACGGTAGGACCCCTTTCTGTGACCTTGGAGGGGAGTGGGGGCACGAGGTGGATCAACACTTGCTTTATTAGATATGATCAAGGTACGTATACCCTCTAAGCTATGCATAACAAGATTAGATTTAGGATGCTGGGAAATCACATTCCAGAATTTATGTTGTTAGCTGTTAAGGATTTTTTTTCCCCTTATATATCAAATGTGTAAATGATGAGGTGAGTGGCTGTAACAACAAAGAACTTTACTTTTAGCGCTCCGCCTTGCGCGTAGCCCAGTTGTAAAAGAATACACGAACTTGTGAAACACATGGTAGCGCGCACTGCAATACACAACTCGGCGGATGTTTGTGGTAACAGAGCAACGCAGCGCATTCGCGTTGGGGAGAAACCTAGTCAACAAACCGCAGGCGCGTGCGCGCCATACAGCTGAAAGTGTTGGAGCAGCCAAAACAAACCAACCCTATGAGCTACAGCCTACACTAACATTTTTAAAGCCTACTGTAGAAACTAGGACATACAAAATTAAGGGAGAGTCTATACTACAACTACGACTATACACACAAAGATAATCTAAGGGATTATATACACGGAATGGGATCCTAAGCTACGAAATATCTACTGAGGTAACATTACTATGTACATTAGATCTATATATTTACAAATTTAAGTAATGAAATTACACGCACTAATTAGATTTGAGGGAACAAAAAACTCTTGCTGCAGGTAAACAAGAGAGTACAATATAAGTGAGAAGCTGAATAAGAGGTCACATCATGCCTGTAATACACTCTATCTTTCAGGTTCATAAGGTAAGCAGAGGCGCGCACGTGACATTAAATGAGTTTGTGATAGCACGACTGCACACTAAAGCAAATGAGTACATGGTAGAATATATGAAAGAGGTATTGGTGACCATCGAGCCACTGTACACTTATGTATGAAGATTTAGTTTCAAGTTAGTAGTAATTTTTTTCTTCCAGGGAACGATGCATCGATACGACCTAAAGTGAAGAAAGATAAATGCTTGTCGAGTGTTAGGTACCATATAAACATAAGAAAGGGCCGCACCGCAAGTAAATATAGCTGTAGGTTTACGATATGTATGAATGTGATAGTGTGACAATACGTGTAGAAGAATACAGTTGCAGCACGTCGCATATCACGATGCTGAACTAAGGTGAGGCACCACCAAATAAGCAAGGGGTCGAAACCTAGCTACTGTGAGTGTCGACTACTCATGAAAGCGTCAAACGCCTGATTTACATTGAAATTTTTTAATCACGTTTGCTACTTATATAAACACTATTTTATGCTCATTGTGTTGATGATACAACTCTGTATACCTCCGCATATGAAATGATTATCCTTTATACAGTGAATATACAAGTAAATATTGAGGTGCACCCTAAATACTGAATAAATATTCGATACGATTGGTACCGTCAGGTTCACGTTATGTTTATAAACGAACTATTTTTGCTCTGGGGATCACACTTAAGTCTAGTAAAGGGACGTAACTGAGCACATAAATGCCTTCCCGTGAAATTTCCTCAACCCTGTAGTGCATAGATCCTTCCCAGAGAGGCCAGGCCACGCGTAGTTCTATAAGCAGCGCGTAGAATCTGTTGTAGCGACATTTTTTACTTCTTTCAAATGGTTCAAATGGCTCTAAGCAATATGGGACTTAACATGTGAGGTCATCAGTCCCCTACTCTTAGGACTACTTAAACCGAACTAACCTAAGGACATCACACACATCCATGCCCGAGGCAGGATTCGAACCTGCCACCGTAGCAGCAGCGCGGTTCCGGACTGAAGCGCGTAGAACCGCCCGACCGCAACGGCAGGCTTTACTTGTTTAATTCTTTGAAACTGATAAATATGCTCCGACAATAAGTCACTGTGAATTGGAGTGAAATGTATGTCAATTTATGCCATAAAGGAAAAACGAATCTATTATTGTATGAATATTATGTAAAGAATGTAAAAACAAACGAGAGCAAAAAATGTACTCATATAATTGGAATTGAACAATGTAACGAAATTATAATTTAACAGAAAGTACTAAAACAAAATTACAATCAGACTGCAATGTATATAAGTAACGAAAATGGCATGTCCGCAAATGAATAGGGTAAGTTTATTTTTGAAGTTGTAATTTTTTTTTTTTGTTATGTGAATAGTATGTTGAAAGGACACTACAAAAACTTTGTGTAGTGCAAAAACATACGAAACATGCCTGCAAAGTGTTAAGTGTGTGTGTGTGTGTGTGTGTGTGTGTGTGTGTGTGTGTGAGATATGTGGGTGTGCTCGTGATGAACTAAAAAATGACAATACTTCGTGGAACACGAATTTTCTGTGCTCGACAACGACATAGAAGCGGCAAGAAACTTAACTTGTCGGCGGATGCTGAATGTACGGTTGTTATCCCCACTGAATAAGTGCGAGCGACGGGATGAAATACATTCCTCGGGCCGCTGATATGGAAACCAGTTGTCACCGCATCGAAGATTTCACAAATAATCACGCCGCTGAACACGAGCTTCACGTATTTGTGCACTGATTATGTGGACGCACGACACGGGCACTCTGTGTTGGGACGGTAGCGGACGTCAAGCTGCGCGCGCATGCTTCGCAAGCAACACTGGGCAGATACCGACTGAGAATAATGGGACTATGTGCTTACAGCAAGCACTTTGTTATGATGGAAAACTTATACGTGTTTGTGTCAAAGGGGCTGACATGCCTGTATAAATTGGTAATCATGTAGGGTAACTCCAATGGCCGAAAAATATAGGCTATGCCCATACCGGCCAGGTTTATCAACCCATAAAAAGAGAAAGCAGGTTAGACACTGAACACCTCCATATGACATCAGTGCACAGTGGGGGGCAATTGTAATGTAACATATTATTATTACTTTTCTTTTCTCTATCGTTCTTTTCTTTTTATACATCTAAAATATTAATAATTTTGTACCATAGATAACACTGGCAAGAGAGATGCTCTTCAATGTTTTAATTGTTTTAGATTCGTCTATCAGTATCTAAGTGGTGGCGGGTGGACGTGTGACGAGTTTCGCACATTGCTATTGTTCAGAAGTGTGTACTCCTATTGTGTATTATAAAGTATTAAACAAAGTTATCGAGATAGAAAAGTTTATTCGTACATTTATGACCAATATACGCGATTGTTCATCATTCCACGATGCGCCGAGAATCGTGCATCAAGAAGATTGAAGCAGACAAGAATAATTTATGTGAGCAGATGAGGGGCGACCCGGAACCAGTATTGTCATACCAAGCTCTATGCGCAATGGCGGTAACAAGAAAAAGAGGTACGTAATTTTAAATGTTGAATGTATGTATTGAATATTGAGGGTCTGTTGATATTAACGCCAGTTAAAGCTCACTCAGGATATGTGTACCTTCCAATTTCTCTCACTTATTCTTTCAAAATTTCCCTTTTAATTGTTTAAGCAACAAATGGCTCTGAGCACTATGCGACTTAACTTCTGAGGTCATCAGTCGCCTAGAACTTAGAACTAATTAAACCTAACTAACCTAAGGACATCACACACATCCATGCCCGAGGCAGGATTCGAACCTGCGACCGTAGCGGTCACGCGGTTCCAGACTGAAGCGCCTTTAACCGCACGGCCACACCGGCCGGCTTTAAGCAACAAATTTTTAATCAGTTTTCCAATATACGAGGGTTGGAACTTTAATAGTGGCAACTATTTATTTACAGCTCGTACAAAATAGGTAGTGTTTCAAAGTTTACTGACCTTCAAAGTAGTCACCAGCATTGTGTATAACCCGTTGCCAGCGATTTGGAAGTCGTAGGACACTCTTAGCAGTGCCAGCTGTGTTGACAGTTCGAGCGGCGCAGTCTATTGCCCGACGAATTTGTAGCAGTTCTGAAGCGAATGCCGTGAAGTGTTTCCTTCAGTTTAGAAATCGAGTTGAACTCACGAGGGCTTAAGTCAGGGGAGTGCAGTAGGTGGTATACCACTTAGCAGCCCCATCAGTCAAAAAAATCAGTAACAGCTTGCACTGTACGTGCTTGAGCATTGTCCTGCAAAATGATGGCCAGGTCTTGCAGAAAGTGTCATCACTTCTGTCTCTAAGCTGGTTGTAGGTTGTGTTCCAAAAATAAACAGCATAGAGACAGAAGTGGCGACACTTTCTGCAGGACCTGGCCATCATTTTGCATGACAATGCTCAAGCACGTACATTGCAAGCTGTTACCGATCTGAAAGTTCCTGGCAGATTAAAACTGTGTACCGGACAGAGACTGGAACTCGGAACCTTTACCTTTCGCGGGCAAGTGCTCTACCATCTGAGCTACCCAAGCACGACTCACGCCTCGTCCTCAAGGCTTTACTCCCGCCAGTACCTCGTCTCGTACCTTCCAAAATTCACATAAGTTCACAGAGGACTAGCACTCCTGGAATAAAGGATGTTGCGGAGACATGGCTTACCTGGGGGATGTTTTCAGAATGAGACTTTCACTCTGCAGCGGAGTGTGCGCTGATATGAAACTTCCTGACAGATTAAAACTGTGTGTCGGAACGAGACTCGAACTCGGGACCTTTGCCTTTCGCGCGCAAGTGCTCTACTATCTCTGCTGCAGAGTGAAATTCTCATTCTGGAAACATCCCCCAGGCTGTGGCTAAGCCATGTCTCCGCGATATCCTTTCTTCTATGAGTGCTCGTTCTGCAAGGTTCGCAGGAGAGCTTCTGTGAAGTTTGAAAGGTAGGAGACGAGGTACTGGCGGAAGTTAAGCTGTGAGGACGGGGCGTGAGTCGTGCTTGGGTAGCTCAGATGGTAGAGCATTTGTCCGCGAAAGGCAAAGGTCCCAAGTTCGAGTCCCGGTCCGGGACACAGTTTTAATCTGCCAGGAAGTTTCATATCAGCGCACACTGCGCTGCAGAGTGAAAATCTAGTTCTGCTACTGATTTGTTTGACTGACTGGTCTGCTAAGTGCTATACCACCTATTGCACTCCTATGACTTACGCCCTCGTTGAGTTCAACTCGATTTCTAAACTGAAGGAAACACTTCAAGGCATTCGCTTCAGAAGTGCTACAAATTCGTCGGGCAATAGACTGTGCGCCGGCCGGAGTGGCCGAGTGGTTCTAGGCGCTACAGTCCGGAACCGCGCGACCGCTACGGTCGCAGGTTAGAATCCTGCCTCGGGCATGGATGTGTGTGCTGTCCTTAGGTTAGTTAGGTTTAAGTAGTTCTAATTTCTAGGGGACTGATAACCACAGCAGATAACTCCCATAGTGCTCAGAGCCATTTGAACCAATAGACTGTGCCGCTGGAACTGTCAACACAACTGGCACTGGTAAAAGTATCCTACAACTTCCAAATCGCTGGCAACGGGTTATACACAATGCTGGTGACTACTTTGAAGGCCAGTAAAACTTTGAAACACCTATCTATTTTGTACGAGCTGTAAATAAATAGTTGCCATTATTAAAGTTCCAGCTCTCGTATAATACATTTTATACCCCCCCCCCCCCCCTTTACACAATTCAGGTCCCGAGTTCGAGACTCAGTTCGTCACACACTTTTAATCCGCCACGAAGTTTCATATCAGCGCACAATCCGCTGCAGAGTCAAAATCTCATTCTAACCTACCAATTATGCCACACCAGACCATCAATCCCGCTCCAGATGTTTTGACACAGCCTCAATACAGGTAGCCTCCCACAACCATCAGCACATGGAAACGGGATCTAAACCAGCAGGAACAGCCCATTAGGAAGTCGTCACAGCTAGGCTGTCTTATGATGCAGAGCCTGTGCTGGTAGTTGCTACATCTATAACACTGCGATCGCTGGGTCACGAATCAACGACGGCTGGGCGCAAGGACATCGCCTTGTTGCTTCACCGCCACCCCACAGCTGTCAGCCACCATCCACCAGTATGCTGTCCTAGATGGGCCACCACTACTGTCTACGGGAGACACGTGTTGGCACTTCCATACCAGTGTGCTGAGGTCTGAGGGTGATCTCCAGTGCCCTGCAGTCTGTCTGTTTCAGATGTGCAGAACCATGTCTGTTCATGTCCATCAATAAATAAAGTGTTCTGTCAACTCAAGACTCTACTCATGAGGTACAATACCGAAAGGAGTGGGAAGGCTGGTGTGGATGAACAGAAGTACAATACTGATATACTGGTTAATAGTGCATGTGTGGTGGAGTCCTTGCCAGAGAACGAGATACTGGACTGGAGACGATGTTTTGTACGATATGTGCAGCAGTTAGAAAGTACCCGAGTAATGCCTGTCAGCACCGATAATTTTTGTTCAGAGGAGGCGAGGCTATCAAAACGAAACCTGATACCAACCCTAGAGATTTTAGAGGCTGAATTATAAAGAGATTTCAATGCAGAATATCAAAATCTGGATGCACTGAGGGGAAAAGTGTCGCATGTGAAAGGATATGAAAGAATAGATGTGGAGAAGCGGAGAAGCTATTAGAAGAATATGTAGGGTTGTTTAATCCACCTGGGCCACTACCAGCTACGCCTTTGGTACAACACAGAATTCCCACTAGGAACAAGCCACCAGTATGCAAGGAACAACACTGTGCGCCCCAGTATTTGTGACAAGTAATGAAGAAGTTTATACACCAACATCTTCATAACGGAATCATATAGAAGATAGGTCTAGCTCCTAGTCAGTCCCACCAGTAATCATGCCCAAGAAGTCCTCAGATGGGAAAAGCCTTTATAGCATCTGCTGCAATTGCAGATTTGTAAACCAGTACCTAGTCACTGATGCATACCTTATGCCTAATATCACAGAGACATTAGATGATCTGTGGCAGTTCCATTACTTCACTACCTTAGGTTTACACGGAGGCCATCACCAATTAGAAGTAGCGCCGGAGGATCGGCCTAACGCTGTATTTTCCATCCCGTTTGGATACTTCCAGCAGGATGCCTTTTAGTCTGAAAAAACGCGCTGCCTACTTTCCATCGCATATTAGATAGAATTCTATGAGACCCAAACCCAAAGCAATGCCTAGTATACACTGATCAGACAAAACATTATGATCACCTACGTAATATCAATAAAAACCCATCCAGGAGATAGCAGCGTCACCAGACGAGGAATGACTGCTAGTCAGACATAGGCATGGAGCATGTAGTATCCGTGAGTGTGCTGTCCATGAGTAGAATGGAGAAGGCGTGTGCTCTATCTGAGCTTGATCGAGAGCAGATTGTGATGGACTGGAGGCTCAGCAAGATCATTTCGGAAATTGCAAAACGATTTAGAAAAAGATATCTGTATTGTGCGAAAATTGGCAGTTGACCCTAAATAACGAGAAGTGTGAGGTCGTCCACATGAGTACTAAAAGAAACCCGTTAAACTTCGGTTACATGATAAATCAGTCAGATCTAAAGGCCGTAAATTCAACTAAATACCTAAGAATTACAATTACGAACAAATTAAATTGGAAGGAACACACAGAAAGTGTTGTGGGGAAGGCTAATCAAAGACTGTGTTTTATTGGCAAGAATCTTAGAAAATGTAACAGGTCTACTTAGGAGACTGCCTACACTACGCTTGTCCGTCCTCTTTTAGAATACTGCTGCGCGGTGGGATCCTAACCATATAGGATTGATGGAGTACATCGAAAAACTTCAAAGAAGGGCAGTACGTTTTGTATTATCGCGAAATAGGGGAGAGAGTGTAGTAGCAATGATACAGGATTTGGGGTGAACATCATTAAAAAAATGGCTCTAAGCACTATGGGACTTAACATCTGATGTCATCAGTCACCTAAAACTTAGAACTACTTAAACCTAAGGACATCACACACATACATACATACATACATACTTGAGGGAGGATTCGAACCTGCGACCGTAGCGGTCGCGCGGTTCCAGACTGAAGCGCCTAGAACCGCTCGGCCACAAACGGCCGACGGACATCATTAAAACAAAGGCGTTTTTCGTTGCGGCGGGATCTTCTCACGAAATTCCAATCACCAACTTTCTCCTCCGAATGTGAAAATATTTTGTTGACACCAACCTAGGGAGAAACAACCACCATGTTACAATAAGGTAAATCAGAGCTCTCACGGAAAGATAGAGGTGTTAGTTCTTTCCGCACGCTATACGAGATCGGAATAATAAAGAATTGTGGAGGTAGTTCGATGAACCCTCTGCGAGTCACTTAAACGTGATTTGCAGAGTATCCATGTAGATGTAGATGTAGATGCATGACTTGTTGGGTGTTCAACGCGAGCTGTGGTAAGTATCTTCAGCACGTGGCGAAACTGCATCCAGATATCACGGGGTTGGACAGCCACTCCTCATTACAGATGTCGAACGTTGTAGGCTGTGCAGACTGATAAAACAGCACAGGTGGTGAACTGTGGTGGGACTGACATCAGACTTTAATGCCGGACAGAGTACAAATGTGTATGAAAACACCGTGTACCGAACACTCTTAATGATCGACCTCCGCAGCCAACGATCCATGCAAGTGCCAATGTTAATATCACATCGGCAACTACAACTGAAATGGGCACATGACTACCGGCACTGGACATTGGCGCAGTGGCAGAGCATTGCATGATAAAGACGGATACTTTTTTTATCATGACGATAGGAGGGCGCGAAAGCGTTGACTTCTAGGGAAACAGCTTCTCGGCATCTGCACTGTGGGATGGAGACAAGCTAGCGGAAGCTCCATTATGCTCTGGGAAACACTCATATGGACATCCAAGTGTCCAGTGGAGCTCATGGAAGGCACAATGATGGCCAAGAAGTATCTACACTGGTTGCAGACCACATACATTTCTTCATGACGCTCGTGTTTCCTGATGGCAGTGGCATTTTCGTCAAGATGATGCGACAGGTCACTAGACCAGGAACGTGAAGGATTGGTTTGAGGAACACAGACACACATCTGGGATGTGATTGAACGTGGCATCGGAGCTCATCACCCCCTTCCCAGAATTTATGTGAACAAGGTGATTTGTGTGTGCAGATGTGCAACCAACTCCCTCCAGCGACCTACCAAGGGCTCATTGCTTCCATGCCATGACATGTCACCGCTGTTATCCATCCCATAGGTGAACATACCAGCTATGCACTCCAAGAACATCCAGGAGCGCGTCTGCAGGAAGCTGTGTGCAGCATGACTGACACTCAGCTTAGATAAGTGTCATTTTGCTTGAGAGGTCCGCTATTTAGGTCACATTATTCGTCAAGACGGGATACATAATGATCCAAAGCTTTTTCAAGCAGTAAAAGATTTTACAATGCTAACATGGTAAAAGAAGTACATTATATCTCGGCATTGCGAATTTCTATAGAAAATATATACCAAAATTTGTAGAGGTATCAAGGCCCTTTACCCATTTATTTTTAAAAAAAAGATGTAAAATTTAACTTTACTCCATATTGTCAAGAAGGATTTCAAAAGTTACAGGAATTACTAACCATGATCCCTCTTCTCAATTTACGAGACTATCACAAACAGTTTATCTTGTCTTGTGATTCGCGCAACCACTCCCTTAGCTGTGTTCTGAGTCAAGAGGCAGGTGAAAAGGAACACTTCATAGCCTATACTTTCAGGCAGCTGAATAAAGCAGAAAAAACTATTCAGCTACAGGAACGGAAATGCTAGTGCTATTTTCTGGTATCAAGTATTTTCGTTGTTATCTGTATGGGTGTTTTAAGGTCGTAACAGATCACGCCACACTAAAATGGCTTTTAGGATTAAAGAAGCCAATCAGTAGGTTAACCTGTCGGGCCGTTAGGCTTAGTGATTTCGACATTGAGGTAGTACGTCGTTCAGGAAGGACCCATGGTAATGCTGACGGATTAACCTGCAAAGTATTCGCCATAAGACCCATCGGAATAAACAACGAACAATTGTGCGGACCCCAATTGTCAGCGATATGCAAAACACATGCAGTTCAACTCTGATTATGGAGTGTTTTACAAACAAACACAACGCAGCCGCCAAATCGTTCTACCAGCCTGCACATGGGACGAAGTGTTGAAGCAAGCCCATGCTTCCTTTTCAGCTGGGCACAGCAGAAGAGTCACAGACGTCTGCATTGCAGAAAATTACTGGTGACCGCAGAGGGAACAATACACTGAGCACTATGTAAAGAACTGTATCCCTTGTGCTCAACGAGCTGAGCTGAGCTGAGCCGTCAGCAGATACCACTGCAAAGAATGCTCGAGACAGAGGAACCTTTCCAATTAATTGACCTTGACGTCCTCAGTCCTTTTGTCCAAACACCAGCAGGAAACTGGTATGTACTAACCATAACTGAACATTTGTCACGTTACTCGGCCACGATCTCCTTACCAAACCAACAAGCTGACAATGTGGGTTACACCCTAGTTAACTGTTGGCTATTGAAATTTGGCCCACCAGAAGCAATAATCACAGACCATGACACAGACTTAGTCTGAATTGTCTAAGCAGGTTTGTCAACTATTGCGCGCATTAAAAAGTGTCAAACTAATGCCCTTCACCTGGAAATGAATTGTAGAACAGAGAGAGTGCATAGGACAATGATAAAATGTTGAGTTATTACATGAATATACACCACGAGAATTTGGACACCCTCCTACAGCATGTTGTAAGCGCGTATAATTCAAATATCGATGAAGACATGGACCATTCACGCTACGAAGTTGATTTTGGTAGAAAAATTACCTCACTTCAGCCTATTTCAGAGAGGATGTATCCCCTGTTCAATAAAAGGCTAAAATGGATATTACGTCAGGTGAAAAAATGAACATAAAGGCTATAGAAAGAAAGGAAAAGACTCACAATAAAAAAGCGAAATTACCCAAGTATCAGGTCAGGCAGTGGGTTTTGTCATCTAACCCTCACATTCCTCCTATCGGGTTAGTCGAGACAACAGCCTCAGTTAATGGTAAATTACAGTTCCCACCCAAAGCATGGTAGGCCATGTGACTACAATCTGCCCGTTTAAGGCTGACCAGTACCATGGCCTCAGTTGCCGGCAGCTCCTTCTGAATGGGGAAGGGAACTGGGTAAAGAAAGCAGAACAAAGAAGGTAGGTTGAAATAAGCCAGTGCCACAGAGTGTACCTGATATTTTTTAAACACATCCATGGGAACACGAAGTTGTCTCACGAACTGAATGTTTGTAATTATTTATTATGGTTATGTACATGTTGTGTTATTTCTATGAGAAAGGTTCATGGGGAACATTTGCGTATAGATAGTAGGTTAGAGAACTATTACTGGAACAGTAGTGTGTGTAATTCGATCACTCATTTGTTTTCTTCAAAATGTAGTTGGTATAGAAGTAGGTAATCAGATAGATCATTAAGTTGATAGTAAGTTATACAGAGTAGGCATATTTTTGACACTGCCGTGTAACTAGAAGGTTGCACATTCTTTATAACGGATGTTTTATAGGGCAATTTAATCTGTGAAGATAATTAATGTGGGGACGCATTTCGAACATGAGAGGGGCAGGTAGGCTGAAAGTGAATTTCCTCTTCCCAGAGGGTATGGACCGACATAACCCAGTACCAATTTACGGAGAGCAGAGGATAGCTCCACAAGTTCCTGTCACCAAATGCAAAAGCTAGATAATATGAAAGCCAGAGGGTTCCTGGCTGTGTTGCTTCTGAGCCTGTGGGGTTAATACAAAATGGCAGAAGCTACCAAGGTATGACCTATGATTAGTGGGGTACTTTTTACACTGCCAGCAGGATGTAGTGATGTCCTAGCACCAGTGGACATTAAGCTCGGACTTTTCTGTGGAAAATGAAATTTGGTAGCTCGAGGATAAGTTCAAGAAGCTACTGTTCTGGCCTAACGACAATTGCCGGCACGAAGATGAAGAACACAAGAGCAGAGAGTCTTGTGAGACGACGTAAGCCAAAAGCCCACTGACTAGGACCGCACCACGACAGGAGCGGCCTCTACAGGAAGAGAATATGAGCGGCGCTCCTGCCAGCCTCGGCCAGACAGTTGTAAATGCGTCACTAGCAGACCCGGCATTAGAAGAGCCTTCATCCTAACTGTTATACTGAGAATTGTGCCTTGTAGAAATTGCTTACATGGACATTGTATATATACTTTATTGTTTGACCCATGAAATACGTATCACACAACTGGCCAGCCTTGAACAAGAATAGGGAACTATATCTGGCAGTATCACACCATGGCCGACACCATCGTGACACACATCCAAGAGTAGTCAAATGCAATAAATCATGACTCAGCAGTTCACAAGGACCACCTAAAACCACAGGCACACACCTGACCGTTGCAAGGCTTTTACGCACCCTTGCCGTAAGTATCACTGACACCAGCATCTAAACCATAAAACTGCAAGAAGCATTCCTCAATGAGATTCAAGGCTGGCTGACCCTGATACTTTTGCCACTGGACCAGTTTCGAGGCTTTACTATTCTGCTACCATATGGCCGGCGTAACCAGTACACAAGTAGGAATGAGGTAGAGTGTATGGATACAGATACCGCTGACTTGTAAAAATTGCCAGTTCGAGTGCTTCACTATTTATGCCTGTCCAATAGCTCAGTAAATTCTATGAGAATTTGTGCGTCTACAGATACACAAAATTCTACTTGTATCAACGCCAGAAATTTCCATGCTCTGCACACCTCTGCAGAACTGCAAAAAGTGCAGAAATGGGCGAGTTATTGTTTGCCCCACAAAGCGAATACACACCATACCTTAGTCACGCAAATATACTCTGTTTCACTCAGAGACGCCGACAGCTAACTGCCCCAGGGAACTCATTACAACTGAATCTGAATTTTCCCAGAAAATAGGGTCACATTGGCTCTATCCAGTACCAAAAGCGATAGTAGTCATTGCCACCTACAATAACCAAGCACATTTCAACAGCGGCCAGCGCGCAGAGCTACAAGGTCAAGGATTGCTAATCAACGGCATGCAATGCGGCATTTCAGTGCGCACTTTCCAGTTACCTGCCACCATTACTGAAACCACGACTCGCCAGCTAATCGCTAAATTACCTACCAGACCTGTTTTTCGAAGTCCTGCCAAAGGAAAACCTGACTTTTCTAAATGCCACATTAGACACAATTCTCCTAATTATCTTGGACCAGGTGACAGCAGCTCAAAAAGATTGTGAGTCGATGGAATATCTACTCAATAAAATTCAAAAATTTTGGAATGAATGACACAAAAACATAGGGAATAGCGTATTAGCCATTCGTGTAATTTTGAGCATAACACACATTGTGTACTGCCACCACAGATGTAGAGTGCCCAGATCCCGCCCTTACCTTACTTCAGCCAGTCCACAGTAGTCATGCCAGTATCAGTCAAGAAGTGACTCAACCACAGTGAACAATAACAAATTGTGAAAGGGAAAGGGAAAAGGAAAAATGTGAAGAGGTGCAGAAATTCAGTGCTTAAGCACCTTAAGAGTGAGATACTGTATCTAGAGTAAAATAAATCAGAGGGAAAGATATTCCACAGTCTTATTAAAGCAATGAGGGAACGAACATTGATAGATAAGTCACTCAATCTAAGGGAGGAAATGTAACAGCACAAACGGTGACCGACAATGCCCTGGCAACTCAGTAGCGTCAGAAGACAAGGCGTCCGCAGCCAACGTTTCTGCGCAAGGGATGGCATGTGGACTCCCGTTACGTGAGTGACCAACCTACTGATTATGCCACACCAGGCCATCAACCCTGCTCCAGATGTTTTGACGTGGTCTTGATACAGGCGCCTTCCGCAATTTTCAGCATATGGAAATGGGATTTAAACCAGCAGCATGAGCCTTGTCAGTAAGTCATCACAGCTGGGCCATCTGATGATGCAGGGCCTGTGTTGGTCTTCACTGCAACTGTTACACTGCCTCTGCTGGGCCACGAACCAGTGACCACTGCTTGAGTGTCCAACATAGGCACAGGGATGTCGCTCCACTGCCACATGGCCTCCCCACAGTCAACAGTCACCATCCACCGGCATGCTCTGTTAGCCAGCTGTCACTACTGTCCATGGGAAACACCTGCAATGGCATGCTCGTATAGGTGTGCTGGGGTCTGAAAATCCATGTCCGTCTGTTTTCATTAGTAAAGTGTTCTGTCAACTAATTCGCTGCCTTCTTTGCCCACTTAATAGCCAACCTCCAGCAGAGAACCACTCGTCTATTTCTATTCTGCACTAATCACTGTTGCAGGACTGTCTCGATTCCGCAACATGTCGAGTGCCAAGTGTCATGTGATAATAGGTGACACCATACGATTTGCTACGTCTTGTGCATAGATTCTCGGGTGTATTTGTATTGTGTACGTAATTTTTGTGCCGGCCGCTGTGGCCGAGCGGTTCTAGGCGCTTCAGTCTGGAACCGCACGACCGCTACGGTCGCAGGATTGAATCCTGCCTCGGGCATGGATGTGTGTGAAGTCCTTAGGTTAGTTAGGTTTAAGTAGTTCTAAGTTCTAGGGGACTGATGACCTCAGATGTTAAGTCCCACAGTGCTCAGAGCCATTTGAACCATAATTTTTGTGTAATATCATATATTGTTTTTCATTAGTAACATGATATACTTCAGTGTTCTGTTATGATGTCACCTGCCGATAGTTAGTTCATCAATCTGTGGACGCCAATTAGGTGCCATAAACTACGCATTATGCATTCAATCTTTACGACCTTGTGTGTGCGTGTAAACTGATTAAATTCTGAGTTTTATTATACTCATTGTTGGGTTTTTATCACTTTGTGGACACTATTCGTTACCATAAGCTACGTCTTGTGTTTATGTATGCGTAAATCCAATGAACGTTCATTTCTGACACAACTCAGAAATTTTGGTTGGCGCTTTCTGCTATTGATGTTGCACATTTTAATGTGTTCTCTTTTGTTGTGATAATTTTTTCTGTGCTTGACATTTGACTGAATATTTAAGATTATGACTGATTAACATTTGGCTCATTGATGTTGAAGTTTCAAGTTTATTTTTCAAGATTATACGATATGTTCATGAATTATGTACATATCCTATTTTTCTTGGTGTCTAATTATTGGACAATTACGTTTAAGCAGCTGATGATGTATTTCTTGACATATGTATTGGTTTAAGGAGAATTGAGTGCCGATTTAAGAAAGTCATTTCTAGTGTGTGTGTGTGTGTGTGTGTGTGTGTGTGTGTGTGTGTGTGTGTGTGTGTGTAATATGGTTTACCTTCATGAGCTTTGTCTCCTCACTTGTGGCGGTGTGTGTGCGCGTCCAACAGGTGAAACTGTTGTGAAAACAGCTCCAAGGGCAATGCATGTCTGTGGTTGCTTTGGTACTTTTCTCAGGATCTATACGAAGTTAAATTCGTGCAAACTTCAGAATGACTGAGTATGACTGACTGAGAAGGCAGAAATATAATAAAGAAACTTAAACCAAGAGGCACAGCTTTGCATTCCCCATCCTGTCTAACCTCCTATAACGTATGGTATGGACATGTTCACGCAAAAGATTTGCTTGAGCTTGCCGTATTTGGTCTAGTCTTTGTACAACATCAGCATGTCCTTCAATTTTACTGGCAGATGATGGAACACGTCCAGCCCAAGCTAGCCTCATCTCATTTTTTTCATCTAACAAATTAGATTCAAGATATGAATGGAGAATGTCTTCCGTAATGGAAATGTATATATAAGACACAGTGTCATTATCCATGGAAGTGTGTGATAATTGCTGCCCTTGCGATTTTGCCATCATAGCAAATATGAGTACATAGTTTCTCCGAAAGGCCTTCGACAACCCGAGCAATCTCAAGCACCTAGAACAGATAACGCCTCACCACGAAATGGAATACACAGGCAATGTAGACAATGCTTTGCGTCATGCCATTGGGCCGCTGGTGCCACGATCGTAGACACTGCTTACGTAAAACTTACAGAAAGTGTAGCTGGAATGGCTTTTGGTCAGCATTTGCAACTTTTGTGAACATCAATTTGCCATAGGTCGTAATTTCCAGAAAGTGCCTCTAAACATTCTAGAATATGATTGCAGAATTGTTGTAGGAGGACTGCCAATTGGGAGAACTAGACACGCTGCCATTGGTTGTTTCAAAATTCAGTTTTGGTGGGATCGCGTACCAACATAGTACAACTTTCTGCCCATTTGGGTGTTCTACAAACAAACAGTTTTGAGTCCTTTGTGGTGACATCATTCCAGAGTGCCTTGTGAGCTGTTGATGTAGGAAATCAGATCAGATATGGCACGCCAGAGTCTATCACTGCCTGCAACCTCAGCTCACTTCATCTCTCTCATTTTGTGCAAGTGTCGCAGCAATGTGGAAAGTACAGAACTCGTATATGATGGTAGGTGCATTTTTACAGTTTAATTAGATTCTCTTTTGAGGTGACCTCTCGGTCATGACTTTGCTCTTTGTGGTTCTTATTCTTTATACTCACTAATGCACTGATGCTATCACTGCCATTGACTTAAATCTGGATTTAAATGCAGTCAGAACAATTGTGCACTTTGTTACAATTTCAGTTTGTTCATTTTCTCCAAGTCAGCTATTTGTTTCAGTGTTTGGTTTAATTATTACTTGAAACTTGTAATCAATATTTATGTATGATTTGGAATCCTCATCTCATTCCAATAGTCGATACTTCCCATCATTACTCAGTAATTTATTAATGAGTATCAGGGCACATAGCTATGGTGTACACGACAGGGACAGCCACCCTTTTCTTGGGCATGGAACCTTTCCATATATCTGGACTGTAGTGGGGCACCTGCACACAGAGGGGATACTCGTGGCCTTTCAGTGGCAAACTGATAAGAGTAGAGCTTATCCCACAGGTATCTTGCAATATACTGTCGCTGTCAAATCACCTTACGGTACTGACTTTAAACAGTGAAAACTGTGTCAGCCTTTTCTAAGTTGGTTACCCATTAACTAATTCACGTAAAGATGTTGATTCTTACCCACAGTAAACAAGGAGGAATAGGAACAACCTCTTTGCATCATTGTTTCTTACGTTACTGATAAGGCACGAGACTGCAGACCCATTCTGCTGGGTGTTTGTAATCATATGTCATTGCAGTTAGGTTCTGAAACCTTCCTCTTTTATTCCCGACTCTATTGCCGTGTCATTAAATCTATTCTGTTTTTTCTTCTGTTGTTAAGAAGACTTGTTAAGTCACTCAGACACCACAAGCTACCTCCCCTTTCCAACCATTGGAGCTATTGCTTCTCCTTGTGACAGTGTCATTTGATCTATTCTCCAAAGATTTACCATGGGGCATGGGCTACCTCTTACGTGATTAGTTAAGCGAGGACGCAGTGCTATTTTTTGGAGGAATAAATCAGTATGTCAGTTATCAATCAATAAAAGTTACCCAACAACGGGAAACTGTGCAACACTTACAGTTGATACATGCCTATATGGACTGGTCTGCTCAGCCTCAGACGATTCTACCATCTTAACCTTTTGGTTCTTGATTCGTTGTTGGATACATGTATGTATGAGGAAAAAGACCGTGCGCTCACTTTGACTTTTATCATGATGGGCATCTCACATTTAACATCTATGAGGCAGTTCATGTTGTATGTTTTTTGTTTGTCCAATATCACATTCCCTCAATATTTCCGGAAGATGGACACTATGATATTTCGTTGTGCTTCTGTCTGACCTTAATATTTCACGATTGTTGCTTTCCTATTAATGTGCTTACCCCCTTTTCATACTAATATTTTAATTCTGCTAGCTGTTTTTTTCATCTGAGTTAATTTATTTTGGCAAGGAACAATGAGATCCCTGAATAGTTGAGAGACTAGAATTCTTTTAAAAACATGTTGCTAACCCACTACAACCAAGTACATAACACACACTGATGTAAACACCTGTTCTTGTTCATCACATGGTTAGCTACCCAGTGCAAATGCGTGATACACCCAATTGCCAGGACTACAACAAGCAAGGACAGCTCATTGCTATTGCTTTCCTAGCTTACCCCATATCCCTATTGCATCTTTCTATGTATTCAAATCTAAATCAATTTGTAATATGTTACATACTTTTTAATGATGTCCTCATTACTTAGCCCATCCATTACAAATCTATATTACATTTCTGTAAGTGAGCAACAAACGTGCAAACTTGTGGAAACTTCAGAATTACTAGTATGCCAATATCCTGTAAATCTAAGCAATTCAGCTACGGGATTGTTTTGGCCGCATGTCAATCAGATCTCAGTATCCTATTACATTTGCTTTCACATGACAGCTAACTATTACTACTTGCAAACAAAAATGACAAGAAAATACCTCTGTTCTCTCAAACTTTACTGTTCCCCTTTCTTAAATTACAGACAACATTGGACTTCTGAATATCTAATTAATTATTTGCGTGCGAAGGCATAGTAATACACCACCATTAATCATTTTATTAGTCCACTGGAGCACCTCATGGATAACATTTTATCTGTTGCCATATGTTTGTGCAGATCCCATTATTATTCTGTTTGAAATACACTGCATGGTCAAAAGTATCCGGACACCCCCAAAAACACATTTTTCATATTAGGTGAATTGTGCTGCCATCTACTGCCAGGTAGTCCATATCAGCGACCTCAGTAGTCATTAGTTATCAGAGAGAGCAGAATGGGACACTTCGCAGAACTCACGGACTTCGAACATGGTCAGGCGATTGAGTGTCAATTAAGTGTCATCCATCTGTGCGTAAGATTTCCCCACTCCTAAACATCCCTAGGTCCACAGTTTCCGATGTGATAGCGAAGTGGAAACACGAAGGAACACGTACAGCACAAAAGCATACAGGCTGACCTCGTATGTTGACTGATAGACCGCACACAATTGAAGAGGGCCTTTATGTGTAGTATGCGGACATCTCTCCAGACTATCACAACACAGGAATTCCTATCCAGACCATCACAACACAGGAATTCCAAACTGCATCAGAATCCACTGCAAGTACTATGACAGTTAGGCGGGAGATGAGAAAACTTTGATTTCATGGTCGAGCAGCTGCTCGTAAGCCACATATCAAGCTGGTAAATGCCAAACGACGCCTCGCTTTGTGTAAGGAGCATAAACATTGGACGATTGAACATAGAAAAACATTGTGCGAAGTGACGAATCACGGTACACAACACAGCGATCCGACGGCAGGGTGTGGGTATGGCGAATGCCCAGTGAACATCATCTGACAGTGTGTGTAGTGCCAACAGAAAAATTCGGAGGCAGTGGTGTTATGTTGTGGTCGTGTTTTTCATGGAGGGGGCTTGCACCCCTTGTTTTGCTTCACACTAACACAGCACAGGCATACATTGATGTTTTAAGCACCTTCTTGCTTCCCACTGTTGAAGAGCAATTCCAGGATGGCGATTGCATCTTTCAACACAATCTAGTACCTGTTCATAATGCAAGCCTTTGGGATGTTTTGGAATGCCAACTTCGAACCAGCCCTCACCGTCCGACATCGGTACCTCTCCTTGGTGCAGCACTCCGAGAAGAATGGGCTGCCATTCCACAAGAAACCTTTCAGCACCTGATTGAACATATGCCTGTGAGGGTGGAAGCTGTCATCAAGGCTAAGGGTGGGCCAACACCATACTAAATTCCAGCGTTACCAATGGAGGGCACCCTGAACTTTTAAGTCATTTTTAGCCAGGTGTCCGGATACTTTTGATCACGTGGTGTACCCTAGCTGATCCATTGTAGATGTGAAGCAGCGACTGGTCAAATATTTACCACGGAAAAATGTCAAAAAGCCATACATTTTGAGAGGTTATTTTACTTAGACAACCAGTTTTGCATTTCAATATGCTATCTTCAGACCCCATATAAGTCTCATGTATAGACAGAGGTATCAATACTATCATACCGGAACCATCAGTATTTGGACACTGTGAATTCATTATTCGAGTGTTTTCTTCGGAGACTTGAAAACAGGTTTAATATCACACCATCGAGGTCATTTAAAAATTAGGCCGAAGTTCGGATTGTGTCCAGGATTGGGAAGCAAATCGACCATGCCCTCTCAAAGGAACCATCCTGTCATTTGCCTGGAGTGATTAAGTTGGAAAATTTTAAAACTTACAGTTGTGTTTTAGCCTTTAAACCCTGTATTTCAGACACTTTCTGACCCTAAATAAAGAAGATTTTCCATCAATTAAAACTGTAAATGAAAAAGTCATGTTAAGTTGAAAAAGCTAAAACTCAGTTTAGTAAACATACAGGTGCTTTAGAAAAATTTCTGTAATTTACAAATGCTCAAAAATCAATGAATGTTTATCTTTCAGATTATTAATTAAATAGAAGTACAACATGTAAACAAAATCCACTTACATAAAGAAATGAGAGCCTGTCTTCAGTCTTTTATACAAATATATTTACAAGACTTTCTCATCCACTGCATCTTCTTCCTGGGTCTGCCTCTACCTGTATAATACAGGATCTTCACTGGTGACTGACAAATCTCTATTGAGTGATCATCATGTTGCACCGTTCGGAGCCTGAATTTGGTTCTTTGAAAAATTATTTTGGGAACATGCCCTTCTGAGGATAAAGTGTTCATTTTACTGATGGTCAAAGCATTCAAGGTTCCTGTATTCATTCTAACTCAAAACTCAGTACTGTTTTTCCGAACAATACTAAAAACCCCCTCACAGGCAGCATTACTATGGTGAATAAGCAGCAACGCAAGCGTGAGCTTGCTCAGTGATGGATACTTTTTAGTACCTGATGCATCATACATAGATGTTTTGTACTAAGCAGGATCAGCTCTTCTTCCGCCATTCCAAAGTCATCAAACTGGTATCTTGAAACCAATTCTAATGTGTGTTTTTCACTATCACTCAGAACATCAGGAAATAGCTCATCCAGCTTTACAGCCGATGATAAAGGTTTTCTTCTCCTAGATCCATTATCCGTAACTTCTAAGTTTAAGAAATCAATTTATAATTGCATTTTTCTTTGATATAACAACATGAGTTGTTGAAAAATCTGACATCTTCATAAAATTTGTAACTACATTGTTTCAAGTTCAGTATCAAAAATGTAGCTTCTAGTGCCTACACCAATGACAATATCTTCATCCCCTTTGTGACATTTTTTTGAAATTTTTATTTCAGCAGACAACCAGAAGTAGGTACTACAGAAAGAAAATCTCATAGTCAAATCTGCAAATAAGTTATTTACAATGCTATGAAGTCTGAATTACTGGCTCTTCTTTCTGAAGGAATACATTTGGTATATAACAAAAGGATATTACACAAGGAAAGAAGATACAGCTTAGTTATTGAATTGTTTGAACAGGGCACACACTAAATAAATTAATGTTGTTTACATGTTTTTTAGCTTCCTTCCTGGAAAATTTTACAAGAGGTCACCACTGTTCAGTTATTGTTTCTATTGATTAGTACAGAGAGGGCCATCTTGCTCAAACATACTCTGGTATTTTATGGTGTTTGGTGCCATGAACAAGTTTAAAAGTAGATTGCCTTTTTGAATTATTGGTAAAACCAGAAAGTGTCCAATACAACTCCTTTAGCGTCAAAATACTGTAGGCTTTTTGCACCTTTTTGTGCAGCTAAATGAAGCAGGTGGCAGGAACAAGATCGAATTCTTGTGTGTAGTTTAACTTTCTTCAAAAAAGCCGCAACCCCTTTTGTATGTCTCATGGTATTTGCATTATCACGTGCAAATGAAATGCAGTTTGCCACTAGAAGATTAAAAATTCCTTTGCCAGTATTTAAACTAGATTCCAGCAAGGATCGTATTGTGGCGTCATCTTTTCCTGTTTAACATCAAAGTAACGACAATTGGATATAGCTTCATGCCTAACATCTGTGCTATCAGTTGCAGGAGACAAGGGGGGGTCTCCTTTTAAGTATTTTACTACATCGTACTGTGTTCCAGATAAAGAATTTATAACTGCAATTGTTTTAGTTCTTCCCCACCTTTTTTTTAGCAGTCTGAGAATCAAGAAACGTTTTTTGAACAGCAGCAAAGTACGATCTGCAGAAGAAATTGGCAGGCTGTGTTCAACAATACATGAACTAAGAAGCATTTCAGCATTGGCAACAGTCTTCCTCTTCAGGTTTTATTCCAAATGATGACTACGATGCATTTGAAGACTTGATGTTTGTTAGGTCTACACATACTTTAGACAGAACATTATGGAAATCATGACCAGCATGCTTTACAGAAATATCTCATGAACACACTGTACAAAACATGTTGATCTGATTTATCTCACTTTACCAAATCTAATTTTACCAAACACTGCCATTCTTTACTGTACTTTTTCTGAAATTTCTGTTCAGTTTCCATTTTTTCATTTCACTGCCACCCACTGTTTGAACACATTGGTGTTCCACAAAATTGCTGCCTCAATTTGGTACGGTATCTCACCCATTTTCACTCGGCTTGTCTTTCGTACTGCTTAATTTCACATTATTTTCATCAGGTTTTTCTTTATGGATACTTAACAGTTGCTGAAAAAACAAAAATCTAATGACTTGCATTTTTAACAAACCACTAAAACTTTCCTTAGCAGCTAAGTCTTCAAATTCTAAATGAATGAATACCACCACCAAACACAATGTAACGATTACCAAAAATATCAGCGCTCTATACACAATGCACGCAGTACAGTCCTGGCATATTTTCAAGCATGTGCACCATGGAAATACCATGCAAAACCAAGGCAACTGATTTTTTTGTCGAGTCACTCGAATTAAAAATCTCAGAGCACTCAGGGTTCCTATTTATTAAGTAATTGTTTTTATTACATAATTTTCGTTCTCTTATGTATCATAGAACTATGCTATGGACATATGCACATTATTGCCAAATAGTACACATGTGCAGTTTCATAGGTGGTTACAACTTCCACGTGTGGATGATGTGTCCACCACTTTTCTTAGTTCCACCACTAAGTGCCTGTTGCACTAAACTTACATGTCAAAATCATTCAAAGACAGGTTTATTACGTACTCCGCAAAGAAATCATTACAACCTTTACAAAATTTTGTTAGCATATTACTGGCACAAAGCAAACATCTTTTCCACTTTTTTAAAACATGAAATCTGATGTCTATTTCCATAATTCTTTTAGTACCTCGCCATAGCTTCGTAATGAAGGTGGTAAATCCATAGTAACTGCAGACCATCTGTAATAGTTGGTAGCTATGCATTCTTTTGCTGTCAGTAATAGGATTAGTGACATAAAATAATGCTATGAGAGGTACTTAAAGTTTTACTTATTGGCAATTTGTAACCGCGCGTAATTCCACATTCTTGTGGGGTCCAAGCTAAGTGAGCCTAATGACCACTACATATTATGAAACATCAATAATAAACTTTGTAACAGTCATAGCATCCAAAGACAGTGGTCATCTATGTGTGAGCTGTGTTTGCATGAATGTATGTTGTCTAATCCAGGAGGAAGCCTTTTGTTGTGCCTGTCTACGAGTTAACATGTCAACTATATGGGGAGTAACAATCTACCCTTTCCACAATACTTACTTCCTAAATTTTCCAGTGTTGAATTCAAGGGAGGTTAGAGTGTACATCCTGACAACAAGGCCATTAAGATCGAGTGCAAAAGAGTGACAAAGGACATGTGGCTGGCCCCTTCAAGTAACTATCCCATCATTTTTCCTGAAACAATTCAGGGAAATTGTGGGAAAATGTAAATTTGGATGCCTGGATGGGGACTTCAAAAATTCACCCTGCTGAGTACTAAGTGACTAGGCCAATATTTTGCGTTACCTACTTCCAGGTGGTTTTAGAATATTTTAAAAATATTATGCATGCAGCAGAAGTTAACATACTATCCACCAGTATTTCTTTTTCATGAGAACTTTTCACATCTGACTGCCTTTATACCTACTGTGTGTCAGTAACACACGTCACCAATGCATGGATTGAAGTGGTCCCAGATCATAACCACATTATGTGCTGTCAAAAATGTAAAAATATGAATAATACATCTATTTTTTCCTTCATAAACAGAAAATTGATCACCACTCTCAAAATCAGTGAGATTGCATTTGTTATTCTTGCCAACTCCAATTACCTCCGCCTCCATTCCCTAGCAAACCACTAAAGCTGTCATCCAGAAAAAAACTTTCTACATAAACAACTCTTATCTCCAGGAACTTACATAGAACGACGAAATTTCACATGGTCTAACAAGAAAATTTCATTGCCGTGTGCTAGGAATGGTATCTTATTCATATTTCATGGTTTCTGACTATTGTACAATGCACTTCAATGTGCCCACTATCTCAACACCTCTTCCACGAAAATTATATCAAATATGAACTTATAAAGGCACATTTGCATGCCGTGCGCGAGTTTCCTCGGAAACGCGAAATCTTAATTAAATAATTAATCTCTGACAAATAAATAAAGCCTATGGCACAGAACTGCAGCACTATGCCGCTGAAAAAACAAAATACAATTATGACACTCTTATGTTTCATTAACAAGGAGGAGGTCTTGCAGAACTGGTGCGGGAAGCACGTATATTTTATTAACTGGCACACCGCCATATTTGAAGTTATATAAGAAAACTGCGAGTTGCAATCTTACTAGGCACTCAATTCTGTGAAGAATTTATATTTATGAACTGTAGGCTTATTCGTTGAATATATCTGATTTAACTAACTGTGTAAACTTTTTATGTTTAGTAGACAGTCACCTCTGTACGACGTATTGACATGGCTGGCAAATTATTCTAATTTTGAGATTTAGATTTGAGTCCGCACCTACCGCAGCAGTCTTTGGAAATGACTTAAATACGAAGTCTGATTGAGTCTTATTTCACGGTCAACTACGAATAACATTGCATTTACGAAAAAGCCATTGTCAAGCGTCTGATACCAAATAACTAAACGTCCACGTTCCAGATAAGCAAATATTAATTACAATTAATCACTATCATACATACACAATAATTAATATTTAATTTATATTTTATTTTATTTATTTATTTTATATTGGCAACCATGACAGGACTTGTTATTTTGTGATTTGTTACATTGTTCTCTTTGTTTCATGTGAAAAATCAACTTTCTGTACCTGGACTTGAATATATGAGAAATAACAAAAATCTGAAGATATTTGACAATTTTAAAATTTTGCGGGAAGATGCAATGAAGCTTCCAGCAAAATGAGGTAAGACGCAGCATCTTTGCATTGGCAGGCTTGACCAGACGCATAATTCAGTGTATTAGTAGATTCTGTAGTATTTCTTTCGCGTTTAGCAGTTTTCAGTGATAAATTTCATTCTCAGTCCTTTTCCTTAAACAATAACTACTGCAACAATACCAATACACGAGTGTACAATATGGCCGACTTCTGTACGATACGTTGTAACATGGACAGCAGCCATTAACAATAATCCCATATTCAGTTTACATTTTTAAATTAAAAAACAGCCATTGTTGCTACGAACGATTCATGCTCAACTGCATTTCATTTTAAAACCAGTGTCAAACATTATTTTCGTGAAACACATATCACGTGTGGCATGGTCATAACTAGAAAACAATACGCAAAGATGGAACAGCAAAGACATACTAGTCAGACGCAATCCGACTCGGACGAGAGACAAATGTTAGAAAATGACTTTACGACAGCAACCGGTAGTGACGATTCATCAAATATTGACGCAAGTGTTAACGGAAATTTTGACAATAGGCCGTCCACCACAAAAATTTCAAAGTCTCAGTCAGAGCCCATGTTAATACATGACATCACGTCTAATGACGCGACGGGGGCAGTGACCTTGCAAACAGTAAACATTGCCAACATGTTACAAATGCTAATGAAACAAAACGCAGAAAATATGGCAACCTTAAAGACACAAAATGACGAAATTAAATCTGATCTCATAGCAATCAAGACATGTAATGACACTTCATGTAAACGTGTAGAACTTATAGACGCCATACTGACCAAACAGATGACTGAACTCAGTACGAAATTTTCCCAGCTTAATATGATACAAGAAAAGACTACAAAATACGTAGCACTTTTACAGGCACAAGTAAAAAACCTTAATGTCACGTGTGAAGCTCTTACTGGACAAATTCAAACATATCCTACAGTACATGACTACCTTGAAAAACGAATTACTGACGTGCAGAATAAATTTGACGATGTTGAACAACACCTGACTGACATTATACAATCTGATGCCACAGCTCATTTTCAAAATATTAATAAAGAATTTCATGATTGGGTAGAGAACAAAGACATTTAAACATTTTGATAGATGCATTCGTGAAAATTTACCAACAATTGTGCACGACCCCGTAGCAGAATACATCACTAATAACAAACAGCTGATTAGTGACGCAGTACAGTCTGTCACTGCACCAATGACAATACACCGATCAACCACAGTCTGAATGTAACGAAAATATCAGTCAAAATGTACAGTTCAGAAACCAATACACATACGAGTATGACGCACACATACCGCACACAACAAACACACAAGAACAAAACACACCACGACAACTACACATACCACGACGTGCAAACACAAACACAAGCTATTATGGTAAACCACAGCAACATTATTGTAATTACTCGCCATCTGAACATTACTGTAATTACAGTGGAACAAATCCATATCATAATGCAAAGGAAGAAGAAAGCTTAATAAAACACAGGCAATTTCAGACTTTTATCCCAGAAAAACGAACCATTCATTCGGTGATTTTTCTTAAATCTTTTAGTAACGCATTTCCACGCACTTGGAGTGACCGGAAAAAGATTTCATATATTGTCGGTTACATCCAAGGCGATGCAGCTGTGTGGGCATACAGTCAAGCTGACGTATGTACCACGTACAGTGAGTTTGAGCGTGCCTTTCTGAACAAATTCTGGTCGCAATCCGTCCATGAGCGACTCGGAAGACAAATTTTAGAACCTGAAACTTAACAGTAAAAATGGTAACTTACGCAGATATTTTGAAAAATACTTGAACATGGGACATTTTTTGGACGAACCAGTCGCAACATGTGATATACTCCGTGCGTTGAAGGCCAAATTGCCTTTCTACATTAAAGAAAAACTCTTACATATTCCGGATGACGATCCAGATTATTTTTTAACAGCTTTAGATTCGGTTGACATGTTACTAGAAGATCAGCGCTTTGCGCAGCAAAACAGCAGCCACAATGTTTATACTAGTGGTATGCAAAACATGCAGGCTTGCCAACTCAATTCTGGCATGCCCACAGTTGGATACGCGGTACAGCAAAAACAGCGAACTCACATGCTGTCTCAATACGGAAATCAACATCAACACGCGTATTCCAATACAAACAACAGTTACAACAGTAATAACACTTCATGTGGCAATCCATACAAAAGGCACCACTGTAATAACAACAACAACAGTAACAACGTATACAAATGTAACAACAAAGAACACAAACAGAAATAGAAATAATAATAACTACGAGCCAAGACAGCATCAAGGCTGGACTTGTAGCGATCAATACTTTCATTCAAACACTGCTTTACCACAGCAGCCACCAGGACAAAATTGGAGCATACCTTACGACCGACGGGTAAGTTATAATGCGCAACAGCAACAACAACCACAAAAGTTTGGAGATCACAACAGGCAATATCCGAATGTGAATATAATAGAAATGACACCTGATACACAACCCCAATCTGTGTCTGTACCTAATGCAAATGCTAATCCAACAAACTAGAAACAGTCACTTCTATGCCCCGGGTCGTGGCTGAAGAATTCTTGGGAGGCGACTTCAATGTTAATCAATTATTTGACACCACCATTGAACAACAAAATATTGATATGCCTAATAATTGTAAACAAAAACTACCTGTTTTACTTATAAGATACAACCACAATGAGAATATATCAGATGAACTTTTGCAAGACAGTACACAATGTCGTTCAAACACAAATGAAACTGTTTTAGTATCTACTACTGGTGTAGTAGGTGGGATTCCAACTACTATTATCTTAGATATAGGAGCAGCTGTGAGCGTTTTGTCTTAATTTCTATAAAAAGATGTGTGAATTGGAGCCTGTGCCTGAGTTTCCTGCACAAAACTGTAAAATAACTACTGCTCTAGGTAATAAGTCACGTAAGGTTATGAAGCAAGTTTTTGTAAATATTAAAATAGGTAATGGAACCGTACAATGGCCATTCCTGGTTGTACAAAACCTTGTGACAAATTGCATATTAGGATTAGATATTATGAGCGAGAAGGACTGCATTATAGACTTCTCCAAAGGTAAATGTATTTTAAATGATAAAAGCAGTGTAATTATTATTGATTTGGACAGGAGAGCTCTAAAGCATGACAAACACTGTACAGGGTACAAGGTTCAGTTAGTACTTGACAATGACATTCAAGACATGCAAACACACTCATCTGACACAGAGCTAATGGACTTGAAAACATTGCTTGATCATAAGATAAATGAAGCTACAGCTCTAAGTTTACATGAACGTATGAAACTACAGGAAGCGTTATCCAAATATTTACAAGTTTTTACCAAATGATTAGGTGTTATCAACACGTATGTGTACAAGATTGAAGTTAAGCCTCACAAGATCTTCTACCACAAGACATATAATGTACCCTTATCTCAATGACCTGCTGTGTGGCAAGAACTAAAACAAATGTTAGACTGGAAGGTCATTGAACCATCCACCTCACCTATACTTGTTGTCAAAAAACCAAATGGTAGCATTAGGCTAGTGTTAGACGCACGAGCAATTAATGAAATAATTTTACCGGTTCACACAAAACCCGAAAATTTAGAAGAGCAATTACAGAAATTTCTAGATGCAAAATATTTTTTCACAATGGATCTCACTAATTCATTTTGGCAAGTAGGTATCACTCCTGATTTTCGGAAATATACTGCATTTATATTCAGGGGGTGAACCTACCAGTTTTGTGTTCTACCCTTCGGATTGAATGTTAGTTCTGGAGTATTCATTACAGCCCTGGATACCGTGCTTGGCGATGATTTAGTTGAGACAGTCACACACTATGTAGATGATATACTGATAGCTACACAGTCTTGGAATGAACACATTGATACACTTCAAAGAATTTTAGAAAAATTTGCACAAGCTGGAGTCACAGCCAATCTTAGAAAATCAAAATTTGGTTGCAGTGAAATAAAATATTTAGGACATATCATTAACTCACAGGGCATACGTCCTGATCCCAGTAAATTAGATGCTATCAGAAACTTTCCTAGCCCTCGAACAAAAAAGCAGTTAAAATCATTCCTTGGGCTATGTTCATTTTTCAGACGTTTTTTACCACAACCACTTTTGAACAGTAAACATCTGCTAAATCTACTCAGAAAGAATCAAGTTTGGATCTGGTCGGAACAGTGCCAGAATGACTAATACAATTAAACATGCTTTAGTGAATGCAAACATATTGAGCCATCCAGATTTCAATTTAGATTTTTGTATGACTTGTGACACTTCATGTTCTGGCTTGGGCTGTTGCTTATTTCAAGTTGTAAAGAATAAAGAAAAGGAACAGATAAGAATTATTGGTTTTGCAAGTCTTACTCCAAGTGAATGTGAGCGTACATACTCCACTACTGAGTTAGAAACACTTTCCATAGCCTGGGCATTCAAGAAATTCAATCATTATTTATTTGGAAAACATACAGTAATTTATACTGATCACCAGGGCCTGACATTTTTGTTAACTTGTAAACTTGTACATCCTAGACTATCACGATGGGCAGTTACTCTTCAGAACTACTCTTTTGAAATTAAGTACATAAAAGGTAAGGACAACACCATTGCCAACGCTTTGTCTAGACTTCCACAACGTATGAATGAAACCAACAGCGACTTAGAAAATATAAATGACTATAGGATTCTCTTAATGCAAGACAAGCAGTATCACCAATATTATATTGATATGTGCAGAAACCTGGCTAAATTACAAAAATCTGATCCTCACTGGTATAAGATAATAACGTTACTGGTAGAAAAACACAATCATCCTTTGACTAAGTATTACAAGTTACACAATGATGTATTATTTTATCGACGACATCCAAATGCTACTAACTGGTGTGCATGCGTTCCCAAAGAGTCTGAACGTAATTTGATTTGGCACACACGCTTAGTTTGGGGCCATTATGGGACGAAAAAGTGTTTGGCAAAGCTCAGCACATACTGTTATTTTAGCAATATGAGAAGAAAAATTTACAGGGAACTGAAAACGTGTCATATGTCAAAAATCAAAACCTCAGAATTTATCCACAAAAACAGATTTACATTCTATTTTACCGAGTAAACCCCTGGAAATTCTGTGTACTGACATCAGTGGACCGCATCCAGCAAGCTCTGGAGGCGTCAAATATATCTTAGCTTTTTACGAAAATTGATCTCCCACCACTCTCAAAATCGGTGAGATTGCATTTGTTATTCTTGCCAACTCCAATTACCTCCGCCTCCATTCCCTAGCAAACCACTGAAGCTGTCATCCAGAAAAAAAAAACTTTCTACATAAACAATTCTTATCTCCAGGAACTTATATAGAATGATGAAATTTCACATGGTCTAACAAGAAAATTTCATTGCCGTGTGCTAGGAATGGTATCTTATTCACATTTCATGGTTTCTGGCTATTGTACAATGCACTTCAATGTGCCCACTATCTCAACACCTCTTCCATGAAAATTATATCAAATATGAACTGCTTCCAGACAAATTCAATTTGATTTTTAATTTGTACAAGCTGTGTTGGCGAGGAAGATCTTTGACAATAATGAAAAGTCCACTAATTTTTATAAAAACTTTATTACATTATATTAAATTTTGCATTTGTAGAGAAATATTGCCACATATAAAAGTCTTGTACAGAGATAATATGAGGATCTACAACCAGCTATCACTGCACGAGTAACGATTTAATCACCAGTTGCCATAAATAACCCAGTGGCCCTCAAGCCACAGTAATGCAATGTATAAATCTGGGATATCAAAGCTTAGCTGTCACAAGTAGCCATCTTCTCTCAATATGAAATACTTATTAACAATATCAGTCCACAAACTCACCTGCACTGAATAAATTATAGTGCAGCATCAGCTATTCAAACATATTCTCATCAATAAATGACGAACATATGCAGTATCAACAGATGCTACAATTGAAAACAAAGATGGACTCTTCGTTACCATGCAGCAGGATGCTCTATTAAACATCACAGAATGCTTTACATTACACTTTGACAAACCAAGACAGTAATGTAAAAGTAGCCATAATTTAGAATCAGTACAGCTATGACTTAAAATATCTTGCATTTTACTTAAAATAATTTAAAGTCTAGTACACAGACACCCGAAAATTCTAAATAAAACAACAAATTTAAGTACAACTCTATTAGCACAAAAGAGAAATGCCATCAATAAAAAGCATCATAAATATAAATTAAAATTGTGGCATTACAAAAAACACAGAATTATCACATTGTGCATATTAAGAATGCAGTGT
Source organism: Schistocerca americana (assembly GCF_021461395.2). Taxonomy (NCBI): domain Eukaryota; kingdom Metazoa; phylum Arthropoda; class Insecta; order Orthoptera; family Acrididae; genus Schistocerca; species Schistocerca americana. The sequence continues at coordinate 876,697,187 of NC_060119.1, forward strand.
CAGTGATGACACCAAGTAAACAAGGTACCCACCAGACAATATGTTTGCCGAAGCATACCTGGAAAAAGTTTTGTTCAGCCTTTTATATCAAATATTTGCTCTCCCTTTCAGGCATTTTGCACACAAATTTACAGTCTTTAAAACAAACTCACATGTGCAGTTTGTAAGAAAAGCCAACATTCAAATATTTAATAGCAACGACAGCAAACTTTCTGAGCGATTAGGCTCAAAATTTCCCAATAACTGACCAAGTGCTATTGTTACTATATCTTCACAGAGACACAAAGAGAAAAATCAGCACAGCAACAAAAATTTAGAAACACTTCGGCCAAATAAGCAAACAACTTCAGAAGCTATTTGTATTGATACGTAATATTCTACATCTGGAAAAATAGTTTCAAGTTTTTTAGTTCACCACACGAATAGTATCCATATCTTTTGGAATATTGAGATATACGTGTGAAGTTTCTCAGAACTATACGAAGATACTTTTTTTTTTACGGTTTAACAACACAATTACATACATGTTAAAAGCTTTACAACAAAGGCCCAAAACTGCAGCACCTTCATTCCAAACCCACTACTTTCACAAAAGTGGGTCTTTTTTCTTCTCTTCTCCCGTTCCTGTACTGATGAGTGGAGATCCATTGGCTGTAGGTGGTGTCTTTCCTCCTTTTGCAGTTTGCGGCGATTTCTTTACTCCTGCTTTTGCAGGTGATGTCTTTGATGGAGCTGTGCCTATACGACGTGACGAAATGTGTTTGTTTGCTGTCTCTTTGTGCTGCTTTTCTGTAGCTGTCTGATGATTAGTGGCAGATCTTGGAGACTGAGTAGTACTTGACGTAACCCTTGGCTTTTGAGCAATACCATTTGTCATACCAGGACGCATAGTCAATGAAGTCCTTGCTTGAACACCAGTTTTAGGTACACTTGCAGCAGTAGTGGTTCCAGCAGATTTCGAGACAGTTGTGGTTCGTGATGGTGCAGTATGTGTCCTTGGTGCAATTTTTGATGTGGCAACAGAAGTCTTCTTTACTTCTGCACTTTTTACATCACCATTGGCTAACGGATTCTTTGTTGCCGTTGTGGTAGTTGCACTTGGGACCCGCGGCTTTGGTGCACTTGCTGCTCTTACTGTTTGTGATGGTTTGGTTGTCGATGACAAAGCAGTCTTCGAACTAGGTTTAGGTGCAATGGAAGATGTAGGGACTTTTCCTGTTGTTGTTGAAGATTGTTTTTGGGTAGCAAGAGAAGTTGGCTTACTTGGTACATTTGAAGTTGGTCTTGACAAGGACTTTGCACTTGTGGTTGTAGTAATAGTAGTAGTTTTTGCTGTAGTCTTTGCTGCAGGAGGAGCAACCTGAGTTCTCTTTGGAGTAGATGTGCGAGGTGTCGATGGTACTGATGCCTTTGTTGGTGAAGTCGGTGATGTCTTTGTTGGAGCTTTTGCAGTCCCTGGAGACTGTCTGACAGGAGCTTTAGTACTGGGTTTCATCTTGTCTGAATCTTTGGCTACAAGTGTCTTTTTCACATCTTTAGAGAGTGGTGTCTGCTTTTTCAGAGCTGGTTCTTTCCTTGAGGTTATAGCAGTAGTTGTAGCTGCTGCACCTGCCACAGCTGCTGAAGCAACAGCTACAGCAGACACTGTTGATTCTGCCTTCATCTCCGATGCATCCTTAGTAAGTTCAGTCTGCGATTCTGGGGTTGGTGTTGGAGGTGGTGTCTTTGTAATCATTAGTACTTCGTCCTCCCCATCTCCTGCTTTGTGGGCCTCTTTATCAGGCTCACCCTTCTCAGCAGCTGTACCTGAAATATTTTTATCAGAGAAGTCCGCATCAGAGAGTTTCAAAGTTTCATCACTAACAGCTTTTTCATCAAGGGCTTCAAGCTTTTCTGTCGACTGTTCAACAATAGAAATATCTTTCTTTTCAAATGTCTTTTCAGCGGTTTCCTCAGCCTTCTCTGCAATTTCAGTTTCAGTTTCAATACCAACATAGTTGAGTTGAGACTGTAGTTCCTCCAAAACTACAACATCTTTGTCAGCATTACTAGTCAGATCATTTAGTTCTTCCAATTCAGTTTTATTACTTACTTCATTTAACGTTGTTTCAACCATATCTCTTTGTTCTCCTGAAAGTGATTCTAGCTTCAACGCTGTGGAAAAATCTGTTCCATGAATGTTGTCTTTCTCCAAAGCTTCTCGTTTTTCTTCTTGACTCTCAAATGAAGGAGAAATTAATTCAACATCATCTTTCATACTACTTTGTTCAACAGGCATGGGATACACACACACCCGCAGTGCTTCTGGTACACCATGAAGATCAGGCACACAGATATCACCAATTGTTTGCTCTGCAGATGGTGAAGGCTCTTGGTTCTGAACTGCTTCAGCTGGAGGAGAAGCTGTCTCAAATGATAACCTATTTTCTAGTGTTATATTCTGTACAGTATGCATTTCATTGTTTAATTCTGGTGACTCAACTCCATTTAGTTTCATTGTGTCTTTTTGGAATGAAGCTGTCTCAATATCACGAATATCAGTTAAACCTGTAATTGTGTCCAACTTCTCCACTTTTGTATCTCCTGCCTCATTAACATCTTCCATCAGATCATGGTCTTCTCCATGCAGCTCATCCACAACCTTGGCGGGCTCAGCAGCGTCCTTCCGAAGCTCCTCCAGGGGCTCAGCAGCGTCCTTCCGAAGCTCCTCCAGGGGCTCAGCAGCGTCCTTCCGAAGCTCCTCCAGGGGCTCAGCAGCGTCCTTCCGAAGCTCCTCCAGGGGCTCAGCAGCGTCCTTCCGAAGCTCCTCCAGGGGCTCAGCAGCGTCCTTCCGAAGCTCCTCCAGGGGCTCAGCAGCGTCCTTCCGAAGCTCCTCCAGGGGCTCAGCAGCGTCCTTCCGAAGCTCCTCCAGGGGCTCAGCAGCGTCCTTCCGAAGCTCCTCCAGGGGCTCAGCAGCGTCCTTCCGAAGCTCCTCCAGGGGCTCAGCAGCGTCCTTCCGAAGCTCCTCCAGGGGCTCAGCAGCGTCCTTCCGAAGCTCCTCCAGGGGCTCAGCAGCGTCCTTCCGAAGCTCCTCCAGGGGCTCAGCAGCGTCCTTCCGAAGCTCCTCCAGGGGCTCAGCAGCGTCCTTCCGAAGCTCCTCCAGGGGCTCAGCAGTGCCCTTCCGAAGCTCCTCCAGGGGCTCAGCAGTGCCCTTCCGAAGCTCCTCCAGGGGATCCAGATTGGGGTTTTGTAGAACTTCACCTTCAGTGCTAAATGGTTCATTAAGCTCCATTGTTCTGTTCTCAAATTCTTTCATGAGATCTGAACGTGTTTCATGCACTTCATCCAAGAATTCTGTATCTACCATGTGATCACTTTGCTTCTCATGAATTTCTTCTTCCAACTTAACTGATTTCTCCATAAAATTAGGTTTCTCTGCAATTTCCGTTGATGGCTGATTGAAATTCAAACTTTCATCTGAGTACTGCAAAAATAGATCTTTTTCAGATTTTTCATTCTGATTGCTTTTGCTTAAGTACTCTTCCAATTGCTCACAGGACCTACTCTCTGATAGTTCACTATCAGCTTCAGCCAACAAAGCTCTCTCATGCTCAGAGGAAAGTGTATCTTTATCTAACTCTGTCAGCTCTGTTTTCACCGTATCTAGTAGTTTGATCGGCGATTCTGAAGAAATTATTTGAGAAATAGGAGCACCAGATGCAAGATCTGATGAAACTTCAGTAGGCTTCTGCTCCACAATATCCACATTTTCATTTGCTTCACCAGCTTTGGGGACATCTGTATTATCCTCCATGTTTTTATAATCAAAAACAGGAGCACATGGGTTAAGAGGTGAACTTAACTCATATTCCTCCAGTGTAAAATCAGGTCCATGTTCAAAGGATTCATTAAGCAGATCAGTTCGCTCATTCGCTGTAATTTGCTCACTCTCTTCCATTGGCATTTCTGCTATTGGTTGCTCGTGGCTGAAAGGATTGATCAAGTCATCAGTTAGTTTCACCCTTTCTGGACATTCTTCCATTGTTGGAGCAATATCTTTCTGAAGTTCAAATGATATTGCACCAGTTTCCTCAGCTGGTGAGTAGTCCGTAGGCAACGAATCATCCAGCCCCTTTTTGAATTCTGTAAATTCCCTTGAAGCTTCAAATCCAAGAAAATCTTCAGACTGCTTAACACTAGATGTTTCTGAAGCCACAAAATCAGTTTCCACAAAAGACCCTTCCACATTAGAAGCACTTGTACCCAAATTTTTCTGCAAGATGTCAGAGGTAGATGTCGTGAAGCTAGCAGCCGATTCGTCACCGTATACTGCTTTTGTTGATGACACTTCAGAAACCTCAAATGGATTGTTACTGGTAAAGGCAGCCAGATTTTGTTCAGTTAATTTAAATTCTGACTCTCCATATTTCTTTTTTATAATATCATCCATAACACTGCCACCATTAAGAATATCTGACTGAATGTCTGGTAAGTACGCACTGTTTGATAGAGCATCCTCTTCCGATACCTCTCCTGGGCGCAGACGTGCCTCTTGCTGGAACTGCGCCATACTAGGAACTTCTACATTATCAAACGGCAATATTTTTCCTGATGGTGAGTGAGAAATAATCGTATCCTCAAATGAAGGCTTTGAATGTGTCGGCGATGGTACAAATTCTTTTGCATCAGGATTAAGTCTGGATTCCATGTCAAATATATCTTCAGGTTTTTCTTCGAGATTCAACTGCGTGGATTCTGGGCAAACCTGCAAGAAACAAAACGAATGTTTAAAATGCTATAATTTACAGAGGAGATGAATATCTTTGATATAAATATGATAATCGTATGTTCTGGATGGAAGGAGCAAAGCCAGCTTTTCTTTCAGAACCCCCCCCCCCAAAAAAAAAAAAAAAACAAAAAAAAACACACACACACACACACACACACACACACACACACACACAAAATCATGACACCTTCCAAAACCAGGCATCTATGCAGTAGAACTCTAATCAAACAAGTCAAGGGTAACAGTGCATAGGAACAGGGGTGGCCAATAGATTAAAAACCCTTCTTTGCCTTCATCCTTAAATGTGTCAAACATATTTGAAACGGAAGTATCCGCACATAATTCAACCTTTCTCATTCTACATATCACTCTGATTGAAGCATCCTATTCTGAAGCTTTTCGGCACAACTCTTGAATTTAAGTTTCTTGCACAGGAGTATTTTTGCGACAAAAGTGATACATTTTCTACATAACCCTATCTGTTGACATGCTTCAAAAGTAAACATGTTCTAAATGCAACAGTGCTGCTGATACTAGTTAAGAACTATTAAGAATCTTGCCTAATGAAGTGTACACACTGATTAATGATGCAAGTGCCAAAATGGAAGTTCCTTTCATAATTTAAATCTTTCTGTTGAAAAACATGATGCACAAGTCAAGCAAATTGCAGCATCAATCTACTTGGCACATCACATCCCGCTCAACCGAGTGGAGCTTTGAGGGCTATGTATCTATGACAGTGATTGGTGAAAATATCATCATAAAATCGATTTCATAAGGCAGTTTTGCTTCTGAGGTAATAATACAGCAGTACTGACGAGAAAAGTTAGAATAGTATTTAAAGCACCTGACATGGATGACCATTACAGGCATACATTTTTGACTTATTCAAGGCTTACAAATATATATTTTTGGTTTAGCCAAAGCTCATGACAGTTTTTACCATAAAATGCTTCTAAACAAACAAAGTACATGAAGTATGAAGAGAGTAACTAACAATTTGTTCCAGTCACATCTAGAAAATAGATTACTGAAGGTAGAGAGCCAACACTTCAGATGATGCTAAATTCTTGGTAAAGAAGTCAAGACTCTGAAATATTAACATAGGTGTTTCTCACTAGAATATACTGGGGTGATTCACGAAGATATGCAAATACATTAATATGTTACTCTACAAGTAAAACTAAAGAAACAAGTTCATATAAACTTAGGTCTGCAAATATTTAGTTACGAAGTTACGGCTAATAACATTTTGCCTGAAATTTAGCAACTTCGCTCATATAAAGCGAGCGTAAAACTGTATGAGGTTAAAGCAAAGCACAATTTCTTATGGGTCTCGTGAATCTAATATGTCCCAGATGTGTATCAGCAGGTGGTTTCCAGAACATTCAGAGAAGCAAAGATTATTACACAATTACATTTGTTTACTTTCCATCAAGAATGTAGAAATGTTTACTTCATTGTTGGCAACCATTGGGGAGTTGTTTCATTGTTGGCAACCATTGGGGAGTTGTTTCATTGTTGGCAACCATTGGGGAGTTGTTTCATTGTTGGCAACCATTGGGGAGTTGTTTCATTGTTGGCAACCATTGGGGAGTTGTTTCATTGTTGGCAACCATTGGGGAGTTGTTTCATTGTTGGCAACCATTGGGGAGTTGTTTCATTGTTGGCAACCATTGGGGAGTTGTTTCATTGTTGGCAACCATTGGGGAGTTGTTTCATTGTTGGCAACCATTGGGGAGTTGTTTCATTGTTGGCAACCATTGGGGAGTTGTTTCATTGTTGGCAACCATTGGGGAGTTGTTTCATTGTTGGCAACCATTGGGGAGTTGTTTCATTGTTGGCAACCATTGGGGAGTTGTTTCATTGTTGGCAACCATTGGGGAGTTGTTTCATTGTTGGCAACCATTGGGGAGTTGTTTCATTGTTGGCAACCATTGGGGAGTTGTTTCATTGTTGGCAACCATTGGGGAGTTGTTTCATTGTTGGCAACCATTGGGGAGTTGTTTCATTGTTGGCAACCATTGGGGAGTTGTTTCATTGTTGGCAACCATTGGGGAGTTGTTTCATTGTTGGCAACCATTGGGGAGTTGTTTCATTGTTGGCAACCATTGGGGAGTTGTTTCATTGTTGGCAACCATTGGGGAGTTGTTTCATTGTTGGCAACCATTGGGGAGTTGTTTCATTGTTGGCAACCATTGGGGAGTTGTTTCATTGTTGGCAACCATTGGGGAGTTGTTTCATTGTTGGCAACCATTGGGGAGTTGTTTCATTGTTGGCAACCATTGGGGAGTTGTTTCATTGTTGGCAACCATTGGGGAGTTGTTTCATTGTTGGCAACCATTGGGGAGTTGTTTCATTGTTGGCAACCATTGGGGAGTTGTTTCATTGTTGGCAACCATTAGGGAGCTATTTCAGTCATTTCCTGACCTTGAAACAAGTTAGTTACCTGTATTGTTCGGTGAAAGAACCTAACAGTGCATTTAAGTGAAACCACAGATTATCTGACAGTCATACAGTTTCAGTTAACTTATTACCATCACTTTTCCAAAATTAAATTCTCTACAATTTCTGTCGAAAACTTTGTGCAATTGTCTGTAACTTAAAACACAAATTGGGCCAAGCAGTTGATGAATTAAAATTTTTACAAAATTACTACTTTGCTTCTCTGGATGTTCTGGAAAACTACTGCAGACATCTGAGGCATGCTTTGTTAGATTCACCAGATCAATAACAACAAAATAAATGGAATTCGTGGTTTACTTCAACGTGATCTGTAGTGGATGCAGTTTAACTCTGTAGAAAAATTTCCACCACCAGTCACAATAAAAGATTATTTATTCATCACATGACTGGTTTTGAGGCTTGTGCCCATCCTCAGGTGTTTATGCATTCATGTACAAGTTTATATTGCTGGAGATCAATAAAGATGAAGCATCATAATTACACTTAGCTGCACTTTTTTTCCATATCCATAATTCAATTTCATAAAATTTAGCTGCATATTTCACTACTGCACTGTGAACTTGTGAAATACACTGTGTTTGCAAACATGTAGGCTATGATCAAAGAACATAGAAATTGGTAGTGCAAGGATGTTGCACATACATAAACTTAAGGAGCTATTCTAAATTGCGAAGTTTTTTGATCCACATTATGAATTTTTTTATCCACATTTCTGTCCGAGAACTTTATATGTATGAAATCACATCATTTTACTTCCTTGATCCACATTCTGACAAAAATGTGGATAAATAATTTCATAATGTGGATCAAAAACTTGGCAATTTAGAATAGCTTTTTAAGTTCCTATATGTGTAACATCCTTGTACTTCCTATGGCTAAGTTCTTTGACTATAAGCTATATGCTCCTGTATGAGCAACATCTGTACACCCCCTACATCTAAGTTCTTTGACCAAAGCCTACATGTCTGTATGTAAAACTGTATTTAACAAGTGCACGTTGCAACAGTGATATATACAGCTAAATTTTATAAATCTGAAATATGGATGTGAGAAAGACGACAACTGTGCACCTAAGTAGAAAAACTATCACCACAGAGTAATTTTAACAATGGTGCTTCATCTTTATTGATCCCCAGCAATATTAACATGTACATGAATGTATGAACACCTGAGGAAGGGCACCAGCCCGAAACCGGTCATGTGATAAATAAATTATCTTTTACTGTAACTGGAAGCAGGAATTTTTCTGCACCCTTTACTTCAATCTCTTACAGTTTTGCAACAGTTTCATATTAATGAAGTTACTATAAATTTCAGGCAAAATATTATTAGCCATAGCTCCGTAACTAAACATTTGCGGCCTATGTTTATATGAACTTTTTTCTTTAGTTTTACTTGTAGAATAACATATTAAAATATTTGCATACCTTCGTGAATCACCCTGTGTACAAGGTGACTTGGGAGGAATAGTCAATATTCAGAAATATGATAAATGATCATTCGAAGCATAAATGTCTAGTACATGGGTATTCTAAATGTTTATAAGACCTATAAGAACTTTTTCACCTTTGCTACTATGGATCATTCCTCCAACTGAAGTCCTCAATTTTTAAGACATGCATTTTAGAGCCCATGTTTACTACAATTTGCTTTGAATGGCCGTTCTTGTCATATCCTTTAATACTAACCATTCTTCCTCTGTTACCCTGTATCCATCAATACGTTACAGATAAATTAAGACATTGAGAAAATTATCTTTATTAATGAGAGTAACATTAAAGTCACTGATGAATTAATAAAACTGCTGACAGATGGCAAATGGATCCTTTAGGGATGTGCATAACTGAACAATGTGTAATGAGTTAGCATTTAGTACTAAGAAAAATAATAATTTCTATTTAGACAGAAAATGATCGTTATTAAGAATATATGATAAATCTATAGACGGTAGCAAACAAATTTTTTGGGATGAACACTGACAGTCAATTGGCATGGAATGAACTTCAAGATATTGGCAGAGAAAATATCATTAGCATGTTATACTCTTTGATGGCGAACAACCGTGCGTAACAGCCACTGCCTTGGGGTGATAAACAATTCCTATTTATACTTTATTCATAACTATGGGATTCTTTTATGGCAATCTACTGCACAAAATGGAAATTTTCGAACTACACCAAAGGGTCATAAGAATATTAAGTGGAACACTTTATGCATTCAGAACAAATGCCATTCCGACTCTCAAATACCAGGAAAGACAAAAATTACTTGTAAGCAGTATTTTCTATAGGGAATTACAGTTGTTTAATAGTATGCCCAAGGATATAAAAGATGCAATTTTTGGTTGGTTGGTTGGTGGATTAAAGGGACCAGACTACTATGGTCATCGGTCCCTTTTCCAAAGACAAAGAACACCCACAGAGAATAAAAACGAGGAACAGAAGAGATCACAGACGATACAGAACAGGAGAGACTGAGACAAAGACAAGACAAAACGAACGAAAACCACATAGAGAATGACGGTGGTTGGCCGACCATAGAAATAAAAAAGGAAAAGCCAACCACTTAGAAACACATTAAAAAATCAGTGTAAAATCATAGGCCAAAGGCCAGAATCAACACAAAACAATAAAATAAAACAGAAACACTCAGATTAAATGATAAAATCCCCCTGCCCGAATAAAACGTAAAACTAAGTCAGCCATAGCGGAGTCGTCTGTTAAAAGGGCAGGGAGCGTATCAGGCAGCGCAAATGTCTGCCTGACCACAGCTAAAAGGGGGCAGGCCAACAGAATGTGGGCCACTGTCAAAGCCGCCCCGCAGCGACATACAGGAGGGTCCTCCCTGCGCAGTAAATAACTGTGTGTCAGCCGGGAGTGGCCAATGCGGAGCCGGCAAAGAACTACCGAGTCCCTGCGAGTGGCTCGCAGGGATGACCGCCACACAGCCGTCGTCTCCTTGACAGCACGGAGTTTATTGGACATTGTCAGTTCGCGCCATTCCTTGTCCCATAGCGCCAAGATTTTGCGGTGGAAGACTGCCCGCAAATCAGTCTCAGGGAGGCCAAGGTCCAGAGATGGCTTGCTGGTGGCCTCTTTCGCCAGGCGGTCAACATGTTCGTTACCCGGGATACAGACATGACCGGGAGTCCACACAAAGACCACAGAGCGGCCGCAACAGGCGAGAGTATGCAGAGACTCGTGGATAGCCATCACCAAACGAGAACGAGGGAAACACTGGTCGAGAGCTCGTAAACCGCTCAGGGAATCGCTACAGATAACGAAGGACTCACCTGAGCAGGAGCGGATATACTCTAGGGCACGAAAGATGGCGACCAGTTCAGCAGTGTAAACGCTGCAGCCATCCGGCAAGGAACGTTGTTCGGAACGGTCCCCTAGAGTGAGCGCATACCCGACACGACCAGCAACCATCGAACCGTCAGTGTAGACAATACCAGAGCCCTGATACGTGGCCAGGATAGAATAAAAGCGGCGGCGGAAGGCCTCTGGAGGGACTGAGTCCTTCGGGCCCTGTGCCAGGTCCAGCCGAAGGCAAGGGCGACGAACACACCATGGGGGTGTATGCAAAGTAGCCCGGAAAGTAGGTGGAACAGTGAAAACCTGAAGCCCAGAGAGAAGCTCTTTGACGCGGACCGCTATTGTACAACCAGACCAGGGCCGACGATCTGGCAGATGGACGACCGATCGTGGGAACAGGAGACGATAATTTGGATGCCCGGGCGAGCTTAGAACATGGGCAGCATAAGCGGCCAGCAAACGTTGGCGTCGGAACCGCAGGGGAGGTACACCTGCCTCCACTAGTACGCTGTCCACGGGGCTGGTGCGGAAAGCACCAGTGGCAAGGCGTATCCCGCTGTGGAGAATTGGGTCCAGCACCTGTAACGCAGATGGGGATGCTGAGCCATAAGCCAGGCTCCCATAATCCAGACTGGACTGGATTAACGCCTGGTAGAGCCGCAACAGGGTAAAGCGGTCGGCGCCCCAGCGGGTGTGGCTCAAGCATCTCAGAGCGTTTAGATGCCGCCAACACGTCTGTTTAAGCTGCCGGATATGAGGCAGCCAAGTCAACCGGGCATCGAAAACCACCCCCAAAAACCTGTGGGTCTCCACCACAGCAAGGAGTTCGTCGGCAAGATAAAGCCGCGGCTCAGGATGGACTGTTCGGCGCCGGCAGAAATGCATAACGCGGGTCTTGGCTGCCGAAAACTGAAACCCATGGGCTACAGCCCAAGACTGCGCCTTACGGATAGCGCCCTGTAGCTGACGTTCAACAGCTGCAATGCTGGGAGAGCTGTAATAAAAGCAGAAGTCGTCAGCATACAGGGAAGCGGAGACAAGAGTTTCCCACGGCCGCAGCAAGACCGTTAATGGCTATTAAAAACAGACAGACACTTAAAACGGAACCCTGTGGCACACCGTTCTCCTGGACGTGGGAGGAACTATACGAGGCCGCGACTTGCACGCGGAAGGTACGACACGACAGAAAATTGCGGATAAAAATCGGCAGAGGACCCCGATGACCCCATCCATGGAGCGTAGAAAGAATGTGATGACGCCACGTCGTATCGTACGCCTTCCGCATGTCGAAAAAGACAGCGACCAGGTGCTGACGGCGGGAAAAGGCAGTACGGATGGCCGACTCCAGGCTCACCAGATTGTCGGCGGCGGAGCGGCCTTTACGGAACCCACCCTGAGATGGAGCCAGAAGGCCCCTAGACTCCAGTACCCAATTCAAGCGCCGGCTCACCATCCGTTCAAGCAACTTGCAAAGAACGTTGGTGAGGCTAATGGGACGGTAGCTGTCCACCTCCAGAGGGTTCTTTCCAGGCTTCAAAACGGGGATGACAATGCCTTCCCGCCATTGCGACGGAAACTCCCCCTCGACCCAAAGACGGTTGTAAAGATCGAGAAGGCGCCGCTGGCAGTCCACTGAAAGGTGTTTCAGCATCTGACAGTGGATGCCATCTGGCCCAGGAGCGGTATCAGGGCAAGCAGCTAGGGCACTGCGAAATTCCCACTCACTGAATGGAGCATTGTAAGATTCCGGGTGGTTGCTGCGAAACGAAAGGCTCCGACGTTCCAGCCGCTCTTTAATGGAGCGGAAGGCCTGGGGGTAATTCGCAGAAGCGGAACTCATAGCAAAATGCTCTGCTAAGCGATTTGCAATGACGTCGGAGTCGGTACAAACGGCTCCATTCAGTGAGAGCGCAGGGACGCTGGCAGGGGTCCGATAGCCGTAGACGCGTCGAATCTTGGCCCAGACCTGCGAGGGAGTGACATGGAGGCCAATCGTGGACACATACCGCTCCCAGCACTCCTTCTCGCCCTGGCGGATAAGGAGGCGGGCCCGCGCACGCAGCCGTTTGAAGGCGATAAGGTGGGCTAAGGAGGGATGTCGCTTGTGACGCTGGAGCGCCCGCCGGCGATCTTTAATCGCTTCAGCGATCTCAGGCGACCACCAAGGCACAGCCTTCCGCCGAGGGGACCCACAGGAATGGGGAATGGCAGATTCGGCAACAGTAACGATGCCGGTGGTGACCGATTGAACCACCGCATCAATGTCATCGGTAGAGAGAGGCTCAAAAGCGGCAGTGGAGGAAAACAAGTCCCAGTCAGCCTTATTCAGAGCCCATCTGCTAGGGCACCCAGAACAGTGGCGCTGTGGTAGTGACAAAAAGATCGGAAAGTGGTCACTACCACACAGGTCGTCATGCACACTCCATTGGACAGACGGTAAGAGGCTATGGCTACAGATGGAAAGGTCAATGGCGGAGTAGGTGCCATGCGCCACACTGAAGTGTGTGAAGGCACCATCATTTAACAGCGAGAGATCGAGCTGCGACAATAAATGCTCAACGATGGCGCCTCGACCTGTTGCCACTGACCCACCCCACAGAGGGTTATGGGCGTTGAAGTCGCCCAATAGCAAGAAAGGTGGCGGCAATTGGGCGACCAGTGCAGCCAGGACAAGCTGCGAGACATCACCATCCGGTGGGATGTAAAGACTGCACACGAGGCGTCTGGAGAGGGACAGACTCGCTGTGCAGAGTGTCAAGGACATATATGCAGACGCCACCAGACACCCTTTCATAGGCTGCTCGGTTCTTATAATAACCCCGATAGCCACGGAGGGCGGCAGAGCAATGCAGAGGAAAGGGTGAAGGCTGATAAGTTGGCAGAGCTCAGCGAGATGGTGGAAGAAACCGCTGCAGTTCCACTGGAGGATGGTATTGTCCATGGCTGAGAAAGGCGTGACGGGACGGGGAAGGCAGATTACGCCGCTGGGTCACCTGCTGCCTCCGATTGAGCACCCGTGCTAGTGTTATCCATGGCGTCTGAGGGACCGGCGAGTTCTAGGTCCTCAGCGGACGCCAGGATCTCCACCTCGTCCTCAGACGCAGAGCTGTAAGGTGGCGGTGGGGTGGCTGCCACCGCGAGTTCCTTGGGCTTAGAGCTCTTCTTCTTTGATTTCTCACGCTGCTCCTTGGGTTTAACTGGCTGGGAGGGCTTCACCGATTCAGTCTCCGGGACTGAGGAGGATCGTGAAGCCCGTCGACCAGCTGATTGCGGGCACTTACGAAACTGGCAGTCGTCAGCCTTCCCACTGGTGGAAACCTGGGAAGGGAGGGACCCGAGGGACCCCTTGCGAGCGTGAGAAGCCGAAGAAGTTGGACACTACTCCGGCTTAGAAGCAGGGACGGACGTCCCTGATGGGGGGGATGGTGTTGCCCCTGAGGTAGGTGGCGCAGGAGCAACCCGGTGGGTAGAGCCCCCCACTGGCAAGGGGGCAGGAGGAGTCTTACTGGTTATCGAGCTGGCTGGAAGTCGTGAAACTGATGGGGCGAGCACAGGTGTTGTAGCGGCGGCGTAGGATGACGTCATTCGCACGGGATGTAATCGGTCGTATTTCCGCTTGGCCTCAGTATAAGTCAGTCGGTCCAGGGTCTTATATTCCATGATTTTGCGTTCTTTCTGGAAGATTCTGCAGTCTGGCGAGCAAGGTGAATGGTGCTCCCCGCAGTTGACACAGATGGGAGGCGGGGCACATGGAGTATCGGGATGAGACGGGCGTCCGCAATCTCGACATGTGAGGCTGGAAGTGCAGCGGGAAGACATATGGCCAAACTTCCAGCACTTGAAGCACCGCATCGGGGGAGGAATATAGGGACTGACGTCACATCGGTAGACCATCACCTTGACCTTTTCCGGTAACGTATCACCCTCGAAGGCCAAGATGAAGGAACCGGTAGCTATCTGATTTTCCTTCTGACCCCGATGAACGCGCCGGACGAAATGTACACCTCTGCGCTCTAAGTTGGCGCGCAGCTCGTCATCAGACTGCAAAAGAAGGTCCGTATGGTAAATAACTCCCTGGACCATATTTAAACTCTTATGCGGTGTGATCGTAACAGCAACATCCCCCAACTTGTCACAAGCAAGTAACCGTCGTGACTGGGCAGAGGATGCCGTTTGGATCAGGACCGATCCAGAGCGCATTTTTGACAAGCCCTCCACCTCCCCAAACTTGTCCTCTAAATGCTCGACGAAGAACTGAGGCTTTGTTGAGAGAAAAGACTCCCCATCAGCTCTCGTACAAACTAAGAATCGGGGCGAATAAGTGCTACTGCCATCCTGAGATTTACGTTCCTCCCACGGCGTGGCCAGAGAGGGGAACGTTTTCGGATTGTACTTTTCAGCATTAAATTGAGCCCGAGAACGCTTAGAGACTGCTGGCGGCTGGCCGCCAGCGAGAGATGATGTACCACGCTTCATTGCGGGTCATCCGCCCTGATGCCACCTACTCCGACCAAGGGCCCTCCCCACAGGCGCCACCCAGCCACAGCAAAGGCCACCTGGCAGGATGGCCATTGCCGGGAGTCCTGATGCCCCAGGGAGATGGGCATCTACTCCTTGGCATACGTGGGGAGTGAACGACGCAGGCATCAGTAGAGCGATCCCTGTGTTGTCAGGGGGCTACAACCAAGAGGGTACATGGCGACCCCACCACAACGGACTGGCTACCGTGCTGGATCTTAGGTGCAAAAATGGCCAAGGTCGTCGTCACAGTTAAAAGAAACACTGCAGAGTGCAGCGTGGTAATCGCCCAAGAGATCGAAAACGAGCGGGACACCATTGCAACGACGAGAAAGACGGCTATAGGTCTAATTGCACGAAGGATACAGTGCACCATGTAAGGTGCCCTTCCCCAATTGGCTCGCTCTTCGGAATAATTTAGATAGATGGAGGTCAAACCCGAGAGGGGACCATCACATAAGGCCGAAACGTTTGAGACTCCTTTTAGTCGCCTCGTACGACAGGCAGGACTACCGCGGGCCTATTGTTACCCCCGAACCCGCAGGGGGGGATGCAATTTTTACTTAAAGAATTGTCAAGCAATTCACCTTTTAATGCACACTCATAATCTAAGATTAGGGAACTTCGGACAGAGTAGCTAAAAATATGCCTTCTAGAACACATGTACATTAAAATATAGAATTATAATGGAATGATTTTATATGAAAATCTTACATCCAAGATAGGTAGTGCATAATATAAATGTACCATCTTTTTCTCCCTAGTTCAGCATCCCGATCACCAGACGGGAAAGGACTCTTCTTGTCGGTGGATAAGACGGCATGAAGATGTGGTAGAGGTGTCTAAGCACAGTGATTGTCCTAATGTCAACTGCATGTGCGTGTAGTATGTGCGTGCAGTGAGTTATTTCTATGTGACTAAGGTAAATTTATCCATAAGTTCTTGTTGTTGTGGTCTTCATTCCTCAGACTGGTTTGATGCAGCTCTCCATGCTACTCTATCCTGTGCAAGCTTCATCTCCCAGTACCTACTGCAATCTACATCCTTCTGAATCTGCTTGGTGTATTCATCTCCTGGTCTCCCTCTACAATCCCTACCCTCCACACTGCCCTCCTTTACTAAATTGGTGATCCCTTGATTCCTCAGAACATGTCCTACCAACCGATTCCTTCTTCTAGTCAAGTTGTGCCACAAACTTCTCTTCTCCCCAATCCTATTCAACACCTCATTAGTTATGTGATCTACCCATCTAATCTTCAGCATTCTTCTGTAGCACCATATGTCAAAAGCTTCTATTCTCTTCTTGTCTAAACTATTTATTGTCCATGTTTCACTTCCATATATGGCTACACTCCATACAAATACTTTCAGAAATGACTTCCTGACAAATCTATACTCAATGTTAACAAATTTCTCTTCTTCAGAAACGCTTTCTTTGCCATTGCCAGTCTACGTTTTATATCCTCTCTACTTCGACCATCATCAGTTATTTTGCTCCACAAATAGCAAAACTCCTTTACTACGTTAAGTGTCTGATTTCCTAATCTAATACCATCAACATCACCTGACTTAATTTGACTACATTCCATTATCCTCATTTTGCTTTTGTTGATGTTCATCTTATATCCTCCCTTGAAGACATCATCCATTCCGTTCAACTGCTCTTCCAAGTCCTTTGCTGTCTCTGACAGAATTACAATGTCATCGGCAAACCTCAAAGTTTTTATTTCTTCTCCATGGATTTTAATAGCTACTCCAAATTTTTCTTTTGTTTCCTTCACTGCTTGCTCAATATACAGATTGAATAACATAGGGGAGAGGCTACAACCCTGTCTCGCTCCCTTCCCAACCACTGCTTCCCTTTCATGCCCCTCAACTCTTATAACTGCCATTTGGTTTTTATACAAATTGCAAATAGCCTTTCGCTCCCTATATTTTATCCCTGCCACCTTCAGAATTTGAAAGAGTATTCCAGTCAACATTGTCAAAAGCTTTCTCTAAGTCTACAAATGCTAGAAACGTAGGTTTGCCTTTCCTTAATCTAGCTTCTAAGATAAGCTGTAGAGTCAGTATTGCCTCACGTGTTCCAATATTTCCACGGAACCCAAACTGATCTTACACAAGGTCGGCTTCTACTAGTTTTTCCATTTGTCTGTAAAGAATTAGCGTTAGTATTTTGCAGCCGTGACTTATTAAACTGATAGTTCGGTAATTTTCACATGTCAACACCTGCTTTCTTTGGGATTGGAATAATTATATTCTTCTTGAAGTCTGAGGGTATTTCGCCTGTCTCATACATCTTGCTCGCCACATGGTAGAGTTCTGTCAGGACTGGCTCTCCCAAGGCCATCAGTAGTTCTAATGAAATGTTGTCTACTCCCGGGGCCTTGTTTCGACTCAGGTCTTTCAGTGCTCTGTCAAACTCTTCACGCAGTATCTCATCTCCCATTTCATCTTCATCTACATCCTCTTCCATTTCCATAATATTGTCCTCAAGTACATCGCCCTTGTATAGACCCTCTATATACTCCTTCCACCTTTCTGCTTTCCCTTCTTTGCTTAGAACTGGGTTTCCATCTGAGCTCTTGATATTCATGCAAGTGGTTCTCTTTTCTCCAAAGGTCTCTCTAATTTTCCTGTAGGCAGTATCTATCTGACCCCTAGTGAGATAAGCCTCTACATCCTTACATTTGCCCTCTAGCCATCCCTGCTTAGCCTTTTTGCACTTCCTGTCAATCTCATTTTTGAGACGTTTGTATTCCTTTTTGCCTGCTTCATTTACATCATTTTTATATTTTCTCCTTTCATCAATTAAATTCAATATCTCTTCTGTTACCCAAGGATTTCTACTAGCCCTCGTCTTTTTACCTACTTGTTCGTCTGCTGCCTTCACTACTTCATCCCTCAAAGCTACCCAATTCTTCTTCTTCTGTATATCTTTCCCCCATTCCTGTCAGTTGTTCCCTTATGCTCTACCTGAAACTCTGTACAACCTCTGGTTCTTTCAGTTTGTCCAGGTCCAATCTTCTTAAATTCCCACCTTTCTGCAGTTTCTTCAGATTTAATTTACAGTTCATAACCAATAGATTGTGGTCAGAGTCCACATCTGCCCCTGGAAATGTCTTACAATTTAAAACCTGGATCCTAAATATCTGTCTTACCATTATATAATCTATCTGATACCTTTTAGTATCTCCAGGGTTCTTCCATGTGTACAACCTTCTTTCATGATTCTTGAACCAAGTGTTAGCTATGATTAAGTTATGCTCTGCACAAAATTCTACCAGGCGGCTTCCTCTCATTTCTTACCCCCAATCCATATTCACCTACTACCTTTCCTTCTCTCCCTTTTCCTACTACCGAATTCCAGTCATCCACGACTATTAAATTTTCGTCTCCCTTCACAATCTGAATAATTTCCTTTATTTCATCATACATTTCTTCAATTTCTTCGTCATCTGCAGAGCTAGATGGCATATGAACTTATACTACTGTAGTAGGCATGGGCTTAGTGTCTATCTTGGCCACAATAATGCGTTCACTATGCTGTTTGTAGTAGTTTACCTGAATTCCTATTTTCTTATTCATTATTAAACCTACTCCTGCATTACCCCTATTTGATTTTGTACTTATAACCCTGTATTCGCCTGACCAAAAGTCTTGTTCCTCCTGCCACCGAACTTCACTAATTCCCACTATACCTAACTTTAACCTATCTATTTCCATTTTTAAATTTTCTAACCTACCTACCCGATTAAGGGATCTGACATTCCATGCTCTGATCCATAGAACGCCAGTTATCTTTCTCCTGGTAACGACGTCCTCTTGAATAGTCCCCGCACGGATATCCGAATGGGGGACTATTTTACCTCTGGAATATTTTACCCAAGAGGACGCCATCATCATTAACCATACAGTAAAGCTGCATGCCCTTGGGAAAAATTACGGCTGTAGTTTCCCCTTGCTTTCAACCATTCACAGTACCAGCATAGCAAGGCCGTTTTGGTTATTGTTACAAGGCCAGATCAGTCAATCATCCAGAAAGTTGCCCCTGCAACTACTGAAAAGGCTGCTGCCCCTCTTCAGGAACCACGCGTTTGTCTGGCCTCTCAACAGATACCCCTCCGTTGTGGTTGCACCTACAGTATGGCTACCTGTATCGCTGAGGCACGCAAGCCTCCCCACCAACGGCAAGGTCCATGGTTCATATATGTATAACTAAAGGGGACTGTACAATAAGTATAAGAAGTCCTACGATAAGATACTAGATGAGATGATAGTGTGTTAACAAAAGACACAATTCAGATTCAAGAAGACTGAGGCTCATGCTATGCTCAGCCATCGTAATTTACATTTTCCTAAGTCGCTTCACCCAAATGCCTTCAGGCAGACCACAGACAATCACTTGCCCTCTCAAATATGTGTGTATATTCCTTATATTAATCTGATAAAAATCACAGTTGTGAAGTGATCCTCGCACAGTTTTAATACTAATACTCCAACCAACTCAAAATCACAGACACATCATCCACAGTATGGTCTTGCAATCAAGTTGGCAGTGAGCTGCTGCCATCTGAATAACCACATCATTTACAAACAAATACAAGAACATTTTAGTATTTAATTCATATTTAATTATAATTCTCTAAACTGTCAATATAATGACATTAAACTATAAACCACAAATGCTTTAACAGAATTGAGAATTTATGCAGAAGTGTATGGGTCAAGTCAGACGTATGTCAGAACAGACAAGGGGTCTCCCGATGAAGGGCTAAGACAGTTATAGCGCGAAGAATGTCTTCTAGTCAGCAAATTCAGAACAGAAAAAGTGGGAAGTTAAAAATGTAATGGGCATCATTGAATTTTCTTTAAAAACTAGAAGAGATAAGTAGGTACAGCAATAAGTGGGTGTCCCTGGTGCACTGCATGCAACAGGATTCCTCCCCTCCCCCTCCTCCTCCCCCCCACCCCACCCTTGTTACAGTGTAGTCAAGGTGTTGAGCAGCTACTATTAAACAGAGTGCTACCTCTAAAATAGAAAATAGGGTTTGGCAGAAAAAGGAACAAACTACATCTACACTCCTGGAAATGGAAAAAAGAACACATTGACACCGGTGTGTCAGACCCACCATACTTGGTTGGTTGGTTGGTTGGTTGGTTGTTTGAGGTTAAAGGGACCAAACAGCAAGGTCATCAGTCCCTTGTTTCAAATAGACTCCATTCTGCTAACGGGACATCTCAGTATAGTCAGAAAAATAAAACGGAAAAAGGGGAAACGTAAAAGGGCAGTCACGTTGTCATTAGTAAAAACAAATGAGGGAAGTTGGCAAGAGAACGAACCCAACACTATGCTGAAGCAGCATAGGCAAGACCACCTGCGACTTAAAAGGTACAACTGCTATAATGCAGAAAGTACGTATGGGAATAGAAAAACTAACCAAGCCTTAAAAAGAAGGGGTAAAAACAGAGTAAAAGGGAAAGAAAAGAGGATTCCGGTCAGGGAGGTGAATCGGGAATCTCTGAACACTGCCTACAGTGGGAGACACCCAAACACTCACCGCCCTGCCCCAACACCAGAGGGAGATTAAAAACTTTAAAACTGAGAATAAAAACCACTCTCCCGGAGGAAACCTAGAACCAGAGAGACCATCCGGGAATCGTCAGCCAACATCAAAGGTAAAGTGTGGGGAAGTCTGTACTTAGCACGCAGAGCCAAAAGAAGGGGGCATTCAACCAAAATGTGGGCCACTGACTGGAAGGCTCCACAACCACATAGCGGGGGTGGCTCATCACGCAAAAGGAAACCATGGGTCAGCCTGGTATGGCTAATGCGGAGACGACACAGTGTGGTCGAGTCCTTGCAGGAGAGGCTAAAGGAAGAACGCCATGGGCCTGGATTCACCTTAATGGCACGAAGTTTATTAGACAGTGGAGTAGCCTCCCAAGAATTGGCCCATGACTGTGCAAAGTGGGATTTGATGTGAAGCCGTAAATCCGCTGCAGGAGGGGTTACAGAAAACGGGGGGTAAGTAACTGCTCCCCCAGCCAAACGATCAGCGAGCTCATTACCCGGGATACCCACATGGCCCGGGACCCATAGGAAGTCAATGGAACAAGCAGCACGGTGAAGATCAGCGAGATGGTCATGGATGGCAGAGACCAAGGGATGGCGCGAAAAACACCGGTCAATAGCAAGAAGGCCACTCATCGAGTCCGTACATAACAAAACGCGGTTGTGTTGGGATTGTTTAATAAAGGTAAGGGCCCGGGAAATTGCCATCAATTCGCAGTAAACACCCCACATGAGGGTGGCAGTAGATGATTTTCCGTTCCAACAAAGGACGTGAAGGCATACCCAACATGATCAGCAGATTTAGAGCCATCAGTGTAAAAAACAACAGCATCCCGAAACTCCCATAAAATTTGGCGGAAAAAGGAACGGAACACCACCGGGGGGATGGAATCTTTCGGACCGCGGCGGAGATCCATCCGAATTCGAGGCCGAGGAACTAACCAAGGAGGGGTGGAGGGGAGGGAGCGAGGAAGACAGGACAAAGAAGTAAGCCGAAAATCACGGTTAAGAGACGCAAGGCGCAGCCCAACCGGTAAACCCGCCTGAGGGCGGGAGTCAGGCGGGCGACGTCCATGGTCTGGGAATAGGATAGAATAGGAAGGATGAGCGGGAGAAGAACGGATAGTAAGGGCATAAGACACCAGAAGCTGGGACCGCCGAACAGAAAGGGGGGGGATCCCAGCTTCAACCAGGAGACTATCAACAGGGCTAGTAGGGAAGGCACCGGTGGCCAAACGGATACCACGATGGTGGACTGGATCCAGCACGTGCAGCGTGGAAGGAGCAGCTGAACCATAAACTTGACAACCATAGTCCAAACGTGACAGAACTAGAGCACGATAAAGACGGAGGAGGAGGGAACGGTCCGCACCCCAAGAGGAGTGGGCAAGGAAGCGAAGGACATTGAGTTTACGGAAACATCCTACCTTCAGGAGTCTGATATGGGGCAGCCAAGTGAGCTTGTTGTCGAAAAGAAGACCTAGGAAACGAAACTGTGGAACCACAGGCAATCTTTGTGCAGCGAGATAGAGCTCTGGATCAGGGTGGACCGTAGTACGGCGACAGAAGTGGACCACCCGCGATTTTAAAGGAGAGAATTGAAACCCGTGTGAGAGGGTCCATGCAGAGGCACGCCGTATAGCTACCTGGAGCTGCCGTTCTGCAGATGGCATCGAGGAGGAACTAACCCAAATGCAGAAATCATCCACATACAGGGCAGGGGCGACCAAGGGACCGACAGAGGCCACAAGTCCATCGATAGCAATGAGGAAAAGAAGGACACTCAAGACAGAACCCTGTGGGATGCCCGTCTCCTGGGTCCGTGGAGAACTAAAAGCAGTACCAACTCGAACTCTGAATGACCGATGGATCAGGAACTGGCGGATAAAAATCGGGAGTGGGCCCCGAAGACCCCACTGATGAAGGGTTAGTAAGATGTGATGGCGCCAGGCCGTGTCATAGGCCTTGCGAAGGTCAAAAAACACTGCAACCAAATGGCGGCGCTGGGAAAAAGCCTGCCGAACTGCGGATTCCAAGCGAAGCAAATGATCGATTGGAGATCGTCCCTCTCGAAAGCCACACTGGTAAGGGGACAATAGATCCCGAGATTCGAGGACCCAAGTGAGCCGACGGGCTACCAGCCGTTCAAGTAACTTACAACCAACATTGGTCAAACTAATTGGCTGATAGCTGTCAACAGATAGGGGGTTCTGACCAGGCTTAAGGACAGGAACCACAATGCTATCCCTCCACTGAGAAGGGAAGTCACCCTGGAGCCAGATACAGTTAAACACCCGAAGAAGATGGTGCCGTTGTGGAGCACTGAGATGTTGAAGCAGCTGGTTATGAATGGAATCTGGGCCAGGGGCTGTATCATGAGAAGAAGATAGAGCAGAAAGAAATTCCCATTCAGTAAAAGGTTCGTTGTAAGATTCTGACTCACAAGGGGTGAAACATAAGGTGACAGCTTCAGCCTGCTGTTTTTGATGAAGGAAAGCAGCTGGATAGGAGGCCAACACTGATGCCACTGCAAAATGGGTCGCAAGATGTTCTGCGAGAACTAATGGGTCCGTACAAATGCCATCTGGGAGGTGAAGGCCTGGGAGGGTGGACTGCCGATGGCAACCTTGGAGAGAGCGAAGTGTAGCCCATACCCGTGACAGAGGGACAGTGGAACCAAGGGAAGAAACGAATCGTTCCTAACATATCCGCTTGCTCTGTTTGATTAAATAACGGGCTTTAGCGCGAAGGCACTTAAAGGTAGAAAGGCTGGCTACAGATGGGTGCCTCTTGAAGTGTTGCAAAGCTCGACGGCGATCACGGATGGCAATGGCAATGGCCGTACTCCACCACGGGACTTGCCAACGACGAAATTGTCCAGATGAGCACGGGACAGCAAGGTTAGCAGCGCGAACAATCGCGTCAGACACGTCACGTAGGACGTCATCAATACAACCCGACAAAGAGGGAGAAAACTCGACCTGTGCAGTATATAGAGGCCAATCGGCGCGGCGGAAAGACCAACGAGGTAACCTGTCCATCGGGGAGCGGGAAGGGAGCGTGATAATCAACGGGAAATGGTCACTATCACAAAGGTCGTCGTGTGGCGACCAGTGTAATGAAGGGAGGAGAGAGGGAGAAGAAAGAGAAAGATCAATGGCAGAAAAGGTACCATGACCAGCACTGAAATGAGTAGGGGAGCCATCATTAAGAAGGCACAGGTCGTGGTCTGCAATAAATTGGTCTATAAGAAGACCTCGTCTAGATGGAAAGGCACTGCCCCACAAAGGATGATGAGCATTAAAATCCCCAAGGAGGAGGAAGGGAGGAGGAAGTTGCTGAAGAAGGGTGGTTAAGGCAGCAGGTGTAAGAGTCCTGTCAGGAGGGAGATAAAGATTGCATACTGTGACTGCAGAGTCTAAGTGGACCCTAACAGCAACCGCTTCCAATGTAGTTTGGAGAGGAATCCACGTGCTAGCAATGTCTGTACGGACCAACGTACAAACGCCACCAGAAGCCCGCAAGGGTCCGACCCGATTTCGACAGAAAACACGGAACCCACGGAGGGTCGGTGAGTGAGCATCAGTAAAATGAGATTCCTGGAGAACCACACAAGCTGCTGAGTAGGACGAAAGGAGGGATTTCAATTCCGGAAGGTGACGATAGTAGCCATTACAATTCCATTGGAGAACCACAGAACGATGGTTTAAATGAGGGTTGAACACGCTAAATCCAGTCATACCGCCGGGTCCCCACCCGTCACCGACAAGGAGGGGGCGACATCCATAAACGACAGGTCAGAATCCGGTTGTGAAGCCGGGGAAGGGACCTCCGGTGACACCAGAGGTTCTTTGTCCCGGGACTTATGTTTCTTCTTCTTTTCAGGCTGAGATCGAGGAGGGCTGTGTGGCATAATGGAGCCAGCTGCAGCAAGATCAGGAACAGAAAGAGACCGGGCGACCTGGGGGCCGATAGACCGCGGCTCTCGCGGTCGCCGCGCTGCAGCAGACCTTTGACCTGGAAGGTGCCGGGAAGGGGCATCCCGGGAGAGGCGCCCTTGACCGGCAGACGCCGAAGGAGTGGGACACTTCTCCGGCTGGGGAGGGGGAGCAGCGCCCAGAGGAGAAGGTGTGGGAGCCGCAGGGGAGGGGGGAAGGAGAGGGGTCCGGGATGGGGGTAAGGAAGGGATGAAGATGTAACCAAGGCGTAACTAGATGTCATGGACACAGGGTGCAATCGTGCATATTTCTTACAGGCCTCTGTGTAGCTTAAACGATCAAGAGACTTATACTCCTGTATCTTTTTTTCTTTCTTATAGACTCGGCAATCTGCTGAACGTGGAGAATGACTACCATGACAATTTACACATACAGGAGGGGGAACACAGGGACTCCCCTCATGGAGTGGACGTCCACAGTCACCACAGAGAGGGTCCTGGGTACAGCGAGACGACATGTGGCCAAAACTCAAACACTTAAAACACCGCATAGGAGGTGGGATGTACGGCTTCACATCACAGCGATAGACCATAATCTTAACTTTCTCAGGAAGGGTATCCCCTTCAAAGGCCAGGATAAAGGCACCAGTATCAATACGATTATCTTTAGGACCCTTCTGAACACGCCGAACAAAGTGAACACCCCGCCGTCCGAGATTGTCCCGAAGTTCCTCATCAGTTTGAAGGATGAAGTCTCTGTGAAAAATCACACCTTGTACCATATTTAGAGACTGGTGAGGGGTAATGGACACGGGAATTGTGCCAAGATGGGTACAGGCACGAAGGGCCGCAGATTGGGCAGCCGAAGCAGTTTTTATCAGTAATGAACCCGACCGCATCTTGCTCAGGGAGACCACTTCGCCGAACTTGTCTTCAATGTGTTCCACAAAGAATAAAGGTTTGACACTGGTGAAAGTATCTCCATCAGTCCTGGTGCAAACTAGATAACGGGGGAAAGCTTTTGCCCCTAGACGACGGGCCTGACCCTCCTCCCAGGGGGTAGCCACGGAAGGGAAGGCCGAAGGGGCAAGAGAAGCAGCACTTGAGGAATCAGTACCACGCAGAGAGACGGCCGCAGAAGAGCGGCCAGAGTTTTGGACCCGTATGCGTTTCATCTGCATAGCGTCCGCCCTGATACCACCCACTCCAATCAGGGGCTCTCCTCACGGGCGCCACCCAGCCACAGCAAGGGCCGTCTGGCACGGCGGCCATTGCCGGGAGTTCCGATGCTCCAGGATGACGAGCAACCACTCCAAGGCATGCATGAGGAGGTCACAGCTCAGGTATCAGAAGTGTGATCCCTGTGTGTTCAGGGGGCTCAACCAAAAGGGTACATAGCGACCCCACCACACGGGCTGGCTACCGTGCTGGCTATGCACCCTAGCATCAGACAACGACGTAAAAGAAAAGGTGGAATGTACTAGGAGGGCACACGTCGGAGACACTAGGTAAGGTGCTCTTCCCCAAATGGCTCACACTACGGTAGAGAAATTTTGGAATGGAGGTCAAACCCCAGAGGGGGACCAAGGAATGCCAAAAGGAGGAGATGATTACACAACAAAGCCGGAGTGTAAAACCAACAGAACCAGGAGGATAGCGGGGGCCAACATAAGCAAGGACACCAATAGAGGGAGAGGAGAGGGCGAGGGGAAAGGGGTATGGAGGGGAAAGGAGAGGAGGGGAAGGGAAAGGAAATGCAGCCCGGGAGAGAAAGAAGGCTGCAATGGCTCGGGGCCCCGTGCTCGCCACGCACGTATCCACGAAAGAGTTGTGGACCCCCTGGGGGGCCCACCATACTTGCTCCGGACACTGCGAGAGTGCTGTACAAGCAATGATCACACGCACGGCACAGCGGACACACCAAGAACCGCGGTGTTGGCCGTCGAATGGCGCTAGCTGCGCAGCATTTGTGCACCGCCGCCGTCAGTGTCAGCCAGTTTGCCGTGGCATACGGAGCTCCATCGCAGTCTTTAACACTGGTAGCATGCCGCGACAGCGTGGACGTGAACCGTATGTGCAGTTGACGGACTTTGAGCGAGGGCGTATAGTGGGCATGTGGGAGGCCGGGTGGACGTACCGCCGAATTGCTCAACACGTGGGGCGTGAGGTCTCCACAGTACATCGATGTTGTCGCCAGTGGTCGGCGGAAGGTGCACGTGCCCGTCGACCTGGGACCGGACCGCAGCGACGCACGGATGCACGCCAAGACCGTAGGATCCTACGCAGTGCCGTAGGGGACCGCACCGCCACTTCCCAGCAAATTAGGGACACTGTTGCTCCTGGGGTATCGGCGAGGACCATTCGCAACCGTCTCCATGAAGCTGGGCTACGGTCCCGCACACCGTTGGGCCGTCTTCCGCTCACGCCCCAACATCGTGCAGCCCGCCTCCAGTGGTGTCGCGACAGGCGTGAATGGAGGGACGAATGGAGACGTGTCGTCTTCAGCGATGAGAGTCGCTTCTGCCTTGGTGCCAATGATGGTCGTATGCGTGTTTGGCGCCGTGCAGGTGAGCGCCACAATCAGGACTGCATACGACCGAGGCACACAGGGCCAACACCCGGCATCATGGTGTGGGGAGCGATCTACACTGGCTGTACACCACTGGTGATAGTCGAGGGGACACTGAATAGTGCACGGTACACCCAAACCGTCATCGAACCCATCGTTCTACCATTCCTAGACCGGCAAGGGAACTTGCTGTTCCAACAGGACAATGCACGTCCGCATGTATCCCGTGCCACCCAACGTGCTCTAGAAGGTGTAAGTCAACTACCCTGGCCAGCAAGATCTCCGAATCTGTCCCCCATTGAGCATGTTTGGGACTGGACGAAGCGTCGTCTCACGCGGTCTGCACGTCCAGCACGAACGCTGGTCCAACTGAAGCGCCAGGTGGAAATGGCATGGCAAGCCGTTCCACAGGACTACATCCAGCATCTCTATGATCGTCTCCATGGGAGAATAGCAGCCTGCATTGCTGCGAAAGGTGGATATACACTGTACTAGTGCCAACATTGTGCATGCTCTGTTGCCTGTGTCTATGTGCCTGTGGTTCTGTCAGTGTGATCATGTGATGTATGTGACCCCAGGAATTTGTCAATAAAGTTTCCCCTTCCTGGGACAATGTATTCACGGTGTTCTTATTTCAATTTCCAGGAGTGTAAAATCAATTACAACTGTAGCAGAGAGATGAAAGGATGAGCTGGTCAAGGAGGTAAGATCAGGAACCCCAAATCCAGCAAGAGACTCCCCAAAGCTCAAACACCCTGCCCTTGCGACAGAGGTAGCTCAAAACCTTGAATCTGAAAATAAAAACCATTTTCACAAAGATGAGAAGTTCAACCATCCACCAATCGTCTATCAGTATTTGAGGTGAATTTGGAAGACCATGTTAAGTATGCAGGACCTGAAGAAAGTGGCACTCCATCTGGATATGAGCTACTGGAGGGCTCCAAAACAATATGGTGATTGCACATTATGTAAAATGGAACTATAGATTATCATGGTATGACCAATGCGGAGGTGGCGTAACACTGCGGATTCCTTCCAGGAGAAACTGAAGGAAGAGCACCATGCAGTAGTAGTCTGCTCGACAGTGTGAAGCTTATTACAGGGGGGGGGGGGGGGGGGGGGGGGGGGCAGTAGCCAACCAGATGTTGCTCTGTATGCAAATGAGTGGAGGTTGTATCTGGACCAGAAAATCTGCACCTGGTATTGATAAAGTGACTGAGGGATTAGTGATCACTTCTCTAGCCAAATGATCAGGAAGTTTATTGCTTATTATAACCACTTGACTTTGGACCCAGAAAAAGAGAGACCTGAGCACTCAGAATGCCGAAGTCCAGCATGAAGGCCATGAATAGAAGTCACCACACCCTGAAGACTGCTCACTGAACCACTGCATATTAAAACGTAGTCAAGGGAGACCTGTTTAATAAAGTGGAGGGCTGATAATGGCTATGAGCTCCACCATAAAAACATTACATGTCCCTGGGAACAAATGTTGTTCAGGATCAAAAAGGGACAAATGTATATTCCATCTCATCTAACAGTGTTAAAGCCATCAGTGAAAAAGATTGTAGCACCTTGAGACTCCTGAAGAACTGAACAGAACAGATGCCAAAAGGTCATAGGGACAGCATACTTTAGGATATTGAATTATATGTCGGTCCTAATTCAATGCTTGGGTGTCAACCAAAGGGATTTGCATGAGAAAACATGGGGAGCACATTCTGAGAGAAGAGGCAGAGATCCTGGCAAACGGCTGCAAAGCGCATTCCGACTGGTAACCACATTTGAATGTTTATATCAGGAAGCTGACACTGCCTTTTACTGATAAAGAATGAAATATGTTGGATAATAGGGGAACTGTCAAATGGCAACTGGATAGGAGAGCAAGAGTAACTTCTTAAATGAAGGGGTAAGATCCCCATTTCAACCAGAAGACTGTCTGCAGGACTAGTCTGTAAGGAGCCTATAGCTAGTGAACTCCATGATAATGGACTGTGTCTATTTCGAAGACGAAGGTGCCACCAAGCCATAAACTTGGCAACCAGTTAAGTAGGGATGAGATCAGTGCAGAAAAATACAGAAAAATGTAGCGGAATTTGCACTCCAAGAGGGGAAGTCAAGGAAGCAGTGTTAAGCTTCTTATGTACAAGTCTTTAGTTGACAAATATGGGGCTGCCAAGTCAGTTTCTTATCAAAAAGGTAGTCTAAGAAATGGGATGGCACCAAAATTTTTATGCACTGAGTTCCCAAGCAGAAGTCTGGGTCAGGATGAACTGTGGTATGATGAATGCATGACCTGCAGCTTTGCAGGAGAGAATTGGACACAATGAAAAGGGTTCACGCAGAGGCCCATCACATGGCACTTTGCAGCTGGCATTCAGCAGAGGCTACTGAGAGGATGCTGTACCCAATGCAAAAGTCACCAACATACTGCACAGGAGTGAATAGCAGCCAAACAGAAGTCACGAGTCCATTGTTAATGATTAAGAGCCCTGTGGGACACTTCTATTGGACCCCCAGGCAGCTGAATAAAGTACCAACTCGGACCTGGGACAACTAACAAGATAAAAAACAGAAAAAAATTTTGTAGGAAGCCACGAAACCCCAGTCATGGAGGGTAAGTAAAATGTGATATCAACTGGTGTCATATGCTCAGAGAGACCCAATGAGACTACAATGAGTTTTGGCATTCAGAAAAACCCTGTCGGACTGTCGGTCGTGGCTCATCCCTCCCTGAACCCTTCCCTCACTGACAAGGCCACAAGACTTGAAAACCCAGCAAAATCTGTTGACTACCACCCTTTCAAGTAGTTTGCAGAGCACGTCAGGGAGGCTAATCTGTCAGCAGCTGATGAGAGATGTTGGGGCAAGAAGTAACACTCAGGCATCGGATAATTTGCTGTTTAATTGAATCAGGACCTAGGGCCACATCGTGAGACAAGCCAAGTCCCTGAAACACTTCCCAGACAGTGAAGGTTGATTATATGATTCAACTTTTAAGGGAGGGGTGGCGGGTGGGGGAGGAACACGCAAAGAACGCCTTCAACTTGTCATTTCTGCAGAAGAAATGCATCTAGATAAGAGAAGGATGTCAGTGCAGTTGCAAAGTGGGTCACGAAGTGCTTAGCAACAATAGACACACCAGTATAAAGACCACCCTGTATGACAAGACACTGTGCTGTCCCATTGACAACTGTGTCATAAAGACCTTAAAAAAAAAAGCTTTGGACATATGTGTATCTCTCAATGAAATAAATGAACACAAACCTTGTGTGTTTCAACGACAGCATAGGCAGCGTAGAAGTTTCCTGTTTTATAGTAAATATTAAATTTAATCTCAGTACCAAGGAGTAAACTCTTTAAATGTAATAACTTCTATGCTATTAAAAGGGGGGAGAACGTTCTTAGATTATTGTTCTCTTGCTCTCTCTTCGCTTGTTTCTAGTGGCATGAAGTACACACACTGTACCATGAACATAATGTAAGCATTTATACTGTTAACCTTGTTAATATAATACGTTAAAGTCTATTAGGAAGTTATTTCTATGTATAGTGAGACCTCTGTCATGTTCCTTGCATTGAATCAATTTTTCTTACGGTGTTTACAGATTTAAATTTTTAGTGGCCGTTGCTTCAAGGGACACCATTATGCGTTAACCTGAAAAGTTAAATCATAGCAGAAGTGCAGAGATCACCCACTTTAACATTCAACATACATTTTTCTCACAGCAAATGAATCGCAGCAGAGAGCAACATTAGTTTTAAGATTTTACTTTTCATCTTACACCGAGAGCCAGGATTCGACTACCACAGCCTGAATATGATGGTAAGAGGAGTATTCTTCGAATATTGTATGGGACCTCAATAATTTCAATATTTGAGTACAAATACGCCAAGTCTAATTATAATACTGTTATATTTTCATTCTCAAGTAATATTCTTAGAAGTAAGTCTGTCCATTATGTTCGATGATTTTACTGCTCAGTTGTGAGTTACGTAAAAGTAAAACCAATTTTGAAATGATTTTCAATAATAGTTAAGTAACTCAAAAGTCAAAAATCGAAGTGTATATATAAATCTTTTTGAATGATAGATTTCAAGTAAAATCATTTAATAATTTTTGCACATTGGACCACACAATTACACTCACGTGTGTTCTTAATGATGTCAAACAAATGAGAAAAATATAAATAAATAAATATACTCCTCCATAAGAGCCACTTCATTTGGTACCCAACTTGGGGCCAAGAACAGCCACTTCAACAACAAATAGTTGATCCTTGGCACTCCAGATACTACAGAGCTTTGCCCACACCTGGGTTGAAAAGGCATACATTCCCAAGGAGGAGACTCATTACAGTGCACTTGAAATTACTTTTTAGTTGACATCTGTCACTTGGCGCTACCGTGTTGTCACATCAGCTGCCACTCGGTTAAATATGGCAAGCAAACATGGTGGGTCACTTCACAAGTGCTGGAATGATGTTCACATAATGTTGGAAGCTGCTGCCACCATCAGGTACAGCAGGAACACGAGATGCTCTGCCCCCAGCTGATTTTAAATAAGCGATGACTTAACAGTGGTGACAACAAATTTTGTAGCCCTATATTTACATGTGTGTTGTAAAACTGAACACCACCTCTTGACATACAATGTAATTGAGAAAACAGCAGTCACCAACATGCAGCAGAACTATGAATCACACTCGATTTGCTGACAGCTTTTAAAGCTGATCTATATGAGCAAGCTCAGGACAGAAAAAAATCCAGTTTCAGTGCTAAAAATGAACTGTAACTTCTCACTTTTGCTACATGAGCTGACATGATACCCACCAATGAGTAGTTTGGTTGGAACACATTTACAGGTTATAGGCAACAAGCAGATACCGAAAGAAAGAAGAATGATAGAAAGAAAAATAAAAGCAAACAAAAAGGACAATATGACAATGAAACTGATACAATGGAAGTTTATAAATGAGTGAAACCAATTAATTGAAAACAGTAAGTCATTTTAGTAAAGATTACCTGGTAATATTCTAACCTGCACACTTTTACACAGTAGACCGTGATGTTACTACTGCACTACAGCAGAGCTTGACATGTCGTTTACAAATAAACCAGTTGAACCAGTCATTTTCTCCCTTTGTAAAGTTCAGTTTAACACCCGAAGTTTACCTACTATAGGCCAATCTCTGATAACTGTGAAGCCGAACTGCGTCTTGTGCTAAGTGGCTAGTGGTGCGTGTGAAATCTGCACATTTCATTACCACTGTTTTTTTTTCTATGCTAAATGAAAGGGCTAAACCCAGTATTCGGGTCCAAACACTACATAAAAACTGCCAGACAAGGAATTGGAAGTTAACTGATTGAGTGTTGTGACAGTTTAGCAATGGCAAAAAGTTCGGGCATGATTGAGTACTCTGATTGGAGGAAGACATGTCTAACATGTGAAGGGTCAACCCTTGAGTAATTTTAATCAGAACATAGATAGCAAGCCTTAACACTAAGTCACTTAAAAGCGATAACGTGGTCTGAAGGACACTGCTTGGAACTTCACAGGGCTCTTCTACAACCCTGAACAGCTATTGCAGTATCTTTGGTCCACCTTGGCAATGGGCAGCAGTGGAGGTGACCTGTAGAAATGAGAATAGCAGTTCCAGCAGTGAGGGCATCCATGTCTAACATCTTGCATAATCTCAACAATTCAACTAGACAGAGGGGTGGAAAATAACAGCAGAGGCATACAACTGCCAGTTGGCTCTTTGAAGCACCATAGTCTGTCAATCTGGTGTCAGCAAAGCAGCAACAGGATCACTAGAACATGGTTACAGTCACTAGTATTGTAATGTACTGAACAGTGCATGAAGCAGTGAGACTGGAGGAAAGACAATTAGATCGATAGCTGAAAGGTGCCATGGGCAGCACTGAAGTGGATAGGAATATCAGGATTGAAAAGAGGGATCATCAGTAAAAAGCTGGTCCATACCAGATGAAGTGGTAATCCCCCATAAGACTTGGCGCTCATTGAAACCCCCAAGTATGAAAAAAAGGGGGGGGGGAGTTGTTGGAATAAGGTGGTTCACTAAATATAAGTGCAATGCCTGGAGTAATGTAAATGTTGCAAGGGGTGATCACTGAGGCCGTTTTCACTATCACTGCTTTTACTTCTAACATGGTACCAAGGGGAATCCACTCACTGATTACATCTGTACAAACCAATGTACAGATACCTCCAGATGCCCTCTCAGGGCCTGCACAGTTCCAGCAGTGTGCATAACCACCAAGGAGCGGTGGGGAATTGTGATCAGTGAAGCGCTTCTTTTTTGTAGAACAACATAAATTGCTGGACAGGAGCAAATAAGATGTAGGTCCAGCAGGTGACTGTCATATTCATTTCAGTTCCACCGAATCATCACATAGTACAGGCATCCAGGAGAACTGGTCACACCCTACGATCACTGCCTGCACCCCAACATCAATGAACAATGGTTCAGAATCTAACAATGTTGGGAATCTGGAGGAGAGGGGAGGGGGGGAGAGGTGGCCGCCGCCGCCGGCGCCACCACCAACACCACCACTGGTGGTGGCTAGGATTCTTGCAAGGACCTATCTGCAAGCATGGGGACAGATGAAGAGCAGACAGCCCTGGGACCCACATGTTGCCATCCTTAGCAGGTATCTGGCCTCAGGAGTGATGGCTATGACTTTCACATGATGAACAGGATGTAGGCATCCATTTTTTATGCACCTCAGTATATGACAGGTGCTCAATACATTTATATTCTTGCATTTTCTATTATTTATTGAAAATTGGGCAAATCACTGTATATGGAAGGAGGAGGATCCATGCAACTGAAACACAGTGTTGATTGTTCACTAGGACTACCTTCGTGCAGTGATCATCTGCAGTTACCACACTTAGTCCACCCTGCACTGTACACCATTACTTTTTATGGGAGGACATTCCTGTCAAAAGCTAAGCTGGCACCTATAGTTATTCTATTACCCTTTGAACCTTCCTGAATGTATCTGACAAAACGTACACCTTGTCACTTGAGATTAGCCCACAGTTATTCTACTTGTAGCACAAGGTCTCAGTGTAAGACAATTCCTTGGTCCACATTCAAACCCATATCTGTGGTAATAACGCTGCTACACCACCCAGGTGTTTGCATGCTTGAAGAACTGCAGATTTTCCAACAGACGTGGCATTTATCAACAACGATCCATTTTGTTTTTTTCCCAATGAATCAACTTCAATTGTACCTTCAACCTGTTCCACAAAAAATAACAGCTTGTTGCAATTAAAGTATCCCATCAGTTCAGGTACATACTAAATATTGGATAAATTGTTTCACTCTTAAGACGTCTGGCTTACGTCTCTTCCCATGGGGGTAACCAAGGTAGGGAAAGCAGTAGGGTTGTAACTGCCACCATTGTAGTTTCAGTTCCTGCCTAAAGAGAGCTGGATTAGAACGACCATTGTTCCAATGTAATTTAATTCATTTCTTGTGTGAAATGTCCACCTTGATGGCACCTACTCTTATCAAGGGTTCTCCCCACAGATGCCACTTGCCCACAGACCCCTCAGAAAGACTGACATCTATTCCTTGACGTGTGGGGAGCTAGCATCTTAGGGCATCAGCAGCGTTATCCCTGCATTGTCGGGGCTAAATCGAATTGGTATGTAACTCCAACACATCCGGTAATGGCACTGGCTTTGAAGCCCATTGAAGAGCCTACACATGTACTGTACACAGATCTTTAATAATCTATCCAGTAGACGCTGTTTAAGCTGCTCTTCCCTAGTTGGCCCACACTACTGAAGAACAGTTTTCCAAGGTCAAACCTTAAAGAAGGTCACAAATTACATCCAAAAGAATGAAAGAATATTCCAAAGATGCCAGAACCTAGTCAACACCCAGGTTGACATCAAAGGCTGGCACTGTAAGTAAGAGCAGGAAGAATGGTCCAATAAGAGACTGCAGCACAGGAAAGGAAGTAGGTGTTGCAATAGCTTGGGGGCACCATGCTCAACTGAAGAGTCTTGAGCCCCTTGAAAGGGTCGGAACTTTACTTGTACCTTGCATACCAAGAGACAATTTTTCTCCCAAGGAAATTAGTAATTCTGAGGGATGATTCGTACTACTGGTGCAATGTTTAGACTTAGGCGATCCAGTGATCTGCCAAATCAGTCTCACAATATAATTTCTCCTACCTACGCTACAACCACTTGCTCCCACTTTCCAAATATTTTCCTTTAGTTTCAGTTCTTTCTACAGACAATCTAAATTTCCTCCATCTTTTATCCTTATATTTTTTTGTCAGAGCTTTATGTCCTGCTTCTCATACCTTGAAAGGTGTAATTTTCTCTTGCACACCGTCTGTTTCCCATTCGACAGCTCTGCGTCTACGGCTTTATATTTCCCCATCTAGCCACTCTGACATTTTGCACTTTGTGTCAATTAACATTTACACTTCTGTGCGCTCTTTTTGCCAGCTTCATTTGATACTACCCATTTGTTTTCTGTTGCATTCACTTCCTTTGATTCAGTCAGCAACAACCGGTTGTCATCCTATATCTTTTCTATGTATACAATTTTCTTTCATGATTTAATTGGTCTCTGCACAAAATTCTATCAGACAGCTTCCATGTAATTCCTTTCCCCATTGATATTCTGTTTTTCCTTCTCTTCCATTTCCTAAAATTAGATTCCAGTCTCCAACCCCCCCCCCCAAAAAAATCACCAATTTTTGACCCTTTTAACATACTATATTATGTCTTCCATTTCACCACACATTTTATCCTTATCTCCATAATCTGTGGAGCTAGTACTACTATACTACTGTCATGGGTGTGTGTGCTGTAATAATGTGTTCACATTGTTGTTTGCAGTACCTCACTTCTATTCCCATGTTCTTATTCAGTATTAGATCTACTCCTGCATCACTTTTATCTGATTTTGTGTTTGGTGCCATTATGAGTTTACCTGAACTTTCAGCCATTCAGAGTACCAAATCAGCAAAGCGATGGTTAAAATATTAGAAGACCAGATCAATAAATAATCCAGACCTGCCCAGTAATTAATTACTGGAAAGGTTGCTGCCCTCTTTGGGAACTACATACTCCCGCTGTCAGGAAAGTTCCCAGATAGTTTTTTTAATTCTAAGTTTGCTATACTAAAAAGAATTTTTTTTATATTATCTAGTATGTGTGCATCCGTGAAATTACCTTGGCCACATTTCCGCACAAACTCACGAGGTGGCTGGGTTGTGCTTAGCAACACACTGCTTGGATTCTTGGTGCATTAGTTACGCTGAGACAATCAATGCTGATTGTGAGTGAAGAGTGAACATTAAGGTCTGCGTGAAGCTTAGGAACATCCCTATGAAACGTAGACAATGATTAAGCAAGCATATCCATGGGAGCCACTTTCAAGACAATCTCAGACAGGGTTGCCCTTCTAAAGCACATACTAACGCATACTTTGAGAGTGTAAGGCAATTATTGCAAGAAGACTGTCATGTAACTGTGCTTGCAACATCAAAAGAATTTAATTCGAATTGTGATATGTGGCATAAGATCTTGCATAAAGATTTAGGGAAATGGAAACTTAATCCAAAACTCCTCCCCCAACACACTAACAGACAAACAGAACGAGAAAAGATGATGAATTTCTGCTGCTACTGTGGACAGCCAAACATGATCCCACATCTCTCTCAGAGATTACAGCTGGAGAAGAAAGTTGATGCTACCACTATGAAAAGCACATAAAGCTTCAAAGTTCTCAATGGCAGAATCCTGGATAACCAGCCTCCAAAAAAAAAGTCAAAAAGACAACCTTCAAGAACAAAGATAATATGTAGCCCTTTATTTTATAGTAAACTGTTAGTTCACTATGAGTAAGTTCCTCCAGATCAAACAGTGAACCAAACACTCTTCATCGAAGTCTTAAAACATTTGCAACAAGCAATTTGATGTCTCCACACTGATTTGTGGCATTCTCAAGACTGGTTCTTACTGCATGACAATGCAAGCCCCAAACTGCACAAGCGAAAAGGTAACGAAAAAAACATCCAACAAGCTGTGACAAATGAGCTTACAAGTATCACATTTGAAAATTTCTCTGTTTGCTTCCAAGGCCTCCAGAAACACTGGCAAGGGTACTACTACTACTACTACTACTACTACTACTACTACTACTAGAGCTAGGATCATTACTTGGTAAGTGCAATTTCTTGGAGCTTTTCTGACAAAGGTAATATATTTAAGTGACCTCTAAATATGCCCGAAATATTGCTGCACCAATATAACAGCTTAACTCTGTGTGCACCCTGATGGAATACCTATATTGATATGGAATCCCTACATTAATTTGCAGCTGAGTTACCCTATCTTAATCATTTACCATAAGTCCCTTTAACATAATAATGCTCAATAGTTTGAAGAAAACCCATGTCCCACCTGTCCACAATAAGGGTACCAGAAGTAACAAGACTACCATCGAACATACATTTGTTGTAGAATCTTAGAACATCTTCTCAGCTCAAATGTAATGAGGCATTCTATAGAATAACAACCTCCTCAGTGTCAACCAGCCTGGATTCTGAAAAAAACCACTTAAAACTCTCACAGACATCCTGAAATCCTTGGAGGCCGCATGGAGGACTGCCACACATTCGTAGTCAACTTAGTGGCACACAATTTTTGTTGTGCGTGCCGAGACAAAGCTGAAAAACCTCGCGACGTAAAAACGAATGCAGGTCAGTTATTGGAATGCCAATCTCCATAAGCGGTTTCCATGTAGCCTGTGTGGGCAGCCTGTAAGCAAGTTCGTTGCCTGGGATTCAGACGTGTCCTGGGGTCCACACAAACATCACTGAATGACCGGACCTTCCCAGGGCATAGATGGACTCCTGGATGATAACTACCACAGGATGACAAGGTAGCACTGGTCGATAGCTTGTAGGCTGCTCAAGGAGTCAGTACACAGAAGAAACTGACTCCCCAGGTCATGAAAAAATGTGCTCAAGAGCACGAAATACAGCCACCCGTTCAGCAGTGAAAACACTGCAGTCATCGGGCAAGGAATGCTGTTCAATACGCCTTCCATAGACATTCACGAAGCTCACGTGACCATCAGCCATAGAGCTGTCAGTGTAAACCACTTATGGCTTCAGTACACATCAAGAATCGAGATGAAGTGACAGTGGAGAGCCATGAGGAGAACTGAGTCTTTCGGGCCATGTAAAAGGTCCAGGCAAAGCCGCAGCCTAGGTGTACACCATGGAGGTGTACGCGATTGGATCTGAAGTACAGATGGTAAAGGCAAGGACTCCAATTCTAATAGAAGGGATCGGACGCAAACTGCAATTGTACGCCCTGACCTAGGCCGCCAATGCAAGAGATGCACTGCCTTGGATGGGAAAAGGCGACTGTAATTCGCATGCACAGGAGAACTATGAACGTATGCAATGTAACTGGTGAGCAGTTGTGCACGCCTGAACTGCAATGTAGGGACTCCAGCCTATGCAAGGACGCTGGTCACCAGACTCATCCTAAAAGCCCCCGTTGCTAGGCGAACGCCACTGTGGTGCACATGGTCGAGTAAACGCAATGCTGAGGGCACCGCTGAACCATAAACCAGACTCCCACAGTCAAGGCGGGATTGAGCAAGGGCTCTGTATAGCTGCAGCAGCGTACAACGATCTGCTCCACAGTTTCTGTTGCTCAGGCAGTGGAAGGCATTGAGGTGCTGCCAGCACTTTCACTTAAGCTGATGAAAGTGAGGAAGCCAAGTCAATTGGGCATCGAAAACCAGTCCCAAAAATTGATACGTCTCCACTACAGTGAGGTAAAGTTCTCGTTCTGGATCAATGGTGTGACACCATCAGAATTGCTTAACACATGACTTCGCGGCAGAAAACAAAGCTGTGGGGTAGAGCCCATGCCTGCGGCTTGTGGATGGATCCCTGAAAGTGCCGCTCAGCTACACCAGTACTGGTGGAGCAGAACGAAATGCAGAAGTTGTGTGCATACAGAGATGGTGAGAGCTCCCGCTAGACTGTTAATGGCCACTAAAAATAGAGATACACTGTGGGACCCCATTCTCCTGGAAATGAGGGGGAGGGGTGGAACTACTGGAGGCACCAAATTGGGACACGGAAAGTATGAAGCGACAGGATATTCTGCATAAAACTCTAGAGCGGGCCTCTGATACCCCACTCGTATAATGTGCCAAGGATATGATCTCACCAGGTGGTGTCATATGCTTTTCATAAATCGAAATCTGGAAAAGGCTGTTCGGATGGCAGACTCGAGGGACAAGATTATCAGCAGTACAGTGACCCAGGTGGAAGCCGCCCTGGCACGGAGCCAGTAGGCCACGTGACTCCAGGACCGAACCCAACCACCGACACACCATACATTTCAGCAGCTTACAAAAAACGTTGGTGAGGCTGATGGGCTGATAGCTATGCACATCAAGCAGGTTTCTGCCGTGTTTTAGCACTGGTATGATAGCACTCTCCTGTCAGTGCACTGGAAAGATGCCATCGCACCAGATCGGGTTGAAGATCACAAGGAGATGTCACTTGTAGCAAGACAAGACATGATTAATCATCTGACGGTGGATCCGATTGGGCCCAGGAGCTGTGTTGGGGGAATGTGCAGGGCCACTTAGGAGCTCCCACTCTGTAAATGAGGTGTTCTAGGGTTCACTGTGGCATTTAGTGAACAAGAGGACTTTCCATTCAATCTGCCGTTTGAGAGTGCAAAAGGCTGGGGGTAATTCTCCGATGCAGAGGCGTGAGCATAGTGCTCAGCAGTTATGTTTGCAGCTAACACGCCATTTATGTGAACATTGGGAACACCTGTTGGCGTCTGGTACCAAAAAACTCGTTTGATCATTGGCCAGGTGATGTAAGGCACCCAATGGTTGACATGTACCTCTCCCAGCACTCCTGTTTCCGCCTTTTGATGAGATGGTAAACGCGGGTGCCGAGTCGCTTAAAGGCTATGAGATGCTCCAGGGAAGTGTGCCACTTATGCTGCTGTAGAGCTCACCGACACACCTTAATTGCCTCAGCGACTGCCGGCGACCACCAATGGACTGTCTTTCGCCGGGGGCCTCACTAAAGAACGACGGATTGCGTTTTTCGCTACAGAAATGATCGTCGTCGTTACCTGCTCAATCACCACATCGATGTTAACATGTGGGGGGAGATGGTGAAAGCAGAGGTGAAGGCTTCCCAGTCTGCCTTGTTTAAAGCACATCCAGGCAGGCATCTGTGGGCCTGATGCAGGGGCAGTTACAGGAAGATGGGGAAGTGGTCACTACCACACAGGTCGTAATGTGCTCTCCAGTGGATAGATGGGAGAAGGCCAGGACTGCCGAATAATGTGCCATGTGCCACACTGAAATGTGTAGCGGCCCCAGTATTTAAGAGGCAGAGGTCCAGTTGTGACAGTAAATTTTCGACATCTCTACCTTGGCCAGTAAGAACTGTGCCACTCCACAAGGGGAGGAGGGGGGGGGGGGGGGGGGTTATGAGTGTTAAATCTCCCGAAAGTAGGAAAGGTTTAGGGAGCTGACCAATTAATTAGTGCAGCCAATGCGTTCAGGGCTACTGCACCATCTGGAGGAAGATATACATTGCAAACAGTTATTTCATGAGTCATCCTTATTCTCACAGCCACAGCTTCAAGAGGGGTTTGAAGGGGCACAGTTTCACTGCAGACTGGGTTTAGGACACAAACACAAACTCCAACTGACACTCGAGTATAGTCGCTTCGGATCCTGTAATATCCCTTATGCCGTGGAGGGCTGAGGTACGCATTGCCGAGAACCAGGTTTCCTGGAAGACAATGCAGAAAGCAGGTGTACAGCTTAACAGTTGCCGTAGCCACGCGGTGGAAAAAACTGTCGCAATTCTACTGGAGGATGACTTCATCGTGAGACTGGGAAGGCATGGAGTTTATGCCTCAGGGTCACCTGCTGCCACCTACTTATTGCCTGAGAAGTCTATATCCATGGTCTCTGAGGGTCCGGCGAGATCTAGGTCCTCAGCAGATGCCAGAATCTCCACCTCATTCACAGATGCAGAGCTTGTACATAGCAGTGGTGTGGGTGCCGCCACAATTCCCTTGATCTTGGGATCTTTTTGGATTTCTCTCGCTGCTCCTGGGGTTTCCCTGGCTGGGAAGACTTCACTGATTCAGTCTCCGGGACTGAGGATGAGCGCAAAGCCCTACAACCGGTTGCTTTTGGGCTCTTCAGCCACTGGCGGGTGGCATCTTTCCCACTAGCAAAAACCTGGGAATGGAGCGATGCAAGGGACCCCTTCCTAGGGAGAAAAGCCGAGAAAGATTTACACTTCTCTGGCAAAGAAGTGGGGACTGATATCCGTAATGGTTGGGGAGTGGGGGGGTATTGCTCCTGAAGCAGGTGGTGCAGCAGCAACAGGGAGGGAAGTGCTCCCACCATCAACGGGGCAGGTGTAGTCTTCTGGCTCAGAGGTGACTGGGTTTGCGGAGCTGATGGGGCTAGAACTGTTTTAGCGGCAGGGTAAGACGATGTCATACGTA
Organism: Schistocerca americana; assembly: GCF_021461395.2. Lineage (NCBI taxonomy): Eukaryota > Metazoa > Arthropoda > Insecta > Orthoptera > Acrididae > Schistocerca > Schistocerca americana. Next base: position 876,738,924 of record NC_060119.1, read on the forward strand.
CAGGATGTATATGTTCAAATTTCCTCTTAGTCTCAGTGTAGGTCAGTTGGTCTAGGGTCTTTTACTCCATGATTTTCCTTTCTTTCTGGAGAATCCTGCAGTCAGGCAAGGAAGGCAAATGGTGCTCTCCGGAGTTGACACATTTGGGAGGCAGGGCACATGGAGTATTGGGATGTGATGGGCATCCGTAATGTAGACATGTGATGCTGGAAGTACAGCGGGAAGACATACGGCCAAATTTCCAGTACTTCAAGCATGGCATAGGGGGAGGAATATAGGGCTTTACATCACAGCGGTAGACCATCACCTTGACATTCTCGGGTAATTTATCACCCTCGAAGGCCAAGATGAAGGCAGCAGTGGCAACCTGTTTATCCCTCGGGGCCCCGATGGTATTGCATAACGAAATGTACACTTCACCACTCTAAATTGGCACACACCTCATCGTCCGACTGCAAAAGAAGGTCCCTGTGAAATTTGATACTGTGGACCATATTTAAGCTTTTGTGGGGCATGATGGTTACAGAAACATCCCCCAGTGTGTCACAAGCGATTAACGCCTGTGAGTCAGCATAGGATGATGATTTGATCAAGAATGACCCAGATATCATTTTGGACAAGACTTCCACCTATCCAAACATGCCCTCTAAATGTTCAACAAAAAACTGAGGCTTCGTCATGAAAGATTCCCCATCAGTTATCTAACATACAATGTACCGGGCCGAAGAAGAGCTGCTGCCATCCTTAGCCTGACGTTCCTGCCATGGCCTGGCCAGGGAAGGGAACGATTTGGGGGTCGTACTTCTGCGTGTTTAATTGAGCCCGTGAACACTTAGAGACTGCTGGCGTTTGACCGCCAGCAAGAGATTATGTACTGCACTTCATCGCGTGTCATCTGCCCTCTTGGCACCTACTCCAATCAGGGGCCCTCCCCATGGACACCACTCAGCCACAGTGAAGGCCACCTGGCAGGATGGCCATTGCCGGGAGTCCCGATGCCCCAGCGTGACGCGCATCTGCTCCTCAGCGTACGTGGAGAGTTAATGGCGCAAGCATCAGCAGAGTGATCCCTGTGAGATGGCTCTGAGCACTATGGGACTCAACTGCTGAGGTCATTAGTCCCCTAGAACTTAGAACTAGTTAAACCTAACTAACCTAAGGACATCACAAACATCCATGCCCGAGGCAGGATTCGAACCTGCGACCGTAGCGGTCTTGCGGTTCCAGACTGCAGCGCCTTTAACCGCACGGCCACTTCGGCCGGCTCCCTGTGAGATCAGGGGGCTACAACCTACATGGCAGCCTGACTACAATGGACTGGCGACCGTGCTGGATATCAGGTACAACCAAGTCCATTATCATCGTCAGCGTAGAAACGATACTGTAAAGTTGATAGAGGAGGGTGAACTCACCCGACAGTTGGAGAATGAGCTGAAGTGCAGATCCATGCGGACAAAGGATGCGATAGGTCTCTCAGCTCAGAATGGACACGATTCACCATGTAAGGCACCCTCCCCAATTGGCTTGCTCTTGGGGAAAATTATGAAAAAAGGCTGAAACATTTGAGACTCCTTTTAGTTGCAGGAATACCTCGGGTCCCTTCTAACCCTTGGACCTGAAGGTGGTGGGGGTGGGGATGTGTGTAGAGATGGGTAGCATGAACCGTCACACATTTGTTTAATCCAAGGGAGTGTAACAGGGATGCCGAAGAAATTTGACTGGAAGACACCAAGATACGAGCAATCTACGTCCACTTACAAAGTTTAACACACTAACTTAAAATTATGACTCAAAGTATACAACAACCCTGTATGTATTGCTCCCATAATGATCACAAAGAGAAAATTAAAGTAATTACAGTGTGCACAGAGCTGTGTTTAAACAACCATTCTTCCTATGCTTGATATGTGAATGGGATGAACTAATAACCGGTACAATGGTTAAGTACCCTCTGCCATGTAGTTTGCACAGGGTAGCTACAGATGTTGATATTGAGCCTCGCAAACTATTCTACAGGCAAATCCACAGTTCATGTTGAGGAGGTGGGGAGAGGGAGGGAGGGGGCAATGACTACATCACAGTGAATAAATTCTACAGAATGTGACTGCCCTTTACCCCCTGCAAATTTTAACTGATTACATGTCCTTAATATAAACAGTAATAGTACATACAAAGCTAAAAGAAACTTATATTTGGACAGATATAGGAAACACTGGGCTTTTCATTGCAGCTTCACTCATATAGCTGACATCTCTTCCTCCACCTCTACGATCTCAACGTGTCAGTCTCCTCCGTCCCCTTTATCTGTTCATCTCATTCTCCCCTCTCTCACTATCCCTCCCCCAAAAAAAACCCTCTGCCCAGCCATTCCCATTAACATATGTAGCCCCTGTAAAAAGATGTTGATAAACCACACCAACAGCATTGCACAACATGCCTTTCATGCATGTTGTGGACATGGAAAACCGTTTCTTGTCCCTGACAGGAATGTTGCACTGCTTTCACACAATCCACTTGTCATGCAGGGCAGTCTATACACCATGTGCTGGGAAAAACTTTTTTTGTATCCCCACTCCGACTGGAGTGAGGCGGTTATAAACTTCACAGTACTAATACTTGTTAGGCCTGTCGTTTCTGTGACAAATTTGTCTGAAATCACACACACACACACACACACACACACACACACACACACACACACACACACACACACACACACACACCTTTGTCTCTATAACGAGACGAAAATTTACTTTAAGATGCATAACCAATTAAATTGAGCAAATAATTTAGCATCTTAGGGAATAATGGCTGTAAAGATTAAGATGAAGGGTTAGTTATTTAAAAATGGTACTTACTCAAGCAGAAAAATATGCTGCAGGTACGAAGGTAGCAAAGTGATTAAACATAAATGGAATGTAACAGCTATTGAAGAGAAGATTAGCACGATATAATATGCTGAATGAAATAAAAATATTTGGAAATTTAAAGGATGTGGGAAGATGGAATGAAAATTTGCTAGAGACACAACTGAAAGATAGGTTTAAATACAATAAAACAAACATGTTTGGTAGTCATTTCTTCAGTTCAGATGGCAGATGACACTGTAATTACAGACAGGCACAACTGTCAAAACATTTTAAAACTGTTTTGATATTTAAATCACAAGACAGAAGAGAAACAGCTGACAAGAGAATGACATCCAATGGAGAAGTCTAAGAAGAGGCCTTGATCCTGCAGTGGCTGTGAAATGGGTGATCAATTCTTCCTGTAATCTGTCCATATTACTCATTAAAGCAACCCAGCCACTGTGCCAACTTACTTCAACATGACTAGTACCGCCATGTTCCATTTCAACATAGTGCACTCTGTTGCCTCCAGTGAAAGCTCAGAACGTGATCATAAAAACCATTGCCTGATTGCCACATCTGCTTCTTGTCAACATAAACATTTACAGAAAATGAGGAGAAGTACAGAACTGACAAAATATGATAAAACATGTAAGAAAAATGTTATATTTGCATAAGTCAGTGCATAAATTACAGCATGAGGGGGACAATACCGAATGAAGCGAGATTCAATACACTACATCACAAAAAGGAGGGAGAATACTAAGTTGGGTTGAGTTGTTTGGGGAAGGAGACCACACAGCGAGGTCATCGGTCTCATCGGATTAGGGAAGGAAGTCGGCCATGCCCTTTCAAAGGAACCATCCCGGCATTTGCCTGGAGCGATTTAGGGAAATCGCGGAAAACCTAAATCAGGATTGCCAGATGCGGAATTGAACAGTCGTCCTCCCGAAGAATACTAAGTTTGTGAAAATGTCACAGCATACGTCACATACAATGTGACTTCAGGGCTAGCAGGGAGACAGAAAAAAATTGTTTTGTCTAAGGTAATTGGTCTGAAAAGATGCCACCATAAACTACGCACATTTTTATCTGTGTTTATAATGTGTTAGAATTTTCTTTACTCCTTGGACAGGCTTAAGAGCTTAAACTGAAGTCAACAATGATCAATAAATGTTAAAATATACTTTATGGAAAGCATCAGTAATTATTCACATACCCAGCAACAGTGGCCAACCTGCAGCTGCGAAATCAAAATTTTAACAATAATGCTGCAATGCTTGCAACCTAATTTCATTTCATGCTGGCACAAACATAACAGTTTCTACCTATCAACTGTCAACTGTCTTGGTGGTCATGTTAGTGTTTCACCAGAATGGATTTTTCACAACAAAATCATGCCAAAGGTTAAGAAAGAAAAGGTGTGCACTTTCAATAGCATTAAACAGTTTCAAAACTGATAGCAACATTCTGCAAAGTGGATACTGCAGTTCATGAAAGCATCAAAGAAGCAGAGTAAACCAGCATATCCAGAACATACATACACTTAAAAGAACATTCCAAGTTGAAATTTAAGCAAGCTACTCTCCTACACGCATTCACCTCTGGATCTGAAAAGCAGTGATCACTGAATGAGTTTAGTGCGGATCTTGCCATGGCATTAACCCAGTCAGGGATTCCAATCCACAAGATAAACAATCCTGCATTCACAGTTCTTGAGCAGTACACATGAAGGTCAATACCAGATGAAAGAATTCTGAGAGAAAAGTCAGTTTATGAGAATCATTTTACAGAATATAATAGCAGCTGTTGGCAAACATGAAGTGGGATATTTTGAATTCCTTGATTTTTCCATTACGTGGTGATGGGTAAAACCAATGACTTAAAATTTACAAACTCGAGAAGACAAATGCCTGCATGATGATGCAGTTATTCAATGATACTTGTGAACCTGTGTCCATGGCACAAGAAACATGAAAAAAAAAAATCAGCTTCTGGTGACTGATCAAGCACACTACACGCTTTTGGCTTTCCAATAATTTACGGGCATGTACGCGAACTTCTACTATGTGACGTGTATTACATGATCTACATATGGAGAATTACTTCAGAGTAAATGACTTCATTGCTAGTCTGAAAGAAGTTGATGAGTGTTGGGGACATTTGATGGATTTTCTAAAGACAAACGGGAGTTAAATTTGGAGAAGCATTCAAATGTAAAAACCTTTGCAACTTCTACTTCCTTTACAGATGCTAACAAGATATGCTCCATTGATTTACTTCCTTCACAGATGCTGCCAAGATACACTCCATTGATTTCCGTATGTGTCTAGTAGAGTTTCTCCATATAGAAGGAGCTATTGGGCTCAAAGTGCCAGTGACGTGGTGTCAAAAACAATGAAATGATGTGTGTTAATCCTGTTTAATAGAAGCCCGTAAATAGTACTAAAAGTTAATGTAGCTCGTTTAAACCCAAAATTTCATCAGAATCTTTTTGTATGTAGTTTCAGTATCTTTTCCCCCTTTCCTGATCATAAATTGCACCTTAAAACCACTTCACTACTCAATGTCCTGACCACATGCGGAGTAGGTTGTAACACAAAGTGACGGTTCACAAAACTGCCGAACCTGAGCAACACTGGTGTCAGTATTGGTGATGACAGTGGGCAGATCTCCATCAAAACTGAGGACTGCCCTGATTTCAGTATACAAGGCACACAGTCAAAATATGCTGAAATGAAAGTGACAGGAAATCTCATGTTAAAGGCTACGTGCTACGCACAAATAGGAGATCAGCATTTCCTCGGATCGGTGCAGTTGGCATTAAGTCCACCATGCCAGCATGGTTGATTGAGAGACCACTATTTCCCACTGACACACGATTTGTCCATCAGATGAGATGACAGCACACAAGGGAATAGCACACTGATGCACACCACCATCCCGGCATGCTTCTTTGGCGGCTTTGTTGGCTATGTTGTTTCCCTGTATCCTGATGTGTCCAGGTACCCAGCAAAAGATCACCACTTGTCCACAATGTTTGAGCCACTGTAAGGAGTCATGGATGAGCTGAATTAACAGTTCTACAGAATACATTTGGTGGACTGCTTCTAGTGCACTAAGTGTGTTACAACAGGCAAGAAACCTTGCACCATAACACCTTCGAACCCACTACAGTGCTATCATACTGCCATAAAATGCCACACCATAATTTTTGAATTGTTCTATAGGGTGCAACTCTCCTATCAGAGAGAACAGCTGAACAAGAAAGAGCATTTGCTTAGTAGGATCAAACTGTATAAATGACGATGCACATAAAATTGAAGAAAAAGAGGTGTGAAAACGTAATCTAGTGTTCAAATTTTTCTTGTATTGTGTTATGCTTACAATCATTTTGGCCTTCTGAAGACACCAAGGCGGCAGCTTGTTCCGCCCCTATGTGTATTCTGAAATATAATACATCCAGATCTGTGAGACAGTCAGTACCATGTATCCTGAATGGCTTTGTCACATGGGGCCAATTTCCTAGAAAACCACTCCAAGTTAGGGTGGATCACCGCACCAAATGACTGACTATGAGGCAGTGCTGAGATTTTCAAGGTATGTTGTGTCAGGAGGAGGTGCTGCAGAATCCAGATTGTGGCTCACCAGCCACTCCATACACAATACGAACCAACCTGGTATAAGAAGCTTCAGTCTATAACCGAATACTCTCATTGTGAACAGTGTCTAACGTCCTGAAATAGGAAATACAAGCTGAACCATCATAAGCCACGCTCCTTAAGCTAACTGATCTGACAAATGCCCTCTGAAACTGCAGGAGGCAAGAACTGTCGTCAGCTCCCCATGTCTTTATGCTGAAGCATTTTAAAATATTCAATGACTTTAAGCCCTTTATCTGCCAGTCTTTGTAAAATATTGTTCTCATTGTCAGCTCTGGTTCGTTAAAACTTTGATGATCATGGTTAAAATAACGTCTTCTCTGGTGAGAACCCAAAATCAGTTTTACTAGCCTCAGCTTGGAGCCTCCTGATGGTCAGTTTTAGTTGCCTCAACATTGTAAGAGCATAAGACCAGAAGCAGAATACACAAGTTGGGTATAATCTGAACATTAGTATCAACAAATTATTCCATTAGACTTTCACAAAGAAAGAAGCATAATCAACCCTCCAATCATGGGCAATTTTCCTATTTACTACAATAATGATGGAAGCAGAAGAAATGAATTTAAATTTGTGCCACCGCCAGGACTCTGAACCCAGGTCTTCTTGCTTACTATGCAGAAATGCTAACCATTACATCACCGCAGCACTACAGTCAACATTTATGCACGAACTACCCAAGTCAAGTGCCCTCCCCAACACGAACTTCAACTAATATCTTCATACAACCCCATTTGAATCCCAGCTGTGGCATAAATTTTAATTCATTTCTTCTGCTTCCATCATCACCATAGACAAAGATGAGAAATGTCTGGGGGGAAATTTAATTATAAGATCCATTTATCTGCATAGAATCACAGCCAATTTTATTCAATAATTAGAATAGTTATAAGTAATGAATTACAGGAATGTAACATGAAAACAAAAAATTGAATTTAGAAATGATTTTTAATTGACACACAGTGAACATGATTCAGGAAACACAAAAATCACATTCTGCGTTTCTCAGTGTGGTATACCCTGTAGCAACGGTCGACACAAAGGCTTGTGAAAATGGTTACAAAATTGCTGGCATACGAAGATATATGTATAAATGTGTGGGTGAGATTGTGTGTAACCCATGGCTTCTGGTGCACCTGAGCAACAGGAGAAGATTCAACAGGAAAATAATGACTACTGACATACAAACAGCCCAGAAACACCGTGTCAAAAGGAATCTTACAGAGCCGAACACACACGCACAGACAGCTGGAGGAATCAAGCGCCCTATAGTTTATTCACACAAAACAGTTTATTCTGTATTATACTATGAATAAATGTGTTTGAGACAGTATACTAGCTGTGTTGTGAAACAAAAGCAGTAGTCAATGAATGTTTCTGATTTGCTAAGTAGGCACTGGCATATAATGTGACATTTCCTCGCCATGCCTGTGTGCATTAGCGCTGTTCACTAAATTGGGACTATGCGACCACTTTCCGGTTGCTGGAGCAAGTAGGGCAACAATCTAGAGATAATGGACTGGTTTTTCACTTATCACTGTAATGGATGGTAGTCTGGTCATACTAGACTGTTCAAGGGGAAAGTAATTCTCCCATGGCATATAATATTTCTCCATTGGAAACAAATTTTTGAAAGAACCAGCAAGAAGCTTCACTATACAATAGCGCTAATAATGGAAGCAGCAAAAGGTCAATGAATAAGCCTACTTCTGCTCCTGTTGCTGATTGTATGAAAAGGCTAAATGTTAAATAATTTTGTGCATCAGTTAGGAGCTCTCGAAATGTAGTCAGCAGGCAGCCCTCCTGCAGTTGAGATGGCTAATCAAGACACCCTATGAGGAGGTGAAGTGTATATCACGTGAATGAATGGTCTTTAGTGATAAAGTTGTATTGTCAGTATGGAAAGCTTAGAAAGGGTTGGTAAGACGTGTCCCATGAATGGGCATGGAATTCAGTACCTTCAAGGTTTTCCTAACCGACTGTACCCTTTTTGAGAGAGTGCAAGTGCTTGTTAAGAACAGGAATCTTACAGCAGAATTTACAGCTATTAGTTAAGTAGAGGTAGTGTTCAGTTAATGAAGTGAACTTCATAAGGCTCACTTAGCACATGAACTATGCTTCCAAGGAAATTCTTTCGACCTGCTGACAATTGTTTTCTTGCTGTAGGTATTACCAGAGGAAATTGCAGAGAACCAATGCTGTACATATTCCACTAAAGTGGAGGAAATTGCAGAGAACCAATGCTGTACATATTCCACTAAAGTGGTCAGTCTTAAAATAAACTTTGAAGTAAGAGTGGTAGCTACATGGCTTTCAATTATTACTGGACTTATGAAAATTTGAATCCTTTGTGGGTCAACGAGATGTGCAATTGTGAAGAGAACTACATGAGGTCTGTCAATACATTTCCCATTATATCTTCACAGCAGTATGTAGTGTGATTTGCCCTCATGCACAACATATAGATAAGAGCAGATTAATTATGGCCACAGCCAGAAGTACGAATTCGCATAGTCACAGACCCTCTGAGAAGGTTGCTTTTGCCATGCAGTAGTCTGGTTTGATGCAACTTCACAGAACATTCTCTCCTCAATTTCAACTATTCTATATTGAAGCCTTGGTCCATCTTTATAACATTAATACCCACACTGCTCTCCACTGAGTAGTTGTGTTGTCTTCAGTCCACACACCAGTTCAATGAAGCTCCCCACACTAACCTATGCTGTGTAAGACTGTCTCTGCATAATCAAATTAAACATTTGATGCCTCAGGGTGTATCCTAGAAGTATATCCCTTCAATTCAGTGAACTGGGACATGAAATTTTCTTCACTCAAATTATTTCAGCACCTATTCCTTCATTACTCTAACTACTCATACAACTTTTCCCGGTTTCTGAAGCTCCAAATTTCAAAAGCTATCCTATTTTACTAAGTATTTTTTGTTGTTCACATTTCCCTTCCATATAATGCTGTACATGGTATAAATAATTTCTGATTTCAGATTTATATTAGATTTTTTGAAACGCTAACAAGCACTTCTTGCTACTGTCTCTTAAAACTTAACATCCCATTTACTTCAGTCATCACGATTTATTTATGCACATTAGTCATCTGAAAAACACTATGTAATGGTTGCCAGTGAACTGATTGGCTTTACCAATACACAAACTCATTTGGTAGCAAAAAAAAAAGACGACATAAGGCACCTACATTTTAAACTTTCTTGTCCCCATTAATATATATCAAATCTCCATTCACACAACTAATATGAGAGACTAGATGGCTCTTTCTTATTTTCAGAAGGCTGGTTGGTTGGTTTGTGGGATTAAAGGGACCAGACTGCTACGGTCATCGGTCCCTTTTTTCAAGTACTAAAAACACCCACAGAGAATAAAAACGATTAACAGAATAGAGCACAGACGACACAGAACAAGAGAAACTGAGACAAAGACCAGACAAAACAAACTAAAATCACAAAGAGTGTGACGGTGGTTGGCCGACTATAGAAATAAAATAAGGAAAAGCCAACCACTTAAAACACATTAAAAAATCAGTTTAAAACCGGAGGCCAGAGGCCAGAATCAACACAAAACAATAAAATAAAACAGAAACACTCAGATTAAAGAATAAAAACCCCCTGCCCTAATAAAACGTAAAACTAAGGCAGCCATAACAGGGTCATCAGATAAAATGGCAGGGAGCGTATCAGGCAGCGCAAATGTCTGCCTGACCACAGCTAAAAGGGGGCAGGCCAACAAAATGTGGGCCACTGTCAAAGCCGCCCCGCAGCGACATACAGGAGGGTCCTCCCGGCGCAGTAAGTAACTGTGTGTCAGCCGGGAGTGGCCAATGCGGAGCCGACAAAGGACGACTGAGTCCCCGCGGTTGGCTCGCATGGATGACCGCCACACAGTCGTCATCTCCTTAATGGCACGGAGTTTATTGGGCGTGATCCGATCGCGCCATTCAGCGTCCCAAAGCGCCAAAACATTTCGGCGGAGGACTGCCTGCAAATCAGCCTCTGGGAGGCCAACATCCAGAGACGGTTGTCTCGTGGCCTCTTTCGCCAGGCGGTCAACATGTTCATTGCCCGGGATACCAACATGACCGGGGGGTCCACACAAATACTACAGAGCGGCCGCAACGCGCAAGAGTATGCAGGGACTCGTGGATAGCCATCACCAGACGAGAACGAGGAGAACACTGGTCGAGAGCTCGTAAACCGCTCAGGGAATCGCTACAGATAACGGAGGACTCACCTGAGCAGGAGCGGATATACTCTACTGCTCGAAATATGGCGACCAGTTCAGCAGTGTAAACGCTGCAGCCAGCCGCCAAGGACCGTTGTTCGGAATGGTCCCCTAGAGTTAGCACATACCCGACATGACCAGCAACCATCGAACCGTCGGTGTAAACAATTCCAGAGCCCAGATACGTGGCCAGGATGGAATAAAAGCGGCGGCGGAAGGTCTCTGGAGGGACCGAGTCCTTCGAGCCCTGTGCCAAGTCGAGCCGAAGGCAAGGGTGAGGAACACACCACAGGGGTGTACACAGAGGTGCCCGGAAAGGAGGTGGAACAGGGAAAAACCCAAGCCCGCAGAGAAGCTCCTTGATGCGTACGGCGATCGGACAACCCGACCGGGGCCGCCGGTCTGGCAGACGGACGACTGACTGCGGGAACAGGACACGGTAATTTGGATGCCCGGGCAAGCTAAAAACATGGGCAGAATAAGCAGCCAGTAATTGTTGGCGTCGTAACCGCAGTGGAGGGAGACCTGCCTCAACAAGGATGCTGTCCACAGGGCTGGTGCAGAAGGCACCAGTGGCAAGTCTGATCCCGCTGCGTAGTATTGGGTCCAGCACCCGCAACGCAGAGGGGGATACTGAGCCATAAGCCAGGCTCCCAAAATCCAGGCGGGACTGGATTAACGCCTGGTAGAGCCGCAACAGGGTAGATCGGTCGGCGCCCCAGCGGGTGTGGCTCAAGCATCTCAGAGCGTTTAGATGCCGCCAACACGCCTGTTTAAGCTGCCGGATATGAGGCAGCCAAGTCAATCGGGTATCGAAAACCACCCCCAAAAACCTGTGTGATTCCACCACTGAAAGAAGTTCGCTGGCAAGATAAAGCCGCGGCTCCGAGTGGACAGTGCGTCGCCGGCAGAAATGCATAACGCAGGTCTTGGCTGCCGAAAAGTGGAACCCATGAGCCACAGCCCAAGACTGCGCCTTGCGGATAGCAGCCTGTAGCTGACGTTCAACAACTGCAATGCCAGGAGAGCTGTAATAAAGGCAGAAGTCGTCAGCATACAGGGAAGCGGAGACAGAATTTCCCACGGCCGCAGCGAGCCCGTTAATGGCTATTAAAAACAGGCAGACACTTAAAAGAGAACCCTGTGGCACACCGTTCGCCTGGACGTGGGTGGAACTATATGAGGCTGCGACTTGCATGCGGAAGGTACGATACGACAGAAAATTTCTGATAAAGATCGGCAGAGGGCCCCGAAGACCCCATCCATGAAGCGTAGAAAGGATGTGATGACGCCATGCCGTATCGTACGCCTTCCGCATGTCGAAAAAGACAGCGACCAGGTGCTGACGGCGGGCAAAGGCAGTACGGATGGGCGACTCCAGGCTCACCAGATTGTCGGCGGCGGAGCGGCCTTTACGGAACCCACCCTGAGACGGAGCCAGAAGGCCCCGAGACTCCAGTACCCAAGTCAAGCGCCGGCTCACCATCCGTTCGAGAAGCTTGCAAAGATCGTTGGTGAGGCTAATGGGGCGGTAGCTGTCCACCTCCAAAGGGTTCTTGCCTGGTTTCAGAATGGGGATAACGATACTTGCCCGCCATTGTGACGGAAACTCACCCTCGACCCAAATACGGTTGTAAAGGTCGAGGAGCCGTCGCTGGCAGTCCACTGAGAGGTGTTTCAGCATCTGGCAGTGGATGCTATCTGGTCCAGGAGCGGTATCAGGACAAGCGGCAAGGGCACTGCGGAATTCCCACTCACTGAATGGAACATTGTACGATTCTGGATGGTGGGTGCGAAACGAAAGGCTCCAACGTTCCATCCGCTCTTTAATGGAGCGGAAGGCCAGGGGGTAATTCGCAGAAGCGGAACTCATAGCAAAATCCTCTGCCAAGCAGCTTGCAATGACGTCTGAGTATGTACAAACTGCTCCATTCAGTGAGAGCGCAGGGACGCTGGCAGGGGTCCTATAGCCGTAGACGCGTTGAATCTTCGCCCAGACCTGCGATGGAGTGACATGGAGGCCAATGGTGGACACATACCGCTCCCAGCACTTCTCCTTGCCTTGGCGGATAAGCAGGCAGGCCCGCGCGCGCGCGCAGCCGTTTGAAGGCAATAAGGTGGTCTACGGAGGGATGTCGCTTGTGACGCTGGAGCGCCCGCCGGCGATCTTTAATCGCTTCAGCAATCTCAGGCGACCACCAAGGCACAGCCCTCCGCCAAGGGGACCCAGAAGAACGGGGAATGGCAGATTCGGCGGCAGTAACGATGCTGGTGGTGACCGATTGAACCACCGCATCAATGTCATCACGAGAGAGAGGCTCAATAGTGGCAGTGGAGGAAAACAAGTCCCAGTCAGCCTTATTCATAGCCCATCTGCAGGGGCACCCAGAAGAGTGGCGCCGTGGCAGTGACAGAAAGATTGGAAAATGGTCACTACCACACAGGTTGTCATGCACACCCCATTGGACAGACGGTAAGAGGCTAGGGCTACAGATTGAAAGGTCAATGGCGGAGTATGTGTCATGCGCCACACTGAAGTGTGTGAAGGCACCAGCATTCAAAATCGAGAGATCGAGCTGCGACAATAAATGCTCAACAGTGGCGCCTCGACCTGTTGCCACTGACCCACCCCACAGAGGGTTATGGGTGTTAAAGTCGCCCAGTAACAATAAAGGTGGCGGCAATTGGGCTATCACCGCAGCCAGGACATGCTGCGCGACATCACCCTCCGGTGGAAGGTAAAGGCTGCAGACGGTAATACCCTGCGGCGTCCACACCCTAACAGCGACAGCCTCTAAAGCTGTTTGTAGAGGGACAAACTCGCTGTGAAGAGAGGTAAGGACATAGATGCAAACGCCACCAGACACCCTTTCATAAGCTGCTCGGTTCTTATAATAACCCCGATAGCCACGGAGGGCAGGGGTGCACATTGCTGGAAACCAAGTTTCCTGCAGAGCAATGCAGAGGAAAGGGTGAAGGCTGATAAGTTGGCGGAGCTCAGCTAGATGGTGGAAGAAACCGCTGCAGTTCCACTGGAGGATGGTTTTGTCCATGGCTGAGAAAGGCGTGACGGGACTGGGAAGGCAGATTATGCCGCTGAGTCACCTGCTGCCTCTGATTGAGCACCTGCGCTAGTGCTATTCATGGCGTCTGAGGGACCGGCAAGTTCGTGGGAAGGGAGGGACCCAAGGGACCCCTTGCGAGCGTGAGAAGCCGAAGAAGTTGAACACTTCTCCGGCTTATAAGCGGGGACCGATGTCCCCGATGGGGGGGGGGGGGGGGGGGAGTGGGGGGGGGGGGGGGATGGTATTGCTCCTGAGGTAGGTGGCACAGGAGCAACCCGGTGGGTAGAGGCCCCCACTGGCAAGGGGGCAGGAGGAGTTGTACCACTCGTCGATCCGCCCGGAAGTCGCGGAACTGATGGGGCGAGCACAGGTGTTGTAGCAGCGGCGTAGGAAGACGTCATTCTCACTGGATGTAATCGGTCATATTTCCTTTTGGCCTCAGTATAAGTCAGTCGGTCCAGGGTCTTATATTCCATGATTTTGCACTCTTTCTGGAATATTCTGCAGTCCGGCGAGCAAGGTGAATGGTGCTCCCTGCAGTTGACGCAGATGGGAGGTGGGGCACATGGAGTATCGGGATGAGATGGGCGTCCGCAATCTCGACATGTGAGGCTGGAAGTGCAGCGGGAAGACATATGGCCGAACTTCCAGCACTTGAAGCACCGCATTGGGGGAGGGATATAGGGCTTGACGTCACATCGGTAGACCATCACCTTGACCTTTTCCGGTAACGTATCACCCTCGAAGGCCAAGATGAAGGCACCGGTAGCAACCTGATTGTCCCTCGGACCCCGATGAACGCGCCGGACAAAGTGAACACCTCTAAGTTCTACGTTCTAAGTTGGCGCGCAGCTCGTCATCAGACTGCAAAAGGAGGTCCCTATGGAAAATAACACCCTGGACCATATTTAAACTCTTATGTGGTGTAATAGTAACGTTAACATCCCCCAACTTGTCACAAGTAAGTAACCTGCGTGACTGGGCGGAGGATGCCGTTTGTATCAGTACTGACCCAGAGCGCATTTTAGACAAGTCCTCCACCTCCCCAAACTTGTCCTCTAAATGCTTGACGAAGAACTGAGGCTTTGTGGAGAGAAAAGACTCCCCATCAGCTCTCGTGCAAACTAAGAATCGGGGCAAATAACTGTTACCTCCATCCTGAGACTTGCGCTCTTCCCACGGCGTGGCCAGGGAGGGGAACGTTTTCGGATCGTACTTCTGAGCATTAAATTGAGCCCGAGAACGCTTAGAGACTGCTGGCGGCTGGCCACCAGCGAGAGATGATGTACCACGCTTCATTGCGGGTCATCCGCCCTGATGCCACCTACTCCGACCAAGGGCCCTCCTCATGGGCGCCACCCAGCCACAGCAAAGGCCACCTGGCAGGATGGCCGTTGCCGGGAGTCCCGATACCCCAGGAGGATAGGCATCTACTCCTTGGCATATGTGGGGAGTTAACGGCGCAGGCATCAGTAGAGCGATCCCTGTGTTGTCAGGGGGCTACAACCAACAGGGTACATGGCGGCCCCACCACAACGGACTGGCTACCGTGGTGGATCTTAGGTGCAAAAATGTCCAAGGTCGTTGTCGCAGTTAAAAGAAACACTGCAGAGTGCAACGTGGTAATCGCACCCAGGGACGTAACCTCGCCCAAGAGATCGAAAACGTGCGGGACACCATTGCAACAACGAGAAAGCCGGCCAATGGTCTAATTGCACGACGGATACAGTGCACCATGTAAGGCGCCCTTCCCCAATTGGCTCGCTCTTCGGAATAATTCAGAAAGATGGAGGTCAAACCCGAGAGCGGACCATCACATAAGGCCGAAACATGTGAGACTCCTTTTAGTCGCCTCTTACGACAGGCAGGAATACCACGGGCCTATTCTAACCCCCGAACCCGCACAGGGGGTTTTTCAGAAGGCAAAATTATTACTACTGCTAATAAACATATATGAATTACATGAAACAATCTTTGGTTTTGAAACTTAATATTTCATTTCCATTCCACAATAACTTGCTCTTCTGCAAGGAGCTACAAGTACACATCATTGTGTCCAGGAAATAAAATTTCTTCCCACTACAACCTTCATTTTTTATGTTGGCAAGACTATTAACCCAACGTCCACTCAAATGACTGGCACCCAGGTGTGGCCATGAGCAAAGTTGATCAGTGGCAGAATATACCGTGGCACACGATATTCTTTACTTTAATGGATGAATCACAATCCATGCCATGTGAAGCCTCCAAACAGCAGCTTCTCTGAATTATGTAGAAGTGAACTACATCTTCACAACCATCTGCAATCCTCCTGGTCCCATTCTTCACAGAATTGTCTCACACCCACCTTTCCTTATGTTTCCCAATTCACTTAATCTACACTCACACATTGCTCTCTGCTGTCCCTACATTCAATGCTATTGCTGTAGTACCCCTCCTACTGCCAAACCACAAATTATGGCACATCACTATGTACCAAATGCAACACCCCTGCCTGGCCAGTGAGAGCTCTCCTGTTCCCTTGCAGCCTCTTCCTCCCAACCTTGAGCCACCCTCCTGTCCAAAATTTATCTCCATGGAATGTGTGCCAGAACAAGGTAAGTGGGGGCCTACCACGAACTTTCACCAATTCCACCCTGATACTTTAACTCCCTGTCGCATCTATTATTTCAACTTCACAATAGTCAAACGAAGATTTCTACATACTTGCAATGAGGTGTCAAAACCAACTGTGTGTAGAATTGCTAAAATCTATCTGAACTACAAATCTTAAGGCAGTCATACATTTAACTGTGTGCCTGACGAGAACATTTGCCTAAGCATGCTTAAGTGTGTGTAGGATACACTTTCACAAGCATGAGGACTGTACAAGCAGCTTGACATTTGACTGAATTTCAATTATGCTTGCTTGTGCAAGCTTTCAACTGTGTATTGCTTCAGAGTGTACCAAGAATATGGAGCCTTAAGCACCCATCTGTCAATAGTTTTCACAGCATGTCTACCGCAAATATTTAATATGGCAATCATATTTTTGTTTCTTTAATCACTATATTCCACTTTGTTTCTTCGTAACCTGGCTGCCAGCTCGACTTTTTCTGGTAAACAAAAGGCTTGTACAAGCATGCTTTACCTGTATGTAAAACATTCGCATGCTTGCTGAAGCACAGTGCCACAAGCGTGCTTGTCAAGCAAGCACGGAGCTACATGTATGGATGCCTTTACACATTGAAAGTAAGACAAATGCTCTCCGAGACTGCTAGAGAAAAGTGAGTCGGTGCTTCTGTGTTCAGCGAAAAGTGATACCGTGGGGTGAACCAGATTGTTTTCTGATATTTTATTACAATATATGGAAAAAAAAAAAAATCACACACGGCAGCTGGTTTGCACACAACCCTAACATCTCTGCTGTCAGAGGAATATGTCACACCTGTGTGCATGTGTTAAGTATCATGTCAAGAAACGGTCATCCAGGGCCAACATTTTTTAAAAGGCAACAATTATACTGTCACCAAGAAACGACATTTGAACGTTATTCTGAGTTTGTGTAGTGATGGATGGAAACACTGGCATCAGACTCCACATGTCTAACAGCAAGTCAATACATCAGCCCCACACAAGCCATAGGGTATAAAATTTGGCAAGACAGCTTTTTTTTGTATGGCTAGAGCTTGACCTCCCAAAAGCCAGAATTTAAATCCCCTGAATTATCAAGTGGACAACACCACTGAAAGCGTTTCCAACAAACCTTGAGATCCTAATGAGACATCATGAAGGACTATTATTGAAGCACCTTTCACTGACAATTACTCAGATACATCACATTGTGCATGACATGCTACAGAACAAAACTGAATGCCATTTTTCTACATGAAGCAACAACGGCAAGGAAAAGAGTATCTGTAGAACCCTGGGTTTCTGCTCTTTGTAGAAGTCTTAAAAGATAAAATCATTGCTAGTGAATCAGGCTAACAGAACATTGACTTATTAATTAATATTTTTAGTTTCCCAGGTTATCAACTTCTCAAAAAGCTATAGTCAAATTTACATTTTCAACTTAGTTCAGTATTACCTATCTTGTGTTGTCACCAACAAAGCTATGTGGCAAACACATAATTGCGGTTGAGATAAATTTTGGTTGATTATTGACTAAAACAAGGTTGACAATTCAGGCACATATCAGACCAGGGCTGGCCACAGTGTGCCAAACACCAGTGCATATGATCTGATGGCCAAGCCTCAGGTTGGTCACTCCTTCCCAGA
This sequence comes from Schistocerca americana, assembly GCF_021461395.2. Classification (NCBI taxonomy): domain Eukaryota; kingdom Metazoa; phylum Arthropoda; class Insecta; order Orthoptera; family Acrididae; genus Schistocerca; species Schistocerca americana. The sequence continues at coordinate 876,757,010 of NC_060119.1, forward strand.
AGTACTCTGTACAGTGTGATGTTTCATTTATCATTGCGCTTTGGCTTTTTGGCCAGCACAACACTCTTCAGTTCTGCACAACTGTGGTGTCAGCACTGTTCATTTGACGTTGCTTCTCTACAGTATAACTTCCGGATGCACTTCATAATGGCCCAATACGAAGGCCAAAACTGGACAATGTGTGAACATAATAAAGTTTCAAAAGGAGAACTGGACAGGCTTTCATTAATTAAGGTCCTGTTACATTAAAACTGTCCAGGATGTCTACCTTGTTTTCCTCACTGATAGTTTCCACACCTCCAAACAATGTGTTTGCAAGTGTGATGAAGTATTTTGATCACAATGTGTGTGTGTGTGTGTGTGTGTGTGTGTGTGTGTGTGTGTGTGTGTGTGTGTGTGTGAGAGAGAGAGGTTATTATGAAACTAAATAAGTCATGATGTGGGAACCTGAGTGTGAAAATCTGAAACGTTCTCCATCTATCTGTCAACAGTTTCCAGTGTGCCAAAAATAATTAAACAGTACTGCAAGTTTGCATTAGTGATCTATGTTGTTGACAAATTGAAAATATGTTGTATGCAGTACAATTGCAATGCCAATCAAATCCAGTGCATTCGCCATTTACCCCTCTTCCCACTCGAAGAACGTGGTATGGCTGTGGGGAAAAGCACAGTCTAAGCACTATGGCACAGCTCGTGAGCAGATTTCTTGGTCACCCTCGTTTTCGAAAACGATCAGTTGCTTTCTGGACTATTATCTGAGATCTGGAAACTGGTGCAAGTTCCCAAAGATTTAAAGTTTGTATTCAGCATTGCAATTTGTACAGTGCCCTTTAGCATCAAAACACTTCAAAATACTACACACACACACACACACACACACACACACACACACACACACACACACACACACAGAGCATTAGAGCTGCTTCAAATTTAAGTTAAATTTGACAAATTTCACTGGTACATCTGCATGCTTGTTTGAGAAACTAGTGGATGGTAAACAAGTTTGATTATTTACAGAGTCCTTTACTTAATAATAAACAAAATTATCATCTACTGTTCAAAGTACTGAAATTCCTCTTGACAGCCTACCCATTCCTCCTATGCCAAATATATAGCAAATAAGCAAAAAGATGCAAATAAAAAAATCATTCAACTAAGAACTGTTGTGACACTTATAGCCAACTTCTGGTCCAGTCAGGAAAATTTAAATGAAAGATACATGTATACGGCACTACTTTTATTTATAATTAAGTTTCTACTTATTAGAAGCTGTAATATTCCTTCCTTATATTTACAAAGAATTTGATCATCACTTACTGGTTGTTTAGTCTGCACAAGAGATTCCACATTAACAGCTTTTTCTGTAGGTTCAATTTTGTAATAGTTCCACTCGTCTTCAGAATCTTCGCCACTGTCTGCTACATTGTCAGGTTCACACTGCCCTGGCACTGAAACACAATACGCTGCAAATAGAAATTGTAGGTAGGTGAATGCACGCACGCACACTTTTCACTTACTAAACTAGTTTTTACTATTTCAAATGTTTGGAAACACTAGCTCTCATTGCCAATCCTTATCAGTGCCTTGAAGTCAATTTGCAAGTATGGCCAATGCTTGTCCCAAATTTTACTTCCACTATTTTTTAAAAAATAGCACGTTCCAGACTTAATGGATTATCAACTTCAGATCTACACAAGAATAACACACTTCCACGTTTTTCGATGTTGTCTATCAACTTCCTGTTTGATGAAACATTTTTGCTTCTGTTATGGTATACATCCAATGGTGTACTTTTTTCTACTACTGATGATATAACCTAGATCCAAATTTTGCACTTTTGTCCTGCTGGTGTGCCTCGCAGCTTGATACCCCAAGCAGTCACTTCAGCCTCAAGCCAACCCTGGCCAGCAGAGATCTACGGTCAAATGTTGTCAACCAGAAGGACGTATTCATCTCACCTTCAAACACATTTAACTAGGATTGTAACAGATTGACTCCCCACACTATCTAGAATGCATTTTGGTGAGAAACAATTCCCAAAAAGCTGTATCAAGTTGGTTACTTTGCATGTATTAACCATTGCAAGAAATGAAAATGTGGATTGGACATAGGGTAGATATAATGAAGCCCTTGAAGTTTATTATAGTAAATGTAATTAAAATAGTTGACGCAATGAGAAAGATGACATCTTAGATGGCTGGCAATTTTATGTGGTATATGTATTGTTTAGATTAATAAATGTGTTAGTCACCTATTACAATGGAGAACAACTCTGCTGTGCAGTACTTCCAATTCTTAAGAGATTCATCTTTAATAAAATTAAATCTGGTCTTTACTGAGAACATCTGATCAAAACTGCACATACAGACCTTTTACATTCATAGTCACAAAATAATTTTGTTTAATAAAAATTACAAGCACTTTAAACTGGCTACTCATTACACCAATTTACAGTTTAACAGAATCAGTAACCAATTTACACCAAATGTATTGTATACTAATTCTGTAGAGTGCAGCAGAAACCTGGAGAGTGAAGGACGAAGGAAGTATGGTGCTACCATGAAGTTTTTGAGAAGTGTGATAGGAAAAACAAAACTGAAAAAAAAGAGAAACGAAAGTTATTTCCCAGAGAACCTCTACTAGAGCAGAGTGAGGATAAAAAAATGGTATGGCTTGTAAAGAGAACATATGAAAAGAGGTACCCTAGAAGAATGCAAAAATTGGTTGGTCTTGGGGAGGAGACCAAACAGCGAGGTCATCAGTCCAATTGAAGTAGGGAAGGATATCGGCCATACCCGTTCAAAAGAACCATTCCAGCATTTGCCTGGAGTGATTTAGGGAAATCATGGAAAATGTACATCAGGATGGCTGGAAGTGGGTACGAACCAGTGTCCTCCCAGATGCGAGTCCAGTGTGCTATAGGAGACAGGGACAGTGTAGCAACAGAAATTATGGCAAGATCAGAAAAGATTAATATGTTTGGCACACCACACCAATGGCTGGAAAATTTTTAAAAAATTGCTGAAGAACCAATCTGCAGACTCAGTTACAATCCAGTATAGCTCCACAAATTACTAATTTAAAACTACTGATGTATCAATGAAAATTTTCGAAAATATTTAGTAATTGGAAAGATAAAAAACCTACTTACAAAGCATTGGTGGGAGAATACACATATGCTACATTGTGAAAGGTATTTTGTATGCAAGCTTTCAGACCCAGTGGCAACTCCTTTTGGCAGAGGGATTGAAGAGGAAGGAAGAGGGGTGAAGGGAAAGGACTGGTGAAGTTAAGTCTTCGGATACACAAAACCATTTTATATATGTGTTCTCCTGCCACCACTTAGAAAGTATATTTTTTATCTTTCCAATTACATTCAATTTCAAACTACACTAATTTACATGTAGATCTGGAGTCCAAACCAATTAAGTACAACATTAATCTCATTGGAAGCTGCTTCTGTAAAGGATAACCATCTGCCACAAAGTCTGGAATCTAAGGAAGATACTTTGATAATTTAGCTTAACTGCATGAAATCTTAAGCAGGTACAAAGTTGCACCAAATGGACCCCATTCACGTCAGAGTTCTAATTATACCTTTCAATTCTCTTGATCTTAATTACACAATGTTTTATTAGCTTATCCATTGACGTACAATAAACGCAACTGATATAAACAGTATATTAGTTTCTCTTAAGTTTTATGTTCTCTTTAATTATTTTGTGTCACAATGTGCTATTCACATGTGAAGAGACCTGGTACAAATGCTATGTGTAATGAAATTATAGAAAAGGGCATAGAGTGTCAATTACCAATTCACAGATTTGGTGACAGTGTGACCATTTCAAAAGTCTGTACCAATACCCCCTGCCGATAAGAGCCACCAACAATTTGTAATCTTTTCAGGGAACAATGCTAAATTTTGTCTTCAGATAATACCAAAATAATGATATATAGAGATCAAAGAGAGCTGCTGAGCAACTGGAAATTATACCTTACATTAAAGTGAATTGTTAACTACATCTTACAAAATTCCCACGACCATACGTTACAAACCTACACTTGACTGTCATGCAGAACACATCACCCCTTCCAAAAATTCCAAGCTTATATCAAATATGTGACCAAGTTAACATACAGTACTGTGACATTTTATTCCTCATTTTTCCTATTCTCTGTGTGTAGTGGCAAACAGATTAGAAACAAGTAGGAATGCACAAATAGGTTGCTCTATGTCGCTATAAGTATAAAATTTCACGAACCAATTAAGATAAACTTCAGGTCCACATGATCGCCACACAACAACGGTTTGGCAGCGCTAAATGAAAGCAACAAAAACTTACCACCATGACATCAATCGTCAGAAATGTATCAACGGATAAGTCTTAAATAATAGAAAAATTAAACTACTACATTAATTTCTGTTCTATTTTCGTAGTATGCCAATGCAACCATTCAAATGGGTGCTAAATTATTTTCCTTTCGGCGTCAGTGAAACCTGTACGTTGGTATACCAGTGCTGTAACGGTATCAAAGTCGAAAACAACGTACTACGTCGCCTTCCGTTTTACACCTTATACTCATTCTGCACTGCATTTACTTCGTTGACAATTTACCATCGACTCAAACGAGTTCAGGAAACAGTACAACCCGGCGGGGCCACGCCCAAAAACTAAATGATCGATACCTAAACCCAAACAACAGGTGGAGATAACTACAAGAACCGCGCGTGTACAAGACTTTCATATTAGTAATTCTATCGGCACAGAGTCCAGTAAACAAAACCAGTTTCAAATACGCACTACACCTACACGTTTTAGAAGACGACGGAATTCAAACAAACAACACTTAAACAACTGTTTCGTCGCTTATAGTGCAATTCCAAATTCAAGCTTGACAGGTTGAAAACTTACGACGCCTGAAATTTCATTGACTGTAGATGGGCTACACATACCTAGCAGTCCACAAGAACGTTTTGCCTGTTCACTAACACAATGACGGCTCTGGAGGCGTCAGCGGAAAACAGAAATTGGCAAGAAGTGATGGTTCAAAAATAGCACAGTGTCGCAGCTGACGAAGATAATAGAATTACACAGCACCATGAATGAAGATAAAATAATCTGTGCTAACTCTTTCGATTTCTTCGAATTACTGTTTTAACATACTGAACTTCCTTCATTAACATGCCGGAAACTCATAAAATACAGTATCACTGTGCATCTCCGCTGCAACATATTTAGCACCACCTCATAAACGATTGCTTCTGTCAACATTGAACAGACCTTGCAGCAACTGTAGTAGAGATCTAACAACCAATACTACCAAGCGACTTACAAAAGCAATCCACTGGCACAACTTGTTCTCTGTCCACGACCACCTCTGCCAGCTACCTTCGGCTCACTGAGTTATTCACGGAATGGGGCCCCGACGTCTCGCTTTCCTCCCGTAAGATACCGCCACCGTCGTTTGAAAACAGTGGACGCGCGGCCAATGACAATTCCCGGTCTGTGTAGCCTACACATTCCCGCGAAACTAGTTACGACGCCAGCTGGAATATTATTTCTTACTGCAGTCACAGTTTAGTATATTACATTTAACAGACTGTGCTGTAGTATGGACGTAATAAAAATTTATACTCAAAGAAATGTGACTGAGAATAGAAAATAGTGCTTTGAGAATGACTAGCCACTAGCTGAAATCTGGATTTGCGTAATAAAATCTAAAAAAGGAACGACTTATTGCTGCACTCTATAATTTATAAGTCACATAACAGTCGCTGAGTACACCTGCTTTCCGAATGGAAGGTAGCCTGATGATAAAAATTCATATATCTGGATAACACAACAACGCGGAAATCCAGATTTTAGCCGGGTAACAGTCAAATATTTATTTAATACGCTAGTCTAAATCTACTGGCAATGCACGCACAAACCTTTTTTGGGCATTGTACAATGTTTCCATTACAAGTGGAATGTTATTTCTGCAAAACAAGAGTTTCAAGATGCAGAACATTCTGTAAGGGACCCATTGAGTTATTTCAAACCACGAAAAATCCATCTGCATTTGTTTACACGACGACCTGTTTCGATTGTCTCGTTACAATAACTGGAATTTATCTGCCTGTTCCATTCACAATCTTCGTGGTACCTCTGTGTCACATTTCTATAAATGTTACGCGGGCTAGTAGTTACGTTCTCGAGGTAAAGGGGCAATAACTTTTATGTATGTTGCATGCTGAATAACAATGATTGTAGAGGAAGTGTTCCTTGGTGACTCAAAGTGTTACATTACATAATGTAAATATCGTTATTTTTCTTACATTCCATTTTGAGAAACTCTTGGAAGGATTATTTTAATTTAGACATCATCATCATCATCATCTTTGTCATTGCGTCGGTAATTTATTGCATAGTTTGTCCATCGGCAGTTTATTAAAGAACATGTTGATATTGCCATGGTGATATTGTGGCCTATAATTGCAAAGTATTATTCTGCTAATTTCAGTAATCCTGAAAAAAATTCTTCATTATGGTGTAACTCGAAATACCCTGTCCACTTTTGAAGAGCTGAAGGCATTTTAAAGGCAATTTCGTTTTTATTTGTTCCACGAAATCCGTGGAATTCTGCAACTGATTAAAGAATTTTCTGTCAGCTTACGTTTTTCCTCCTCCTAATTATCAAGATATTCCTGGCGCGTAAGTCATCAGCTTGAAATTGGGTCTAGTTGTGGGTTCTCTATTTTATCACTAGAAGTCCTAGCAAACGCCAGATAGGTCGGAATTTATTACCGGATGGGTTAAAGAGAAAGAAAGATATCATTTGTTTATTACAGGTAAACTATAAAAGATACAGATTGCGCATGTCACTGTATAGAGTAAAGTTCAAAGTTTTGACACAGCTGCGCTGCTGTGTGTAGAAACATGGCGACTACACAATGATTTTTTTTAATTTGAGCACGTATAACGTGCATTCCTCCGTAGATTCAGCAAGAAGCCGCCACTGCACAAGACTCGTAGGTTGTGTTCCAAAAATGAACAACATGGAGACAGAAGTGATGACACTTTCTGCAAGACCTGGCCATCATTTTGCAGGACAATGCTCAAGCACGTACAGTGCAAGCTGTTACTGATTTGTTTGAATAATGGGGCTGCTAAATGCTACACCACTTACTGCACTCCCCTGACTTAAGTCCTCGTGAGTTCAACTCAGTTTCTAAACTGAAGGACACACTTCGCGACATTTGCTTTAGAACTGCTACAAATTCGTCGGGCAATAGACCGCGCCTCTCGAACTGTCAACAGAACTGGCACTGCTAAGAACGTCCTACGATTTCTACATCGCTGGCAACGGGTTATACACAATGCTGGTGACTACTTTGAAGGCCAGTAAAGCTTTGAAACACCTATCTATTTTGTACGAGCTGTAAATAAATAGTTGCCACTATTAAATTCCAACCCTCGTATATGCAAAGGAAAGAACTGGTCGGCCGCGCACATCTAATGAAAATGTCGAGTGTACCCGTGAATGCGTTCACATGGAACCCTCAAAGTCCACAAGACGGGCAGGCCAGAAACTTCAACTTTCTCAAACAATGATACGATATGTCCTGAAACGGCACCTGCATATGAAGGCTTGTTGCTGTTACTGCAGCAACTGCGTCCCGGCAGCCGTTAACAGTCTGTACGAATCTTAACCTTCGCTGCTCCAGTATATAGCCGAGGACACTATTTCCGAACAACTCATCTTTTTAGACGATTCAACGTTTCATCTATCGGGGAAATAAACCGCCATAATGAAATGTTTTGGAGGTTAGAAAACTTGGTGTCGTCGGGGAACATGAAAAAGACCCACCGAAACTGAATGTGTTTCGTGCTGTTTATGTCCACAAAGTTTATAGGCCTTTCTTTTACGCGGAGGGAAACTGTGACATGAATGTCATACCTGGCCAGAAAGCAAAATTGGTTCTTTCCTCAACTTTACGTAGATTCCAATGATTTTATTTTTATACGTGAGGGCGCCACGCCTCACTTTGATGGTGAGGTGCGGCGTTATCTTAACAACACCATCCCACAAAATTCGATTGGAAAATATGGACAACAAGATCATCTTTGTCCCGCCTATGGCATCTACTCTTCAAGAGCTGAGAAATTAATTGTTGAAGCTATCGATTCAATAAACAGTGACCTGTTGATTCGTCTGTGGAATGAAATGGACTGCCTCGAGCGACGCCTGGAACTCATGTTGAGTGTATGGTATAGTGTCTGTGCGAACATAAAATTCTGAACCTTTCTCTATCCAGTGACGCGCGCAATTTTTCGTAGTTTGTCTATAACAAACAATTGAAATCTCCGTTTTTTTTATCACACTGTATGTTTGAGCCGACACGACCGTAAAAATGCCGACACCTGGGAACTCTAGGCGGGGACAGTGCTTTGTGTAGGTTAGGTGCCAACATAGTATGAGCAGACAACGCTAGGCTTCCATTAGTAAACTGCGTTTGACAAGTAATGGAATAGCGATATGCGCATATACAGATGGCGGTATTATCGCGTACACAAGGTATAAAAGGGCAGTGCATTGCGGAGCTGTCGTTTGTACTCAGGTGATTCATGTATAAAGGCGTCCGACGCCATTATGAGCGCAGGACGGGAATTAACAGATTTTGAACGTGGAATCTTAGTAGGAGCCAGACGTATGGAGTATTCCATTTCGGAAATTGTTCCGAGATCCAAAATCTCACGAGTGTGCCGAGAATGCCAAATTTCAGGCATTACCTGTCACCACGGACAAAGCAGTGAGCAACGGCCTTCACTTAACGGCTGATAGTAGCGGCGTTTGCGAAGAGTTGTCGGTGCTAACAGACAAGCAACACTGCGTGAAACAACCACAGAAATGAAAGTGTGTGTACGACGGACGTATCCGTTAGGAAAGTGCGGCGAAGCGCAGCGTTAATGGGCTACGGCAGCAGACGACCGACGCGAATGCCTTTTCTAACAGCACGACATCGTCTGTAGCACCTCTCCTGGGCTCATGACCACATCGGTTGAATCCTAGACTGGAAAACAGTGGCCTGTTCGGAAGAGTCCCGGTTTCAGTTGGTAAGAGCTGACGATATGGTTCGATTGTAGCACGAACTCCGCGAAGCCATGGACCGAAGTTGTCAATTAGGCACTGTGCAAGCTGTTGGTGGCTCCATAGCGGTGTGGGCTGTGTTTACATGAAATGGATTGGGTTGTCTCGTCCAACTGAAGCGATCATTGACTGGAAATGGTTATGTTCGGCTACCTGGAAACCATTTGCAACCATTCATGGTCTTCATGTTCCCAAACAATGATGGAACTTTTATGGATGACAGTCACCAGGCCACAATTGTTTGCAATTAGTTTGAAGAACATTCTGAAAAATTCGAGTGAACGATTTGGCCATCCGTCGAACATTTATGGGACATAATTGAGAGGTCATTTCTTGCACAAAATCCCGTACCGCAACTATGGATGAGTACAGAGGCAGCGTGGCTCAATATTTCTGCAGGAGACCTCCAATGACTTGTTGAATTCGTGCCACGTCGAGTTGCCGCACTACACCGGACAGGAGGAGGTCCGACACCCCGTGACTTGTCACGGCTGGTACGAGCAGCGCAGCCGCGGAGTACTCACGGAGAGAAGCGGCGGGCGGCGTGGGCGCCTCCTGGCGCGGCTCTGCGGCCGGGTCCAGGTCGGACAGCTGCTGGCGCTGCAGCTCGCCGTCGTCGACGCTCGTCTCGGGGCCCAGGTCGTCGTCCTGGTCGTGCTCGTGCTCGTGCTGGTGGTGCTGCTGGTCGCGCCGCTCGTGTCCGCGGAGGCTCTCCGGCGGATGCAGCAGCGCACCCCCGCCCATATCCATGTCTCGTGCCGGTCGCAGCAGCGCCACGATCACGCTGATATTGTCCGTAGAGCCCTGCTCCTTGGAGAGGCACACCAGCTGCTCGCTCAGTCCGCTCACGTCGTCTGTCAACATATCACAGGCAGCAGTCACTACACTGGCACTCTTCTAACAACTTGAGTCAGTCGAGTTTTTTTATTTATTTTTAATTGATGAAAGAAGAAAGTATAAAAATGCAGTAAGTGAAGCAGGCAAAAAGGAATACAAACGTCTCAAAAATGAGATCGACAGGAACTGCAAAATGGTTAACCAGGGATGGCTAGAGGACAAATGTAAGGATGTAGACGCTTATCTCACTAGGGGTAAGATAGATACTGCCTAAAGGAAAATTAAAGAGACCTTTGGAGAAAAAGAGAACCACTTGTACGAATATTAAGAGCTCAGATGGAAACCCAGTTCTAAGCAAAGAAGGGAAAGCAGAAAGGTGGAAGGAGTATGTAGAGGGTCTATACAAGGGCGATGTACTTGAGGACAATATTATGGAAATGGAAGAGGATGGAGATGAAGATGAAGATGAAATGGGAGATACGATACTGCGTGAAGAGTTTGACAGAGCACTGAAAGACCTGAGTCGAAACAAGGCCCCGGGAGTAGACAACATTCCATTAGAACTACTGACGGCCTTGGGAGAGACAGTCCTGACAAAACTCTGCCATCTGGTAAGCAAGATGTATGACACAGGCGAAATACCCTCAGACTTCAAGAAGAATATAATAATTCCAATCCCAAAGAAAGCAGGTGTTGGCAGATGTGAAAATTACCGAACTATCAGTTTAATAAGTCAAAGCTGCAAAATACTAACGCGAATTCTTTACAGACGAATGGAAAAACTGGTAGAACCCGACCTAGGGGAAGATCAGTTTGGATTCCGCAGAAATGTTGGAACACGCTAGCCAATACTGACCCTACGACTTATCTTAGAAGCTAGACTAAGGAAAGGAAAACCTACGTTTCTAGCACTTTTAGACTTGGAGAATGCTTTTGATAATGTTGATTGGAATACTCTCTTTCAAATTCTGAAGGTGGCAGGGGTAAAACATAGGGAGCGAAAGGCTATTTACAATTTGCACAGAAACCAGATGGCACTTATAAGAGTCGAGGGCTATGAAAGGGAGGAATCGTTAGCGCCAGGATTTCACCCGGAACAAGTCCCGCCCACTCACCCCCGGTCTTTGTTCGGCGCCTGGGCATCGTTTCAGTTGACCCACGTGGTTTACCGCGTTCAGCTGCACTCGCTCGGCGTGAATGTTAAATTAATATCTTGCTTGGTCTTAAATTTTGCCACATAGTTAAAAGACACGTTACAAAAAACGTGTACAGTTGGCCTCAGCTGTGCCAGGTACTTCCACAGCAAACATAAGAGAAAACAATTTACCACTGAATTCTTTGAATGCGAGAACTCAGTATTCAGATGAATAGCCTATGAAGAAACATACTTCTGTGTGAGAAAAAGCACCCAAAGGTAAAACAGGAAAAACCTACCCTCAAAGAATACACTGAATAGTTTTGCTGAAAAGTTTTAGGGGTGGAAGAAGAGCTAGCACAGCATGAAGAACGTTTTAAAGCCGTCAAACACTGCAGCATTTATTTACTCCATAACTGCTCTGTGACAAACATTCACATCATCATTATCATTTTTTTAAAATGGTTTGAATGGCATTTATGAAATTAATAAATCTTTTGGTTAAAAATAGACAGGACAAAGAATAACAACAGATTATTTTCCTCAGACGTTTGCAACAGCGTATAGTACATTAAATCACACAGAAACAGCCACAATTCTTTATAACCTCGTTTATAATGCGCAGGTATGGCATTGGAAGAATTTACAAATTAAAATTCACCCATAACCCATGAAAATGCTAACGAAATATATCATATAAGCAAATATCCTACTGCTTTCATTAGGCATTTCTACTTTATGGCATTCTTATATTCTTTAATTTTCGTGAGTTACTATGAGGGCCTACATAAACAAAACGACTTTCACTTATTTCTATGTAACGTTGATGTTAGACAACAGAGTTAGTCGACTGCACCCGTGGCTTTACTACCGACATGGCAGATTCAAGACCATTGTTTTCGCATTGTATGTTTGCTCTGCTGTTTCCCTCAAATGAACGTATTATAATAAGTGAATTAGTTAATGAAAATTTGTCCTTATTGCCCTTAAATAACATCACGTTATTTTTTGTTTTCTATTGCTGGCGATGCTTTCAATTCTCTATAAATATTTTTATTTCTTTAAATAATTCAAATTCATGTTATATAACTATCCAGAAAAACTTAAATTTCTTATCATTACTGAATTTCAACATAGTGTAACATGTGCTGAACAGTGACGATAACAACTTTGTTGTAGCTTCCAGTTTGCGGAACTGGCGGCTGTTAAGGGGAGGGGGCCTTACACTACGGGTAGGCGTGGAGGGGGGTGAATGGGCGGGACTTGTTCCGAGTGAATCCTAGCGCTAAGGGCACGTATGAAAGGGAAGCAGTGGTTGGGAAGGGAGTGAGACAGGATTGTAGCCTATCCCCGATGTTATTCAATCTGTATATTGAGCAAGCAATAAAGGAAACAAAAGAAAAATTCGGAGTAGGTATTAAAATCCAGGGAGAAGAAATAAAAACTTTGAGGTTCGCCGATGACATTGTGATTCTGTCAGAGACAGCAAAGGACTTGGAAGAGCAGTTGAACGGAATGGATAGTGTCTTGAACGGAGGATATAAGATGAACATAAACAAAAGCAAAACGAGGATAATGCTATGTAGTCGGATTAAGTTGGGTGATGCTCAGGGAATTAGATTAGGAAATGAGACAAAGTAGTAAAGGAGTTTTGCTATTTGGGGAGCAAAATAACTGATGATGGTCGAAGTAGAGAAGATTTAAAATGTAGACTGGCAATGGGAAGGAAAGCGTTTCTGAAGAAGAGAAATTTGTTAACGTCGAGTATAGATTTAAGTGTCAGGAAGTCGTTTCTGAAAGTATTTGTATGGAGTGTAGCCATGTATGGAAGTGAAACGTGGACAATAAATAGTTTAGACAGGAAGAGAATAGAAGCTTTCGAAATGTGGTGCTACAGAAGAATGCTGAAGATTAGATGGGCAGATCACATAACTAATGAGGTGTTGAATAGGATTGGGGAGAAGAGAAGTTTGAGGCACAACTTGACTAGAAGAGATCGGTTGGTAGGACATGTTCTGGGGCATCAAGGGATCACCGATTTAGTATTGGAGGGCAGCGTGGAGGGTAAAAATCGTAGAGGGAGACCAAGAGATGAATACACCAAGCAGATTCAGAAGGATGTAGGTTGCAGTAAGTACTGGGCAGATGAAGAAGCTTGCAGAGGATAGAGTAGCATGGAGAGCTGCATCAAACCAGTCTCAGGACTGAAGGCCACAACAACAACAACAACACACTTCAGTTTCAGACTGACACTTTATAACATAGAAGGGAATTATTACACGATTATTCGCAGTGGCAAACGGTGGCGATTATTCTAAACAACAGCACGGTTCCACAGCTGGATCAGTTTTTAACCTTTTTGCAGGTTCGGCACTTAGACCTTTTTGAAACACCTGGAATTACATATCAGATCAACACTCAACTGAAGCAAGTTCTGTCAACACACAGGTCTGTGCATTTTTAGTGTTAGCTGTTAGATGTCTGGCTGCACTATCAGTAAGTTAGGAATGGTATTGTAAGACTCATCTAGGTTTTTTTTTTAAGTTTTATCCATTATGGCAGTGGAACGCTGCAGCAGTGACGAATAAAGGTTTCCAGAAATATCTGCTACCATTAGCCTTTTGTTTTATACTTCAATTGTTATTTTCCATTATCGACTATGAACTTATCAAAATGGTTCAAATGGCTCTGAGCACTATGGGCCTTAACATCTGAGGTCATCAGTCCCCTAGACTTAGGTTACTTAGGTTTACGTAGTTCTACGGACGTTACACACATCCATGCCCGAGGCAGGACGACTGTAGCAGCAGCGCGGTTTCGGACTGAAGCGCCTAGAACCGCTCGGCCAAAGAGCCCGGCGGCGACTTATCAAATAGTAATATTTATTGCACGTTTGCATTATCGTGGGAGTCGTCAGCGATTCGAAACGGAAAATAAAAACTGAAGAATAAAACGAAAGGGGACTGGCTGTAGCAATTTCTGGAAACCTTTAAACAATGTATCTCCTCATGACTAGACCTAAGAACTTAATTTTTTATTGGGACACTAATTTGCTGACAGAACTTACTATTTAATGTTATTCTCTTAAGTAATTTCCAGGTCTTTGTAAATGGTTAATAGCCAAACAACAACGAAAGTTTCAAATTCAGCCATTTGAAGAATCCATTTAGTCATTTATACAATTCATACAAACTGAGTGCCCACAAACAACACAATTACAGACAATTTTTTTCCAGTAAAGCCAGGCGCTTCCACCGTCGAAACATAGCAAATTAATAAAAAATCTGACTGCCTGCAGCGATCAGTAGAAGCTCTTAACGTATGGTGCATAAGACGAAGTCTGCATTTTCAACACGTAAAAATCGGCGTCAGGTAAACCGGATTGGCACTATATTAAATCAACATAACTTACACCAACAGTTTACTCCAGACATTTTACACTGCGCGATCCAACATACCAGGCGCAGAAACTTACACCAACCCGACTGAGGTGTACGTCCCGCCGTGGTCAGGTGTTGTGGGGTCCTTTGGCGGCAGACAGGTGAAGCCAGGTGACTCACAGGGCGACCTGTTTTCTCCTCGGCCTGTGCCGAGTTCGAAACCTGGTGACTTTCACAGTACTCACTCTCCGCCTGTTGAGTAACTGCAGTTGCCAGTTCCTTCGCAGCCATCCATTTAATCCCAGCAACACTACCAAACTTTCAAAGCCACAGTACACACTGCGGTTACGCTAAGCATCGCACCCAAGACGGCTATTCAATTGAATAGATGTATCTAAAGCTAGAGGTTTGCTATTTTCCTAGCTTACGAAGTGTCACAAGATGTGAAATGCAAATAACTTCCATAAAATGTGCAACGGAACCTCTGGTGTTGGATGAGAGTCCCCACGACACTTTCGCGCTTCTCTTCAGATGTTCTATTGTCACCTCTGTCAATACTACTCGGTAACATGCCGGACTGAGAAGCAATTTGAAGTATCCCAGATATGTAATGGATGTGGCTGTTTAAGTGGTTTTTCGGCAATTTTATAATTAAAAATTAGAGGGTCTTAGCCACATTTATGTCCAATAAGTTAATTTGTTTATGCTGATGGTGAACTGTTCCTCACTGCACCAATCATGAATGCTCTCCAGGTGTTGCAGTATTTCACTGGAATTTTCTAGCGTTGCAACTTCTCTATACACAACATCTATAAACAGCCTCATGGAGCTTCTGGCATCCACTAGGTAATTTGAACACATTGGGGACAGTAACGATTCTATAACACGACCGTGGTGTAGGCCAGTAACTAGTTTTACATATTAAGATTTCTCTCTTGTTAACAACGACAGGATGTGCTTTACTTGCTCAACTCTGTTCAAATAAAGCTGATCTGATATTCCGTACGCTATTATTTTATTCACTAGGCGAGACTCCTGAATTGTGACGCCTACCGGAAGTCGATTAACGCTGATTAAGCCTGGGCGCCATTACCAACTGCCTTCTGGGTCTCCTGGACGAAGAAATCGGTTCATAAGATCCTGCAGAATGTCAGCTGATTCCTACAACGGAGATTTTTGGCTTCAGAAAGGTCTAATGTGTGATCAGAAAACTTGCACCAAAATTCGACAACAGGCTATATAGGCCTACAGTTGTGTGCATCATTTGGATGACACCCTTTGAAAATTAGAATGCCCTGCGCATTTTTCCAATCACTTCGAACACTTCGTTCCTCCACCGACCTACTATGGACTGCAATTCTTTCGTTGTCTATTAAGTACTCCATATGTCATTTTGGTGTTCGTGCGACGACTGAAAGAAGACGCTGTAATACAACCTTTCTCGGTGAAGCAATTCTGTAATACGGAAATCAGTATTTCTATCATCAATCATCCCCAGTTTCAGTGCCAAAATGGTCACTGAAGGACTGGATAGATGACTGATCTGTTTATAAAATTGACAAGCCAAAACTTCTGTGTGTTTTGCCACAAAGCTTCAACAAACAGAGCGCCTGAAGCCGTGTAGCATGGAAGAATGATTTAATAACCAGTTATTTAATGTTAAATGCTCGCTTTCCACTGGAACTTTTCTTACGGAGCACCAGCAAGATGTAAAGCTGAACACTTATCCAATGAAAACGCGTTAGTCTCATTGCGAAACCGTTTCCCAGCCCCTATGTACTCGAGGAGAAAGATCTCAGTGACCGAATAAATTAATGATTTGCGGCAAACTAAGTTTCTTTGCCAACTATACAACATCCTTCAGAGGTGCTCCCTTACGTTGGCTACAACCTATCCATGCGGCACAGCCAGTTTGGTCGCCATATGGTGCAGTGGCCTTTTCGCGTCGTTAGCGTTCTACTCATGGCAGACCAATGAGAACACAACGCTCAAGCTGGTGGTGTCCTTTCGCGTCAAAACCATCTGAGTACTGTAAGCACGCATCGTTCCCTTGAGAAGTGCAATTCTTGCGTGAAACAATGAGCGGTGGTGTCTTGTTTAAGGGTCGACCTGCCCTGCAGAGCCATTGCCCCCGAGTCGCTCGCTGTGAAAGTGGTCCGTGCAGTGAAAGCGCTGGGAGCTATCTTTAGGTCGGCTCCAAGTAGCTCCACGCGGAACTAAGTTAGGTGTGCTAAGATGCGACTGGAACTCTAACCTCCCGAGAATGAAGAACGGTGGAGACCTGAATGCCGACTGCTCCACTTTTCACAACTAATCTGAGTGCAGTGATTGATCGACGAGTTTTTTTCGCAGCACATGCGACTACAGTATTTCTGGTATCCGAATAACGGCATAATATGTGACATTCAGGTCAAAATAAATTGAAACTGCTGTGCTCAATCAGTTTCGACATAGATGAAAATTCAGAGAATGTTTCCGGGGCAGGTCCCTTGTTGAGATATTGTTTTAGTTGGATACACAGCCGGCCGGAAAACTTAACATTTTTTCAAGGAATGCCATTTGCTAACAAGGGAAGAATACACACAAGGGGTCGCCCATGTTGCTTGCCTTTCGCACGAGTCTAGTATACTTTGATGTAATAAGTGATGCTCTAGTACGAAGTGCAAGAGTTTTCGAGAAATCTCGGTTCAAAGTTTTGCGAGTCTAATGAATACTGTACGCGAGCGCCACAAGTCGAGCAGCGGCGGTTAACACAATCGGATAAGTAGGGAGACCGTAAGTGAGCGTGTTTCTTTTCTTTCACCAAAAACTTGTCTCGCTACAACGGATGTTTTTTTCGGAAAGCTACAACAATCATTGTGGTATATTCCTGGAATCGGTATGAAATGTATCGCGAATACAGTATACATTACTCAAAGCAGCTACGGAGGGCCCATTGTGACATCACTGCAAGCCGTACATTGATGTATCAATTAACAGTTGTACTTTTCATCACGATACCTTATTATGCCTCCATTATAAAACGCCACGAATGTAAAAATTATTTTCACTGTTCTTACTTATCCTTTAGGAAGAAGGACGATTCATTTTAACTGTAGAAATGTCTATGTAACATATGAAAAAAATGGGCAGGTGCCAGTAGGACTCGCGCTCTGGAAGTTGCTGTACATTTCGCTCTTCGATCATTAATTTAGTTACATTTTCGGAAAAGTATTATTTTGGGATTGCGGAAAATAAAATGTGTTCCCGGAGACTACTGACGAGTTTAGGCACTTTTAGTTAGCAACGAAACTACCGAGTATATGTTCACATTTTTATGAACAGCACCAGAAATAAGCTACAGTTTAGATGGAAGCAAATATATCAACCATGGTCTCAAGTGGATTGGCAAAATACATTCTAAACCACCATGTGCAGACCAAAACAGTTCAAATGATTCAAACGGCTCTGAGCACTATGGGACTTAACTTCTGAGGTCATCAGTCCCCTAGAACTTGGAACTACTTAAACCTAACTAACCTAAGGACATCACACACATCCATGCCCGAGGGAGGGTTCGAACCTGCGATTTTAGCGGTCGCGCGGTTCCAGACACTAGCGCCTAGAACCGCTCGGCCACCCTGGTCGGCTACCAAAACAGTCACAACCGCAGTCTCTACCTGAAATCTAGTCTGTTGTTTTCTGCCATTTCCCTCCCCCTCACTCGAATGGTGTATGTATCACTACCCAAGACTGGCAGAAGAGTAGCAATGAAATACAGGTAACTACTACAACAGAAGGAAGGAAGGAACCACTCTCGAATTCACCGTAGGATTTTGCGAAGCCACGGAAAAACTCAATCAGAATTATAAGATGCGAATAAGAACCCCCGCTGTCCCCGAATCCACTGCTGGATCTCGCTCGGCTGGAAGAGAAATAGACCCAGCCATCCGAAGCACCAATGACAGGAAGTCCCAGTTTTAACAGCTCCGCTTAAACATGATTCAGAAAATCTTCGTGCTATTCAGCTTAGTAGCCTAAAATCTGTTGGGGCTGCTATTCTTTGGCCTTAACAGGAGCAGCCTTAATTACTTCACCGTTGCCACAGTAATAAAACAATATCACTCTCCGCTGAATCATTCGTCGCACCTGACGAATGCATTCAGTTATCTTGGAGAGCAGGCGGTATCTTCTGCTTCGCACATGTCCCGCTTGACAGGGATGTCCAGAGCTGAGGGAGACAGCATCAAACGCTGGCAACCCGTCCAGTCGTACTGCGCTGAAGTCAGTAACGCTCCCAGTGAAGATCAACTTGCATGGCCCGCTAAGCAGTAGCGAGTTGTGCGATGTAACGCATTCTAAGATACGAATCTTGGTTGCACTATCAGACACTTCCGGTCTGAGAGCCAGCATCAGCTAAGTCTCTGGCAGCAGCGGCGATGTTTTCTTGGCACGCCCGCGTCCGTGGCCGGCAGTTGTTCCCGCGCAGACGGCAGCAGGCGGCCGGCCGGCGTGACGTCAGCGCACCGCCTGACTCACTGGCGGCATTGCCACGCTGCCCCAGCCCATGACGCAACGCCGTGCGTGCTAAGGTCACCAACGACAGCCGCCACTTCTATCGGAACGCATCTCCGGAGGTCACGTCGCAGTCACTAATCAAATTCAACATTAACTTGTCACCGCAGTGTCCTTATCCTCTTATAAGGCAATCGCTTTGAGACCAAACACATGTACCTTAGTGCTACAGCGTGTCACAGTTCTTTTTACACGGCCGAATCGACCGATATGGTGCAGACACAGAAACTGATTACACATTCGGCAGTGTTAAAATCCTCGTCCGCCCAGATTTGAGTGTCGCTACCTAAATTAAATGGGGTTGTTAACACCCATTACCAACTCGTGCTCCGTTTCTGTTGACGTCGACGAGGCGTCAACTGTTTTTTTTTTTTGTTTTTTTTTTGTGCATCTAATACATTGATAAGCGGATACGCGGAAGTGGGAACTAGGGGTGTTGATTGAATATCGATACACATTCCAAGAAGTATCGATAGATATCGGCGACATATACTCCACAAACACATCGATATATCGGTATCGAGTGCCGATATTTTGATTTTACATTATATTTTTTCGCAATCTTCGATAAATATTTGAAATTGGCTTAGTTCATAGTTTTACTTTCTCTGTGTCAAGGAGTCTTGCTACTTTCTGAGCCTTCGTCATGGCACAAAGAAGTAGTCCGATTGTACTGGGTGGGGGGTGGTATGAATGCAATATGACATCCGATGTGATGAAATAGCACACCACTTGCGTTAAGAAACAATTTTTAACGCAAGTAGTGTGCTATTTCTTCACATCGGCATACCTCAAAAACAGTTGCTGAAACTGGTCAAACGAAACCTAAATGACAAAATTGGTCTTTGTGGTGGGCGGAAAAGTGTGAGGGGAAATGCTGACATAATCGGTGCTCGGTGGTAAAAACAGAAACTGCAACGTTTAACTAAACTACACAATTTTGACACTACTGCTAGGTCGCTGGCGTTCGCAGAAATGAAAAAAGGGAAGTCGTTGACTTTAAGAGTTCCAGACAAAACCGACGCATGATGAAACCGAGCGAACGGACCCATCGGACACCTTTTATTGTGACACTTACCTGCAGTTATCATTGTCGGCAAAGTGGTTATCGCGATGCGTGAACGTGCATGGTTTCCCGTTCAATTCTTGCTCTAAGGGGGGATAAGGAGGCTGATAGGTTGATGTACAGAATACCCAATAATAAATCAATACTTACACATACAACTCTAAAACTGGCATTATATTTACAATATGTAGGCGATCTTTAACAGCCTGTCAATACTTTCTCGTCTACATATCGATATTTATTTCGATATATCGAGGGCCAATAATGACATTTATTTAAAATATCGATATATATTGATATCCGATATTTTTAAAAATATCAGCAGTCCTAGGCGAACCGAGTCGACGCATACCTTATGTTTCATGTCCATCTCACGTAATGCCCTCGCTACAGCTATGGTACGTTATTGTGCATCCAAGACACTACTCTAACACTTAATATCTTAAAAGCCGTAACCAGCTAACCCATGCAAGTGCAACGTAAAAACAGTGTTTACTGGCTGTCTTCAATTGCCCATACTGCCGCTGCGTCCTTCAAGGGAGTCACCTGGTGGAGTCAGTCTTAGCTCATGAGACGAAAGGACGAGAATTGCTGATACCTAGTATTCGAGCAGGAAATTTTCCAATGGGCGTAAACACTGGGAACTATGATATCTGTACGTGCGAAAATCGGCTGTTGACCTTAAATAATGGGCGAGTGTGAGGTCATTCACATGAGTGCTAAAAGGAATCCATTAAACTGCGGTAAGACGAAAAATCACTCAAATCTAAAGGCCGTAAATTCAACTAAATAGCTAGAAATTACAGTTACGAACAACTTAAGTTGGAAAGAACACACTGAAAACGTTGTGGGGAACCAAAGACTGCGATTTAGTGGTAGAATACTTGAAAGATGCAACAGATCTACTAAAGAGACTGCCAACACTACGCTTCTCCGCTATCTTTTTGAGTACTGCTGCGCTGTGGAGACTCGTACCAGGTAGGATTGACGGATTACATCGAGAAAGTGCAAAGAAAAGCAGCACGTTCTGTATGATCGAGAAATAAAGGAGAGAGTGTCACGAACATGATACACGATTTGGGGTGAACATAATTAAAACAGGCGTTTCTCGCCGCGGCGGGTTCTTCTCACGAAATTTCTATCACAAAGTTTCTCCTCCCAATACGAAAATATTTTATTGGCGCCGGCCTACAGTGGGAGAAACGATCATCGTAATAAAATAAGGGAAATCAAAGATCGCAAGGAAAGCCTGTTTTCCGCGAACTGTTCGAGAGTGAAATAATAGAGAATTATTGTGAAGGTTTTTCGATGAATCCTCTGCCAAGTATTTAAGTGTGATTTGGAGAGTATCGATGCAGATGTACATTACGCATCTGGGATTTTATTCGTTGACATGTCGCCCAAGTTAAACCAGTCTTCGTGTCTTCGCAAAAGGTACATCTCCGTGTTCATGCTGTATCACGACAGGCGAAGAGCGCATACTACAGACAAAAATCAGCACGAACAACTCTTGAAATCACGACTATAACAGCACGAAGAAGCAGTTTGCGCCTTCACTGTTAACTTTTTCTGAAGTTCTATGGCCACTGGTACTACAGATGTGTGCATCATTCTATCAACAAATTCCCTGCCCGTCTGCATGACAACTGTGCAAGCCCCAGATAGCTCTAACGCTGACAACTAAAAAGAAACAGAATCACGTCTTGACACCGATGAGGTAATAAGATATACAGCACATTGTGTATGCGGTTATTCTGTAGTTGTTTCTGCGCTCGTCTTATTTGTTCGTCTACTTTCTCTCAAAAGCTACACAATTCAGGGTCGGTCGATACACTACAGCATAGAAGTATCCAAGTGATTCCCGGAATTTTCTCGACTTTCTCCGATCCAATAAGGGCACCAGATAAGATTGCAGATCCGTTTGACAGGCTGCGTAAAACAACGCGCCACCTGGCGTACTGCTGCCCTCGCCCTTGCAGACATTTGCCTGCCGAAACGACACTGAATTTGGTTGCACGAGGCGCAGCTGGCTTCAGTGGGCTGCGTTGGTTCCCGCAGCTGAGGCAGCCACTTTCTCCCGTGCGCGCTCGAGCGGGCGTGCGACAGTAGCTGCCCCATTACACACCCTGCCCCAGTGGCGGCACAAGAAAGCCGGCTCCCAGTCGTGTCAATGGGCAGGGCACCAGCCATCTGATCGCCAACGGCCTCTCATCCTTCTATCCCCTACAGATATTATTAAGGAATTCATTTTGACGCCATAATTTCTGCGATTTAAAATCTTGGTAGCATGCAAGTAAGGGAAAATGTTTCTTTCAGTCTTTACCTCCCACGTTCGGTAAAGTGTTTTTCATAGCGGTGGGTATTTTCCTTTCTACCCTGCCTTAACTCAGCTCCCTGTTTTACAAGTGCTCTGCGTTGAACAAAGCTCGTAATTTTTCATAATTTCTTCCTATTCTCGAGACAATTTTCATGCCATTCTGTTCTCCAAAAGTCAGAAATTTGGAAGCTGATATGTAAAAATTAAAACGGCTTTAATGAAATATTTTTTGTGCGTGTATGTGGGGGAGGGGTGTCCTGTCATGTTCCACCACACCGCTCTCCGCCGCCTTTTGCATCCGCACCGGAATTAAGGAGCTCCATATAAATTGCTTTATTTGCACATGACAGTTGGATAACAAAGGCAAAAGAAGGCAAAGCAATGTACTTCAAATGGAAGGTACGCAAGTAAAATATTAACAGCACTGCGTCATGAGCGCCGGCAGACGGGACGCTTTATGGCCGAATGTTTTAGTCACTCTTCCGTAGCTCTTCGTACTTAAATTTGTTTTGCGCCTGAATATCTGCCTTAACAACATGCATTCAGAATTTACTCACATTTTTCTACGATGAATTTCTCCTTTTCCAAGTTTAAATAGAGACCTGGTCGGAGGAAACAACAGATGTAGTGGTCGATCTTAAAAGTTTCAAGCGGTTGTAACTCTTTAAAAATTCCATGACGATGCTCACTGTGACAGGTGGGGTGTTCTACCTGTGTGAGCGCAATCCCTTTGGGAGACAGAGCCAACAGACTGCGTAACATTTTGATTTTCAAGTCCAAGGCCAGCTGGATGGCAGGGCTAGATAACGAACGCACAGGTTGCGCAATGTTTCTGCCCACAACCGGCGTGAACATCAAGCGTGGTGCGTTGCTATATACAAGGGCGAATTGTTTTCGTATTGTGCAAACTTTAATAAATTGCTAATAAAGTTGAATACAGTTTCCTAAATAATACTTAGACGCCAGCTTCTCTTCGAGGGTTATACAATAATGTGTCAACGATCCAGTTACACCGCTAATTACAGTCCTCGAGTCACTGAGCGTCAGTCAAGACGACAGCCAGCCCCAGCTGCTACAGATTGATGTCATACTTGGTTCTTGCAGGTTACGTTATCGATTCTATAGTGACGGGCGTAATATCGATTACTCTGACCAGGCTGCGTGCTGGAAATTCTCCCCTTCCAAGCGCGTGCAATTCGCAGTGACTTCGATTTCTTACAGTGACTTCGATTTCTTAACACGTCATACAAATAAGGGCACGTTTCGAGAGCGTAAAGCCTAGGGTTAACTTACATTTATCTTTTTCCACTGTTGGTATGCCTGACGCTGAAACAGAATTCGGAGGAGTGGATTCAAAGAATAGCAAACACCGACACCTTAAATAATTAAAATCACAATAAATGGATTCCGTGTTATCCCTGGTTAGGTGTGTGTAGCAAGGACATAAATGTACAGCTCTTTGCCACTAAGGGTGCCATCAATATGTTATAATAACGAAACAGACATCTCAGAGATAGAAACACTGTTTGTACACGAGTAGCATCTCCGTCAAGAAGAAATGGAACAACGCGGTTTGTAAGTTCTATTGAAGGTCAAATGACAGGAGCCAAAACAAAATGCAAGGAATGCAACCTTTAAACATGCAAAATCAATTGGAGAGAGAACAATGAGAGTTATTTCTGGAACAACGATGGCTGGAAAGCATGAAAGCACAGAAGCCTGCAGCCGAGCAAGGGGGGGGGGGGGGAGAGAGGGAGAGAGAGAGAGAGGGAGGGAGAGGGAGGGAGAGGGAGAGAGAGAGAGAGAGAGAGAGAGAGAGAGAGAGAGTCGTAACGAAACGATACGCAGCGAAGTAAATACTACGTAGGTGTGTGCGCTGCGCTCTTATCGAATGCAGCAGTCAGCAGCTGACTGCGATAAGACCACTGTCAGGAAAGACACTTATCACTGCACGGGGGGATCAATAGATGCTTGAGAGCCCAAACTGCTTCGCGGTTTCTGTGGTCCCTGCATCTCTCAACATAAACTTCAGAACCAGGTTGAATACAACTTCGACGATAGCTTTTACCCATCAGAGTCTTACCTCTACTAGTAATGTACAAAGTTATATAAGTCTGTAGCCTTCGAACGAGATATTAAGTCGTGAGTGTACATGTTGTGCCCTATTGAGAGAACTGCGAACTGATCGTTCTATTTTTTTACCAATTAAAGCAGCGGCAAAAAATTACCATGAATCTAACTGAATCATGACGTAACACGGTTGCTTTCCGGCCTGTCGACTACGGCAGTAAACTACAGAGAGATACCAACTACCGCAACATCGAGAAATTTCTTACCACTATTCCGCTCTCGTCTCCATCTCATATCAACTGATTTCCCTGGTCTTATAAGGCTGAAGTGGCGATGTTTTGTGTCTCTTCTGACGCTGAGTCTCAAGACTATTTCTCACAGTACATACACAATTACAAATGTTTACTTTGAGCAGTAATACAGACCTTCAAACGTGATTGGTTCCTGCGTAACATTGTGGCTAGTCGAAATTCGAGTTTTGCCAATTATTATTGTACCTACCTCTCTCTCTCTCTCTCTCTCTCTCTCTCTCTCTCTCTCTCTCTCTCTACGCACGTTACGACGGCACACCAAGTGAAAAGTATGCGTCGCAGCCTCAACAGGAACACGCTGCCCGTGTGTGGACAATAGGCCACCACCTGTCTCAGCTACTCCAGTGTCCGTTTAACAGCGCGGCATCACATCCCTAGCTCATGGCACGAACAGTGATTGTAAGGCTGACGAGAGAACGTCTACAGGGGTAACTTCTCGAACTTGTGTTTGAACACCAACGATGTCAAAACTTCCTATTAGATTAAGACGGCGCGCCCGGGCCTCGAACTTGAGACCTTCGCCTTTACCGTGCTTGTGCTTGAGCGACTGAGCTATCCAAGAACGAAATGAGTCACTACCCGCCCTCAGTGCTTTACTTCCACCAGTCTGGAAGGCAGAAGATGAGATACTGGCGAAGTTCGAAAGGTATAGGTTTAAGTGCCGGTGGTTGTAAATCTGTGAGGGCGAGTCGTGAGAGAATATATTTTACTGCCAGTTTCAATGTGCGCGCACGAAATATAACATATGAGACTTACGTAGTAAGAGCTGACAAGGAGTTTGTAATTTAATGCAAAGAATTTAGTGCATCGTGTGGTTATGTGGGAACACACTGCCGAAATATTTAATCTTCTCTGCCATCGTAATTAATAAGAATTTAATATTCGGGAAACCGAAAAATCAGAGTCCAGGGAGAGAAGGTGGACCTTCTTCGGCAGCAGATGCTGGCTAAAGTGTTTACTATCGGTACTGGTTATTTAACAATTCTGACAATATTCGCGACGCATGCCGCGCGGTCTCACGCGGCTTGTCACGGTCCGTGCGGTTCCCCCCGTCCGAGGTTCGAGTCCTCCCTCGGGCATGGGTGTGTGTATATGTTGTCCGTAGTGTGACTTCGTTTAAGTTAAATTAAGTAGTGTGTAGGGTTAGGGACCGATGACCTCTGCAGTTTGGTCCCGTAGGACCTTATCATACATTTCCATTTTTGAAATTCTCTCCTCCTCCCCCCCCCCCCCCCCGACGCATCGCTGTGTCTTGTGATTTGCTTGCATCAGCCTAAGCGGGTGTTAGGTCGTGGTTGCAATCACCTCTGATATTATTTCCAAATCTGCATGTATAGCCCACTTTGCGCTGAAGCCCGAACGAGGCATTCGCAAGCGTAGCCACCGTCCAGAAAAAAACATTTCAAGCGAGATGGTGCGATAATCTGGGTCCACTCGCACTGAGGATGAGCCTCGCTTGGCACTGTCTGGCCGGTATCTTACGTCTTCATTTCTCTAAACGGTTTGATGCGAATGGCACACTGGTGAGTGTTACCTAGAAAGTAAGTTCGCCACATAAGCGATGACAGACCACACGCTCCGAAATACGAGCCATCAATATCATATACAACGATAAGCACTTACCGAACGTTGGCACGGAGTCTGAGAATTGCAGTGCTGCTTCTCCCTTCTGCCAGCTAACAGTAAAGCTCCAGGAAGAAGTTTTCCGAACACAGAATATGGCGCAGATAGAAACTGACGTCAGCTCTGCATAGCTTTGAGATTCTGACGTCTTGCGCAAGTAGTGCACCGAGGGTGGGGGGCTATTTTACTGTGGTTTTTGATATAATGAAAGATGAGCAGCCCTCTCTCAATGTTCGTGCCGACGTGCTGATCCGCGACATTACTTGCCAACATTTCGGCCAGCATGATGCAGATTTTCTGTCGGCGTTAGGTACGGAAATGGGTAATCATCCACAAAATGGTAGAGTTCCGTCATGTTTTATACCCAACGTATTCCTACTGTAGTTCGGTGGCTCATTGGTTACAATGCAGGCTACGAATCCAATTGTACCTCGTTACAACCGAGTCAGTCCTAGACATATGTTTTCACTTCTTTCGCCTCTGTTCATGCTCAATGTTAAAATCCCAGGCTACACCGTGGTTCGAAGTCCTCGATAAATAGTAGGAATCTCTATAACTAGATGAGTAAATCATTTCAAAGGTCAGAGGAAGGCAAGACCATACTACCACCTCCAATAAGACCATGCCGAGTTAAGCACTGTGCTCAAATCAACCTTTGGGTTGTTGATAACAATGCATTCCTACCGGTTAAGGATTTTTTACAGCGACGAAAGGTTGTCACATATAGGTTCCAAAACCAAACAGCAAACTTCAGGTACACGGAAATACAGAAGTTGGTCTCACGAGGTATGAGAATTACGGTGGTATGTTGGGAAGCAGATAAATATTTTACTTTTATTTCAAATAACGCTTCCGGGTGACAATGTTTAGGGCTTGAGTTCAGCCTGAGATGGTAAGCTTATCGACCCGCCTCCGGCACAGCTATAATGGGACTGCCGAAGGAAGCCCAACGTGCCCTCGCTTCCGCCTTGGAACGCCCAGGCGACACCAACTTGCAACGGCAATGGCTTCACGCGCGAGCTCTCCTTGTCCTTAAACCCTACACAATGTCTATGTTCCAGATCGCTTCCATACCACATCTACATGAAAATTTAAATGAAGACTACAATTTTGATTTTATAGTCCATGAAATGTTAATTCATTTTACCCGCAACCTGTTAGCGAGGAAACTATTTTCTAACAATTTAGTCGCAAGATCGCTGAGCTTGTTCCTAAGCACGACAGGACTGGCAGCGAGACGCCAATGAAAATTATTTTTGTTTCAGGCCCACGATTTCAAGGCAAAGCAGAAAACTGCGGGCACCCCAACGTCTGCGATGCCTGTCATGCTAAAAACACCTTTCAGAACCATGGCCCGATTGCAATTAACACTTTTAACGTGTTGGACGTCTCTTAATTGTTTTTGAACACCGAAGATTCCTGTCTTCAGTTGACAGAGACAAGAGTTACTTTCTGACATGAGGTTTGGAATGACCTTTAATTCAGACTGTTAGGCAGTTGCAAACGGATTTGAGGAGTTACGCTTCACAGCATCCAGCTTGAAATCTCGGCGTAATATGGCAACAGTAAATACGCTAGGCGCCAGAGTAGCTTCAAAGACAAATACCAGAACGGGTCACAAAGCTGCATGTAACAAAAAAGGCGCAGGGAAAACGAGATCAGCGTGAAGAAAAGCAGCAGCAAGGGGGGGGGGGGTTATATATCTGCTGCCCCTCCAATTATTTATTTATTTTTTAGTAGGAATGCTTAGTCTGACGGTGAAATGAAGTAGCAAAATTTTCTCCGTAGCATGGCTATGTAAGGGCAGAAGCACCAAGCACTCTACAATCACGATCTGACAATGGCCAAGGAGCACTTGTCCAAAAACCGGCGGATATTTAACCATTTCATGCATCTGGAAGCTCGAGAAAATTTTTATTCGTAATTTTGACGTCACTTTCAAGAATTTCAACTTCCGCAATTTGACGCTCTTTCAACAATCGGAAATTACAATTTAGACAGCATTCTGTTCATTAAGAAATACTGTTTCCGACGAGAATGGGCAACGTATGAAACGCCGCTGCCCCACGCTCCCTACTTTTTCCGAGGAATTTTTGTCTCAGCTGACTTAAGAAAGGAAAAAAAAAAATATAGAACATGAGGCAAGTAGTCAACACTTCTGTTCAATACGGTGAAATGTGAAATTCGTTTAGGATTACTCTGACAGATAAGGAGGAGTAGAATGCCAAATGTTTGTGGTGCTGAATTTATCTTTAACTCTGCAATGTAACGAATAGCTAAGTCATAAGAGCACTGCCCGCAAGGACCAAGGTTACGGGTTTGAGGCCCGGTCCGGCACAGTTTGAATCGGATGGGAAGCTCCAATCGGCACGGTAGTCGACATCCATAAGTGACTGCGGGCATTAGGGACTGAGAAATGATCCAGCCGACTAATGATAATTGTGATATACAGCTGGCATGTTATGGCTGCACCAAAACACTCGTAATATGACGTGTAAAATGTTACGGACGTCAGAGGAGGAGAATGGGGAAGGGGACCGACAGGGAGTTACCTTTATTGACGCGCATCTCTCATTTCAGGTTGCACTGTGAATCTTCACTATTGTATCGCCAGCATTAATTATGAATCTGCCCAGTCTTGCGTATAGGGGGATAAGCTGGAGCCAAACAGTTGCTGGTTAATGTCCTGGCGGTGGCCACACAAACCATTTAGGAAGTTCTCGGTTTACTCACCGAGTCAAATTCGTCGAAAATTTCCAATCTTTTAATGAGTACCTTCTGTATTTGAATTTGACGCACCAAGTAACAAAGACCCCGTCCCTGACACTTCGTAGCTAGACTTTGGTAGGAAGCTTGCCACGACTACTCTATATTGTTTGTAGCGCGGGTCTAGGTTGTTACCAGAATTTACGCGGGGTCAAGCTACAGTACAAACTACGCGGGATCATTACGCAGTGTATTTCTCACGCCTCGTCCTCACAGGCTGTGGCTAAGCCATGTCTCCGCAATATCCTTTCTTTCAGGAGTGCTAGTTCTGCAGGTTTCGCAGGAGAGCTTCTGGCAAGTCTGCAAGGTAGGAGACGAGGTACTGGCAGAAGCAGAGCTGTGAGGACGGGGCGTGAGTCGTGCTTGGGTAGCTCAGTTGGTAGAGCACTTGCCCGCGAAAGGCAAAGGTCCCGAGTTCGAGTCTCGGTCCGGCACACAGTTTTAATCTGCCAGGAAGTTTCATATCAGCGCACACTCCGCTGCAGAGTGAAAATCTCACTATGGCAGAAGTAACTTGCAAGATAGATTGGTCTGTGCCAAATACTGCTACAGCTGCGTTGCGGTCCCACCGGTTCGTAAGCGTTGGGCAGACAGGGGGGTGCAACGACGCGGTGTTGGGTGCAGTGTGGGCGGGCGGAGCGGCTGCGACCGCGCCCACCTCTCACGCCAGTACGCGGGCCTCGCAGTGCTTTCTGTAACGCGCCTCTACGTTCAACGCCTCACCTCCTGTCTCCGTAACGGACTCGTGTATGGACTATACAAATCTGAGTGGCAACTCGTGTAACGATAAGGGGCAAACAACTTCAGCCTGCAGATTAGTTTCACAGGTACTATAAGTAAGAAGAAAGTAATGACCGGTTGTTGCAGGTAATGAAGACGCAGAGGATTAAGACATGGATTATAACAGCTATCTGATGTTACAGCGTGGCTCGGAAGTTAATCCATTGTCAGAAACTGAGGACTTTCAATAATAACAGCTGAATTAGGTTATGTTAACAGACAAGTTCCTTGCTGGAGAGACGGCCGTGCTATTGGGTATAATGAATGATAGTAAATTTAGTGATAGCTGGGTGCAGACTGTGCTGCAGTTCGTTCAGTTTCACGGTGTCCATGAAAGCACTAAAAACGAGTTACAGATCTATATTACTATATATCTATCGCGATTCACAGTCAGTGTTTGGGATTGCCTATCTAACGGCTCCCTGGGGCAATAAGATTTTGGTTTTCAGTGTTTCATATAATTGAAGAAAGAATTTAAAAACATTTAATACTGTTTCAACTCATTAAGAGGTATAACCTGACGTTAAAGTTTCATCGCACTAAGGCAATTGTTTGTGTGTCTTGAGGCAGCGCAACTCACGGCGCGCAAATTATCCGTGTTACATTCATCCAGTATTTGATGAGAGCTCTTCTAGCGACCTCCAACAAACTTTAAACAATTTCGAATATTTTATGAGCTTTCTCTCACTTCCAAGCTTAACCTCAAATGTTTACGACACTAACTCATCTGTCACATAATTAGACGTCTGAAGCTGTTTTATAGTTGGGAGTTCTATTCTTTAAAGAAGTTGGGGGTTTACTGGTAATGGTCTAAATTAGGGGTGACCAACCTTTTAGCTTATCCGGGCTCACTGGAAGAGTATTTTTGGGTCGCACATAGCATACTTAGCACTAACAGTGGAGAAAAAAACAGGATGGACGGATGAGGGAATAGCATCGCGTGGCGGGAGTTTGAAAGTATTCGGTTTATCTTATCTTTATGTAAACGGAATTTTACAGATTTTCCCTTTTTTTTGCCGATTGTGACAGATTCTCACTTCTTGGGCCGCACTGATACTCGCTTTGGGTGGCGCACAGCAGGTTGGACATCGCTGGTCTAAATGCTGTTCCTATCACCTTCGCTCTTAACTAGCGACATTTTTTTTTTCTACAAGACAAAAAAATTAATGATTCCGATGAGCCGTGTAGTGGGCGACTGAGGACATCGCTAACAGAATTGGTAATGTTTCTCCAATAATGGAATCTAAATAAATTCACAATACTATTTCGAGAAAACTATCCCATACTTCATGTAGGAAGGGACAACGGGGCACTGTGTAAGCTGCACACCTACTGCATGTACTGCTGGTAGATCCAAACAGTACGGATGTACGTTTGCGCCACACTGCGTAATAGATGCATCTCTGCTTGTTGTTTCCGGAAAACAGCCGGCTGCCGGCGTCTGCCACCACCTGGTACAGTTAGGACACGCCTACGGGCCGATACGAGCGTGGCTGTGGCGGCATGGCCCGGGAAGTCTGCGCGCTAATCAGCGGCGAAAATACGCGCCGCACCTGGCGGCCTTGTCGCCGTGGGCGTGGCGCGAGCGCGCCCTGCCCCAGCCCAACTGTCACCTCAGCTTATTCGTAACGGTCCAAGGCGCAGTGCACTCTACTGCAGCCCGTACCGGTACTCACTAGACTGGTTAATGTTCAGTTTGGAGAGGCTTGGAAATGCACTACAGCGCAGCATCGGGTTCGACGATACCAATAGAATCCTACAGCTCCAGCCTGTTTCTGTCCTCCATCCGACAAGGATAGTGTATGCTATGTCAGTTCAGCATTTCCAACGGCTACTTCGCAGGGCTACAAACCGAAAAGCAATGCGACCCAACAGACACTGAGGCCGTACGCGGATTCCGAATGCCTAGTTACCTGACGGATGTTCCGTTGTATCGGCAACCTCCCTCTGCGCTCGACGAATTTCTAACCAGTTCCGACTACCCCTCCCTACTTTTTTACTCACATCGCTTAAGACGCACTATAGAAAAGTTTCTGTTCGGTAACTACATGGAATACCTCCTAACATCGTGTCGGACCTCCTTTCGCCGCCGTAGTGCAGCAGCGCGACGTGGCGTGGACTCCTCAACTCGCTGGAAGTCCCCTGCAGAAATATTGAGCCATGTTGCCTCCATAGCCGTCCACAATTGCAAAAGTGTTGTCGATGCAGGATGCTATGCACGAACTGGCATCTCTATTATCTCCCATAAATGTTCGATGTGATTCATGTCTGGCGATCTGGATGACCAAATCACTCGCTCGAATTGTTAGAAATGTTCTTCAAACGAATCGCGAGCAACTGTGGCTCGGTGACATGACTTTTTTTTTGTTTTTTTTTTTGGACATGAAGTTAAGGAATGGCTGAAAATGGTCTCCTCATAGCAAGTAGCTATTTCCTGTCAATGATCCATTCAGTTGTGTCAGAGGACCCAGTCCATTCCATGTACCAAAGCACACCAATCTGGAGCCGCCACCAGCTTACAGTGTTTTGCCGCCAACTTTGGTCCATGGCTCTGTGCCACATACGAACCGTACCACCAGCTTTTACCAACTGAAATCGGGACTCCTTAGACCATGCCACGGTTTCCTGTCTTCTGCAGTCCAACCGATATGGCCAGGAGCTATGTGCTGTTAGCAAAGGCATTCGAGACGGTCGTCTGTTACAATAGCCCATTAACGCCAAATTCCGCCGCATTCTGCTAACGTATACGTTCGTCATACGTTCCACATTGATTTCTGCGGTTATTTCAAGCAGAGGTGCTTGTATGTTACCACTGAAAACTCTACGCATTTCCGCTGCTGTCGGTTACTGAGTGAAGGCCGTCGGCTACTGTGATGTCCGTGGTGAGAGGTAATGCCTGAAATTTGTTGTTCTCCGCACACTCTTGACACTGTGGGCTCCGGATATCGAATTTCGTAACTATTTACGAAATGGAATTCCCATGCATCTAGCTCCAACCACCATTCCGCGTTCAAAAACCGCTAATTTCCATCCATGAACAGTATCAAGTGGCAAACGTCTTCACATCAATCACCTGAGTAGAAGTGACAGCTCCGCCAATGCACTGCCGTTTTATACCTTGTGTACGCGTTGCTACCTCCGTTTGCATATGTGCAAATCGCTATCCAATAACTTGTCACCTCAGGGCTGTGTTTTCGAGGTATTTTAATGTTGTATAATGTTATAAACAGAGACGAAGTCTGGTTGTCAACGGTGCATCGGCTAAACAGGATGGAGTCGAGAGAAGACTCGATGGGAAGGTTTCTAACGGTAGTACGCTCCAATGCGTTAATCTACATTAATTATGGAGTGAGGGGATGTGACACTACTATGAAATGTTCGAAAGAGTGGATCAATAAGCCGGTGGGTCCAAAATGGTTCTGAGCACTATGGGACTCAACTGCTGAGGTCATTAGTCCCCTAGAACTTAGAACTAGTTAAACCTAACTAACCTAAGGACATCACAAACATCCATGCCCGAGGCAGGATTCGAACCTGCGACCGTAGCGGTCTTGCGGTTCCAGACTGCAGCGCCTTTAACCGCACGGCCACTTCGGCCGGCTCCGGTGGGTCCTTTGATTACTATTTGCAAAGCGTAGATAATGTTTCTGTCCTGGTATGCAGTGTCGGTAACAATACAACCGCTACTCAAGACAGTCGTTTAAACTAGACGTAACATACATACGTGACATGCGTAGTGAAGATGTTCAATTGGAGAACGTCTGAAGGTGGTCACGGTGAAATTGTAAATAACAATATGTTGGAATTTAGTATCGTTCATTGCTCTTCATAAAACTGTCCCATAATTTATACAAATCACATGTGGAACAATGCAAAGTAGTTTTATAACACGGAAAGGTACGGATTTTATTCGGTTAAAAGTATTTAGGAGTAATGGTACGGTGCGATATGAAATTTAAGAGACACAAAATCAGTAGCGTAATCTAGGCGAATGGTGGGTACCTGTTTGAAGGGGTCTGGGAAAATGCGGGTCAACTGTAAAGGAAATCGCATAGAGGACGCTAGTAAAACTGACTGCACAGCTTCGTTTTGCAGTAGCTACCAAGTAAGCACCAAAAGATTTCAGAGACGCGCT
The DNA here is from genome assembly GCF_021461395.2 of Schistocerca americana. Lineage (NCBI taxonomy): Eukaryota > Metazoa > Arthropoda > Insecta > Orthoptera > Acrididae > Schistocerca > Schistocerca americana. The sequence continues at coordinate 876,791,119 of NC_060119.1, forward strand.
ACTTTGATCGTAACAGCTCACGCTGTCTCGCGAAATCCTGGTGAGTAAATTTTGACACTCTTTCGTATCGCGTAGATGTTACGAAGAGTACGTAACAGGGATTGAGGGCGCATATGGAGGAATAGATAGTTGTTTCTCCCCAGCTCAATATGCGAATTGAATAGAACAGGAAAATCTAATATTGGTACAAAGTATCCTCAACACTGTACAGTACAATGGCCTGCAGAGTATTTATATGAAGATCGATATTTGCTGCGGACTACTACGCATTTATTTTCATTCAAAATCGTTCCAATGACTAAGCACTATGACATCTGAGGTCATCAGTCCCCTAGACTTAGAAAGTACTTAAACCTAACCAACCTAAGGACGTCACACACATCCATGTCCGAGGCGGGATTCGAACCTGCGACCGTAGCAGGCGCGCAGTTACAGACTGAAGCGCCTAGAACCACTCGGCCACAACGGCCGGCATTTATTTTCGTTGGCGTTCGTATCGGAACCTCATACGTCACAATTTCTAATAAAGTAATTGTTCAGCAGATTTAGCTTACGGATTTTACGGGCTACGAGTGAAACAAGTCCCACACAATGCGCAGCTCTGTGCTCTTTGTACCATCTCCTTCGGGGGCAGAATACGTCGGAACTAAGTGAAATGACAATGGGAACAGTAAGTAAAGCTGACGTTCACAATCGGCAGACGGCAAACACCCTATGCGAGGGAGAAGTAGGCCTGTTTCCGTCAAATGTAATAGGGGGGTAGGTGTCAGGGAACCGTGCCCCATCCTACATATGAGAATGAAAGTCATGCAGGTGAGACGCTGGCCAACCTCGAACGCTTCGGGGAACCCTGCTGGCGGCGAGGACGCGGTGGCACTCGAGGGCGCGGCGGTCACCGGTGCCAGCCAAGAGCGCCACCCCGGGCCAACTGGGTTATCGCGATCACGCGACCGGCAGGGATTCCATCGCGCGCCCGCCGCAAAACCGCACCGGCCCGACTGTATCTAGTAGCACCCACGGCAGACGCTCAACTCTCAGTGTGGCTAGCGCCAGAAACAGCGGTTAAGCTGCTGTCCACGACGAGGTCATTGGAAACTAAAGACGAGCTCGGGCTGGCGAACGGGGAAGAAGGAAATTCGCCGTGGTATTTCACAGGAGTCATTCCGATACTTGCTTTAACACTTTGAGGGCTGAGCGCGAGTGTAGACGCTCAACCGGCTGGTATTGAGCGATTTCACAGTTTTTCGAATTTTCTACAGCCGATTCTATACCGCAGAAAATAGATTGCTCTTTTGCATTAAAAAAAATACGTCCATTCCCTTCAAAGTACTGCAAAGAAATAAACGTTTACGTTAGTGACAAGGATTGTATATTAATTTGAGAGTATGCTGTTTTCACAGTGAAAGAAATTCCTTTTTTTAGGTTTTAGGGCCTCTAAGGGACATAGGATTGAAGTTGTTAGTTTTAAATGAGTAACTGTTGAAATATGAACTTTTATTTTATTAATAAGCACACAGTTACATTCGCTTTTGAATGAAATATTTCGAGTGGGGAGTGACCGAATCGTTATCTGTCCACTCGCCAGTAGAATATCAAAATTGCAATGACCAGTTGCGTTTGTTGTGACAACGATGTCAACAGCCTCATCTTCAGGTCTTCCTGACGGTTCACCGTCCGAGGGATCGTTTTCATCTATAAGAAAATTCGTAAAAATTATCTTTTTTCTGACCAAGAATCAAACCACAGAATTACGGAAAATTCGGACAAAAAATTGCTTACCATCACTAATGTCAAAATCTGCAATGTCTTCATCTAATTCTGAACCACTATTATTCAAAAAAAATTTTGTTTCTTCATCTCGCAAGGCCATGACGAAAATAAAGCGCAAAGCTATCAGCCGACAACAATCTAAAGTTTCGAACTGCCGCGCGCCTGTTGTAAGTTGAGCGTGAGCGCGGCAAAGCAAATGACTCAAAATATACTCCTGTACCACCTCCAACAGTGACATATGCTGCCATATATAATTTTTTCTTGGTACTAGGATAACCAGAGAGTACTTTTAAACCTACAGAATATGAAAGTCATGCGCTGCGAGTCGTTAACATCACTGATAATCGACTGACGTAGGAGCTACGTCGCTCGTCTCTAAAGTGTTAAGCGATTTAGCAAAATCACTAAGAACCTGAATCTGGATAGCCAGACAGGGGTTTGAGCCGTCGTCCCGAACACGATGGAGTGTGTTGCCCCTGCGTCACGCATCTGATGGAAACACGCTGAGAGATGGGGCAAGTGGCGTTCGTTAATCTGAACACTGACGGACTGCAGCATTCCTCTTACCAGACCAGCATGTTGCCACATATCTCGTTTGTGGTTTTCTCACCTCAGTTTCGATGAGTTAAAGCTGCAGATTAACCACAAAGTTCTGATGTATTAACAGCATGCGGTCATTTCCACCGGTTTCTTTAATTATTTGGAGACTGATTCAAGCTGGTTTGGGTTAGACTGAACTACTGTTATGTAATTCTGCAGGCTTTCGTGGCCGTTGTCCCCGTAGTTAAAATCTTCTGGGTTATTAGGCCGCGTCATATTTCTCCTAAAATGGTCGACGTTTCGACCCCTCTGGTGGAATCTTCGTCAGGATCGTCTGGTGTCCACTACTGCTAGAACTACTGTTGCTCGGCAGTGTGTATCAGGGCATGCAGCTGCGATAGGACGACGTAGTCGCGGAAAATCAATATTTCGTTTCATGGACATCATGCACTTTGGAGAGACTGGCTAGCAGGAGAGTGCAAGGGATCTGCTGTCGCCATGTTGGCAACATCATACCAGTATTCAAGAGAAGTTACAGGGTTATTACAAATGATTGAAGCGATTTCACAGCTCTACAATAACTTTATTATTTGAGATATTTTCACAATGCTGTGTACACACATACAAAATCTCAAAAAGTTTTTTTTAGCCATTCACAAATGTTCGATATGTGCCCCTTTAGTGATTCGGCAGACATCAAGCCGATAATCAAGTTCCTCCCACACTCGGAGCAGCATGTCCCCATCAATGAGTTCGAAAGCATCGTTGATGCGAGCTCGCAGTTCTGGCACGTTTCTTGGTAGAGGAGGTTTAAACATTGAATCTTTCACATAACCCCACAGAAAGAAATAGCATGGGGTTAAGTCGGGAGAGCGTGGAGGCCATGACATGAATTGCTGATCGTGATCTCCACCACGACCGATCCATCGGTTTCCCAATCTTCTGTTTAAGAAATGCCGAACATCATGATGGAAATGCGGTGGAGCACCATCCTGTTGAAAGATGAAGTCGGCGCTGTCGGTCTCCAGTTGTGGCATGAGCCAATTTTCCAGCATGTCCAGATACACGTGTCCTGTAACGTTTTTTTCGCAGAAGAAAAAGGGGCCGTAAACTTTAAACCGTGAGATTGCACAAAACATGTTAACTTTTGGTGAATTGCGAATTTGCTGCACGAATGCGTGAGGATTCTCTACCGCCCAGATTCGCACATTGTGTCTGTTCACTTCACCATTAAGAAAAAATGTTGCTCCATCACTGAAAACAAGTTTCGCACTGAACGCATCCTCTTCCACGAGTTGTTGCAACCGCGCCGAAAATTCAAAGCGTTTGACTTTTTTGTCATCGGGTGTCAGGGCTTGTAGCAACTGTAAACGGTAAGGCTTCTGCTTTAGCCTTCTCCGTAAGATTTTCCAAACCGTCGGCTGTGGTACGTTTAGCTCCCTGCTTGCTTTATTCGTCGACTTCCGCGGGCTACGCGTGAAACTTGCCCGCACGCGTTCAACCGTTTCTTCGGTTACTGCAGGCCGACCCGTTGATTTCCCCTTACAGAGGCATCCAGAAGCTTTAAACGCGCATACCATCGCCGAATGGAGTTAGCAGTTGGTGGATCTTTGTTGAACTTCGTTCTGAAGTGTCGTTGCACTATTATGACTGACTGATGTGAGTGCATTTCAGGCACGACATACGCTTTCTCGGCTCCTGTCGCCATTTCGTCTCACTGCGCTCTCGAGCGCTCTGGCGGCAGAAACCTGAGGGGCGGCTTCAGCCGAACAAAACTTTATGAGTTTTTCTACGTGTCTGTAGTGTGTCGTGACCATATGTCAATGAATGGAGCTACAGTGAATTTATGAAATCGCTTCAATCATTTGTAATAGCCCTGTATTTCGGAATTGCACTGAAATCCTGTACACTGCTACTGCTTCTTGCTGAAGCACCTAAACAAATCTGCATTTGCGGTGAGAATTACGTCAGATGTATGAGATATAAATATAAAAAGAACTAAAAAACTTGCATAACTTCCTTAATTTCGATCTATTATGTCATAACGAATCATATTCTGAGATTGCTCGTCAAACCGAGCAAAAGATTTTAGCGTACAAATGTGTGTAATAAGACTCATCTGTGGTGTAAAGTGAAGAACATCTTGTTGAAACCTGTTCGAGGAACTTTGCATTCTAACCACTGCTTTCAGTATATACATTCCTTAACGAAATTCTTTTGCAATTAAGACATGTCTATTTCAAACCAATAGCTCAACACATAGTATCAATTCTAGGAATAAGAAAAATCTACACGAAGACTTAAAATCACTTTCTTTGGTCCAAAAAGGGATCCAATATTTAGGAACACACATTTTCAATAAATTGCCAGCAACCATTAAAAACTTAGTTTCAGATGAAGCGCAGTTTAAACAAAGTCTGAATGACTTTATGATAGACAACTCCTACTGTAGAGAGACCAGCGTAAGTAAAAATGGCTTAGATTTCAGTTTTGACAGCACTGGGTCACAACAGTCAAGATTAGGTATTTTGTGCATGATAAATTCAGTAAAATTGCATAACTACGTTTCATTCTGACAGTGTATTAATTTTGTAAATATTAGCAGTTCCAGTTTACTGTAATATATTCAGCTATTTTTCCAATCTCCTGACAAATTGTCAGAGAAGTGAGTTATTTTCAAATGTTTTATGTTTTTTTATGTTATACTTTCTGACTTGGCCCACACCCCTGAGAATCACCCCATTTTTGGGTCTATGGAATGAAAACAATTTAATCTCAATACTTCGCCAAATCGCTCGGTGTTACAGTAAAATAAGGGAAAGCTTCTATACTATGTACAACTGAAGTATGCGCCGCCTCTTCAGGTTTGTGTAACTGTTGAAATTACACCCATTTGAAGCTGCTTGCTAAAACCAAGCGTTTGCCTTCCTCAACAGTCCCCCCCCCCCCCCCCCCCAATACATTTGAAGCTGCTTGCTAAAACCAAGCGTTTGCCTTCCTCAACAGTCTCCCCCCCCCCCCCCCCCCCCAAATACACATGCACGCGCACACTCTCTTCTCTGTAGACACTGACAACCCCTTGATGCCTCATGGTGTGTCCTGCCAACATATACTTTCTTTTAGTCACGGTATGCTACAAATTTCTTTTATCCTCAATTTGATTCAGTAGCTCTTCTACCCATCTAATCTTCCACATTCTTCTCTAGCATCACATTTCAAAAGCTCTTATCTTCTTGTCTGGTACGTTTGTCGTTCACGTTTCAATTTCGTACAAAGCGACACTCCAGACAAACACCTTTAGAAAAGAATTCAAAACATTTAAATTCGTTGTTAAATTTGTATGCTTCAAAAACCCTTGTCTTAATATTGTAAATCCGCATTTTATACCTCTCTACGGAAGTCATCAGTTATTTTGCTTCCCGAAACTCATCCGTTCTTAGTGTAATTTCCTGGTCTACTAACCTCAACACCGCTAATTCAACTTTCAATTACCCTTGTTCTACTTTGATATTTATGTTACAGTGTCTTTTCAAGACACTTTACATTCTGTTCAACAACTCTTTGCAAGTCATTTGCCGTCTCCGACAATTGTAATGACACTGGTAAACCAAGTTTTCAATTCTCCCTGGATAAATTCACTTTCCAAATTTCCCCTTTGTTACCGAGGAGCTTTGCACCGTTCACATATTGTTTAACATTTGGGAGAGGCTGCAACCGCGTCTCGCTCTCTTCTGAATTACTGTTCCATTTTATATATTTCGACTTTGTGAACAGATGTTTTGCTCCTTTAGATAACCTTTCGCGACCTGTATTTTATCTCTGTTACCTCCAGAATTTCAAACAGAATATTACAGTCAATATTGTCTAAAGTTCTGTCTAATTCTGTAAGTACTATATAAACGTATATCTGCTATCTTCAAGCTATCTTCTAAGGTAAGCCGTACGGTCTTTACTACCTCGTCTGTTCCTACATTTCTCCAGAACCCAAACTGATCTTTTCAAGGAGACTTCTACCAGTTTTTCGACTCTTCTGTAAATAATTCTTGTCCGTATTTTCCAAACAATATTTATTCAACCGATGGTTCTGTAAAAACGTATGTCAGCACCGGTATTCTATGGAACTGGAACTATTACAATGGCTAGCTTTGGATTTTCAACTCTTCTTAGTTTTTAATACTTGGTCCATTTCTACGCAGTACAAATTCACCACTTGACAATAGTTGAAATATGATGAAAATTCACTAAAATCAAATCTGACGATTTCAGACAACTTGGCACTTTGGTTAATTTACCTGTGCAGGACAATGCCCTACCGACTGGTCGGAATGAGTGATGGCGAATGGCAGAGCTGATCACTGCCAGCTGTATTGGATTTGCCTGCGTGTGGCGCCGCAGGTTGTTGTCCCGGCATTGTACAGTACGTAGGTTAGGCTTCAGCTGCTGCATCAGATAAGAGCTGTCCGGTTCCTGTGCTTTATTCTCCGCACCTCGCCTAGTCGATATCATTTTTTTGTGGACTCGCACAAATCGAAGTAATTCTGACGTGATTAACGTCTAAGCTGAGGGGCACTACAAAGCTTCGAATAATTGATGCTAGCGGGCCCGGCGGCTTTATGCAAATTTAAGCGCGAATTAAGACTGCTTTCACGACTATTTTAGCTGTTTACAAAATACTTTAACTAGCATACTGTAAGCACGTATTACACGAATAAAGCTTATTCAGGTGCACAGACCTCAGATCTCTGAGCTTTTAATAGATAGCTAGGATACTGTGACATGTGCAGAAGTATTTCATTTAAATTCCAAGACAATGACTGTTCTCTGTGCAGGCATTTTGAAGCCAAATGACTGCAAGCGATGTAGATAACGTACTTCAAACACAAAATATTCAGAACCTGAAACCGTCTGAGTTCAATATGGAGAGAAACTTCGTACAATGACAGATTGTGATACAGTAGACAGAAAAGGCGTTCCAGATGAAAGTTCAAACTCCTGTCCGGCCATACTACAGATTTCCTCGAGTTGTTTATGGCAAAAGCCGAGTGGTTCCTTTACAGGGGCACGGTCGATTTCCCTCCACGTGCTTCTTCAATTCAATCCTTTAATGACTTGTCGCGTCAAACCCAATCTTCCATCCTTCAACCCTAATTTTTCCTCTTTTCCCGGTCAGGTAACGCTAAATTTTGACATCTTTCTTGCTCTTCTAAGGGTACTAGCCGAGTAAAGTACGAAGATCAAATCAGTAAACAAACACCACATACGACTTTTCCTTCTTGACTATGTAATCAATCATTCTTTTTATCACTCACCAATCAGTTGTTACAAAAAAAAAAAACTGATTCCAATCAAATACTGGTACAAACCAGAGGCTGTAATGAGTTTTGCAGCACTGATGGGAGTATAATGAATGTGTACTATTACTTTGAATGTTGTCACTCCCAAGCACGTTTATGTCGTGCTTGAAATTTTATCTTTCTCCAACTTTGGCGCATATTGCAGAATCTGTATCGAAAAGGAGATTATATTCACTGCATATTGCATAAAATATTCAGAAACAAATGAGTAGGTTGAACAATCAAATTAAAGCCCTATCACGTTACATCAGAGTAGTGAAACCGTGTATGAACTACAACTGACACGAAATTACACATTAACGAAGGCATATAATAACTGATTTGAATTTCAGTCTTTAGATACCACATGGCAGAGTGACTGTCTATAGACATGTAGTTATACAGTGTGTATAGAGAGACTCAGAAACTGTCACGTGTATTCACTTTGCATCAAGTAGCTAACAGAAAAACTTTCAAATGCGTTCGAGGGAAGTAAAAACATGCATCTACTTTCAGTCAGTTGCGTCAAATAATTACTTTAGTTGGCAAGTCATTGTTAACACAGGCGCAACAACTGTTCTCAAAGAACCCGACAAATGCAAATGGAAAGCAGGACGCTGAAGTTAAGACGTGCCTTCCGAACGTTCAAATAAAGATTGAGTTGCTGCTAACATCACGAGCTTCCACACTACGTTTATCGCAGACGGGAAACATTCCATTGACGGCAGGTTGCGCGGCGTAGATTGGTCAGCGTTTACTATTGGCTGTCTCGATAAGGCATCCTCCGCTATTATTAGACGCGCGGGTTCCGCCACCTGCTGCCGCACTCTACTCTCACCAGGCGGCAGCACCGACAAGGTAGCCGTTTAGTACTGTACCTGCCACCATGGCGCTGCATTCATTCTGTCTCGCAGCATCACTGGTGCCACCTGTTGCCGCCAAGGCATTCTCGCTAAAACTAATCCAGGGGTAATTAACCTTTTCTACCTACCGCACACTTTTGTGTCTTAACATTTCCTAACCGCTCACCAGTTCCACGGTAATAGTCATTTATAAATTAGGTAAGTAACTTATTTATGATGCTAGTTAAGGCCGGTATTACACTATCAAATTTCTTTGTCAAAGATTTGATCAAAGACGTGATCCAATATTCCGTCCAATATATTTGACAAAGATCTTTGACGTAGCGCTACAAGGGGTATTACACTGTCATCAAATTTTTCGTCAAAGTTCAAGATGGCTGACAACAACTTGTTATTAACCGCAGCAGTTCTACGTACTCCAATTGCGTTGTGTGCACATGCGGAAAAGAAGTGGGGGGAGAAAATGGAACCATACATACGAGGTTGACAGTCTTAAAAGTCCTGGGATTACAACTTGATAATAAATTCAGTTGGGAGGAGCACACCACAGAACTGCAGAAACGCCTTAACAAATCTGTATTTGCAATTCGAGTGTTAGCAGACATAGGCAACATAAAAATGAAAAAGCTTGCATACTTTCATTCCATAATGTCATATGGGATAATATTTTGGGGTAAATCCTGAAGTCAAAAGTTTTCAAGGTCCAAAAGCGTGTAATACGTATTATTTGTGGAGTAAATTCACGGACCTCCTGCAGAAACCTCTTCAAAGAACTGGGTACTTCAGATTCTTGCATTGGTACTGGGGGAAAATAAGAAAGAAAATGAAACTGTTGGCGGGCCAGAAGTACAGTGAGACTGTCGTTTGGACGTACGAGATTTGCAGGTTAGCTTTTTTTGTTTTGTATTTCATGCCTAGATACTTCCGTAGAGATATTGTTGCATGTGGATCATTATATGTAATGATTATTACAATACATGCAACGATATGTTTGTACAGTTATCTAGGCATGAGAAACAAACAAAAAAAACTATAACTCTCGTGGGCCCAAATGACAAGAGTCTCACTATACTTCCGGCTCGCAGGTTAACTACTGCCTCTCAGTATATTTACTTCTTAATAAAATTTGTCGTAAATAATATATCTCTTTTTTCCAACAAACAACTCAGTTCATACATACAATACCAGGAACAAAAATGATCTACACAAGGACTTAAAAACACTTACTTTAGTTCAAAAAGGGGTCCACTACTCAGGAACACTCATCTTCAATAATTTGCCAGGAAACATAAAAAATTTAGTTAGAAATAAAGATCAGTTTAAAAGGAGCCTGAAAGACTTACTACTGGCCAACTCCTCCTACTCCATTGGCGAAATTTTTAATAGAAACAAATGATGTATTTATTCATACTATTAGTATTTTTATTTCAGCTTAAAAAATCGACATGTTCCACATCCACGAGGATCTCCTCAGCACGGATCTATGGAACGAAAAACTAATCTAATCTGGGTGAAGCCGTGGGTTTTACGACGACACGATAAAAGCATTCAACAAAACTTGTTACGTGAGCGTACAGTGGAAGACGTCAAGTCAATTACTTAAGAATGGATGAGCATACATTTCTGTATGTGCTCAATGAAGTGTATCCTCATATCACAAAGCACAATTTTCACTTAAGAACTGCTACATCTTCAGAAGACAGGCTCACTATAACACTCCGATTCCTTGCTACAGGAGAGGGTTATGTTAGGTTAGGTTAGGTCAGGTTAGGTCTCCAATCTTCTTAATCTATTTTTTATTCAGGGTGCCTCACGTTGTAAAGCGCCTCATATGCTTCAGACATCTCTATTAATTCTGTAGTTGTCAGCACACACCAATTGTATTTACCGGCAATTGTTATAAAAACACTATAGACGACAGCACGCTGCAGCGATGCTAGCGCTCCGCGTGGTAACATATCGCATTGCAGTGAACAGAAGACAAGTGATTTCTTTGATCAAATATACGGCCTCGGCCTAGATTTGATCTAATATTGGACGACATTTGTCAAAGATCCCTATTACACTATCAAATATCTTTGACAAAGATATTGGACAAAGAAATTTGATAGTGTAATACTGGCCTAAAGCATATGAAGGCAATTACTTACCAACTGCTCGTCAAAATTTTCTGAAAACGTAATGCAAGTAAATGTCTTTAAAACTAGCTCCTACCCACACCAAGAAAGCTGGGAGGGAGGGACCAGGTTGCTCTAGTCTAAGAGATAACTAACAGTCTGATCAAGTCAGTCTACCGTTCCGTTACGTCCAAATTTCACACTTTAAGCAATGTTAAAAGAATTCTATTACGATCGTGCAGGTAACGCAATGTGCTATTCGAGAACTAAGCATCACCACGTCGACTTACTGTAATTTCCAAACGCCGGTTTTAATCTTCAAAAAACGTGAATTAACTTTTGGTTTTCGTTCTCCCTAAGGAAGGATTAGTTCTCCCGGCTGCAGTGTCACGAGTGATCTCTAAGATTCAAGATGCTTCTGCCACCTAATTAAAAAACTAGCTAAATACAGTAAGGCAACATGATGTGCAGACTAGATATTAATCAGAAAGGTACCAACACCTCTCCTATTCTGTACTAATTTTGACGCATGAAACAAACAGTTCCGTAATTATTTAAACGCCTCCCATGCCATGTCATACTAAAATTTTGTCGTAGATCTGAATTCGATAGTAAACACTATCAACTGTTGTGTCATCTTGAAACGATTATTTTGCCAGCGAGTTTAGATGGTGTACAAAACGCGAAGAGGGGGAAGATTCACAATACAGTTTCCTAGTGGCATTTTTATAGGCGGAAGATCCTGACGTTTCAAATTATTTGGAGACTGGCATTTCGCAGCGGCCTCACTGAAAATGGTTCGCTGGACACCTCTATTTAGTAGTTGGCGTCACTACCAGTATGTACTGTAACGCATCTACTGCATTTAAGAGTCCCAGCGATTAACTGTGGGTAGGCATACTAAGTTTCGCAAGGTTAACAAAGAAGCTGATCTAAGGGTAAGTACACACGCGTATACAAAATCGAACAACTGCCTATACACATGGCACAGGGACTGTCTATAGACATGTAGTTATACAGTGTGTATAGAGAGACTCAGAAACTGTCACGTGTATTCACTTTAATGCCTTGTTCTTCGGTATTTGCTAAATATGGCTGACCTTGTGATCGTGGCTTGTGTAATGGCAGTGAGGGATAGTGAAATAAACAGAATGACAAGGCGTTTGTGGAAACATGAATAAGAGGCATCGTTTCGACTGTAATTTGCTTTCGACTTTGAAAGTAGAAGACAGCATAGGTTTCCGAATCTTCGCCCACAGAAGTACATGTGACTTTGAAGCATTGCTTCAGCTCCCTGATTCACTGTTTCTTTCCCCGTCATTCTGAACCTTGCAGCAGAAATAGGTGTTCTCATGCGAACCGAACATTGGATATAGGAGATGCTCACTCAGCTTCGCTCGACTAATTTCTGTATGTTCCCGATGCTAAGCTGTTTTCATTTCCACATCACTCACAGATACTTTGTACACTAGTGTGTACAAGGCCTAAAGGATACGCAGCGACACTGACACCGATGTGCGGCCCGGCGACAGTCTCACCACACACACACACACACACACACACACACACACACACACACACACACACACCATGATCTGCGAAAGCAGCGCAAATAAGCATTGGTTTTGCGCTATTAGATACATTCAAACAACTACCCGCACTCTCAGAGCTATTAGCTACCAAGAACCGCCCGCCAGTCAATTTGCGGTACTACAGATATCAAGCGTTAAGTGGGGACTTCCCAAGTACCTTCTGATGAAAAAGGAACACTTGGTTGCAGTTGCTCTATTTACTGCTTTCGTATCACTGTAATTACGGTCTTTTAAATTTTCGCGGTCTGAACAATCGTTATATACGTGGCACGACTGATAGCCGTTATATTTGGGAAACGGCAGCCACGAAAGATTGCGTTAAACAATGTAGTTCAGTTCTAATTGGTAGCTGGATGTTTGGCAATGTTTAATGAGCAGACAGGGTTTACCATCACGGAAATCTTGGCCGCGGATAACTTAACAAACGTAACTTGTGCACAAAATAATTAAGATGATGTACCTATTCTGGTAATAAAAGGGAGTCAATATTACATTGTCTATCAATTGTCTTCACTTCAACGACTGAGTTACAGCTCTCCACAGTTTTCCTGTGCAAGTTTCTTCGTATCTGCACCAGTACTGCAACTACATCCCTTTGAACCTGCCCCTACCGTGTTCAAGCTCTTGTCTCCCTCTACAATTTTTTAGCCCAGAAACTTCTAACTTACCAAATTAACTGTTCCTTGCTGCCTCACTATTTCAAGCAACCTATCCCTCCTTTAAGTTGTGGCACAAATTTGTTCTTCGGTTCAGAGCCTCTTCATTAGGTATGAGAGCTAACCGATCAAGTCTTCACCATTCTTCTGCAGCACATTTCAAAAGCTTATATCTTCTTAATGATACACATTTCATTTCCGTAATTTGGCTACAATCCAGGAAAGACTTCCTACCATTCAAATTTATACTCTATATCAAGTTTCTTTTTCAGAAATGCTTTTATTGCTGCTCCCAGTTTGAATTTTATATCGTCTCTACTTCGATATAATCATTTATTTTGTTGCCTAAGTAGCAAAACTCGTCTACTTCTAGTGTCCTATTTCCTAATCAGTTTCCCTTAGAATTACCTGCTTTAATCCAACAACAAATCTTTACCCTTATTTTAGTTCTGTTCGTGATCTTTTTATCTCTTCCCAAGAAATTATACATTCCGCTCAATTGATACTGAAAGTCCTTTCGCCGTCTCCTGTTATTAGAGTATCATTGCCATCGGCAAGCCTCTACGTATGTACACCTCTCGCAAGACGTTAATTCCCTTATTGCTTTCTTTATGCGCAGTAGAACAACATAATTAGAAACACTCACCTGTTCCGTAGCTGTGTTTACTATAGTGTGGATCCTGCCCACACTTTCTACAAGAATAACAACCTCTAGGTATGAAGTTTGGAGTCTAAGATATAGTCGTCCGTTCCTACAGCTGTGATGCGGGTATTGTACAGCTCTGGTTGCAACAGTTCCAAAGACTGCTTAAGCTACATTTTAGCAGAACAATGCTCGTCCACGTGGTATACGGAATGTTTAGGGGTAGTCGTATCAAAGAGTGATGAATTCTTCTCGGGTTATCAGCCGAGTGGTGGCGTCGTCTTGTTGCAACGTTTCAATGAGTTTCGTACCCATCATCTTCTGGCTGATAACCCGAGAAGAATTCATCAGTGGAAAACGCCGAGAAAGATTGCAGTCGCACGTATCAAAGAGGTCATTTACCGGATGTTTCCGGCAGTGTACACATGGCCAGGGTTCTGTGGATTGGCAGATGGGCTGTTAACACTGGTCTAATGCCCCGTGTATAGAATGGTGTTAGTATCATTGCAGGTGATGCGCGGGAGGAATACTATTGGCAGTGTTAATAAAAAACTTGCATCGAAAAAACTGTATTCTAAGGCGGGAGGCTATGTTGACCAGTGCGCCTGCTCAATATGTGTACAGCAGACCTGGGGCGCTGCACTCATGTCCGTGACGTCAGCGTGTGCTGCAGTGGGCCACCCTCACACTTCATCTCAATACAGCACTACTCGCCAGTACATTAGAATGACTAACATCAAATCATATCTGAAGCCAACAGTACGTAAACAGATGTTAACAGCGCACAAATCTTCACGTTTTAGTGTTGCTAGCACCGGCAAATACATATTTATATGATGATTCAAACGAAATAGCTTTTGAAACATTTTCGATAAATTTAGCGAATGCCTTTTTGGAACATTTTAATAAAAACTAAAACGTGATTATGCTGTATACAGGCATAACAACATCAGTGTATGGGGTCATTTGGGCTACACGAAAATAGATATTGTCCAAAAAGGGAGTTTATGAAACTGCGTCTGCTGACGCTTTGAGCATTATAACTGCAGTAGAGTCGATATTTCGAGTCTCGGAACAACAAGTTTTCCATAAATCCCCGATTCGTGTCCCCCCCCCCTTCCCCCCCAGTCCCTCAAAGCACACCAGTGAAACCACACTCACTCCCCTTCGTGTTTATGAGCCCACGCATAAGCTTCTCTCGATGTTTAATTGTTTACACAGGCAAACCTTTTGTTGAACGTGGTTTTCAGGTTTATCAGTATAGTATATTGTTGTGCTTCGTTTTCTTTGTTGTTGTTTTACTAAATATTAAGCATTGAAACCACTTGACAAAGGAGAGACAATAAAAAAAAACTTCTCGAATACAGTGTCGACCAAGCTACTCTTGGCGACTGGCGAAGAAATTGAGTTGAATTTGAACAGATTTCTTCTAGGAAATGCTCTGAAGCATAAAATCATGGAGTCGGAGTTTGGAGGCGAAAAAAAGACAAATGAGGCTTTAGTCATCTAGTTTATTCTTTTCAACATCGATTCATTTCTTTTCCCAAATAAATTTCGGTAGAGTTTTCAATAGACCTTGGTGGTCCCGAGAGACTACTGAATCACTTTGTACCACTTCGATAAACACAGAACATTTGAGGTCAACAGTAACTTAACTGCAAAGGTGCCATACCTCCAAACTGGCGCACTTAGTTAATGCGAAATGTTCAAAACACAAGAGACATCAACCAACACCACCATGATCGTCCTGTTACTCTGCTGCGCTATTCCACTCATGAAACTATTTACTACAATGTTAAAACAGAACAGACTTTCCGTTTACTGAAAATGTTCCTCGAGTCACCCTTTAATTTAACCGTAATATAAATGGGGCAGGAATAAAAAAAAAAACAATTACCAGGTAAACGCCCACGGTTAGTTTTTCCGCGCTTCATAGCCCATTTCATCATTGAAATGGTAAGTGGCTAATGGTTGGTTGATAAGAGCTACAAAAATTTATGTCCGTTACCTATGCCAGTCTTTAAGACAGTGCACGGACTGCCTCAAGACTGTGTACTCTTAACGATTTTGCTTAAACGCCGTCAAACATGCATACACGACTACGGATGGTAGCTTCAACTCTCATGCTAAAGCAGACCCTGCTGTGCAAAAGGGAAACCGGTCGCCTACTTTGACATTAATATCTCGATACCAAGTTAATAGCCTACCGTGCAAGATCACTGTCCTCGCGAAAAGATAGATACTGAGGAAAGATCACCGAGAAATCAGAGAAGACCGCCCTTAAAAACAGACAGCAGTTGGTAAAGGTTTAATAAGATATTCAGGAGCAACACGTCTGCGGCGTCTCAGAATACCTATACGGGAGCCAGCTGAAAAGTTCGGACTACGAACGCAGTAAGAATGAGCATCTTGCGCCGTTGCCGGCCCCCTGACCTAGAGGTGCGCTTCCAGCCCACTGCCGCCCCCCCCCCCCACTCCCCCACACCAACCAATCTTTGCCCCTCACGCACTTGCACGCACGCACATTCACAGCGCGATGACGGACAGCTTCCGGCGCTACGCACGTGGAGTCTCGCCACCACCCGCATTGCTGCCATTCCGCCAACACACACTGCTCCAAACTATCTCTGACAAAAAACAACAACAGCTTCATGGTTATCATTTGGGCCGGATATTAATGACAAACCATATTTTCCACTGAATTTTAAGTTGAATTTCACAATTTATGCACGAATTCACATATTTTAGTGTACAAAAATTTATTTTCATTGACACAAAGTCAAGTTTACACTTTCTTTAGTAACACGTCATATTTCGGCCATCTTCTGCCAAAAATGAATATACCAGTCATATTTAAGAACACAAGAATGAAAACAACAATTACTACCAAGCTTTATTTATAAGACTATAGTAGTGTGCTGTCTCTTGCACATTAAGCGACTAATAATTCAGAATTATTTTCCTTTTATGTTGAATGTCAAGGAATATGTTTATTCTTTTATCCAAATAATGAAAAGGGGAACTATCAATGAAAATAACGGAAATCTACGATATTTCTCTCTTTCTGTAATAGGAGTATTTTATGTCACTGGAATACGAAGCCTCTTTTTCATGGTTGAGAATTATTTGTGAAATACACGAGCTGTGTTTGAAAGCATATTTATTTCACTGCATTGTTTCCAGTTTTAACTAATGTGCTATTTTGAAACGAAGGAAAATCATAATTAAAGGGTGTCATTATTAAGTATGACCACTGTTGGTGTTCACTGTGAGTTGGTGGAAAAACACTTGAAGCAACATTTTTAAACAGGCCTGCTCTGTCAAAAGTATTTTTATAGTTTGCGAGAAGTTAAATACTTATTCTAAAAACCTAGGGAATTTTCCCAACATCCCTCATTTGCCGTGTTGTTTGGGGGTGGAATATTCCAGAAACAATTTTGCATTTACAGTTTTTCACACAACCCATGTAATACGACAGTAGACAAGTAGCGTACCATACTAGTCGCTACACTAACTTAATACATTGTTGCTCAGCGTCGACAAAGCGCTCTCTGAGCTAACAACGGAGACTTCCTACATAATCGCATTGCACGCGTAGTCACACTATTCAGTCTGAATTCAAACTTAGTCTGGTTCAGTATACCGGAAGTAAGTGGTCAGTTAGCATGACATCCCGAGATTTGTTCCTTAGTTTGGAGAGAACTTCAACACAGAGCGGAAAATATTTTTCAAGCTAACGGCGGTTCAAGTTAGTGCAGAAAAGCGCTCCAATGTGCAACTCTAATACCACCAAACACAGCAGCTGTTTGAAGAGAAATACTGAATGTGAAAACAGAAACACTTATTTAGGCAGACATGTCAATCTTCAACACTAAACATTCTTCCAAAGGCCCTATCTGAGACGGTGTCTTGCAAGTTGAAAAACCCAGACAGTTCTTGGAAAGGTACACAACAAATTATTTATCAGTGTGCTATGAGATGGTGCTCAAAAAAATACGAATTAATGTTGCTGACCGAAAGGTCTAGGTGTCCGTACATGAACAATGTGGCTGGGTATTATGTTGCAAACGATGCTGTTCTAAATATTGACGGGCCTGGAGAAATATTTCTCCTAACGCGTCAAGCTCTCGCGAGAGTAAACAACACTACAATTGCCGTTTTGTTGGAGTATTCTATGAAGCTACTGCGGCAAGATGGTGTGAGCAGAAACAACTTTTTGCTGCTAGTAACAGATGGTACTTCATACATGGCTAAAGCAGCCAAGGGGCTTCAGATTCTCTGCCCGAAGAATGGTGTAAGTCACTTGTCTTGCACATGTGTTACAGTGTTGCAGAAGAGGTGCTATCAAACTGCCCTGATGTGGAATAATTTCCTGTGGCAGAAAATCTACGTGAAAGCTCCGCTATGGGTGCACAAATTCAAGGAGCAAGCAGCTTCACTGCCCTTCCCACCTCCAGTCTTTTCTTACACTATAGGGTTATTGGCTTAATGCTGCTCAGTATTACTGCATCAACTGCACCAAAATAAAGAATCTTTTGTGAGCTTGAGAGTGATGAATCAAGTGCTATCAAAAATTTGAAAGAGGTCTTTACAGATACCTTGTCTGGCAACTTGGCATGTATCAGCACCAGCTTTTCAGTGGTATCAAAAGCCATCAAACAACTGGAAGCCGCTGGTACTCAACTATGTGACGCTATAGATATTGTGGAACATGTGCAGTGTGGGTTGGGTCGAACTCGTGGTCGTGTCGCAGACAGTCAACAACAAATTGCTAAGTGTTCTCTAGCGCAATCCTTTATACTTCACGATGTGCAAAATCAGTGAGTCTTTTGGGAATGCCACAACATATGAAGTTGGTCTACAGTGACCTCGCCGCCTTCCCTGTGTGTCCAGAGGAACTTTTCCAGGTACAGAAATATCCTCAGCGACAATCATAGATCTTTGAAAATGAAAAACCTGAAAACACACATTGTGATCCGAGGCTATTCTGCTGAAACGGAATATCGACAGGTCATGTTAACAATGTTTGAATACTTTAAGCAAGTGGTGTGCCATAGTAAAAACACGGTTTTATTGTTTGGACAGGTGTTATTGTCCTCCCTGTGCTTAGGGTTTTTTCATACACACTAGATATTTTAAAAAAATAAGTGCTTGGTTTCAAATACTGCAATAAGTACTTATTCAATTTGTTGAAAAGAGAATTTTGCATTACATAGTATACACCAAAATCAACGCCAATGTTTTTAAACAAACATGTATAAAGTGATTTTATTTTTATGGTCATATTTGTATACGTTTTAGATCATAAATGCTTGCATATTTCTCATAAATGCTTGCATATTTCGCTGTTTTTAGGCCATTAACATCATGACCCTACTTATTACTGTGCACGATATAAATAACTTGCCGATACCATCCGTCTGCATTACCAACCATGATTTCAACAAAATGGAAAATAATAGTCGTAAAAAAGTTATAGTCACTCTCATGGCACATTCGTTGTCTTAACCAACGCGCAAACCGTCACTTTTGTCCACAACCTAGGTAAATATTTTCTGTGTTCTGTGTACGTTCATATGATGTCATAGTCCACATGTTCTGTGTACGTTCATATAATGTGCTCAAAAAACGTGAAGAGTCTAAGGTCAAAAATACCAAACTGTATTCTCGATCATTGCTGATCAGTAAAAGAACTTACATGTGAAACGGTAGAACACTGGCTCAGCGGAGTCTGACGATACTGCAGTTCGACTCGTGGGATGTCACAGAAAGTTCTAGCTGACGAACGTCAGGTCAAAATATATTTAGCGTATGTGGAAATACTTTTGTTGCATTATTAGTTGGATTTTTTCGTACATCGGCCAATCGTAGTGTGTATCTGAGGTATCTGGTCAAATGAAGGAAACTGAAAAGTAATAGTAGCGTGCCAAATACAGTACCGTAGTGTTCGAACACACTGGATATTGTGCAACATGTGCAGTGTGGGTTGTCTTTCGTACTACGGTATCAAACTTGCCACGTCAGTCGAACCAATCCTTTGACATTTACTGCAGTCACAGCTTAACTTAATCTGGTAACGGGTTGCAAGTAGAAATTGTACGCAAAACATGTTAGCGACAATGTAGTGGACCTACTTCCCTTAGGAAACATTTTAATTTAACAGAATTTCCAGACAGACAGCAACTTTTTGAGCATGTGTGAATGTTTTCTAACTCTGCGGAGTGAGAGCTTCATCCCAATGAAAAAAGGCGTGGTGGTATAAAACCAACGCTCACTTCGTGAAATGCAAATAGTTATCTCCAATGTAGCATGACGTACAATGCGTTACGGACCGGCTGTTGCAGGTAGCTGGGCCCTGAACAGGAACTACACCGCAACATGAATTTGGCTTTACTGGAATGTCGAACTCCGCGTATTCTCAACAATAAGGATCTGGCGCCAGAACTCTAGTACAACAGTTCTAATTCTGCAAATTACCCACCAAGCGACGTGATATCAAACGGGAAGGCTACTCGTACGTAACTTACTTGATGTGAGAAAACCGTCGCCGAAGCCACTGACAACGCCGAGGGAGCAAGGAATATTAATTTGCAGCCTTGAGAGCACAAATGACAACTCTAACAGCCCAGATAACGTAATAATCTGACATTATCCTGTGGAGATATGACGAACGCTTGAACTGCTGTCTTGCAGAGGAGATGACGGAGAAGGGGGGCAGTAAACATGAAAGAAATTAAGCAGTTTAAAACGCACTAACTATCAGCACCGTCAATTAACGCGACTTATTGATTCAGCTAGAGTACATTTAGCAGCAGAGTGCCGAATGTAATAAATACACACACAGGTTACCATGCGCCATTAGTTTTAATGACGATATGTCAAGCTATGCACAGCTGGGGCAGGCGTTAGCAACTGCGGACAGCAGAAGCCTCGCAATAGCTTGCAGATGAGAGTGCCATGTTATATCGGGCAAAGCTTTTCTCACCTGGAGGACTAATAGTCACGGAGGTCTGTATGTAGTCGTGCCTTATTAGGACTATTTACAGAATTGCAGAACAGTTACCTAGAAAGCGTCCAGAAGTCCGACTTCAATAACATTACACTTCTTAAAGGACACCAGAACTGCTTTTCACAGAACATTCTGTAAACTCCGACACTGATGTCGATGCAATGTCGTGTGCGGATTATCAAACTGTGAATCTTTGTCTGAGGAGTATCAGCAACAGCGTTTTTGATTATCTGCTGCAGCTTCTCCAGTGAGTGACAATTACATACATTTGACCCATAAACGCGCACCCTTGCAGAAAAAAAACACGAAGAGGGGGAGAGATCAGCCAATCTTTGATAACAGAAAATTTTACTGCCTTTGCTAACGACTCTCACCGAAGACGCCATGAATTTGCGCCAAGGTTGCAAGTGCGATGTGCTCAATCTTTTAGAAAATGTTCACAGATTTCATTTTATGTCGGCCGATTAACAAATGGCGATTTTATTTTGACCACTATCTTGCTGCTCTATTTTGAGCTATTATTGTTATCATAAAAGACAAATATACAAGAAGCTGCACGGCAGACGTACTATCCACTCAAACCGGTACTGCTGTTAAAAGTTGTCAGTGCGCTCGCAGTAAACAAGAGCTAATTACATAGACGATGCGAAGTATTATCTTTCTGGGATATTAAAAATCAATAGAAGCCGTTTTCCTAGGCTTGACCAAGATATACATCGATAACAAAAGCTAAGTAACTAACGTGCTGCTTCGTGTTTACAAGATTTACGCCATCACACCGACGTCTACGTGCTATTCTGGATTGCCTACATACCAGGCGCTGTGCTTTCTGTTCAAAGATTGCTCCTCGGTTATCAGAGGATCACTAATACCGACACAGAACAGCACGAAAAGCACAGTGAAACAAGACGCAACGAAATCACGTACAATTAGGTCTCATCGTTTTACGGCGAACTTTCAATAAGGTTTCTGCATTACAATGTTTCAATGATGTGAACAGTAGGTGCAATCTCTCGAAAGCCACTAGCATAATACCGCTACTCTTTTCCTATCTAACGGACTATTCTGTCTTAAGTAGTTCATGTAAAATGGGCGTTTATGTTAACTTATCTGTAGGCTAAAAACAGACAAGTCTATTTCCAAACACGTGCGCGCAATTAATACCGACCTCCTCCTAAATCTTAAAAGTGAATGTAAGTTACTAAGAATATGTAAATACTTCCAATACCAACTGCTTAACTAGTTTCACATTAATAAAGTCGATGAAAAACTATCAGCTGCCACGTCAAAGTTTCATCTAATTCCTGTACTAGAGAGATTCGAAGAGACCAGACACGTGACGCCCTAGTTACATACGTTAAGCACATGTATGCATAGGTATCAGAATTGGTTTACCCCAAAGAAGGGAGGAAAGTTTTTCTAACTGCAGCCCATGACGGGGAGACGTGGCTTGTGGCGTGAGAGAGCAGCCGGAAGTCCGTGACTGCGAGTTTTACGGTCTGTGGCAACGCTTCAGCTGGAAGTCAAGTTCTCTGCTGGCTCGGCTCTACTTCCAGCTCCAGGGCGTGCAGCCCCCAGTAAACTTTCATACCTCCACGTCGCTATACTCAGGCACTTTACGTGCCACGGCGAGTCGTCTAACATACGTACAAGCGGTGAAATTGCTCAAGGAACACATACGTCGATGGCGCTTCTGAAAAAGTCTTCACAAATAATTTAAAGTGCGCATACAGCCAGTCACACAGGGCTCGAGCTACGTACAACCGAGAAGATATGAGTCATTTCTTGCATTCTTGGCGAAACTTCAAATCTGATCAGCTTATTGGTAACCACTACCAATTTTGACTTTATAGTGGTGACTATTTTACACGGTGGGTACTGAGAAGCAAAATTCCCAACGATGGTTTCTATTACGTACAAATCAAAACCAACACAAAATTTGCCAACTGTTTCACAATGGGTGGCTCTTGCAAGTGCAGTATAGCACACCTGGCTGCATGCTGAGACCACGTTAAACGGACCTGCTATTCGGGACTTTGTACAAAAACTATAAGCCAGGATTTTGGTCCTCAAATGAGGTTTTCGTTAGGTAGACTTCCATGCTAACAGCAAAGGATTGTCGCAACTGTATAGTGATACCCCCCTCCCCCCTTATGACAGATGCTACCAGCCGTTTTCCCTAAGCAGACTTACAGTGATTATTCCTGGGTACAGTAGTTGGTGTTGTCTTCAGTCTGATGACTAGTTTGATGGCACTTCTCGGTGCTACTCTATCCTGTGCAAGCCTCTTCAGCAACTAGCCAAAAATAATAGAACAGGTGCTGACTACCACAGGCGTCGATAGACGCCGTTTAACACTTGACACCGACAATAACTTGTGCGGTAGTCATTTTTATAGAACTTATCTCTGAGGGCCGGCCGCTGTGGCCGAGCGGTTTTACGCGCTTCAGTCTGGAACTGCGCTGCTGCTACGGTCGCAGGTTCGAATCCTGCCTAGGGCATGGATGTGTGTGATGTCCTTAGGTTTAAGTAGTTCTAAGTCTAGGGGACTGATGACCTCAGATGTTAAGTTCCATCGTGCTTAGAGCCATTTGAACCATTTTTTTTATCTCTGAGGAAGAGCTCGCGAATTGTGATTATGGTTCGGCATCAGCTGTAGAATACTTCAGAACAAATGTAAATTTGTGCAGCCTGATCCGGCACAAATCATCATTTGTTCTGAAATATTATACAGCTGATGCGGAACCATAATCGCATTTTGCGAACTCATTCCTAACTGAATGCAGCTGTTTAGTGTCAGACACTGCACTGCAGTAATCTCTATGTCACAATGCTAACTTCAAGGTGGAGTAGACAACCACGCAGGAAAAGTTGCTCAAGAATAACAGTTGGTTCGGTAAATGTTCTCATATTTGGAGGAGGAGGATATTAGTGTTTAACGTCCCGTCGACAACGAGGTCATTAGAGACGGAGGGCAAGCTCGGGTGATGGAAGGATGGGGAAGGAAATCGGCCGTGCCCTTTCAAAGGAACCATCCCGGCATTTGCCTGAAGCGATTTAGGGAAATCACGGAAAACCTAAATCAGGATGGCCGGAGACGGGATTGAACCGTCGTCCTTCCGAATGCGAGTCCAGTGTGCTAACCACTGCGCCACCTCGCTCGGTTTCTCATATTTGGTTTATTGGCTGTGTGGCAAGTTCAAACTACATCGTGATTCGCATGTTAACTGTACGTGGAAAGCGCTACGTTGCATCGTGGTCCTATTTCCATACAAAACAATGATTTCTTAAGTGCATCGGCAGATTCACATCACAGAACGTCTAGGACACACTGGGACCAAGAGACCAATGTTTAGTAGATTATGGTGATCTACAAGCCGCTTACTTAACCTTTACATTCCTGACACGAAGCTCTGAAGACTGACAAAGCTGAAGATAGGATGAGAAGGGCGACAATGTTCAGAGCAGGCATTTCCCCTGTAGTGGACCAGTCTGCAGCAGTCAGTCACTTCATACTTACCCGGTCCCAATAACGTTCAGAACTGAAACAGACTGATCTCTGAAAGCAGTCAGAAAAACTAGGGGAACCCACTACCTCAACGTAAATACAAGCACTGTCACATTCGACAGTAAGATACTAGAAGTAAAAAGCCTGTTCCATCGGTTTGGATTTAATAGAACCAGAAGTGGGCAACTTCGGGGAATTTCTGTGGACTAAGTACTACAGCATTTAATGAACGTCAGGTTGTCTACAACTCCCGTAGGCCTCGCTTCGTGGGCAGTGGAGCCTCGTCAGTCCTCTCGTATGCAGATGACCGATTGTCCACAAAAAGGCTAATCCTTGGTGGATCCTCCAAGACTGGAATATTGGGTCCCGCTACGCAGGCCATGTACGCCCCCTCCCTCCCCCTTGCCACAGTCGGTCACCTCGGGGCGTGACTCACGCCACGCGCTACCGGCAGTGACGTCACGCCGCTTCCGGCCGGCTGGGCGTGGCGCCACGCCGAACAGTCCAGAAGGCCCGGCCCACCGCACGCGCCCGCTCGTTGTCCGCGGTTCGATACCCTCTTCGTACATGCAGGGGAGAGGGAATGCTCCCCCCCGCCCGAGACATCTACACAGAGGAAAGCCAACAAATCGGCGCGTTCCGCCGCTGTCCAAAATGGCCTCGGTAGTTGTAGGATGTCATAACGTGGAGCAATGTTCATTGAAGGCATTCTCAAACTTATCCGAATAAGGTTGCAACAAAAACACTAGTATTTGGGTCCACGTCAATATATACACATTGAAGCGGCAGCGAACGGCTTTGTGATAAATGCCAGTTGCCTTATGATATTCCCTTTCACAAGAGGCAGAGTACGAATGTTATACGCCAAATTATCGATTTCACGCATTTTTCACGGAAGAAAGTGCTTGTATCGTAGCCTTAACATAGAGAGAATCTTAACCAACTTTTCTCAACGGGATAGAGAAAAACATCGGTAATCTTCTTCGGATTTTGGTTTGCAGGCTGGGCCTAAAAAAATAAAAAAAAACGCAGATTTCAATTTTCTTAGGTGCAAGAGATCAATCTTACCAAAGCACATCTACCGATAACCGACAATGACAGCGAATGTTTTGGGAAAAATCCCTCATGATCTGTTCTCTCGTATCTAGCTCTGGAAATCCAAAAATCACTATTTCCGAATTTGCAACGACTCATGTGGACGCGACGCAAAATAATTTATTTATTTCACGAACATTTCTCATGGATGAAAGCTGACGTGGAAATTTCATTTTAATGGGCAGCCGCCGTAATAGAAGAAATAGTTACTGAAAGGGTTCTTTCACCAACGAGTGTGAAAGAAGTAAATGCGACAAGACAGAAGGATACAATGTTGTGTTCTCTATAGAGTTAATGTTTCAAAATTGCAAACTATCGAGGAGTGGTGACTATTTTACACGGTAGGCACCGAGAAGCAAATCCCCAACGATGATTTCTATTACGTACAAATCAAAACCAATACAAAATGTGTCAACTGTTTCACAATATGTTGCAAGTACAGTATAGCACGTCTGGCTGATTGCTGAGACCACGTTAAACGCACGTGCTATTAGGGACTTCGTACAAAAGCAACACGCCAGGATTTTGACCCTCATATAAGGTTTTCGTTAGGCAGACTTCCGTGCTAACAGCAAAGAATTGTCGCAACTGTATAATGATACACCCCCCTCCCCCCTTTGTGACAAATGCTACCAGCCAGCTGAACAAATTCCCGTTTTCCCTAAGCAGACTTACAGTGATTATTCCTGGGTATAGTTGGTGTTGTCTTCAGTCCGATGACTGCTTTGATGGCACTTCTCGATGCTACTCTCTCCTGTGCAAGCCTCTTCAGCTCCGAATAACTACTGCAACATACAGCCTTCTGAATCTGCTTCAGTATTCATCAGTCTCCCTCTACGGCTTTTAAACCCCCCCCCCCAAAAAAGACATACACACTTCCCTCCAATACTAAATTGGCGTTGCCTTGATGTCTCAGAATGTGTCCTATCAAACGACACCTTCTCGTCAGGTTGTGCCACAAATTTTATTAAAATGGTAATTTCGAAGAAATTTAGCATCTTTGGGCAATCCACCAATACGAAGTAAACGGCATGATACATAACAGGTTAGCAAAGCCTATAGATATAGGTAGGGGTGCAACATGTCCCTTTGCCTTGTCCGAAGTACTATGATATATATTGGCGATTGCCGAGAAGCACAGTGTCCGATTTCTGCTTTGGACTTACGCAACGTGTTTCTGAGTAGGTACCAGCTGCAGGAGAAGAACATTCTCTTAATAATTTGAACCAGCAAACCGATGGACGATAGCTATTGGTAACAAACTCGTGACGGCAGAAAGCTGATAACTTTTGTGTCTAGAAGAACTGTTTGCAAAGCGAAAATTGGCTTTAGGATACCACCAGAGATTCTATACCCTGGCCGTCCTACAGGAAATCTGCGCATCCAGCCAATTACGGGGTAACCTGTAGTTGAACACACAATGAATGCAAATTGCGGCGGTATTCGAATAATTTTCAGACATACGAAGCGCTGCTAATTGTGACAACTTTAAGTACCAGAAAAATCCTACGATGGAACCCTGGACTTCCCGGAGCTGAAGCCTCGCTTTTAACCATGAAGACACTACTAGCACGTCCGTAAGAAAAGTTGGCAACGTTACGAAAAAGAACATTGGTAGGTACACTGACTACACGTCGATAAAAGCACTGCTGTGCAGACAAATGCACAAAATTGCAGTGTGAATGCTTCCTTAACAGAACACTTGCGCCGTCTCGCCCGATGTACAAAACTTCAAACTCACTAGTAAACGTGTGGAGTGGACTGCGACCCGTTTCCGACGATAGAAATGCGTGACTGGCCACAATCCCGGCGTCGACTGTAATATACTAGAGATGATTTAGACAATGATTAGATGTGGATCAAGAACGGACGCGCAGACAGTGGTTGTCTGCGAAAGGACGAACGTATCGTCCACTTGAGTACGGTATCCAATTGGTATTCCGCTGTCCAGGCAAACTCTGCGCGAGTCTCCGCCGCTGTAAACACTGAACTGAGGCAACACAGAACGGCGCTCCTCTGCCAGGCTCGGCTCGAACAGTCCCTGTGGCTCCACAAGTGAGGTACTCACCGTCCCCGCCAGAGGTAGTAGCACTTGGCCTGCTGGTTCCCGCGGGAAGACTGAAGCCAGCCTTGTCGCGCCGCGCCGCCGCCGCCTGCGCTGACTCACCGGCTCCCTCTCTCTCCCCTCCCCCACTCCACCAAATCCCCTCCCGTTCCAGGAACACAGGAACAAGAAACCATCCGCTCCTCAGGCGACTGCCGCCGTACGGAACGCCGCACTACTCTATCAAAACAACGCACTTGCCGATCAGCTGTTGTTTTATGTTACCACCAAATATAGTGCGTATATTACAGTACCTTCAAACCGAAAATCAACTCCAACAATCTTGCTCGGCAAATGTTTCCAACTCACACTTTGATTTGGTTTTCAACTGTTGTCAACAGTTGTTTGAAATTGCGACTTCGAGAAACTAGTTGAGGGAACAGAATGAGATTTTCACTTTGCAGCGGAGTGTGCGCTGATATGACACTTCCTGGCAGATTAAAACTGTGTGCCGGACTGAAACTCGAACTCGGGACCTTTGCTTTTCGCGTGCAAGTGGTCTACTTGCCCGCGGAAGGCAACGGTCCCGAGTTCGAGTCTCAGTCCGGCACACAGTTTTAATCTTCCAGGAAGTTTCTTAGTTGACGGAAGTTTTGTCTCGAGTTTTTAGTTTATGGTCACTGAACAAAAACACAGCAGAGTTGGGTGGCTGTCTCATACACATTGCCGTGTTGTCCGCCTGTGTTTATACAATGGCAACTCCCGAGCACTTACTTTTGCAAAATCCTTCAGTACATTTGCAATAACTCAGCACGATCTAGGCATTGTTTCAAGGATATTAGCCAATGATATTCGATGAGAGTACATTAAACTTGTATAAATGCCACCTGTTGCCAAATACCGCAGATTTACAGTTAGTTGTTCTGGTGGTGATACTGCAGCTCTCAAATCTGTCTCTTTCCGCTGAGTATGTGGTGCTACTAGCCTCAAGGGCTTTCCGAATTACCCGCAAATCATTCTGACTAAATTCTTGAAACCTTGCCTGTCTTTAATGTAGAGCTCTGCCAATACAGAATTCTACGTTCCATGGGTTTCTCTTTGTAAAACAAGTTCTCTGGACGACGTGCGTCTTTTTTTGGTTGATCTTCGTGATGCATCTTCATAGTCAAAATCCATTTTCTTTTCAGTTATAATAATAAAACACACAGAAAGTGTGAGTTCACAAGAGTTTGAAGCTGTTGTCAACATAATGCAACAGTTGGCAATAAATGTAAGTTTCCCGAACTCACAACAGTTAGGTGTTTGCCAAACTTAACAACAGTTGTCTGTTTTTGTTTGTTGGAGTCTGCTTTCTGTGTGAAGGCATCTTTAAAGTAACACGACAAGTTAGGACGGCATGTAGGTGTTAATTTCGGAATACCGAGGCACACAATTCGAAACAGACACGATTTCTCGCTGGAAGACTTCTTTAATTAAACTTCACTGGAAGCCCCCCTGACACCGCCGCTATCACCATCTCCAAATCTGCTGGTCACTAAGGTACCGTAATACAGGACATCTTGCTTGCGCCGGCCGGAGTGACCGTGCGATTCTAGGCTCTACAGTCTGGAGCCGAGCGACAGCTACGGTCGCAGGTTCGAATGCTGCCTCGGGCATGGATGTGTGTGATGTCCTTGGGTTAGTTAGGTTTAATTAGTTCTACGTTCTAGATGACTGATGACCACAGAAGTTAAGTCGCATAGTGCTCAGAACCATTTGAACCATTTTTTCTTGCTTGCGTTAGAAGTTCCTGATGCTGCTTTTCCGTCTTTGCAAATTGTATATGGGTTTTTAAACTCTGCTTCAGCATAACAAAATATTTTTTTTCCTCTCAGTTTACTCTACCCAGACATGTTCGTCACCCACGAGTCATCTTCAGTGAATCGTTTTATTTCTGTACGATGTTATACAAAACTTTTGGTCGACTTTCAATTTTAGTCCCAAAAACGATAACTCGTGCAAATTTATTTTGTTGCGATTGCTTACCTGAAATTCTATTAATTTTAAAGGTGTAACTGTACAGGCTGACCTGTTTTTATGCGCTTTATGGCTTGATAACACGCCCTCTGCAAAGCAGTCGGAAGAATATGTTACTTTGTTGTACAAGTTTCTCAACAGTAACAGTCGTGCATGTTCCGTCATTAAGTTTTCCACTGTATTTTACTTCCTTAGTGAGCTTCTTTGTGATTTATAATTATAAACATTGTCTTTCACAGGTTTTCACTTCATTCTCAACGGGTTTAGCAAAACCGAGATTTAGGAAAACTTAGCTCTTGACAAGCGTGGCGACAAGTGAGCAGACTTGATATACTTAAATACGCGTATGTTTTAGTTTTCTGACCTAAAAACATCTTTGGGTAAAGAAAAAATAAAGGAAAAGTGTTTTGCAGAAGGCGAAATTTTGAAAATCCAAATTACAACTTATAAAAAAGTTTAGAAGATTCTACCGTCATCTGCATCTTCCCCAGTCACCAATTTTTGGTTAAGACAAATATTTTTCTTGAACATAAATTTGTCTGTCTATTGTGAATCAGTATTCTGAACTCTTAATCTGTAAGATATTTAAACAAAATCAAAAAACTCGTGTCTGCTGGAATTGCCATTCATAAAGGTTCAAAATGAATTTATACATTAAAATGAAACTGCGCAGCAGACAAAACATTTGAACAGCGAAATGTTTACCATAACTCACTCCCTGTCATACAACGTAAAGAACAGCTGTCTACTTCACAGACATTGTATTCTGAAATTGGTTCTGTTGTAATACTGCAATCCATGAAATGTGCGCTTGTAACGAAAGTGGTAATTACTGTGTCGGGACACAGTCTGCCGCTTTTGGATGTTGGAGGAAGTGAACCTGTGAGAACTTCCTGAGACCAATTAAGTTATACAGCCCTTCATTTGCATTCTCGCACTGCAAACAGAACATAACTACGCCACTCTTGTGTCAACCTCTTCATATTACAGTAACACCTGTACCCAAAGTCTTCAGTTTTTTGCTGGATATGTTATAATCACTTTTTGCCTCTCTACAGCTCCTTCAAGTACCATCGAAGTCACTCCTTGATGTCTTAACACATGTCCCATTATCTTGTCCCTTGTTCTTCTCAGTGTTTTCAAAATATACCAACTCGCCAATAATGCGAGGAACATTTAGTACGTCGTGACAACTTGCAAAAAATAATCAAAAGCTATGTTTATTATGCTGTTTGCATGACAAGTATAAAGTTGATCTTTTCAGATGACCTTTTATGACATGCAGTTTTAGATATCGAACATGCCAGTGCAGCGCTTTACAATGAACCTACTCGCAATCGTTTCGGGTTCCAACTGGTCTAGGGTGGCCCATAAAAAAGTATTACTTTACTTGGTATGGACTGATGACGTACTTTCATGACAGCCCGTTGCCAGTTGAAGCAAAAAGATATGAGTGATGCGTCACAGTATAGTCAATCGCTCACAATGTGTCAATAACATATGGAAAGAGCATTGAAAATGTACTTAAAAAAAACTTTCGTTACCACACAGGACATAAGGTTATTGTATTTTGTAAAATGCTTCCCCGCTACTATACAGTGTACACTTTTCAACAAACGCAGCAGACAGGGCAGTAGTCGCGGACGTATGACTTCGTACTCGATCGTGGGATTGCCTCACCCACGTGCTGTGATTTACGAATACATCTCTCGGTCACGAGTACAATGCTCTTTCGCCGTACTGCTCACTAAACTGGAAGAAAAATATAAAAGAAAATTTCAAAAATGTTCCTTGTTATTTATTGTTTGATCATTTCAGCCCCCTTTCCTTTCTGTGTCCTCACTCCGAAGACTTATTTGATGCAGCTCTCCATGATACTCTATCGTGTCCAAGTCTCTTCATCTCCGATTAACTACTACAACTTACTGAATCTGCTTACCGTGTTCATTTCTTGGTCTCCCTCTACGATTTTTACCACCTCAAACAGCTCTGCAGTACTAAACTGGTCATCCCTTGACGTTTCAGAATGCGTCCTATCAACCTATTCCTTCTCATAGTCAGACTGTGACACAAATTTCTTTTTTCCCCAATTTTATTCAGTGCCTCCCCCTTATTTAGGCGATTTACCCATCTAATCTTCGTCCGTAGCACCACATTTCAAAAGCTTCTATTCCTTTCTTGTCTAAACTGTTTACCGATCATGTTTCACTTCCACGCACGGTTACACTCCAGGCCTTCAGAAAAAACTACGTAACAGTGAAACCTATATGCAATTCGATGTTAACAAATTTATCTTCTTCATAAACGCTTTCTTGCCACTACATTTCATATCCTCTCTACTTCGGCCATCATCAGTTATTTTACTGCCCAAACAGCAAAACTCATCTACTACTTTACGTGTCTCGTTTCCTAATCTAACTGCCTCAGCATCATCTGATTTAATTCCACTACATTCCATTATCCTCGTTTTGCTTTTGTTGATGTTCATCTTATAGCCTCCTTTCAAGACTCTGTTCATTCCTTTCAACCGCTCTTCCAAGTCCTTTGTTGTCTCAGAGAGAATTAAAATGCCAATGGCAAACCTCAAAGTTTTCATTCCTATCCCCTCGACTTGAATTCCTACTCCAAATTTTTCTTTGGTTTCCTTTACCGCTTGCTTAGTGAACCGATTAAATGACATCGGGGATAGGCTACAACCCTATGTCACTCCCTTCTCAATCACTGCTTCCTTTTCATGGCCCTCCACTATCATAATTGCCGTCTGGTATACGTACAAGTTGTAAACGGCCTTTCGCTTCCTGTATTTTACCCCTGCTACCTTCAGGATTCAAAGAAAATATTCCAATCTACACTGTCAGAAACTTTCTCTACGTCTAAAAATGTTATTAACTCAGGGTAAGAAAAAGCAAACCTATCTTCTAATACAAGTCGTTTGGTCGGTATTGCCTCGCGTGTGCCTAAATTTCTCTGGAATCCAGACTAATCTTCCCCAAGGTTGGTCTCTATACTCAGACTTCGAGGGGGATATAGTAATCCCATTTCCAATGAAATCAGGCGCTGACAGGTGTGAATATTACTGAACTATCAGTTTAATAAATAATGGTTGCAAAATAGCATCACTAGTTCTTTATAGAATTCTTTACAGAATTTGTGTAAGTATTTTGCAACCATGATTTATTAAACTGATATTTCAGTAATATTCACACCTGTTAGCACCAGCTTTCTTTGAAACTGGGATTACTACATTTTTCTTGAAGTGTGGATGTATTTCGCCTGTTTTATATATCTTGCACACAAGATGGAATGGTTCCGACATGGCTGGCTCTCCCAAGGTTATCAGCAGGTCTGGCGGAATGTCGTCCCCTCCGGGGGACTTGCTTCGACTTAGGTCTTTAGTGCTCTGTCAAATTCTTCTGGCAGCATCATTTCTCCCAACTCATCTTCATCTACGTCCTCTTCCATTTCTATAATATTGCCTGAAAGTTCACCTCCGTTGTACAGACCCTCCATATACCCCTATAACCTTTCAGCTTTCCCTTATTTGCTTAGTACTGGTTTTCCGTCTGAGCAGCTTCTCTTTTCTCCGACGGCGTCTTGTAATTTTCCTGTAGGCAGTATCTATCTTTCTGCTAGTGATATTTGCTTCTAAATCCTCTTGTCCTCTAGCCATTCCTGCTTAGCAATTTTGCACTTCCTGTCAATTTCATTTTTTAGACGTTTGTACTCCCTTTCTCCTGCCCTAAGGACTGCGATTACACGAATACTGTGGGTATCATTAATAATAATAATTGTTATTAATATATGTCCCTTGTCTAATACGCTGTGACTGCTGGTAGGCGTCAGCGGCCTCAGCCGAGCACGAGATGCTGCCTGCAGCGGTCACCATCTTGTGCTGTGTGCACAAGTGTGGAGCAGCCGGCGATAATTACTGGCAGCTGCCCACAGCGCCGGCAATTACCACCCTCGCCACCGCTGCTGCGCGCTCTCACCGCCTAAGCTTACACAGTGCGTTTCGGATGGCTAACCCAAAGCCGCAAATGGTCAACATAATCTTTCCCCCATTTCCACTGCCTCCTCCCTTTCAGAAGAACATCGTTGAGCCGCATTGCATCTTTCCTGTTTTCAACAAACAACAAAACAATGAAAATACTTTTATAGGCTATAATATTGGCCCCCCTTAGGATCCAAAGTGCTTCTGACTACCTTTTGTTAGACAGATATTTGCGCTATGACGTACGTAGTTTATTGCTGCCCTCCACCTGGGACAGACGATATGCGACGCACACCATTTCTTTGTATGAAGTAGTTCCCATAGACACAATCTAGTTGACCGGATTCAGTATAACATATCCTACTCAATTTATTTGATCAACTAGGCAGTCGAAATAAGACATGTTTTCAACACGATAAATACGTTTACGAAACAGAAGTACACAAAAAATAGCAAATTTGTTACGTAACACACAATAGCTAGCCACAACACACGTAATATGATAAAACTTAGAAACCATAATGCTTCGAGTAAAAACTGGGATTACTGAGGCTGATAAACGAAAAACGATAACACACGACTTTAGCACAATGTATAAGGCTTAAGTAATTCTTAATATTATTTTCAAAACGTCATAGGTTATTCTATTTTGTGGAGCAGCTGTGTCGCAATAATAAATCCATTACTTTATACCAAGGTCAGTACTAGATCAGTAAACTATTTTTAAGATAACTTTTTTCTCTGACGGTAATTTTGTATCGGAAAATACTATCTTGTAGAGTGTCTATTATTCTCTTTATAAACATGTGAGGTCAGACAGAGCAAGAAGCTCACGTAAGTTATCAGAATCGAACAAAGCTTCATGAGTCAACTGTATAGTGTCGATACGGTACAAACGCATCACAACAACATCCCATTAATTTTCACTATAGATGGGAAAGAAGTTCAGCAGTCAAGTTGTAAAGTAGTTGTCTCAATGAAATTGCAAGTACACGAATCCCTTATCACCAAAGAAAATTCTGTGTTCCGCCATTTTATATAAAGCTTAAATGCAAGTTACAGTGCAGTGAATGAGTTACACAATCAAGCAATATTTTCCACGCGAGATTGCAGCGACATATACTAGCACTAAAGCTACGTTAACTATTTTAAAGGTTAGGGGTAGATCATGGCTGAAATGTTTTTCACGAGAGCAGATCTGAAGCAATTCCGCAAGCTCACTACCTGGCTGACTGGCAACTCTCTTTTTCCACTACTCAAGGGCAGGCGCCTCGCATTTGTCGCATACTGCCGAGTCGTTCCGCTCTTGCAGCAGCGGCTTGCCCAGACCAAAACACAAACCTAAAGCGGAGCTTGGGACGTTACATGTCGTAAGTGCTCTTAAAACCTCAACAGAAGTTATCCGCAATGTGAACCTTGGAAATATCAGATCATCCAAAATATTCCGCAGAGATTGCATTCACACATCCAAGTTCAGTACCCCAAATATCATAGACCCAATGTGACTCTGTAACTAAAAGAAATTATATATATAGTGTCCCTGGAAGAATGATCACTTGAAGCAAAAAAGGGTAGTAAATGTGGGCTCTAAAATGCACACCTCAGGAGCTATGAGCACTTGTTCAGATAGAAGATGTGTGTTTCACAGTAGCGAAAATGATCAAGTACTCATAACTCTTACGATATGCATTTTAGAGCTACGATTCCTAGACGTTATTGCTTCAAATGACCGTTCGTGTCATATCCTCGAATACTGCCCATTCCTCCTTGGATATCCTATAAACCTATGTATACAGGATTTTAGAGCGCTTAGAGGAAATGAAAGACTTTTTATACGGCAAAAATGTCACAGGAGCAACGTACCCCGCTAGAGGCCTACAAAGGTTGTGGTGCTACCGACGTTCAGAGACTCCGTTCAAACTGTCCTGTGGTGAATATTGTTTTAGAGTTGTTGCTGAAAAGTCATTCGTTTACACTGATGCACAGCTAGCATCTGCCGCCCGTGGTGACCGAGCGGTTCTAGGCGCTTCAGTCCGGAACCGCACGACTGCTACGGTCGCAGGTTCGAATCCTGCCTTGGGCATGGATGTGTCTGATGTCCTCAGGTTAGTTAGGTTTAAGTAGTTCTAAGTTATAGGGGACTGATGACCTCAGATGTTAAGTCCCATAGTGCTCAGAACCATTTGAACCATTTTTTAACTTGAATCTGCGTACTAATGACACTCACTTCCAACTGATTCGGTCGCTTACCGTATATTTCTTCGTGAACTAATACTAGATAAACTGGAAAATGTCAGGAAATGATTATTGTTCCAGCATGACGGGGCACAATCGCACTCTGCCAATGATATCAAAGATCATTAGGCAATGTTGTCCTCAATTGTTGGATTGGAAGGGCTGGGTGAACACCGTAGCAACCACGTTCTCAACGACCGCACACCTCACTGCTACGGATTGCTTTTGTGTGTGTGTGTGTGTGGGGGGGGGGGGGGGGAAGGGGGGGAGGTGGAACGTTTGCTGTACGAAACACAGAAAGACGCTCCAGAAGAATTGGTCGCCCATTTGGTTGAAGCTGCAGCCATTTTTCGCGAAACTCGTATCTGTCGTGAGCGTGTTTAATAAGTACAGAAGAATGGTCAATATTCAGGGATATTACAAGAAAGATCACGTGTAGCAAAAAAACGTCTTGTACACATGAGCTATAAAATGCATACCTTAAGAGCAGTGAGTACTTGTTCATCTTCGGTACTGAGAAACAAATCTCTTCTACTGCAAGCTTTTGCTTTCCATATTTTGGAATGATGTAATACGGAGCAAAACAAGAAAAAATTTCCGAGCAATAAATACGGTCTCCAAAGAGTCCCGAGCACTTGCTCAGTGGAAGAGATGCGCTTATCAGTAGAGAAGACGAAAAAATTCTCGTCGCTTTTAAAGTATCCACTTTAGTGCCCAATTTTATTAGTCTATTTTGCTTCGAATGATCTTTCGTGTTACAGCCCTGAATACTGACCATTCTCCCTGGGACACCGTATGCTTAGTGACTGAAACAATCATTTACCTTCATAGTCAAGTCCACCGTTCTGGTACATTAAGGAATGACACGCGTAATCGCCAGCCATTCACGATGCCAGGATTAATTTTATAAAAATAACTAAATGTCAGAATCAACCCATCGCAAAAATAGGTAGGGATTCCGTCATACGATACATGTGAACACACTTCGTTTTTTCCCCTCGTAAGATATGATGAACACGAGACAGATCCCTACAGCAAGTTGGCAGACGAGCTAGTGGAAAGCTGAAGCTCGGAGTCAGACTACAAAGCGTGTTCGCTTGACATCACTGGGAGAGAACAATCCGACACACAGTTTTACATTTTCAGATTTTCAACACAGTCAATACTCCACCTCAAGAGCAAGTGAAAAAGAATTCCAAATAATATATGCAATAGAATCTGCAATAGCAAATATAATTTTATTTCTCGATCCCCACAGCCTATAATAATCAACCAACGTTAAGGATGTTGTTGCTCCAGTCCTGCTCGATATGGTTCTGTTGGTTTCCGGTCTCGCAACCCCCGCGTTAGCCCCTGAATATACAACTAATGTAGATTTCTCCCAGAATCTGCACTGCGAAATTCATTAATCAGTTAATTAGTCACTACTAACACCTAGCCATGATTTAGAAGGCTGGACACTTTTCCAACTTTATTAATAAAGTAAAGCAAGATATTTGTCAAAGGCTGGAAAATAATTTGCATCTGGCAGCATTTTCTCACCTCGGATTAAATATATGGAGCCTTGGGACTTGCATCTATTCACGTCGCTCATGATAGGCCATAGAGCATCATTTTATGAGAAGCGGAACGTTATGTACACGTATTGTATGCACATGGATAGCTAGGTTGCTACAGCTGTAAGTCTGTCAAGCCACAGCCGGCCTCGGTGGCCGAGCGGTTCTAGGAGCTTCAGTCCGGAACCGCGCGGCTGCTACGGTCGCAGGTTCGAATTCTGCTTCGGACATGAATGTGTGTGATGTTCTTAGGTTAGTTAGGTTTAAGTAGTTCTAAGTCTAGGGGACTGATGACCTCTGATGTTTTGTCCCATAGTGCTTAGAGCCATTTGAATCATTTTTTTGTCAAACTACATACAATCTAAGTAAGTAGATACAGAATGCTATCTATAAAAACGTCTGGTAACTGCTAAGGATTAAAAAATAAAATCAAAAGAGCGTATGGCATCGTTGGCCGGGAGGCCCCATCCGGGGAAGTTCGGCAGCCAAGAGCAAGTCTTATTTCAGTGGACAACACATTGTGCGACCTGCGCGTCGGTGATGAGGATGAAATGATGATGACAACAACACAACACCCAGTTC
Organism: Schistocerca americana; assembly: GCF_021461395.2. Classification (NCBI taxonomy): domain Eukaryota; kingdom Metazoa; phylum Arthropoda; class Insecta; order Orthoptera; family Acrididae; genus Schistocerca; species Schistocerca americana. Next base: position 876,828,669 of record NC_060119.1, read on the forward strand.
ACGAACGGAGAAACTCTCCAACCCGGAATCGAACCCGGGCCCGCTGCAAGGGAGGCACAGCTAAGCAGGCGGACAGCTAAGTATAAGCAAAATTTGGTAACAACTCTCCCCCAAGCATGTCTCTAGACACGCCTCACAGATACTAAGAGAGGTGGCGCAGTGGCAATACAGTTGACTTAAGTTTGAAGAACGGCGGTTCAAATCCCTGTCCGGCCATCCAGATTGACATTTCCTTGGTTTCCTTACACCGCTTAAGCCAAAATGTTGGGATTGTTTCTTTGGCAAGGCGCAGCCAATTTCCTGTCCCACCTCACCCTTTCCCCATCTAAGCTCATTCTCCGTCTCTAATGTCGTCGTCGACCGGATTTTAAATCCTGCTCCTTCTCCTTTCCTTCCCTACAAATGTGGCCAAGCTAACGCACACTAGTACCACAAGCTAGTAACACAGAGACACGCTTGGGCTGTATCCAGGTCTGTTGGAGGACGCAGCTTTCGCTGATGTAAGACACTTTCCCACATCTCTTGGAATAGCAAACCGTTAGTCATGACCTTTGGATGGAGACCAAGTCTGTGTCTAACAGCACGTGCCAGGATGTGGAGATGCAATACAAGTTCCTGCCTGCATACGTCTAACTTAGCAGATTTAGCTCCATGCCACGACATCGTATGCGACTAGAAGAAGACGTTGTAGCGACCGTATACATCACAGGTTCCAGACAGTTTTTAGCGCTGCTCTCATTCCACTAGCGAGTGCATGCAGTTCTATTTGTGTTTCGATAACGTTGATATGTGTTGCTAAGTGATAACGCCAGATATTTCGCTCGCCACTATCACTGGTTTACAAACATACTTACAATGACATTGCTATTGGCGGAAATCTATCCCTACAGGGAAAATTACAGATCTCTAACAGTAGAGCATCAGCGACAAACACTGCCGATTCATTTCTAAGTGATGCAGAAGATAAAAAACCAACATCGCTCACGACAATAACAAACACAGACGAGAACGTTTACTTTACTGAGTCTCGATTAACTGATACTGAACGACCTATCCATGTCGCCTCTGCTTTCAGCAGTACATCATTGCCAGTTATATATAGTATCCTGAGAAACTGCTATAAAAATATCTTTGCATCTATTTGAATCGTACGCCTGTTTGATATTCCTATAGTCCACAGCTACATCCAACAGTAGTATGTTAGTTGTTTATCCATAGATCATTTAAAACTTGTCAGACACGTCATCTTAATTTAAAAAGGAAACAATCTTAAATATTAAGTAACTTGTGCGTGCTGTTATTTTAGCACAAATATTTTAACATCATTCATTTGGATCGTATCACGGGTCTTTGCCTGCAACACACACACACACACACACACACACACACACACACACACACACACACACAGAGAGAGAGAGAGAGAGAGAGAGAGAGAGAGAGAGAGAGAGAGAAGGGGGGAGGTATATCAACGTTCACACGACAAATCCAAGTACGCAGAACTAATAGGGTACACAAAGCAGCATAGGTCAGGTACTTGCACGTAGACAGCGGGTACTTTGTCATAAATTTAAGTGCTTCATTGTGATTCAATACTCAAAATAATTGTAAACTTTCTAGTATAACTCCTGAGACCATAACTGCGCAAAAATTCTCCTGATTAAACGACTCATTATGCTCAAGGCCAATAATGCTCTGTTGCAGAAGTGATCCGTGAATTTATCTCACTGATCGATGTGGCTACTAAACGAGTGACAACTATAGTAATGGCTCAAACGTTTAGCGAATGTAACCACTTCCAGTAAATGTGCAATGCTTAGCGAGTACACGACTTCCAATAAATGTGGAATTGCGACATGAAACACTGCACTCCTGATTGGCCTGACGTATCCGAGTTTACATTATATATAGGTTCGGCACAATGAATGAACATCAGACAATGAACGGTTTAGATCTCTAGTCAAAAATATGGAATCTGTGGTGCTGCCTCACGCACAAACATTTTAGTTAAGGCGAACTCACAAATTTCATGTTGTTTTCCTGCGTATACTGGCCTTTAGGAAAAGCGGCAAGACTCTGGCAATCTTCTATACCACCTGCCAGATCCACTGCCATTTTCTGTACTTTCTCAAAGAAGGGATGAAGACGGGCGAGGGAGTGGAAAGGGGGGGGGGGGGGGTATAAAGGCCGGTAATCGCTGGAGTACCTTATTAAGTGCCGCAGCTACAGGGTATTCGAAGCTGAGTAGGACTGTGTCGCAATCACAGTCAAACAAATAATTTATATCAAGAGATGACGTAGTTAGCGCATAGCTTACACTTTAAGCGAATTCGGCAATGAATAAAGTAATGGAAGATTAACGAAGATAGCTGAATCGCGTACACTCTGAGGAAAGTGAACTGTGAAGTTGTAAATCATTACAATTTACGTGGACACGAAAGAGCTCAAGCGCACATACAATCTTGTTGCAATGTGTAATACAACAGGACGCTGCTGCCGATAAATTACGCCAGTGATTGTAGTCCTTCTCGTACGAAGAAATTGCGAACAGCCTAAAATGGAAATAATAAATGGTGGTGGCTTGACAAATGTAATTTGTCACGTCGTATAGAGGCCTAGACCTACATCAGCTGGTTCTACTCCATATTTTAAGAAATTTACGTTTTCGATGAACGAAAACTCTTATACAAAAAGGAGGAAAAGTAAAATGACAAAATTACGTTAACACGTTTGTTTGTTCGTGGCAGACTCACCCACTGTGATTTATGGTTAGAAAAAGAAGAAATACCCCAAAGAATTACATCAATCGCACTTTTGATGTTTAATGCCAAAAAACGAACATCAATAAACGTACTATTGTGTAATATGTTTTACTAGATTCCTGAAAGGAACAAGCACCTGAAAGTCAAAAACTAGCCGTCTCCGCAGAGTGAGTAACACGCCCTGCATAGCTCGACGAGGCTGAACATTACATTATGTAATTAAATAAAATTTGCTAAAATCAGTCTATAATTTCCTAACTCAATGTCAGGCTGTTAATACCGTCAAGTTACTGTACTTCAGTAACTGCAAATTTCTCAGTTTATAAGGATCCCAGTCTGTATATTGAATCCAATACCTTCTGAATCGCGATCGAACAGCACCAAAGCAGACTCTAGTCTGCTGTCCACAAAGCTGTCAGAAATAATTTAGTGCACACAGTAATGCAGTTTGAAGAGGTCAGTAATCACCAATAAACTCAAGAAAAAGACTTTTACCAAGTCGCCTGAGACTGAAGTAACGGTATGATACATAACTAAGTCGGTACGAGCTATATTACCGTTGTTATGAAGAAAAGTAAAGTCATGTACGTGATACTCTTAATTACAAAGTCAGAAATGGTTATTTTGTATTGAATCTGCATGTAAGATAATTTCTCGTGTTTCCTGTGTCAAGATAAACTAAAGCCCCCTATTAACGGTGCTGCACATTCAGTTTCCTAGCTGAAAAGTTCACACAGCCTAACGTACAGTCCACTAGGATGCACGTCAGGCCCCCCACACCTGTTTAACAGTTGGTTTGGTCGACCGACCACGCTGTGTTCGATTTTAAGATGGTTTCCACGCTCGACTAGGCACACACTGGTCTAGTTTCCCACCTACATCATGGTTAAAACACACAAAATCAAGATGAGACTAGCAGACAGGTGGATCACACCCGACTGTGCAGCTTTAGGATAACTAACAACTGTGTCAACAGGGAAAGGTGCCCAGACACAGACTAAATACAATAACAAAAAGGTTAAGTATCGGCAGGGCCTGACATGTGCGGACGAACGTTGTGTTTCAGAATCTTTTGTAGGTGTCGCAGGTACCACGGGACTTGGTACTCCAATCAGAGCCTCCCCCACTGCTGATTTACGCCAGTCGTTCACCAGGAGCGGATGTGTTGTAACCGTCAGAAAGGCAGTGCCCTCCCTGACAACCTTCGTTTCGTACAGTTTCGTAGGCTTCAGCTACTTGCTTTCTACACAATTGAGTGATGGAAATAATTACAACAACGAAAGGGAAGCCGTTTCTTCTCAAGGATGGCTTTCGCAACCGGATGCACAGAAAATGTGAGGATTATACGAATTTGTTGTGTGTGAATTCCGAACGGAGTAAGTGTCGAAACTGTTTCAAAATTGCGAATGGTAGAGTCACGGCTGAATAGCAACATTTTTCCCACCTGACAAAGCAGACGTATATAACTGCACGAAAAAGAAACCACGAAGAAAGGACAGTGCCTGTTTTTCAAATTTATAAAGAGGAATTCCTAGATTTGAAAGATAAATGTATAGATTTCGTAACAAACATGCTAAATTATGAGCACTCCTAGACTGCACTGTGTAAAGCAGAAAGGGAATTTATAATTAAATAAATAAACAAATAAAAATAACAAAACGGTCGGCAGAGCTCCCTCATTATTGCAGATTCCTCCGACGGTCGGAAAACCCACGGATAAAATACAAGCTGTTCGGAAATACCCGTTACAGACTTCTAGGACTTGAAGATGGGAGTGAGTACATAATATTTTGAATAGGAACCCAAGCCCGGAAACGTACCATTTCCGTTCTACGACTGTTTCAGCCCAGATGTTTAACTCATCCACTTGTGCTTGAGGAACAGAATTAGGCATGCCGCAGTACAATTATTAGGTAACACGTCGACAGGAAACATAACGAAACATCCATTTATCACTTAAACATTATGTGTTTATATTATTCCAAAAAAAGAGCTCAGCATACGGTACTTACAGAACAGTAATGATGCATTACAATAGCGAACACCAACCTTGTCGCAGACATTGTATCTACGAAGCATGTTCTGGTACACACTCTCCATCCAACCTGGTGTGTCTTCAGTTTCTAGTGCAACTCGTGCCAGCAGATATTCCTCTCTTTCTGCCTCGTACGGCCGGCCGCGGTGGCCGAGCGGTTCTAGGTGCCTCAGTCCGGAACCGCGCGACTGCTACGGTCGCAGGTTCGAATCCTGCCTCGGGCATGGATGCGCGTGATGGATGTGCGTGATGTCCTTAGGTTAGTTGGGTTTAAGTTCTAAGTGACTGATGACCTCAGATGTTAAGTCCCATAGTGCTTAGAGCCCTTTGAACCCCCCCCCCCCCCCCTGCCTCGTACATTAAACTTTGCATACGACTCACAAGAAGTAGTCGGTAGGATTTAAATCCAGCGATCGCGGCGGCCACGCATTTGGACCATCTCGTCCTATCCATCTTTCATCCATTTCGTTTGTTGTTGAGACGTCTCCTAACCGAACGTGAGGAAAGGTGGTGCACCATAACGGTGAAACCGCATTTCCTGAGGCACATTCAGTGGCACGTCATCCACTCTACCCTACTGCATACCAGGACAAGCAAATCTGAGACTTTTCACTTCCCCTCAGCATACGTGGAGGCGTTACACACCTGAATTGAAACCGTCGTAGAACGGAAACGGTACTTTTCTGGACATGGGTTCCTATTCAAAATATTATGTACTGATTCTTCTCTATAAGCCCTAGAAGTCTGTACCGGGAATTTCCGAACATCGGAAAAACCACGTTGACGTCGTGGGTCGCAAAGCCCACGGTCGGAAAGCTCATGACGCCGTGTAAGGCGGGGCTCCCTGCGTGTACGAGCTTACAGCTGGCCGTCCGCACGATCGGCACCGGAAGAGCAGCGGCAGGTCTGTGGCATGGTGACGTCATCTGTGCCGGAAGCACGCAGCCGCAAGCCGCGTTTGGTTGTGGGCCCGCGTGCCGTACAGAGCCATGCGTCAGACGTCCACAGCTGCGCGTGCCTCTCCATCGGACGGGACCTTCACAGCACTGTCACCCATCAGCAACGGTGTGTCCGTATTTTTCTCCAAAACATAGCCTCAGTGATCGAACGGAGACTGGAATTACTTCATTATTGCTGCTGTCAATCGCTATCACTTTACAGCCAAAAAGATATAACGCGCTAATTGACCGATGGATGTAGCCGAATGTTTTGGATCTATTCATCATTCAGGGTACCTACTCCACAATTTGCCCCAAATCTGTAGACAGACAACCCCAATATATCTTTTCTGTGACGCCACTTAAGACCGGCGTCGACTAGTTAATACCTCCACCATTACATCAACAGCTCGATAAAGCTTTCGTTCGCAAACAATAACAGGTAGACAAAAAAAGGTAACTTTTTAAAATCTCATTAAAATTTGAAGAATTGCACCAAAACTATCTTCTCAGTGCCAGGAACTGAACTATTACAAACTGTCTCTCAAGAGACAGTAAATCAAATTGTCAAGGTTTAAAAATTACGTTCTGTATTCATTTCTATGAGGTATCACTTAGCTTCAACATCGCCCACTGCAGCAACTCATGTTCATCCTGGGTAGTTGGTGAAGACGTATGAACCTGAATCTTTTGATAGCACTAAGCTATCTATATTCCGTAATTCTGGATACCAGGAAATGTTACTGAATTGTGAGATGAGACAGTTACCGAGCAGACCTCAACCTATTGAAATGGACTGCTTGGTATTGTGTAGAATCGGTTCAGCGCCCTCAAATTGAGCGTCATGAAATAGTGCCAAAAATTTGCGCTGCCCTGCCCATTTACAACTTTCTAACGAGCGTTCATGAACAGCACTGCGGGTGCTGTCTCGTCAGTAACGATGGTTGTGCTTCTTCACGTTACCTTGTAGATGAAAACGAGAAAACATTTAGAATTTGATAAACACTCATCTGGTTGAAATAATTGCAATTGTTTATTGCTAACCGAACACTGTGCACCGTTAATAAAGTATTGGTCATCATGTCGATTTCTATTTCGAAGCCAGTCTTCCAGAGCTAGTAATCTGCCAAAAAAGAGAGAATGAAGCAGAAAGAGGACGAGGGGAGAAAAAGACGCCCCATGAAAATACTCCAACACATCTTCCGATCTAACATCATTTTGGAAAATAACTTTAACGTTAAAATCATTGTCCTCACTGAACAATCGTTCCTTCTTTTATAAAAAGGAGAACTCGTCAGTCAGTCACAGGCTGTGTCCTGTAGTGTTACCAGCAGTTCATGATTTCCACAGCGCGTTTCAAATGTGCTTACGTTTTTGCGTGTTATGTCCAATTCTGCAATGGATTCGATGACAGCGCGCTTCTTGGGAACACAGTACAAGTGATAACACTATCGCCATTTGAGTGCTCTTTTATTTCCTGGATATTACTATTACTCGGACATTATTGTAATTTTGGCTCTATAGCCAATTAGAGCGATTACCTGTTATCATATGGTAATCAGTCACACTGAATGATCAGCGACGCCCAAGGAAGGTCTAAGAAACTGTGAAGGGAGCATCGGCTGATTACTAACTACCAAAGTAGCACCACCTCCGGCTGCGCCAGTGGACAAGTCCTTTGAATGTGTCGCAATGGTTCAAACCTGTGAAGAGAAGCACTGTCGCCGCCCACTGCAGTTCACCGTCATAGCAGGACGCCTTTCGCAAAATCGAACATCCAAAACTACATGTTTTCATCTAGAGAAAAATATTCTAGAAAATCCGATGATTTTGTTGATTTCTGCATAGTCTGCGAAGCATGTTTTCACTGTTGACAAACTACTGTTTTTGTATTTCACGCAAGTCGCAACCAGCGATGCACAAGAGACGAGCACTGTTCAACTAGATAATTATGATTTCTGCAGCACATACTGCAGTTGGTGCAGCTGGAACACACTTCAGTACGTAATAATAGGTATAAAACCACACTGCCTGCATTAATTCCATACCTGTTCAAGTTTGTGTAGTGGCGGATTCACACAACAAACATTGCGATCGAGGTGATTCCACAAACCATCCAAGTAATTTAGGAACCAGAGTAGTAACCTGAAATCTCTAGAGAGCTCTTCCAGGCAGCAGCGAATACTTCTAGTCGTCTGGCAAGGCGGATCTTATTAACATGTACCTGTGTATCAAAAGAGGATCGTCATGAACAGTGAACGTGATCTCTAAGGATGGATTCGACATCAAATCATTCATAGTCTTTCACACCGTTACAGAATGCTACATAGTGCGACTTGAACCTTGCTCTAGCCACACCGCTGTTCCCACCACCTTTTATTCCTCTAGCAATTGTCGCACTGTGTTTGTTCTCCTACGTTTCTCGCGGGACATGATACATCTCCGTTTCTATCTAGCAGCAAACGTGATTCATCGCAGAAGGCCATCCATCAGCGATCAGCAGCCCAGCCTCGGTATCGCCGGACAATTCACGTGTTTTCTGTCGATGTACAGTCCCCATCGTCTCCGATTACCTCTCAGTCATGTAAGCAGCACGATTCGTTGAAAGTGCTGCGACAAACACACAACTGGATGGATCTTATTTTATTTTGACTGTAACAAGCAGCATATAGTGTGTCGATTGGCGACGTACTCTCGTCGTTCACGTTCAGCTTGGCCATCAGTGGCGCGTGGAGTTCAGAGGAGTAAAGACGCCGGTCAACCACAAAGGCGCCATTAGAGCACTTGTGATGCAGTTTCACCACGGAGTTCACAAACTAGGTTATTACAGAAATTCTGTCCTCATGTCGCGGAAGTATACACTGTCGCTCCTATTCCTGATTCGGACAAATCGGGTCCTTTAGTCAAAACGGCAGTGAGTTAAATGCGCACAGACAAGCCCGTCGGTACCTGAACATACCTACTTGTCCAGTACACACCAAATACGGCTGGGACAACATGTCTACGAGAAGGTCACAACAATGCGAGTCGACAGGGTGTTTGACATGGCGAGTGCAGCTGCAATCTCGTGGAGCGGCGCGGCAGTGGTTATTTACGGTAACTTGCTGGTGGGCAGCGCCTGCGTCTCCCCCACCAGCCGCGCCAGACGGGCGCCACCCGCTGGAGACAACGCCGTAAATCTGGCGAGGAGCGGCGTGCACGCCTCCCCCCCGCCCGCTCCCACCGCAGCGCAGAGAAATCAGCCACACAAAAAGATGGAACACAGGATAACCAGAGAAAGTGTGCATTCTTAACAGGACCCCAGAGAAGACGTATTACAGATTTGGGAAAAGAGTATATTACATCACTGGATATGCAAATTATTAACATTTCAGCGCCACGGCGCAAAGAAGGTAGGAGTAACGCCATCTGCATGCTGTCTACAAAGAAAGTTTAGGCAGCGAGTTTCTCATTTAGAAATCGCATCTGAATGTTGGCTGTTTGTGAGAAGATGGTGTTATGCCTCCTCTACGACGAGGAAACGTCTACCATCACGTGCCTGAAGTCGACAGACGCAGAACAAGTTCTATCGAGAGTGCGGTTTATCGTTCCACGGTATTACCGATCGATCCCTCGAATCTCATACGAACAGAGAATAGAAGCCATGCAGGATCTCAGCGGCCTTGTTCTTCTAGCGCCCGAGAGGACAGATGTATTGTTCAGTCTACATCTACATAATTATTCCTCAAGCCACCGCACGGTGCGTGTCGCAGGATATCATGTGCCAATACTAGTCATTTCAACGACAGTACAGTGTACATGCCTCCGTATGAGCCCTCATTTCTAGTATCTTCGTGGTCCTTACGCGAAGTGTATGTTGGCTGCAGTAGAATCGTTCCGCAGCCAGCTTCAGATGCTAGTTCTCTAAGTTTTCTCAAAATTGTTCCTGGAAAAGAACGTCGCCTTCCCTCCACGGATTTCAATTTGAGTTCTCGAAGCCTCTCCGTAACACTTGCGTGTTGTTCGAACTACAGGTAACAAGTCTAGCAGCCAGTCCCTGAGTTGCTTTGCTGTCTTCCTTTAATCCTACCTGGCGCACATCCCAAACACTCGAGCAGTACTCAAGAATAGGTCGCACTAGCGTCCTAAATGCTATCTCCTGTACAGATGAACCACACTTTCCCAAAATTCTCCCAATAAACCGAAGTCTACGATTCGCCTTCCTCACAACAATCCTAACATGCTCGTTCGATTTCACATCGCCTTGCAACGTTATGACTAGATATTTAAACGACGTGACCGTGTCAAGCAGGACATTACTAATGCTGTATTCGAACATCACTAATTAGAAATTTTGTCTAAGACATCTTGCATCCTCCTAAAGTTACTCAACTTCGGTACCTTCCCGTATGCCACAGCATCATCAGCGAACAACTGCACATTGCTGCTCACCCTGACCGCCAGATAATTTATGTCTATAGAAAACAATAGCGGTCCTTTCACACTTCCCTGGGGCACTACGGACGACACCCTTGTCTCTGATGAACACTCACCGTAGAGGACAACATACTGTGTTTTATTACTAAAGAAGTCTTAGAGCCACTCAGACATCTGAGAACCTATTCCATATGCTCGCGTCTACGTTAGCAGTCTGCAGTGGGGCATCGTGTCAAATGCTTTCCGCAAATCTAGAAATATGGAACCTCCCGGTTGGCCTTCACCCATAGTTCGCAGTATATTATACGAGAAAAGGGCAAGTTGAGTTTCTGACGAGCAACGCTTTCTAGAACCGTGCTGATTCGTGGAATCGGTCGTACAGGATCGTACGGCCACACAACGTACCTTCAGTTAGAAAACGGGTTTGTCTAGAGTGTTACGCACCGAGATAGCAAGGGAACGTGAGAGAGAAAATTTATGTCCCTACAGTCCGACACTGCTCAAGCACACCGAAGTATCAACACGAGACAGCCGCTAGCTGTAAACATTTCGACACAGCTATTCGGTCATCAAGGGTGCGATATCAACACTTCTGTGTGTGAGTGTGACCGAGCTCGGCGGAAAAGTGTAAGCAATTGCAGAACAGCCTGCCTCCGTTACTTTCTTATATGTAAGAAGTGTTAGCTAGGTCACAACAACACCTATCAGGGGTTTGACGAAGTAGTTATGATACTGACGCAGGTTGATTAAGCCAATACAGCATAACTGAAGACTGTTGACGACCCATAATGAGCGGGGCTGATTCGATCATTATAAATGACGTCTACAAAAGGCGCTCCTCAACGACAGAAATACTCCATTGTTTTAGCCTAGAGTCAGTAAGGTCAATGGCCTTCATGTCGTTCGCTCTCGATTCTCCGATTATTATATTCTAACATCTTGAGCAAGACTGTTCCAGTATTGGTCATACCCTTGGTGCTTGATGTGACGACCACAGATCCAAGCCACGGATAACTACGAACCAGCATCCAGTACTGAAGCCGCCACTGACGGGTAGTCACGAGTCTACTAACACTGTTCCATGTCAGGGCACCAACTGCTGGATCAGCATTCAACACGACATTCCGGTACCCAACATCGCGGTCTGTCTGATGGGACAATAGGGACAGTGACATGAGTGGGACAGAGCACTCTCAGGACGGCGTGTGAGCCAAGCTTACACGAGCCGCGGTCACAATCTCTTCCCTAGCAGACCAGCCGACGGCAATCACTTTCCGAACCAACGGGCGGGCAGCCCGCGACACTCTCTGCGCTCTGGGCTGATGCAACGATCTTCGGCAGTCTGAGTCTGCCTCTGGAGTCAGCTGATTCCACTACGGCTTACGTAGCCACCACGGAAAACACTGTGAGAAGATGCATTCTGAGGAATAAAAGAAGTAATATTTAATTTTGTTTTACTGGGTCTGACGACGCCGTACAGTTTCCTCGGCCCCCATCCTGATGAAACAGTACGGGTTTCCAGCCAGTAACGGACGACCCCTAAAAGAGCAATACAGGTATCCACAGGGTCAGTGCGATGAGGTCTGGAGCACAACGGTTGTCAGCACAGCGACAAGTGTCAGTGGCTTTCCTTGACGCTGCAGCTGAGAGAGGTGCGCCGACAGTGATGGACCGAACAACAGTACTGGACACAGGAGCAGTTCCACACCGTCTTTTCAAACGAGCCCCGGTTCTATGTACAGCATCACCATGAACGTATCCATGTGTGAAGGCTCCGGTGACAAAGGCCGTAGCCAGATTGCACTCGTCATGGTCATACTGGCCCAGGAACTGGGGCGATAGAATAGTGTGCCACTGGGTAAATAACACGATCGCCCCTGGTTCGCATACTCGGTCCCTTGGATAGCAGGTGTTATATTTCTGACGTGTTACGGCCCGTGCCTTATTTATAACTGAAGGTGGATGTAGTGCGGTACTCTTTTGTTATTTTCTCGTCGTAATACGAGATTCCATACTCTGCAGATAGGTTCTTTATGCATCTGAAGCGTGACAGAACTTACAGGGGATCAGGGATAAATAAAACTGTTTAGATGGCTCTGAGCACTATGGGACATAACATATGAGGTTATTAGTCCCCTAGAACTTAGAACTACTTAAACCTAACTAACCTAAGGACATCATACACATCCATGCCCGAGGCAGGATTCGAACCTGCGACCGCTGCGGTCGCGCGGTTCCAGACTGAAGCGCCTAGAACCGCTCGGCCACAACGGCCGGCAACTCTGTTTAGAGACAAACAGCCTGCGATATCCTCAGTTTCAGTCTGAGGTAAATGTCGCAATTACGGCGAAGGAAATATAAAGTAACTAGGAAGAGGCGATCATTTCTCAATAGGCGCTCTGTGGGACTGGGGACGACGCGCGGCGGAAGTGCAGGCACAGCACGCCTTCCGTGACGTAGGCCAGGGGTTGTGTGAGTCACGCGGGCCACAGGGTAAGTATAGCACGCAGGCAGGCAGGGTACCTGTGCACTGTGGGGTGAGTCAGGACGGCACTCCGGGGAAATACGCCCCCGCATCGACCGCGACGGCTGCGAGGGGCCGCGTCGCGTTCCGACACCTTGCCTCGCCCCGACGCGCCACACCGTCTGGCGCACCCGCTGCAGCCCATCATGTGAGAAGGTAGTCGTACACCAACGAATCGACTGCCTCTCTAGGATAGCGAAGTTAGTAGCAAAGTGTTCGTTATTTGTTATTTTCTTGCCGTCGATTTACGATTACTCTGATGTGACGAAAGTCACGGAATACCTTCTACTATCGTGTCGGACCACCTTTTGCCTGACGTAGTGAAAAAAAAATACCGATGTGGCATACTCTCAACAAGTCGTTGGAAGTCCCCTGCGGAAATACTGAGGCATGCTGCCTCTACAGCCGACCATAATTGCGAAAGTGTTGCCGGTGCAGGATTTTGTGCACGAACTGACCTCTAGATTATCTCCCATAAATGATCGATGGGATATGTTCAATGGGATTCATGTCGGGCGATCTGGGAGACCAAATCATTCGCTCAAATTGTCCAGAATGTTTTTCAAAGCAATCGCGAGCAACTGACACCCGGTGACTTGGTGCACTGTCACCCTTAAAAATGCCATCATTGTTTGGGAACATCAGCTCCACGAATGGCTGCAAATGGTCTCCAAGGAGCCGAACATAACCATTTCCAGTCAGTGGTCGGTTCAGCTGGATCAGAGGACAGCCCACTTCCTTATGGAAGCCCTGCCAGCTTGCACAGTGTCTTGTTGACAACCTGGGTCCATGGCTTTGTGTGGTCTGCGCTCCTGAACTTGAACCCTACCATCAGCTCACCTGACCTTTCCAGTCATCTGAGACACAGCCGATGTGGTGACGAGCCCAGGAGAGGCGCTGTAGGCGATTCTGTGCTGTTACCTACAGCACTCGCGTCGGTCGTCTTCTGCCATAGCTCATGAACGCCAAATTTCGTCGCATTGTCCTAAGAGATACGTTCGTCCTGCGTCCCACGTTGATTTCTGCGGTTATTTCACGCAGTGTTGCTTGTCTGTTAGCACTGGTAACTCTACTCAAACGCCGCTGCTCTCTGTCCTTAAAGTTGAAGGCCGCCGGCCACTGCGTTGTCCGTGGTGAGAGATCATACCTGAGAACGCATGACAGTTCCGTCAATGCACTGCCTTTTTATACCTTGTGTAGATGCTACCGTCATCTGTATATGCACATATCGCTATCCCATAACTTTCGTCACCTCAGTGTACTGGCAGTACTGACAGACAGATACAGTGCTGCTGAGAGCTTACTGTCAGGAAGATATATCTAAATCTTACCCAACGTATGTAAAGTTTATATGCTTCAACACGAGGCTGGTGCGGCATGACCCCAAACTTTTGGTTCAAGATGGGACACGTGATATAAAGGTCCAAAGTGTGGGTTTTGGGACAGAAACCACAAGTGCAACTACAAGGTACAAGAACACAAGCACGTAACATACTCAAACAATCGAAGCAGTACTAGACATTAAACGATCGCTGTAATATACACAGACTGTTGGCTAACGTAGACACCTTCTTCACCAGCAATGTGACATGTGCTTATTGTCAGAGACTCGACAACGTGATACGAGACCACCTCTTCTACAACCTGACATGGCGAAAAAGATCACCGGTGAATTCTGGAACAACGCAGTGAAACATTATAGTTTGCTACTACTGAGTAAGAAACATTTGCTAACGCTCTGCAAAATAATACTTATTTGCTCACGAACCGACACTTGGTTTCTTACGCTGCGTTCGGGTGATAACTGAATGTTGTGAACATAGACAAAATGAGGTGAGTCATGCACAGATGTTATTTACACAGACGATACAAAAGGTACAAATTTGACATGTAGTGTGTTTACATATAAAATATTTTTTTGTCACGCCTGAGTTTCCTATGTAAGCACTCTACACGCCATCGTTTTTGTATCTTTCGTATCTTCTGCGTAAATATTATCTCTGTAAGTCGCACGTCATTTTACTTGTGTTTACGACATTCAGTTGTTACTTCAAGATGGCATAGGAAGCCAAAAGCCACTTCGTGACCATTTAATATAATTTTGCAGAATACTAGGAAGTGTTTCTTATTCAGTATTATTATCATGTTCTGCCAAGCAGTGACGGAAAATTCAGTTAAAAATAAAATGTGTCTTACTCATACACAGAGAAATGACTTCGTTCCACCCTGAAAGATAACAAGGCTCAGTAATGGCCTGATCACAAAACACACACACACACACACACACACACACACACACACACACACACACACACACACACACACAGACTTTGTTCGGGCGAACAATAACTCAGACATGCACACAGTTTACCGAGTAGTATCCAGACCAATTTTCCTTTACATCGATGATCCATTCCCCCACAAACTCATGTCGTTCTGGATATAAACTCGAATGGCTCCGGTTTCGAAACTTCTGTGTGCACTTTTTACTAATTTTGAGCAGCTGTCACTTCTCTCAACAGAACAGTATTTTAATTTCATTTCACATTTTTTACGCTTTCTTTCCCATTCCTGACATACAATTCACTGAACTGAACAAGTTCCGTAATTATACTCTCGTTTCAAAATACTCAGTTTTCATCACATGTTACCTTCATAATCTTTGTATTTTGGGAGACACTGCAAAGCCCTCTAAACTTTTTGAGTGTCTCTATTTTATTTCTGACCCTGCAGCTTCAATAAACAGAATGGTTATACATACACTTCCACAACTAGCGCTGGCGTAGACGTGAAACTATTTACCGTATAGGTACTCAACTTAATAGGAATGATGTTCAGACTGTTGCTGCAGGATTTGCGTTGTTAGTCGTGTCAGTGTCTAAACCCACCGTTAGGCGCCGTTGCTTGGTACGGTAACGTATGGTTGACACACAAACATCATTGTGAATTACAGTCGCTGTCAGCCAGTATGGGTCTGGCCAAGGTGAGTAAGGCTTTACACGTAAGACTGTTTTATCAGAACAACAGCAATAAGTGCAGCTGCTCTTCGGGACGAGGCCCACGAGAAATGAGGCTCCCGCAACGAGATCGTGACGCAACAGCAGTTGCTTTGCCCGACATCACCGTGAACGCTCGGTTACGTCCGGTGCCAGACGAGGAATTATAATGTGAATGGAAAGGTACCGAGTAAAGGTCTTAACTTCGTCATTTTTATGGAGGGCTTGACTGTATTTAAAGATGCATCTACGAAGTATTAAACTGGTGTGATATGGCAGTAACTCGCTTCCCGCCGGAAACGGTCGCTGTAACTCGTTTTGTAGTGTCACGTGCTGTGACGCGCGCCAGAGGGCCCGTATATCTCGTTGGCCCCGCTTCGCGAATGTCGACGCGTTAAAGAAATACGGAGAGGTCATCATTCCGAACCGGGGTTGAAGAATATCATCCGCAAGTTCGATGTAACTGGAGATTTGGAAACGGCTTCTGGGCCCACGGCCAATTGCGCCACAAATTGTTGAAGAAGTTAACTGTTGCCATGGCTGAAAATGCTCGACGCAATGTGTGGTCTTCAAGCACTGCACAAGTTGTGTCACGGCAGCTGAACATTCCACGGTCCACTGTTCGAAAAGTGATGCGGACAACTGTGAAATGGTATCCACCGACGCAGATGATCGTCACGCTGAGCAACGTGTGTAATCTGGAACGTAAACATGGTACGGAATTAACAAATGTTACCCTCTAATGTGGAAATAAGAATGTGTTTTTTTTCCAATGGCTTGTTCGTTATCTGTCTTCCGTACGCCCTTTAAAATGTTTCCACGAAGTTTCATTGTCCTGAGATCAGCTGCTTTTGTGGGGATCTCTAAAGTAACGAAACTTTAACTATAACTGTCCTGTACTTCTAACGTCCCTCTATCCCTCTTCAAGGAATCAGCTGAATGGGCAATTCTCTGGCACCATATTAAAAGAATTCCCTCTTCGATAACCACAAAGCGTTTCTGATATTTCGGCTTCGTTGAAAGAGGCGTATATTGTACGCACGCGAGGTTCACGTCAATGAAATGTGCAGTACGATACAGAGTACAGGTGGATGAGAAATGTGGGATGTATGTTCGCTGAACAGCGGATAAACAACAAGTACTTTGTGCGTTTAGGCGCGTCAGTCTGGAACTGCGCTACGGTCGCGGGTTCGAATCCTACTTCGGGCATGTATATGTGTGACGTCCTTAGGTTAGTTAGGTTTAAGTAGTTCTAAGTCTAGGGGACTGATGACCTCAGATATTAAGTCCACCAAACCGCCAGTCAATGGTAAGCCTGAATCAGCTAACACGC
The DNA here is from genome assembly GCF_021461395.2 of Schistocerca americana. Classification (NCBI taxonomy): domain Eukaryota; kingdom Metazoa; phylum Arthropoda; class Insecta; order Orthoptera; family Acrididae; genus Schistocerca; species Schistocerca americana. The sequence continues at coordinate 876,845,673 of NC_060119.1, forward strand.
GGGCCGGAGAAATGCGAGGGGAGATGCAGCGTGCGAACGATGTGTGCTAATTGGGACACTAAAGCGTTCCTGCGACATACCAGGAATCGTCGTTCCACGAGGCGGGCATTTCAATTGGCTGGGCGCGAGCGGCTACGTTACCGAAATACCGCGGCTTGTGACGGAGCCGGTTGAAACGTCACAGCGAGGAGGGGCGTGAATCACGCGAGCTATGCAACGGGCCACGAATAGGCGGCCACCTCCGGCAGTGAATAAGCGACTGGACTGTGCGCGCCGTCTCCAAAATAGCGCCCCCTGCCGCTGTAAACACAGGCTTCCTCCGGGGCGCGCCACCTGCTGACAGCCGCGCTACGAAATCCTCCTTTCCTCTCCTCCTTGCAGCCCCCCCCTCCCACCCCCCCCCCCCCCCCAGACTTTGAGTATTTGCTGCTATTTGAGGGTGGCACGAATTTTTCTCGTAAGCGCCATCGCTTTTAATGGTGACTTCAGGTCTCTGAGTCACCATAATGCGTGGCGCTGGAATTTCGAGTTTACCTTCTTACTTGATTCTATGTCCTTCCATTTTCTTAATCACTTCTCTAACGAAAACGTTCTGGAGCACTAAGCGAACTCGTCCCCGGCGGCTTTCCAGCGGTTACGGCCTGTAATCACGCCTTTCCTGCAATTAAGGTACCCGTTAGAACGGACGTCGCAGATCGTACAATGAGCCCACTTACCTCTGTGTAATGAGCAAGGTCGTAACGGACGTGGTGCACATAACTTGCGCCGTAAAATTTTCGCACAGCCACGATACAAAGACTTTCCTCGGGGCAATTCGAATAGACACCTTCACGTTTGTCGACTGGCTGAAGACCAAGAATTTGGTCATCGTGCATCACGTACGGTGCACACGAGGTTCCCTCAGACGGACTAGATATAGAGTTCCACCTCCAACTGGAGCAATGAAAAGTATCCTAACTTTGGTTACACAGGGTGTCTCTCCTAAGAGTCGCCACGCGCATTTTGTCTGCTGTTTTGGCAGATATTTGCAGTTTAGTTTTTGCAATGTGTACCTGGAGTCAGGCCAAACAAATACTGCTCATCACGTCTTTTATGCGGCGCCCAGAATTGATGGAGAGCATCCATTTGCTTCCAGTTACAAACCAAATTATTTTTAAAGTGGAATTTTACGAGCCCGTTCGACGGAGCGCTCCCAAATTAGTCCGATACGATATTCGTTTACTTGATACGCATTAACAGGGACAGTAAAACACGACGAATAACCATAACTCAAGCAGCGCCTGACTGCTAGCGCCATGCAGAAGTGCTGCTCAGTCGCTGTTGGAGCACTGATTGTTCTTCGAGTCTTACTGTTCCTGTTAATGCATATCAATTAAACGAATAATGCACTGGTCTACTGTGGGACCGCTCTATCGAATGGGCAGTCAACATTCCGATTTAAAAATTATTTTGTTTGTAATGAGAAACAAACCGAGGTTTTCGACGACGCTGGCCGTCATATGAGAGACAAGATGATTTGTTTGGGCTGAATCCAGCTACGCGCTACGAAAGCTAAGTTGCAGATATCTGCCGAAACATCAGAGAAAATGCGCCTGACGCTCCGGTATAGAGAACAGACGCATAACTGCCCTCTCGCCTGCCTGCAAATGCCGCTGTGCAGTGAGTGACGTAGGTGTCACGCACCACAGGGTGTCATTAAATATACTCCCCATCGCGATTGCAAAGAGCACCGCAAAATCGAGTCTTATAGACTGCGGTACCTATTGTAATTAAATTATTGCTCTCCTCACCCTCTATAATATTAGAGTTTAAATGAATGGGATTCGATATGGACACACGGTTTTGCATAATTATAAGCTGATGTGGGAATATCGGTGAGTGTGACTTTTCGAGTGAACGTTAGCTGTTTAGCGGATATGATGCGGCAGCGTTTATCATCATCCCAACACTAGTAAGCTCTGTAGAACGGTTAGTACTGACATATAAAGCCAGCCTGGGCGTGCTGTGTCCAGTGCGTGCAAATTTAATAGGTGTCTCTTGACTCTATGCAGAAAAATTTGAGGCAAAATTATTCTGTAGAGTACACCACTTACGTACAGAGTGAGGACACCAGACATTTTTGTTAGTTTTGCCTAGATGTAAGCTTCACCGATGTCTAGTTCATTTCCTCACACACTGTTACTCCCAATAATCTGCACTTCCCTGACACTTTCTTGAATTTAGGGTTAGTCCTCTGTCTTTACACATCCTTTCTTCAGTATTTATAGATCACTCTGGATGTTAAAATAATTTTTCTTTCATTATTTCTTTCTTAATAAAGGGCGACCGCTACGGTCGCAGGTTCGAATCCTGCCTCGGGCATAGATGTGTGTGATGTCCTTAGGTTAGTTAGGTTTAATTAGTTCTAAGTTCTAGGGGACTGATGACCTGAGAAGTTAAGTCCCATAGTGCTCAGAGCAATTTGAACTGGGTTCAGAAATTGATAATCGATGTTTAAATTCGTTACCTACAATACAAATGCAGCATTGAGGGCCTAGACATCTGTAAGTAGGATCGTTGTTTCAATTTCGACCTGGCTACGTTCATTTTTGTTTTGTAATCTTTTCCAAACAAATAATCAGTATCGTCTTTAATCGTTGCTGCAGTGTTAATTTGAACACGTTGAGCACTTATTAATGTTCACAGTATATTTCACTTAGAGTCCCACTAATAATTTTACTTGCTATCAGCATTATATATATATATATATATATATATATATATATATATATATATATATAGAATATTTGCTTTTCAAACTATGAATGAGCATGCTCGTGTGTTCATGGTTTAAATGTTGAATGAGACGATTTGTTTTAAATCTAATAATACTAGAATGAGGTAACACTTAGAGCTTCACTTGAACGTTGTAAACTACGTGACAGTGTGTGAAGGTACATGGCAAAGATTTAGCCTGGATAGGAGAACGCACGCATTTCGTAGACCAGTAGTTACGGCCGATTGAAATTTCAATAGGGAAGTAAGTGGAGAGGGCGCATGGGCACATGCAAGGTGGAGGAACACGATATTAAAAGCCAGCCAGAGTACGCAGAAGCGATGAAGTACCAGAATTAATCTTTTACTCTGCAGCGGAGTGTGTTGTTTTGAAACTTCCTGGCAGATTAAAACTGTGCCGAAACCTTGCTTTTGACGACCCGAGTACTGTCCTCACAACTTCACTTTTGAATGTTTTGTTTACTTTCATTCGTCTCACGATGTTTTGTTACGGTGTTCTTTCACCTAAGTGTCGCGCGCACTTACTACAGTCCGCTTTGGTCACCAGATGTAGACAGGTCAGTAACACTGCCACTCTCCACTGCGGCGCTGCAGCTGCGTAGATGTCAGTGAGTCAGCGTGCAGCTGCAGGCTACATTCAGTGTACATTGTGCACTGTGGAGAACGCGGCGGCTTTCAGTGAAAGTGACGGCTTCACAGGCTCAGCCGGCGCTATTCACAGGCTGTCGCGCTTTTGCTTCCTACTACAGCGCAGCGCAACGCAATGTAACTACTGTGAAGGTCGTTGACCTTTCACCCTCCTGAGGCGCTGCTCTGCTGAAATCGCGATAGAGCTTTAGCGACAGCCCAATGCTAGTCTTAATATGGGCAAGCAATATCTGTTTTATTCAAAGACTATTTGTGCATAGCAAACTGAGTTACTAATTATAACACATTTTACCCTTCCATTCGAACATTTCCAGGAATATGCAGCTGTGAAAGAACCTTTATGGGCCGTCTTTGTACACGACAAGGTTCAGCAGTATGTCGGTATTTCCTTATTCAACTCTGTGTAACACGAGCCTTCCTAGTAACGCGTTCATCCTCACAATGAACCCTAAATAAATATCAGTCGTGCGACTAGGGCCTCCCGTCGGGGAGACCGTTCGCCAGGTGCAAGTCTTTCGATTTGACGCCACTTCGACGACTTGCGCGTCGATGGGGATGAAATGATGATGATTAGGACAACACAACACCCAGTCCCTAAGCGGAGAAAATCTCCGACCCAGCCGGGAATCGAGCTCGGGTCGTTCGGTATGACATTCCGTCGCACTTACCACTCAGCTAACGGTGGCGGACACGATGAATGCTTAAATCTTTTCTAGGAAATTCTGATTAGAAAGTTTAATCTTGAAACTGCAACAAATATTTGCTTATTGAGTTTAAAGTCCCTACATGCAAAGAAATAATAGCGTTTGCAAGGCAACAAAAAAACTGTTTGTGGGTTCTTAAAAATTGTTATTAGCAGAACTTAATAGCTATATCATGACCACAAAGTACGACCGAACAACACAAATACAAAGACCCAGAATCAGTAACGAAGCACGCTCTTTGATAGCTAGCACTACCTGATCAAAACTATGTGGACACACTATGCAACGAAGAACTAATGTCGCAAGAGGCGGACCCGCAAGTGTTTTATAAGGAAATACCCGACCTATTGCTGAAGTTGGTCATGCACAAAGACGGCCCATAAACGTTCTCTCACTCTTGCGTAGTACGGGAAAAGTCGCGGTTTCTACGTGTTGGTGCTGGAGAAGCGCCTCAGGAGAATAAAAGGTCAATGACCTCCACAGAGGCGAGGAGTTCCAGCAGCACAGAAGCAATAAAAGCAGAATGGGGTCCGTCAGGAGAGCTGAATGACTTCGAATGTGGACTAGTCATTGGATGTCGTCTGCGTAACAAATCCATCACGGACATTTCAACTTTCGTAAAGCTGCCCAAGTCGACTATTGGTGGCGTTTTCCACGTTTTCCATTTCACAAAGTGGAAAACACGAAGAACAGCTAAATCACACCAAGGAGAGCTCGTATACTGATCGACAGGGTTTTCAATTCAATAAACTTTACCAACAGCCGTACACTTTAAGATATTTTATTTCGAAAGCAACTAGTTTCGACAATTCATTTTGCAATCTTCAGGCCCCATACGTTTTTTTTTTCGAATCCACGAGCTTATCGTATAGCGCCATAAAACTGGATATCATGAATCCCAATCGTTGTGCAGTTGATTCATATGAAAGCGTGACAGTTGCTGCATCGATTCAAGTTGTCAGTGAAACAACACACACTGGATTTACTTATATCTAACTAAAAAACCAGTCGTTTAAACTCTAATGACATCGTCGTTGACTAGACGTTAAACGCGACAGAGCTGGATGTGAAACAAAGTCTTAGCCATTACTGGTTTCTGGCTACGAGCGAAGTGATGTGGTGTGGTCGTGAAAGTTGAATGGTACTTAAATCATTTTCGGGAGTCTAGTTTTACGTTTTCCACGGTTTCCTTAAATAATTTCAGGCGAGTACTGTGATGGTTCCTTCAAAATGGCCACGCTGATTTCCTGCTCTACCCTTATCCAACGGAGCTGATGCTTCGTCTGTAAATGATTTCTACCGAGAGACGTTAAGACACTGGACTTGGATTCAGAAGAATCACTGTTCAAATCCCCGCCCGGACAGCCAGATTTAGGTTTCCCGTGGTTTCCCTGAAGCGCGTAATACAAATACTGGGACGCTTACATTGAAGAGGACACGGACGAATTCCTTCCCCAATCCGAAGTTGTACGCTGTCTCTAATGACCCCGTTCTTGACGGGACATTACGCCGTAATATTCTTCTTTTTACTAGCGATAACGGCGTAGACAATACGTTACAACTCCTGTCGAATGCGCTTTTTTGCTGACTAGCAATGTCGATTTTTGTTTCAGCACAATCGTCTGACCCTTTCAAAAGCAAACGGTGCAAGACTAAAGCAGACATCAACCAGAAGATTAATTTGAAGATTACAGTGCCTTACGACGTTTCGTAGCGTCAGGTGTAGTGTTCTTGCCGTCTCTTCTGGTTAGAGAACCATCGGGATCAGTTATGGATGACCTCCGATGTAACTTAATATACGCCAGAACGACGTATAATCTGTCGCATGCACACAGTACTAGAAGAGCGCCAATGTAATCTTAGCACTCAGCAGGAATTTAAGCTACGGCCTTTATACTGCTATCTGACATTTTCTCAGCTGGAATACACAAGGTGACATTAGTCATGGGACAGCGATAATATCGCGTACACCTGTTATAAAAAAACAGTGCACTGGCGGACCTGTCATACGTACTCAGGTGATTCACGTGAAAAAGTTTCCGATGTGATTACTGCCGCACAACGGGAATTAACAGACTTTAAACGCGGAATGGTAACTGGAGCGGAAATCGTTAGGGAATTCAATATTCCAGACCCATAGTGTCAAGGGTGTGCCGAGAATACCAAATTTCAGGCATTACCTCTCACCACGGACAACGCAATGGCCGACGGCATTCATTTAACAACCCCGAGGAGCGGCGTTTGGGTAGAATTACCAGTGCTAACAGACAAGTAATACTGCGCGAAATAACCGCAGAAATCAACGTATCCGTTAGGACTGTGCGGTGAGATTTGTCGTTAACGGGCTACAGCAGCAGACGACTGACGTGAGTGCCGTTGCTAACACCACGACATCGCCTGCAGCGCCTTTCCTGGGCCACGACCATATCAGTTGGACCCAAGACGTCTGGAAAACCATGGCATGGTCAGATGAGTCGCGATTTTAGTTGGTAAGAGCTGATGGTAGGGTTAGAGAGTGGCACAGACCCAACGAATCCACAGAGTGAAATTGTCACAGGGCATTGAGCAAGCTGGTGGTGGCTCCACAATGGTGTGGGCTGTGTTTACATGGAACGGACTGGATTATTCGGTCCAACTGCTACCTGGATACCATTTTCAGTCATTCATGGACTTCATGTTCTCCAACAACGATGGAATTTTTATGGATGACACTGCGCCATGTCACTGGGCCTCACACTATGGGACTTAACATCTGACGTCATCAGTCCCCTGGACTTAGAACTACTTAAACCTAACTAACCTAAGGACACCACACACATACATGCCCGAGGCAGGATTTGAACATGCGACCGTAGCAGCAGCTCGGTTCCAGACTGAAGCGCTTAGAACCGCTCAGTCACAGCGGCCGGCCATTCTGGGAAATTCGAGCGAATAATTTGAACGTCCAGATCGCCCAATAATAATCACATAGAACGTTCATAGAAAATAATCGGGAGTCAGCTCGTGCACAAAATCCCACACTGACAACACTTTCGCAATTATGGACGGCTATAGAGGCAGCATGGCTCAATATTTCTGCAGGGACTTCCCACGACTTGTTGAGTCCGCACCATGCCCAGTTGTTGCACTACCCCGGGTCCGACACGTTATTAGGACGTATTCAATGACTTGTCGTCTCAGTGCATAACTTCTGGGAACATGTGTCCACTGATTCGCCTTATCGGCAGACGAGTTTAAATCAGTCTAATGATCTTGTTGTGGACGCTGTGTAGTCCTCGAGCGAAAGCTTTGGAGACATTTCTAGGCGGCGAGTTCTTGCGTGGCGTCGGCGGTGGCGGTGACCTGTGCGAGCGGAGACGGACAGCTGAGGGACGCGACAACCTGTTGTGGCCGTGCCATATACAGTAGGGGCGGGACAACCCGCCGCCGTCAGACCTCACCGCGACCGGCTCGCTGTGCCGGAGTCTCTCCCGCTCTCGCTGAGGCACAGAAGGACCAGTCGGCCAACTCGTCCGCCGAGCGGATCTGTTCCGACCCGTTCCCCTATGTGTGTTGGCGATCGGTTTGTCGTCGGGTCCGTGGTCCAGCTGCGTCTGTCTCACCGGCGAACCTCTGCCTGCTCGCCCGGACCGCTACCTGCCAGCACACAATCCGACAGTGCAGATAGCTGGAGTCCGCCAAGCAGTCGCCGGTGTCCACATACAGTCGGACGGGTCCTCGGAAAATTTGGCGGACCGGTCGGGTTCTGAATGGGCAGCGGGAAAGATGAAAGCAAGCTGCACAGCGCGTCTTAGTGCTAGTTGGCACAGTTCGATACGGAACCAGCAGGTCTCGAGTCTCGAACGTAGTCTGATATCAAGTTTTGTTATACACTACTGGCCATTAAAATTGCTACGCCACGAAGACGACGTGCTACAGACGCGAAATGTAACCGACAGGAAGAAGATGCTGTAATATGAAGAAGATGATTAGCTTTTCAGAGCATTCACACAAGGTTGGCACCGGTGGCGACACCTACAACGTGCTGACATGAGGAAAGTTTCCAACCGACTTCTCATACACAAACAGCAGTTGCCTGGTGAAACGTTGTGATGCCTCGTGTAAGGAGGAGAAATGCGTACCATCACGTTTCCGACTTAGATAAAGGTCGGACTGTAGCCTATCGCGATTGCTGCTCGCGTTGGTCGAGATCCAACGACGGTTAGCAGAATATGGAATCGGTGGGTTCAGAAGGGTAATACGGAACGCCGTCCTGGATCCCAACGGCCTCGTATCACTAACAGTCGAGATGACAGGCATCTTACCTGCATGGGTGTAACGGATCGTGCAGCCACGTCTCGATCCCTGAGTCAACAGATGGGGACGTTTGCAAGACAACACCCATCTGCACGAACAGTTCGACGACGGTTGCAGCAACATGGACTATCAGCTCGGAGACCATGGCTGCGGTTACCCTTGACGCTACATCACAGACAGGAGCGCCTGCGGTGGTGTACTCAACGACGAACCTGGGTGTACGAATGGCAAAACGTCATTTTTTCGGATGAATCCAGGTTCTGTTTACAGCATCATGATGATCGCATCCGTGTTTGGCGACATCGCGGTGAACGCACATTGGAAGCGTGTATTCGTCATCGCCATACTGGCGTATCACCGGCGTGATGGTATGGGGTGCCATTGGTTACACGTCTCGGTCGCCTCTTGTTCGTATCGACGGCACTTTGAACAGTGGACGTTACATTTCAGATGTCTTACGACCCGTGGCTCTACCCCTCATTCGATCTCTGCGGAACCCTACATTTCACCAGGATAATGCACGACCGCATGATGCAGGTCCTGTACGGGCCTTTCTGGATACAGAAAATGTTTGACTGGTGCCCTGGCCAGCACATTCTCCAGATCTCTCACCAACTGAAAACGTCTGGTCAATGGTGGCCGAGCAACTGGCTCGTCACAATACGCCAGTCACTATTCTTGATGAACTGTGGTATCGTGTTGAAGCTGCATGGGCAGCTGTACCTGTACACGCCATCCAAGCTCTGTTTGACTCAATGGCGCCGGCCGAAGTGGCCGTGCGGTTAAAGGCGCTGCAGTCTGGAACCGCAGGACCGCTACGGTCGCAGGTTCGAATCCTGCCTCGGGCATGGATGTTTGTGATGTCCTTAGGTTAGTTAGGTTTAACTAGTTCTAAGTTCTAGGGGACTAATGACCTCAGCAGTTGAGTCCCATAGTGCTCAGAGCCATTTGAACCATTTGACTCAATGGCCAGGCGTATCAAGGCCGTTATTACGGCCAGAGGTGGTTGTTATGGGTACTGATTTCTCAGGATCTATGCACCGAAATTGGGTGAAAATGTAATCACATGTCAGTTCTAGTATAATATATTTGTCCAATGAATACCCGTTTATCATCTGCACTTCTTCTTGGTGTAGCAATTTTAATGGCCAGTAGTGTACATTACCTCATGGTGAACGCCCAGCTCAAGTTGTTCTCGCAGCGTCGGACGAACCCTTACCCAATTCATGTCCAAACTCGGAAATTGCATCGCACTTATGCTGTCACTGCCTATAGGAAGTACACATTCCCTTTCTCGCAAAGAAAATTTGAAATAAAAACGAATGAGACTGTTTACAAAATTATTGGACGGCATCTGCTGTAGAACTGCTAGGGGCGAACCAATAGCCACGAGCACGTAGCACCATGCGAGTACTACTGTTATAGAGGCATATTACTCCTGGAACACACTCGAATAAGTCGGCCTAAAATCCTAATCAGAAACTTTCACCGAAGAAGGAGTGCTGGAACGCCACCTGTTGATGCGTACGTGTTATCTGCTGCAGAAACTCCGGCAGTCTTTCTCCGGCGAGGGTTGCTATCTCCACAGTGCGGTTAAGAGCGGTTATCTGTCGACGGCTGATGAATAAACGTGGCGTCTCAAGAACTCAAAGTGCAGCCTTACCTGACTTAATAGCCGTATCTATTCCGCCGCAATCCACAAACTCCATCATAAATTGCTCTCTCTCTTAATGCATAGCAGCTGAGACAAGCAATTTGCTACCTGCGAGACATTACACTGCGAGAGAAAGCTGCGTGTGGCTGGCATTAGTTTCACATCGGACGTAGATGGTACCTAGATGCATCATACCAATGCATACTCTATACGCCCAAAGATTTATTGTTTCTGTTTCCACATACTCAGTATGTTTTGAGGTCAGGATCAGAAACTTTGCAGAAACTGCCGAATTTTTAAAGGTTCGCGCCCTCTCGCTACTGTTGTAGGTCGTACTACTACACATATCCCCAGCATTCATTAAGAGTGGAGACAATTTAATGGGGTAGACCAGGGTACAATTTTTAAGCCTAAATTTTCACTGACTTAAAATGTTCCTCAGAGCGTCTCTTTTTAAGATCCATTCGGATAAAATGTGCTATAACTGATAATAAATGTTAAAGCCGCGATTTACTGCATGCGGGTCTGGCGCATTCGACAGTTCTAATGCAACCGACGCAGTATTATAATAGTTATCACGGAATAGCGGTCCTTTTAGTATCGGATAGTATCAGTGAAGCAACTAAAATACTATTCTCAACAATAGTTCTCTTCGCGACGTGACATGATTTGTTTATGCCAAACAGTCTGAAAGCATATTCTTGTCTTGCCTCTGCGTAACTTGTCATTTCGCTTGTTTTTTATACGAAACAAAACGTGAGTGCTTAGAAATGGCAAACAGATGTTTTTATACGGATAGAAAAGATTCGGAAAGTAATTCCAATCGTGCAAAATGCTCTTCGATTGGTAAGCGGGAGCCAGTCTACCTACACAACTTCGTGAAAAAGCCAACTGTATACTGCTGGCGTTGCCGATTGAAGGTTTGTTTGGTTTCAATGACAAAAAAAACACTTTAAACGCTTGTTTTTAAAAACTAAATTTTTCAACCTGGCTGGAGCTACAACTCATGAAATATAATAAACTGCCTGTTGGCTTCTGTCTCGGGTTCTTCGGCCGACGTTCGTCTGATGACTTTTCTGACGTTTCGCCAGCACGAGGCGCTGGTATTGTCAGAGTTTCACCCTCCATTGCTGGTGGCGCACTGGAAATATACATGCAATTACATTATACTTTTTGTAACTTGGGACACGGTGTTTTTTGCTACAGTATTACGTAGGATTTTTGCGATATATTTTAATTTCGATTTTTGGTGCACGTTTTTATAACGACTTCATTGTCGAAAAAATTGACTTTTATTTCACAGTGCTGTCATTTTGTTAAAAACCATTTTTAAATATCCCTACGTACCACGTTAGACAACATCATCAGTTTCAAAGCAGTTTTTGAAATATTGTTCTTCGTTGAAGATTGTGGTGTCCAGAGCTCTCACTAAACGCCCTTGCACTACGCGAAGGCGCTTTTCGTCAACGTCGTGTAGTGTCCTTTCGGTGCAAGTTTTTTCACTAAAAAAAATAAAAGATAAATAATATCATCTTAAGGATGTACATAAAGCTATAAAGTCAGTTTTGTGCTTTTTTGTTATTTTATTGAAAAAAAAAACTCATGATTATCGCTTCCAAAATCGAGCGCTACCCTGGTTCACAAGTCAGTAATACGGCGGTACATTTAAGTATCACTGTGTTTTACGACAGAAAGGCAGATTACGGGACGTAAACGACATTATTATTAGAGACAGAGCACGTTGTTGGAGAGAGCAAGGCTGGTGAAAGAAATAGGTCATGTTCTTATACGACTTAAAAAAACGAGAAACCTAAATTTGGTTTGCCCGGTGCAAAGGTGAACACCGCTTCTCTGAATGGAAGTACAGGGTTATTACAAATGATTGAAGCGATTTCAGAGCTCTACAATAACTTTATTATTTGAGATATTTTCACAAAGCTTTGCACACACATACAAAAACTCAAAAAGTTTTTTTAGGCATTCACGAATGTTCGATATGTGCCCCTTTTGTGATTCGGCAGACACAAGCCGATAATCAAGTTCCTCCCACACTCGGCGCAGCATGTCCCCATCAATGAGTTCGAAAGCATCGTTGATGCGAGCTCGCAGTTCTGGCACGTTTCTTGGTAGAGGAGGTTTAAACATTGAATCTTTCACATAACCCCACAGAAAGAAATCACATGGGGTTAAGTCGGGAGAGCGTGGAGGCCATGACATGAATTGCTGATCATGATCTCCACCACGACCGATCCATCGGTTTTCCAATCTCCTGTTCAAGAAATGCCGAACATCACGATGGAAGTGCGGTGGAGCACCATCCTGTTGAAAGATAAAGTCGGCGCTGTCGGTCTCCAGTTGTGGCATGAGCCAATTTTCCAGCATGTCCAGATACACGTGTCCTGTAACGTTTTTTTCGCAGAAGAAACGGGGCCGTAAACTTTAAACCGTGAGATTGAACAAAACACATTAACTTTTGGTGAATTGTGAGTTTGCTGCACGAATGCGTGAGGATTCTCTACCGCCCAGATTCGCACATTGTGTCTGTTCACTTCACCATTAAGAAAAAATGTTGCTTCATCACTGAAAACAAGTTTCGCACTGAACGCATCCTCTTCCATGAGCTGTTGCAACCGCGCCGAAAATTCAAAGCGTTTGACTTTGTCATCGGGTGTCAGGGCTTGTAGCAATTGTAAACGGTAAGGCTTCTGCTTTAGCCTTTTCCGTAAGATTTTCCAAACCGTCGGCTGTGGTACGTTTAGCTCCCTGCTTGCTTTATTCGTCGACTTCCGCGGGCTACGCGTTCAACCGTTTCTTCGCTTACTGCAGGCCGACTCGTTGATTTCCCCTTACAGACGCATCCAGAAGCTTTAAACTGCGCATACCATCGACGAATGGAGTTAGCAGTTGGTGGATCTTTGTTGAACTTCGTCCTGAAGTGTCGTTGCACTGTTACGACTGACTGATGTGAGTGCATTTCAAGCACGACATACGCTTTCTCGGCTCCTGTCGCCATTTTGTCTCACTGTGCTGGCGGCAGAAACCTGAAGTGCGGCTTCAGCCGAACAAAACTTTATGAGTTTTTCTACGTATCTGTACTGTGTCGTGACCATATGTCAATGAATGGAGCTACAGTGAATTTATGAAATCGCTTCAATCATTTGTAATAGCCCTGTACTTTGCACTGACCACTAGGCGACCTCGCATTACAGTGTATTACGATGCCTGGTACTGCTGGAGATCGTACACACCTGTCGTCTTCCAGTCTTACAACCAGTTAATGCACTCAGCTTAGTTTCATGCGACACAATAACCGCAGTGAAACATTAGATTTTGCACAATCATAAGAATACTGAAAGATTTTTAAAAACAGGCGTTTAAAGCGTTTTTTGTCATTGGAACCAAACAAACCTTTAATCGGCAATGCCAGCAGTGTACAGTTGGCTTTTTCACGAAATTGCATAGGTAGACTGGCTTCCGTTTACCAACCGAAGAGCATTTTGCACGATTGCACGACGAATCAATGGCGTCGGTCGGGAAGTGATGCTGAAGCGTGCACTCACCGTATCGTACTTCACCAACGACATGTCGACTGCAATAGTTACAACCCTATCTGTTGAGTTCTGCCATGGGTAAAGCAGTATAGTCGATGGAAGCAATGCTCACATAATTTCGTTTTAGGTAGTTCCAAAAAACATAAATCTGGCCGTCTTTCAATTAGCGTTGATATCAAAGAAAGTATAAGGACTCTTTGCTCAGTCAGCAAAAGTACAGCATTTGGAGAGCTTTTCGAACGCCCGAAGTGAGACTGCCATGCTGGACTGCTGTCGTGCGAAGTTTCTCACGAACTACTGCGCGGAAAGGAATTTTCCAGTCACGCCGAACGTTTCTGTTTCACAATTACAGCGGAACACACAATACTTTTTTATACGAAATTCCGGGAGCATGACCAAGCGGGCGAAGCAGCCAGCCGAGTAACAAAAACCCGCCAGGCCTTATTCGAACATAAGCCTGTTAAGACTCCCCGACGCTCCTGTGTGTGGCCTGCTTATTAGATAACCGTACGCACAAATGTCCACGAAAGCTAGTACATTCTTGTTTTTGGTCAGAGATGCCTGGAACATTAGAGCAGAACGCCAGTCTCCAAGCAAGTACAGCACATAGTTGTATACGCCTGTTTCTTTCTATTCCTAGTACAATCAGAGGATTTGCATTTCGTAAGCCATTACACTTGCCCAATCCATAGAGCTTATTAAAGTCTACGGATATTAAGTGTATGACCGAGAGGCAGTACGACCACTTCGGAAAGGCACAGCTACAAACGAATCGTCATTGTTTCCTCGTTGTTATCTCGTTCACTCACTGAGTGTGTGGACCCGAACCTGTCACTCTCCATCACCCCTCTCATCTCATAAGAAATCAATGTGGCGAAACTCTCACTGTTGCCACAGTTGAATGAATTTGTTCACAGCGGTGCAGAGTGCCGTTGCTCCAAGGCATGCAGTGTGAGGCTCACGAATGGTGATAGATATTATTTAAAGCGGCAGAATTTTCGATTTACTGGTTCGAAAACAGCCTTGGGTTAAAACTTGAAAAAGTCTTGAGGGAATAAGAAATCTGTTTACCTTTCAAACGCTCTCCTAGTTGTCTACTAGGTAGGGAACTACATAACCATATCTTGCGGTTCCACAAAAATAAATGTGAGGGCTCATGCTACACTTCCACAGACCGTACGCTAACAAAAATCTGAATGATGAAAGCAGTCCAGAATACGTGGAGGGAAGACAATTGGAGCAGGAACGAAAACAAGTGTGGGCTTTGGATTTTTACGTGTTAGTTGCATGCATTGAAGTTCACAGAGACATTAGTAACAGACGAGAATAAGCACAATTTAATGCTTCCGACTCAGTATTTTTTTTTAAATAGCCTAGTACAACACTTGCTGCAACCATTTAACGGCTTGGACTACTTTACATGTTGTGCTGTTTTGAATTAGTTTCACAACAATTTCCGCAATCTCTGACCATGAGCTTTCGTATTTCATTTGTCTTCTAAAAACTATTAGGTTAGGTTACGTCAGGTTGAGGGGAAAGCTTCCATCAATTACTCCTGCAATGAAACGTGTTCATCTTAATTTTGACACTTTCTTATAGAAACCTTTTGAGGCAGCTGGGGTGTTTCTGTCGAAGGTGGAGGTCAAGGTACCTCCCTTCTGACAACTGGTTTTACTTAAAACACGATACATCAATAACTTTCACAGTACTTTGCCTAGACGAAATCCAATTACAGCGTTTAATGTAATCCTATAATCAAACGGAATCGTTTTATGTACATCATGATAACATTTCGTTTAAACTTAACTTAGCATTTTTTGTATATTTTTGCCATTTCTACCCCTTTCAACCCAGTTAAGTCACGGTTATAACAGGGTGTTCTTTTTATTTTTCAGTAACAACCGAATTTGTGTAAATTCCTAAGGGACCAAACAGCTGAGGTCGTCGATCCCTAGTCTTATACACTACTTAAACTAACTTATGCTAAGAACAACACCTCCGGCGGGAGGGGCCACGCAGTCCATGACATAGCGCCTCAAACCGCGCGGCCACTCCGCGCGGCACTAACAACCGAATAAAAAACTGAAACACCTATTAGCAGTACCAGCAGCGAAAATTTCTCGCTTTTAAATAAACCTTTATAAAAAAAGAATAATTTTTATTCGTAAAATCTGTATTAGCTTGACATATTGCGTTATTACAGAAGATGGGAAAAGCGATCCGTGCTATTATAACAACAATGGCGACAGAAACGAGCAACAAACACATGGCATAAGAATTGGTACAGCGTTGCTCAGACAGTAACATCCCTGTTACCGTGCGTCGTGTCTTAAGGTACGCATGACGTACAGTGTGCAACACTTGCGCCCGCCAGGCCCATAAGGTAGTTCCTCTCTGTTATCGCCGGACATCCGTTGTATTGCAGAATAGCACCAACCTTAGTTTGGAAATATTTTTACGAAGTGACGTAGCAATAAAGTACTATGGTCATTTGCTTTAAAATCATTTGTCTGACATTTACATGAAATAATAGAACAGAAAGGAAATTATGATAACAGTAATAAATCATAAAGTCAACAACAATTCATTCATAGTAAACAATAAAAAAAAGAAAGCAGCTCATATGCTGTCTGTGCTTACGTAATATGCCCTTACCTGCTTGTAGTCCCTGAAAACAAACAAATTAACACGAAAAGCTGAGTTCTTCAAGCTCAGTTCTGACAATTTAGCACCGCTGAAGGGTAAATACTGATTTTTCTGTTTTTCGTGTAAATTTGTCCGTTTTCAAGGACTACAAGCAGATAAAGGCATATTACGTAAACACAGACAGCAGATCAGCTGCTTTCTTTTTTATTGTATACTATGAATGAATTGTTGTTGACTTTATGATTTATTACTGTTATCATAATTTCCTTTCTGTTGTATTATTTCATAGAAATGGCGGACACACCTTTAATCTTTTAAACGAAATTGAAGCATTGTACTTCATTGCTATACAACTGATGTCTGGCGACGACAGCGGGAACCTACCGTACAGCCGGTGCGACGTACACGCTTATCTTAAGCATTGGGAAGGACGACGGTTCAGAACCACGTCCTGCCATCCTGGTTTAGCTTTTCCGTGATTTCCCGTAACTGCTTCAGACAAATCGCGGGGTGGTTCCTTTGAAAGGGCACGGCAGATTTCCTTCCCCATCCTTCACTAGTCCGAGCTTCTGCACAGTCTCTAATGACTTCGTTGTGGAGGGGACGTTAAAAACTAATCTCCTCCTCCTCCCTCGTACCTTAAGTCACGACACACGGCAACAGGGACATTATTGTCTCAGCAATATTGTGCCGATTCTTATGCCAGCACTGATCGCTTTTCCCATTTTCTATAATAACGCAATATTTCAAACCAAAGCTAATTTTACGAACATAAATTACTCTTTTTTTTAAAAAATTTTTTTTATTTAAAAACGAAAAATTTTAGCATTAATACTATGTCTAACTGATATTCCGGTTTTTTACCCGACTATTAGTAAAACAAAAAAATCTGTTATAACCTAGCGAAAGAAATACGGGAAAATACCGGTCATTTAGAACTAAAATACCGGCATCGGCCTAATCGGTCCATTTTTCCTATTTCTAATTTAGGGTTCTGTGTTATTAGTGGGAGCTCGATTTAATGCTGTTTAAAATAAGCAACCGGTGTATCTCAACTGGGACTTGCCGATTCGCGGTATGGCCGATCCCGTTGATCGGGATGCCACGACTGTGATACAGATATGGAATAGATGAGTTCAAGAATCATTGAGTACTTCAGAGTCACCGCCAACTAGTGCCCGTGAGGAGAGGCATATTGTTCGGCCGAAGAGGATCGTACAGCCACGTCACGTGCCTTGAATTAGGGAATGGGTTTGTTGTTGTTGTGGCCTTCAGTCCGAAGACTGGTTTGATGCCGCTCTCCACGACACACTTTGATGTGCAAGCCTATTCATCTCCGAAAACTCCTGCAACATACATCGTTCTGAGTCTGCTTACTGTATTCATCTCCCAACACGATTCCCCCCCCCCCCCCCCCCCCACTTCTCTCCAGAACAAATCTGGTGATATGTCTCAGAACGTGCTCTGTCAACCTATCCCTTCCTCTAGTGTCAGGCTGTGCCACAAATTTCTTTTCTCCCCAGTACCTCACATTAGTTACGTGATCTAACCATCTAACCTTCAGCATTCTTCTGTAGCATCACATTTCTCTTCGCAACTAAACTGTATAATCGTCCATGTATCACTTCCACATTTGGCTACACTCCCACAGAAATATTCTCAGCAAAGACTTCGTAACAGCTAAATCAACGTTCGATGTTCACAAATTTCTCTTCTTCAGAAACTCTTTTCTTACTACTGTCAGTCGTTGCTTTTGTTGGCGTTCATCTTATAGTCTTCTTTCAAGACTCTGTCCATTCCTTTCAACTGCTCTTCCAAGTCTTTGCTGTCTGACAGAGAATTGCAGTGTCAATGACAAACCTCAAAATTTTGATTCCTTTCCCCTGGACTTCAATTCCTACTCCACATTTTTCTTTGGTTCCCTTTAATGCTTGCTCACTGGGCTTATCTGCAGCAAAAGAAGTATCCACGTGGACAGTGCGACCGCGTGCGAACCAACACGGGCATTCAGTGTAGCGAACATTGTTTTGGATTGCTATGACGCGGCAGCAGAGAGGGGAGCCGACGGAAGTGCGCCCAACGACAAAACTGGACAAGGGAATGGCGCCACGTCGTCTTCTCAGACGAGTCCCCGGATGTGTGTCAGCATCCCGATGACGTGCGGATTCTCCGAGAAGAACAAACGTTGCCAGACTGCATGTGTTACCGTTATATGGACCGAATAACTCGAGTGATGGTATGTGTACACAACACAATCGCCTACGGTTCACGTAGCCGTACTTTTGGAGTTACATTTGAGACGCGTTAAGGCCGGTGACGGTGCCCTGTCTTCTGAGGGGTCAGCGACCTTAAGTTTCAACAAGATGACGCAAGCCACAATGCTGTGCTGACCTACTTCGTATAGAGGGCTGGCTCAAATGGCTCTGAGCACTATGGGACTTAACTTCTGAGGTCATCAGTCCCATAGAACTTTTAACGGACATCACACACATCCATGCCCGAGGCAGGATTCGAACCTGCGATCGTAGCGGTTCCAGACTGTAGCGCGTAGAACCGTTCGGCCACCGCGGCCGTATAGAGGGTATTGGAACGTTTATGTGATACTCTACCCGGCGTTGCAATTTTAATGGTGAACAGCAATTTTTTTGAATCATCAGTCTTCTGACTGCTTTGATGCGGCTCGCCACGAATTCCTCTCCTGTGTCAACCTCTTCATCTCAAGCCGGCCGGAGTTGCCGAGCGGTTCTAGGCGCTGCAGTTTGGAGCCGCGCGACCAGGTCGCAGGTTCGAATCCTGCCTCGGGCGTGGATGTGCGTGATGGCCTTAGGTTAGTTAGGTTTAGGTTTAAGTAGTTCTAAGTTCTAGGGGACTGATGACCTCAGAAGTTAAGTCCCATACTGCTCAGATCCATCTGAACCATTCATCATCTCAGAGTAACACTTGCTACGTTCTCAATTATTTGCTGGATGTATTCCAATTTCTGTCTTCCCCTACAGTTTCTGCCCTCTACACTTGCCTCATGGAACTCATTCCCTGACGTCTTAAAGGGCGTCCTATCATCCTGTCCCTTCTCCTTGTCAGTGTTTCCCACATATTCGTTTACTGTCCGATTCTATGTAGAACCTCCTCATTCCTTACCCAATCAGTCGACCTAATTAGGTCAACAGCTTACCTGTACACAAACTGATGCAGGTGGACAGATTGCAAGGGGTAGTTCTCACTAGTATTTTCCTCTGATTTGGCTGGTCGCTGAGCGAACTTGGCAGCGCGTTAATGAGCGCGGTCTCTGGCCATGGTGGGAAGGAGGGCGCGCAGTGCGGGAGGCGGCGGCCCAAACAAAGCCGCCATTCAAGCGGGCCGCGGCCGCGCTCGCCTCGCGCCTTCACGCCCCACTGCTTCCAGAACGGCGAGCGCGCGACCAGCTGCCGGCTGCCGCAGCACACACCCGGCGCCAAAAGTGCGGCCGCGGCCACGCTCCACACCGCCTCCAAATGCACACGGCTCCGACTACAGCGGTTGCGGCTGTCTTATTATAGTTACGTACTTGCAACTAGGATTTTTTAAAAATATCGGGAATCGGATATATCGGTATCTAAAAAGAATTATCCTTTCACGTCCTCGATACATCGAGGAAAGATATCGATACGTCGACGGAGAAAGTATCGACACACAGCTCTTATATATATATATATATATATATATATATATATATATATATATATATATATATATATATATATATATAGGCTGGACATTGTAGATATACTGCCAGTTTTAGAGCTGTATATTGAACCATTGATTTGTTATTACATATACTGTACATAACAAGCTACCAGCCTGTTAATCCCCCTTGGAGCAATAATTGAAAGGGAAATGATGCACGTTCATACTTGGCGATGACCGCTTCGTTAACAATGGTAACTGCATGTAAATGGCACAATAAAAGGTGCCCGTTGGGTTGCGTCAGTCGGTTTCGTCTCATATCGGATCAGTCTGGAAGACTTTTTGTCGTCTTCCCTGTTTATTCATATTTGCAAATGCCAGCTAATTAACGGTCGTAGTGTCAAAATTGCGTGTTGTGGTTAAACGATTCAGTTTCTGCTGGTAACACCGAGCGCCGATTACGTCAGCATTTCCCTTCACATGTCTCCATCCGCCGCAACAACCAATCTTGTCATATAGATTTTTGTTCATCAGTTTCAGCTATTGTTTTTGAAGAATGCCGATGTGAAGAAATGGCACACTACTTGCGATAAAAAATCGTTTTAATGCGACTGCTGTGCCATTTCTTCACATCATAAATCTTGTTATTCCATTCACATCGTCAACGCCGCCGCCGCCGCCCCCCCCCCCCCCCCAAAGTGCAATCTGATTTCTTTGTGCCATCTATCATACCTCATACCAATATTTTATCGACAGCCCTACTTCAACCGTGTCTGTTGACGACCCACATCCGTGTCTCATTCTCCTTCCTGCGGGAATCAAAGTAATGTTGCAAGCATTAAATGATGAATTTAATGGACTACGATATAAGGAACTAGACGGTGTGTCATACGCTCGTGCAAAATTTTACTAATGTGCCACACTGTGGTGGCCTATACGCATTTGACTTACAAGGCTAGTAATAGTAACTAAGTGGAATATATTAATTTTATCTACATTAACTGAAATCTTTAAATAATAATAATCCACTGGATATGGAAACCAATAATTCGAGAACAAAATGAAATACTGAACTGTTCTCAGTCTGAAGTAAAACATTGATATCTTATCTACAGGTCGAAAACAGTAATGTATGGGTCACATCAACTATACGCATAGAGTATGCAACACTTTTTCACCTCTCCAAACCCTTGAAATTTTCGCGCATACTTTACGTAATTTGATGCAGCACAGTAACTACGATGAATAACGAAAAAGAAATTCACTCCTTTATCGAGCGAAGATATAAGACTGTAAGATGTGCAAAAAAAGAAATTTTCACCTTACAATTTTCTTAAAATCAGATAAGCATCCATAGCAGTCGGAAAGTCCTCATGGACAGAACTGGGCACGCAATGCGTGATCAAGAACAAAATGAGATTATTGCTCTGCTCTCAATTTGAAATAAGATTTCGTTTTTTATCTACATTTCATACACAGCAAAAATGTATGGGCTAAAATCGACCACACACAAAGTTTACGCAATGCGTTTCTACCTCTGCAAACTTTTGAAAATTTCGTGGAATGCTATACGTAATTTGATGCAACATAGTAGCGGTCTGAGGCGCCTTGCCACGTTTCGCGCGGTTCAAAAAAATGGTTCAAATGGCTCTGAGCACTATGGGACTTAACTTCTGAGGTCATCAGTCCCCTAGAACTTAGAACTACTTAAACCTAACTAATCTAAGGAATATATTAATTTTATCAACATTAACTGAAATCTTTAAATAATAATAATAATCCAGTGGATATGGAAACCAATAATTCGAGAACAAAATGAAATACCGAACTGTTCTCAGTCTGAAGTAAGATTCGAACCTGCGACCGTAGCGGTCGCGCGGTTCCAGAGTGTAGCGCCTAGAACCGCTCGGCCACTCCGACCGGCTTCGCGCGGTTGCCAACGTCGGAGTTTTGAGTTCTTCCTCGGGCGTGTGTGTATGTTGTCCTTTGCATACGTTAGTTTTAAGTTAGATTAAGAGTGTGTAAGCCTAGTGAACGATGACGTCACCAGTTTGGTCCTATAGGAACTTCCCATAAATTTAAATTTAACTGTGGTAAAGAACGAAAAGAAATTCAGTCCTTTATCGAGTGACGATATCAAAACAGTAAGATGTGCAAAAATCTAATTTTTTAGCCGAATAATTTTCTTAAAATCAAGTATTTCATAGTGGTCAGGACGCTGCCTCTCAGCACAGGTAAGTAGCAATTAGGCTGAAAGCAAAGGCGCTCTCAGCACAGAATGTAAAGAGCACATCTGTAGCAGTCTAATGCTTAATTTTTGTGAAAATGTGTGTGAAATCTTATGAGACTTAACTGCCCTAAGCTTACACACTACTTAACCTAAATTGTCCTAAGGACAAACACACACACCCGTGCCCGAGGGAGGACTCGAACCTCCGCCGGGACCAGCCGCACAGCCCATGACTGCAGCGCCCCAGACCGCTCGGCTAACCCCACGCGGCCTTAATTTTTGTATATAATAGTTGAACATTGCGAGGATTAAAAAAGTGCAAAGAATGATGTTAGCTTTGGGAATCGGACTCAACCCGACAAACTGCCAGTTGGTGCACTCGACCACTGGGGTGTGGTACTGAGACATCAGCTGCTCCTCTAAAATCTCTCATACTCTGTTCTTGCACAATACTTTACACGCAGTGCTCAAAGGAAAATAATGACCTGGTGCTGTGAGCAACGTAGCGCTCTCAGTGCCAGCAGGGATGACGTCACATCAGAGCGTGTGCAGTCGAAAACAAGTCAGCTGCGTCCCCTCTCTGAGTTAATCGCGGAACGGGTGACCGTCATTTCTGCAATCGCCACTGGTTTCTAATCATCGCGGAGAAAGCGCTACAAAACATGCTTTCGTCCATTGTATTCACATACCAGCATGCAGTCGATGAGAAATAGCGTAATTTTAGTGCGATTTCCAGCTTGCATTTGAAAAGAAGAGGCATTTATTTAGTGTGACATTTACCGTGTGCTGCAGCACATTAGCAACTATTCACCGGCCACCAATGGACATACGGGAGTCTCGGTCGGTCTGGGGAGCATGCACGGATAGCCGAAGTTAAGGCGATCACTTGCGATTAGCAGGAAATCTGGGTGCGAGTCCTGTCTGGCACCAACTTTCATACGTCAATATTGAGTAAGAGATTTATCACTAATACAGGCGATGTCATGGAATTCACAATCAGCGAATTAATTTCGTTTTATTACAGGTCTGACAGTTCTGCTTCATGAAGGAGAGGGAACTTCATGTATTCAATGACTGAGTGTTTAGCAATGTTTCTATGACATGAGATTCGCTAGCGGAGGTGGTTAGCCACTGACTCCTGCCCACTAGCGACAGTACGGTGCATTTGAGTGTAATACGGGTTTGCGAATCGCGGTATGGTTTCTTGTGCAAAGGATAGAAACGAAGAGATGAATCTCCACAAATGCACGCGAAGGGGATTGGATGCCATCACTCTACAAGACACGGCGGGAAAGATATCGGCACGCGTTACAGTGCTTTGCGAACCTTACGAGGTCGTCACTCTCCGCTTTCCGGCCAACGTAAAAAGAAGAAAATGTTTAAATTTGTCTGAATTCCTAAGGGACACAACTGCTTAGGTCATCGGTCCGTAGACTTACACAGTACTAAAACTAACCTATGCTAAGAACAACACACGCACACGCACGCACACACACACACACACACACACACACACACACACACACACACACACACACACACACACACACATATATATATATATATATATATATGCCCGAGGGAGGACACGAACCTCCGGCGGGAGGGGCCGCGCAATCCGCGACATGACGCCTTAAACCGCTAATGAAACTTTTCGGAGTCTTCAGGTGGCTGCAGCAGGAAAATAGCAACTGCTGTAGTCCACTCTCCGACGTACTTCGATGGACGCCCTGTCGAGCGACCTCGTTGCTTTCAGACCGATTGACAGTAGCGTGTCCGAGCAGTTGCTGCTGACTACAATCTGCCGTTGTCTCGAAGAAATACCGTGAATTTACACAATTTGATCCGGCGACAGAAGCTGAAAGTCATATATTCGATGAATATTTTATCCATCAGTATAGCTCGAACCTCCGAACGACCGCCTCCGTACTGCCGCTACCTAGCCACTTCGGAGCAAGGAGCCAGAATATGAGCGATTCACGGCACTGGTAACTTAAATCTGTCGCCACGAAAATAAGAATCGAGAGAAAATTTACAAATCAAATGGATAAACAATTGCTTTTTTTCCCTTACCTACAACCGTGATGTAATATCATGCACGTTTTGCCACAAACATAACAAATAATGTCACAAGCAGTTCGCAACATAATATCTTCAGAGTTCTGTACATTATTAAAAAAAATAGCTCTCGGCCTTTATTATGTTCTTTTATTTATGTCACCGCTTCCGTGGCTGAATAATTAGCCTCGCTGCCTTCGGTGTGGAAGGTCCTGGGTTCGATTTCCGTTACCTTCTCACATTTTTCTTCTAAGGTTGGGAGATATGTAACGGCGTCCATTCAGTTTCGTGAGGCCAAATGAGGAGCTGCTTGAATAAAGAAGCAGCAGCGCCATAAGGATTCATCTCTAGCAATAAGAACTGGAAGGACTGGCGATGTGCTGATCACATCCCACGATCACAGATCGCTCCTCGTACTGCCTTCTAGGCAGCAGTCGTAATAGGCGTAAGGCCTGATCCATGAGTGGTGTTTTGTGTTTACTAAATGTAAGTCTGCTGTACTTTTGACGTGATTACTAGTTTTATTTATCCTTCTGTTACTGTCATGAGATTCCTAGACACAAAATGTAGAAATTATGCCGTTAAGCTTTGTTAGTAATCATCGCCACCACAGAAATTCAGCACCAACAAGACGGATGTGGAAATGGTAAAGCTGGTTTCACTTCCTGTCACTCGCACTCCTGCTGCATGTACCGCAGAAGCGAGTAAACTAAAAAAAATTAATAGAAAATTTATAATTATACAAGTGCAAATTCGTATTATTAGTATGTTAACGTCCAAACAGACTGCAGAGAGTTTCTGCGCTGTTGTTACTAAATCGCGGCCAAATGCGTGGCTGCACAGAATTACACGAGACAAACTACGACGAACACTGTACCGAGACAACTGCGGAATACAGCAACCGTCACTGTGTCGCTAGGGTTATCTAGGGCGCCCGAAATGAATGCGCTGTTTTCTGCCGCGAGACGCGACGGTACATTGCTCGCCAAAAATATCGCGGCGGCCCGCAGCTGCTAAGTCAAGGCCGCGTGCTGACCGCCGCATATCCGGCAGCCGTTCGGAGCTACGGTCTCAGCTATGAGAGAAATGGACATTAATATTGCAGCTTATGGACTCTGTTTAAACTTCTCTGACCGGAGCAATTCTAAGTCGCTTTGCATATTTACTTTAATTTTATAACTGTTAGATTCGCGATTTTATTTTTAGCCATATCGAGGCCTTAGGGCAACTAATAAAGCACTACAATACTAATCGGTATCCTGTTGACCATATTCAGCTCGCACATTGCAAAATACGTTTTGTTCCAAGCATAATACGCAAGTTCCCGTGCAGCGGAAAGATAGATAAGTTTTCTCCGGTTTGTTTCAGTCACTTGCAACGTGAGAAAGAAATAGTTCAAATGGCTCTAAGCACTATGGGACTTAACATCTGAGGTCATCAGACCTTTAGACTTGGAACTACTTAAACCTAACCAACCGAAAGACATCACACGCATCCATCCCCGAGGCAGGATTCGAAGCTGCGACCGTAGCAGCAGTGCGGTTCAGGACTGAAGCGCCTAGAACCGCTCGGCCACAGCGGCCGGTCGTGAAAAAGAAAGCACTGCCTGAACCCTCCGTGTGTGAAATCTGTAGTCAATTTTCATGGTATTGCGCATTCGTTATGCACGGCAAATAATATCTTCCTCCGAGTAGATTTATCAATGAGTAAAGTCACTGTGAATTTTAATGGTACTTTCTCACGTCAGTAATAAGGTATATCATATGACATTTCCGACTGTTTCGTTGCTGAATAACTCGCGTGATGACTAAACAAGGCGGTTTTGGTCTGTTGAGAAGTTGTGCAGCAGGTAGACGTCTCTGTACAAGGTATGATTCGTCCTGGAAACCAACTACAGGGTGTCGCTAAGCCATTCTCCACCAATATCCTTTCTCCCAGAAGTGCTACCCAGCAACATAAGAGCTTCTGATATGATAGCAAAGCAATAGTGGAAGCATTGGGTTGATTCGCGAGCAGTGCCTGGTCAGCTCATTGGGTATGAGCGTCATGCGCGAAAACCGAAGCTCTGGAGATGTCGCGGTCAGTCGCACGAGGCCAGCGTGAAACTTGTGTGTCTCTTTGAGCATTCTGGATTCACGAAGCGATTTAGTCTAACGCAGAAATTTTCGAACGGTTACACTTCTTCTCATACAGATAAACCAGTTGTGACTGGACTTCTTGAAATTGGCTTCTCAATTAATTTTTGCGCAAATTACTTATTAACCAGCAGGTGTTGTTGCCCTAATTTATGAGACTTTCAACAACGTCGAACAGGTTACCGGCTTCTCTTCTCCAATTTTCAACTCTGCACCTTAGAACTTTCATGTTCCTACACCACAGATCTTGTGAAATACACCCCAATAACTTATACCTTGTTTACACGACATTCTACAGCAGCTTCTCCTTTTTCCGTTCCGTCATAAAGAAGATTAGGATTTAAAAGTGCCGTCGATGACAAAGTCATTAGAGACAGAAACACAAAGTTTGACTAGACAAAGATGAGACAGGGCATAGGTCTTCAAAAGGAACCATCGCGGCATTCGTCAGAATTTAACTAACGAAAGCACTGAAAACGTAACCCTTGACTGTCCGAAATCTCACTGCTGTCGATTTTGACGGCTAATACCCTGCATCAACTAAGCTTCTTACGAGAACCGTCTTTCAACAATGCTCTACAAAGCACTTAACTTCCTTGAATTGACAAGGAGAGCTTTCTCGTTTTTTAAAGCTCGGCTTAATAAGTTTAGCGGAGCATTAGGTGTCAACTGAAGACAGAGTCTGTAAATGGATCCGCGATGATGTTATGGAGTTTCATCACATTAATTGTCCAATTCACAATTATCGGCTTTTGCCATTGCCAGATTCTCAGATCTGTGGCAAAGCTGTTTTTATATTCGTAACAGATCTGAAGATGGTAATGGTCGAAACCGGTAATTATGAACTGCACAAGTTACGTGACCAAGACTGCCTTTATAAGCACACGAAGGTTAGGTGGACAAAACACATCTTTCAGTTGGTTTGCATTTATGGCATGTAAAATAACGAGCATGTGTCGTGCTGCACTGTACATGCTAATTACGATATGCACTGTCTGCCAGCGCCATAGCCCAACACGAAGCGTTATACTGGGTTAACGGAAGAGAGGATTGTCGAGCACTTTATTATGCTAATGTTTCATTCACTGCATTCATTGCTATAGCGATTTAGAAGAAAGGACCGTGTTTCACCTGATACGGAAAAACAAGGGGTCACTTACGAAGTGTATGTGCATTTTTTTCTTCACTCCGCCGTCAACTATAGTGTCTAATTTGCATACCGTATTCATTTTACTCCCTATTTCAAGCTTGCAGTCCATGTGAACGCTAAGAAAGAAGTAACACTCAAGAGCACATTCAAGACTCCATTTCACTACATTCAGTAACTCCCGTCACTATCTGCAGTTCGCAGAAATTCTCTTTGAACTCGGAAATAGCTGTACGAAGTCGCAGGAGATTTGATTCGAGGAACCAAGTTCAGTATCCAAAGGCACACTATCTGACCAAAAGTAACCGGCCGCCTATCAGAGGACGGGGAGTGGCCACCCTTCGCTCTTATAATTGCGTGAACTCTGCTGGGGACACGTTCACTGAGGCGTCTGAACGTCTGTGGAGAAATGCCAGCCTATCCTTCCTGAAGAGACGAAACCAGAGATGGTAGCAATGTTGGGGTTGGGGTCTGGAGCGAGGTGTTATCGGATTCCAGTGGGACCCTGTGAGTTGGGGTTGATTTGGGGGAGGAGACCAAACAGCGAGGTCATCGGTCTCATCGAATTAGGGAAGGATGGGGAAGGAAGTCGGCCTTGCCCTTTCGGAGGAACCATCTCGGCATATGCCGGGAAATCACGGAAAACCTGAATTAGGATGGCCGAACGCGGGATTAAACCGTCGTCCAGTGTGCTAACCACTGCGCCACCCTGCGAAAACCAGTCCATTTCAGTAATGTTACTGTCCATAAACCATTCGCTCACAGATGCTGCTTTATGACCGATTGCACAGTCATGTGGATACAAACAATCATCGTTCCGAGCTGTTCCCTCCATCGTACGCACCACACACTGCTGTAAAATATGCTGATATACTTCCGCATTTAGCATTTTCTTAAGCACGATAGGGGGACCACACCCTTACCACGAAAAACACCCTCATACCGGAGACTATCTCCTCACTTCTTAGCTGCTGGCACTGCACATGATTGCAGGTAATGTTCTCCAAGTATCCGCCAAATCCAAACCCTTCCATCGAATTGCCACCGGGTGTCATTCATCATTCCAGATCACTCGTTTCCTGTCATCCACTGTCCAGCGGTGTCGCTCTTTAGAACACCTCAACCGTCGCTTAGCTCTCCTACAGAAATGTGTGGCTTATGGGGAACGTGCTCGACCACTGTACCCCATACTTATTAACTCCCTTCGCGCAGACACTGTGCAAACTGGATTGATTACAGCGCATAGGAACTCACGAGTGATTCATTTCGCTGATTTCTTGCGATTTTTTTTACAACTATGCACTGCAATGATCGAAGTTAGTACGTCCATCAGTACATAAAGGATGATGGTTTAGGTGTGGTTGTTACTTCGCGTTTCCACTTCGCAGTCACATTACCAACAATCTACTTGGGTACCTTTAGAAGAGTTTGAAGTGTCCCTGGTGGATTTGTTAACGGGTGACATCCACTAACTAGTCTAGCCACAGTGATTCATCTCCCATGACCGACGCTTCTGTTTACCTACTGACAACGATATTGACCGCCTCCTTTTATATTGGCAGGTTCGTCTCTCGTGATATCTGCACTACACAGGGTCACAGGGTGTCCAGATTCTTCGATCAGATAGTGTATATCTATCCATACGACTCGTAGCTCGTGTTAGTGCGCAAGTGAGGAAAGAGAGAAAGAGAGAGTGAGTCTATGTTAGGAGGCAGATTAAGCATGTGGTTTGAGCGCGTCGAGTGGCCAGTCGAGTCAGCTTTCTGCAAAAGGCAGCAACGGCTGACGCAGAGCACAGATACGGGCAGTGACTCGCCACTAACGCTCTCCTCTCCATTCGCGAAGTGTCAGTACTTCTCGTTACAGCCGAACAATGGCGAGGCGGGCACAATGCGACCTGCGCCTACTGCGGCCTGACGGACGCCGCACTGGGGCGAGAACATGCTAACAAACACCGCCTGCAGTTGCGACCAAGATCTGCGTGCACCTGCCGCGAGATATCAATGATTGAGGAGAAAACAGAGTGCTGCACCACATCCCCCCATACTTCTTAATCCTTAAAGTGCCAATCATGGAACACTGTTCTAGTCACCTTTCCTCACTTGCGCGTATGAACATCACGCTAGAATCTCACTTTCCGACTTATCTACTGACACGCCGAGCTAGCTGTAAGAGATGCTAGAGTTTTTCTTGCGATTTATTCGGTACCCAGAAACGTAGATAGACCAGTTGTTTTTTTTTTTTGGGGGGGGGGGGGCATGTTGTGTCCAAAGAGTGATCGCCCTTGGCGATTTTTTCTTCAGGAGTGGCAAGGTGTGAGAAATAGTTTCACTTTATTGTGTATTCACTTGCAAAGGTACTTGGGGTCTCTGTGGATCCTCGACTCCTTTAAGGGTGTTGGTTAGGTAGTTGTACGAGTGATTGACAGTAACTATTTACATGTAAAATACCGAATAACTGAAGATTACATCTTCTTTGACGGCCCAGTGAGGGAGCAATAATGGCTCGAGATACTTTGTATTTGTGCCAATGTCGTGGTAAGGCCTGACCTACATTCGCAAGTTGGAGGCCATTTCCCCGATACTCGTCTAATTTGTGAAAAAGACGACTAAGCACAGTTGGCTGAGCGTCTTCAGTAATTTTCAAGGTTTCTTTTCAGCAGCATAATCCTAGCAGAGAAGCTACTCACGCCAAGTAAAGCCACGCAGTTGGGTTGGGTTGTTTTGGGGGAGGAGACCAGACAGCGAGGTCATCGGTCTCTTCGGATTAGGGAAGTACGGGGAAGGAAGTCGGCCGTGCCCTTTCAAAGGAACCGTCCCGGCATTTGCCTGGAGCGATTTTAGGGAAATCACGGAAAACCTAAATCAGGATGGCCGGACGCGGGATTGAACCGTCGTCCACCCGAATGCGAGTCCAGTGTGCTAACCACTGCGCCACCTCGCTCGGTAAAGCCACACAGTACAGGCAGATGTACCTACACTACGAGTGTGAACGCAACGACACGTATCTCGCGCGAAAGCAACATACCAACTCGTCTGGTTTGCAGCCGGCGGCATCTCGGCCTCGTGCTGCTGGTCGCGGGACGCGGTGCGGAAACGGAACTACCGGCCGGCCGGCCTCCACTTCGCCCCAGCCCACAGCGCTGGCGCTTTTTCTCGAGGAACGTCTGGGGGCAGAGGAATGCGCCCGTCTCCCCCGCGCCGGGTCACGTCACTCGGCCGCGAGCGGTATGCAGCCTCGACCGCCGCCACCGAAGCCGTATTTTTAGCCACCGCAACTGCGGCAGCCGCATTACGACCCACTGTTTCCGCCCTGTTAAGGGATAGGAATGTGCTCGGGAATGGATAAGAATACGTGCCAATCCAAAGAATCACAGGAAGAACTTTAAATGATTTACCTGCTGTATTTTTTTTTCCACACATTGCAGTAATCTAAGCATGCATACAAACTCTTACCGTTCAGGGAACATGGAAACAACTAGCGGTAATAGTGCGTAAACAATATAATTATTACTTTCAGGATATGTACATAAATCAGACTAATGCCTAAAAATCTGACTAGTAATGTTACGTTCAGATGTTCCTACCTACAGTAACTAACCATAAGTATCTGGACACCCCCATCTAACGCTTAATTGACCGCTAGACGTCACGACAGGCGGGCTCGCCGCTACAAGAGGAGGCGGAGGAATAATGTGTTGTCAGCGGAGAAGTATTAACACCAGAATGGGGCCGGCCGAAGTGGCCGAGCGGTTCTAGGCGCTACAGTCTGGAACCGCGTGACCACTACAGTCGCAGGTTCGAATCCTGCCACAGGCATGGATGTGTGTGATGTCCTTAGGTTAGGCAGGTCTAAGTAGTTCTAAGTTCTAGGGGACTGATGACGTCAGAAGTTAAGTCCCATAGTGCTGAGAGCCATTTGAACCAGAATGGGCCGCTCAGGAGGGCTCAGTGACTTCGAATGTGGACTAGTCATCGGATGTTACCTGAGTAACGAATCCATCAGGGACGTTTCAACGCTTCGACAGCTGCCCAAATCGTCTGTTGGTTATGTGATTGTGAAGTGGAAACGTGAAGGAATAACCATATCTAAATGAAGACAAGGCAGACCCTCGGTACGCGCAAGGACCGCAAAGCACAGTAAAGGTGCTTGTAAAAATACCACACGAAGTCAGCACAAGGAATCAATCGTGAGTTCTAAAGTGCTTCCAGCAGCCCAGCTACCACAGTGACTGTATGTAGGGAGCCAAAAAGAATGGGATTTCATGGTCAAGGACCTTCTCAAGGGCCACACATTTCCGTAGTCAACGCTAAGCGTCACATGAGGTTCCGTAAAGAGAAATGCCACTGACCAGCGGATAACTGAGAAGGAATGAGTTGGAGTGATGGATGACGCTACACCTTGTGGCAGTCCGATGAAAGGGTTTGGGTTTGGCGAATACCTATAGAGAGTTCCCTGTTGCCTTGAGTAATGCCAACAGAAGTACGGGGGAGATGGTGCTACATTATAGGATTGGTTTTCGTGGTTAGGGCGTGTTCCCCTTATTGTGCTTAAGAAAACACTAAAGGCGGAAGGATATGAACACATTTTGTAGTATTGTGTGCTGCATACAGTAGAGGAACAGTTCGGAGAGGATAATTGTTTGCATCAGCCGGCAAGGCATTATTTCATAAAGCAGCATTTGCGAGGGAATGGTTCGTCGACAATAACACGTACTGCCCCGCCCACAATCATAACCTCAACCAAATGGAACAGTTTTAGGATAAGTTAGAACGTCGATTTCGCTCCAGACCGCAGCTTCCGACATCACCGCCTTCTCTGGTTTCGGCAGCCAATCCTCCACAGATATTCGGACACCTCATTGAAAGTGTCACCAGCATAGTTCAAGGGTGGATACACCCCGCATTAATATCCACTAATCTGTCCAGAACAGACAGTGTATTGACTACCGAAGCTTCTCCACAAACTTCTTTCCGCTAGTGGCACTATTCGCACGAACCCAGTCGGAGCATTTGTGCTGCCCGCAGCATTCGGTAATCGGAGCTGGAAACACCTGCGACGATAAAATTTTGAGTCAGGTTTTGAAGCGTGTTCACTAGCCTGATGGTTAATGCTTTTTCTCGCGATAAGCAGGAAATACGGATTCGAGTGCTGACCTGGCACAAATATCTATCATTATTTTTCAGGTTCAGCATAGCTGAACGGTTTGGACTTCTATAAATTCATGTCTTTACGACATCACTGATTTCTTCCCCATCGATCCTTTCATTTCGTTTCAGTGTATTTAACTCACTTCATGGTCACTTATCCACCACTAATGCACAGCAAGTTATGCTTCTTCTAACATTTGTACAGTATTCTTTCGTGATAAATTTCGTTCAATTTCTGTTTCAAAAACAGCTCACCATCTTTTCTTTACATGTTTGCGTAGGAAATGAGTTATCATCCTAATATCTCTTCGAAATACACGACTGAAGAATGTAATAATAATCAAGGTCTGGAAGACGCGGCGCTCAGTTGTCTATTATATACAAAGGTTCATTCGCCACCGCTACATTTTACAGTAAGTAGCACTTGCCACATTACAGTTGCTCAAATTTATTTCATATTTTCAGTTTTCCACAAAAAGGCATTACAAGTAGAGGGTGAAAGGGGACATGAGAATCAATAGCCACTTGGATAATGGGAAAAGTGTAATGCTCTATACAAGAGTTCATATGAAGCTTAGCTAAAGCACAGCAAAGCTCAAAATAGCATTTCCCATATTCGAATCTTACCGTCGGTAAGGCAGTAGTAGTAGTAGTAGTAGTAGTAGTAGTAGTGGTGGTGTGAGAGAACGGTTATCATGCACGCAGGTGAAAACGTAAGAAGCGAGAAAATAACAGAAAACTACAAATAATAAAATGACGTCCGCAAGATGATGTGAGAGAGACGTAATTTTTAATAAAGAAGATGAGAAGTACGAACAGAGAGCGAGAGGCAGCTCCTTTCATGTTTATTCTCCCGCGCCATACTTAATTTTATTCTCAAATAAGACTAACTAAGTGATGAATAACGTTAATAGTACGCGAGGAGTAGTACAGTACAGGGCTTGCTACGGATAATGACTAAAACGAAAGGTTTGACGAGTATGAGATTTAAATGACGACCAGTAAAGACAGCTTTCCCATAAATGTGAACTATTTTCTATGTCTATACTAT
Organism: Schistocerca americana; assembly: GCF_021461395.2. Taxonomy (NCBI): domain Eukaryota; kingdom Metazoa; phylum Arthropoda; class Insecta; order Orthoptera; family Acrididae; genus Schistocerca; species Schistocerca americana. The sequence continues at coordinate 876,879,381 of NC_060119.1, forward strand.
AAAATCTACCATCAAACAAATTAGTAGTATATACTGCGTCTATAGCTGTATACGAAATGGTTGTAATCACGAGGATTACTGTTGCCATTAGAGTTCTAACACAGAAAATACTGGTTACGTTTTGTAGGGTGCGCGTAGACAGGGCGGAAGTGAATATCACCGCCAAAATTTCTGCGGTTATCCAGGGATATTTTACGGCTACTGTGGTACGAGGTATCCGAGGTCACCGGTGGCTCGTTAAGAGTAATTACTTTAAGTTTGATTTCTTACCCCCGCTTACTCTTCTATGTGTACTGCACTGAAAATATCTGCATAAGGGGCAGATGTCAAAGGTATGCGCTGCGTGTTTTGTCTGACAGTAAACTTGTTCAGATCGGTTACGGAGCTTGCTGTTGACAGCAGTACTGCCCAATTTACACTTCAGCCTCATGCCCACATTCAGTGCTGCTCGGTACTGCCTCACGTTGTTTTGTCGGTCGTGTTAGCTGTACGATGACAGTCACCGTACACAGTGTCGTTGTCATGGTGGTCGACGTTTTCAGCAACATCTGTAGTGGAAGCGTTCTGCATTTGTTGCTTACTGTACATTGACAAAACAGACTGAACATAACGTGACAAAAGTGATCGTGTTTCGTTTGAGGGTTGCTGTATTAGTCTGTATTTTATGTTGTATGTTTGCCGGCCGAAGTGGCCGTGCGGTTAAAGGCGCTGCAGTCTGGAACCGCAAGACCGCTACGGTCGCAGGTTCGAATCCTGCCTCGGGCATGGATGTTCGTGATGTCCTTAGGTTAGTTAGGTTTAACTAGTTCTAAGTTCTAGGGGACTAATGACCTCAGCAGTTGAGTCCCATAGTGCTCAGAGCCATTTGAACCATTTTTTGTTGTATGTTTTGATGATTGCTTTTACAAGCTTTTTCACTCTTGTAAATGTATTTTCACAAAATCAAAGGTAACAGGAGTAACAAACCGAACTGTTCATAGTTACAATAGTACTATATAACGAGCCGAAGTTATGCCTGAACAATCCGCAAAATTTTATGGATAGAGTTCGGAGGCACTTAATCAGGGCTTATAAAGGAAAGACGGGTGAGTCCCCGATAGCTCCGCCATTGCAGACAAAGTTATATGTGAATAAGGGTACGGTTTGTGGGTAAGAAATGTCCGAGATCTAGATGACCGAACCATTTGTCTGAAGCGGTTTAAGGCAACCACGAAAAGTACACCAATATGACCGAACGGGATTTGAATTTCATGGCTTCTGGATATGGATGACAAACTCAGATAACTAAATAAACACGTTCTACGGCACTGGGTGCGTATCCAGTCTCCTCGCGGCTTATTCTAAAGACCACGCACGTCTGCTAGATGGCTTCTATTAGTTGGTGGTAAGGGGCTTGGTGGATGCTGTAGAACGGCGACCCTACCTCAATTTCACATTCACCGTTCATGTTTCGTTCCAGCTACTACTCATAAAAATACACGATTTGATTTCTGCTTCTATACAGCATCACACGCAGAATATGGCATGACATTTCCTGCGCAGTAGACGGACATGTCGTTGAAAAGTTGGTGGTTACGTCCAACAGAATACTTCATCTCCTCCCAGGATATCCCCTTCTCCTCTGCTTGCACTGTTTGGCAAATTTGTTTACTTTAACACTGTGGCCAGACACCGTTCCTGTCGCGACAGTTGTCAGTTAACAACTTAAGGAAGGGACGTATGCGGCACCTGTCTGTGAATGGTGTAAACACCTGGCTTCGCAGACGGGCTGTAAAGGGCCGATGCACGGCACTAGGGACGTCTCAGTCTGAGGAAAGCGACCCTCAAGAGAACTCATCCTATGGAGAACTGCACCCCTTGTCTTCTTCGTAACTGAGCAATCGTTCCGCTTCATCTCGCTAGCGCGGGGGACATTACCTATCTGATGAGGATCCCATACCGAACAGCAAAACTCTAGCAGAGGACGGACAAGCGTAGTGTAGGCAGTCTTTTTAGTACACCTGTTGTGTTTTCAGTGTTCTGTCAATAATACACAATCTCTCGTTCGTCTTTCCCATGACAGTATCTATATGATAATTCCAATTTAAGGTTGTTCGTAATTGAAATCCCTAGGTAATTAGTGAAGTGACAGCCTTCAGATTTGTGCGATTTTCCGTTTAAGCAAAATTTGACGGAAGTCTTTTCGTACTCACGTGGACGACCTCACACTTTTCATTAGTTAGTGTCAATTACCATTCGCCCCACACAGATATTTTGTCTAAATCATTGCTTTTCATCTTGTGCTGCTCAGATTGGGGGTCGATAACACTTCTTTGGGGAACGCCAGATTACGCTTCTGTAATAGGAATGAAATAAAAATACATTACTCAAGAAGTCAAATTCTCATTACACGAGGATAATAACAGTAACAAAGACGCTTCTGGGCGATGCGAAAGTCATCCCGTACATTCCAATGTACAGCATTATTAAGTAGGACGTCACTATTTTTTTAGAGTGTTAAACTAAAATGGCGCATACTATGTATTTATACTGGGACCAGTACCTTTATAACTTTTTTTATGCCATTTGCTATTCCACCGGCTCCCTTTCGAGTCACTGAAGGCTCGCTAACGGAAGATTTTTTTTAACATTATAAAATGAACGGTCGCAGTACCAATACGAAGCATCGGTTACTTTAACCACAATCGCAAGTTCAACGTCCATAATGAATAACGTGCATTTATTACAGTTAAGGTACTTTCGGGAACTGCTGTGAAAGGAGTTTCCTCCTCCATCTGCTTGAAGTTGATAATCGTCGGCAAAGGAAAGTGTTTTTAATATGCTTCGCGCGGCATCAGAGCCGTTCTCTTCAACCCTTCTGCTTCCCTCATAATTACAGCTGTTACTGCGGCCGACCTCTGCCATCTCGCGAGGCTGTGCTGATCGGTTCCTCCTTTGTTTTCTCTCCACGCCATCGGGAAATGGAGCGTCAGCACGAAGGAGCTTAAAGGGGCTTCTTCGAAGAAGGTGACGCGCGAGGGCAGCCCTCGAATCGACTTCCCGGAACACAAAGCACCAGCAGAGGCGCCTGCAGAATGAGATCCGAGCCAGCTCTGGCTGCCAATGCCAGCAGTGCCGAGTAACAACGCGAGTAGCTACGAAACACATCGTTTGAGAATGCAAAATGTGGCACGCGCCAGTTGGCTGACGATGTACCCGAAAGCTGCAGGTCGTCAAAAGGTTGTGTTCGAAAACGCCAGAAATGAAGGATGTCGGGCTACTTGGTATTCAAAAAATCTACATAGAATGGCAACATATGAGATCACAGGTACTGTAAAACAAACGAAACATATCTGTAAACATCGCAGACTCGTAACAAAGGGTTGTCTAGCAAAAACTGACCATAGCAGTAAATACGGCAGAAAAGGTGCACCGAGGTCGAAAGAGGGAAAAAAATGTGATGCGTAAATTCCTATTTTTCGTTGCTTTCCACGAACACCGTGTGCCAAGTAGCAGCATAGGTATCGCCCAACGGACTGGATAGTAGCCACGGAAAGCGAAACAATAGCTTGCAGCCAGCACAGAGACAGCAATAACAGTAATTCAGCGCGCGCCTAGGAGATGGTAGCTTCTGCCCCAGGCGGAACCAGGTGTCGGGAAAGTTTGTGGTGTTGCAGGCAGAGCCGCCCCCAGTAGAATCAACCGTCGACACTAACTGCGACATCGTGTCTTGGAACATGGCGTCGCAACTGCACTACTGGGAGTTTGATGCTTTTCTTTGTCTCAGGCGCCTCTACACAGTCCACGCACTAGTTAGCGCCACTCAGTCTTTTCGTCACCATCTCTTCGATCCGAAAAAAATCGTTATTTTGGTCTTCCCGACCGTCAGATATTTTTATTTCCAAGGAAGAAAGGAAACGAGGAAGAAACAAACGCCAGGTCCAGCATTTGTCTTAAGCAATTTAGAAAAACCACAGAAAGCTTTAGCTTTCCTAGATAAGTACTTCAATGACGATCCTGATATAATTTATCACGCACGCGCGTGCACACACACACACACACACACACACACACACACACACACACACACACACACACACACAGAGAGAGAGAGAGAGAGAGAGAGAGAGAGAGAGAGAGAGAGAGGAGGGGCGGCAACGATCTACCGGCACATCCTTCAACGCTATTTCATAGAGTCTACAATACTCGCACAAATACGTTCTGGAACACACTAGTTTCTTTTGAAGAAAGGAAGAAATCATAACACCGAGCGAGGTGGCGCAGTGGTTAGACACTGGACTCGCATTCGGGAGGACGACGGTTCAATCCCGCGTCCGGCCATCCTGATTTAGGTTTTCTGTGATTTCCCTAAATCACTCCAGGCAAATGCCGGGATGGTTCCTTTCAAAGGGCACGGCCGACTTCCTTTCCCGTCCTTCCCTAATCCGATGAGACCGTTGACCTCGCTGTCTGGTCTCCTTCCCCAAAACAACCAACCAACCAAGAAATCATAACGGACCACAACGGAAGTGTAATGAAATGATGTGAAGGTGAAAAAGATTGTAAGAGACTTGCAGTCTTGTCTAACGGCTACCCCGTACGGTTCCAAGGCAAGACGAATGCTCACTGCCAAGCATACATACGTAATTCAAGCTTCTCCTTCATACAGCGCACCGATTTCTTGTACACAAAGCTACCCCTAGGAGGGTTGACAAAGAATGTAACGTCAACACGATTTATGCGACAAAATTTTCTTGTTCCTCACTACACCTGCCCGACTTTCGCAATGTTCCAAGTGTGCCGTTTACTGAATAGTTGGAACCACAAAAATAACACGAGCTGAGAACATTTCCCGGTATTACAGGACCAACGAACAACGATTCCGTAAACGCAAGAGCCCGTGCACCAACACGTTATTCCAGGCACGTCTTGTAGGCACCTGTAGCCATGACATATAATCTTTGTCATGTGCTGATGATGGTGTATAATCCTGTCACGATGGAACACCGTACTCGAATCCCCGAGTCGGGTTCGCTTCCTCGTTTGGCTCCTTCTTTCTCGTACACTGCATCTAGTGAACTAGTTGTCGACGCTGTGTTAGGGAGTATTCTAAGGCGCAAGACTTCTCATTACGTGCCATAATCAAACGACAATGTAAATAACCTGGCGCCTCAGAAGTAAAAGTTTTCGTTATCGACACCCAATGTGAGAAGATGATTCTGTCTCGCATCATATTCTGTTTCCCAATTTATCAGAGGTTGTTCAGGGTTACCTCCTGAGTATTGTGATATAACGAAATCGCAATCTCCGGCAGCTCGTTATCGAGTAATAATATAATTGCCATTTAATCGATGTGTTGCCCCAATACCTTTGCTTTTGTAAAAATGCTCACACAACAGTGAAAAAACCTGAAGTATACAATCACCAAAACATACGACACATGTACAGATGCAAAAGTACTGTGATGTGGTTGCAATCGCTGCTGAACATCTCAGCATAGAGTCGTCAAGCTGCTCTTCCACTGAACTCTCTGTACCTGTATATGAAGTGCATCTTCCACTGGTTTCAGAGAACCAGTAACTGAAATGCATATTGGCCAACCTTTTATCAGTAAACCTATGCATACAGCCGTGTATCGCTGTTACTGTGCTAATAACACTGCCAGGAGAATACGAGACAGAACCAAGCAGTGGTAAAGGTGGGAATTTCTGTTGTCAGCAGCAAGCACCGTGAGTGAATGGGACACGTCTCTTTCAAAACATGCCACACAGTGCGTAACGTCGACATTTGCAGTGTTATGTAATATTTTCGAAGCGATACAGACACTAAGATAACTGGGGCAAGAAGCCAAACGAAATTCAGTAATTCTGTAACGAGTGCCGCAGACCGTGGACCCCTTACACCAAAATACTCAGAAAGTATTCCTGAACAACCTCTCAAAGTCTGTCGGTGGAGTTCTGGTTCACCCTGTATATCCGTTTTTTTTTGTTTTTTTTTTTTTTTCAAAGCACTGTGAAGCGCATGGCAGTGTATACTTTCCACTATACCGCTTATTGGGACTTCTACCCGTTCCGTTCTCCTAAGGGGCGCGGGAGAAACGAATGCTGAACCGCCTCTGTGAGCGCTATAATTAGTTGATGTTCGCAGTCTCTCCGGGGGCGATAGTATATTCCTAGATTTGTCAGGTAATGTTGATTCTTGAAATTGATAAGTAGGCTTTCGCGGGACAGTTTGTGTCTACCTTAATGAGGCTGTCAGTTCAGTTTTTTCAGCATCTCCGTGACGCTCTCCCAAGGGTCAAACAAACCTGTGACCATTCGTGCTCCGTTCTCCGTACACGTTCAGCATCCCTTGTTAGCCCTACTTGGTACCCGTCCAACACACTTGAGCAATATTATAAGATAGTCGCACGAGAATTTTGTATGCAATTTCCTTTGCAGGCTGATTTCTCCAGTTCTCCACCAATGAACTGAAGTCTACCACTTGATTTACCTACGAGTGAACCTATATGATCGTTCCATTTCATAATCTTAAAAACTGTTACACCTCCGTATTTGCTGAGTTGACCAACTTCAACTGCGATTCACCGTTATTGAAGTTCAGCGATACTATTAATTAACTAAGCAACGTCAAATTTCTGAACATTTAAAGAAATCTGTCAAACTTTGCCCATTTCAAAATCTTCGAGATCTAATTCAATATCTGCGAATGGTTCCTATGGCTCTAAGCACTATGAGACTTAACATCTGGGGTCATCAGTCCCCTACACTTAGAACTACTTAAACCTAACTAACCTAAGGACATCACACACATCCATGCCCGAGGCAGGATTCGAACCTGCGGCCGTAGCAGCCGCGTGGTTTCGGACTGAAGCGTCTAGAACCTCTCGGCCACAGCACAGGGTTTTTTCACACAGTTCTCATAACTGCATCATCTGAAAAAAACTATATTACCATTAACATTGACTCTCAGGTCATTAATGCCCAATAAGAATAGGAAGGATCCAAACACACCTTCCTGGAGCACACCTGAAGTTACTTCTACAACTGTCGAAGACTCTTCATCCACGGTATGTTGGTGCGTCTTCCCTGCCAAAAAATCCTCAATCCAAACACAAACTGCGTTTCATATCACATAACATCGTACTTTCGGTCCAAGCAAAGACGTTTCGATGCCTATTGAGCGTGAGAGTGAAATTTTCTGGATTAGACGACGGCATTCTAGTCGCAGTGTGAGATGAATCGTATGTACTACGTTTATTTCACTGGTATCTAGGTGCGCTCTATACAGTATCCTCTTTGAGCTCGAGTCGCTGCACGAACTCTTTTGTCGGAGTTCTGAGAACGGAAAGACGCAAACGTCCTCAATATATCAGCGACTATCAAAAACTAACGGACAACTTAACTCAGAATGCCCGCATTATGAGCAAACATGTCAGTCCATTCTGGAATTGCAAGCACAGATAAGTCGTCATAGTTTCTCAATATGGTTTTATTTTCCGCAATTGTAATTATATTTCAGCTCACCAAGGAGATTCTACACAACTGTAGTAGCCCCAAATGTGCGAGGATTATGAGAAAGATTCAATATTTTTATGTTACGAGAATGGTCTGGTAAGTTGTCGGTATCTCCCATTCATCGCAGCGCTAGGGACGTGGTGATGTCTTTCCCCAGAGGTTGGTACAACTTTCGAAAGGCACCGTGTGGAATAGTAATAGCAAGTCATTCCGTCTAATAGTTGCCTGTACAAAACTATCTGAAGAAGGACTGGTGTGTGAACTCTGGGGAAATGGAGAAATTTAAATATTGTGCAGTGATGATGTTTTTTGAAAGAGAACGTTTCACAACAATCGAAATTCACTCTAGGTCATAAATGTAGATGGTGACTCTTCTTCTTCAGTTTCCATCGTGGAAAAAAAAACTGCCAAATTTAAACGAGGCCCTGAAAATGTCCAAGATGGCTCTCAAGGACGACATCCGAAAACCTGAACCACATCACACATCATAGATCGTAGGGTGCACGATATGGTCTTCGAAGATAGGCGTATCAATGTGTGTGAAGCTGGCAACATTGCTAGGATCTGAGAAGAAAGTATCGGCTAGCTTTTGCATTAAGAACTAATTCACACCACAAGAATGTCTGTCGCCTTTTCGTAAATACAGAAGTGACGTTCTGCGACGGTAGTTGGGTATGTGACATTGGAGAAAACAAAGTTTCACCACTTCATACCAAAATCAAAACACTAATCGAAACAGTAGACAGAATACGGTCCTCCAGTTCCAAAGACGTTGAAGACGATGTTATTTGTGGGAAGAAGTTATGGCTCTGGTATTTTACGCTGCAATAGGAATATTGATAAATAACTGTCTTCAAAAAGGTAAACAACAATTTGGGACCATTATCCTAATTTTCTAATGGATCTGGACGCAAAAATTGAAGAAAAAGACCTAGTCTGCAGATCAAGAAAGGTCATATATCATCAAGGCAATGCAGCTCCCACAAAAAATCTCACAGATGGCAAAAGTGAAGATCTGCGCTATGATATGTATGAACGTCAGCCCTATTCCCCAGTTTTGGCTTCGTCTGACTGCCATCTTTTACTACAAATAAAAGTCCCGCTTGCTATTAAGCTTATTTCGCTCAGGAAGCGATTTCACCTGTACACGATATAAAACAGGAGATTATGTCGAAAAATACTTGGTTTCGACAACATTAATCAGAGTGGTTGCTCAAACTTGGGAAAGAAAATATCCCCTGAGAATTCCATGTCTGAGGGGAAAATGGTGGGGTCAAGCAGCTCCTGATAAATTAATGGTGAGCAGGGGGCGGGGGAGCAGCACACCATGATAATGACTTTTCTTTCCTCTCAGCTGTGCTACATATCAGCCAAAAGCAGTAATTTAACTGCATTTTTAAGCATATGGAATAATATTGATGTAATTAACTGACATATTAAGTATTTTAAAATTTGTGGTCCATAAGACTCAATAAAATTAAATTTCAATGCTAAGTTAAAAACGCTGAATTCCCTGAGATTTCCCTAATTTTTCCAGGTAAAATGTAATTCCGTGAGAATTCCCGGTTTTCCAAAAGAATCGCCACACTGTTACTTCTCACTTGCACTATCAGTCTCCTCGTATTATCGTGGGGCAGAAAAGATATCGACCTGGGAACCAAACGCGAGTTCCACGTAGCTGGCATCCAGAGATGATACGCCGTGTGTACTGCAGGAGGCGGCCTCCTTGCGCGGCTACAGGATTTCAGCTCGGCTGCGTCCGCCCGCGCAGGCCGCAGGAATGCTGCGCAGGATTGCCAACCGCGCGAGCCCTCCCTCTGCTCTTCCTCTCGCCTAGAGCCTCGCCAGAGCCACACCTACGTTAATTACCGTAATTCCTAGCATGACCAGTCTCCACGCTGTAAGTAACGTGAAAAAAGTTACTGGCACATTAAATCTGTGTGCTGTATCGTACGGGGGCCTCGAACCTGGAACCTTTGCCTTTCACAGGCAAGGTCTCTAACGACTGAGCTACCCGAGCGCGACTGACGACGCTTTCGTTCCAGCAGCACCCCATCTCCTACCTGCCAAACTTCCCAACATCACAGGAATTTTCCTGCATATCTAGCAGGATTAGGATTCCTGGAAGAAAGGGTACTGCGGAGATCAGGCTTAGCCACATCCTGAGGGATCGTTCCACGAATGCATTTTCACTCTACAGTGGAGTTTGTGTTGATTTGTAAGTTCCTGACAGATTAAAACTGTGAGGTGGGCCGGATCTCAAACCTGCGACCTTTGCCTTTTGCAGGCAATTGCTCTATCGACCGAGCTATCCAGGAACGACTGACTACCAGGTCCGACAGATTTGCTTCCGCCACTGTCTCATGTCCTACCTTCATAGAAGTTACCGACCGAGGTGGACACACTGGACTCGTCTTCCAGCGGACGACGTTTTAGACCTGCCTCCGGCCATCCAGATACAGATTTTCTGTGATTTCCTTAAATCGCTCCAGGCAAATGCCGGGATGGTTCCTTTGTAAGGGACCATCCTTGGCGCAGACCGACCTTGTTCTTGGTCCCTAACGACCTCGATATCACCAGGACGTTGAATCCTAATTCCCTTCCTTCCTTCACAGAAGCTCTGCTGTGTAACTTGAGGGACTATCTCTCCGAGAAGAAAGGATACCGGGGAGAAATAGCTTAGTCATAGCCTTGGGGGTGGTTTCCTGAATGAATTTTCACTCTTCAGCAGAAATTGCGCAGATACTCTTCACCCGAACTCTTCCCTCACTCAATGCTGCTAATTTCTCACCAAAATATGCCACGATGCAAGTCTAATGTTTCTGATACTTTTCATGTGCTCTAACATCAACAAACATGATAAAGTGGTTGTAGAAATTGTATTAAGGAATATTATTCTCTGTAACAAATAAGAAAACAGAAACTTCTGAAATACAGTAGTCCTAAGAATGCTGAAAGTTAGCGGGGTACATCGAATGACAAATGAATTGGCGCTGAAAAAAGGAAAAATTTATGACGAAACTTGGACTAAACCAAGGGATCGGTTGATAGGCCACTTCCTGAGGCGTCAAGGAATTATCAGTTTGGTACAGGAGGGGATTATGTGTGCGAAGGGACGAGGAGGTGTAAACATTGCAGGGGTAGATCAAGGCTTAATTACAGTGGGCAGGTGCAAATGTATGTAGGCTGCTTGCAATACTTAAACTGAGATGAAGGCACCTGCACTGGGTACGTCAACGTGGAGAGCTGCTCCAATCAAGTCTTCGCACTAATGGCTTCAACAACGTCTTAACACGAGTAACCGGTGTGGCGTGCGGTTCTAGGCGCTTCAGTCTGGAACCGCGTAACCACTACGGTCGCAGGTTCGAATCCTGCCTCGGGCATGGATGTGTGTGATGTCCTTAGGTTAGTTAGGTTTAAGTAGCTCTAAGTTCTAGGGGACTGATGACCACAGATGTTAAGTCCCATAGTGCTCAGAGCCATTTGAACCATTTGAGCCATCTTCCTTTGCGCACATTTACCGAAGTCTTCCCCGTTGTCCCCTAAATATATCTGTTTATTAGTGTGGAGTGTTGCTCAACACGAAGGTCGACGAGAGATCTTGCGATGGTACCTTGCCTGCGCCTAACGCACAGCATCGCCCATCCCAACTTGCGTCTACTCGCCAGACAGCCAGCCGCTCACAGTGCGAGACGCCCTCTCAGCGCGATGATTTGGGGACATTGGTGAGCCTGCAGACCAGGAAGTGCACGCCACCACCGAGCAGACCTCTTCAGTGAAAATGTTGTAATAGCCGCATTACGAGCTGGCTACCACCGGGTACGGCGGTATCACATTAGTACGCCTCCTCTACTCGCGGATGGTGTGGATCAGTGGACTAGGCACGTCACGTCGTCAATTTCAGACAGTCACGCATCGCATTAACCGAGGACGTAACAAGGGACGTCCAGCGTTCCATTCGCAATCCAGCGCCGCGGTGCTCTCACACCTCGGCTTGGCGGCGGCTGACGTGCCTGCGACGCTGCCGACTTGAAACAGCTTTTTACGGCTTCGTGTGCGGTAAACCGCCGTCTCTTGTTCGATCTCCGGCAAGAGCGCTCAGTTGCCACCGTATCCACCGCAGCGGTAGCTGTGCTGCGCCTGTGATATAATAGCTGGTTCACAATCTGCTTCGCGAGACAGTTGTGCAGCTGTGTTTGCGGGAAGAATTAAGAGCATAATTTTCAATGGTACCGCGACAAGAGAAGTTTCTTCGGCAAGATATAGTGATAACGCCATTGCTGCACAACGCTTTCCATGAGCACTGTCTCCAGAATATTTTCCGCCGTTTTATCTCCACCATACGAGGTGAAACAAATATTTTTAGCCAATAATTTGCAAAGCAGCAATAGAAATATGTCGAATATTTACTATAAAAAACAGTCTTGATCACAATTTATTTATTAGGGTGACCGGTCACCCTAATAAATAAATTGTGATCAAGACTGTTTTTGATAGTAAATATTTGTAACACTTGATGTATTCAAAAGTAAGAAATATGTCGGATTGAGATAAAGCAAGGAACTTCACAAACGAATAATGCCGTAACCGAACAATGCGCAGAAAATGAAAGTAATCGATTCAGGGCTACTGCATCCCACCATACTCCACATTCACATACCTTTCAATGTCACTCGTACCCAACGTTAAACACTATCTGAATTATATCAATACTGTAAATATATTTCGGAAATTACTAAAAGAAAACTGACTAGGAATTTAAGGTCAGGGAGAAAATGGCTCTCAGCACTATGGGACTTAACATCTTAGGTCATCAGTCCCCTAGAACTCAGAACTACTTAAACCTAACTAACCTAAGGACATCACACACATCCATGCCCGAGGCAGGATTCGAACCTGCGACCGTAGCAGTCCCGCGGTTCCGGACTGCAGCGCCTAGAACCGCAAGACCACCGCGGCCGGCGAGGTCAGGGAGAAGAAATAAAAACTTTGAGGTTTGCCAGTGACATTGTAATTCTGTCGCAGACAGCAAAGGAAGAGCAGTTGAATGGAATGTACAGCATCTTGAAATGAGGATACAAGATGAACATAAATAAAAGCAAAATAAGGATAATGGAATGTAGTTCAATTAAATCAGGTGATGCTGAGGAAATTAGATCCACGAGGTTTGCTACTTGGGTAGCAAAACAACTGATGCTGGCCGAAGTAGAGAGCATATAAAACGTAGACTTGCAATGGCAAGAGAAGCGTATCTGAAAATGAGAAATTTGTTAACGTCGAATGTAAATTTAAGACTTACGACGTCTTTTCTTACAAATATTTGTATGGTGTGTAGCCATGTATGGAAATGAAACGTGGACGATGAACAGTTTAGAAAAGAGGAGAATAGAAGCTTCTGAAATGTAGTGTTACGGAAGAATGCTGAAGATTTTGTGGGTACATCGCGTAAATAATGAGGAGGTACTGAACAGAATTGGAGAGAGAAGTTATTTGTGGCACATCCTCACTAGAAGAAGGGCTCGGCTGATAGGACTCATTCTGAGACATCAAGAGATGACGAGTTTAGTATTGGAGGGAGAAGGATGTAAGTAGTTATTCGAAGATGGAGAGGCTTGTACAGTACAAAGTAGCATGGGGACCTGCATCAAACCAGTCTTCGGACTGAAGACCACGACAACAACAATATGTTCCTTTAGCAAACTCTCCCGTACAGTGTGCCAGTATTTTAACATCTTCGTGGACATAGCCACACACCGTAGAATGTCGCAGAAACAGAAAGCTAATCCAGAACCATTGCTGATATATAACGATCTTCTGTCTGGTAAACACGTTATTACAACTGCCAATCATCAAAAGCAAAAACCGGTTATTTATCACGTTTGTTACAACTCCATACTTACAGATCATTTCACCAAATTTTCGCGTTTGGATAAGTTATTAGAGCGAAGTCACATTTTCTCAGACGAGAAAACAGCGACAGTAGAATCAGGATTTCACGCACGGCACTCTATCCGATTATCTGTACGGCGACGCAGCCAACAGAGAGGAAAGGAGCCACACATCGGCGGGGTTTTTCGTGGAATCACGTCGCCTCAGCCATTGACTATTCACGTGACTTAGATGCCAAAGAAAGAGCAGCGCTGGCGCAGATACTGAAAAAATGAAGTATCGCTCTCGTTGTGCGGCGCACGCGAAGTAGCGTTTACATCGCCACTAACAGGACCAAAACGACGATACCCTTTGCACGCATTTTGGAGGCACAAAAAACAACCAATCAAAATGCATCGGCTTCTTCCTCTATAACTAAATGACTTGTGCGATGGAAATTACAAAAGACACCTTTGTCGCTCTGAATTTCATTTCATCACGCGTTATTGTTATGCTCTTCAGTCCAAAGACTGGTTTGATGCACCTCTCCACGCTACTCTGTCATTTGCAAGCGTCTTCACCTCTGAATAACCACCGGAATATATAACCATTTGAACCTGCTTACTGTATTCAAGCCTACGTCTCTCTCTACAATTCTTCCCACGCTTCCCTCCGTAACCAAACTGACTATTCTTAGATGCTTTATGGAGTGTCCTATCAATTGATCCCTTCCTTTAGTCAAACTGTGCCATAATTTTTTTCCTCAGTTAGATTCAGCATCGCCTCATTTGTTATTCGATCCACCCATCTAATCTTTTTTTTTAACATCTTCATAACAATACATGAACAGAAATGTAATTGTGAGTAGCAGGTCAATACTATACAGAAACGAAATCCTTTAAAAAAAAAAAATGAAAACAAAAACAATTGAAATGTGTGACAAGTTATTCACAGAGTGCTTTTGGCAACATTCTTCTATAGCACCACATTTCAAAAAGCTTCTGTTCCTTTCTAGTCTGAATTGTTAACTGTCCACACTCCAGATAAATATCTTCAGAAAAGATTTCCTAACACTTAGAAAGACTCATTTTTTCTTTCAGATGAGATGTTTTTGCTATTGCCAGTCTGGATTTTGTATCATCTATACTTCGGTCATCATCAGTTACTTTGATGCCCAAATACGAAAACTAAAATAGTACGTTTGGTGTCCTGAGCGAATTTCCTTAGCACTGCCTGAGTTCGACTGCATTCACCATCCTCCTTTTACTTTTGTTGATCTTCATCTTCAAATCTCTCTTCAAGACATTATCCATTCTGTTCGTCTCCTCTTCCAAGACCATTGCCATCTCTCACAATAACATCCGCAAACCTCAAAATTTTTAATTCTTCTTGCTGAACTTTAATTCTCTTTCCAGATTTCTCATTTGTTTCCTTTACTGTGAGCTCACTGTACAGACAGGGCAACACCACGGACAGGTTACACTCCTGTCTCACTCCTTCTCAACCAATGCTTCCCTTCCATGTTCTTCGACTCATCTAGTCAATATTGTCGAAACTTTTGCCTAAATCTACAAATACTATAAATGTTTGTTTGTCTTTCTTCCATGTATCTACTACGATAAGTCGTAGAATTCAGTAATATTGCTTCGCGAGTTCCTACATCGCTCCGGAAGCCAAACTGGGTTCGGATTCTCATGTTAATCTGCGAAAACAGTTTCGTTCACGTAAGCTTTCGCAGGCAAAAGATTGGGAAGTCACCGGAAACGCTCGCCATCAAGAATGTCAATGGGCAACGCGTGAGCCGGCAGCGGTGGCGAGAGGTTCTAGGCGCTTCAGTCCGGAAGCGCGCGACTGCTACGGTCGCAGGTTCGAATACTGCCTCGGGCATGGATGTGCGTGATGTCCTTAGGTTAGTTAGGTTTAAGTAGTTCTAAGTTCTAGGGGACTGATGACCTCAGATGTTGAGTCCCATAGTGCTCAGAGCCCTCTGAGCAAGGCGTGATCTGTTTTGTAACTCAGACGTGTTTCGTCAGAGCAGTTGCAACTGTAAGTTACCGTACCGGAGGGCAAAACGCTTCACTTTTCTCGCAGTGATTGAAGACACGAGTGTTTCTCCTTGTGGTGCACCGCCTTTCTATTACAGGTTTAATGTGCGTATATAATCATTTCTTTACTACCTAGTGTCATAGTAGAGGTGGTTGATTTTTTTCGTCGTCTTCCGATCTGATGACTGGCACGTTAAACCAGACGGAGAGAGTACTCTAGGGCGAGAGCAGGAAGAGGTACATTCTTAAATTGGTAGCAACCTGCCACTGATTTACAGGAAAGAAATGATGTTTATGTTGAAATTCCCAGAACGCAGAGTGAAGATTTTATGTGTTGGCTGCCAATGAGTCCCTGAGCCAATTGGTCTCCATAATCAGTAAACGTTCCCGTAGTGTAATTTGCGGTTTATGCGTTTGTACTTCCATCAGGGTCCGCAGCTCGTGGTCTTGCGGTAGCGTTCTCGCTTCCCGCGAACGGGGTCCCGGGTTCGATTCCCGGCGGGGTCAGGGATTTCTCCTGAGTCGTGATGACTGGGTGGTGTTGTGTCGTCTTCATCATCATCATCATCATCATCATCATCATTCATACCCATCACGGTCGGAGGAAGGCAATGGCAAACCATCTGCACTAGGACCTTGCCTAGAACAGCGGTGCGGGTCTCCCGCATCGTCCCCTAGGCTCCTAGGAGTATGGGACCTCATCATCATCATCACTTCCATCAGAGGCTCGGAACAACGCAATGTGAGCTAAATATGAAAACGCTGCGAGCAAAATGTGAAAGCACTATGACTGGTACATCAAACATAATACCATTAACTGGTCAACGGCAGAGTTTTTATAAACGTAACGTTCTCAATCACATGTTGGACACATTTTGAAGATAATTGCTGCATTTGTTTTCCGTTAACGATAAATTCACTGCAGAAAGAAGGAAGTCGCTTTTCCCCTGTGATTACAGTTATCATCATCTTTTCAGGTAAACTGTACAATTTATAATTTTTTTTAAGAAATTTGTAAGTACTGTGAAGTTGTTGACACGGAGCTGATTACCTGCGTTGAACGTAATCTTCTCATGTTAAGTAGAGAAGGTTTTGTGCGACAATTTCTTTTGCCTTAACAGAAACAGTTAAAATACTGAAGTGTTCTCTTATGTATACATTTGATGTTTATAGAATTTATTGTTTTTTGTGTTACTAGTATGATTCTAGTTTTATAACTGTGAGATGAACACTGTTTAGTGACGACACTTAATGGGGACAACTAACCGTCTGGAGACTGTAATCCACGGACACGGTCCGCAGTGGTGTTCGCAGTCTGTTGTACTACAGATAGTAAGTGGCAAATTGCAGCTTCCGTTTAGTAGCTAAAAGCTGACAAGTAGGTTTTTTCCCCCCTTTGGAGAAGAGGTGCTAGGTGGAAGGGGGGGGGGGTGTTCGTGGTGCTAGCCGGGGTAGGGGAGGAGAGCAGGGGAACCTGTTGGGCGGCAGCAGCAGCAGCCGCGGCGCGACTTGGCCTGAGTCACGCTCGGCGGAGCTGAACGCTCTCGGCCGCCACCTGCGGTGCGCCCGCCAGCCTCCTCTCCACCTATTCTCGCCTGTGGCTCCTGCGTCCGCTGCAACACCTGTTGGAAGCAGCATAACTCACGCGAATCTAAAAATATTCCCGATGTACTGAATACTCTTTGATGTTACGGGAGGGCAGCCGTTATTCGTTTATTGCCGAGCCCGTCGGCTCAGCTGAAGGTGTCAAGCGGGGGCCCAGATGAAATATCGTGTGCGTGGTAGCAAACGCCGACAGCCTCCACTCTCAAACATCACCGACGCTAATTCATATTATTCGGCAAAGGCGAAATGGCTCAAAATGGCTCTGAGCACTATGGGACTTAACATCTGAGGTCATCAGTCCCCTAGAACTTAGAACTACTTAAACCTAACTAACCTAAGGACATCACACACATCCATACCCGAGGTAGGATTCGAACCTGCGACCGTAGCGGTCGTGCGGTTCCAGACTGAAGCAAAGGCGAAATGAATCAATGCGACTTACGCAGGTACTGAAACAGGAAATTCAAAATTTGGATTGCAGTCGCTTGGATTTTCACGAATTTGTACGTACTCAAGTGAAACACTACCAAAAACCTCAAGCAAGAGCTCCAAATTGAACCGTTTAAGATGTCAGAAAAGTAAAATAACATATACAAGAAAATATGCAAATTTATTGCTTGTTAAAGCTATGTACATATGCAGGAGAGACTGGAGTTTGTGTCTGAGTTCATGTCATAGCACATTAGCACTCAACATGTCCGACAATCCGAATGCGGCACGTATCACACCTCGCGTCCTAGTCACACCAAATAGTGTGCACTAATTCCGGAGTGATCTGTTGAAAGGCCACTCGAATCTGCCTCTTTATGCCAGCCAGATTCTGTGATCTTTGCGCGTACAGTGTTGACTTGACGTACCCTCACAAAAAAATCTTTAGGCGTTAAGTTGGGTCTGTTAGTAGGCCATGGGATAGGTCCACCACAGCCGCACCAGCAATCGTTCTGTATCTAGTTTAATTGTTCCTGCACTATGAGAGCCCAATGCGGTGGACAACCATCCCGTGGATAGGTAATGGTGTCAGGTATCCCATCTTGCTGTAATAAGGGGCAGTCTGGAACAGTGCGACCGCTACGGTCGCAGGTTCGAATCCTGCCTCGGGCATGGATGTGTGTGATGTCCTTAGGTTAGTTAGGTTTAAGTCGTTCTAAGTTCTACGGGACTGATGACCTCAGATGTTAAGTCCCGTAGTGCTCAGAGCCATTTGAACCATTTGAATTTGTAATCGAGGGACCACATACCGCTGGATCATTTCAAGGTATTTGAGGGTACTAACAGTCTCCTCAGCAAAAATGATGGGCTGACAACGTTGTAACGATGTTTCAAAACTCGCTGGATCTCTACAAGACACGAAAAGTTCGCATACCACACGACACAATGGGCGTGTTGTTGGGGTCTAACGACCATTTTCGCTTCCAGACACACTGAGCGCGCTAACTTGTGCCACCTTCGTACAGTGTATTTCTAACACTGGTGTGTGCTATATGAACTACGCGCCGTCGGTCTGCCTCTCGGAGCATTATCACTCTTTGTGAACTCCCATACTTTTACGTACACTGCAGAAAATTAGCTTAATAAATATAACATTATACTTTTCTGTCATCTTATACGATCACCTTATATAATGAAGGAACTGATAAAATTGGGGCAATCGACGAGAAAAAGTAAACACAGGTGGTAGAACACGACATGTGACAGGGCCACAGAAGACAGAATAGAAGCCTGGAAAAAATTTAAGTCGTAGAACACCGGACAATGGGAAGAATTCAACAGGATACAGAAGATCATTTCGAAAATAGTCCGTAGGGAGACAAAAGGTTACAAAAACAACAGACTGATAGAGAGAACTTAACAAAAACAACACACGAAATGTTTGTAGAATATTCAGAGAATGAATATGACAGGATATAAACCACTGAGCTTATGCGCCAAAAGATATCACGGAACACTGCAGACAAAACAGAGAAATAACTGAAATATTGCCGCAATACTTCGCCATACTACTAAGCTCTGATAAACCGATGCAGAGTCTACAGTTCGAGAATCCAATACGTAACCTCGATTCCAGACACCCACCACACGACGGGATCGCGAAAATAATAAAATCTTTGAACAACTACAGATGGACTGACTGCTGGAGTATGGAAATTAGGCCACGAAAATATTACATCCAAAATACAAAGAATCATCGAAAAATTCTGGAAAACTGAAAAGGTACCAGAAGAATTGAATACAGTTCTAATACATACCCTCCACAAGAAAAGAGACAAAGTGTACCCTAATAAATACACAGGAATTTCACTGCTACCTTTGACATGCAACATTCTACCCAAAGCACTGTTAAATAGGCTACAACGACAATTAGGAGAATACCAAGTACGGTTCAGAAAGTGAAGATCATTCAATGAATAAACAGGCAGGCACTCCAGTGTCACCTCCAACCAAAGTAGGAGCAAAGAAATATAAAATACCCCCGATAATAGGAAAGTGGCCCTCCAAGAACTGCTCGAAACCTCACTGGTGAACGGTGAATTCAGCACAAAATCGGGAGGTGGAGACAGAATCAAAATTTTTGTAAAGACCTCAGAGAACTACAAGAAAGTAAGGGACATCGTGAAAGAGTAAAAAATCCCATTCTACACCTTCAGGTTAGTAGAGGAGAAGCCGATCACGACAGTAATTAGAGGCATCCCGCGAAAACTGTCTCAGGACGATGTCAGACTAGAACTGATAGGACAGAGATTTGATGTCACTGCAGTAACGTTGGTTGGATAAAAATGGCCCCTGATATTAGCGATATTAAAAGACACCACCCAAAACAGGAAGATATTCCAGGTACTTGTCGTCAGCCGTTACCGGCGAAAAACTCAGACAGAAAAACGAATACGGACAATGTTTTAATTGTAAGAGAGTGAATCACATAGCTAGCACTATGCCCCCGCATTGCGTACGCTATGCAGGCAATCCCCAATCCCGAGATTGTCCCAAAAAAGAGGAAGGGGAAACCAGTCTGCTGTAACAGCAAGCGCCCCCCGCCCCCCTCCCTCAGCCAGCTATGGCGGTTGCCCCATCATCCTAAGGGCCATAGAGAAGCAACAGGCTTACAAGAACCAGAAACAGCCACAGAAAGGCAGGAATTGTACCAAAAACGGTCGGAGGGGCCATCCCCAGCCAACCAGGTCGAAAGAGCAGATCAGGAAGGAGCGGATGTTACGCTAGACCGTAGCTCCGAACCGCCGCAACGCAGGAGCAGTTGACCGTCGTCCATATTCTCGACCCATGACACGCCAGAGCAAGCCAATACCGATCCGGCCGGCCCTCTCACCGTCCACAGGCACCACTCCACAAACCCGGAAGGACCTGTACCCGGAAGCTAGCCATGGGGTGCAGAAGGCATGAAAAGCCAACCACTGAACAAAGGGCAAACTTGTCACACCGCCGCCAGTGGCCAGCAAACATGCAGTAACCAAAGTCCCGCAAATCAGGTTGATATTGCGCTACTAGCTAGTTCTATGAATTGAATCAGCTCATGGGGGTCGGCACAACGACACTCTCCATCATGCTGCAGCTAATAGCCCAATTCGCCAAGATCTCCGCCACAATGGCAACTAGCTGGGAAAAACAGCGAAAACACCCAACACCTCCCACCATGGATGGGCGCCTACATATCCAAGGATTAACCAACTGCATCTTCAACGAAAAGGTATCCACAAAAAAGTACAGAAATTCAAGCAATTCCTGAAAGACGAGGACATACTCGTGTGTGATGTCGTAGACCCACCTCAAACCACAAACATAGACAAACACGCGGAGGCGGGGTTGCAGTCTACGTAAAACGAGGCGTCCCCCACCGCCAGATAACCCCTTGCCTGACAGAGTCAATAGAAGCGGTAGCTACAGAAATCCAAACTGCCACCGGCCCTCTTACGCTAGTGACGGTCTACAACCCAGTACCATCCTCCACGAACCTGATACAGCGACACTAACCCAGCTACGAGGCAAACTCCTAACTGGAGGAGACCTCAATGCAAAATACTCTGACTGGACTCTAGACGAACGAACTAGCTGACCGCCAGTTACAGAGACTTGCGCGCACCCACCAATTCAATGTGTGGGCTCCCTAGGAAACCACACATTTCCCCGGAATGGAACACACCCCAACGTTATAGACATAGCTATAACAAAGAGGATAACAGGTTTTGCGGCCACGAGTTCACTGAACAAAATGTCATACGACCACAATGCCGTACTCTTCGAAATAGACGTGGACGAGTGGCTTCCAGTCCAGAACGTTCAAACGAACGAACTGGGAGCAGTTCTGAAAAGGACTATCAGAAGATATTGCCCACACCCAGCCTCCAAACACAGACGAACAGAACAGGCCGTTGAATACCTGATTCAAATGATTCAACAAGCAGAGGAAGCGGCCACTCCCAGCCTCTCCCCCCCCCCCCCCCCCCCGAAAGTGCATCCCAAAGCAGGCAACTCCCACCGCACCTGCTTGCGCAAATACGTCACAAAAGCAGGATCGCGAAAGAGTGGAAAATGACCCGAAATCCAAGTACTAGGAGACTACTCATTACATTGCAACGAGAGCTAAGAGCAGCGCTCGATGAGCACAGAAATAACGAATGGTCTGCTCGTCTGTCCGCCCTTAAGGTGGATGACAACAGCTCGTGGCAGGTGACCAAACAATTCACCAGAAGTCGAGCAAAAATGCCGCCACTACACGACGATCGCGGCCTCTCGTTTACCGCTGCCGACAAGACAAACGCGCTCGCCGACGTCTTTGAAAGACAATTTCAACCGGCGTAGGCACAGGATAGGGCTCACGAAGCCATCGTCATGAGAAAATTCAGGTCTTTCCTTGCAGCAGCAGACGATGAAGATGCATTACCATCCGTATCAGTGAAAGACTTAGTACGCGCCATAAAAGGATTACCAATCAAAAAAAGCGCCTGGGCGCGACATGCTCACAAACGAAATACTAAAGAACCTACCACCCGTTGCAACCGAGCTCCTAACGGACACCTTTAATGAGATTATGCGATTGTGCAGATTTCCAAAAGCTTGGAAACATGAGGAAGTAATAGCGGTCGCCAAACCTGGCAAGAACCCCCCGTTCGCACAAAATTATAGACCAATTAGCTCCCCACCGCGAGCAAGCTATATGAACGCCTTCTGTTGGTTCCCATTAATCACCACTTCAGATGGGAACAAATAATACCAATGCGTAAAGAGCAGCATGGCTTCCAGAAACCACTCTGTAACAACAGCCGATGAGGGTAGTAGAGGCCGCTACCCTGGTATGCAGCTACAAAGACTACTGTGGAATGGTTATGCTGTGTAGATGTAGCAAGAGTCTTTGATACGGTCTCGCACCCAGGACTACTCTGTAAACTCTACAGCCAAAGCTTCCCTGGGGCGTTGGTTAAGTTGTTGAGAAACTCTCTCACTGAAAGAACCTTTCTGGTGAAAATACACCAAAAACGCCCATCAAAAGGTACATACGCGCAGGAATACCCCAGGGATCGGTTTTAGGGCCTACCGTGTATAACTGTTACACTGCAGACAACCTCACAGCTCAGCACGTAAAAAAGGCGCAGTTTGCGAACGACGCCGCCTTCCTCTCACTAAGCGGGAATCGCAACGTCGCCACAGCGTCCTGAACAAAACGGAAGCACGGGCCAAAAAATGGCGGATCAGTTTAAAAGCCGATACGGAAGCTAGGTAAAAGACCACCCAGAAATCGACCAACTTCCAAGACATGAACTTACCGTGGAGGAACTCGGTGCAGTATCTAGATGTAACGCTGCAGAAACACCTTAGATGGCAAACACACATAGCCAAATTACGAAAAACGGCAAGTACCAGACTACAAGTCCTATACCCAACCATGAACTCAAGTAGTGGCCTTTCCGGTATCCTATTGTAGTTTAGTAAGGACAATATTAGAATATGCGTGCGCAGCAAAGTCTCATATTAAAAGGCTCCAAACCTTGCAAAACAGAACCCTTAGATGAGCTATAAATGTAGATACGAGAATCCCCAGAGAGATCTCTAAGAAATAACAGGCCTAAAGAACTTTCCCAGGCATTCTACAGGCAGGCACACCACTCACACAAAGAGTTTGTCAGCGGTTTAGGACAATACGACCCCTGCACCTCAGGTGCAAGAGGCCCAAAATACTCACACTGGGCAATTAAACAAAAAACTTAAAAAATAATACTAATAAAAATCCCTAAAAACACTTTAAAAATAAAAATATAAAAAATTTAAAAAATATAAATAAATAAAAATATAAAACTGGCATCCAGCCCTAAAAAACAAACTAATCGTGAAAAAAATCCCGTTCCAGTCAGGAGGAAAATCTCAACAGACAATAACCTCCGCAATATACTGGCACTCATGTCTGAGGCCAAAAAAAAGTGAAAACAGATGGAATGATCACAGTTCATCACATTTGGCAGTTCTCGAGTACAATGACGTTGATCATTGTGGATTAATGCGTTCAAACGATCTTCATCAAACCTAGAAGCTCTTCCTGAAGGTGGAGAATTGCTAAGGTCAAAATGATGATCCTCAAAACGAGAAAACCATTTTCTTGCGGTGGTCTATCCACTGACATTATCAAAAAATGGCTCTGAGCACTATGGGACTGAACTGCTGAGGTCATTAGTCCCCTAGAACTTAGAACTAGTTACACCTAACTAACCTAAGGACATCACACACATCCATGCCCGAGGCAGGATTCGAACCTGCGACCGTAGCGGTCTCCCGGTTCCAGACTGCAGCGCCAGAACCGCGCGGCCACTTCGGACGGCCCAATGACATTATCCCCATACACGGCGCAAATGTTTCTGGCTGCCTCCGCTGCTGTCGCCCCTCTGCTGAACCCAAACAGAAGAATATCCCGTGGGTCCCAGCGGTTCTACGCGCTTCAGTCCGGAATCGCGCTGCTGCTGCGGTCGCAGGTTCGAATCCTGCCTCGGGCATGGATGTGTGTGATGTCCTTAGGTTAGTTAGGTTTAAGTAGTTCTAAATTCTAAGGGACTTATGACCTCAGATGTTGAGTCCCATAGTGCTTAGAGCCATTTGAAGAATATCTCGGAAATGTTCCGGTTTCACCACCTGGCACCCAATTTTCTAGCGTCCACACCTCCGCTCACTATCTCCAAATGACAAAATGACAATATGTAAACTCAAATAGCAACAATGAACTACGAACATAAATGTCAATCGATAAATAAACCCACAGCAACCGTAATACCAACATGGAAAACAGAAACGTTACGAACTTGTGCACCAACGCAATCACAGCGAGTCGTGCAGCGTGCCGAGCCGACGCGAGCCGAGGTGGCGACAGGCGCCACGTCGCGCCGCGCCGCACCGGAGGAAGCCATTATAAGGGGCCACAATCGGCGGATGTCAGCGCGTGGCCGACACCACAATGCGACAGCCTGCCACACCGGCACGCGCCGCGGCTATGGCTATGGCCGCGGGCGGGGCGCCACTCCCGTGCCCGCTGCCGTGTGTCACCGCGGAATTAGCTGCGAGGGGTAGTCGTAAAGTCATCCCGGAAATTAAAGTATATTAGATAAACATTCAACGCGCCTTTGAATGGTGATCAAAATCATGTACAACAAATGAGATGCCGATTGGTAATTTAAAGTTCAATGTTTAATTTAGAATCTCGAATTTGAAAGAGTAGTAGGCGATATTTGTCATGTGAATTACGTAGAGCCTGCAGTCTGATGATGCGTGGCGTTGACATACAGGACATGATTTCGAGCATCACTCAAAGACGCGTTAAATGTTTATCGAACCGATTTTACTTTATATTTTCAGACAAATCATTTCGAAAACATCTGACAGATTTTTTCAAAACTCTTTTTATTTTCAAGTTTTGTTTAAAGCGATACTTCCACCAACATTAAACAACGCTTCAATCTTCCGTTTAAAAACGATACAAACTAAGCCGCTTCCCACGCTTGTCTCCTCTGTTCTTTATTTTTGTTCTTTTAATCCTCTGAGAACTTCGCGTTATGACGTAGTGCAGTTGTGATGACCCTGGAGAATGGCACTTCTCTTACAGAACGATCAACTTAGCTTAAAACAAATTCTACCACACCGAAGAGAGATAATTTCGGTCTTACGTTGAGCGAATAAGTAAGTATAACTAGCATCAATCTGCCCTCTCCTTTGTGCTGTTTGCACTTATTTCTGATGATACAAAATGGGGAAAAGGAGGGTTCTGTTGATGTGATGTGCGGTTCGCTGTTCTCCAGCCATGATTACAAATGGTTCCTTAAATTGTTGCTGCAAAGTATGGGTGCTTTGAAGTTATCTAAGATTGTCTCAGTGGTCAAAAAACCACGTTTCTCTACAACTGGTGGGTGAGTCAGTAGTCGGCAGGGCTGGAGGAAGGCAAGAATATATCACCACAATCAGGACCATGCCTAGCGAAGCATCAACCTTCGGTTAGATGACAGCTTTACTTTTATCTTACGATGTGTTTCTAATGTTGACGACGGGAATAAGAGAAAGGTGAGAGTGAAATCAAGTGCCGTCACATAGAAAAATGACCTGCCGTGTCTCCGCCCCAAAGCAATGGGGAGGTCACTACTCATCGACGCTTCTACTTTCAATCCATAGGATACTCTGGGGGCGTTTGGAATGGAATGTCACAATCTAAAGAACTGGAACATGCGCTGCTTCATCTCATCCGAATGGTGGTTAAATTACGGTGATATCTGTAAAACATATACTAGGAATTAAACATATGCAATGACCAGTTCATTGTATTGTTGATTGCCTTTCCAGGTTTCGCATTGCAACAGATCGTACTTAAATGGCTACGGTTCAGTCACTATTATTCGCACGGTAGTAATGACGATTTCCTGTCGCTCAGGGCCTGGTGTAAGTCTTTCATGTGGATGCCACTTCGGCGACTCGCGTGTCCCTAACATACATACTCCCGTTATCCAACCGGGGTAAAGGGTCACACATTTTAACGATGAACCCGAACTGCTTGTCATTTCTAGCAGATGTCCGCATCATCCAGATATGAAGGTTAGATTAAAGGTAGACGGAAAATATCCGTGGTCCGACCGGGATTCGTTACGGCGACGTCTCGGTCTCCAGGTACGCGCTTCACCACTAGATCACCAGACTCGACATTCGCAAAGTAAAAACATCACAATAAATACCTGAGTGGCGTACGCACACGAGTGTCGCAAATCTTGTTCGAATACTCAATCTTTATATCTATCCAACAGTGTTTCGCGATAACAGCCTTGCCCTTTTCCAAAGATTCCCATTTGAGTTCTCTGAGTGTTTCTACTACACATACTCTCACATGGACAATGCCAACCGCTTTTGTACGGCGTCTGAATTCGTTCGATGTCTGCTGCCACATCTACCTGAAAACAATCAGAATTCGTCGCATTAGCATCTAGTACGCCGTTTCCTTTACAGATGAATCGCGTTTTCCTACAACTATTCCAACAAATGTAAGTCTTTGATTCGCCTTCCTTTCTACTGATTTCATATGTTCGCTTCCGCTACATGTAACTTCGCAGGGTTAACCTTACACATTTAAGCGTTATGACAGTCTCTAGCTTGTAGCAGGATACTTCTGACTTCATTCCTTTTGAACTGGACATCATTTTTAATTTACATGTAATACTATGTAGTTGTGCACATACTTTGGCTCACTCAGTGGTGATGCTTTCTATTAGATAATAGCATCGTGTTTCATATTCACGCCATCTCCCAGCCTGAATTAGGCGCACGATAAAACATCCCAGAGGTAAGCGGGTCTGTAATGTTTCATGAGCCCTTTCAGTCATTATTCAAACACATTCAGATTCGAAAAAAACACAAGTAACATGGACTGCTTTACAACGTCTGCACAGTCAAGGCGCCTTTCTCACTTAATAAAAGTGTAAATGTGTTTATCTTATTTTTTTAACCCGATCTGATTAGGGCCATCAGGCCCTCTCTTACATCGGACCAAGGTTTATCATATATAGCATGTTTTTTACGTCACAGTTACCTAAGGAATAACAATTTTAATATGGAAAATAGTATTAAATTGATTTGAGTGTCTATAGCGACAATGTCAGTAAATAATAGTCATTATGAACTAATGGCAGTACTTTTACTACTGCTGCTGCTGTCACTAATAGTGATAACAATAATAATAATCGT
The DNA here is from genome assembly GCF_021461395.2 of Schistocerca americana. Taxonomy (NCBI): domain Eukaryota; kingdom Metazoa; phylum Arthropoda; class Insecta; order Orthoptera; family Acrididae; genus Schistocerca; species Schistocerca americana. Next base: position 876,906,604 of record NC_060119.1, read on the forward strand.
GGCAGATAGAAGAATTTATTGGTGTGCAAAACAGACGTTTACTGATGTAGTGAATTCTGGGAAAAGAGAATTTAATGCGACCACATCGACTAAGAGTACTGGGGAGGGGGGGGGGGAGGGGGGGGGGGGAATCAGGTTGGAAAGAGGGATGTACAGGGGTACCGAGCGCGTACAGGGACAACGGTAATCTTTTTGTTGGTTCTGTATGTATTTCAGTACCTGTCTTCTGAAGCTGGAGATGCTATTTAGTTCTTTAATTTAATTCGGGAGGTCGTTACACAGTCGGGTTCTTGCTACTGACAAGGGAACCTCCCCATCGCACCCCCCTCAGATTTAGTTATAAGTTGGCACAGTGGATAGGCCTTGAAAAACTGAACACAGATCGATCGAGAAAACAGGAAGAAGTTGTGTGGAACTATGAAAAAATAAGCAAAATATACAAACCAAGTAGTCCATGCGCAAGATAGGTAATATCTAGGCAACTGTGAACAGAGAAACGCCGTGGTCCCGTGGTTTGCGTGAGCAGCTGCGGAATGAAAGGTCCTTGGTTCAAGCCTTCCCTTGAGTGAAAAGTTAATTTTTTATTTTCGGTTTACATGACAAACTCTTGTGTTTTCATACTTTTTTGGGAGTGACTATCACATCCACAAGAAAACCTAAATCGGGCAAGGTAGAAGAATCTTTTTACCCATTCGCGAAGTGTATAAGTTAGGTGGGTCGACAACATATTCCTGTCGTGTGACGCACATGCCGTCACCAGTGTCGTATAGAATATATCAGACGTGTTTTCCTGTGGAGGAATCGGTTGTCCTATGACCTTGCGATCAAATGTTTTCGGTTCCCATTGGAGAGGCACGTCCTTTCGTCTACTAATCGCACAGTACTGCGGTGCGGTCGCAAAACACAGACACTAAACTTATTACAGTGAACAGAGACGTCAATGAACGAACGGACAGATCATAACTTTGCGAAAATAAAGAAAGCAAAATTTTCACTCGAGAGAAGACTTGAACTCAGGACCTTTCGTTTCGCAGCTGCTCACGCTACCCACGGGACCACGGCGCTCCTGAATTCAAATTATCCTTGATGTTGACTATCTTGCGCATGGGCTATTCAGTTTGCATATTTTGCTTATTTTTTCATAGTTCCACACAACTTCTTCCTGTTTTCTCGATTGATCTGTGTTCAGTTTTTCAAGGCCTATCCACTGTGCCATCTTATAACTAAATGTGAGGGGGGGTGCGATGGGGAGGTTCCCTTGTGAGGAGCACTTCAAGAAAGTGGTTGAACGATGGAGTGGGACAGAAATGATTTTCTTCTAATGGCATCGTGTGTTTCTGCCATATTGTTCAGACAAGACAGCTAAGGTCGAGGAGAGATATGGGGGACAGTAGAAAAGACAGAGGCTATGGAGATCTCTGAGCTTGTCTGCGCGCAGCCTGGATACCTGTGGTTATGATAGTGAAATATGATCAGGGAGTCAGACATCACAGATTTAAGAAACACAAGCATTCGTAACCAGTTCTAGGCGCCGTGAGTTTTCCTAAGAAAAGCCTTACCGATAACGTGGCGGTAACCAAAAGCTGGAAGTATAAAAAAATGGCTCTAAGCACTATGGCACTTAATAACTGTTGATTGGTTTTCACGTTTTCTGCTACTTTTGGATCTCAGTGTATATGAAGAATACGCAAAAGCCTTCTCAGCATTAGACACAGGGGTTTTCTGAATTCCAATATCATGGTTTGAGGATCTGTAATGGCGTATGATACTGAGTAGGGCCACATGACCGCCTGTGTTACAGGGACAAACAACGTGTCTCACCCTCTCTCCGGCGTCATGCTGGATAAGTCGTCGTCACTGTGATGGTTACTAGATTTGTGGCCTACCAACTGACGCGATAAAAATGCTCAATCGCAACAGATGTAGTAGGTGGACGTCTGTGTATCTCAGACAGCATCTCATTCTACGTATGAAGCAATCACAATCGGTTTCAGCCTACAATGAACACTTTCAGAAGCATCTGAAACCTGTTATGACAGTGCCAAACAATTCGATTGTGTCTGAAATAAACAGAACTTCATAATAAGTCGATCTCTGATTCCCTTCCCCACAACGTTGTTATCTCCAAAAAGATGTAGTGGGAGTGGTGGTGGAGGAGGAGAGAGAGATGATGAGGCCCACCGGTGGAGAAGAGACGCCGAGCGCAGAATGTGATACACGAATGTCGTACCTTGCGTTGATCTAACTTCTGGCATCGTTACCAGTTCAATTAGTATGTTATAAGCACAAAAAAATAACCAGTCACCGCAAATCACTACCTCCCAAGCGTCCGATGGATTGGGAAAAATCAGACCTTACTGGGCGCCAATACGAGCCCTCAAAATGAGTAAAAATTTAAAATCCATTTACAGTTTCGCAAGTCAAAAATTTTGCCTGTGGTGTGCAGTTAACGGCGATATGAAAACCAAAAGCGAAAGGAATTAAGTACACGTAATTCATAATGTTGAGACATGTAATACGGGGAAAGCCAAATATTACAATGACAGTGGCAGAGAAAGCTACTAAATACATTATTTATTAATCAGAAGGACATTGCGCATTAAAGTTTCTTCATAAACGGAATAACACAGTTACCAACTGAAATAATAAATTACAATAACCAGTCGAAATTTATCATTATTTACAGTACGCGGATCGGAGGGTTAAACTTTCATCATCAAGTGGATTATTCAATTAGTCAATGTACTCCCATACACACGGAATGAGTGTAGGGAGCAGCTGCAGGAATCCTGCATCGCCGTTCTAGGAGCAGACACGGCAGCTCAGCGTGTTCGGTCAGAGGGTTAGCTACCCTCTGTAATAAAAAAAAAAAAAAAGAGAGAACGGATCAACGAAGAACCTGAACAGACATCATCCGACATCCGCCCCGAACAAATTCAGCGAACAATATAGAACAGAATGAGATCAACAAAACAAGGTGGTTTGACGTTGTCATGAAGTGTTTCGTGTGTATCCCTGTCGTGTGGATGACAGTGACGAGTGCTTGTACACTGCAGAGTTGGATTTGGGTCACTATGGATGAAGGGAAGGGAGAGAGTGAATGTCGGTACCGGCACATAGCCTACTCCTGTCAAATAGCACGAAGGGGGCCGCCGAGATTAACGGATCACCATCAACAACGTCACGGCCTCTCACTCCATGAGACACTGAGAAGAGGTTTGGAATTTAATCCAGGACATTGGAACAATCTGATCATGAACTCTACGCCACCCCCCATTGTCGGTCAAAACCTAGCAGTGAAAATTTCATCTGCCAACAGGGTTCGAACCGGCTTACCTCCGAGTCGAGTGCCACAGCACAGACGTGCGTTACCGACATCGTCTACGGAAGCGGTGTATGCCACTTAGTACGGAACCCTAACCTTCAACTTTGCTTGTAAAGTTAAAACTAGTAAGCTTGATACGAAAAGAGCCACGAGTTTCTTTCGTTTGGGTAAATAAATTTTAGGAGCAACGAAGTAAAAAAAACACAGATTGTAGTGCTTCCGCAGTAGCAGCCTCAGGCCCATATAAGGACCCGTCGTTCCATCGTAGATGTCGCGATCTGTTGAAGTGGGCCGCCGTCCGCCTCCACACATTTCTGTCCATCTAGGGCGAGCGCCCCGTCGTTACAGGGCACTTTCTGCGGCCACTGGAAATGTACGGCCGATAACGCACCGCACCGTCAGCCAAGAAAGGCGAGCCGCAAAATGAGTAACAGCGCTCCGGCAACCTCTACCGGGAACGAGGCAGTCAGGGCCTATTTACAGCGCATCAGCCGACACACAGGAAGTCGCCTTACATCAACCACTGCCACCGACCTCTCTAGCGCACGATCCTCGTATAAACAGCAAAGGAAAAACTCGCGCTTCTTGTGACCGGAAAAGAGGGAATAAACAAAAGTTATGAAATCACACACATTATCATCATCGAGGCAGGACTGTAACGCTATGTCAGCTCGGCCGTTCTGATTTCAGTCTCAGGCTGCTCGTATTTCATTGCGTTTATTCAGGCTAAAGCGAAAATACTTCGTTGAGTAACACTACGTTCGAGTCTGTCGTTAATCAACACCACATTTCAGACAGTAATTCGTCCTTTTTAACCTCGCTGTTAGTGGCAAGTCACATAAAACTAACGAAAGAAACTACCGACACTTATAACTCCATGGGGATTGGTTTGCGTTATTTAGGTCCGCCTGCTTAGCTGAGTGGAACCAGCACGGTAGCTCAGCGTGTTCGGTCCGAGGGTTAGCTGTCCTCTGTTATATAAAAAATAAAAAAAACTGAGTTAATGGGTCAGCGATGAACTTTAACAAGTGTCATGGGACGTCCGACCCAAACAAATACGACGACAAAAAATAAATACAAAATAAAAAAATAAAAATAAAATAAAACTGTGGTAACGTGCTTACCTCCCATGCAGCGGACCCGGGTTCGATTCCTGGCCGGGTCGGAGATTTTCTCCGCTCGTGGAGCGGGTTCAAATGGTTCAAATGGCTCTGAGCACTATGGGACTTAACATCTGAGGTCATCAGTCCCCTAGAACGTAGAACTACTTAAACCTAACTAACCTAAGGACAACACACACATCCATGTTGTGAGCAAGGCTAATAAAAGACTGCGTTTTATTGGCAGGGCACTTAGAAAATGTAACAGATCTACTAAGGAGACTGCCTACACTACGCTTGTCCGTCCTCTTTTAGAATACTGCTGCGCGGTGTGGGATCCTTACCAGATAGGACTGACGGAGTACATCGAAAAAGTTCAAATAAGGGCAGTACGTTTTGTATTATCGCGAAATATGGGAGAGAGTGTCACAGACATGATACAGGATTTGGGCTGGACATGATTTAAGGAAAGGCGTTTTTCGTTGCGACGGAATCTTCTCACGAAACTCGAATCACCTACTTTCTCCACCGAATGCGGAAATATTTTGTTGACACCGGCCTACATCGGGAGAAACGATCACCACGATAAAATAATGGAAATCAGAGCTCGTACGGAAAGATATAGGTGTTCGTTCTTCCCTCGCGCTATACGAGATAGGAATAATAGAGAATTGTGAAAGAGGCTCGAAAAACCCTCTCCTAGGCACTTAAATGCGATTTTCAGAGTATCCATGCAGATGTATGTGCAGATGAAGTGCTATCGGGCGGGTAAGCGCAGGTTAATATTATCCCTATAAGTTCAATGTGGAGTAAAAGAATATTGGATCGATAAATTTTGTCGTCTCAGATGCATACGATCAGCAGTACAAGACTTGCAGCGATTTCCTCGACCTGGTTACGAAGTGTGCAGAGTCACCCACAAGGTATGTAGAAATAAAATTGTAGCAGTAGGAGTGAGGTCCGCAGCTCGTGGTCTTTCGGTAGCGTTCTCGCTTCCCGCGCACGGGGTCCCGGGTTCGATTTTTCCTGCCTCGAGATGACTGAGTGTTGTTGTGTCGTCCTCATCAGCATTATTCATCCCCATTACGGTCGGAGGAAGGCAATGGCAAACCACCACCACTAGGACCTTGCCTAGTACAGCGGTGCGGGTCTCCCGCACCGTCCCCTACGCTCCTCGGAGTATGGGACTTCATCATAATCATCATCATCATCATCATCATCATAGGAGTAAGTCATAAGAGCACATCTCCAGAAGCACACGACGCTAAACAGTTTTTTACAATCCACAGCAGCACTTCTTATAGCGCCTCTCGCATAGATGAGCTGCCGTGTAAAACGGATTGCATAACGTGAGGGAAGCCAGCAACAGCCCTATAGCTTCAGGCAGACTCGTCTCTGACACTGTAAAAATACTGTTTACATTTCCAGTTGTTCTGTTCACATTCGGGAGTAGAGGACCGTCAGGTCCCATTGACAGTAGGAAAGCGAAAGCTGCATCTTCCGTTTGGAACAGTATCGGAGTACAATGAGTTCTTCTCGCCTGGTGAGTTAACTATCCTTCAGGCAAGGAGATCGTTATCTAGCGTTCACGCCCACTGTAATAAGAACACAGAGATTTATGACATAGTCCACGACGCCTGCACATGCTGATAAAGTAGTCGCTCGTATTCGCTGTTCCTTAGCTGCCAAATGATAGCCGTAACAACCACTTTAACCTCATTGTTTCTAAATGATTACCTGCATCGCAATGCAAACACAACGTCCATGGATACGCACTGACATGATTGTTCTGTGCCATAATTACCTTAATGTAAGCTGCTGTTTACGTTTTTCGCAAATCTGGAAGGGCGACCCACTAGCCTCTTTCAGGTCCTGCGAATTCTGCCGCGCGGTCTAGGGCGTCTTGCACGGTCCGCGCGGCTCCCCCCATCGGAGGTTTGAGTCCCCCCTCGGGCATGGGTAAGTCAGGTCAAGTTAGATTAATTAGTGTGTAAGCCTAGGGACGGATGACCTTAGCAGTTTGGTTCCACAGTCCTTACCACAAATTTCCAGATTGGCGGATTCTGCTGGTATCTTTACTGACTGCCTGGACTCCAATCTTAAGATGATGACTGGGCTGGTCGTACAAATGTTGTGAGTAAAACATAAACAACTCGACTGTACACCCAAACGTACGAAGAGAAAAACCGAGAAATCACATAATTAACACGTTGCATAAGCACGAAAAGGTAAGAACGCCCGTGTACGAGCAAACTAGAGCTCAGATTTGGTTGTGTCATTGCTGAAGGCAGATCGGTCACGATACTGGAGTCATTTTGATAAGTAATAGCCAGTCATGTAAATGATCAGCGTGTAGCCACATTTTGCAGTGAGACAATGTATCACAGTAGTAACTGCTAGCACTCAAACCGTAATTTTTGTCCTACACACAACTCAACAACTAGTTTCGAGATACGATACTCTCAACATCAGGTTGTAAAATTTAGAGCTCACGAGATTAAAAAAGTCTATCAACACAATTGCGCCGTTCACAAAGTAAAACGGAATAAAAGCACATTACAATGAATGACTTCTGTCAGTGGCTGTCCTCTCTCATACCACACACTGCACCAGGCCCCGCCCCACTGATCTGCTGTGGCACCAACAGTGTCAAGTTGACGCTTCTACCCCAGGGGTCCGGGGGGATTGTCTTTACTGTATCGACCATTTTATGTAAGACGAGAACACACAGTCCAATGAGTTTTCATTCTTTTATTTCGTGATCTCAGCGATTGGGTTGGTAGACGTTTTATCGTTACCTCATGAGCTAAGTTTTACGATATGATGATGTGTCTCTCGAAACGCGTTGTTGAGTTGTGTGTTGGGCAAAAATTACGGTTCAATGCTACCAATTATTAGTGCAAAAACGTTAACAACCGTTACCGCACCTCGGTAAAGGATAATATTAAAGTATGTTACAATTTTAAAATTCGGGGGAGAGGGGGGGCGTTAAAAATGCAAAGCAACATTTTTACTCTCGGCCAATTTCGGTTGAAAAAATGCAGAATTTATTGTGTGACATGTGGTGTCACCGCCAGACACCACACTTGCCAGGTGGTAGCTTAAATCGGCCGCGGTCCATTTAGTACATGTCGGACCCGCGTGTCGCCACTGTGTGATCGCAGACCGAGCGCCACCACAAGGCAGGTCTCGAGATACGGACGAGCACTCGCCCCAGTTGTACGACGACTTTGCTAGCGACTATACGGACGAAGCCTTTCTCTCATTTGCCGAGAGACAGTTAGAATAGCCTTCAGCTAAGTCCATGGCTACGACCTAGCAAGGCGCCATTAGCCTTACATAGTTTGAGAGTTATCGTATAAATGTCTCAAGAAGAACGTTGTAAACCAACAAAGAATAAAGTTAAGTATTCGAGGAGCTGCATACTTTTCTTATTAGCATTCAATAGGTATCCTGTCCAGACTTCACGCCAGTCGGCGTGTGTGTACGCGTGCCTTTCTTTCGGCTACCCGTCACTGTGGACTGGCTGCATTGTCCGTCCACATCATGACATCGTGGAATATTCTCGCTTCAGATCCTATAATTTCATTAAGTTCCGATAGGTGGCGGCGCTGCTTAAAAATCGTGTCTGTAACGGAGATGCGTTCCAAGGAAGGAGTATCGTTGAGTTTCTTCTGGCGGAAAACCAGAGCATCGCAGGTACTCATAGGTGTTTGCAGGATGTCTGCGAAGACCTGGCAGTGAACAAAAGAACGGTGAGTCGTAGAGCGAGGCGTCAATCATCATAGCAACAAGATCGCGCAAACCTGTCCGATCTCCCTCGTGCCTGCCGGCCACAATCATTTGTGACTCTTGCAATGTTAGGACGTTCGGATACTCTCATTCGAGCTGATCGACGGACACGGATCACAAACACCTAGCTGCTCAAATGGACGTCTCTACTGGCAGTGTTGAGACACTCGTTCACCAGTTGGGGTCCTCAAAGGCGTGTGCCCGCTGGATTCCTCGCCACCTAGCAGAAGACCATTAAGAGCAACGAATGACTATCTGTGCGGAATTGCTAGCGCGTTACGAGGCTGATTGTGACATGACTGGCACGTTGTTGATGCAGCGACTTTGGGTCCGACATCCACCAGTACAGTGGTAACACGTGGGCATACAGGCCCTCCCAGTAAAATGGCGCAGGGCCGTCGTATTGAACGAAGATTGTGTTGAAAAATACGGTTTTGAAGTCAAAAGAGTAGGGAATAATATGATGTATCGGGGTCCTGAATGAAACCAACCTGCTTTCAGAGAAAAAGTGTTGTATCAGTTATTGAACTGCTCTCGTCCCAGTTCATATCGAGATACAGCAATTGTGTTCCACAGAATATACAACCACTCCACTTGCTGGCTTATGCTAAGCTTAAAAATGTCGTTACGTGCCGTTATAATGGACGTGAGCTGTAAGACGGTTTCAGGATACATTGTGTATCAGAGACCAGCTGCTGTGTGAGTGCTGGAAATTCCCCTATGCAGTGCGTGAGCCCGCCCACCCGGGTGCCATCTTTAGGCAGCGCAGAGCGACTGCGTTATTTTGGTAGTCCTGCGGCGGCGAGGTGCCTCCAAATATTTACAAAGTTGGCAGCAGCGGGGGGCAGCGAGCTGGTGGCAGCCCGGCGAGCGCCTCTGGGCAGCGGAGCGGGCGCCGCCAGCCAGCCTTTGTCACGGCAAACACAATCTCGTGCGGCAGCGCCGGCTCGCGTAAACAACGAGCCGGCCACAGCGAGAACCCTCGGCGATGACCAGCTGCCGCCGTTGCGCGAGCCCCCACTCGCCGTGTCCTCGACTAGAGGCTGAACCACGGCTATTTATAGTTGTGGCACGAACCACGTCTCACCACTACTCCCGAATTGCGAGGTGTACACTCAACGCGTCTCCGAATATGCCAGACGTGGGCAGCCTTTGCTGACCAGCGCGCCTGATGCGCATACTTAAGCTCGCATGCCGCATCGTCCCGGTGCGATAGCAACGCTCCTAGCGCATGAAGTCAAAACTACAGCTTCCGTGACATTAATAAGTACAAGGTAACGCACCAATATGTGTGGCACCGTTTCCCGACCTCCACGGCAACAGATTATACCTCATTACGCGTGTTTTTGAGGGTACATTCATTGAAAGCAATCGTGGGCAGCATCATTACACACCAATGTTTTATGCTAATCTTTCACACAACTGCAGTACATACTTGGATGTAGCGAATGCTAGTGGAGTACGATTCGCTTCGCAAGTGTTTTCGAAAATCGAAGTTAAAAGTTGCACGAGCCTGCTGAATACCACGGGAGAGTACCAGCTGTCGAGTAGCGCCGGTAGGGCAACCGACTTACAAGGGGAGGCCGCCAATTGTGAAATTCAGATTCGATTCATACTGCGCATAATAAAAGCTCATGGCCAGAGGTGTAATGTGGCAAAGCACCAAGATGCACTTCTCAGGCGTTGTCGACAAAATCGACAGTTAAAAGTAACCGTTGCGGTGAAATACTCTCTACGACTAATAATTTTCTATAGCGTCGTGGGGCAGCGGTAAGCGCTCGGGTTCGTATTCTGAAGGTCGCCGGATCGAATCTCGCACCATGCAACTTACGGTGAATTGCTTATGCATCTTGGTGAAGGCGGATCGCTCTCCAATTGTACCGCTTCCATTTTTCCGTTTCTTTAACAGGGTGTACCAAAGCTCTCACGTCCGCACTGATTATATATATATATATAATTCCCGGTAATCAGTTGCAACAATTATGCATATAATAAGTTGTTGAAAGTCGTTTGTCGTGGAAAAACTGGCGACTTCGAACATCATTATGTTTTCCGCAAACAAAGTTGTATTTCACAAATGTTATCAATTGGTTCAAATGGCTCTGAGCACTATGGGACTCAACTGCTGAGGTCATTAGTCCCCTAGAACTTAGAACTAGTTAAACCTAAATAACCTAAGGACATCACAAACATCCATGCCCGAGGCAGGATTCGAACCTGCGACCGTAGCGGTCTTGCGGTTCCAGACTGCAGCGCCTTTAACCGCACGGCCACTTCGGCCGGCTTGTTATTAATTGTCTTCATAATGTTAACCATGTATAGTTAACGGAAGACGTAGAAACGATATTCCGAAACGAATACGTATAGCGTAAGTCAAACGTTCGAATTAGAATAGAGACCCCACGAACACAAATTTGCTGCGTCAGGTATGAAATGTAAACTCCGTTACTCGCTCGTTACACTTGAAGGACAGATGTTGAATGGGCCGAAACGAGCCGCCGCATAACAGCGTAGTTGCCTGCTAACTTCGAAAGAAGGTAGATGCGGTCCCTAACGCAACTTATAACATCGTCGAAAATCAGTGCGGACGGGAGAGCTTTGGTACACCCTGTTAAACAAACGGAAAAATGGAGGCGGTACAATTGGAGAGCGATCCGCCTTCATCAACGTGCATAAGTAATTCATTAATGTTTGAATTACAAAAAACTAATAATAAAAAAAAATTGCATGGCACGAGACTCGATCCGGCGACCTTCGGATTACGAACCCGAGCGCTTACCACTGCGCCACGACGCTGTACAAAATTAATAATCGTACAGAGTATTTCATCACAACGGTTTCTTTTAACTGTCGATTTTCTCGACAACGGCTGAGAAGTGCATCTTGGTGTTTTGCCACATTACACCTCTGGCCGTGAGCTTTTATTATGCACAGTATGAATCGAATCTGAATTTCACAATTGGCGGCCTCCCCTTGTTAGTCGGCAAACTACGTGTCTGCCCGTACTGCACTCGAGTAACGTCATTTCTTTTTCTAATCACGCTTCTTTGGAAAGAAACAGTAGTTATAATAATAGTCACTGTACTACATATGTGGTGAGCGAGGTATAATAAGCAACAGTGATGAAATGACCATTTATATACCTGCATCCAACAATTTTCACTGTGTTTGGGATACACGTATGAATGTATTTATAAACAAAAATTCATTCCACGTCCATTCCTGTATATGCGCATATCGCTCAGACCATCCCCCCCCCCCTTTCACTACATTAAAAATGACTATTTCTTGATGGCTCAGGATGTGCCCTATCAACTGATCTCTTCAAAAATGGCTCTGAGCACTATGGGACTCAACTGCTGAGGTCATTAGTCCCCTAGAACTTAGAACTAGTTAAACCTAACTAACCTAAGGACATCACAAACATCCATGCCCGAGGCAGGATTCGAACCTGCGACCGTAGCGGTCCTGCGGTTCTAGACTGCAGCGCCTTTAACCGCACGACCACTTCGGCCGACCAACTGATCTCTTCTGTTAGTCATATTGTTCCACAAATTCGTTCGCACTTCATTTCGATATATCTACACTTCAATTTTATTCTGTAGCACCACATTTCCCAAAGCTTGCCGTATCTGTTCTGTTAACTTCCACGTATGGCTAAACACCAGATAAATATCTCCAGAAAATACTACCTAAAGTTAATTTATATTACACGTTAAAATACTTCACTTTTCCAGAAATGCTTTTTTCTTGCGTTGCCAATATGCAAGCGCTTAGACTCCCTCCCCCCCCCCCCCCCCCCATTATGTGCCGTTTCAGTTTTATCTTCAGAAAGAATAAAAATGGCGAACAAATTAAGGCATATCCATACTGAAGCTGGTAAGTCCCAGTTCGTTGGTTTGCAGTCGAACTGATATTATTGGGAGACTAAAGAAGCCATCTTAGTTTGTTTAAATTCGATGTAAGCCAGCATCCCTTGAATCTACTAGCAAAGAAGAACCTAGCCCCTGAGTAAAACAGTGCTTGACAACTGCTAAGAAACAAGTGACGTTGGCTATGGGACAACTACCAATTGTTACGGAACATCCGAAGAATGAAGAGGGCGGGGAGTATTAACTGCACCGATGCCTGTACACGAACGCTCTGTATGCATTCGACAGTTTCAAGCATTATGGTGTTTGACGAAGATTGATGTGGATTATTGTGGTGTTCCGTGTGGTAGCGCAATATGTCTGCAAAACAACATTTAAGTACTTACGATCGTCGACGAGCCGTTGGTCGGCCGAAGCCGATCAAAGTGTCACTACTGTGGTCACAGTAATGGGTGTGTACAAAAGTGTTATCTCGCGATTAAAAATGGCTCAAATGGCTCTGAGCACTATGGGACTTAACATCTATGGTCATCAGTCCCCTAGAACTTAGAACTACTTAAACCTAACTAACCTAAGGACATCACACAACACCCAGCCATCACGAGGCAGAGAAAATCCCTGACCCCGCCGGGAATCGAACCCGGGAACCCGGGCGTGGGAAGCGAGAGCGCTACCGCACGACCACGAGATGCGGGCTCTCGCGATTAAAAAAAGCCGCTGGACGTGGAAATGAGAAAGCATGTGGGTGAGCGAAGACGGACCACCACACCGTAGGAGGATCGATATGCAGCCCTAGCGGCGAAACGGAAGAGAAATCTCATTCCTTGGCAGATCTCAGCACACGTTGAAATTGTTACTGGTACACGGGTTTCTGCCAATATCATTTAGCGCTGATTACATCAGGTTGGTTTGTTTGGCCGGAAGCCTGTTCAACGCATCCCACTTCAATCACTCCAACGTTGAGAAACGTGTTTGTTGGTGTTGGGAGCATGTTGGTTGGGGTCTGCAACATTCGTCCGACGAATCTTGCTTCACTGCGGCAACTTTACTGAGAACCCTATATCCACCTTTATGTTCAGAGTCTGACTTGTGTCGTTAGGTTATGTTCCCATGTAGTGAAATCTGTACCATTTTTTGATATAAATATACCACTCCACATCTGTTACGTACGTACTCTGATTTGTGTCGTTCGCCATTGCCCGTGATTATTACTGTTCTTTAGCAGTTGTCAAGACGGTAGAAGGGGCGACGTCGCTAAGCACAGTAGTAGATACGTGGAACACAACGTGATGTCGGCGGCGTACCGGCAGCGAGTATTGAACCCGGGACTGCAGCGAGGGGCGCGGCTGTGGCGGCAGCAGCCGCCGTCGCCATGGCTACGGCACATACGTAGGGCTCGAGGGGGGGCGCGGACCGACGCAAAGACAGAAAAACTGCAGACAGCAGGCAGCGGGACTGCCTCACTGGCGGCTGGCGCTCACCTGCGCCGTTCCAGCCGTCCGGCCTAGCTGGATAAATCACCGCAACTTGCTTCTACGGTTGTGGTACAAAGCTAGCGACAAATCAAACGTTTTGTACCTGGGAAGCAGCGAGAAAGCTAGACGAGCTCTATACCGTAGGCGTATTCTGACGCTGGAGGTACGGCCATCGCAAGGGGTATCGGAGCAAATATAACCAATGAGAACTTTCAGGGCAGTCCGCCCGCATATCCGAGCGCGTTAATGCGGAGGAGATTGGGGAGATCAGCCTGCCGCGGATCGAATCCGTTTCGAGGGTGACCGACGAGGGATGGTCAGCCGGCCAGTCTGGATGTAGTCTAAGGCGGTCTCCCACGTCCAACTAGGTAATACCGAGCTGGTACCCAACACACCCTCTACACGTTACGTACACATTCTCGCATTTGAACATGAGACAGATGGGGTACACGGATTTCGTCGCATATTGACAACCCAAGCAACAACGTCGACCCGGAAGAGAAACGGCAAAGAAGAAGACTTAGTTCTTTCCGGGTAACAGGCCGACTTAGAGCGTGCACTCAGTTTGCTACTCGCCAGCTTCACTCACTTACGAAACTCGGTGGAACGCGGCATGCTTACCGGAAAGAAGTGCTGCCACAGTGGGTAAGCTACTCTGAAATGGAGGTGTGACAATTCTGGGTAGGGCGACGCTCTGCTATCGGCGGCAGCTTTTGATGCCTGTGGGTAGCAGGTCGATAACGGGTGTAGCCACACACAGCGCACCGCTTAGAGACACACAGCGTACCTCTTCAAACGCAAGCGCTGCTGCTGCTCCTGCTGCGGCTTCCGGCGTCGCTTCCAAATGTGGCGCTTCACCGCTACAGATGCGGCGGGGCGTTGGTAGCCACCAGAGACGTAGAGAATACACAGAGGCAGCGGCAAGTTATTCAGTGCTCCCTGCCGTGCGCGCCTTAGAATTAGCCAATATGTTTCATGTGGTCAATTTTCAGTTATATTGATAGCGACAGAGTTGTTGTTGGCTTTGAAAGCTACACGCTTGCTAAATTTGCTGTGGGAAATATGCCTGTTGTGTGCTCAGTGTATGAACGCACGCACATATTTATTCATACTACTAAACTGAAATCCCCTGCCGAGTTTTTCTGTCTGAAGGCTAATCTCGGGAAGTATTGTTGGGATTTTGATACGGGTTTCGCTTATAGATAGACTGGTTAATGAGTAAGATTTGTGAATACAATTTATTTCCGCTGCGCCACACAAGTCGTGCAGCAGTAGGTAAATTAACTGTGCGTAGCTGAGACCGATCGCTAATATGTACTTAAGATGGAAGATTGCTGTACATCTTTTACGTACATTCTGTGCTCTATTTTGTGTACATTGGTATTTCATCACTTGGGTAATGAAGCATGATTCGTTATGTTCTTCTTGCCATAATCTTTCAGCCTTGATATTCCTAGAATTTTCTGAGGATGGAAAATCTTGACAAAGGCTTATAGTATAGATTGTAATTTTGGAAAACTTACAGAGCATAACACTGTATATTTTGTTGTAATCGATAACTTTTTTACTGGATGGAAGGTATGAGTATTCTAAATTTCTAAAGTACTTTTCACAATACGCATAGTTCTAGTAAGTATTTTTGCAGCCTTCTCTTACATTTTAAGGGGCGTACGCTTTCCAATTAGAAAATATAGGTTATAGACAGAAAGGTAGGTTATTACCTGTGAACAGATAGTTGTCCGTTTTAATTTATAACGTCAAATCTTAAGGGGAATTGTTAGTAAAAAACAAAACGTAAATTAATCTACCATATTATACCTTAGTGTCCATTTGTACATCTGTAGTAAATTTTCAAAATTTGCATCTACACTATGTGATCAAAAGAATCCAGACACCTGGCTGAAAATCACTTACAAGTTCGTGGCGCCTTCCATCGGTAAGGCTGGAATTCAGTATGGTGTTGGCTCTCCCTTAGCCTTGATGACAGCTTCCACTCTCGCAAACATACGTTCAATCAGGTGCTGGAATGTTTCTCGGGGAATGGCAGCCAATTCTTCACGGAATACTGCACTGAGGAGAGGTATCGATGTCGATCGGCGAGGCCTGGCACGAAGCCAGCGTTCCAAAATATCCTAAAGGTGTTCTACAGGAGTCAGGTCAGGACTATGTGCAGGCCAGTCCATTACAGGGATTTTACTGTCGTGTAGCCACTCCGCCACAGGCCGTGCATTATGAATAGGTGCTCGATCGTGTTGAAAGATGCAATCGCCATCCCCGAATTGCTCTTCAACAGTGGGAAGCAAGAAGATGCTTAAAACATCAATGTAGGCCTGTGCTGAGGTAGTGCCACGCAAAACAACAAGGGATGAAAAGCCCCCTCCATGAAAAACGCGACCACACCACCGCCTCCGAATTTTACTGTTGGCACTACACACGCTGGCAGATGACGTTCACCGGGCATTCGCCATGCCCACACCCTGCCATCGGATCGCCACATTGTGTTACCGTGATTCGTCACTCCACACAACGTTTTTCCACTGTTCAATCTTCCAGGGTTTACGCACCTTACACCAAGTGAGCCGACTTTTGGCATTTCCCGGTGTTCAAATGGTTCGGAGCACTATGGGACTCAACTTCTGAGGTCATTAGTCCCCTAGAACGTAGAACTAGTTAAACCTAACTAACCTAAGGACATCACACACATCCATGCCCGAGGCAGGATTCGAACCTGCGACCGTAGCGGTCTCGCGGTTCCAGACTGCAGCGCCTAGAACCGCACGGCCACTTCGGCCGGCTTTCCCGGTGTGATGTGTGGCTTATGAGCAGCCGCTCGACCATGAAATCCAAGTTTTCTCACCTTCCGCCTAACTGTCACAGTACTTGCAGTGGATCCTGATGCAGTTTGGAATTCCTGTGTGATGGTCTGGATAGATGCCTGCCTATTACACATTACGACCCTCTTCAACGGTCGGAGGTCTCTGTCAGTCAACAGACGAGGTCGGCCTGTACGCTTTTGTGCTGTACGTGTCCCTTCACGTTTCCACTTCACTAGCCCGTCGGAAACAGTGGACCTAAGGATCCCGCGTACAGACGTTTGACACAAGTGACTCCCAATCACCTGATCACGTTCGAAGTCCACTGAGTTCCGCGGAGCACCCTATTCTGCTCTCTCACGATGTCTAATAAGTACTGAGGTCGTTGATATGGAGTACCTAGCAGTAGGTGGCACCACAATGCACCCAATATGAAAAACGTATGTTTTCGGGGGGTGTCCGGATACTTTTCATACTATATGTTTTCGGGGGTGTCCGGATACTTTTGATAGTATAGAGTATATAACGAGCAACACTGATTCATGAAAAATACAGTTTAAGTAGACAGTGTGTTAAATACTACTTCCGTACACTTAGGATCAGCCAGCAAATTCGTTGCATATTGGACTGGCTGCGTGGGCTCAGTAGTATCGAACCTAATCAATAGTTTGGAATTTTCGGATTTGACACTTGTAACACAGAGTTTATTTCAAATTAAAGTGAAAGTTAATAACATGCCACATGGAATTAACATAAAACTAAACTTTCTATACAACGTTTCTTTCTAATCTTCCAAAAGTTGTGGATTACATACATCTTCTGTATATTTCCGTATGTTATGTGTTGGATATAAATTTTCTGTAAAAAAGCACATATTAAATAAACAGCACGAAGACTGGGCGCAAACTGTATCTTTCAGTCCGTGACTTGATCTACTGCTATCCTACATCACATACTTTTGATTTGTCGAAATAAAACATGCCGAGTGTTGTTCAAATTGCTTTACACGTGCAAAAATTTACTATTAAGCACTAGGCATGACGATACTTGTTGTAGATAACGCTCCAGTCGCAATAAGTTCGCTGGTTACGGAATATTTGGTTGTTTAAAGATGTTTCCTTCTTCAATTTACTACTGGAGGCACCATTTCCTGAAGCAAACTGCAAGTTACGGTCATTCATAGAAAAAAATTAAAGAAAAACGAGTAGGTAAGATTACATAACAATTAATGAAAAATTATAAAAATAAAAATATCGGTGAAGAGCATCAATATGTTTGAAAATTATTTATAGAACATATTTGCGGTGGCAATATCCCTTACAGCAGTCTGCTGTTAAATACGAAGTTACAGGTACGTGGAAATTGTTTAGGAGTCGCAGGTAACTGAATCTGTTATAGCCAGTCAGACCGCAGCAGCGGACTCTGTTTACAGTGGAAAAGATCCCTCAGTAAAGCGTGCGGTAGAGATGCATAACATCCTCGTTACATTGCTGACTACGAACGAACACTACATGTCCTACGAACAAACACTACATGTGCACGCCCAAAGTGCAATTTTACGCGTGAACATAGCGAAATCCATCTGATAATCATCCCATGACCATCGTGGCGCGTCGTGAATGTATCCGCGGCGAACCTGAATTTCTGAGGTTCTTCGGGAAATATTTTCCGAGTATTTTGGTATTGTGGCTCGCTTTCCCCCATTTATCTTCGTATCTGCAATGCACTGAAAATGTCTGCATAACAGAGCAAAGGTCGATACTACGC
Organism: Schistocerca americana; assembly: GCF_021461395.2. NCBI lineage: Eukaryota > Metazoa > Arthropoda > Insecta > Orthoptera > Acrididae > Schistocerca > Schistocerca americana. Next base: position 876,924,748 of record NC_060119.1, read on the forward strand.
GTGGTGTGTACTGTTTGGAAGAAAACTGATTCACTCACGCTGCTTGTTATTGACAATAGTAATGTCAACTTTACTCTTTGTCCTCCGTGATGCATTCAGTATTGCTCGGATCCGCGTCGGTTTTTTTCTGGCAGTGTTAGTTGTACATAACGGCGATACGCAGCAGTTCGGATAAGCTTACCGATGAAGAGCTGGTCGATATGCATCTCATGTATGGGATTACTGAATGCAATAGAAGAGCAGTACAAGGACGCTATGTTGATCTTTTCTTTCTGCAACGGCAACTACGTCACAGTCATTACTCTTATAACGCTAAGCGCGACGGCTGGCTCCAAAATCTTCACGTACAAGTTACTGTTTACTCTTCTCTCTCTTTGGTTTGAAGTAACAGTTGATTTTTTTGCTAGTTTATGCGTTAAATAGTGATTTATTAAAATGTCAGCAGCTGATTGCGCCAAGAAAAATCACTGTTTACAGATATACTTCATTTTATTCCGTACATGGCGGCGGATGTGGTTTAGGGTTTGGAATCCGTGTCAGTGGAATTCACTAAAATAATGAAGTAATACATTCAAAGAAGAAAGTCCCGGAGGTAGCATGGAAGTGCGGAAGAGGTCTGTCTTAGCAGGCCGGAGGCTGACGAGCTGGAGAGCGAAGCGATCACGCTCCGTCTCCTGGCTGCGTGCGTCTGGCGCATCACGTGATTCTCTCGCACCCTCATTGGCCAGGCATTGTGAACGAAGTCCACCTAAGTAGTCCCCCGATCAGCAATCCTTACCGTGTGAGAATCAGGTCAGTAGCACGTACCGCAGCCTTGGGTGTGCCGAAACGGTCTTCACAACGTATCAATAAAATTTTGAAATTTTCTGACCCTACCCCATCCAAGTACGATGTTTTCGTACACTCCACTCGTGATTGCAAGCGGGTACTTCTGCAATGGAAAGACACCAAGCCACATGTGTTAGTTCCCGACGTTCCTAGTAGGTGGCATGCGCGAATGAGTTATTGTAACAATCACAATCACCATGGAGTCATATAATAGCACAGAGCGCGCGCAGTGGTGTTTATGGTTTGATAAATCCAAATCCGCTACTATGTTCAGAGACAATTCAGGAATAAATATTGCAAGCCATCAGCTTATAGGACAAACTATTTTCAACTGGTGCAATCTTTTCAACTAAGCTGGCTGCCAGAGGTTGAAAATACCGCTACAGTTGAAATGTTCTTTATTTAACACAAAGAAATAAAAAACTTTACAAATGTAGCGGTATTTTCAACTTCTGGTATAATGCGCAGTTGCGAATGTTCCTCCGACAGGATTGCTTGTAAGCTGGCTGCGTATCACAAAGGACGTAAGATGAGGATCGGCCAGCAGTCTCTGACGTAGCAACTGAACGAGTTCACCATTCTTACATTCGTAGTCTGGGTAAATCAACGAGACGTGCCAGCTTAGAATTGAATATGCATAATGTGGCAGTGTAGAGGGTATTAAGGAAAAGCCTGTCATTCAAACCGTACGAATTAGAATTGTTGTTAGGACAAAGTGACAAAAACCACGTCAATTTTGTGCAGAAATGTTTAACAAAATACAGACTGAAGATGATTTTTCTTATAAAATTGTGTTCAGTGACGAAGCCACCTTCCATACCTGCGATAAAGTGAATCGGCATAATATTCGGATACGGGGTGAGCAAAAACCGCGTCACGTAATCGAACATGTAAGGGACTCGCCTGAGTTTTTTTTTTTTTTGCTGTATGCTTGGACAAGAATTACGGTCATTTACTTTTTTGCCTAGTCAACTGTAACTGGCATACCCTGCCTGAACATGCTTGAACATTATCTATTGCCTCAATTGTAACAGCATGCGGGTACAGAATTTATTTTCCAGCAGGATGGAGCATGAGCACATTATCATCGTGAAGTTGTCGCGTATCTCCGCAAGAATGTGCCGACTCGGACTGGAGGTGGTGGAACAGTATCATGGTCACCACGGTCACCTCATTTAACTCCAACAGACTTCTGTTTATGGGGTTGCATTAAAGACAGGGTGTTTGTGACTCCCGCCTCCGGGAAACACAAGCAACGACGGAGATCACAAGCAGTTGCCACGATATATCGAACTTGCTTCACAGGATTTGGCAAGAAATTGGTTACGGATGAGACATTTTTCGTGTTGCAAAAGGTAGCTATGTTAATCATTTGCAAATAGAACTCTAAGATACGCTGCACTCAGTGCTATGTCAAACATTTCTGTAAGTTATTTACCTTTTTCACAATTAAAGGTTACCTTCGTATAAGTAATTTATTAACAAATGGCTCTGAACATCATGGGACTTAACATCTGAGGTCATCAGTCCTCTAGAACTTAGAACTACGTAAACCTAACCAACCTAAGGACATCACACACATCCATGCCCGAGGCAGGATTCGAACCTGGCCAGCCGGAGTGGCCGTGCGGTTCTAAGCGCTACAGTCTGGAACCGAGCGACCGCTACGGTCGCAGGTTCGAATCCTGCCACGGGCATGGATGTGTGTGATGTTCTTAAGTTAGTTAGGTTTAATTAGTTCTAAGTTCTAGGCGACTGATGACCTCAGAAGTTAAGTCGCATAGTGCTCAGAGCCATTTGAACCATTTTTGATTCGAACCTGTGACCGTAGCGGTCGCGCAGTTCCAGACTGAATCGCCTACAACCGCTCTGCCACACCGAGCGGCTAATTTATTAACATCTTGCATAATTATTATACTTAATACAGAAAATTCTGCACAATGCGTGTGCATCGTTACCAACTGTCCCTTACACCCAAATACTCAGAAAATTCCTTAAACGAGCTGCGACATTTTGTCGAGGGAGTTCAGATCACTGTTTGAGCAGAAGGGGGATCTACGAAGGGTTGAGAAATCGTCCGTGAAAGAATTTGAATCGAATCTTGTAACACTCGTCACCGGGAGCCAGAAAGCGTGAAGCAGCGGAATCGCAGCCGCGCCCGGGCGTGTGATGGACGCGGCCGCTGGCCCAGTCAGATCCCATTTCAGGCTCGGCTGGCCGCGGCGGCGGCCGAATTCTCGCGAGGCGCAGCGTGGCACGCGGCGCACGTGCGCGCCCAGACGCGGGGGCTCCGCCGGTCCGGTCGATACAGGGGGGCCCGCCACGCCGGCTGCCGCCTCCGTCGAGGCGTGCAAAACAACGTCTCCACCACCAGCGGGGCTGTGCTGCCTTATACTCTACAGTTGGCGTCACGAACGAGACGGTCGAGTTTCGGCTCGTTCTGCGCACCTACGTCACGCATACACCGACAACCAATGAGCGTTCAGTAGTGATATGAGCGCTCTGCTGTAGCTAATGCGAGCATTAAATGTGATCGTAGCGATTTGTTTAGTGAATTTCAGTTTCATTCTTTGCGAGCTGTCATCGCTGATGGTGGTGGTACGTGGTAAATTCTGCACAAGCAAGCGAGAGACATAATTTGCATGATGTACGCTTCCCTCACGAGGAGAGCACGCGCATACACGTACCGCAACTGTCGCTTGGGATAATCAACAACGCCATTCCTGTCCATGCCTCGACATTCGCGATCCGCCGTGGTTCGTCGATCGGACTACAGTCACGTCACACAGGACTAGTCACGTCGCGCACTGCGTCGTTACAGCTGCACCACGCTGCTAGAGCATCGGCTCTCTCCCTTGTGGTTCGCGAACCACTGTGTCTTGTATTGTATTGTATGATAACCGGGGACCTAGAAACGACGGAAGGGTCCGTCCCCGTCGCAGCCGCAGTGGTCCACAACCCCACTTCACCCCTCCGCCGCCCCACACCGAACCTAGGGTTATTGTGCGGTTCGGCCCCCGGTGGACCCTCCCAGGGAACGTCTCACACCACACGAGTGTAGGCCCTATGTTTGCGTGGTAGAGTAATGGTGGTGTACGCGTACGTGGAGAACTTGTTTGCACAGCAATCGCCGACATAGTGTAACTGAGGCGGAATAAGGGGAACCAGCCTGCATTCGCCGAGGCAGATGGAAAACCGCCTAAAAACCATCCACAGACTGGCGGATTCGTGCCGGGGACCAGCCGCTCCTTCCCGCCCGGAAAGCCGTGTCTCCGAACGGCCAACCGGGCGGGCACACTGTGTCTTTGTTATGCAGCAATTCAACAAAGGCTAAGTTCTGAAGCTTGCCGTTCTGTCCGGCGCGCTGCTAAAACAGATACGATCTTTCACTATCGAACCAGGTGGCTCAGTGTAAAAAAAGACAACCTGAGTGTCAGCGTTCTACTTACCCAGTGGTGGAACTGCTTCAGGGGCTCCAAAGTTTTCCTAAACCACACCAGGATAATGCTGGAATGATACCGTCAAAGACGCCACGGCCTATTCCCGTCTTTGTCCTAGTTCAACTGACTTAGTCTCTAATGAGCACCATATCGACGGGATATTAAAATCAACTCAATCTTACATGCATGTCTGAAAGATCAAACTCTACTGACGATCCACAGCGGTACGAAATACTTCGAAATTTACTCGCTGACGGCTAATTCCTTGACATCAGCTGCATTAGGTATAGATCTACAACCCACTCAAGTATTACAAGCTTAGGCAGGCATACGTCGATAGTAATGCTAGTCTCGATTCCTCGTTGTCTCATTTTCCCTCTTGTAGGAATCCAAATAATGTTTTGATCTCTAAGTGAGAAATTTCGTGAACTGCGATATGTGTGACATGTGTAAGTTTGCGTACGTCCGGGAAGCGTGCACAGATAGATGAAGCCGGTAAGGCGACCAATCGCCATGACCGGAAAATCGGGCTTCGAACCTCGGTCCGGCACATCATTATTGGGTAGTAGATCTGTACCCAATAAAACTGATGGCAAGGAATTCGCAGTCAGCGAATAAACTTCGATGTACCGGGTGGTATTATTACAGTGCAGCTACTCACAAAGGTCCAATGTGGGCTCTTAATTATCGCATGGCAGCGAAACCTGGTAAAAAAAAAAAGCACTCCGTCTTCAGGCCACGAGTAGCCTACCGGGACCATCCGACCGCCGTGTCATCCTCCGAGGAGGATGTGGATAGGAGGGGCGTGGGGTCAGCACACCGCTCTCCCGGTCGTTGTGATGGTATTCTTGACCGAATCCGCTACTATTCGGTCGAGTAACTCCTCAATTGGCATCACGAGGCTGAGTGCACCCCGAAAAATGGCAACAGCGCATGGCGGCTTGGATGGTCACCCATCCAAGTGCCAACCACGCCCGACAGCGCTTAACTTCGGTGATCCCACGGGAACCGGTGTATCCACTGCGGCAAGGCCGTTGCCAATAGCGAAACCTGGTAGATATGGTAATGCAAAACCTGGTAGATATGGTAATGCGTTACTGCAGAACCGATCTACGCTGGAAAAAAAATTAGTTCCAATTTTGGCCACCAGGTGCAAATCTCACGCTGTGAATGCAAGAAAGACGAATAGAAATGTTTCCATATTTAATGGATTAAGAACGGGACGTAGGCAGAAAAGATCACACACTTGAGAAAGGCATAATGCTGATTTTATTGTTAACGGCCGCTTACACAATTTGCTCAACATGAACACTGGAGACGTCGATAAGATGCTGTACAGTACCAGATTTGCTCCTGGGCCCAAAATCGTAACAAATTTTTTCAAGCGCGAATCGATTCCGCATTAACGTGTTAGCATATCTACCAAATTTCGATACCACACGATAATTACAGCCGACACTGGACCTCTGTCAGTAGCTGCACTTTACTTACACAGTACAACCTTTCTTATCCTACAGCGCCGCCTACATCCAGTTTGAAAGTGACATAATGTATAGCAAAGCAACAACCCGACGAGCCTTAAGTAAGTCCACTGTTAATGCCTTTCTCCACTTTTAGACAGATGATCTAGTGTACCATCTCTAATGAGTTCGGTATCGACAGAGCATTACTGCTATGAAAAAGGTTTCTGCTATATTTATGTTAATATGCATGGCACGCTTTTGCAGAATTCAGGGCATATAGAGGACCCCTTCCACAATTTCGGAAGCAAACAGCTTTCGATGTGACATTAAAGTCTAATCTTCCTATTCTCCAGAGTCGAAGTGTGGATACGAGTGGGTGGGGCGGCTCGTCGTTGGGCTGACTGGTTCTTGTGTTTCCCATGTTGCAGCCACTTCGTGACTACGAATGGCTCACTACAGAGACAAGATATACGAGGTGCATTCAAGTTCTAAGGCCTCCGATTTTTTTTCTCTGGACTGGAAAGAGATAGAAACATGCGCATTGTTTTCAAATGAGGCCGCGATCATTGTCAATACGTCCCAGAGATGGCAGCACCGTACGGCAGATGGAATTTTACCGCCAGCGGCGAGAATGAGAACTGTTTTAACCCTGCTGTTCTGTTCACTTTTACTTGACATATATACTGTTCGGGTCAATATGACCCGACATATCAAAATGCTTTAGAAACATAAATTTTGGTACAGTTTTAGCTATCGACATTGTTGTTCTATTCCAGTACCTTGTTAGTAATAATAATAATAATAATAATAATAATAATAATGGTAATAATAATAATAATAACAATGCATACAACTTTATTGAGGGATATTTTTCATTTAAATATGCACATAAATTTGAAACAACAGACAGTTTCCATTACAGGCATTCAACTTAGAAAGCACTACAGTTTTTCCATACTTCTATTCTTATTGTTGACAGTTTAGACGTAAGTATTGACATTTTCTAACAACAGACAGTTGTCATTACAGATATTCATCTTAGAGCACACTACAGTACAGAACACACTACAGTTTTTTTATTACATTCCAACATAGAAAGCACTACAACTTTAGAATCCTCTCTTCTTACTGATTGTAGTTTAGGCACAAGTATTCACATAAATTTGAAACAACAGAATTTTCAATACAATCATCTTATAAAATACTACAGTTCTTTTCTTACTGCTTGCACTGTGGACACAAGTAGGTTACATGTTTCTTGCAAATATGTTTACTACATTTTCCACACACCATGTTTGTTTTATTGTCATTACTTGATGGACAGAACTTACAGCGTGCACGTTTTGTAGATTTTCTTGTTGTTACCGATTCTGACACACCACCCACATCATTCGGGTTTTGGATGCTTGTGACCATTCTCAAAGAATCTTCTGTTCTTGGGAAATGCGTTCTTGATGCAATATGTTCTTTTATCAGTGACTTTCCAAGTTCCTCCAAGAATATTCTCCTTCTAGTCAATTTGCTTGCATTCCAATTAGGGTCAACCGAAATCCACAAAACGTATGCATTATAAGCAGAAACATCAAGAATATTGTAGAAAACTATCATTGGCCACCTATTACTTTTTCGTTTGCATGTATATGTACCTAATAACTGATCAAGCGTGTCTACAGCACCTTTGGTTGAATTATAGTCCAAAATCATTTTTGGCTTCTTATCAGCCCTGTCACTGATTTCCGCATCATGGTGGAGAGTGCTCATAAGTACAACATTCTTGTGTCTCTTAGGAATATAATTAACCACAGTAGTGTCATTTGTGAAGTAAAATGAAGAGCTGTGTACCTCCTTGTTGGTCATTTTGTGTGGAAGCTCCGGCTTATTTTTCCGTATAGTTCCCAACATAGTCAATTTCCTTTTCAGAAGCAGCTGCCCCAAATTGTACGACGTAAAAAAGTTGTCACACGTGATATTCTGACCACGTAACTCAGAAGTGAGATCAGATACCACCCTCATTCCCTGATTTCTTTCTGGTGCCGCTCCACTCACCTTTCCTGTATAAATTTGGGCTTTCAGTACGTATGAAGTTTTGCTGTCACACATGGTCCATATTTTGATCCCATATTTTGCCGGTTTACTTGGGATATACTGCTTGAATGGACAGCGACCTCTAAATGCTACTAACTGCTCGTCAACAGTAACATTTTCTCCTGGATTATACAGTTTAGGAAGGACCTCTACCCACTTCTCCCAAATACTACGAATTGCGGCAAGTTTGTCAGTACGTCGTCTTTCCTCTCTAGTAGATTTCTTGTCAAATCGCAGGACACGTGATATCTTACAGAATGTTTCATGAGACATGGTTGCTCGAAATATGTTTCGCCCAGTATCTTTATCCCACAAACTTTTTGTAGACTCCCCATGAGATCGATATACACCCGCTAGGAGTAAGAGTCCTAAGTATGCATGGAAAACAGAACCATCAATATCTGTCCACTGTTCACCATAAACTCGCTGCCCTTCAATATTTGTCATCTCTATTATTTCATTTTGAAGCGCTGTGTGAAATACTGCTTCAAATGAACATTTTACATCAGATATTCTGCTGACTGCATACCTGGTAACTCCTGGGGTACTCTTGATGATGTTCGAAGCTGGTAGGCGACCATGTTGTGCTGGTGGATGCAACTGCCATTCTATATTCCCATTTTTAGAAAGAAAAGTCTCTACACTATTTTGTATGGGCTGTGGACTGTCGTAACTGTCATCGGAACACTCGCTTTCAGATGCATTGCTGATGTGATCTTCAAACTCAGAAAGTGATCCTTCATCTGGTGAGGCATTTACTATTTCTTCCAACTCACGATCATTCAATGGTCTCATCGCCATGGTGTCACAAGTCAAACTGGGCAGAAACAAAGCATTCCAATTATTGAGAACTGCCAATTATTATTTCCTGGGGAAAGCAACAAACAAGCCCATTGTTGTGAACGCATGGAGCTTTAGGTGATTGTTGAGAGTAAGTTGGAATGATGCAGTCACTATTCCCACACAACACAACAAAAATAATTTTCGCCATTTCCAGATTTTAGAAATAAATACGAGTTACACTAAACATATTTGTGTCGGGTCATTATGACCCGAACATTACATATGCAACTATTACAGTTGAAGCCCAAACTTCTTAAACTTTTTTAAAACCTTTTAAAACACATGCTGCTCATCCATTTTCAGACAAAGTCACAAAGTTTCATAAATATATATTGGTATTTACATAATGTAAAATAACGTTCATATTCGTTTCGGGTCATATAGACCCGAACAGAACAGCAGGGTTAAATACTTAAAATGGCGACGTTTTCCTTACTTGAACAGCGTGGAATCATTCGTTTTCTGAATTTGCGTGGTGTGAAACCAATTGAAATTCATCGACAGTTGAAGGAGACGTGGTGATGGAGTTATGGATGTGTCGAAAGTGCGTTTGTGGGTGCGACAGTTTAATGAAGGCAGAACATCGTGTGACAACAAACCGAAACAACCTCGGGCTCGCACAAGCCCGTCTGACGACATGATCGAGAAAGTGGAGAGAATTGTTTTGGGGGGTCATCCAGGTGGGTGCCACGAATGCTGACGGACGACCACATGGCGGCCCGTGTGGCATGTTGCCAAGCAATGTTGACGTGCAACGACAGCATGAATGGGACTTTCTTTTCGTCAGTTGTGACAATGGATGAGACGTGGATGCCATTTTTCAATCCAGAAACAAAGCGCCAGTTAGCTCAATGGAAGCACACAGATTCACCGCCACCAAAAAAATTTCGGGTAACCGCCAGTGCTGAAAAAATGATGGTGTCCATGTTCTGGGACAGCGAGGGCGTAATCCTTACCCACTGCGTTCCAAAGGGCACTACGGTAATAGGTGCATCCTACGAAAATGTTTTGAAGAACAAATTCCTTCCTGCACTGCAACAAAAACGTCCGGGAAGGGCTGCGCGTGCGCTGTTTCACAAAGACAACGCACCCGCACATCGAGCTAACGTCCGCGACAGTTTCTTCGTGATAACAACTTTCAAGTGATTCCTCATGCTCCCTACTCACCTGACCTGGCTCCTAGTGACTTTTGGCTTTTTCCAACAATGAAAGACACTCTCCGTGGCCGCACATTCACCAGCCGTGCTGCTATTGCCTCAGCGATTTTCCAGTGGTCAAAACAGACTCCTAAAGAAGCCTTCGCCGCTGCCATGGAATCATGGCGTCAGCGTTGTGAAAAATGTGTACGTCTGCAGGGCGATTACGTCGAGAAGTAACGCCAGTTTCATCGATTTCGGATGAGTAGTTAATTAGAAAAAAAATCGGAGGCCTTAGAACTTGAATGCACCTCTTAGGTGCCGCTTATCTAAAACTGACATCTTACGTAAAAAGTCTTCAACTAGAAATTTCCACTGAGTGTTTTACGAAATTTTGGGCATAATTCGTAACTGTCGTTTTCAAGTATAAAAAGAAGAGATGTTTCTGCGGTAATTATTTCAGATACTTGTTGCAAGTGTTCAGATACCGGTTATGATTTAATATCGTAACAGGCTTTTCTGGAGAGAGCTATCGTATTACAGCTGTTACTTATTGCGGACTTCTTAAGATGGTGTGCTTCTAACACCCTTCACACAAAAAATCAAACGAGCCCTGGCGAAAGTCCGCAGCTCGTGGTCGTGCGGTAGCGTTCTCGCTTGCCGCGCTCGGGTTCCCGGGTTCGATTCCCGGCGGGGTCAGGGATTTTCTCTGCCTCGTGATGACTGGGTGTTGTGTGATGTCCTTAGGTTAGTTAGGTTTAAGTAGTTCTAAGTTCTAGGGGACTGATGACCATAGATGTTAAGTCCCATAGTGCTCAGAGCCAACCTGGCGAAAGTTTAGGAATCCATTCCTTGTGTGCTGAGCCAAGGGCCCCGCAGGCAAAAAATATAGGGACAGAGATCAGAAAAGAGGTTTTACTGCCTTTCATGACCGCTTTGTCAAAATGGAACTACTCATGAACCCGTGACACGGTTGTTCGTGCGGTAATCCACGTGAATGTGCGAAAGTCACAAATAAAATATGGGATACAAATTTTACAGAAGAGTTATTTATCTTACAATTAAAGTTTCTTCAAATGGTTGGTTCAAATGGCTCTGAGCACTATAGGACTCAACATCTTAGGTCATAAGTCCCCTAGAACTTAGAACTACTTAAACCTAACCAACCTAAGGACATCACACACACCCATGCCCGAGGCAGGATTCGAACCGGCGACCGTAGCAGTCGCGCGGTTCCGGACTGCGCGCCTAGAACCGGGAGACCACCGCGGCCGGCAAAGTTTCTTCCTCACGTCCTTAGCTGTACTGTTACTGAAGACTAAATTTGAGACAGCTGCAGCATCGTGAGAGAACTCCTGTTGCCAGGACCAATGGAATAGTTGGGGGCGTCATGCTACGGCAATGTCGTCACAGCTTGGACTCATAACCAGTTGTGTCCCGACTTCCAATCACCTCGTTGTTAAATTACGCTGTCACGAAATACTTAACACAATTTTGGACCCACTCAGTAGCACTCGCCGGGCAGAAGTTGTGCCACTGAGTGTTCTACACGTAGCTGTGCGCGGTTCTAAGCCGACAGCAACTTCAGTATTGAACAACAGTTAGTTAGGAAAGTGCGTCCTGCTTTTATTTTAACGCGACACGGATGTGGTGTATGCGTGTACTTACAAATGGGAGATTTGGTTTGACGTCGGTGGAGATGGTCTTCGCTACTGTTTAGAAGCGTGTGGACATTACTGGTATGCTGGGCGCATTCCAAAAAATTGTGCCTGATAGTCGGTTGGAGATCATTTAAGGATCACCAAAACCAACTGAGGCTATTTCTTCGACCACGACCCAAAAACTTCGGTAATTTACGTTATACGCAACTGTTTCGTCTAAAAACGTTTGCGTATGTATCCTGTAATTAATTTTTTTTTTACCTCCACGTAGCCCTACTTTTGAATTCGTGATTTATTGCAACTACCAAAAAACAAAGTTTCACGATTTTATAACGACCCTTTAAAATTATGCATCACGTGTGAGGATGGCGCTTATTGTTTAACATCTATGAAAGAACTGACGACAAAACCTGGTTTTGAAGCCGTAGTTCGAAAACAGAAAATTTCATTCAGCAACGCTGCTGCAAAACGTTTCCGAGGACACGATGCGCGACAATTGGTGCGACAGGCATTTTGCAGACGAAGGACGATCTTCTACAAACCTGCGATGTGGCAGCTCGCCAAGTGAAACGGTTCACAAGTGGCTACAAAGCGACGGGCCTTTGTAATCCCGACACAGTGCGCAGATTTCGCCGCAAATGGAGTAGTGGCGCGTGCAATGCGAGCAATCGACTCTCAACAGAGCGGGCCCAGAGACGAACGCGGAACCGGAACACGTGCGCAGTATCGATCGCGAGGTCGACAGCCTCCGGCTCCGGACTGGTCGACCCAGGCGGACAGGCAGCAGCAGCAGCAGCAGCAGCAGCGGCCGTCGTCCCCGGGCGGTCCTGGCGGCCGTAGAAGCGGTGCGCGCCGAGATCACGTCACGGAGCCAATGGCATCCGTAATATTAAGATTTGCATCAGCTAGGGTTGAATTTTGGAGATAATAATGTAAAAAACTGGACCAACGTCTCCTATTGCCATCCATCAACGACTTATGGCATCATATTTTTGGGTACCCGTCGCTGAGGAAGAAAAGTGTGTGTTGCACAAAAGCATGAAGTTTATTGTCAGCACTCATCACAATTCGAAAACAACAAGTAAGATTCATAAATATTAAACTAGAAGAACGAATGCTTTAAAATATCCTTCAGCCTAGCTTAATTGGGACACAGGAAGGAGTGAAGTATTCAGCCATAAAATAATTTACGATGCAAAAGACGTTTAAAATTGCCATGTCTGTTAGTGCAGGCGAATGAATAGTCCCGTACACACAAAGCATCAGATTTTAACTGGAAAAGAAGTGCCATACGCCAAAATGCAAGACATTCAAGTAAGAATGAACAGTGGAAGTAATGGCTAGAACAGTTTAATCTGTTTCTCACCGGTATTAGCACATTTCGACGACCTTACCGACGCTTCACACTCCCTATGAGAAGGAAACGACGCGCACAGCATGTCACGGCAGAGTATACGGTGGAATTCGTATTGTTCCTGAATAAAGCAGCTGCATGTAACTTGGCGACGCAGCCCAATGACCTCTTCGTTCAAAGTGAAACATAGTCTAACAATATCACTTGCACATTTGCACTCCGTGATTTCAAATAATATTAACGTCCACCTTTGCACCAATGACACGCTGACTGAGCCGTTTCCAAACCTCTGACTACATACACATGCTGACAGTTCCAGGCGTTTGGAAATCTTGTGAACTGTGGCTATGCTTCAAACCAATTATACTGCCAGAGATGACGAGGTGTAGGGTCACAGAGAGAAGAATAATTAAATTTGGATACTCTAGTGAAATATCACATTCGACACGTTCCTGCATACATAAAGCTTCCACACTCTGTGATCGCCCGTCTGTAAGAATTGTCTCCAACTCTGCATAAGAGGAATATCGCTAGAGTAGTGCTTTGTGACCTCTGCGACTGGGAAACGAATCTCCGTCATTGGCGTAATTGGTCGTACTGATTGCGTGAGGATGCACCAACTGTAATGTCCACTTATTCCTTTCAGGGATGAGGCTAAACGATGTTTGGTCAAACAAGGGCCTCCGACGATCTCCTGGCATGTGTTAACATCGCTCACAATCATTGTTTCCGACATCCATCACGTATTTGTTGATGTTAAAGTATGGCTGCGCTTCACACGTCCTGCTCTGGAACGCTGCTGGAGTCACAGGTACGCCCCATATACCGTCCTGGATAGTCAGTCGTCAAATAAGGACAGCAAGACAGATGGTTCTCCGTAAAAGCAGCTATTACAGTTCGCATTCCGCGTCCACGATTGGCAAGTGAGCACTGATCGTCTGTTGGAGGGCATTACAAGCACTTGTCATTGTTGTCTTCATAACTGCCACTGCAATCCAAATATACATCACGTTTGGATTTTGTAACGAAATGTAAAGCAGGACTACCGTCTAGTCCTCCTTTCAACTCGCCACAATCCTGGTACACTGAGATGACAAAATTCATGGGATAGCGAAATGCGCATATACACAGTACTCAGGTTTCACGTGAAAAGGTTTCCGAGGTGATTATGGCCGCAGACGGGAATTAACAGACTTTAAACGCCGAATGGTAGTCGGAGCTAGACGCATGGGACATTCCACTTCGGAAATCGTTAGGGAATTCAATATTCGGAGATTCAAGTGTTAAGTGTGTGCCGATAATACCAAATCTCAGGAATTACCCCCTTCACTGAACAACCAGAGCAGGCATTTGTGTACAGTTGTGAGTGTTAAGAGACAAGCAACACTCGTGAAATAACCGCAGAAATTAAAATGGGACGTTCGAAGAACCTAACCATTAGGACAATGCCGCGAAATGTTGCGTTCATGGGCTATGGCAGCAAACGACTTTGCTAGTAGCACAACATAGCCTGTACCACTGTGCGAGCTAGCTGTGGCTCTATAATGGTATGGGGTGTATTTACATGGAATGGACGGTGTCCTCTGGTCCAACTAAACCCATCATTGACTGGAAATGATCCAGTTCGGCTACTTGGAGATCATTGCCAGCCATTCGAGAACTTCATGTTCCCAAACAACACAATGCTACCACGTCGTTGGGCCAAAATTGTTCGCCACTGGTTTGAAGAACATTCTGGACACTTCGAGCAAATGATTTGGTCACCCACATCGCCCGAAATGAATCCCATCGAACATTTATGTGATCTAATCGAGGGATCAGTTGGTGCGCAAAATTCTGCAGCGGAGACACTTTCGGAATTAAGGGTGGCTGAGGGAGCTGCATGGCTCAATATATCTGTAGGGGACTACGAACGATTTTTTGAGTCCACGCCACGTCGAGATAGTGCAATATGCCGGGCAAAAAGAGGTCCGACACGATATTAGGAGGTATCCCGTGACTTCTGTCGCCTCAGTTTATGCTTTTAGACAATGATGTCACGCATGCTTCTCCTCCTCTACTGCGGCTATTAATTGTTAACCGAGCTCCCACAGAACGTTATCTCCGCTCTTCAGCCACGCTTCGAAGGTGCGGCAGCTGAGCTGGCAGCCCCACTACGCGGCCGTGGAAACGGGGCTGCAGCGTCCTCTCGCCAGCGGAGCTTCCCAGGGGTCCTGACTGGCGTTTCCTTCCATTATTCCCCAAGGCGGCCCGCCGTTAAGTGCTGCTGGGGACGAAAATATACCGCAGGGGCGCGTACAACGACCCGGGCCGGCGGACCACAAGAAACAAAAAATATTACCAACTCGCGACGTGTCGTACGAGTGTACGGCTCTAGAAAGCGTGACAAAAACGCTTAGGTCCGGAGAGTCGTACGTCCTCGGAACTCGCAGGGAGTGTCCCTGTGACAATCCGGAGTGCCGTTCTAAGGGACTTTAACAAAGACGCATCACGCGGCTGCGTGTTCTGTCAGCTCTCTCTAATTACAGCGACAAACAAGTCTCAGTAGATACCTGAGATGCAGATTACTCTTTATCTGTAGGTTTTCATGTTAATTTCTAATCTGAAAACCGTTGTGCCCTGTTACGTCAGGCTAACCCATGTGAGAGAGTCGCGAAAATACTGGAAGAAGTTAAGCGAAGGGAGTCTAGGATATACTACAATCTCGTACAGATCGCGAAAAAAAGATTAGACTAGTTACAACGCGCACGGAGGGGTTAAGGCAATCATTCTTCTCGTGTTCCATACATGTATGGAACGAAAAGAAGATCTAATGACTGGCACAATGGGAAGCAATCTTTCCCATAAACTGCATAGTGGTTTGCAGGTTACGGGTGTCCATGTTCTGACTAAATTGACGAAATAGTTTTTCACTATTTTTCATACAATGTTGTACTTTTTGTGATTTGTGACAAGACTTACAGTTTACAGGCAGTTCGTACCCTGCCTGGAACTATGATGAACCAGTTCTTTTCACACAATTTTTCTATAAGTCGAAATACACTGACGGAAAAAAAATCGCATCACCAAGGAGGATTTGTGGGGCATAAATGGAAGTTGGTAGGCGTGTTCCTACAACTGAAAGACGATGTCTATTCAAATTTCGCGCTAGTCGCATAAGAGTGGAGCTAGTAGCACGACTGTGAGGGTGCAAATCAGCTTTGCTTTCAATACACGCTGTAACGCTCATGAGCGTTATTTACCGTTGGGTTTGGACGTGGTTAGTTGACGTTAGCCAAGAATGCCTTCAAGGAGAGATAGACGCCACTGTCGAAACCTCACAAAGTTTGAGCGAAGTCGTTTAATAGGACTACGAGAAGCTGGATGTTCCTTGCGCGATACCTAAGAAAGACATGACGCGAATGTAGCCACTGTACAGCGGTGATCACACAAGAATGTACGGTCGCATGAAGACCGGGCTCCGATCGACCACGTGCCACTAACGTGTTCGTCGTATGGCTCTGGCGCATCGTACAGCATCTGCAGCAGAAATTTGAGCAGCAGTTGGCAAGGCAGTGACACAATGACCTGTTACAAATCGTTTACTTCAAGGACAATTCCGAGCCAGATGCCGTGCAGCATGCTTTCCACTGACTCCGAACCGTCATTTTCAAATTCAGTGGTGTCAAGCGAGAGCTCGTTGTAGGGCAGGATGGATGTCTGTTGTGTTTTCTGGTGAAAGCCGGTGCAGTAGCCACCAGAAAAATAGCGGGAGGCGCACATCGGCACGGCGCGTCACGGACAGTAGTTGCCGCAAGTAAAGTCCCGTCCACTAGAGGGCACACGAGAATTCGGCCGCGCCCTCTGCCGGCGGAACAACAACTCAGGCAGCACGGGCCGTGTCCAGTCAGTTCACATCGGGCATGCCTAGCAGAGTTCCCGGTCTACACTAGGTGAAGTGCGACGGAAAATGTGAATCGTGTTACTACCGCCGGTTCTGCCTCGGTGCCACTGACGGCCATGTGTTGGGTAGGAGGAGGTCAGTGGAGGGCCTGCAACCAACCCGACTGCGCGCTAGACGCACTGGACCTACACCTGGAGTTATCGTCTGGGATGCGATTTAGTATGACAGCTGGAGCACTCTCGTCGTTATCCCACACCCGCTGATTGCCAGTTTGTACCTCGATCTGGTGATCAACTTGTGTTGCGACTCATGAACAGCATTCCAAGGGGTGTTTTCCAACTGGATAACGTTTGCCCAAACACCGCTATTGTAAACCAACATCCTCTACACGAGTATCGACACGTTGCTCTGTCATACTCTTAACCCCAGAACTGTCTCCAACCCAACACATATGCGACGTCATCAGACAACTACGGCGTCATCCAGAACCATCATTAACCGTACCTGTATTGACCGACCAAGTGCAAAAGGCACAAAAC
Source organism: Schistocerca americana (assembly GCF_021461395.2). Taxonomy (NCBI): domain Eukaryota; kingdom Metazoa; phylum Arthropoda; class Insecta; order Orthoptera; family Acrididae; genus Schistocerca; species Schistocerca americana. Next base: position 876,941,980 of record NC_060119.1, read on the forward strand.
TCCATCCTAAAAACTGACATCCGTAACCTGCACAACACAATGCGTGCACGTTAGCGTGCTTCCATTCAAAATTCTGGCGGTACGCCGGTTGTTGATGTACCACCATTTCACCTTTACAATTGTTTCTCTCCTGCTTACATTAACCTGTGCTCTTGCATGTTAATCACTTAAATATGTCACCTAGCCAAATGTATTCCCAACAATACTCTACATTAATTACTTTTTGGAGTTCCGATTTTTTCCGGTAATGTATTTTCAGTTTTCATGTATATTTCTTTCTTTTTGTGACAGCAAATACTGTGGTGTCAAGATGCTGAAGAAATTCACAACATACATTTTGTTTAGGGTGCAGCTACTTAACAAACTAATGTCACTGGAAGACTTTTACACCATATCTAAGGAAAGGATATGAATCGTAATTTGATTCCACGGTGGAAAAGCGATATAGTATATTTGTTGGACATCTGCGCGCTAACTGCACGGTTGTGTACGGAAACAAGGCACCGAGGAACAATCATTGAGCATGCACAGGTCACATGATATAATGTGCGGAATGCAACCACACTACAAACTTATTTCGATTTGACAAATGTCATAAAATTCTCTTCAAACAATCGTACATCTGGAAAGTACCTACACGTTCCTTCGGTTTCCAAACGAATTCTACATGATGGTATCACATGTCCAATACCAGCAGCGCCTTCAAAATGCTTTGTGGAAAAACTTAATGAACACTCCCTCAAACAACCCGGACCTCGATTAGCAACTCTCAGAAGATATTCGTCTGATAAATGAAGCTTCCCTTCGCTTCCTACTGGCCGTGGCATATATATCAGTGCTGTACGTAGTAATAAATACTCTAATTAAACTAACAACTGTCAGCTGACCCAACGTTAAACTTATATAAAAGGATATAGCAGTATACATCACGCACGGTGGACGACAAAGACAAGTGCTTTGTACAAAATGAATCAGCATGATTTAGTTGTAATACGAGAAAGTGTGTTGGATGTCAAGATATGTGCCGAAATACAGGGTGAACATTAATATACCCCACAACCCCAGCGACTGATTCCTGACTGTAACTGGAGGAAAACAGGTCCTATGAACACATGCGGAAATGGACGGTGTGCATGCAATGACAACAAACCGTCCCGGAACACAGCACAGACCTGCATCCCGTTAACGACACAACAGATGTTCTGATTGGTCTCCATGGGATTGCAGGTGATAGGCCTAGTAGCGACTGTCACGCACGATACACATAATAGTACTTGCCTGGAGCTTGTACGAGGGTTAGTCTTAACATCCTGTAGAACCCGGCCCTCCATGTCTGGTGTATGCACAGTCCGCCGCCTCACGGCACGTTCGCTTGTCTAAGAGGACCCACGATTACACTCACGCCCAAAAAAGGTTCGAATTCTTGTGTGATGGGGCCTCTCGATCGTTTCCATCTGCTTGGACATACACAAACACTACATCGGCTTGTTCGCGACATGAATACCGCACCATTCTGCTCCTTACGCTGCGTCAATCATACAGCCTGCAACACACAAGGAACAAACGCTACGTGGCGAATCCGTCCCCGCGGTTTGTCGGTTTTGTTCACGTTCAACCTATACATCCGCCACTCGTCTATTAGTATTATCGGCGCGACATAATGCCACCGTCGCCGCAGGAATGACACACATTATTTTTTCAACAGATTACGATTTGCCTTGCAGATTTAAATAACGCATGCCCACACCGCATTGCTATTTGTTTCTTCTTGTTACAGACAACCCTTGCGTTAATTTTAGTCATGCATTAATACTGAGACGACACTACTTACGGGAAGTGCAGCCGGAACAAGTCTCTCACCTGAAACATACAGAAAAAAAAATTTAATTGATGTTACTGATACTAAACAAATCAAAAAGCAGTCACAAACACATTACACGTTATTGTATTCCTACTGGACAATCTCAACTCCGCGGCCTTTAAGGATTGTTGACGAAGAACGCAACCAGTCACAAATACTTCTGAAGAACTTCAATACCGTTAATGTCAGTAATGCATTCGCCAACAGTACCTCCTGCACTTTAGTGGCGCAAAATACCCTGCTATTCTTCTGCAGTGCACGAGCGGATCTCATGCCGCTGACGAAACCCTTAATGCAGTTCTTAAGTTAACCATCTGATAATGGGCATGGTAGTCCGAAACCAATAATGGCACAAAATTTTTTTTAAAAGTATTTATGGCCGATTGCGTTTTTAACCAACAACACATGATACGACACATCTTAAAATAACGGTCTACTGTGCAGTCGCTCGTATGCTTATTATAAACAAAGAATATTTATACGATATTGCAGGGCCTGTGTTGTTAGGAACTATGCAATGTTCCTTCGGCTGTGCTTGCATATCCGAAGGAGCTGGCGCTGCTGCGGCTACAGTTGCTATGAAAGACATGAAATGTATCCGCAGTTGCGAAAATGAAAAAGCAACCATCAGCTGCATAACGGAACGACGACACTGAAAATTTATGCCTGACCAAGACTCGAACCTGGATTTCCCGTTTTACGCGAGCGATCGCCTTAACAGCTTCGTCTATCAGTGCACAACACACGGCCAGACGCAAACTTCCACATGTCGTCGTTCCTGTGTCACGAACTGTACTCTTACGCACTTTATGTAATTCCTGTACAGGGGGCCGGCCGGTGTGGCCGAGCGGTTCTAGGCGCTTCAGTCTGGAAACGCGCGACCGCTACGTCGCAGGTCCGAATCCTGCTTCGGGCATAGATGTGTGTGATGCCCTTAGGTTAGTTAGGTTTAACTAGTTCTAACTTCTAGGGGACTGATGACCTCAGATGTTAAGTCCCATAGTACTCAGAGCCATTTGAACCAGTACAGGAGAGGAAATTTTAATTTAAGTCGCTGCCTGGTATCGGCGGGTAAACACGATACTACAGCGCCTGTGCTGTCAAGAAGAGCGATGCAAAGTTCTCTAGGACATGCATCATTCTCAGTTATATCTCTAGCCCCATCATTTGCATTGTGTCTGTGCCTTACAGAACTTGCCCTGACCTCCGTATATGCCAACGTGCAGTGTTACGACAAACAAGTGCTGCAGTCAATGGCAGAGTGATGAAAGCAGACCGAAGAAACAAACACATCAGCGCCGGCAAAGTGGGGGTCGTGGAGCAGCTAGCTGCATTCTACGCCTTTGGCAGCAGAGACGCAGGCGTGCGTCCCTTCTGTCTCAAAATGATTTGCACGCCTCTCTGCAGAGATGCATCACAAACACCTCTCCACTCTCTTTTGTCCCGATATAAGGCAGGGTGAAACGGTAGGTCTGAATGCGACTGTTGTCTGCTACTTAGCTATTTTATTCTTTCTGCCTCCTCCCTCCCGCCCACTCTCACTCAATGCCCAATAACTGATAATGTCCTTTCTCGCAAGTGTTAAGGTGATGTAGGATGTAGGTAAAGGTGCGGCATTTAACGAAGCCGTCGACAGGTGAATTAAGTTTTACTTCGTCCACATGTGACCGGTGGCCATTTAACACAGATCGTCGAATAACGATGCTACTTGTGAGGGTTGAAATCTCTAAACAAATACGACACCGCGCTTCTACTTAAATTTCCACTATCACCATTAACAACCACCGTAGAACTGCGGGAGTATTCAACAGAGACGCAATGGACTCTCACCACCCTACGTTAACTGAGCTGCACCTTCAAGTCTCCGAGTAAGTCGTTCTAATACTCAGTTTCCCTCTCTCTCTCCTCTCGAGCCGCCGGCCGGTGTGGCCGTGCGGTTAAAGGCGCTTCAGTCTGGAACCGCGTGACCTCTACGGTCGCAGGTTCGAATCCTGCCTCGGGCATGGATGTGTGTGATGTCCTTAGGTTAGTTAGGTTTAATTAGTTCTAAGTTCTAGGCGACTGATGACCTCAGAAGTTAAGTCGCATAGTGCTCAGAGCCATTTGAACCAACCTCTCGAGCCCAACAACTGGATACTTCGTTTGCCCACATAACCTCTAAGCACAACGTACCGATCAAATCCTCGCACCTGCTCCTGCTCCTACCGATGCAAGATTATAGCTTTGTGTCAACTGTTCAGCGACGTACGCGACTATTTTCAAAATTAATTTTCATATAGTCTGAACCAAACTGTACAATCAGTATCTACCTTCCCCCATCACCACTATTCCCACTAATCAAAGATCGTGATGCCATCTAATCAGATAATTTACCCGGAAGCGATGCCGTCGTTTATATGGGAGGGGCGCAGCAAGTGTGGATCCAGGAAGAACCATACCGGGAGCAGACGACGGGTACAATGGGGAGGCGTAGGAATGCGCATGCGCCGTCTCCTCAGGGTCGATGACCCCGCTGCGCAACGGGACATCCCGGCGCTGCCCGGCGCCGCCGACACTTCCATGGCGCGGGCGGTGCTCATAATAATACAGTTCACGGCGTTCCGGGTCACTGATGTGCCTACACAGCACCCAACCACTTCGGCGTTATCAAAACATTTACGCGCCCTGCCGCGTCACCCTTAAGGGGGCGTCATTCATTCTCGACATTCACTATGCGTGGAATCCAAATTTTTCCGGACCCCCAAATGTTTAAGCGCGGTCCAACAGGGCTTCAATCATCGTCTGCTTCCACTATATGCTATATTCCCACCGCTATTCTAGACATTACGTGATAAAATGTTTTACCGTACCGTATATCTGGACACCTATTACAAGACATTAATATGAAGCGTGTCCACTATTCACCTTTGTGACGGCTTGAACTCTATCCGGGTCGCTATCAGTGAGGCGTCTGAACGTCTGCAGGAGAATGGCAGCCCGTTCTTTCTCAAGAGCTGAAACCACAGACGGTAGTGATGTTGGATGCAGGTGTCTGGAACGAAGTCGATGTTGTAATTCATCCCAAAGGTATTCCACTGGGTTGAGGTCGGGACTCCGGGCAGGCCAGTCCATTTCAGGAATGTTGTTGTCCACAAACCACTGCGTCACAGATGCTGCTTTGCGACAGAGTCCACTACATGCTGATATAAACAATCAACCTCTTCTCCGAACTGTTCCTCTACTGTACGCAGTACACAATACTGTAAAACGTGTTCATATCCTTCCGCATTTGGAGTTGTCTTACGCGCAATAACGGAACCACATCCTAACCACGAGAAACAACCCAATACCGCAACACCACCTCCTCCGTATTTCACTGTTGGCACTTCACATGATGGCAGGGATTCTCCAAGGCTAAAGTCTTTCATCGAACCGTCACACGGTATAGCGCGACTTATCACTCCGAGTCACTCCTATCCACATATCCTCTGTCCAACATCTCTTTACAGAGCCTCAAGCTACGCTTAGCGTAGGCTACAGAAATTTGTGGCTTACGAGGAACTGCGCGACCATTTTACACCATTTTTTTTAACTCCCAATGTAGTCAGTCAATGTGCTAGGTGGACTGCCGGTAGCACTTAGGAACTCACGCATAATTCCTTCCGATAATTTCATGCAACTTTTTTTTCAACGACTGCCCTCCCCCCCCCCCCCTCCCTCCATCCACAATGTTCGACGGTCCTCGTCCGGCAGTAGATGAGGGCTGCCGGGTCTCGGTTTAAGTGTAGTTGTTCCTTCACGTTTCCATTTCAAAACACATCACCAACCGTCGATTTGGGCGGCTTTAGAGGGGTTGAACTGTCCCCACTGGATTTGTTACTCAGGTGACATGCACTGACTACTCCAGGTTTGATGTCACCGAGTTCTCTTGAACAGCCCATTCTACTGTTATTGCTTCTCTTCTGTCCTTCAATATTGGTGGATCTGCCTCTCGTGAAGTCTAATGGTCAATTCCGTAGTACACAGGGGTGTTCCGACATTTTTGACCCGATAGTGTACACATACAGAGACGGATGGAAAGCGCTCTCTTCGCGGGTAATTGTAATGAGAGTACCAAATATATAGGTACGTTGTCTGGCGAACACCTTGCTTTAAGAACATGTAATTATTATTCAGAATTTTTCAAACCAGTACTTTGAACAGGCGTGACAACAAATGGGCTTTGTTTGTCTTTCTCGTAACCCTCCGACTTGGCTTTGGCCTCTTATGGTGCTAACAGCTTCAGTAGTTTTACACGAGGAACACTCCGTAATACGAGGCGGAGACGTTAAGGTACTGGAACCGTATATTAAGAAGCGGGGTTCAAATACTTCACTTAGGTGTTCTCATTGAATCACTTTTGACGAGTGCTAATACGATTACTCGATCATCACCATAACCAATGTCTTTCCCTAATTCTTGGACAGCGAGCTAGTACTTCGACTCAAGTGACATCGACGAGATATTAAAATCCCATCTTTCTCTCTTGCCTCCGTTTGTCCCGAGTGGAAGCACAATACTCCGATTCTTCCGATCTCCAAATGTCATTTCGGTCAATCGCATTACAGGATTTGACACTCATCAGACGTTTCATGAATCACTGCGCTATCCCGAGAGCGTCACGTAATACAAAGTCATTCGTCAGAACAAATCTCCTTCCAACTATCCCATGGCTTTACTTCATACAGCACAGAACATAAGTCAACGTAGTTTTCATCATGACGTTAGGCGCATCACTTTCTGGCCATGGGTACATGTACATACGTCTCTTCGGCTGAACCACCGCAGAAAAAACGTATATTCCAAAGGAGCCAACTAGTGAAGACAGTCACTTTCGATATAATAATTTGTGGTCGATTTGGTCATATTATGTCAGAGATGTTCTGTAATATTCCAGCTTTAGTAAAATATTGGACACTGTTGAAATAAGTACGTAAAAGTGTACTGAAATCTCTCACTAAATCATTTAATTCTGCATTTGCAAGTAATGATTTATGTAGAGTACTACGAAGAAAGTTCTGATTTAGGACATGTCAGTTCTGTACAAGCTGCGAATCAACTGTTCATGCTTTGTTAAGTAGGTCGGCAAGGCCGGGGTGGCCGAGCGGTTCTAGCCGCTACAGTCTGGAACCGCGCGATCGCTACGGTCGCAGGTTCGAATCCTGCCTCGAGCATGGATGTGTGTGATGTCCTTAGGTTAGTTAGGTTTAACTAGTTCTAAGTTCTAGGGGACTGATGACCTCAGAAGTTAAGTCCCATAGTGCTCAGAGCCATGTTCTATGTACTGACTTGACAGAAAATCCTAAGAAATTTTGGTCTTATGTTAAAACGGTAGGTGGATCAAAACAAAATGTCCAGACACTCTGTGACCAAAATGGTACTGAAACAGAGGATGAGAAGACTAAAGGCCGAAATACTAAATGTCTTCTTCCAAAGCTGTTTCACAGAGGAAGACTGCACTGTAGTTCCTTCTCTAGATCGTCGTACAGATGAAAAAATGGTAGATATCGAAATAGACGACAGAGGGATAGAGAAACAATTTAAATCGCTCAAAAGAGGAAAAGCCGCTGGACCTGATGGGATACCAGAGTACGCGAAGGAACTTGCCTCCCCTTCTTGCAGCGGTGTACCGTAGGTCTCTAGAAGAGCGTAGCGTTCCAAAGGATTGGAAAAGGGCACAGGTCATTCACGTTTTCAAGAAGGGACGTCGAACAGATGTGCAGAACTATAGACCTATATCTCTAACGTCGATCAGTTGTAGAATTTTGGAACACATATTATGTTCGAGTATAATGACTTTTCTGGAGACTAGAAATCTTTATATTTTGCTAACTGAGAAAAGAAAGAAATGGATTCACAAATTTGCATATCCCATAAAGAGCGACTTCCTTGCACCAGTTACCGAGACGGATGGTGTAGTTTCTGGACACACTGCACTTGCACTCGAAATACAGTCATCCAGAGTTAGATTTCCCGTGGTCTCGCTAAATTACCTCAGGCACATACTGGGATGATTCCTTCGAAATGGGCACAGTCAATATCTCTCCCCAATCCAAGATCGTGTTCCGCTTCTAATTGACCTAATAGCCGGCGGAACGTTAAACGTTAGCATTCTTTCCCTTTTCTATTTTTTTCAGTCCAAACCGGAAGTTTTCCAGTAGCAGCTGTTGCCACTGCTGAGGTCAGACTTGACAGAAGCGGCAACCCTAGTTATCAGAGGGCGGCAGGCTCGTTTAGTGAGGCGGTAGCAGGCTAGCAGCGTCTTCCCTGAGCAACTGCGGCTGAGTTACGAGCGCTCGTTACCATCGGGTGGCCATTCAACAGGCGGTGACTCACAACCTGCCGGCGATAACACGACCGACGCCCAAGCGTGGCGGCTACGCCCGCTGCGCGCCAACGACGCTCAGCGCCTGCTGAGGTCTTGACCTGGGGGAGCGCTAACTAGGCGGCAGCACTCCATACAGTTGCAGCACCTACTGATCAGGTGCGCGCATCGCTGCTCAGTGATCTGACAAACCAAGGCGGTATTACTAAACAATTTTCCACTACCGCTGTCTTTTTTATCATGGTGTTATTCGTGTTCTGTTTGGTGTATCTAGTACTTTCGTATGCAGCTAGTATTAAAAAGTTGTACGAAATGGATCACTTATCCAGTTTCCATACGGGACATACTGTAGCTTAGCATTTGGGTAAGGTACTATTGGACATGGCAAGAAAGTATCTACTAAGATAGTCATAAATAATGTCTTAACTCAGAAGGATAGCTAAATACTAAGGGCAATTACCTACGAAAATTGATGAGTTGCGAAGTGAAGGTCACGTCTCTACGACAAAGTTCTAGTGACAGAATTATGGAAATCCTCGTATACCTGTTACGCAACAAAATTACTTTTATAGATAATATGTTTCTTTAAATCGCCGACCGAACTCTCAGTAACTTCTAGTTCTAGGTCACAAGCTACAGATACACAATTATGTGAAGACGATCCTACACAACTCAATAATGTAAAAAATAAGGCAACAACCACAACAATCAAAAACGGTTTTAGGCCTAATTTCGTTTGAATAATTAGTACTTACATGTTCGCATTTTACAGAACTGAATAAAATCACCCACTCGTAATGGGACGAAAAAGATGAAACCTGTATGGGCATTTATAAACAACAGTTTATGAGCGTACTGTCATACCGCCCTACGTGTATTTGTACATTACAAGGGCGCCAGCATCTGTAATTTAATTTGAGGCATGCTTGCCGAAGCCTATCATTGTCGCCAGAAAAAAAATGGTTCAAATGGCTCTGAGTACTATGGGACTTAACTTCTGAGGTCATCAGTCCCCTAGAACTTAGAACTACTTAAACCTAACTAATCTAAGGAAATCACACACACCCATGCCCGAGGCAGGATTCGAACCTGCGACCGTAGCGGTCGCGCGGTTCCAGACTGTAGCGCATAGAACCGTTCGGTCACCCCGGCCGGCATTGTCGCCAGCGCGGACAGGAGAGAGTCACCATCAGCCACGAACTGCGCGAGCAGCTTTTCATTATTGTTAAGAATCGGACGAAAGCATTTTCATGGACGTGTTCTGTATTTGTTAACAAATGGAAACTGTTATTGCTCGTAGTCTCTACACACACGCGAACATGAATTACTCGGTGACATTACTGAAATGGTGCTGGTTGTGTAAAAACGTGTTACGCGACAGTATAATGCCAGTACTTATAAACTTCATTACAGTACTAAGTCGCAAGAAAGTATATATATATTCTCAACTTACTCGTACGATAGTGAACAATCAGGAATTACTTCTGACCACACGCACGCATACCACTAACAATTCTCGAACCTAAAAGCAATGGATTTTTTTTTTTTTTTTTTTTTTTTGGAGAGTTTTCAGAATACATAAGAGTGTATTTTCGAACATGTGGTACGTTACTCGGAACTCGTCGTGGTACCTATGTAGTTAACACTTTCAGGTACGATCTGTCCCTGTTGCAGTACGGAGAGTGAACGGCTACAGTCTCTGCACCATCTAAAGGTGAGTGACGTACACAGGATTTTTGAGAATGTCGTCTTAAATTTTAAGGACAGGTTCCTTACACCAAAACAAGACCAAAAAGGTACAGTAAACAGGGTCTTCAAAATGCATACCTAAGAGCTACGACCACTTTTTCGTACTCGATATTGTGAAACACGTCTCTTCTGCTGTAAGTTCTTTGCTTTCCATATTTTGGGAGGACGTACTATTGACAAAAAAATGTCCAGTAAACTTGGGCTCTGAAGTTCGCACCTTAAGAGCTCTTAGCCCTTCTTCAGTAGAAGAGATGCGTTTCACAGTATCAATATTGAACAAATGCGGAAAGCTCTTAAGGTATGCATTTTGGAGCCCATATTTATAGGAAATTTATTCCTTGTGCTGGTGTAAGCAGCTTGTCCCTAAATTTTTAATACTTCATTCTAAAATACCCCGTATGAACTGTGTCGTGCTTTGGTTTGATATTAATGAATACACAAATAAACCAATCACGTTTTTATTTCGCAGTGCGAGATTTACATGTATAGGCAATAACATCAAATACAATCATAACACAAATGGTTCAAATGGCTCTGAACACTATGGGACTTAACATCTGAGGTCATCAGTCTCCTAGAAGTCAGAACTACTTAAACCTAACTAACCTAAGGGCATCACACACATCCATGCCCGAGGCAGGATTCGAACCTGCGACCGTAGCGGTCGTGCGGTTCCAGACTGAAGCGCCTAGAACCGCTCGGTCACTCAATCATAACACAGTAAAAATATAACGATAAGGTAGGAGAGTTGTTTGCGTAATAGGCGGCCTTGATTTAGACTACAAGCACGACTACCGCTAAAGCTTCAAAACTAAACTATGATTATTTCTAATCACAGGTTCGTGTTGCTCGAACACTCATAACCGAACACAGAGCACTTTGAACAAGAATATAGCACATAAGGCATAAAACACAGACTTCCGGTCAGTAAAACAAGGCAAGGAGATAATTTTCACTCTTACTGTGGAAGGATGATTTTGTTAAAAGTGAACAATGAACATTTTTTTCCTAGTCACCTGTTGGGGTAATGCACATTGAGGTGACTAGGGTACTTTTACCAACAAAACTTTAAATCCCTCACTTCTCCCATTTACAAAGCAACTTTGTAAGAAAGTGCACTGTCCTGATGCGTTCTTTTCATTCACGGTATCTTCTCATTTTTTATCTAGTTGGCGTAGAAGACGATGTTGCATTATCTAAATGTTGTTTGGTTTTCAAAGTCTTCCATTACAAGAATGTACTACAGCGTTCTAAGACACTGGTCATTTGCTTTCACTTAGATGAAATCGACTTCGCTTTTTGCCATCGCCTTTCATAAAGTACTCTGATTCACGTTACTTTGTGGCGTGAAGTTGTTGCCGATGCCTAACCCCCCCGTAACCAATAGGTGCACATACGCAGTTGCATTCGTTTCAAAACAATTCAATGTACTTTTCAGAAGCATTTAACGAAAACGGCAGTCATGTAGCACAAAGCTTTTTCATAGTTCTACCTCCATGTAAAATGAATCGTAGTATTTCTTCTATTTCGTACGCGGTAAATCGCAATCGTCGAACGTCGTTATCTCATCTCCTCGATGTTTTCATCTGTGGCTGCATTTTGAGACACATTACAAGTGGATCCTCGTCAAGAAGTGTACTGTCGTTTCTTAATGGTTGAAAACGTACTAATAAATCTTTATAAAGCACACACAATTAATCTAATATTACTCGTAAATGAAAAATCTGGTTACATATCACATTTGCGACTGACTTACGTTATACTGCGAAGTTTAGCAACGTAAACTCACACATGTCAACGCCCTCTTTGTTCAGAGCCGAGATTTTTTTCTCCTTGTTGTGTGACTGATGAGTCAGTTCTAATATTGCCACATTGCTTTCGTCGAAAGTCCCCCGAACCTAGAACTATTGGTTGCCAGTGCATTGCTTGGAGGCGGATTTGCATTGATATGGCCAGCAGCTGCATTATATCCATATTACTGTCTTTGCCCTTAAAATATTATACAAGGAACAATTTACTCGCCGAGTGTAAGTAAATGTTTCTAAGTTCACGTTGTTTCCTTGGAAGGAAATAGTATTTCAGTATGAGAGTCAGCAAATATAAGCGACCAGAGGCGATCCTGCATGTTCCCCACTCGCTAACTACCCACAAGCAGGTTGTCTGCCTGTCAGAAGGACATTCTCCAATGTCTGGACAGTACCAACAGCCTTATAAGTGTAAGGCGGGATGTTTCGATCCTCTTCGCTGCATGAAGTGTAGTGTATCTTTCGATGATTAGAGTAAACTGCGCTTGATATAATTTGGAGATACGACTAATAAAAAACCTGGAACGCAAGCTGTAATAAAAGCGAGCGGTAAACCGGTAAACAGTTTTGGTGCATGTCTTCCCAACGCTGCTGCGTCAATTATTTGTCGCATTCTCACTTGCAGAAAAAATGCAGTCAGTTCAGTCCTAGGTTTTGGTATTTGCATGTGGGAATGTAATACTGCTACGGAACAATGTAAGGTAGCACTGCCAGAAGTATCGCTTTCTGTAGTGTTGGCAGAAGAGCCAACACTGTTTTTCTAGAGGAGGCCGAAATGCATGCGTTTAATTACATGCTGACTGGCGTGAGGTCTGGAACAGGACAATATCTTGAGAATTGTAAATAAAGTACGTAGATGATGTAATACTTAACTTTAATCCAGAATTGTAGAACATCTCTCGTTACGGTACATGCTTCATAATATTAATTATCAATTGAATACGGCGCCTTGCTAGGTCGTAGCAAATGTAGCTGAAGGCTATGCTAACTATCGTCTCGGCAAATGAGAGCGTAGTTGTCAGTGAACCTTTGCTATGAAGTCGGCTGTACAACTGGGGCGAGTGCTAGTACGTCTCTCTAGACCTGCCGTGTGGTGGCGCTCGGTCTGCTATCACTGACAGTGGCGACACGCGGGTCCGGCGTATACTAATGGACCGTGGCCGATTTAAAGGCTATCACCTAGCAAGTGTGGTGTCTGGCGGTGACACCACACTTTCTACGCAGGAAACGAAATGCTCACTTTGCTCTCTTTCATCGGCAGCAAGTACTCGTAGACCCGCCGTCTGCAGCATCAAGTTCATAAACAAAATTAAGGAAAATAAGGCTGAACTTCCCACTGACGCGCAAGCTCCATTTGGGGAAGGATACGGGAAGAAACTAACCGTGCTCTTTCAAAGGATCCATTCTGGCATTCGCCTTACGCGATTTACGGTTATCACGACCGAACGGGTGTTTGAACTGTCATCGCTGAATACGTGTGCAGTGCCGCACCGCTGCGTCACTTTGCACTGAGCGACTTCCCAGGGTCCGCCGCGTTCCGCTGGCGTAGCACACAGCCTCTCGCTCAAACGCCTTCCTGCCTCCAGCCCACGACAATGGATCACCGCATCACTGCTCTGCAGTCTTCCCATTGTGGGAGCGAACAGTGGTCTCGCTTTCCTTGGACGCAGATCTACTGATTCGCCGCGCGCGAAGCGACGTGTTGTGATTTTTCTATGGCCAACGGAGGTTTAAGTTCCAAAATTGCGACTGTTATAAGCACAGCGGACGAAAGATTAGTCACCCCTCAACGGATATAATCGTATAACACTGTCTTTAGCGCTGACAATGGCCTAAATTTGGCGGGAACAAGAGTTCACAAGTTTATTCACGAATATCATTCCAGCTGAAGACATCCACAGATAATTAAGAGGGGGCGTTCAATAAATAATGCAACACATTTTTTTCTAAAATAATTGAAAAGCCACGATCGCTTCAGTATCGTTTACTAGATGAGCGGTTGTGTTTTTGGTATCATAGTAATATGGTTTTTCATTATTCCCCATTCGGTGAGGCCCATGGACGAAACGAGTGCTATGCCGATGGGAGCGTACGTGGAGTCACTGTGAATCTTGGTCCGTAGGCCTATGTCATTTTCCCCCCCGGTTCCTGTGCCCTTTGGTTTGCTTCTGACGTGGCATTCCTTAATTCCATGTACCCATGCAGGTTTTCGTAGTTGATTCGTACCTTGCTCATAACGAATGTATAGATGGCGAGAGACTTTATAGCAAGTTAATACGTTCTTTTTTAGCGCTCACAACACCATAGAACCTGACAGGTAAAGCCCAGCAGACAGGTTTTGATCGCTCGTCACATTGTACCTAAGTCGGATCATGAACAGATTTCTGTGTGTATATTCCTGACGTACTTATATGAATAAAGGTAAATCACAATATGTAGTTTTGTAAGGCACTAATGGATAATGTCTGTGCCTCAGATGCTTTTACTTCGTAATTAACGTACTTTATAGTGATTATAGTACGTACAGGAAATGTATGCGCGAATGTGGGCTTTACATGGGTATGTGACAAGCAGTTACAGTAAAGTTGTGTTTTAGTAGTAATGAGTGGTTATACCGTGGGGCTGTGTGTGCGCTGCTTGGACAGCGCTATCTGGTGGCCGGTTGTGAACCGTTAGAATCACAGCAGCTAAGCCTGCGCGGAATAGGGCAGTGACGATGCCGACCGGTGTTATGCGAGCAGTGGTAGTTTTATCTGGTGACTTCAGTTTTATATTTTATGGAAAGAACGACCATGAGAGCAGTTTTTTATTGGATGCGACAATGATTGTTATCAGATGGTCTGCCTCATGTGCCATGATGTTCATATGGTTTTATAAATGTTAATCCACGTTTCAGGTTATGTGGTTCTATAATAATTGTAATGTATATAGGTAACTCAAGTAAACCCTCCCTCAAATCTGTTGTGTTATACCTTTACAGAGTGCTGAAACCGGTCATCTAGTAAACAATATTGAAGCGCTCGTGGCTTTTCAATTTTTTAAAAACAGAGTGATCGCCCCACGACACATCATGTGTTCACTGCAAAACATTTTTTTTTCTGACAGCAGGTTTATTCAGTATTCCAGTACACGATATTATTCCCCACTGTACTGACTTCAAAACCCCATTTCCAACATAATCTCCGTTCAATGCAACAGCCTTGCGCTGCCTTACCGGGAGAGCCTGAATGCCCGCACGGTACGACTCAACTGGACGACGCCGGAGCCAACTTCGTGCTGTATTAATAACCTTCCCATCTTCCAAGTACTGCACCCCGCGGAGTGCATCCTTCACTGAGCCAAACAGATGAAAGTCGGAAGGTGCGAGATTCGGACAGTAGGGTGGATGAGAATAAACAGTCCAATGACGTTCTGTGAGCTGCTCTCGGGTGCACAGACTTGCGTTTTCATGGAGAAGGAGAAGCTCGTTTGCGATCCGTCGATCACCTCGAATGAGAGCGTCC
The DNA here is from genome assembly GCF_021461395.2 of Schistocerca americana. Lineage (NCBI taxonomy): Eukaryota > Metazoa > Arthropoda > Insecta > Orthoptera > Acrididae > Schistocerca > Schistocerca americana. The sequence continues at coordinate 876,957,241 of NC_060119.1, forward strand.
GCACTTTCCTACACTGCAGGAGTCACAGCTGCGCGCGGCCGGTCAGCACGCTGTAGTTCGGACATGTTTGTGCGACCTTGTTGCTCTGATGACAATCGCCTTGCTCGACGACTCACCGTGCTTTTTCCCACCGCCAGGTCTCCGTAGACGTTCTGCAAGCGCCTATGAATACCCACGATGCTGTGGCTTTCCGTAAAAATAATCTCGATGACAGCGCTCTGCTTGGAGTGCACTTCCGTTACAGACGCCATTTTTAAGGAGCGCCGCCACCTGTCTGAGCCTCATGAAACTATTGGGGAATATTCCACGATGTCCGGCAACAAATTCTGCATATTTTCAACCAAAATTGGCCCAGGAAAAAATGTGTTGCATTACTTATTGAACGCCCCTCGCGTATCTCGTAGACAGTGATTTAGTGGCCAGTCGATGTGTAGCAGGGTGCCTGAGTAATTGTGAAATCATGAAATCACGAAAATATAGAAGAAAGCCCAAGACAAGATCACCGAAAAAGTTAAAATAAACATCCTCGTTCAGTTCACGGTAACTCGAAAGAGTGAGCCCAAGCCACGGTACGAAAAACACATCCAAAAATCACAGAACCACCTGCAGCCTAAACCATATCCTTTAAATACTGCTGCTTACTGGCCTCAAGCCTTGCATAATTAGAAAGGATCGTGTCTGGCCGTACCACACTAAACGCCTGCAGTAAGCTAGTGTTCAATTTTTGTGCTGTCTGTCCAATTGAAAGCGTGCAGCCTTACGTGCCGCTGTAAGCTCTTGAGTCTATTTGCCGATGATGCTGTCATCTAACGTCTTGTAAAGTCATCAGATGATGAAAACCAATTGCAAAATGATTTAGGCAAGATAACCGTATCGTGAGAAAAGTGGCAATTGTGTCGAAATAATAAAGGTTGTGAAATCATCTACATGAGTACTAAAAGGAATCCGCTAAGTTTTGGTTACACGATAAATCACGTAAATATAAAATACGGCATTTTTACTAAATACTCAGGGATTACAGTTACGAATAGCTTAAATGGGAACGATCACGTAGATAATGTTGTGGGGAAAGCAACTCAAAGACTTAGAAAGTGCACAATGTATATTAAAAAGACTGCTTACACCACGCTCATCCGTCCTCTTCTGGAGTACAGCTGCACGTGCGGGATCTGCATCAGATGACACTGACGGACGATATCGAAAAAGTCCGAATAAGGGCAGCTCGTTTTGTGTTCTCACGAAATGGAGGAGACAGTGCCACTGGTATGATACGAGAATTTGGGTGACAGTCATTTTAACAAAGGTGTTTTTCGTTGCGACAGGATCTTCTCATGAAATTTCAATCAGTAACTTTCTCCTCAGAGTGTGAAAATATTACGTTGGCGACCACCTACAAAGGGAGGAATGATCGTCATCAGAAAACAACATAAATCGGAAGTCGCACAGAAATATTTAAGTGTTCGTTTTTCCCGCACGCTGTTTGAGGGTGGCACGGTAGAGAAATTGCCTGTATTACGGGCAAATGGGGATCCAAACCCTTATCAATAAACCATTCCCAAGTAAGTACAGGTGATCACATTATTTTTCCTATCCCCTGTATGTATTGTACCAAAACTATAGAACCGAAGCTCTGGTAGAGCGCAACTCTGCGAGGAGGTGACGTGAATGATTCGTGCTGATCGTGGATAGGCCACCTTGGGCGCAGTGTGGACGTGACGCAGCTGGCGGGCCTGCAGGATGTCTGTTTTTCCGCCCGGCCTCAAGTCGCCTCGGCACGAATACAATTCGAGGAAAGGTTGCGCCTGAACCACTGCCAGACGCTCTGTTTATCTCTAGTGCCTTTCTTCTTCTTCTTTTTTTTTTCTTCCTAGAGATTTCACAGATACTTTGAAGTGCTTCCGTCGACTAAAAGGGGAAGCGCAGCTTCCTGAATATCTTTACTTAACTGTAACGCTCACGTACAAAAATTGGGATGACATTAGTGGCAGATTGTAGCTCTTCCGCTGCATACATCGTGCTTTCCGCAGCTGCACGTACCGATATAAAATAAAAAGTAGAAGCTAATAAAAATGGGCCCAGTCCGGGAAAAATTACCAAATACAAGGCTTTGTAACTTAGTTATGTTCGATAATGCAATGAAACGTACAGCTGGAAAAGAAACTGGAAACAGTATTTTTGCTGACTTGTGCAACAACGAGCAGAAGGTCGTTTCAGTAGTGTTTTGTTTCGGCAGGTTTGAAATCCAGAGACACACTATCCACATGGATTTTTCGTTGAGTCAGTTTGTCTGCAGAAAAATGAGTGTTTGGAACTTCTGATCTCTTTCACCAGACATAAGGGGCCGATAACATCTCCTTTTACGGACGGGTTATTACACAAAATAATACACTAGTGGACTGGCCACATGATACGACACAACCAGTTATTTGTAAATGTCCTAGAAGGAAAGGCAGTGCGAAGAAGACCGTGACTGGCATTATTAAAAAAAAAGCTGAAATTAACTTCTAATAGTTACAGATAGAGAGCTGCCAATCAGTCGAAAGACTGATGATGAAGACGACATCGCCTTTACAAGCCATCTTCATGGTGAGTACACACATTTCCAATGATGGCTCACTATGGTAATTTACCTACAAGAAATTCTTATTACAGTTTTTATGTCAAACTGACATTTTGCATTCGGATGCGACACAGCCTCCCATCCTTATGGGGTCACTGACGCGTTAGGAGGATGAGCAGTGATTGGAGGGCAAGTGGTCGCTGGCAGACAGAACACCTAAGAGCTCTGAAAAGGTTTTATAGTCCTGAGGAGCTGTTACATACAGGATCACAAAAGCGCTATAACATAAATTCCTTGGACTGGGTAGTCAGTGGCGGAGGTGGTCGGTCGGTGGCTGTGGGTGAGCGTAAACCACGCACTGCTTGACAGGTAGGGTTTGGCGAATGGGAAGACCAGAATGGAAGACTGGAAGATAACGTCGCCACTGCTTGTCAAGGGGCCAAGCCATCCAGCCCAACATTGTTCAGCCAGAGATGCGGATACAGATATGAAACCGAACACAACTGCCACTTAGAGAATTATCAAAACGGTTATAAGAAGCACACTCAGAATCACAGACCACCAATCCCATTAGTGGATTATCACAGACACGTGCCCGTCACCGGCAGCACTACACGGCAGCAATACCGCTAAGTTCGCTTTCCTTGAAACATAACGAGTGGAAAAAAAAGTGCAGCGTTCTAAACGTTGATGGTAGCGGGAGCCATCTTTCAAATCATGGACTGATACTGTTGGGTCGTCGGAGACTATGAACTAAACTGGATTCTAGCCTTCCTAGCGGGCCTACTAATTTTCTGCGCCTCATTGTTCGAGCACAGGATGTCCTGTGTGTGTATTGTTCTTACTCAGACGCAAGAAGAAACACTGTACTCTGCGTTGTGGGGAGACACGATACAATCTGAATTATCTCACCTGTGACGCCAAGTGTCAGCAGTGATGCGTGTAATCGAACGCGAGATACACACGTGATGGATCCTCTGGCGGGTAGTGCAGCTACACGCGCACGCAATTACCGCCAAGCGCCGGAATGTGTCATCACTATTCATTACGGGCCGCTAAGTGGATGTGCCGGTGCGTGCTGATGTCATTCATTACCCGCTAATGCATGCGCCGCTGCGGATGGAAAAAGCTTCCTGTATCACAAACAGTGCGCGGACCGAGCCGCCACACAGTATGGCACGTTCCTGGCTAAGTGACTGTTTGCTGCCAACCCTTGCGCATAAATTCGGCAGTCGCAGCTGTGTACGCACGCAAATGGGGTAAGATGCGTGTTCGTGCATATACTGATGTTACGTTCTCTGTGATACAATGTTACTAGAGACAAATATTTCCCCACAATTGTTGATAAGAGTTTCTTCTTATTTCTACGATACACCGAGAATATAATCCACTAATATGTTACAAATACAACCAAAGTAAGACAAAAGTAGCTCATAATTAAAGACTAGAACTGCGAATCGAGTGTTAACACAGGTAGCACACTATGTATTATATTACTCATACATAATGTGATCTAAATTGGATGGAGAAAGTGGTGGTGGTGGTGGTGGAGGTGATGATGACAGCGGCGGCGTAGGAGGAGAGACCGGAGGAGGAGGAGGAGGAGGAGGAGGAGAAGAAGAAGAATTCCAGTACGACTACCGACCTGGAAAAAGAACTTGCATCTCCAAAAACGAAACACTGTGATCACTGGCATAAAAGTTATTATTTTTTACCTCATCAACAAATCGATAGTAGTCTAAAATGGAATACGATAACATCTCAAAATATGCTAAGAGCTTTTTTGTCGTATATTGATTTATATACGGACGGAGCACTCAAATCGCTCAGAAAATAATGAGCATTTTCCTGCACTGAAGATGAAACGACTTCTACAAACTTTACAAAACTGTTCTCATACTGGTTACACTCCAGACAAAAACTGCACCCTGTCTACTCGGACACTAGAGACGAGAGCAGTCACCGTTTAAGGCGTATGGATCCGTAACAAAAATCGAATACTGGCGCAGCTCTGCGTGCCTTGCTTCCACGAACAGCTGCTATGAATGAACAGCTGAAACAAATCGGAATGGACGGCGGCTGGCAATTGCGTGATGAGGCCAAATTAAGCGTCAAGGTTATGACCGTCAATATTGTGTACTGGCTGCATTATACCCAGACGCTCTTCTGTTCCCCTAATGACGGCTGGGAAGTCGGTTTCGGTGGCACAAAGAAATGGACTTTATTCACAGGCAAAAGAGAAGAAACGAAGAACACACAAAAACGATCTTTACGTGATAAGACTGTGCTTTCCCTGCGAAACGTGGAAGCCATTAGGGTTTAAAACTAAGGATAAATTTGACAGACGACGCATCAACAGCGATAGAAGCGAAAAGGAAAATATACTGACAGGGAAAAAAAGAAAGAAAGAAATAATCGCACCACCACGAAGGAGTTGTGCGACGCGAACGAAAATTGGTAGTCGTGTTTTTGCATCCGAAAGATGATGTCCAGCAAAATTTCGCGCCAGTCGCAGAAGCGTGGCGCTAGTAGCACTACTTTGAGGACGCAACCAGGTTTGCTTTAAATAAGCGCTGTAACGGTCGTGAGCGTTAGTTACCTTTGAGACTGGACACGGTGAGTTGATGTTAGCGAGGAATGCCTTTAAAGCAACAAAGACGGCGTTGTCAACACGTCGACGAGTTTGAACGAGGTTGTGTAATAAGGCTACGAAAAGCTGGGTGCTCCTTCTGCGATACTGCAGAAAGACTTGACATGAATGTAGTCAATGTACATGTTTGCTGGCAGCGGCGATCACGAGAATGTATGGTCGCAAGAAGACCGGACTACGGACAGCCACGTGGCACCACCGAAAGGAAACACTACCGTGTTCGGAGTGGGGCTCTGGTGCACTCTACTGCATCTGCAGCAGCAATTTGAGCAGCAGTTGGCGCCAAAGTGGCAAAGAAAAGTGGTGTCAAGAGAAAGCTTACTGGAGGGCAGCGTGGAAGTCTTATCTCTTCTGATGTTAGCTGGTTCTGCCTCGGCGCCAGTGATGGCCATGTGTTGGTTAGAAGGACGCCATTTGAGGGCCTGCAACGAAAGTGTCTGCATGTTAGACACACTGCATCTACACTTGGAGTTATGATTTGCGGTGGCAGTGTGATTTCGTATGACAGTAGGAGCACTGCCGTGGTTATCCCACGTAACCTGACTGCAATTTTGTACGAACTGTTATGCTGCCATTCATAGGTAGCATTGCAGGGGGTGTTTTCCAACAGGACAACGCTCGTCCAAATACCACTCTTGTAACCCAACATGCTCTTCGGTGTCGACACACTGACTCGCCCTGCTCGATCATTATCTCTCTCTCCAATTGAGCATAGATGGGACAACATCGGAGTCAGCGAGGCTCCTCTACGAGGACGCCAGAGAAACAGGTGGTCTTGCAAGATACTAAGAGAATCATTCAAACCATAAAGCAAAGAAGGTTTTAGTTTTATATGTCGCTGACTGACTGAAGGGTCATAACACACACAGCTCAGACAAGGTTGCGAGAAGGCGCTGACATGTGACCCCCTCCCATCACTTGCGTTCATGAGAAGTGATTAAGGAAAGCCATGTAAACCTCAACCCCGCTCCTCTCAGAGTAAAAGTCCACCAAGTGCAGCACCTCGCTCAGTTTCAATCCAGTGCCGAGACGGTATTTTTTTAAAAAAAAAAAAAATCTTTATTGATAACTATAATAATTATACAAATTTAACCCACTACCTGAAACTCATTAGTGGGTCCTAAATAATATACATTTATGTTAATTGTGCAGCTTTTCTTAATTTAATAGTGAGCTACAGTTACATTAACAACAATGGGCATTTAATTTCTATATCTACTGCTTATTCTAGTTCCTATATCTAATTTAATTTATGTATTTCCTGCAGCGTCACATGTGTGCCAGTAAAAAATATAAACCTACTTAATATGCCTTGTTCTTCGAGCTAAACCCGAAGAACATGCCCCTGGCACTGGGCAGGCCACGACGTTATTAATCGCTGCAGTACCTAATCTAATTTCCTGTAACTAATTCCTACAAACTAACCTATCCTACGTCATATTCGGTGTGTCATAATCGGTGGTTGGTCCCTGCTCCCCCTAGTCCTGTACATGGCGGATTCCAACTCGGGTGGAGTTGGCCAGTCCACGCACAGGCGGTATGGGACCAGGGCTCTAGGTCACAATCGGTGATAATTATTTCCTTGCTCTTACTGTATCTCTCTTAGATATTCGGTTAAGACCCTTCGAGATACCTCGTTTGCCAAGGTGTTTAGTGTCTGAAAGGTTTCCTCACGTCTAAGCAGTTGATACGTGTCATGGTTAGGAAGTCTGTCTCGTAGTGTATTTGCAACATCATTGAAGAGAGGGCATTCGTAAACAACATGTTCGGGTGTTCCCTCCGGATCGCCACAGTCGCACGCTGGTGTCGCCCTTTTCCCAAATCGGCATAAGTATGTCGGGTAGGGTCCATGGCCAGTGAGGAAGTGAATCAGACCTCGTGTAGGCTCGAAATACCTCATACCCAGACGTTCCCTCACATCTGGTAGGAACTGGAAGGTTCGTCGTCCAGCCTCTTCTGCAGCCCAGGTCTCCTGCCAAAGTTCTTCCCCTCTTATCCTTATATCTCTTTTGTCGCCCAATCTGATACCCATAATATCTACAATCTTTTCATAATTCTCCCTTTTGGCCCAGTACCAGGCCGCTTGTTCCCTTATTTTGATGTCCAGGGGGCAGAGCCCCATTATGACTAACAGGGCCCCCCCTGGAGATGTTCTGTAGGCACCCACAGCTCTTAGTAGCATGCTTCTCTGGACCCTTCTCACTCTGCGACGACGCTATAGTCAGTCTCTCACTCCATCTTTACTCTTGAATTAGTTGTCCCTTTTTTTTTTTTTTTTTTTTAATCCTGTCTCGCGGCATGTGCTATTCATGGTCGCAATGCCGGAAGCCTCAATTTACTGTATAAGAACCGGACCACAGGGTTCACTGGTGGACAATCCCCATCGTCGTTGAGGCCCGGTGACCCGATGGCAGTAGCCAAACTGAATATCGGTTGCACATTTTTCTTTCATTTAATGTACATTTAAAGACTTCTTAATCAGTATTTTAAATCAGGTCGTACATTTTACGGATTTCATCGTGTAATAAATAAATCTTTTCGAATATACAAACAAATATTGGCTTCAGCAAGCAAAAATCTGTTATAAAAAGTTGAAGAAAACAGAAATCGCTAATTAATTCAAGCAAACGAAGTAGTAATTTAGAAGAGAATAAAAGAAGAATAAGAAAGCATAGATATGATGGTTGTCCGCCACAGTCAATGATCGTAGGGGAAAGCAACGGAATTTCATCGAACCTTTTTATTTTGATTTGTCATTAAAAGTTTTATTCGTAATCTGACTGTATATTAACGGTTAGTTTCCTAAAATAGTAACACTTTTTAAGTGACTCTTAGGCAACAACAGCCGGTCACTATTTACAGACTTATGATAATTATTAGAGTACTTAGTTATAACTGTAAATACTTTATGGGGCTTATAAGTAACGCAGATCTCTGAATAAAGTCATCGAGTTATGCATATATAACTAGCATTTTCCTTATTGAAAGCTTCTATATAGCTGTGTTTGTATGTATTTGTATCTCCAATATTATTTAACGTATTTGTGTTGTTTTCTAGTGTCTTAGTGTATGTCTGCTTTATCTTCTGTTTCTATATCACTATATGATGTTTCATTTTGTTTATCGTTACAGTTGTCATTTAGTGTTATGGTTATGTTTGGTCTGGGTGCGATCTATACGACCTATCTGTTGCGATTTCTTCTCGTAATATTCTGGAAACGGTGACCGCTGTTGTCTCTAGGTCTGCACATTGGTTTGGATTCCTGTTGGAGTGTATGTGTCGTCATTTGTCATCCTTTGTCATGTGGCATGTGTATCCGTGGTGCAGTGTAGTATGACATGTGCGGGGAAGTCAGTTTTCACATAGCGCTTTCTTGGCTCGAAAATACGTCCAAGGAATGGAAGTGTGTTGGGTGTGGACCTGGGTGCGGACCACGTCGGTACGAAAACTTATCATTCTATAGCTCAGGATAGTAACTAAATACGCTATCCTAATCCTTACCTTACATTCTGGAAGAAATCACTCTGCTACCCTTTTCGCATGTGTCTCACGGCCTTTGCTGCCTATTTCATACGCTTTAAGAAGACATTTATCGATGACGTCTTCTTCTGTCAATGATCTTAATTTGTCCTTGAAGCCCTTGTTCATTCAGTACAGGGGATACATTAATAAAACCGTCAAACTGTGGAGTTCATGCGCCCACGTGCTTGTTGGAAAGCAGATAATGGATTCATATAGTGCACAGTAAATTGCATCGCCGGAGCAGACTGTGTGTTGAAATCCTGAGTATAATTATGAGCCTTCCCCGAGTGTCTTATGAAGATATGCCGTCCACAAGTGTTTCACATGCGTCGTCTGAATGTTATAGGCTTTAAATCTGCCTGCCAACTCAGTGATTTTCGGAAAGAACTAGGTTACGTCATAAAATCAAGAGATGGAACTCTCACGCTGGTCCCATTTCCTTCGTCCTCGTCTTTGTCGTCGAAAGATGCACATCCCTACACTTTTATATGCTGTACCTTACGATGGGTAGTTATAACGTCTCCTCTTTCAGTGGGCGGCGCCATTTTGCTTTGGTTCCTCTAGCGGCGTACTACGGCACTGTGGGGCGGCGAATTCAATGTTTAGAAGGTGCGCAGACATGTACGTGCAAGCAAACAAAAAAATAATTGCACAAATTTATTTCACAAGGTGACTATTAACACTTCATCACAAGTTGTGTTGCGGATGTTACTTTTAGTAACAACAACAATATGTTACATTTATTTACACTTGTGGTCAACAACTGGACACTGAACTAATCCTCGATGCTCTGCAGGTGGCAATTCATTTCACCGCAGTGGTTTGGAGATAGTGTCTGTCTATAGACAACAGTATTATTCTCGAATGTTCACTGTATCATTTATAAATAACACTAAAGTAACCCCCGAAGATACCTTTACATCTGTTAATTTCGTGGCCGGCCGAAGTGGCCGTGCGGTTAAAGGCGCTGCAGTCTGGAACCGCAAGACCGCTACGGTCGCAGGTTCGAATCCTGCCTCGGGCATGGATGTTTGTGATGTCCTTAGGTTAGTTAGGTTTAACTAGTTCTAAGTTCTAGGGGACTAATGACCTCAGCAGTTGAGTCCCATAGTGCTCAGAGCCATTTTGTTAATTTCGTAACATGACGTGTTCAGTTCTTTTTGCTAGCAAATTGTGAACCCGATAACAAATTTGGTCCCGTACGTGTTAAGGCATTTTGTACATTAAACGAAAGCGAGGAACTGAGTCGAATGTCTTCTGGAAATTTAGGCGCGCGCCATAAACATTGGCGTCGTTCTGCTCACGTAGACTATGGTGACTAGCTGAGTTCCACAAGATCTCTGATTGGGAAATCGGTATTGACCGGTACAGAGAAAATTTCTGTTCTCCAAAAACATCATAATTCGCGAGATAAAATGAGTTCCGTAATTCTACACCAGAGTGGCGTCAGAAATATAGACATATGCCGTCGACACACTGTAGGCGCACATCGGGGTTCCAGTTCTGGAACCCCCGTGAGAAAATAGTACTCTACTTTCATCGCCTAGGCATGCGTCTTTAATAAAGTCAACAGTGACGAAATGATGGTCATCGAAGCGAGCAGCAACCACGTTCCCAACCGTTGTCTCGGTTGTCGCGCTTGAAGGAAGGGCATGTAGCGCTGTCTAAGGAGTGCTCTGGGTCCGTGCCTAACGAAGGGCGTGCCGTGCCCCGTCGCATCGCAGCTCGCACGTACATGTACACGTATGTGCCGGGAAGCGCGATGGCTGAGGACGCTCTCGGGACCCCGAGTCATTACAGCCGCAACCTCCCCCCCCCCCCCCCCCCCCTGCCCCGTCCCACACCAACAAGCACGCAGCCGTCTTCGTTTACAGCCTCTCCGTGCTGACGCCTGCTTGTCACCTCGGTTCCTTGCGAACGCGGGGCTTAACAGGTGTATGATGCGCGTCCTCTAGCATGCTGCAGCTCATGCAAAGAAACGCCGTAAATACATCGTCACCACCACAACCACCACCATTACTTCAATGTCAGGAGCAAGGTATTCATCTATAGTATGGTGATTCACATACGTTGTCTGGTACATAAAAGTGTTAGTCTTAAAGGCCATAGGATAACTCACCAGGTGAGGCTGCGAGTGGAATGACAAACATAAATCTTATTCGAGAGAAAAACAGTTCAGTTTCAGACCACCCATCCTGATTTAGAATTACTGAATTTTCCTTGATCCCTTCAAACGAATGTCTGGACGGTTACTTTAATAACGTCAATGCTGGTTGCTTATTATTATTCTTGTTCACTGAGAGATAATGCTCAGCCTCTGATAGCAGCAGTATTGATTAACTGCTGGGGAGAGAGACAGTGGCGAGGGTGGGTGGAGGCATGGATAAGGGAGTGGAGGATATATCCATAATCATCCACAATTCATATTTCCGGTTTAAAATATAATGATATGCCTTACGGTGCAAGATTTCTCATATATACAAAGAACCAACTATTGTCAGCAATATGTTACAGAAATGTTTTATACAAGGATATATTTTTCAAACCGTTAAACGAGGGTGAAGGAGGAGCATAAAGCATCCTATTTTAACCACTTTCAAACTGCAGATCCCACTATTTTGTTTGCTTCGACCTAAAGTAGCCCCGACAAAAGTGGAAATGAACGAAGTATTTATGACAGTACGCATGATGATTAATTACAGTACGATCGAAAATAGTCCTCAATCAGCATGTTCATTTATTTCTTCTTTTCTGTTCATTTTGGTTGCAGAGATTGAGGCATCCTGAACGGACCTTTAATGCCCTGGTTCGCCTTCGCCTTCCGCAATCTCCTGCCGTTGATCTTCAGTAAGATTCATCCACCTTCTTGGTCAATTTCTCAAACCCAGAACAAGAGATTGCCATAACTTCTTCATGGTGTTCACGAGGAGGCAGACTGTTTATACCGGCAGTCACTCGGTCCCTGCTTATGCTGACCTAGTTGACGAATTTATAAATTTAGGATAAATAAATAGAAGTAACGGGTGGACACGCAAAGAAACAAACAAGTGGATAAAAATGGTTTGGAGGTCATTTGGGAAACTAAATGCTGTATTCAAAAGTAAAATGAGACTTGAGCGGAAAGCCTATATCTGGTGTGTACTAACAGTACTAACTTATGGAAGTGATACTTGGACATTAAATGCGAAAACAGTAAAAAAACTGAGAGCTGCACAACGAGCAACGGAAAGATGCATGTTGGTCATAACAAGAAAGGACAAACAAAGTACATAAGAGAGAAACAGGAGTTGAGGACGCCATAGTGACTGATACGAAACTCAAACGGAGATGTGCTACGCATACAGCGAGAAGAAATGAAACGATATGGACATAGGAGATTCGGTGTCGTACTCCTTATGATAGATCTAGAGGACAACGGATGGATGGGCTGACGACATATAGAAACAAACTTGGGTGCGGAAACATGTAGATCGTAATGTATGGAGAAGTCTGGAAGAGGCCTATATAGAGCAGTGGGTGATAAATGGTTAATGATGATGATACTTGAATATTTTCTAATCATTCATAACGCTCATCCTGTTCGTAGCGCACATTTCACGCAACTGATTGAGCATGCGATTTTCCTTCAGCGAAAGAGCTTCCCATTCAGCGCTTTTTACGAGGACATGCGTCATTAAAGCTGAATATTCCGAGGACACACTAGTATAGCTGTCTAAAGCTGTCCGTGACCAGGCTGCCTTATCCGATAGCGCTTGCTGTAAGACCAACTGGAGGCCTGTAGCGCATGGGGCTTTACGCTGTGAAATATGCTGGCCAGCAGGGTGTTAGTTCATTGCTTGTAAAGTGGCCGGGTGGCAGGGGCGAGCGGCGCCGCGGACGACAGGAAATTGCCTCTTCAGATTCGCCCGGCGCCATCAGCTGCGAACGACCGCCAGGAGCTCCGCGTCAACTAACGCTTCAAAATAGAGCCAATCACATACATGTCTCGTACTAATCTCTTATCAGACGGCCGCCGTTTGCATTAAAATTATACCTCCGCTCACCTTTGTTACAATTGTATTGGAACGCTATTTCAAAGTCTGAGGCATCTTTTGTCTTCTATCATTTTTGTAAATTTTGATTTTATTTGCATTGTAACATAAAAAAATATCTTTGGAAAACAAAGAACACACAGAAATATGTTAATGATCCAACACTCACAACAAAGTAACAATTCATATATAGAGCCCTTTACATACACACAGGTCTAGTTTGAGAAAGATGGGACACGTCGTTAGTCGTGGCCTTGCAACAGGAACCATGCCATCATCTGTCTCAATTAATTTAGGGAAACCACGGAAAACCTAAATCAGGATGGGTAGGTGAAGACTGAAGCCTCCATCCCTCCGAATACAAGGCCAGTCTGTTTGAAACAGTACTGCATCATTCGTGTTATCCCTAGTGTACAATACTGATGTGCAATGAAATTCTTTAATAATGTTAGAGGCTAGTGATACAGTGTTCATTCATATCATCATCATCATCAGCAGCAGCAGCATCATAATTGTACAGTTCCAGTTTTCCAGATACTGTTGATTAGCCTCTTCCACTTTTTTCGGTCCATGTCACGGAGAATATCACTCATTTTCCTTCCTCTGAGGCGAAGTCTTCCTTGATCATGCCCAACCAACGGGTTCTAGATCTTGCTACTAGAAATTTTCCTTCCATCTCTCTTTTCAAATTTATAGCGAGTGTTCCTGCAGTGTCCAGCCTCATACATGCCTGTACCACCGTATTTGGAAGTGCCGACTCTGTCTCTAAAAGAGAAATCTTGATTGCGGCGTTCTTCCTCACTTCCTCATATTTTAACTGTAGTGTACTACGGTTGGCAGGAAAGAACTAACAGTGAAGTTTCAACACACTTTACTATAACTATATAAACGCCTTCTTGGCACGCACAAATTCCCAAACGCACGAACAACAAGAAACACAACAATTTTTGTGGTGGCAAAACCAGATAAGGGTACAAGACAATGAAAGAAAATAATGACCAAAAGATTACTCTTCCAATTACAAAGATACGTGCTACTGAATCCTACGGCGAGTGTCTACTACTCTAGAGCCGGCGTAAGTATTGGCCGAAGCTGTCCTAGCTGTAGGTACACATTGCCGGTCTGATCCTCCTGGCGTGCTTATAACGCCAATTCGGCGGAGTGTTACACGTAGTTACATGAGTTCCAATAGGTGGATTACTGTCACATGTCTTTTCGCGAGGTAGTTCCGTGTTTATGCGGAAAGCCTATTATTGTTTACATCAACTGGCGATGTTTCGATGTGAGCTCTTCAAGGGAGGTCGGCAGCCCACCTTGCTTGTCTGTTGTGTGGGCCCTCTAACTGATAAGGGGCCGCTACGATATTAACTTAATTACCTCGCTTGGTCTTCTGGATAGAGGATCTAAGGAAGTTCATTTCTGCTTACGAGCTTTAAAAACTAAAACAGACAAAAATCAAGATTCTGAGAGGCAAACAAACCAGACTGCAAACCAAGACCAACAACCAAACCATGGGCAGGGTGATTTTGAAACATGAAAGGAAGTTTAGACTTGAGACAATAAAGAACTAGGACGCCAGCTGGAAACTGAAAAACATACTTTATTAAGTCTGCTAAATTACCCCAAAATGTAAATAAAATAAAAAGAGCTGTTATTGCATTTGCAAAATTTCTTTATCATGTACACCGATCGTTTTGAATAATATACAACATTCTAATGCACAATGCACCCATTACTGCAGATAAAAATTTATATGAACTGGCGATGATTTTAGTCTGCTGGATTCTTCTTTATCAAGGGGTAGAAGATCACTGACACTAAGCAACAATACAACACAAGTGCAGTACGTTTTATGTCTGCTTAGCGGCGTTTGGTAGATGGTCAGCTCATCAGATCCAGCTGCCTTTCCTCTCTTAGAACAATCACATTTCTACATCAAAAAAATTACAATCCGTCATTAAGCAAAACGCTACGACGATCGAATTCCTGGACGTGGATTAGGTAGATACCAAGTGTGTGCACTACGCAGCATGGGCACAAGTAATATCCTTCATATTATCACACTGCTTACTTGCTTTCAAGTGCTGCCTCCGACAACTTCTCTGTCTTCTGTAGCTACACGCCCATCAACAAGAAGTGACTTTCGGTGCTTGCTGCCAGTTGGACGGCGATGACCTCACTTGCGTACTACACGGAAATGGCACTCCGGGACAATTACAGAGGAAGGGGATTAAGTGCTGAGTCGCAGCAGCCGGCGGCGCCCACGTACGTCTCAACAACCGGGCTCCGTCCCTGCTGACGTGTCGCTCTTTATCGCACTCCTAGTGAACGTGCCCATCTCAAGCTACAGTATGCTATAAAAGATGACAAACAACGAAAGCATTCTGCGAACGGCATGCCGTTTCTATCAGACCACGATATTATTGCACCTGGCCTCGCATGGCCGTTACCAGAAACAGCGGTGACGTTACAGTAAATAAGTAAAGCGATGACTAAGGAAAACGTATCGCTAAACCGACCCAATGGAAGTCTTTCTTTACGCAGCAGATGGCGAGTTCGAGGTCTAGCCGGTAACTAACATTGCCTTCTCAACATGTGCCGTAGTGTCTTACTATCCACTATACCGTATTAATAAACACAAATCACCCTTTCCCCCTCAAGTAATTCTTTACAACTGAGCGTTGCTTTCCTTTATTGTGGTGATCCCTTTCTTTTCGAAACTACAATCTGTTTATTACTAGCGATGGAGTATTTTATATACCTTCCCATTAGATACAGGCGGATAGAGCAAGCTATTTTACTGAGTGGGGAAGGACACATGGAACTTTTGCCACCAGTTTAGTACCCAAGTGTCTTATTACGAGTGAAAATTGATAAATCACATAAATATCACTGGAATGGGGAAAGAGCAGATATTTCTGTTAAACCGCGCCAGGTTTAACATACATGATTCCGGTAACGCTGTTTTTGAATGATGTGTTGTTAGTACGGCATGCGACGAACGATATCGAGAAAAACATATTTCCTGCGATTTTCATTGGAAACAATCGACAGTTGGGCATAAATAAGACCAGAATTGTCTTTATTTCATGCGAACTCTGAACTGAAATTTGACGCAATATTATCCTGGAAGTGCTCGCTGAAACTCACAAGTGGGAAGCATGCTCCGCCCGAGCAGCCGTTAGTTCTTGACATGCTCATGGAAGATACTGAACTGCTGAAAAAATTTGCATCCTCATACCTTACACAGCTTTGCGATCGGGAACCTCTCTCTGTGAACACTTTTGAGCGCAGCACGTCGTTACGTTCAGCCACCTGTGTAATGGATGTTTACTTTTAACTTCATTACAGAAAAGCTCAACGCAGCGACTGTCTGCGCTCAAAAGAACAGTGAGAAACAGGTTGGCGATCAAAAAGCTGCGTAAGGCTTTAGGATGAAAATTTTTTTAACAGTTCAATATCTTCCGTTATTGTGTCAAGAACTTGTTCAATGAATTCGTATGTAATGCTATCGGCTGCTCGAGTGGCGCGTGCTTCCCACTTGTGAGTCCCAGCGAGCAGGTCCAGAAAAAATTGCCTGGGAGTTCTATGTAGAGTTGGCATGAACTACGTACAGTTCTGTCTTATTACGTCCAACTGTCGATTATTTCCGATCAAAATCGCACAAAACTTGTTTTCTCGATATCCTGCCTTTCCAGTAACATTCAGTTGAGTACGCTGTCTCTCTAGTCGTGAATGGGGTAATTACTTCCTTCCACACATACGTCGCGTATTGAGATAATCAAATTAGAGGAATCTGGAATCGTACAAGGACAGGGAAAAGTGATACTAGTTAATATACTTACAACACACTCTCCGCCTCACACTGAACTGTAGTCTGCGGTGCACAGATCTAAAGGGAAAAGGTCTGAATACAGTTTACCAAAGAAGGGACGACTGCTTTTACTGTTTTGAGGAGGGAGTCTACCAAGCGGGAAGGGTGGGAGGGAGCCGAAGATATTTAGTATTTTTCCATCAGAGCTTTTTTATTATTATTTGATCTTCCGCGTGAGTACACTATTTAGCCATCATAAGTTACATTATTTATTTCAGAGATTAAACTATTTAGTCGTTAACAATCACAATACGATAAACGATCATATCGGTTTAAAATAACTAAACAACATTTGTTCACTCTTGGCCTCAAAAGTAAAAGCTTCTTAATTTCTAAATAAGGTTTTTACAGTGTAGTGAAACCAAAGCAAGTTAGATATGGAGGGCTGAACGGAGGTCTTACTTACGGCATATATTTATATTTACTTATTCCAGATCATTCTGCTACTTCGTGGGCCATACCGGTAACCGGATTGCGTCGCGTATTCAGATAACCAAATTAGAGGAATCTGGAATGAACCGCGCTGAGAATGCTTTTCGAATCAGGAATGATCAACTTTTTTTGTCTTTCAGAATCAAAGATTCTGACAAACTTAGCAATAATCTGTCCAAGTATTCTACGAATATTATGGACAGAGCACACATGAATCACGTCCAAACTAACGCTGAAAAATGGTTCTCTGTAATTATTACTCAGAAATGAATATGCCATTTAGTGCTCAACATGAAAAATATCTTTCTCCCGCAGCATGTCGAAGAAGGAACGAGTGGTGCGTGCGGAGTCGGTATCGACCGTCAGTCAGTCCAGCCGAGTGCAGCCCGTCTGGTGGGACTGCGAGCCAGACAGCCGTGTAATGGCAAGGCGGATAGGAGACCGACAGCCGCAGCCGCCCCTGACGCAGACATATCGCTGCCGCCCCAGCAGGGACGCCTGGCAAACTTCTTCCCTGGAGGCAGTGGCCGCGTGATGGATGTGAACGCCTTCTCACGTAACGAAAGAAAGCTGACTCGTCACTGTTTGCCGTTTCCGTGGGGGGCCACAACACGTACGCGATTTCAGTAATAAGCTAGAAATCTCTTCGATGAAAACTATCCACTCTTTCGAACGCCAGTGGAGTCTGAATTTGCATGCGACATTACGTTGTTCACAATTATAGCTCATCTTGGGTGTTAACAAATACCGACTTCTGGAACAAAAATGCCTGACACTGAAAACGAAGAATGAACGTCCTCTCGCAAACCCTTATAGTAAAGCAATACCAAGATACATGATTATGTCTTTTTGCATCAATCACTATTCTGTAATTACGATATTAGAATTTTTATCATTAGATGCCGTCGATTGTTCTTGCCAGCAAGTGAGATACCAAATCCTCGATAGATTCAGTAGCAATATAATGTTTGTAAAACTGCACTCTAACGATAACTGACAGTGTAGTGAGATTAACAAATCAAGCGCACTGAATTTTCTTACACGAAGCTCTTTTAGGCTGTTTTCGAACAATAATGGAAGAAATTTCCTGGCAGATAAAAGTGTGTGCCAGACCGAGACGTGAACCTAGGCCTTTCGCAGGCAATGCTCTTACCGACAGAGCGATCCAGGCATGAATCCGACTCGTCCCCACAGCTGTATTTATGGAAATACCTCTCTCCTGACTTCCAAACTTAGCAGGAGTTCTCCTACGTGCCTTGCGTGACTAGCACATCTGGAAGAAAGGAAGCAAAATGAGAGACTTATTCTGCAAACAATCTCCATGGTTTCGGCTAAGCCATTTCTCCACAATATCTGTTTTTCTTGGCTTGCTAGTCAAGAAAGACACGCAGGTGAGACTGTGTGAAATTGGGAGATAATTACTTGCGAAGGCAAACCTGTGCGGGTGAGTAGGATAATCAAATCTGTAATGTTCGGATACACCATCAATAGTGTCCTGCTTGACACAATCACATCGTTTAAATATCTGGGCCTAACGTTCCAAATCGATATGAAAAGGAACAAGAATGTGAGGATTTTGGCAGGGAAGGCGAATGGTCGATTTCGGCTTATTGGGAGAATTTTGGGTAAGTCTGCTCCACCTGTAAAGGAGAACACGTATAGGACGCTAGTGCAACCTATTCTCCAGTACTGCTCGAGTGTTTACGATCCGTACCGGAAAGGATTAAAGAAAGACATCGCAGTTCAGAGGCTGGCTGCTAGATTTGTTACCGGTAGGTTCGAACATCACACAAGTGTTCGGGAAATGTTTTGGGAACACAAGTGCTAATCACTGGAGGGAAGGCGACGTCCTTTTCGAGGAACGCTATTGAGGAAATTTAGAGAATCTATGTCTGAAGCTGACTGCAGGACGATTCTACTGCTACCAACACATATTTCGCGTAAGGACCACGAAGATAAGATATGAGAAATTAGGGCTCATTCGGAGACATACTGAAGGTCGGTCTTCCCTAGCTCTATTTGCAAGTGGGACAGGAAAGGAAATGACTAGCAGTGAGACAAAAAAATGGTTCAAATGGCTCTGAGCACTATGGAACTTAATATCTGTGGTCATCAGTCCCCCAGAACTTAGAACTACTTAAACCTAACTAACCTAAGGACATCACACACATCCATGCCCGAGGCAGGATTAGAACCTGCGACCGTAGAAGTGGCGCGGTTCCGGACTGAAGCGCCTAGAACCGCTCCGCCACCGCGGCCGCCAGCAGTGAGACAGGGTACCTCCCACCACGTTCGTACGGTGGCTCGCAGAGTATGCATGTAGATATAGATGCCTGGATAACTCAATCGCCAACAGCAATGCCTGCCAAAGCTCCAGGTTCCAGATTCGAAACCACAGTTTCAATAAAGCTTGGAAATCAAAACAATGCACATTCCGCTGCATTGTGAAAAATTCATTTCAGAATAATCTTCTTCTTTTCCTTGTGCATTTGTACCAAATTACGCAGGGCCGATATGGTTATTAACGGTTTTGGCATGGTTCATTTAAGGGATGGCTGGATGCACTTCCTAAAGCCACCCCGTTAGCCCTAGAGACGGTCGTACCCCAAACGGCTGCGTGTTATATTATCCTCGCGAAACGGTGCGAAAGTGTTTCTAAAGGTTTGTGCATGTGTAACTGAGACAGGACTTGAATAACAGATAGGTATTCACCAAGTCGGATGTGGGAAACCGCCTGAAAACCGCATTCGGGCTGGCCGGCCGACCGACCCTCGTTAATCCGCCGGGAGGATTCCATCGGAGCTGGTGCTCTTCCCCATCCCGGAGGCGGCGCTTTAACGCGCACCGATGTCCGAGCGGGAATTCATTTTAGTACAGTGCTGAATGTAAAAGAAAGGCGGTCACAAACCATGGCCTTGGTTTGAAGATTATACTGGCCGTTTCAAAAAGAATATATGTCTTACAAAGTATTGTATTGTCAGAACTATCGATCATTGCGCCATGGATCGGTCATTGGAAGAACGAATACTTTATTTAGTTTATATTTATTGCCGCTATATGTCTTCTGTTTGACTGGTTATCGTCACATATCGCAAAACGGCTATTTCGCAGCAGAGATAATCTTGTGTTATCGAGTTTGCGACGTGTAATTTCGTGATTACAGAGCAAAGAAGTTTCAGGTTTAGGTACCACATTCACCCTCCGAGTGGATGGAACATTTGCAGATAGTATCGACAGTTTGTTAACACAGGATGTGCACGAAAAGGAAAGAGTTCCGGCCGCCCTCGTGTTTCCGACAAAAATCTCGCACGAATTCAAACCGCTTTCCAACGTAGTCCTACAAAACTGGTTGTTTCCGAGGCTGAACAGAGGTAACTTCATTTTTCAGCAAGACGGAGCAATCCCTCAGTGGAGTAGCAAAGTGCGTGAATGTCGAATGAAATTCAACCGAGCCGTTGGAGTGGTCATCAAACAGCCGGCGACTTAACACGTCTCAACTGACCTGCACTGTCACCAGATTTGGTGACGTGTGACTTCTTGCTGTGGGGTTTCAATAACGACAAAGTTTATGCACCGACACTACCACAGACCCTAGAAGGGTAAGGCACCGGATCCGTACTGCGCTACATCAATCTATGTGATATTGTTCGCGTCGCTGGTGGATGACATATTGAACATTTGTGATCTAAAATTGAGGATTCGTAAACATGTGCCCCAAGTTTCATAGCTATATGTCACACAGTTTAATAAACCAATGCAGTCGAAATACAAATATTCTTTTTCGAGGAAAAAAAAATAGCTGTGTTTTCTACATACTTCGGTAACAGCTTGTTGCCTGATACTGACTCCCTCTCACAATACCATGGAAATTTACTCTCGCGCCGATATTTGTTTAATCTGAACAAATTCGGATGAGTCGTCAGCACACAGGGCAACTGTGGCCAGTAGGCGCTTAGTCGGCTAATCAGACGCGGGAGCGGCGCGAGGTTTGCTTACAGAGGCAGCCGGCAGCCCGTGCGGCTGCAATATGGGCAGCCCGCGGCCGGAAATAAACCGGCATAAACAGCGTCCAAATTAGAAGCCGCCTTCCGGCTCACACACGGAACGGGCCGCTAAGCCGCCCGGAATGGCGCTCCAGTGGCGATGGCCTCCCTCCAGACCGCGCGGCGACCTCACTCACGGACCCGTTAGCGACTGACGGCAAATCAATCTCACCAGTCCTCCGGTACATCGTCTGTAGTAAATGTCCGCTGAGTGTGCTTGTCCTCCTATGTGCGAGCCACGAAATTCTTTGTAACCTGGAGGCAAATATCAGAGGACACTACTGGCGTTTCGCTTTAGTGTCCGCATCTGCAAGTCCCTTATTCGCAATCAAAAGTCTTATCTGTATCGACGGTTTTTAAAATTTTGCAAGTCACTTTAACGGATCCGGTTCGCTGGAGCTCTGGCGGTAAGCTTAGCTTGCACTTGGCCGGAATGTCCGTCTGCCGAAGACGGACGTCGTAATTAACACTAACACAGAGGCTGACCGTGACCCTATTTTAACACAGTGTTCCCTGTCATCTTCTTGATGTGATTTACAGTTTTAAGTCGTTATTACTGAAACAGATTTTGTGATTTTTTTCTACGGAATATTTCCGTAACGCTCAGAAGTTAAATGAAGTTGTTTAAAGTTAGCCCTATAGCCACATATTTCATTCCATTAAATGTTTGTAATGATGTTCCTTTAAGAAACGTACGTTAATTTCTCACAATGTTACAACCTCGTTAACACGCGACACTTCTCACTATAACAATGGTTGTATTGTGTAAATAAATTTCTAAGCAAAATTTAAGAACGAGATAGATGAAGTAACATACCGTATAAATTACTCGGTGGAAACAAATGAAAGTGTGGGAGCATGTTGCCAGAGGCCTCGCAGTCGTGCACAGGAACCTCGATGTCACATGTGATGTCAGCGTTGTTATAGTGCCTAATGGGGCTGGCCCCGCAACACGAGGCATTTAAAGGAGTGAGTAAAAACAGTGTTTGTCAATTACCGAGCAGTTACCCTGCACTGTGGTGATGTTCTTCATTACAACATGGCTCAGAGACAAAAAAAGGGTGACTTCACACAGGGAAGAATCATTGAGAAACTGGAGACGGATGAAGTGTGACGAATTTGGTATTGCTCACAGCATTGATTCACGTGCATGGGAGCGTTGCTTAGCACAGCCCCTACTGCCCGAAGGATAGGAGGTGGTCGACGACGGTCAACTAAAGCAGCATACGACAGTGGCGTTGTGCAATAGGCAACAAGCGACCCACATCAAACAGTGAGTGGAACTCCAACCATATCCAACAGCACTGCAAGGCAAGCACTTCATTTTCATGGATGAAAAACGCGGGACTGCATCAAACTTCGCGGTGGAGGAGCTCTTGGAACGAGAGGATATTCGGAGAATGGAGTGGCCTGCCCGTTTCCCCGATTTAAATCCTATCGAGCACTTGTGGGACGCGTTACATTGACGTATCGTTGCACGTCCACATGCACCAATGGCCATCCGACAGTTGTCAACCGCGCTGATGGAAGAAAATATTCTTGCTAACCTTGCAGACAGCTTGGGAGAACCTGATCACACAGTCTATTACCAATCACGCCCTGCCTTCTGTAATGTCCATTGGGCCATTATAAATCGCCGTGACTTCAGTATAATTATTGCTCTTGAAGAAAAGTTTCATTTCTCTTCGTCTTATTGCGTATTTCTTTCATTTACCTTCCTTACTATATTGCAGCAGTTCTTTCTATGCATGCTCCAAGTTTCATCGAGCTATGTTACTTGGCAGTGCCATAGCATGACAAAATTACCTTCATCCTAAGTTTTGCACACCAGCGTAAATTTATGAGAAATATTGACAGGATCACTGATTTTATACCGTACTTTCAGCGGACGATACAAAACTGGAGTGCCATAGAGTGGACTTCACGTCGCTTTGCGTAGCTTCACACGACTGAACGCTGTTAATGAAAATGAAACAAGAGTGACTCAGATATACTGGATTTACTGGTACGACGGAAATAGGATGTACGCGTAGTTGTGCGCAAAATCAGGAAAAAGAGCATGTCGGTTCTAGGCGCTACAGTCTGGAGCCGAGCGACCGCTACGGTCGCAGGTTCGAATCCTGCCTCGGGCATGGATGTGTGTGATGTCCTTAGGTTAGTTAGGTTTAAGTAGTTCTAAGTTCTAGGCGACTGATGACCTCAGAAGTTAGGTCGCATAGTGCTCAGAGCCATTTTTGAAGAGCATGTCGCCCTCTCCAGCCCTAGAAGATAGCAACTACGCATCTACCCTCTCCAGGGACACACTGCATTCCAGCCAACATAGTGTGTTACTAGTGGCTTGACACAATAATAATAACAGCTATCAATTGTACGTAAATACTGACATCGTCTTTTAATTTCAAATTAATTATTATTGCAGAAATCTGCATCCGTGCAGAACTGTGTCGGTGTTATACTAAGTCGTGCGGGACGACACAGAGGCAGTAGCTGTGTCATCATTATGTACTGATAACGATCTCAACCGCCCGAAGGGAATATACTGAATGGCTCCTGTTGCGTCGTCTCAATAATCATGCCCACTTATTTATGTCAATAACGATAGTGCTTACAATGAAATTGCCCTCACGCTGTTCTGCAATTTTCACAAACATAACGAACCACAGACTTTGGTTCATTCTGCCTCGTAGAAGAACATCGGCGCCTGTCACAGTTTCTTGAACAATTCAGTATCGGAGCGATTTACAGCAGGTGTTGCTATTTAACAGTTGTTGGTGGCGCTTTTTAATAATTACGCCGGCAAGCAGAGCGCGGGAGCGCCGCGAAAATGCAGACAGGGCCCACTTAGCCGGCGGCGGGAACGCCGCTGTCCCACTGCCTGTCCAGCGCTCCTCTCGCTTTGTAATAAGACTTCCTTGGGAACACAACGAGCGAAGTCGCGCAATAATGGACTCGCTTCTGAGAAAACTGCGATTGAACTCCACGTCCGGCCATGCGGATTTAGTTTTCGCGTGGTTTCCCTAAATTCTGAAGGCAAAAGGCGGGACATTTCCTTTAAAAAGGACGCGGCCAATTTCCTTCCCCAATCGGAGGACGCGGCCTTTCTAACGAGCTCGCCGCTTTGCTCGTGGTCCCGTCTGGAGGGCCTGCGGAGCCAGTCACACAGTGGCGAGTGGCGGATTAGCGGCGGCTGAGCAAGTGGGCTGCCAGCAATTACAACGGCAAGCAGAGCGCGGGCGCGCCGCGAAAATGCAGACAGGGCCCACTTAGCCGGCGGCGGGAACGCCGCTGTCCCACTGACTGTCTAGCGCTCCTCTCGCTGACCCACTAGCTTACTTCACCCGCACTCCATTCTCCTGCCTTGTGAATGAATCTCCTGTACATTCCAGGAAACCTAATAAAGAAATAAAGAACGCGAAACTGAGGTATTCCTGGCAACAAACACCTCCGACTGAAATATGGACAGAAAATGAGAGTACTTTCGATAGTACGGGCAAAATTCTCTTGAAGAGATTTAGAGAAAACCTAAATCAGCAGCGTCGGACAGGGATTTGAGCAACGCTTCTCTCGAATACAAATCTGCAGTTTTCATCACTACGTCACAGCTCTCGGCGGACGCTTAAGAAATCTGATCTCAAGCAGGAATCTAGGCATCTTTTATACTAAAAAAAGATGTCAATTTTCGTTTACCAGCAGATGCTGCCGCCATTTCACATTTTCGCTGAACATCGCTAGTTTAGCGATCCGCAGCTTGCGCCAGATGACTTGCTTCCTTATCAGCTGAATTTTGCTATTGGTACGGGATAAATGCGGCTGCTTTACCGCACCTGCTTTGCCGGACAGTTGACTGCAGAAATTCTGCGCAGGCAACAGCTCTAGTGCCACAAAAACTGTTGCCCGACATACACAGCCAACTCTCTCTCTCTCTCTCTCTCTCTCTCTCTCTCTCTCTCTTCAAGGCCATCCCTCTCCCCTCCCAGATGGGACTTGTAACTGGTACCAATATTGACTCACATTACTCTGTAGAAAACATGTTACACACGAGAAATAGGCTACGCAACTATTGGAGTTCTCTGACGATACAATCTGGAAACTCGCAATACCGGATGATGCGAAAATTTTCGCAGAACCTACGGAAAAAAGTAGAACAACGATCCAAGTTAACAGTTTCATCGACATTATCATCAAATTTATTGCTGAATGCTGGTTCTAGTCAGACCATCAGGTCTGCCGGGCGCTGTTGACAAGCGGAGTGCACTCAGCCCTAGTGAGGCACACTGAGGAGCTACTTGATTGAGAAGCAGCGGCTCCGGTCTCGTAAACTGACATACGGCCGGGAGAGCGGTGTGCTGACCACGTGCCCCTCCACATCCGCAACCGGTGACGCCTGTGAGCTGAGGATGACACGGTGACCAGCCGATTGCGTTAGGCCTTCGTGGCCTGTTCGGGCGGAGTTTAGTTTTATTGTTGAATGAAAAAGGATTCTTTTGGAAAAAAATACTGCGTCAAATACGAACCGAGTACCTTACATACTATAAGAAAGGAAACTATAGTCTGGAGAAGTCGTATGTAGCAAATATTTCATCGAAGACGTAAACTTACAAGCTTTCTTAAAATTTAGTTCTCTGGTTTATTTATTTCTTTGGCACATGGGGTATCTGCAGAATCGTATATTACATGTAAATTAATTGTTTGAAATGTATATGTATTGTTTAAAATGTATATAACAATCAGTAAATTTTGTTACTAGCAGATATTAATATAGTTATTTACAAATTTGTGAACGTCACACAGTAAACTACACATAGACGTAAAATCACAAAACACTGAAAAATCATACAGAGCAGGTTGGATATTTACAAACACGAAAGTAACTTAACCTTATTATCACAGTTGTGTATCTAGTGAGCTTAACTAGTTGACTGCCGCGGGCGATACTATGACATGCATTAGTAGTTTTTCTTTGGATCCACAGCTGTGCCGGAAAATAAATGTTTTTATGAGGTAAAGCAGACATAGTCAAGGTGCATATTACAAAAGGGTTGGCGGAATTCTACATAAGAAAGAATTGACTGTCTTGATGCAGAGAAGAAACAAAAATGGAAGTGAGGACGGAAGATAATCTATTCGTCTATAAGCTGTGGGGAAATAAAAAAACGCTCCAATGTAGCGACCGGAACTTTACGACTGTTTTTAGCCGATCCGAAGTGATTCATGTACCGTCGCGGAAGTTCAAATTTCCTATACGTCACAATCAAAGTTTCTCGGGGTGAATGGCCTCACAGTTCAACACACTTGGGTGTGTGATTTGTATTTTATCGGCGACTCAGCGCGGTAATGTGTTTCCTGCAGGTAACGACAGGTCGTCTCTTCCAGTTTGCTCCGATGTTAAAGCCCGAAGATTCCCGGAAAAGTGTGTCACAAATACGTTACGTGCGCTGGGGATGACACTGGTGGTGTCGGAAACGGCACGTGCGACGCTCAGCGAGACGTGGGCAGCGTGCAGCAGGTGAGGGCGGCACGTCACGCAGGCTGCGTGTCTCTGTGCGTGGCGCTATTTCTGTGCGTGCCGTCAGGGGCAGACCGCCCCACAGGGCGTGGCGCCTCCCGCCGACTGCGACACCGACACGCCGTTCGCTCACAGCTGCGATGAGCCGTGGTACACCATTCTCATTCTGCGTCCGAGTGACAGCTCACGTTTTCCGCTAGCACTCCGCTACTCGCGTTGCGCATGCGCACAGCGCACTAGTGTTGTCTCGCCGAACCCCTCAGCCCCCAGACGGCAGACAACTCGTTGCACACGGTACGAGCGCTCGTTGGTTACGGTGCTAGGTAAGGAAGTGTAGTTAAGAGCCACTCGTACCGTCAGGGAGACGACGGACGCCACAGTGCAAGGCGCGCTTCCTGTTTGCGCTGACGGGGACCGGCTGCATCCGACTGCTGCGCAACACAACCTTGGCGACGCCGGCGCCAAGTGAAACTGCAAGCAGGCGCGTTTGTTTTGCGGCGATTGTCTCGGCTGTGGGCGCCGTTCATGCGGACTTCCGCGCTCTGCTTTCCCTTCCTCTGCCCAGCCCACCCACAACAGGTAGAGTACAGGGCGCTGATTCGATTCCTCTTGCCAGTATTACTGCGCAGCAGTTTGCCCGATCTTCTAAACGACTGCCAGAGAAATACTGGCACGGAGACTTGAGGATAGCAGGATTTGTCGGATACTACGCGCCAGGTAGTTTGGCCACCCATTCCTCGCCTTCCTCGGGTTGGCGGCGTCTGCAAATCCCCACTTTCGAGCAACCGTGTCCGCATCTTTCCCGGTACCACCAGTATATGAGGGTCCTCCACACGTTCAATACTAATTAACAACAATACGCTGTCCAGTCACTTAACGTCACCACTTGTCAAAACCCTGCACAGCCACCTTCTGTAGCGCGTATCGCTGCTAGACATGCAGGAAGAGAGTCAATCCGATTCCGGAAGTTTCAAATGGTTCTAATGACTCTAAGCACTATGGGACTTGACATCTGAGGTCATCAGTCCCCTAGACGAAGTACTACTTAAACCTAACTAACCTAAGGACATCATACACATCCATACCCGAAGCAGGATTCGAACCTGCGACCGTAGCGGTCTCGCGGTTCCAGACTGAAGCGCCAGAACCGCGCGGCCACTTCGGCCGGCCCAATGACATTATCCCCACACACGGCGCAAATGTTTCTGGCTGCCTCCGCTGCTGTCGCCCCTCTGCTGAACCCAAACAGAAGAATATCCCGTGGGGCCCAGCGGTTCTAGGCGCTTCAGTCCGGAACCGCGCTGCTGCTGCGGTCGCAGGTTCGAATCCTGCCTCGGGCATGGATGTGTGTGATGTCCTTAGGTTAGTTAGGTTTAAGTAGTTCTAAGTTCTAAGGGACTTATGACCTCAGATGTTGAGTCCCATAGTGCTTAGAGGCATTTGAAGAATATCTCGGAAATGTCGCGCGGTTCCGGACTATAGCGCCTAGAACCGCTCGGCCACTCAAGCCGACCGAAAGACAATAATCATGTCCTTTTGGAGATTAGAATAGCTCCGTTTCCGCATTACGACAACGACTCCACTGTTTTCCGTCTGTCTGGGTGAAAGCTGTAAGAAGGAAAGCTTGGAAACCGACCAAACACAGCAAAAAATGTTCTCAGTATGTTCGGGAAGAGGACACAGACCGAACATCAGTTTCGTCAGTCATTATTTACGAAAATTCAATTCACATCACATACTCATTTTCTTGGTTATTCGAAACGCATAATAAAAAGAAAGTTACGGTGACGAGGCATATACTTCGTATTACTGACCATAGAAACGTTTGAAAATGTCTTCCTGACACAGCGTTATTCACGGAAGCACTACAGCGTTAACTATTCAAAATAATAATAGCGTGCACACGACAGAAATTAAAAAGTAGGAAACGTAAACAGTAGTCTGCTACTGTTTTGGGGCATCTAATGTTGTTACATCGACTTCAAAGCAACGTACAGCGTAAGTCTGTGGCGCGAACTCCCGGAATTATACATCCATGATTTTTATAGAACGTGTAATAGCTTTGTATTTTTTCACTTTCCGAAAATCTTCCTACGTGCGTCTTTTGACAGACGCCATGGATAACACCACAGGAATCTGTGTTCCGTGGTGGTTGAGTAATGCTGGTATGTCAGACATCGCCGAGCTACAATACAGTCCAATCAGCTATAGAGAGTTTTGATTAAGCAGTCGTGTTAGCTTCATAGATTCACTATTCAGCTTAAATAGCACAGACATTTTTTTATATTTAACTTAGATTCCTTCTCGCCTTTCGTGCATCAGTGATCTACTTTATGAGAATAATGGAACTTTTTATCTTCGAGCTGCTGATCATGAAAATCTTATGTCACAATAAATCTGCTTTAACTGAAAACTAACCGACGGAGTACCTTCGATTATTTAAAACTGTTGAAGTACCATGAAGTTCATAGTTCAACTACCGGGCGCTAAATGGGACGACGATCGAGGCAAGTAAGGTCAGCAATGCTTCAAAGGCGATCCGATTAGAAGCCACACAAAGTTAAACCCCTTCACAAACCGATTCGTTCTACACAGTTAAACGAATTAGAACTAACATGGCGGTCCACGTTGCAGCAGTAAACGGTTTCTGTCCCACTCCTTGCCTGTCTTGCCGTAGACGAGTTGAGCCTCGGGGCGCCACCCATTTTAAAACTTCCTGAGCGCGAGATTTCTTGTATGGTACCGAAAGTAAAGCGATGCATACCTCGAGTCAGATTGAACGTAACACAGCTTCGATCCGATTTACACCCAGCGTTTTTTCTTGTGGGAAGAATATGACGCGGTCCACTCGCCTCTTAAGGACAACTGCCATCCTTCAAGGAGCAGCAAAAGCCGGTAATACCTACCGACAGCCCGTTTCGCTGACTGTGTGCCCGTCCAATAGCGTCGTCCATTGACGCCTGATGGGGGAAGAAGCAGTAGCCAAGCGGCAAGAGTGTGCTGAGAGCAGCATGGCACTTGTTACAATACGTGTAATCGGAAATTTTGCATATTTCGCGTTACTGCCCAGGTTCTGTTATTAAGCCTTTCAGACCCTCTGGCTACAATTGTGTACATTAACTTTTAATGTGTCCTAGCTGCACCGGAAGTATTTTTTCCCAGTGGAAACTGAGGTATATATCTGTGAATGTGCACCCCTTTTATCATGCACAAGTGTTGCGAACTATTGGGCATCACTATTAAAATACCAGCGGGCCAATGTAGCAGTGCACAGTTTATCGTGAACACCAGAATACGCAGATGTGGTTGGGTCACTATATTCCACTGTATTATTGAATAATTTGTATATTAAATATTGAATGATCATTTTACTATTCATCGCAAATGATAACATTTCGTAATTAGTTCCTTCAGTTCATAAAATGAAGACCAACGCACACAGTATGTTTTGAAAACGATTACATATTTTTGTATAAAACTTGCATCTAGGAACATTAGAAAACCACCTAAGGCACTACCATATAAAGAACAATTTTAATTCCTCCAGATAAAATCATTCTGAAAGGTTTACTGAATGTTGAAATTTTAACAAATAGTGATGTAAATGACAGCGTGGATAACTACAATACCTTTCAGTGTCTCTTAGTCCCTACAAATAGAATTTGTTACATTACTAGGCGAATATAGAACACCGATGGAGTCGCACTGGCGGAGCCGGAGGCGGTGTCGGAACGCGTGCGTCAGCGCCTCCCCCACAATAAAGCAATATTTACACAGCCGCGCAATAACAACAACGCCATCAATCAATCTCTCTGGTGCGGCTGATACCTTATCGGGAGATATGTGCTCCGTTATTGGAAGTGCAAACTGCAGTTAGATGTCAATGGAGCCAATGCCCTCGTGATTACCAACGTGACAACTAAACAGGTCAACAAATCAGGTAGTGAAACTGCAGTTACATTTTCCATTCCATTACATTATTGTAACACTCACTACGCACCAAAAAGAATTGGATTGTGAATTATTTGAGTGTTGTATCATCTGTTTTCGGAACTGTTTGGACGCGGTATATTTTGCCTGAAAATTTTATGTTTTATGTTAAATCAAAATTACCTATTATTAAACGACTGCTACAGGTAGTGACTCAAAGCGCAGATGTGTTGGGCAAATCTACAGGTCCCATTCCTCACAGGAAAGAAGTCAGGTTTTAACGAGTCGTTGACGGCGGAGTCGTTATAGACAGACACCGGTTCACAGTAGATAGGGATGCGTAATACACTAACCCGTTGCTTTCCAGGTGGAACCATCCCGGCATTCGCCTGAAGCGATTTAAGGAAACCACGGGACACATAATCGGGATATCTATGAGGATCTGAAGAGTACCTTCCTTTGTACCATTTGATTTCCTTTTTTTTCCAGAAATACTGAGCTTTTTCCTCGACAAAATCGCCTAGAAAGAGCTGAATCCTTTTACACGTCGTAAACCGCAGTGGCACAGTTATGACGCATTTCTAACAGCTGAAAACACGAAGTTCCACATAATTATAGCATAAAAGTATTAAACCCATAACAGCCTTCGGAAATATAAGCGACATAGCAAAGTGGGGCCCAAATAAGGCAGAGGTTGGTCATTTCCGGAGCACCCGTGGATGATTTTAAAGAATCAGTATGTGAGACAGACTGCAAAGCGTATGGATAATAAGACGAATGGTGTTAAGATGCGTACGAAAACATAGTCATTTTCTTCGCTGTCTATTCACGAATGTAACAGAAAGAAGAGTGCCCCAACAGTACAATATACGAGTACGTCTACGCCTTACTGGCCATGATGGAGGATAATTCTAGCACCACGATCGTTTCTCACCTTCCCTGTTCCATCAGTCAATGGTAAGCGTTAAGAAGGACTGTCTATAAGCCTGCGTATAAGCTCTTATTTCTCTACTTTTCTCTTCGCGGTCATTTCGCGAGACATACGTAAGAGGTAGTAAAATGTTCCCCAGATCATCTTGAAAAGTATGCTCTCGGAAATTTAACTGTTAACCTTTACGTAAGGCACAACGCCTCTCCTGCAGCGCCTCCCACTGGAATTTGTTGTGCATCCCCGCAGAGCTCTCGTGCTTATTAAACGATTCTATGAAGGAACGCGCTGCTCTTCGTTACGTCTCCTCTATGTGCCTCTTCTATTAACCCAAACTTACTGCTAAGTAAGACTCATGAATCTGTCATACAATTCATTTGTAAGCCACTTCTATCGCGAATGAATTACATTTCCTCAATATTCTTCCAATGAATATGAACTTAAGTTCGTTCCGTACGGTTACTACTGTCTCCAGTGATTTTCGGTCAACTGTGTAAAGGAGCGGTAAGGAATCTGTTTCCCTACAAATGTGAAGTACGTTAAATGTATTTACGTTCAGGGTCAACTGCCATTCCTTCCATCGGTCATCGATTTTCTGCACATCTTCCTACATTTCGGTAGTGCCCCGACGTTACCACGTCCCCACAAAACAGCATCGGCTGCAAACAGCCTTGTCATGGAGCTTTCACTGTTACAGAATAAATCATTTCTCAATATTGTAAACAGCAACGGCCCTATAACACTCCCGAAATAGCCTCTACATGAACTACATAGTGGCTCGCAGAGTACATAGGTATAAAACGTTTAAAAAAATCATTCAAGGTCCTCAATAGAACGAACATTCACGCACTTCAGTATTTGTGAAAAATAGAAAGATGTTTAAAGAGTGAGGTACAGAGGACACTACAAACTTTGAATCGAGGAATGGAAGACTACTGGTCTCAATACTTTCTGTACTTTGCAAGGACAGAAGAAACTATCACTCAGAAGCGCTTCATGTAATCGTTAAAGATTTCCGTCATATAAGTTTAGGAAGAGGCCGTTTCTTTTACTCAGCTTTGTCCCTCCACCAACAACACAAACGTTACGTTTTTCTTATCTCTGGGACACGGAGGTCTGTTTACTAGCCAGTATACAAACACAAACAAATGTAATTTGAATCTAACTTGGTGCATAAGTGATAATTAAAGTGTCTTCGATGACAATATCAGTAAAGTAAGGCACTTATTACATGACGTAGCCAACTGAAGACCTGGCCGGGGCGGCAGCGCCATCATGTCTACTGTCGAGAAAAGGGGCGGCAGGTGTGATAACAGCGTACACTACAGTATTCTTGTGGAGCGCTGTAACACGCTACACGTCTGTCCGTTACCTATGGCCTCAATGGCAAACTAACACACCTACTAATGAGCAAAATTATGTGAGAATACGAACAGGGCCCCACACAGATGGTCCAAGACTTACTAACCACAATCACTTACGAGTTCAACATTATCAGTTTCAAACAAACGAAACTTTCATTCCCTTAAAACCGAGAAATCATCGACCAAGTGACACTGACAATAGTGGAAGAGAAAGCTACAAAACATCTCCACCCTAGAAACCAAAAAAGGTTAAAACAGACTTAAATCTAGGATGGTGAAACGCTGTGTCGACAGTAACGATTAGTAATCACAGCTAGAGTGTATACAGAACATGAAATCCAGCCCTTCCCCCACGCGCGACTATTCAGTCAATAACACGCAGCACACACAGAATGAGGCAATCGAAATTGACGAAGCTAAAAGTAAATAGAATATCCACAAAAGGAAAGCCAGTAAATCACTTTACCTAGAAATCGTAATAAGTATAATAAGCAATATCCATCCCAACCGAGATTTCCACTGGTGGTTTTCCTCAGTTTTAGGGTAAATACCAGGATGTGGAATCACATCAGGCAGAAGAATATAAGAATACAAACAACAAGAACAAGAATAAGAATAAACCAATAGGCAGGAACCCCTCACAAATGAAAAGCTGTGCCACAGCAAAATCAAATTCCTTAACCCAGGCTGGTAAGGGCATCAGTGCCCTAATAACAGCCACCATCTATGAAATTAAATCATCGTCTGCCATCACTGACTGGGAGACCCTGTCTGGAATTGATCGCCCGCCTGGCGAAAATCTTTATTTGACTCCACTTCGCCGACTTCCCAGTCGATGAAGATGAGAGGAAATGAATTAGGACAACGTAAACACCCTGTCCTCGAGTGAAGAAAATTCTCGATTTGGCCGGGAATCGAACCAGGGACCTCGCTATCTAGAGGCAGGGACACTATAACCACTAGACCACGAGCTACGCACCATCTATGAAGCTCTAACATTATTTTAAAAAGTATAGAACAACAATTTAACATTAATTGGCATTCTTATTTGACAACAGTCTTCGCATTCTTTGTCGTTGTTTATTTACAGTGCAACTTAATGTTCACGAATATACGCTTTCGGCTGGATGAACCACAGGCCACATTCTGATGCTTCATTTTTTTAGTAAAAATCTAATATAGTTTGCCTCCCCTGAAACTAGGTCTACTCATTCACACACAGAACTTCTCGTTAATTTCGTAGCCATTAAAAGCAAACCGCACAGACAAGATAACTTTTCTCTGAGGTTTCTTGCCAGCTTTGAAGTTCAGGTCAGAAAAAAAAGCAGCTGCCAAGGTCTCGCCAAGTTGGTTTTTACTTGTACTATTCATAATATCGCAGAAAATGGCACCTAGTTATATATGTATTCGTATCATCAATTGGATATTTACTGTTTCCATATTGCTTCTGGACGCTTGAATCCCATTCCGCTCAGCATCGATTAACTCAACGTTAACATTCTGTATGCATGTCCTGTCACCTTACTGGGCAAGCTGTAATTTCTTTCTTGTCTCCGTAGTCAGTGAATTTAACGACGTTAACGGCAGGCCGTCGCAGCTGCCCACAAAGTCATCTTCCGCAAACTCTTTCCACACTACACTCCGAGGTAACAACGTACGCTTCTCTGAATGGGTAGATAGTTGTTCCCAGTTACGTCAACGGGGCTTTTAAAGCTACACCTGGGCCTACAGTTCAGAGAGACGAGTAATACAGGGTGTTCGAAAAATATTGTATCACTCTACTGGTCGACGTCGGAACCAAGGTCTTGCTGCATCAATAAGTTCCCCATCAGCCTCGGGCTGCTTCCCGCGGAGAACGTCCTTCATTTGGCCAAGCAGATGGAAGTCGGAAGGTGCGAGATCCGGGCTGTAAAGTGGATGGACAAGATCAATCCAATGACTTTTGTAAGCTCCTCTCGGGTGCGCATAGTTGTTCGAGACCCTCGCACCGTCATGGACACGATGTTGGTTTGCATTTTTTGGCGACGAACACGCTCAAGCCGTTTCTTCGTTTTCCCGTGGTTAGTGAAGCTCAATACACTTTGGAATCGACCACTGCACCAAGAGGGAGGACATCGAACGGAATAACCCTTCAGAGTCCCAGAAGACCGCCGCCATGACTTTACCAGTTGAGGGTGCGGCTTCGGAGCAGAGGTGGTGTGGAGCCACTCCACGGATTACCGTTTTGTTTCCGGTTCGAAGTGATGAGCCTATGTTTCATTGCCCGTGACGATTTTCGACAAAAAAAGCACGTCACGATCATCCTCGTAACGCGCAAGCAATTGCGTACAGGTCCTTCGTAGCTCTTTATGATCTGTATGTGGCGAGCAACCCAGCGGTAACACACACTGGAGTGCCCCACCTGGTGGAAGAGTGTCTCAGCACTCCCAACAGAGACGTCCAGTTGAGCTGCGAGGTGTATCACCTGGAATGAGAGTGTCCGCACGTTTCATCATTCAAGAGTCACAGCTGTGTGCGGCCGGCACGCGGGAGATCGGACAGGTCAGCGCTACCTTGTTGCGACGATGGCAGATGCCTCGCCTGGTTCTTTTGTTCGTTACCAGATCTCCGTAGACATTCTACAAGGGGCTAGGAAAATCTGCGATACTCTAGTTTTCAGCCAAAAGAAACTCAACGCACCTTCGTTACAGACCGAATTCTGAAGCCTACGTATAGCGCAGCTACCAGTTGGAACTTTATGAAACTACAGGGGCTGAAGGGTGTTTCACAAAAAAATTTGCATTTTTCAATCGAAATTCACCGAGAACGAAAGTGATGCATTACTTATTGAACGCCTCTCGTATTACTTTAATTTTGGATTGCCACATCCGGGGGCCAGGGAATACTTTTCTTCTGTGAAAACTGTATCGCCAGTACGTTAAACAGGCTCCGAACAGCGGGTACCGGCGGCCCCCACAGAGTGGGCAGACGCTTGCTACGGACGCGCGGCGCCATGTGCGCGCCGTCAGTTCGGCTCGCCTGTGGTTTTTCTCGCGGCCAGCAGCTGCGACGCGTCGCCGCCGCCCCACGCTACGCCACTGTTTACGTCTGCGGCCGACTCGTGGCTGGCTGCCGTCTTCTGCCCTACACGCGCGTTTACTTCCAGTCCCACACAGCAGTTTCTCTACTCACCGACCGGTCTGAATGGGGAGATGGTGAAGCAGGGCTATTATAGGACGGCTTTTCAAAGGTGACACTCGAGGCATGGGTACTGAAAAGTTGCCTACGGGCGAGGTGGGGCGCTCTGAATCCCATAGCCATGCCTGGGCTCGTTTTTAAGTACAAACGTTTCTCTACAACTTTTTCTGAAATTAGATCTCCAGTGTCAGACAAGTACGTCAGTAACTAGGCATCTCTGGAAGAGGATACACATATTTAACAGGTAGCTGATTTGCTATTATTAGCGGACCATTGATGGGGCAACGTGACACTATAACGGGCCAACTAGAATACTGCGGCAGACGTAGTGTTTCATCTAACTGAAAGTGCTTATTAACTATCTGACATAAGCACACATAGCAAGAATTTTTAAAAAAAATCAACGTAAAGTGGAAAGCGAGAGGTTTCACCCAGCTATAGAGCCAAAATTGCGACGATTACAGCTCAAGCAGACCGCAGAAGTCATAAGCGCTGTGTGAACCTTCCTGGTAGACTAAAACTGTGTGCCGGATCGGGACGCGAAGCCGGAACCTCTGCCTTTCGCGGGCAAGTGCTCCAGCGACTGAGCTATCTAAGCACGACTCACGACCCGCCCCAGAGCTTTTTCTGCGCCTGTACCTCATCTCCCACCTTCCAGACTTCACAGACATTCTCCTGCTTATCTTGCGGGATTAGCACTTCTGTGTGATACATTCATTCCGGGAAAAGTACCCGAGGCTGTGGCTAAGCCATGTCTCCGTGATATCCTTTACTGCAGGAGTGCTAGACGCGCCAATGTACGCAGGACTTCCGCAAAGTTTGGAAGGTAGGAGATGAGGTACTTGCGGAAGTAAAGCTCTGGGGGCAGGTCGTGAGTTGTGGTTGGATAGCTCAGTGGCTAGAGCACTCGTCCGCGAAAGGCAACATAGGTTCGAGTGCTGGTCCGGCACACACTTCAAGGTTGTAATCTGGCACGAAGTTTAGAATTAGCGCACAATCCGCGGTAGAACGAAAACTCATACTGGATAAGCACTGTCTGTGCTATGTAAGAAGGTAACAAGGTTTTAGTTTCGCGAGCCAATAGTGTCAAGGTCGTTTAAAAATTAGCTGGCTGATTCTGTTGCAGAGACCATTCCGGGATTATCCCAAAAAATGGGTTATGAAGACTAAATCGAGGTTGCAGAACGGAGATTTAACCAGCACCCCACTGCAGGGTGAATTTAACGCCTGAAGCATTCTTCCTCTTCGACTATTACGTCAACTGCCTGACTATTTGCTGCAATTCTTGTTAGATGCTAATGAGCACTAACAACTATCTGTAGTTATTGCCTTGACATCTTCCTCACCAATAACAACAAAACCATAATCTCGGAGATAAAGAGATTATGGTTTTGCCTAGCACATGTTATTAAGTGCAAGGGTTCTTTGTGTCTCTTAATAGCCGTATTTAGCGTCTTTTCAGCTTTTACAGTGCCACTGATATTAACTAAATTGGTTCACTCTTCAGCTTACATACTGGATTTTACAATTTGTTAACGTAGTACAAAGGGGGAAGGAAGATTGGGATTTAACGAAGCCGTTAGAAACGGAGCAGTTGATCTTACTGGAGAAGGATGGGGACGCAGATCGACCGTATCCTTTTCAAAGGAATCGTACCAGCGTTTGTCTTCAACGATTTAACAAAACCACGAAAAAACTACAGCAGACAGAGCGCCATTCTCCCGAGCGCGGGTACGTACGTCTTACCACTACGTCACCTCGCTCAGTTGCACGACTTGTAATAAGGATCTATAATTCTCTACCAGACAGTCACCTTTCCGTCTTACAAGGAGAGGTCCTCAACGGTGGGATCGACTTTTTGAAACCAAATATACGGTGACGTAGCTTAAGATTCCAGGCATCACATCCTGCAGCCGATCCCCCTGGTGCGCCCTTATTTGGGAGTAACTGACGAAAATATTTTCGGAAATTTGTGTGTCGATTAATAGCATTAAAAAAATTGTATAACATAGACTGGTTACGTGCTTCACATGCACAACGTTGTGGATTTGAATCTCGTCAAGTGCATTAAATTTCTTATTTTTAAATCGACATCGAAATGACTTAGATCATTATTTTTATTCAATTAAGGGGATCCGGAAAGGTTAAAAATCATGAAATGTTCAATTTTTACTGTTTTGTACTTTAAAAATATATAGACTCTCCCCTTTCAACTGGTATATAATTTATTCAGTTTAGAAGACCATAACTATTTTTAAAATATTTTTGAAATATGTTCTGCATGGGCGTGATCCACTGTGTCGCTGTTAAACTGTTGTCAAATGGTATACTCATGAATCTACATTCTCATCGTGTACATTTTGGTGACATGAGAGAAAATAAGTGTTACAAAATAAGCGTTGTGGCTAGCCCGTTAGGTGATGGACATATTCACAAAGTTTGATAAACATCCAACAAGGGGTTCATGGCGCCACTCTTTCCATTTTCGTCAGTGTATCTTGATCTCCACCACCCGTTTCAGTGAACAGTCACTGTAAAATCAGCATCCAACTGAATAACAAATATGTCACCCTTTGGAGGAAGCAACTCACTCTCGGTACACAATGCCTCTCCGGGACTGGACTGGAACATGACAATAAACGAATGAACAATGAAACTGGACTGGTTCCGACTGAGGCAGTGGAACAGGAAGCGATCAGAAATAGCCGTAGAGCAGACAGAGAGCGAGGCTTTGTGCGCAGCGCTTAATGAGAGGGCCCGGGAGCGGAGCGAGGCGCGAAACAACAAGCAAGCTGGCAGGCAGGCAGAGTCCCGGGCTCTAATCAGCAGGCCGGCCAACCGGCCATCAAAGCAACAGGCTGGCCTACCCTGCACTGGCCGGGCCGGCACGTCTGCCGTGGGGTCAGCGCCCGCGCGCCGAGCTACTCCGCGCCGCACGCCGCCCTCTCCACGGACGGACACAATGCTCCGCGTTTCACTGCACACCACTAACTCCTCAGGTCCTCTTCGGCGTGTGTTACTTCCACCGAGGCAATTTATTCCACCGCTCCCAATGGCAACATAATTACTAACTTTGAATCTCTACTGGGACAGGGGAGATCAGTTTAGTTCACGAGAGCGATGTCAATGTGGTGAGATTAGAGGAATTCCTCCAGTGGTTAACATCGGAGAAGAATACGGGTGGTGACCCGGTTCAGTCAACAGCAAGTCCTCAACTTCTACGGACCAAATCATTACCCGATCACCTCATTCAAACCAAAGATAACATCTCACCTGAAAATAGATACAAATTTCCTAGACTGATTCCTATTCACCATTTCAGTACCTAAATTAGTTTCAGGGTGTATACGCGGACAAAGAAAAAAAATTCACGGATTTCTCCCGGATTTCCCGGTTAAAAACACAATTTTCACCGGGTGAAAACATACTTTTTCCCCTGTCAACTGATAGTACATTTTCTCTCGGAACTGTATAACTTATCCATCCTTTGAATGGTTATGGTTTTATACACGGGCGTAGAATTTCCGGCGCTTTAGAAAACGAAACACAGGGGGGGAAAAAGTTTTGGAAAGATCTTTGATGTGCAGTAACATGTACGCTGAATATTTTCGTATTACGGAAGTATAAATTCGAATTCTACCAAACAGCGCATGTTAGTTTCTGAAACATTGAAATCGAGATTGCGATGCACTTTTGTAAGCCAGTCATAGCTCATGTCACGCGATTTTCACCAGCCGATGATACCAGGTATTCAAAGCTTATGACAAGTGATGAAGTCAGCCAATAGCAACATCACTGTTAAGTAGCGCGAACACACAAACAGAAAAAGTTAATGGTTTAAATTTATATACACAGTGTTGCTACAAGAAAAGTAAAGCTTTCACTTATAATGTTGGTGTATAGGATTAATACGGACTATAGATAGTGTTGCTACAAGAAAAGTAGAGCTTTCACTTATAATATTGGCCTACAAGATTAATACGCTGAAAGAGAAGCTAAGCTTTCACATATAATGTTTGGTCTTTTATGCACGTATTACAATTTAAGATATATCACACAAATGTGCCATTAACATTTTTAATAACGACATAA
The DNA here is from genome assembly GCF_021461395.2 of Schistocerca americana. NCBI lineage: Eukaryota > Metazoa > Arthropoda > Insecta > Orthoptera > Acrididae > Schistocerca > Schistocerca americana. The sequence goes on from NC_060119.1 coordinate 876,997,351, forward strand.
ATGTCTGTTCTTCTGGGCTTGAAATTCATCTAAATGGCTGTCATCAAAGAGTTTATTTTTAAATTAGAGTCAAACGCTCTTTGATTTAAGAAATTCATCGTACATTCTCGTATGTAGTTCAACTTGCGTAAAAGGAAATTTTCTTTGGTAGCAACACTTTTCAAACCACCATTCGGAATATTTTATCGTGACCTGTTAGAAATAGGTTCGTTTCTGCAGTTGCCAAAGAGCGCCAGATGACAGGCGTTACCGCGCATGCGCAGGAAGCTCGTATGTTCGTACGTGTAAAACATTAAAAGCTCTTACATTGGGTCATAAAAGAAACAAGACATTCGAACCTGCGGCTGCTTACACAGCCACCAGCCATATTTCTGTAGCCAGAAGCGGGAGAAGGTACTACTCAACTGCGCATAATTCCGCTTGTAGCTGCTAAAACGAATCTTATACGCTTGTATGAGCACTTGGTTTTGTTGCAGTATATGGCGCATTTATCTTGCAGTTTTAAGTTTTATTTTCGCTTTTTCACTCGTTCATGTTTTATTACTGAAGTATTATTCGGCAGTAGCGAGATACAGTAATATTCTTTGTTAGAGTATCGGTTCATACTAGTCAAAACTACAAAAATTTAACTGAAAACAATGAAAAATTCCAGGAATTCTAAAATATTCCCGGGTTTTTCCCGCTTTTCACCCGTTGAAAAAACTCCCGGGTTTTCCCGGATTTCCCGGTTGTCCCGGGTCGTATACACCCTGAGTTTATATGTGAACCCTACAGACACGCACAGGATATCACTCAAGATATTCTTAAATCTGATACCGCAGCCGTCTAGTCCAAAAGCTCTGATGGAGATTATTCTCATTACAATCTGAATAACATGCGAGGCGACTGCGCTACAGAGGCGATATCTTCTCATCTGCTTCTATATTACGAGCCATGCTTTTTCTATTTGCATAATATCTCGTGCACAAGTCTGGCGAAGTGCAGGGTCGAATCGGGAATACTCCTTTTTCATGCACGAGTTCTTCTTACCGGCTCCGCATTGACCAACAATGTTTATGGAACTGGAGTCGTTAAATTTACTTTCACACCAATTTCAGTGTGTTCTATGCTTGATTATATGTGGGTGCACAGTATACTGTATCACCTTCTGAAACGGAACCACTTCAGGTTTGCAGGAGAGAGCAGAAATCATATAACGGAACTATCAGTCGACTGCATAAATTAGTCGATACAGCCTCTTTACTTCTAATAGAAACGCTTCCTTATGCTGTACCTCCACTTTCACCGGTAATACTATCCAGAATTCACACTGATCAGTCAAAACATTATGGCCACCTGCTCAATGGATTGTTTGTGCCGTCTTTGGAACAGAATACGTCACTGACTATGCGAATCAGGTATCCGACAGTTTGTTAGTAGATTCTTGGGGGAATGTGGCATTAAGATGTCCACGCACATTCGCGTAAATAACGGGCTGCTGGTATGCGTACGCGGTGACGTCGTCCGATAGCGACCCAAATAGATTCCATAGAATTTACATCAGGCGCATCTGGTCGCCGAGACATCAACCTGAGTTCCCGAGTTCACTACAATGTTCCTCAAACCACTGTAGCACAGTTCTGGCTCCGAGACACGGACAGTTATACTGCTGAATGGTGACAACGCGTAGGGGAAGATATCGAGCATGAAGGGATGCTGGTGATTCGCAGCTGTCAGCGTGTCTTCGATTACTAGTACAGGTCTCATGCAAGTGCAAGAGAGTGTCTCCCAAAGCACAATACTGCTCCCGCCAACCTGAATCCGTGGCGCGCTGCACGTTTCGAGCCGCCGTTCACTTCGATGAAGGCGTTTGTGAAGACGAGCATCTAACTAGTGTAGCAAAAATGTGATTCACCCGAAGAGCTGACGCGTTACCATTGATCGACGGTCAAATCCCATGGTCCGGTGCCCACTGCAATCGTAACTGACTATGTCGCTGGGCTGGTTGGTTGATTTGGTCTCATCGCATTAAGGAAGGATGGAGAAGGAAGAAGGCCGTGCTCTTTCAAAGAAACCATTCCGGCATTTGCCTGAAGCGATTTAAGGAAATCGCGCGAAACCTAAATCAGGATGGTCGGACGCAGGTTTGAACCGTCGTACTCCCGAATGTGCGTCCAGTGTGCTAACCACTGCGCCATCTCGCTCACCATGTGAACACGTAGGGGTGGTCTCCGAAACACTCGTGCGTGCACCAGCACTGTGGTCTTTCGGCAGAGAGGCCAGAGATCAACATCTATCATACTTTACTGAGCAGACAAGCCTCCGAAACCCACTTTGTGTGATGGTCGTCGACGTCCAACCATTTAGTGCATAGCGGTATTTTCACTGTCCTTCTACTTCTTGTCGTAGTTGCTCATGACAGCAACACGCGAACATTCGACCAGCTACACCGTTTTCGAGATTCTCGTTCACTGGCTCTACGTTATAATAGTCAAAGTCGCTTATCTCAATGGATTTCCCAATTTGTAACCCGTATCTTCGTTACGAGGATCTCCCGCCCGTGTCTGCTCCGCTTACATACGTGTCCGCACTGTCACCAGGCGGCTACACCTCCGAGAAACCGAACCGCCAACATTCAAGGAAAGGGTTGTCCCATCGACCTTGGCTCGTTGAATACACCGGTTCCCGTCACAGTACCGAAATTAAGCAACGTCCGTCGTGGCCGGTACTTGGATGGGTAACCGCTTCGGCACACCAAGTCCTGTTGCCGTAAAGTAAAAGGAGAGGAAAGGTGATGGGGTTAAATTCTAGATCACCAGAGTTTGCTGCGCCAATATCCTATGTTAAATTCCAAAGACCTTTACAGTCTCTCATGAAGTGAGGCCACGTGACACTATTCTTTGTGATCCGTCCGTTGGATGGGGAGGTCACGCTGGGTGGTCACTTTGTTTGTCAAATTTGCTGATTGCTTTCAAATTGTTTGTCAAACAAGCGCGCAGGTACACAAATGAACTTTGCCAAATTATACCTAACACTTTAAGCAGCTCTCGCGCTGTGTGTATCGCGTCGAAGTATTTTTACTTTATTAGTGGCAATAGCTACCAATGAAATCAAAAGATTTCTTGCATTGACTGTAGCACCGTGTAAAGAAGAAAAATAAAACAACACACTGGTCCAGGGAATTGCTGAATCTGAGAGACAAATATATTCGTAAAAATCAGCTAAGGAATTGTGGACACTACGAACCTGATGATTACATCAACTTCCTCCTAATGGACAATCCAACTTTCAGTAACTTTTTAGAATTACTTAGTCCTTACACAGAAAATAAGAGACAGTTAAGCGAAAATATTATCGAGTTTCTGAACGATTGTGGCAACTGGAACAGATTACAAATATTTAAAATTTGTATCCTGCATGGGAACTCGTATGCTGGTATTATTATGGAAACACGTGAAGCAATAAATGATATATTAAAATGCAATATTATTTTATTGTATTCCCGCTTGCACATTATGCGTAGAATATTTATTTTTTTATGCACGTTTTCCCGTTATACGAGGGTTGGAACTTAAATAGTGGCAACTATTTATTCACAACCGATACAAAAGAGTTACATGTTTGCACCTGTTACTGTCCTTCAGTAACGCCTCTAACATTTTGATAACGGCCCGTGAGCTGTTGTTTTTGTCCATTTAATCCTTTGATCTTACTTTCCACTGTCGAAGGTCACGATACACAAGGAGATAAACTGTAAAAAATGTTTTTTACGCTCAAAATGCGCAGCGAAAGAGCAACATTCGTACGGTGCCTCAAATACATCATTCACAGTCTTCGTCTGGCACAAACGTTGAAAAACAGATTACTGCAAGTAATTTGACGAACAAGCGAAATTCGACAAAGTGTTCGATCGTTTGCAGGGGCCTTAATATTCTGGTTATTCAGGGTACATCTTCGACTAACCGTGTTAAAAAATATTAATGAATTTACAAAGTCATAAAAGAGCGCGCATTCTGAGTGAAACAGTATGAGAGAAACGCAATAAGAAACTTCCTAGTAGATTAAAACTGTGTGCCGGATCGACACTCGAACTCGGGACCTTTGCCTTTGGCGAGCAAGTGCTCTACCAACTGAGCTACCCAAGCACGACTCACGACCCGTCTTCACAGCTTCAGTTCTCCCATTATCTCGACTCCTACCTTCCAAACTTCACAGAAGCTCTTCTGCGAACTTTGCGGAACTAGCACTCCTGGAAGATAGATAGAGTACTTGCCTGCGAAAGGCAAAGGTCCCGAGTTCGAGTCTCGGTCCGGCACACAGTTTTAATCTGCCAGGAAGTTTAATATCAGCGCACACTCCGCTGCAGAGTGAAAATCTCATTCTAAAAACGCAATAGTTTCGAGTGTAGAGGCTGTGAACTGTAGAAGAAAATCACCAAGAGGAACGACCAATGGCAGTTTAGGGATGACGTGTAGGAGGTAGTGCACGTGAAATGCGCGGAAGGGAGCCCCTAGGTGACGTATCGTAGCGGCGTGGGGTGGAGACGCGCCAGCCGGCCACCCGCGGCCTCTGGGCCGCCCTTGCCCGCGCCGGCGCGGCCGCGACCGAGACCGACACTGGCTGGCCCAAGGCCGCGACTCCCCAAGGTCACGGCCGCCGCTTAAACACACGCGCCCATTCGCTTCTCACGCGGTCCTTATCACATGACCACCGGCACACGACAACCTGCTCACAAGGGGACCGAACAAACTACCCCTCGCCGATTTGATTCATACTGGCAACGTGTGTAGTGCACGACTATATGTAAACCGGAAAGACGCAACTCTCGCCGTTCTACACTTCTTATGATCGCTAGCATTCAACGAGTTCACAGCGCGACGCCTCTGGATCGTATCTCACTTCTGATACTTTTCTTTCATTCCCACGTCGCAACAGATTTATTATAATCATCTTGTGGTGCACTTCTTGTCGTCTCCGCCTGTGTTTTGAGTAATCGGAAAAAGCGCATTGCCACGCGAACACAGGCAAAGAAATAAGTCTATTTGCTTCGCCAATAACACAGGAGAACGCACCACAACTTCAAAACTGTAAGTTACAGAAAGAAAACGTGATACAGTCTTATTTCCATTCGTAAATGCATAACAAACAGAAAATAAATTACGTTTTGCTGTTTGCAGATGACATGTTGTATATTGTGTAGCAGAACAGCTACCAAAATAAATGGACAATAACATCATGTAAGGTATGTTACTTACGCTTACACCCACTTTTCGCCAATTAAGTTATAAATGCAACTTTTACATAATGTCGTAAACAACACAAATGTTAATATCTTAACAACAAATTTACAGTTAAAAATAAAAAATAGAAACCACTGACGATAGCACAAATGTGCTGAAACATGTATGGGTGAAACAAAAGAAAAAAGGTGTCTTGTATAAGGAGGAACTTCTCATCTCAGATTTATTATGACTGCGCAAATTATCAATGTTTAGTGATTTTTATTATTATTTTAAGAATCTTCACCCCGAAAGAGGGAGAATTTTTTCGTAAGAGATTGTTAGTAAAAAAAGGACACACAAGAACTTTCACTCAAATCAAAAGAGTCGTTTTATTTATATTATTGTACGTATATTTGTGATACGTATACTGCGTTACCTATCGACCACTGTACGGATCAGCATAACAGACATCGTAGAATCATGGAGAAGGATAATTAGTGAGAAATATAGCACATTTAATGAACGCCAATATCTGCATATGCACGGATTTCTAGATGTGTCTTCGGCAAAACAAACTTCTTTTGCATTTATAAACGGCTGTCGGTCATCACACAATTTCGTGGCATACCATGCGTATATATTGTTAGAATAACGTGGGAATGAAACAAAGAAGTACCGGAAGTGAGATTTGATCCATAGACCTCCCGCTTATGAAACTAAGCGCGTACTCGCTCCGCTGAGGACTCCTCGAATAATACCATCATAGAAAGTACATAACCACTCCTAAGATTTTCTTGAAAACAGTTGAGAGCTGCGTCTTACCGTTTACATATTCTTAAGTCCTAGGCGTGCCTTATACACCCTGCCAAAATGAATAAAATCGGTGAGGGGAAGTTCATACGGTTTCCTTATCAGCAAGAGACTGAGTGCACAGGAATGAGAAACTCTGCTCTTTCACCAATGCGACTTTCTTATGAAGTCGTAACCTGGAGGGGCTCCAACAAGTGAGTAACCTAGATTCACTGAAGTAACCGATGACGCACGTCTTTCATATTTGCCAGTTAATACACAATGTTGCTCAATGATCCGATGATACCATGGCGTTTGTTGATACGCTGAAAAATAAAGCAGGCCTGATACAGGGCGTGAAACTAACGCGAACCGAAAGCGGAAAGAGTTCGGTGACGTTGGAAATCATTCATGCGCGAGAAGTGCATGACCTCCTGTCGGACTTCGCCACCATGCCACGGAAAGCGAAATTATACGATGCAAGATCGCTTTCTATCTCAGAAACTGGATCGATCAGATACCAAATTAAGATACAGCTTACAAAACTATAACACCAGTTTGGTAGTTTTTGTAACAGAACTTGCCAAGTATGAAAATATGCTGCTTTAATGTACAGCAGTGTCAAAAATGCGTTCTTTTCGGTAAGGTTTGCTACAATAAAATGTCGCGAATCGGTAGCCTTCGTTAATAGCTGTAACGGCTGCCATATCTTTTAAGGGCAAACGTATCGGATGAGAATGTAAGTCACACACATGTTTTGCTCAAGCACAGTCTATGTCCATTTCAGCTTATTAAAGTAGAAATGAAAAGTTTCTTTGAGATTTACTTGGAAGCTATAAAGGCAAACAAGTGAGAAATACAAACAATGATGAAGTATGTACTGAATTTAAAAGTTGGGTACCTCTCCATACCAACACGGAGTAAAATTGTGATTTCTCACAAATATTCTTAGTTTCTTGTGCTTGTTTGATTATAATATCTACGATTGTATGTCTGAGAGGAAATAGAATATTTTAAAGCTCTCTTTTGTGTGTGTCAAGCGCAGTCGGCTGACACCTCCACAAATTTCTTCCGGATATTGTCCACGCATCTTTCAGAAGAAAACGCAGCTACTTATCAAGTTGGTCAGTCCATCTCTAGCGATCGTTTCAAAACGATGACTAACAACACTGAAAATTTTCGGGGTATATCTGTGCGGCTCTGACTCTCCTGAAGACTAAATACTAAGTTTATCATTTTTAACACCACGAAACACAGTCTGCTGATCGTCAGCTGCACAGTAACCGCAACCATGTGTACCATGCTGCTGTATCATGGTTCATTCGTATGTCTCGCCGAACCACAACTGCTAGAAATAATAAATAAATAGCCTCTTGTGCAAGTTAATATTACGGACGGAAGGTACGCGACCAAGTCCGAGGGTGTGGGAACATACTTTCCCTTAAATAATGAATCGGACCTGTTAGTCGCGGTTGTTCTCATTTGTTTACAGCGGACGGCTAAATGAACATTCCTGACGCTGTGAGGGGAGGTAGGAAATAATGGGTACAATGCGGCTTAGATCTAAGCGTTGGAATTTACAGCAAATACGTTTCTCTCAAAGTTAACAATTTAATCACAATATCACGGTAAGTTTCGAAGAACGTGTCCGCTGCAGAGACCATGGGGTGCCATGGTTGCTACGACCGCACGAAGAGGGTCGGATGTGAGTACTCGGAATCCTGACGGCATGTCTCTCTGAAATCTTCTCCGCATTTAAGTCGTCTCATTTCGAAAAAAATTCACGAGCTTTTGGCTGTTGTCTGGGCCAAAGACACCGAGCGAAAACAGAGAAAGATGGCTGGTTTGTAGGTAGGAAGGTGTACCTACGACGCAGCGCCAGCTTCTCACGGTACGTGACATTATTCGGGCCCGCGACTGACCGGAGCTGTCAAAGACTGCCGAACTGGCCTTCCCGCGCATGCGTCTCATCACATCAGTCTTTCTCTAGAAGGTCCCGGACGCTGCTGCCCCGCGTACCCGAGCAGACCACGGTACGGTACCTATCTGTCAGTAAGATTTACTCCTGAAGGTGACTGCAACAACTGCTCTCGAAAGGTCGAGAATTTTATTCGAAATCGTGCCGTTTGAGTACCGTGGAGACTTCACTCGGACGTGAGTCAACCACCTGCAAATCTAAAAGCGATGTCCATTACCTCCGCGGAATAGTCAGTGCTTTGTGAGTCCTATGCAATATTATTTTGAGACTTCAGAGGCGATGTGTGCGCTCAGTTTTCTTCCTATATTGCCGTTGCTGCTACATGTAACGGACAAAGAATAGGACGAACTACAAATACTTGAGAGACGAATAACGAGGAAAATCTGAGATCCAGTAGAAGCTAAAAATGCAGATAATTGCGAAGCAATGATGAAATACACACTATCTGATCAAAAGTGTCCGCTCACCCCTATGTAATGTGGGATTAACCACGAAAGTCTCTGGTTATCAATCAAGGAAAGTGGGACTGAAGCTGGACACGAAGTACTTCAATAATGATAACAAAACCGGAACCTGTATTTGAATCTACGTTCTTCATTTTTTTAACACGTACACCCAGTTTCGACACCAAACGGTGTAATCTCCAGGCCCCATGCGTAACCTGCACCCACGCCTGTTTTTATGTGCTATGAACAGAATCGTATGCAGCGGACGAGAATTAACTGGATTCCGTACCTTTATTACGTGGCAACAATAAGTCCCCGTCGTCTGACCACGCTGGGCTTGTTATTGCCACGTAGGGAAGGTACGGAATCCAATTAATTTTGGCCCCTGGTATACGATTCTGTACGTTGCTCATGAAAATGGTTGTGGGTGGCAGGTTACGTTTGGGGCCTGAAGATGAAAACATTTGGTGCCGAAACTGGTAGCACATGCTAAAAAGAATAAACGACGCAGATCCAAATACAGCCGCTGGTTTCTTTATCATATTCAGGTTAATCGCTAGATGTCACGAAAGGCGGACCCGTCAGCATAAAAGGAAGTGCGGAGAAATGTGTTGTCAAAAGCGAAGCAGAGAGAGTTCAGTGACGTCGAATGCGGACTAGTCACTGGATTTCACCAGAGTAACAGATCCATCTGGGGCATTTTAATCCCCCTAAGACAGCCCGAGTCGACTGCTGGTGATGCGACTGTGAACTGGAAACATGAAGGAACAACCACCACTAAACCAAGACTAAACGGGCCACATGTACCGACGGACAGCGACCGTAGATCATTGCGGACGATGGTTGTAAAGGATCGCATGAACTCAGAGGAAGAAATCTCGGTAGTTCCTCAGTGCTACTCTAATTGTGCTTAATAAAACGCTAAATGCGAAAGTATGTGAACACATTCTACAGCGTTGTGCACTGCAGACAACAGAGGGACAGTTCGGAGACGATGATTGTTTGAATCAGGGTGGCAATGGTCCGTCAAGAGTAACATTCCTGAAATGTACTGGACTGCTCAGGGTCCCGAGATGAACCTAATGCATCGCCTTTGGGATCAGTTAGAATAAATTCGCTCCAGATGAGTTCCACAGCACTACCTTCTCTGGTTTCGAGAATCATATTCACATGGCTAAATTTTGGCTTACTATGTATTGGTGACAACGAAAATCTATTCCGTGCCGGGACTCGAACCCGGATCTTCCGCTTGACGCGAGCGGTCGTCTTGACAGCCTCAGCCATCGAGCAGGCTCCGCGGACCGACCCAGACTTCCGTATGTCACTGCTTTCGTCTGCATCCGACACCCGCACAGATATTGTGAGGCCCGTACAAGAAGAGGCGCATGATTAAAGTCGAAGCCCAGTTATTATGCATGAAACACTAAATTGATTTGGTAATAAAGGTGAAAGAAGACTTTTTTGGTAAGGTCTTACGGGACCAAACTGCTGAGATCATCAGTCCCTAAGCCTACACACTACTTAATCTAACTTAAACTAACTTACGCAACGGACAAAACACACACCCATGCCCGAGGGAGGACCCGAACCCCCGACGTGGGGAGCAGCACGGACCGAGACATGACTCCTAGACCGCGCGGCTGTAAGAAGACTGAAGAAAATAAAAAGAGCTAATGAGAAGGAGTTTAAATTGCGGCGTGCTTCACAGTTGGCCCATACAGAAAAAACGAAACGAAAATCATTTTCCAGCCTGTGGAGCACAACGTCGAGGCACTCGGACCACCGACGCCATTACTGCCGCTCTTCCGTATATCAAACGGTAGTTTGCAGAACTGTTTAAAGCTGAGCTTAAGAAGTAAACACGATCCACCGAAACTGAACTGAAAACTGCTACAATGGAATACGTATTGCGATAAGAAAGTGATTCGTCTAGCGCTCAGCCACGCACTTACACCAGACTGTACACCCTGTTGCCGGCCGGAGTGGCCCAGCGGTTCTAGGCGCTACAGTCTGGAACCGTGCGACCGCTACGGTCTCAGGTTCGAATCCTGCCTCGGGCACGGATGTGTGTGATGTCCTTAGGTTAGTCAGGTTTAAGAAGTTCTAAGTTCTAGGGGACTGTTGACCTCAGCAGTTAAGTCCCATATTGCCCAGAGCCATTTGAACACCCTGTTCTGACAGAGGTTGAACACAGTGTCTAGCGTACGGTGAGAAAGCGGCAAATAAAACAAAATCCCAGTCTAGACCACAACGCGGAGTACGAACGTTATGAGAGACTTGGTAACAGCTCGTCCAACAAAAGAGTGAGTGGGGTGCAGTTGGATATACCGTACGAGCCCTCCCACAAGTCCCTCCCTTTTTCTAACCTGTGAACGAAGCCGGAGCGTACAAACTCTCTGAATACGCTCCGTGCAAAAGCGTATGGTAATTCACGGTCGCCGTTTGAAGGCAGAGACGAGCCCTTTTATGTGAGTTTTTAATGAGCTGCTGGCGCTGAACGTGTTATTAAGCACAGTTTGCAGCCTGTGTCCGAGATGAAACACGGGCAGAGCAGACAATTACTGAAAGCAGTGCCGAGAACTGCGCGCTGCCACGCGAGCGGCTTCCTCTCGCGCTTGGCCCGCCTGCACAGCACAGTCCTCGAGGGGCAGGTTCACGCCGAGTGCCTCACAACAACGGGCCACCTGCCGGAGAGGACGCGCAGCCCACGGCGCCCTCGCTCTCTCTATTTTTTCGTTGGACGATACTACTAACTTCTCCTTGTTCTGGAGAAGAGATTCGAATATCACCAGGGGCAGCGCAGCGAGATATTACAGAAGTAATCTGTGGTTGTTCGTTTCAAAGCACATTTTTCTCATCTATGCTGCAGTGGACACTGATGTCCTTACAAGCAAAGCATTGGTGTAGGTAAGTAAAGGTCTCTTGAAACAAAACACCCCACCGCCAGCATGAAACAACTTTATGAAACACAGTCAAAACGTAAAGCAACGAAGTCCCTTGCTCTCACTCCGACCGGGCGCGAAATGGAAACTACAGTGAAAATCCGCTGAAGCTTTGGACAGAAGTGTTGGGCAGTGTCTCTAATACGACCGTCGCTCGCTTCACGTCACTCCTCCCAATTCCGAGCGTTCGGTGAGCACGCAAAGATACCTCGAAAATAGTTGCCTCCTGGCAAGTACGAGGGCATGGCGAGAGTTTTCGCCTGATGTCATGCAGCCCACGTAACATAACTGCCATGCCTTTCCTTCTTGATGACAATTCTCGGCCGCACTCTGCAGGGGCAATGAAGATGCTCCTTCAGCGTTTCTGCTGGGAAGTGTTTGATCATCGGCAATACAGCCCGTAACTGGCTTCCCCTGCGTTTCAACTCTGCTCACATAAGTCTCTGCCTATGAAGACAACATTTTGCACACACTGTAGACCAGCGTAAACAACTGGCGGAAATCGCAGGCGGCTGCCTTCTATGATGAGGGTATTGGAAAGTTGGTACAAAGCTACGACAAATATCAAAGTCGGAGCAGCGACGATGTAGAGACGTAGCTGGAAGGCATAGCTAACTGTTGCTAATAAAACATTTTTGAACATATATGACACTGTCAGAATAAGTGAAGAATACCGTAAGTAGATAATCAAATGCAAAATTATATTTTATTTAAATTTTCTATGGATCTTTTTAAAAATTTTCAAAATTTTCCATATACAGCTCAAATGGTAAATCTCTCCTTGTAGTTGCTACCTTAAGGGAAAGAATTACATGGACTAGAATGAAAGTTTCATTCTACAGCGGAGTGTGCGCTGATATGAAACTTCCTGGCAGATCAAAACTGTGTTCCGGACCGAGACTCGAACTCGGGACCTTTGCCTTTCGCGGCTACCCAAGCACGACTCACGCCCCGTCCCCACAGCTCTACTTCCGCCAGGACCTCGCCTCCTACCTTCCAAATCTGCCAGGAAGTCTCATGTCAGCGCACACTCCGCTGTAGGGTGAAAATTTCATTCTAGAAACAAACTCCAGGCTGCGGCTAAGCCATGTCTCCGCAATATCCTTTCCTTCAGGAGTGCTAGTTCTGCAAGGTTCGCCGGAGAGCTTCTGTGAAGTTAGGAAGGTAGGAGGCGAGGTACTGGCAGAAGTAGAGCTGTGGGGACGGGGCGTGAGTCGTGCTTGGGTTGTTCAGTTGGTAGAGCACTTGCCCGCGAAAGGCAAAGGTCCCGAGTTCGAGTCTCGGTTCGGCACACAGTTTTAATCTGCCAGGAAGTTTCAATTACATGGACGCTTCAATGTATAAAAGAAATATGAATCTGTATACGCGTTTTGTTTCAATTGCTGTCATAGACAGTGTGGCTGTACATAGCACATTTTAGCTAAAGATTTAAAATAAGAACGTTATGAACGATACAACCGCCTTGTAGACTGCGAGAGCATTTGTAATATTACACGTGATCTGAAGATGCTAGTTAAGCTACAGAAACTGGTCATCACCTTGGAAAAAAAGTAAATGTGACTAAGACGGTACATCGAAAGTTTTAAAAAGTTTTGTAGAAATTATTTTAAATTTTTATAATAAAACATTTTTAATTTTTACAGTGATTTCTATTTCGCGATCGATCGGACATTACTTCCCGAACAGCCCCCGTAATCGCACATCTCTCTGTATTTTGCAAAATGATTTCATGTTGAAACCGGTCTGTCACTATAGTGAAACTCCAGTTTCCTGCTATTTCCAATTCCGTCCCTTCCGATGTACGACGTAACTGAGTTTGTACCAATCCAACAAGGAGGAAATCTGGGCGCGGTTCTTACTTCTCGTACTCTCTATGCAAGCGTTTAACATGTCATGACGACGCATACACTGTAGCTGAGATGTCTTGGTGCCATAGTTCGTAAGGAGCTTCTCCATAGATCGGTGACGAAAGGAACACGTGGAAAACAGTAGAGGAACGGACAACATGACAGGACATGTGTTGAGACGTAAGGGAATAAATTCTGTGTTGCTAGGGACAGCCGCAGAAGCCAGACACTGTAGCGGAAGACAACAGTTCGGAATATACGTTGAGTGTGAGTGCTGCTCTGAGATGAAGAGGCTGCCACAGGAGGGGACATCGTGACGGGCCGCATCAAACCAGTCAGAAGACATAAAAAAAACTCTGATTTGTGGTGAAACTAGAAGGGGGATGCAGTTGCCAAGCTTGTTGTAAGTGGAACATGTCAAAGAGACAAATGTAAGGAAATACACAAAGCAACAAAACGGAGGAATGTCGTGGTGTCCCAGTTTATGCAAAGTCGCCGTAGTTATCTACTGAGGGATTCAACTAAAAAAAAAAAAACATACTCCATCGCATTTTAAAACAGACCATCTGGAAAGGACGTTAGTTTAATGAATCCTAACAACACCGGGTAGGAACATACGTTATTTGTATTTAGCTGTTTATCGAAGACAGAAGTTGCACTTCGCGAAAAGTTGTAGAAGAAATTCACTGCCAGATCTATGATCATTATGCGGCAACCCACAACAAACTACGTGGTGTGACCGCAAATGATTTCTTTTAAATCATGAGAATGTCTAATCACAACATTATAGTCACAGCTTTTGGGTCGGAGCAACCTCCTTATCCTCCAAGCACCCATAATTTCTCTAGTTCAACAACACAAATCGTTGCACGAAGCGGGTTAAAATTTTTCCTGAACAAGGGACCCATGCTACAATACTTGTTTCGGTAATGGAAGCATTCACATAGAAAAGTAAGTACTTCGATGTACGACAAACGATACTGTTGTTCTTCTGATGTATGTGCCGGCCGGAGTGGCCGTGCGGTTCTGGGCGCTATAGTCTGGAGCCGAGCGACCGCTACGGTCGCAGGTTCGAATCCTGCCTCGGGCATGGATGTGTGTGATGTCCTTAGGTTAGTTAGGTTTAATTAGTTCTAAGTTCTAGGCGACTGATGACCTCAGACGTTAAGTCGCATAGTGCTCAGAGCCTTCTGATGTATGTGTTCTGTCATCGCGTCTGCCATATCCAACAATGTGTGGTAAGATGTGAACCCGAAATATTACGGTATTTTGTAGAAGTTGGGCAACGTTTCTGACCCTCAGCGGTTGTGTCTGCATTCATTCTATGTAGCACTAGACAGGAAAAATTTTAACGCTCCGCTGGGATAATGAATAAAAAGGGGCTTCTTGTGTCTTAATATATCTGCTGCGATGCTTACAGACTAGCGTGTGGAGTGTGCAACGTCAGACAGTCGTTAAGGGGGACGTGAGATTAGATATGGGAACTACTAGAGCGGGTAAACTAAGCTCACTTCTTCGGGCAGAGCAGTGGCTGCGTTATATCAAGCGACGTGTTCACTGGCTGGCGGATCTCGCCCAGTTAAGCCCTCTGCTCCCCCCCCCCCCCCCCCCCACCTAACTCTACTGGTGTAGGTTTACTTCGACGTGTTTTCCGTCACGTAACGTTTTCGCAATTCGTTCCTTAGCTTGTCCCTCTTGCCGGATACTTTATCAACTGGAATTCTACCTATAAAGATGAGTCTTCATCTTCAACCTGGCTTTTATTGCAGTGCCTGATGAAAACTGTCCTTAGTTGTATCCAAAATAATCCGACTGTGCATTAAATCTGATAATCGGATGTTAAGTGGACAACTTTTCATTCAGGTTCAAGGGAACCTTAATTTACTCGGAAGTGCAGCGTGCATACGATAGTTCATTGTGTTACTCTAATAGGATCGCTTTCTAAGTTTTAACAAACGACCAGCAGATACTGCTACTGAGATACGACATTGCTGGCCATTTGTTATTGTTCAAACAATGGCAGCTCAGAAATTAGAGCAGTAGTTTGTTTACAGTGAGTGTACAGTTAGCATATATGTTCTCTTTATTCTAGACAGTCTTTTAAATCATCTTTACTCCGACCACTGTCAGTTATTTTGATGCGCAAATAGCAAGGATCGTCTACTTTTTTTAATGTCTCATTTCTACATATAATTACGCCAGCATCACTTGATTTAAGTCGACTAAATTCCGTTACTATTTTTTCAGCTGTACTGACGGTCGCCTTATAGTCACTCTTCAAGGTTCTATCCATTCCGTTCAGCTTCTCTTCCATTATTTCGCACAAAGTAAGTAAATACATGTAAGTGACATAGTGGAAAACGAACCGAGTTCGACGAGGCTTTTCGTGTTTGATGCTGTTGTAGACAGGAAAGTCACAAAGCTAGAAAATTACACAAAAACGCAGGAAAACCTACAGAGTGTGGGCGTTTGGTGCAGGGGTTTACCAGCTGATCTTAAACACAAACTAATGTCATTTATTGCGTAGTAACAGACAGACAGACCCATTATTGTATGATTCCACAAATACAGAACCACTGGAAGCCAGTATATGCATAAAATATTTATGAGTATATGTACAGTGAGATTGAGAGTGGAACTGCTACATAAAGCTAATCGCAGGTAAGATAGATGACGGCCTCAGATCAATCAAAAATCCCCAGGAAGTGTATCCATCCACAAAAGAAGAAGCTTACAACTCTTGTTCGAATAATTTAATAATGCTCGTCAGTCTGATCCGTACCTACCAGATAGGATTCACAGCGGAAATGGAGAAGATCATTTAGTAAACGCGAAAGCGTCGTGGAGATGGTCAGCCAATTCTAGTGGCCGACGCTGCAGGAAAGGCAATGAGCATCACGGTGCGGTATACTGTTAAAGTTCCGAGATCGTACGTTCCTAGAAGAATCTACGAGTATATTTTCTCCTACGTATATCTCGCAAAAAGTCCGTGAACGTAAAATCAAGAGAGATTCGAGCTGGCACGGAGGCTTACCAGCAATTGTTCTTTCCGCAGGCCATTAGGGACAGGAACAGGAAAAGTTGATGAGCAGACAGAATAACATCTGGAATAGGCTACAACCAAGACACACTCGTTCTCAACTTCTGCCTGTCTTTCGTGTCCTTCGACTCGTACACTGAGTTGACAAAAGTCATGAGACACCTCCTAATATCGTGTCGGACCTCCTTTTGCCAGGCACTGTGCAGCAACTCGACATGTCATCGACCCAATGGAAGTCCTCTGCAGAAATTATGAGCCACGCTGCCTCTACAGGCAGCCACAATTGGGAAAATTTTGCCGCTGCAGGATGTTGTGCACGAACTGACTCTCGATTACGCCCCACAAATGTTCGATGTGATTCACGCCGGGCGATCTGGGAGGCCAAATCATTCGATCGAATAGTCCACATTTGTTCCTCAAACCAATCGCGAACAATGGCTGGGTGACACGATATCGTTGTTTGGGGACATGAAATCCATGAATAGTTGCAAACGGTTTCCAACCAACCGAACACAACCATTTCCAGTCAGTGATCGATACAGTTGGACCAGAGAACTGAGTCCATTCCATGTAAATAAGCCCACATCATTATCCGTCCACCACCAGCTGGTACAATGCCTTGTTGACAACTTGGGGCCATGGCTTCGTGGGGTCCACGGCACACTTGAACCCTACCACCACCTCTAATCAACTGAAATCTGGACTCATATGACCAAGTCATGTTTCCAGTCGTCTAGGATCCCGCCCGTATGGTCACGAGCCCAGATGAGACGCTGCAGGCGATGCCGTGCTGTTAAAGACAGCCGCGTCGGTCATCTGCTGCCATAGCCCATTAACGCTACATTTCGCCGCACCGTCGTAACGGATTCGTTCGCCGTACGACCCACACTGATTCCTGTGGTTATGTCACGCAATGTTGCTTGTCTGTTAGCACTGACAACTCCACGCAAACGCCTCTGTTCTTGGTAATTAAGTGAAGGCCGCCGGCCGCTACGTTGTCCATGGTCAGAAACAATGCCTGAAATGTGGAATTCACGGCACACTCCTGACACAATGGATCTCGGAATATTTTATTCCCTAAAGAATTCCGAAATGAAAAGTCCCGCGCGTGTAGCTCCAACTACCATCCGATGTCCAAAGTTGTCAATTCCCTCGCGCGGCCGTATCACGTGGAAACCTTTCCACAATAATCACCTGAGTCCAAATGACAGCTCCGCCAATGCACAGCCATTTCACACCTTGTGTACGCGATACTACCGCCATTTGTATATGTCCATATCCTATGACGTTTGTCACCTCAGTGTGTATCTGCAGTGTGGTTGGTGTACTAGCCGCAGGCAGCCCCTTGCCCCTGTACTGTATCGCTTCCCTGACACAGCGCTGAAGCCGTCGGATGCCTAGCCTGCTTTGCGTATCTGGCATCTGGCGCTCAGACCGCTGCCCGCGCTAATGTGCGCCGGCCAATTTAGCGCCGGCGCTGGCGAGCCGGCAATTAGGCGCCCGAGGTGAGCAACCTGTAGTCCTGCAGCCGTGCCTGGCGCTGCCGGCAAGGCCACCTGCAGTTGCATCTGGCCCACGCCTTCTCATTCACTGATACACACACAGCCTACACGAGGCTAATACGCAACTTGCTCCTGTTTCCAATTACTATAAAGAAATAAGTCTTCCACAGTACTCTAGTTTGCTCATAAGCTCGTGTTTTTATCACAGTGGAAACTTCCGTAAAACACACTGCTGTTCTGGAGCGCGATAAACTGCAACTCTCGTTCATCGTTGTTGATTCTGGAGCCGACGCTAACCAGCGCTCGGTACGCGCCGAAGGTTGTTAGTACCATTCTTTTGCCTTTATTGCAACAGGAAGGTGATGTGTTATTCCAACAGGATAACTCGAGTCCGCACACTGCCCGTAAAACTCAGTGTGCTCTGCAAGACGAGCAGCAACTTCCCTCTGCGGCACGATTTCCGGACTTTTCTCCCATCGAGCACGTGTGGTTTATGATGGGACGATAAGTGACTCGCGCAACTCGTGGCACAACGTATCCAAGGACAGTATCTGCCATCCATACGATCAACTGGATGCCAGAGTCAGCGCCCGTACATCCGCTGGATACCACATCACATACTAATATGAGTTCATGCGTGGTAGCTCGGAAATCATTACGCTACGGATATGTAAATGTCATTTTATACACCCCATATGCACTGCTGCAACAATAAATGTTGAGTGAACTGGAAACCACTAAATGCGTATACAAATATATATATATATATATATATTTTTTTTTTTTTTTTTTTTTTTTTTTTTTTTGTAAGTGTATTTATAGAACCTCTGGCAAAGTGAATGATGAACTGCGATTGGTCACACATGTCTCCTACAACGATTCACCCAATCGTTAACTACGTTTTTAATATCCAGGCTGAACTGCAGAAATAGACTACCCTGTTGGAAATCAGCGTTGCGATGTTCTCTGTGCAGCGCGGGATTAGCCGAGCCGTCTGAGGCGCTGCAGTCATGGACTGTGCGGCTGGTCCCGGCGGAGGTTCGAGTCCACCCTCGGGCATGGGTGTGTGTGTTTGTCCTTGGGATAATTTAAGTTAAGTAGTGTGTAAGCTTAGGGGCTGATGACCTTACCAGTTAAGTCCCATAAGATTTCACACACATTTGAACATTTTTTGATGTTCTGTGAAAATCTGAAGGGAAAACAAACAACGACATCATAACTACACAGTCGGTAGCTGCAAAGACGTTTTCAGCATAACAAAAATGACTGGATATCGTTGTGTAGGTTGCCCTTGGGTGAATCGCAGATGCTTTCGCCTGCTTTATTTGCTTCCTACAAATCTGAAATGGAACAGTTGGAACTGTTTATACATCCGTTGATAATTGTATTTATTTATTCATTTTTGTTCAGTGAAAGTATCACTTCGTTGTCCGCTAACATCTTTCGTCGTTCCTTTCGTAACACGTTGCGAACTATACACGTTTGGAGAGGTAAATGCGTAGATATGTTACAAAGTAACAGGAATATTTCTTACTATCGCGTGTTGTGTTACTCCGACTCATGCGATTTTTATGTTGTGGTGTTGGTAAACATGTCAAAAGTATCTGCACAGTGTTAGTCGTGTAGGATATTTAATCTGCTTTCAGCTATCAAAAACGTTACGCGCGGAGTATCGACGAGCATTCATTCTGTGTAAAAATGGATTACAGAATTGGTAATAAATTTTGCTACAAGAATGCAATGAAATGCAGGAACGTTTTAGAAATGGTAAATAATGCTTCTCGTGAGGTTGCGATTAGTAAAACAAAGATTTACGAGTGGCACAAGCGTTTCGAAGAACGCCGTGAAGACACAGAAGATGACGAGCGCCCTTACGCCCCAGCACATCACGCCGAATAACGACCAGAAAAGTCGCTGATGATGTTGGCATATCAAATGGCGTTTGAAGTAGTTTTTTTGGGATATATAGGGTACGGATCACGTGAGAACAAAATTTGTGACAATATTGAACAAGAACAGCGGCGAATGCCATTTGCTCAGGAGTCGCCTGATGCAGCCAACGACGATTCAGAACTGTTGAAACGTGTCATAATAGGTCATGAAACATGAGTTTACGGATATGAGGTCGAAGCTAAGGCTCAGTCATCCCAGTGGAAGCATTATGGTCCGCCAAAGCCGAGAGAAGTTCGACAAGTGCGCTCAAACTTAAAGGTTCTGCCCACTGTGTATTACCCACAATGTCGAACGATCAATAACGTGTGCTATTAACAAGTTCAACGCCGTTTACGTGAAGCAATACGAAATAAAAATCTACTCGGATTTCTAGCGGTAAAGTTAACGGTTTTTCCACCATAATAAAGCACCTGCTCACACTGTTCCCAAAAATTAGAGGCGTCGTTTGATGCACAGATGAGATTAAAAACGCATCGCTGAAGGAGCTGAAAGTTATTCCAAACATCAAATTCCAGAACTGTTTTGGGGATTAGAAAAAGCTCCGGCACAACTGTACGAGGCCGTGCTGAGAAGTACTGCATCCGAATTTTCTATTACTCTTGTCACTTTCCCGCTTCGCTAACGCAAGTTGTAACAATCTGTCGTAGAGGGCTCCGAACTGTAGCGTGTAAGATGGCGGCGTGTAATGTAACATGTCGGCGCGTGAGAAACAACGTGCTGTAATGAAGTTTCTAACCGCAGAAGAGTTCGTCCACACATGTAGCAGCCTCTCCTTCAGCATGACAATGCCAGACCACACACGCGCGCTGCGACATATGTAACAATCCGACGCTTTGCATTCACCGTTATCGATCATCCTTCATACAGTCCCGAGTTGGCTCAATTCGATTGAAATCCGTTTCCAAAACGTAAAGAACAGATCCGAGGATTTTACTTTGATAGTGATGAAGTGGCGCAAGCGGAGGTGAGGTTGTGACTCCGTCAACAAAGTCAAACATTCTACAGTAACGATATCAGCAAACTGATCTCTCGTTGGAAAAGTGTGTTCGTCGCCAGAATGACTATGTTGAGAAATAAATATGCAGACATGACGAATGAAACTGTAGAATGTTAATAAAGGTTGTTTCATTAAAAGAGCTTTAAGAGTTATCACATAAAAAATTCAGAGGCAGTGCTTTTCAGCACGCCCTCATATGATATACAATGGGGACTATTTTGAAGGGGACAACATTGACATACACGAGTAAATAAAATCTTTAAAAAGAAGAAATTGACGTTTTTTAAATGTTGTTGTTGTTGCGGTCTTCAGTCTTGAGACTGGTTTGATGCAGCTCTCCATGCTACTCTATCCTGTGCAAGCTTTTTCATCTCCCAGTGCCTACTGCAACCTACGTCCCTCTGAATCTGCTTAGTGTATTCATCTCTTGGTCTCCCTCTACGATTTTTACCCTCCACGCTGCCCTCCAATACTAAATTGGTGATCCCTTGATGCCTCAGAACATGTCCTACCAACCGATCCCTTCTTCTGGTCAAGTTGTGCCACAAACTTCTCTTCTCCCCAATCCTATTCAATACTTCCTCATTAGTTATGTGATCTACCCATCTAATCTTCAGCATTCTTCTGTAGCACCACATTTCGAAAGCTTCTATTCTCTTCTTGTCCAAACTATTTATCGTCCATGTTTTTGTGGGTTAAAGAGCAGTTGATTTAAGAGCCATCCGCGGGGCGGTAGGGGGCCTGGGCGTTCGCCAAATCAGGAATGCATGCATCTGGCTGTTGTCATGGCATGCTCAGTATGATGATATACAGGAAAGGGCTACACTTGATCACCGACCATGTTGAAATAAACGTCCTGGTTCATTTTCACGATAACCTGAGAAAGTGGGCCCAAGTCACATAAGAAAAGCTCTCTCCCAAACATTACGAAACATCCTCTGGCCTGAACTACACACTATGGATTAAAAGTCTCATTGGGTCTTCGGTGTAGCCGACGCCTTGCATCATTTGAAAAGCGATATCGCGATTCGTCAGATCGCATTCCGCGCCTCCTGCCAACTAACGCCCAGTTTCTGTGTTGTTTGTACCATTAAAGACGTGCAGCTGCATGTGCCGCTGAGAGCAATGGCCATTTGAGAGGGTACTTGACTCCAGACGTCCAATGCAAATAGATCCCTTCGCAATGTTCGCTCGGAAACTGGCTAAGATGGAACAGCGTTCAAGGAGCAATTCCTGTGGGTCTGAAGCCGGTTGTCATTTACAAGGTGCCACACTCGTCTCCACTCCCAGTCGATTAGGATCTTTTTAGGATCACAGTCTTTACGCCCTGTTACATGTTTGAGAGCGGTACACAAACCTTGTAGGGACATTGGACAAAGCTGATACACCAGCAAATAGGGGCAAATGTATTCACGGTGTGGTCATGTGCATGGCGAAACACGATAGTTCTTCTCTGTCTCTCTGTCATTCTGTCACGTCACTTCACTTCACTTCACTTCACTGCCACGACTTATGTCAGCGTTATTGGGTCACAAGGTCAACTGTCATCAGTTTTACACCATATACAGCGTTCCAAGAGACGAATGTGCTCTTTTCTTATGGTTCCGTACCTCGGCCGGTAAAAACGGAACCCTGACAGGATCGCTTCGTTGCCCGTCTGGCCGTCTGTCTCTTCGACTGTTAAAAATCGTTTTTCTCGGGAACGTGTAGACGTATCAAGTTCAAATTTATCTCACATATTAAGGTCTATGATACCTTGTTGGTGCAAAAAAGTGAAGCTTCTAAGTCAATGCAATCAGATAGGCCATTAATGACACTTATTTTGACACTCGCAGAATATTCATCAAAACCTACACAGTACTTCATGTTGATGTTGAATTATATGAAATTTGGCAAGATGCAATGTTTCACGCTACAACCACAAGAAAAAAATCTGACAATTGTTAATTCGTAATTATGTCACACGAAAAAATATTTCTTTTGATACTTTTTATCCGAAGTCTAACTTGAAATTAAAACGGTCAGTAGTTCTTCATTCAGACTGACTGGGTCACAGTAGTAAAAGTCAAACATCAGGCAAGGACTGACTTTCTTGCGCATACGATGTATTTCACAATTTGTCCATCATCAGGTATCCAGGAGCGATTGCTGCACGTAGATATGGCGTTTCAAGCTGTACGTGAAACAAACATTCGCGACGTCTGCTTTAGGCCTTTCGTGATGGCAGGCGCGATGAAATCCATTTGGTAACTGAGCACTACACACAGCCACGTGGCTTTGACCTGAGCGCCTTGGGTCTACATTCGCCAATGTTTGTTCCAGATACAACTTGAAACGTCATATCAACGTGCAGCAATGCCCCTGGATATCTGATGACGGATAAGTACAAAACACGTCATACGAGCAATAACGAGGCCGCAGCGCGTAAGTGACGAAGATAGTCCTGCGCTCGCTCGCCCAAATCAGCAGACAAACTACGTTCCTATACCTGTTAACTCGTAATTAGGCGTGTCCGTACAAACGAAAACTGAATCTTTTACTGGAATCCGCTACTATGGAATCTTCCTTTTATTAGTCCTACAATGATGTGAAGTCCATGGGCCTACTTACAATTTGTTGCAGCTGTACTGGTGTACAATAAAATAAAATCATGCTAAAGTGATTATCAGTTGCATAAGGCACCACTTCCAGCATGTAATGAGTACTGTTAAGGGGGATAGGACCCCAAACGGGCCGACTTGGAGCAGGAGAGGCACCACAGGACATTTTATTTTCTACTGTCTATACTTTTACAAATAAATTCATAAAACTTTGTCAGCATGACCAGGAAGGATTCAGGACTCACACTCATAGCAGTGGAAGTGCAAAAAATAACAAAATAAATTTTTTTAGATATGAAATTTCATCATTTTTTCACTTACTGTTGACTGCATCTGTTGCTATAGGTACATTTTTCTTCACAAGTAAGAGAGATTCTTTGATGAATTTTGCACAGCATACAAACCATACTTACAGGTGTATGAAACTCTAGAATTTTCCAAATATGTTAAAAACTGTCGTAAAAATTGAGATAATTAAGTACAAAATAGGTTTTTTTTCTAAACAAAAAGTATAAAGCGTAACAGCTCATTCATTTTTTCATAAATTAAATAGATTCTAGAGTTTCAGACACCTGTAAGTATGGTTTGTACGCTGTGCAAAATTCATGAAAGAATCTCTCTTACATGTGAAGAAAAATGTACCTACAGCAACAAATGCAGCCAATAGTAAGTGAAAAAATTGCGAAATTTCACATGTAAAAAAATTATTTTATTATGTTTTTGAACTTCCGCTACTACGAGTGTGAATCCTGAATCCTTCCTGGTCATGCTGACAAAGTTTTATGAATTTGCTTGTAAAAGTATAGACAGTGGAAATTAAAATGTCCTGTGGTGCCTCTCCTGCTCCAAGTCGGCCCGTTTGACGTCCTAACCCCCTTAAGCAGATGAGACTAAATGCTATGAACAAGCGGTTATACCATTTATATCGAGTATTGATCGCGAATTAAATTTTGCTGTAGTACTGTTAATCAGTAAGACTTCGTAATAGCAGATTCCAGTGGAACATGCAATTCTCTTTAGTACTTACACGCCCGGCTGCGAGTTAAAATGCTTAGAAACACATTTTGTCTGCTGAGCTGAGCGAGCGAGCGAGTTCAGGACTACCTCCGTGACGTACACGCCGTGGCCTGTCTTTCTCGTGGGCCTCGAGCAATAAAGTCATTCTTTGCCTGATATTTGACTTCAATCATTGTGACCCAGTCGGCCTGAATGCAGAACTGCTGATAATTATAATGATGGTTGCCTACCTCCAGCATGAATTCATGTAAAATTTATATAATTGAAATTAAAATATCCTCGAAAAATTTTTGAATTCCTGGAACCGACATCGCAATGTCAATGTCGATAACAGACTAAAATTGTCGAGATTCTCGATTCCCAGAATGGATGAACTGTTTACATGCACCACTAAGTTTGTACGGAACCCTCAGTGCGCCAGTCCTAGTCACACCTGGCAAATTTTGTTCTCCCTTGGTACTTCTAAAATAGTTAAATTACGACGTCCGTCGACTACAAAGTTATTACTACGTGGAATGACGCAGTTGTTCTCCCGTGCCCCCCTTTTCTCGGCTCCCTTTCCAAAAGCACACCCAGACGGTGGCGGTGGACGATAAGCAGCCAGCTGTGCAGCTCGCCTCGCCGCAGACACGCCCCACAGCCTGCGAAGCCGCCCCAGCGCTCAGCGCCGCCTTCCCCTGCGCCAGCCATAACAATAACTCCCGCGTCGGCGGCTTAATGGCCACACGGCCCGGAACTAATCGTCGCGGGCGCAAACGAGTGCACACGTATCACGGTAGGCGCCATTGTTTCTCCGCGACGTCTCCTTTTAAGCCTTTTGCGACGACAGGCGCCGTGCAATCTATCTGGTAACTGAACACGGTACACAGGCTCTGGCTTTGACTCGAGTGTCTAGTGTCTACATACACAGTCTACTCACATTAATGCAACATTCTCGGAGATGTGACACTTGCAACGCTTAGTTCACGACGTATATCGTGTGAGTAGATTAACAGGCTTCCTATACGAACTCCGCCAGCGGCCGTCATGTGTAAAGGAAGCAGCACATCTCACCTGCAAAAGTGCACGACTGTCAGCTGAACAGTAATCTTGTACCTATTTCTGGGCGAAAATTGTCAACTGTCGCGTCTATTTATATCCTCGGTGGACTAATGAAAGCAATGTCAATAACAACCGGAGCTCCGCATTGTATTTCTGTCCAAAGGAAGTGCTGAATTCGACGGTTCGGGAAAGCGGAGCCGCATGTTACGGTGCAGCAACTCACTATCCGTTAGGCAATCAGATTCATCTTTAACACGTGAGTGTGCGCAGGGTTCCAGCACAGATGGACGCCGTCTACACGTAGGCTATGGAGAATAACTGACGTTGCTCGACTTTGTCTAAACTGCACTGCTGCTGATTGCCGATAACAAACTGACCCTAGTTAGTTACGTTTGCTGCCTCGCAAGACAGAGAGGAATCTGTGTGTTCAGTGAAAGATGTCGAGAAAAAACCGCTTTGTTAGCATTTCTGCAGGAACAGAAACCTGCGAAGAGGATTACGGTATGGGTTAGTTGTACTAGTAGAACTGCCCCTTCAAATAGAAGCTAAGCTCTGACAACTATGTTACATATTCACTAGTCCAGATGTTGTTCGAATATTATTATTATTATGGGGAGAAGAGAAATCATTAGAGGGAACGAAATGGGAAGAGAGCGACTATGTGTGAAAGGAAACCATAAAGTCGGGTTTGAAAGTGTTCAGCAACAATTCCGTAAGAGCTGTCTCCAACTAGTATGGGGATGCTTCTTTCTTGTTCACGGCCAATAGACGCTGCTGCGCCGGCCGGTGTGGCCGAGCGGTTCTAGGCGCTTCAGTCTGGAACCGCGCGACCGCTACGGTCGCAGGTTCGAATCCTGCCTCGGGCATGGATGTGTGGGCTGTCCTTAGGTTAGGTAGGTTTAAGTAGTTCTAAGTTCTAGGGGACTGATGATCTCAGATGTTAAGTGCCATAGTGCTCAGAGCCATTTGAACAATTTTATTTTTTTTTATTTTTTTTAATGCAGCTGCTCTCGTCATGGCGAGTGAGACAACGCAAAGTTGGTGTAAGGAGTATATCTGAAATGGAGTGTACTCTGTTTTGAAACTTTATGGAGGATTAAAATTGTGAGATCGACCGGGACTCGAGCCTGGAATTTGTCCTTCCACGGGCAATGCTCTTACCTAATGAACTGTCTAGACTCGACTCACGACCCGTCCTCGAAACTCTCTTCCCGCCACTGCCTCTCCCCTAAACTAAACTCCGTCCGAACCGCGTCATCCCCTGGACGCAGATATGGAGGGACATATGGTCAGCACATCGCACTCCCGGCCACTGCCAGTTTACGAGACCGGAGTCTATACTTTTCAATCAAGTAGCTCTTCAATATGCCACACAAGAGCTGACTGCACTCTGCTTGCCAGCAGCGATCAGCAGACCTTGATGGTGAACCATCTGTGTGCTAGCCAAGCCCGACAGCGCTTAATGTCTGTGAGCTGACGAGAATCGATGTGACCACAGCGGCAACGCCGTTGGCACTTCTCCCCTACCTTCCAATTTCCACTTTAAGTTCTCAACCATACCTTGCTATAGACTAACATTCCTAGAAAGAAGGATCTTGCGAAAACAATGTTTTAACTACAGGCCAGGGGGTATATTTTGCGTTTAGATGGAAGAGAATCGCGCTAATATTCCATCAAAATGACTTTGGAATGTACAGGGGTGGACAAATATTTGCAAACACCAGAAACACACACATTTATGTGCCCAATACGATACAGAAAAACTCTTTGGCGTTCAAAACAGCTTCCAAATATCTCGGAATGGATAAATACGGTTCTGTATAATCGTCAAGGGAATCTCATACCATTCTTCCTGTAAAACAGCAGCCAACTGAGGTAACGATGGTGGAGACGAATAGCGATCACGCATCCTTCCTTTAAAGTAAACCACAAAGGCTCAACACAATATAGACACACCAAGCGAGGTGGCGCAGTGGTTAGCCCACTGGATTCGCATTCGAAAGGACGACGGTTCATTACCGCGTCTGGCCATCCTGATTGAGGTTCTCCGTGATTTCCCTAAATCCCTCCAGGCAAATGCTGGGATGGCTCCTTTGAAAGGGCACGGCCGACTTCCTTCCACGTCCTTCCCTAATCCGATGAGACCGATGACCTCGCTGTCTGGTCTCCTCCCACAAAACAACCCAACCCAATATAGACATCTGGTTACTGTGGTGGCGAGGGCCCAAACCTGGTCGATGTGAGCTGTGTAAACAGCGTCCTATCGTCTTGGAACACAATATCAACATTACGGGAAAAATGCTTTACCATTGGATGGGCGCGATCAGCTAAAATGGTCACATGATCCTTGGCAGTAATGCGACCTTGCAGAGTAAACCTGGAGCCCATGAAATATCACGATATGGCTGGCCATATCATCACAGAACCACAGCCAGGCCCCACTCTTGGAACGTAAACTCGGCCATAAGTTGGAAATAGTGTGCAACAAGACTCATCCGATCAAGTGACTTTCTTCCATTCCTCCACAGACCAGATTTAATGGCTTCGGCACGACGTGCTCCTGTTATAGCCATCTGCATCATTGATGAGTGATTTTGGAATACCTTCTCGCCCTGCAATTCTATGCTCTCTTGGCGGTGTTTTGGTGCTGACAGGGTCCGCGCGTGGGACATTCAGTTCTGCGGTGACTTTCGCATCTGGCGTTCTCTTATTTTGTTACACAATCTTCTCGAACGACCATCCGTCACGATTACTCAACACATATTCGCGTCCGAGTTGTGACATGGCGCATGATTTTTTTCCCGTATTCCCTATATGCGGTATGAATCTTCCGTACGGTGCCTCTTTAAACAACAAACACTTCTGCTATCTTGCACCATACGATCCCCACGAATTTACCGACAATGTAATTTATTTAGCTCCGGCATAATGCACTCAGAACTAGACAGAACACCGTTCTGTCCACGACTGACACTTACAACACACCGAGGACATTGCACGGGTGTCGTTAGTGGTCGAACACAACAGCGCGCCCTGCAGTCTTAGCTAGTATTTGAATTTTTGTTCAAGCATGCATGTCTCGCGGTGTTTTTGTCCAACCCTTGTATATTTTCCATGTTTCGAAATGGATCATACAAAAAGGAATTAGTGAGAATATTATCAAAAGGACCGATTGCTGCTCACCATATAGTGGAGCTCAGACACAACAAAAGACTGCTAAAGAAGTGAGCTTTCGGCCAGAAGGCATTCTTCTAAAGCAGACAACACACACACACACACACACACACACACACACACACACACACACACACACACACACACGTTCACGGAAGCACAACTCACGCATACCCGACCAGGAATTATTGAAATATGTACTTGTTGCTTCAGTATGAAATCGCATTCATCTCAGTCACGAATACACAAGCTGGGCATGTATAAGGAGGACTAAACAGGAATTGGGGTGTTGTCAGCAGAGGGACGGGGGCGAAAAGTCGAAATCTTCCCCGGTTGGCGTTCACCCTAGTTAAACCACTGAGTACATGGTTATTCTTCGACATCTACATCTACACAAATACTCCACAAGCCACCGTACGGTGCATGGCGGAGTGTACGCTGTACCACTACCAGTCGTTTCCTTACCTGTTACAATCGCAAGTACAGCGAGGGAAAAACGACTGTCTGTATGCCTCAGTATGAACCCTAATTCCTTGTATCTCATCTTCGTGGTCCTCACGTTCAATGTATGTTAGTGGCAGTAAAATCGTTCGGCAGTCAGCTTCAAATGCCGCTTCTCTAAAATTTCTCAATAGTGTTTCTCGAAAAGAACGTCGCCTTTCCTCCAGGGATTCCCATTTGAATTCCCGAATCATCTCCGTAACGCGTTGTTCGAACCTACGGCTAACAAATCTAGCAGCCCACCACTGATTTGCTTCCATTTCTCCTACAATCCGACCTGCTACGGATCCCAAACACTCAATCAGTACTCAAGAATAGGTCGCAATAGCGTCCTGTATGCGGTCTCCTTTACAGGTGAACAACTCCTTCCTCAAATTCTTCCAATAAACCGAAGTCGACGATTCGTCTTCCTTACCACAGTTCTCACATGCTCGCTCCATTTCATGTCGCTTTGTAACGTTATGCCCAGATATTTAAACGACTTGACTGTGTCAAGTACGACACTAGGACCTTCCCTGAGAGCGGCAGGGAAATTCAGCAAGATAATGCACCTCACTACGCCACAGGAACAGAGCGCAGACAGCTTGAAGAGAACAATCAAGACTTCAGATACTTTACTGGCTCCCAAACTCGCCGAATCTTGACAAACGTCGGCCCACCCAGGTCGTCTCGTTCGCAGTGCAAATCCTCCGCCAAGCGCCCTCGCGCAGCACTGTTACAAACACAGCTCCATATAGCCATATGAACCACTTGACTGAGCGAGTTTCAATGCGTTTTACCTGACATGTAGACACTTGCTGTAGACAACACGATCTGCAAATCGCAAAGACGTTGACGGTGGATAATGAACCAGCTGTTCATTTACTATATGGTGCGTGTTTCTGTTTCTGACATTTTCTAAACAGCTTTGTTCGATAAATAACTGAGAACAAAGCATATATTTATGTTTTCCTTTTACAACGGTCCGAATTAACACCTCTTAATGTACACTATGATCGCTTTATACTGTAACAATCTGTAGAAGATATAATACGCAAAGGAATGGCTCACTGATACTATCCTGTCAGTTCTTATTCCAGAGGGCAGAGTCGATTTCTCGCCAAAAGCACATAATAGGGGTACGTCTTTAATTGAAACTCGGCGACGCTGACGAGATTCGCTCCTGTTTTCTGCAGCTTTCAGCTGCAGTGAGACCTAACTGCGCATTTCCAACGGTACCCGGGGCGGAGAAATACAACTCGATGAACACCTGGTGCAAACTCGATGAGGTACTTGCGCGGGCAGAACGCCGCGAGACTTGCGCGCAGCCATCTAGAAAGCCTGCCAATCCGTGACGCCTCGGTCACTGCCCGTCCAGAGGGCACCCCCAAAGCCATCCTCTGGCACGTCCGCACCCCGGCTTCATCTACTGGAGGCTCTTCTCGCAGCAACCTATCGAACCGGCAACAGTCAAGTGCATGAACATGTACGCCGCGCCTATTCCTCCGTGATTTTCGCCAAACAGCCTTCAGGCGTATTTCCTTCGACGTTCTCCGCCAGTTCTGCTGAGTGAAGTACGACAAGCCGTGACCGTGAAAGAAATAAGAATGTGAGAAGAACCTTCTGGGAAAGCCTGGCGGAAGCCAGCCGCTGTATCTGATCTACACAGGGCTGTCCCTGAAGGTAGCTGCCGCTGAGAATACACTATTCTACTTGCTTCAAATATGCTTATAGCGAACTTGCTGCACATGGCTTCTCCAGAAAAACTTCAAAGGCATTAAACGTGGAGTTTAAAAAAGAGTGATCAAATTTCATAAGACCATATTCTAGACATAACTAAAAATACAACTTGGGGTAAATTTTAACTTGAGGCCAGTTCTAAGTTGCTATTTCTTGTGGTTGCAGGTAGTGGTTTCCCAGACGCAGCTTCCTCTAAAGGTCTGATATCTTTATTCAGGACTTAAGCTTTTCCTCACTCGATCGCTCGTTTGCCTCAAGTCGGGATGGCGACAACACAGAAACAAAATGCGTTTTGCATTCTCCGTTTCAACAGATGCAACCCAGCAACCCAGATGCAGCAACTGTGCTACACGGATTTCGTCGACAGTGCGGTACTGTACCTGCTACAGTTCTAAGCATTCGAGACTATCCACAGACTGCCCCAGTATGCTCGCACAGGTCGTAGAGCACATTAAACTTAGTTTTTATCATAGTCATGTATGCAGTAATGAAAAGTACCCGCAGCATTTTAATCAGTGAAGAAGGGTAATACATTAAAATTCATAGCGTCCCTTAGTCCATCAGAGATTGATTACAATTTATTAATGAGAAAAACGTGTACTTAATTAATTACTCTCTTTTTAAATTAGATATGTAAAATATTGCCAGCTGTAATATCGACAACATGCGCAGCTGCGGAACGCAATGTGATATTACTGCGGGGCTACAAGCAGATTTTTGTAGCTTTCGAGATTATTTTAAATGAAAAGTCGCGGTAAATAGGGTCTAGTCAATTAAGTAGTTAATTAGTTTAATTTTTTACGTTTGTGACGAATTTTAATTGGTCCGACATAGATAGAACGACGTGAAACACCAATATGAAATTGAACGAGTACATTACGCCGGAGATCATGAACCAATTATTTCAAAATATTAAATAAAGCTGCCTCCTGCGGTCGCCAAATTTTTTCTGTGCAAGAGGCTACTGGTTCGAGTGTTGAAACAAATTATTATGAGTAGTATTTGGCCAGCAAGACTTATAGTTATTACTGTTATTTATTTATTTATTTATTCATTCATTCTCTCTCACACATCTGAATGCAAAATATGCAACACAGATACGAAAAAATTAGAAGCAAATAAAAATATATGTTGAATTCAAAATAAAGTGCTAAGGAAATAGGGGTAATAACATGAAGTTATACATTTATAAGGTGTTACACCAAAATTTGACAACATTTCAAACACATGTCCTTACATCCGTAAGATCGTCCCCTGACATATATCAGCACGTTCAGGATGTCAGTACGTAGACTGTTGCGGCCGGTGTTAATTTTGTTAAAAATCGTTCTGACTAAAATGCCGCGTCATCAAACAGATCACTAACAATATTAAAATCATCGACGTTTCGGCCGTGATGCAGCGGCATTCCTCGGAGCGAGGGTGTGTGTTCACTGCAATTCTTCGGTGTCACAAGCTTTAACTGGCCCTAACATCCTACAGGCCAAAGGAAGGGCATGTGGGGGAGATCAGTCATGCTGGGATTGCCAACAACCAGGATGTTCTCCTCCGTTGTTGTTGTTGGGCTGTTTCTAGATTTCAAGCGTCTCTCTTGCTTTGCATGTGCACATCCACGGCAGTGTCGAAAACACTCGAAAACTATGTTCGATTGTGGAAGCACGACAGATCGGCTCTTACGGAACACCATTGTGGCTTAAGGTAACCTGAAAGTGGCAGATAGCAAGAATATCGGTAGAAACGACATATACTTAAGTATAAACCTCCGGCAAAAATAGTGTACGCTCTGAGTAAGGCAATTATGACAAGGCATGAATGTCGTCTGTTTTATCATTTCAAATATTTTATACCAGGGGCGATCAAAAATGTTCCGTTCGAAGACCGTACAATCCAGAATCAGTATGCCAATCAGGCAAAATCACCGTATCATCCCAACAACGCATTATTTTGGAGATGCCCGTTTGGTAACGCACCGCGTCCTGCTGCGTGAATAAGTCCGTAATTGTCTGCTTCACATCCTCGTCCGACAGGAATCGCCGAACCTTCAAGGTCTTTTTTAAACAATCGAAGGCGTGATAATCGCCTGGGAAGAGATCAGGACTGTAGAGGGGTGGAGGGGGTGCTCGAGTGCCTCTCACTCGAGTCTGACACATCCGCGGTATCGGGTCGTTCGTTATCATTAAGCAACAGCACCCCCTGGCGCACGATTCCGCAACGGCGGTTTTCCACAGACATGGTGTCGCTTACATATTCTTCATTCTCCAATCGATGTTTGTCAATTGGCAGCCAAGAAAAGAATAGCAGCACGATGGTCCTGTTTGGACGTATTTGGTAATAACTTCGTCACAGTTCACGCTTCCACATTTGCCGCACGAACGTCGGAAAGACACGAATGAGACACTACTATCTTGCCTACACGTAGGTGTTCATAAGCCCGAATTGGAGAAGCGCTAAGTTGCATATACGCTGCAGCAACACCCTGAAACGTAAACTTTTTGAGCTCCCCTTACATGATGAGGTGGCAGTAAACGCAGAAGAATTTTAATGAAGTTGACATTCAGAAAACTTTGTGAGATGGTATATAGCTTTCCATGCTCACCAAACATGCATCAACTCTCTCGTTTTCTTCAGATGACTTTCTTGGTTGCTTCATGGATGGTTCTGACTTTCACAGTGATTGCTAGGTTGCTATTTCTGGAATTCAAGTCTCCCCGTAAAAAGTATCAATGGTGGCAATGGGTAACGAGCCTGTCTCAGCTACAACTTGCCTTACTTTTGGGGGCTGCACCTTACAGAATTGGGTAGGGACAACGTAACAAATGTTTAATTTCACGAAAACATGTTTTCTTGAGGTGGTGAGGATGTCACCAAATTGGGCGGTGTATTATTCAGCTGAGGAAAAAAGTGCAAGGGACATTATGCGTGTGGCACTATCGTTGTTGTGTATATCGACAAAACAATCCTATGCAGAAGACTGTTGCGAGCAGTGATTGTTTGGCGTTTTTGCAAATTTGCGAAATATTTACGCGAATCCTGTTCCTTACTGTTCACAACTCCAAGCTTCTTTACTCCGCAGTTGCTGGTCACCACAACGATGGCCACTGTCCTGGTTTAAAACCCCCCGTCTCCAAGCAGTCTCTCACGAAGGAAGGCATGCTAGACTGCTGCTTCAACCGTTCCGTCGTGAAACCTTAGCGTTATTCGAAAATAGTGCTGGTGTCTTAATAGTTATAGGCGGAGCACTATGCCTTATGTACACATAATACCGCCATCTGCATATGTGCATATCGCTATCCGGTGACTTTTGTCATCTCATTGTAATTACAATACTACTCTGCGATGACCCACCGGAGACCACTGGTCCATACCAAAATAGCTTATATCCAATACGTCCGGTTAACTACGACTACGATAGCGGTACTACGCGACTAACGGCAGTCGGACAATGAAGTTCCCTTCCATACTCATCTGCGATAGACGTTGTTAGTACGGTCGAGTGATGTATGCGCGAAATCTTTGTCGGTGTACGTTTTGTGTGTTGGCTTTTCAGCTCTGAAATAGAGCGTCTGTGGGCGGCGTGTGAACAGGTGGCTTTTGCGTCGCGTGAGGCCGTCATCTGCGCTGGGCCTGGCAGATGGCGTCTGCGGCTGCCCAGCCGCTCGGGTTTCGTTTTTTTTTGCGAGGGTGGCGCGCATCCGGGCCGGCCGCGGCCATAGCGCACTCCACAGCGGTTCTCTGCCTGCTGCGCCAAACGGACTGGGCACACTTGCCAGTTCATACAGTCGGGTTTTCAGCATGCACTCACACAACTGGAGTTTCTGTACCCAGCTAGCATCATGGACTGTGCAATTTTGCACGATGAACACGAACTCCGTTCCCGAGCTGGGGCACGGTGGGCATCACGTCGCTGCCTTTTATGCCGGTCTTCTGACAAAACCGAACTCCAAAACTGATGCCATCTTGTGTGATGACGGGTTCTTGTGCTCAGCTGCGTTTATATGAAACGGGAGGCGGGTACACCCGGTACCGACATGTAGTTTTTTGTCCAACTGGGCAGCGTGATACGGTAATTAAGAAAGACGACGTAGTATTTATGAATAATGGGAGTGAAATTATTGTTTTTCCATCGTTTCTCTGGATAACTGGAGAGGAAACCTTTTGCAGGATCTATGAACCCTCCCATTCTCTACACCGAGTGATTCTGCTGTCCATTCATTGCCGTTTTAAACAACCCACAGTCTTATTGATGGTCTTCATAAACCGGCGCGTTGTTTCGATATTCTCTCGCTCGTTACGCGCAATCTATTAGTCTTACACAAAAAATGAACAGGGCCTTTTCTGTCGAAAATATAATGTAGTTAAATTTTGTATTGGGATACGTTCTCGCTGGAAGCCACGGTTTCCGAGTTCTTCAAGAAAAACGTGCAAAAGCTACCTTCAAGCGGACCTCCAACCCACAGTCACCATACAACAGTCAGGACTTCTAATATGTTGTTCGCGCCTCTCCCACCTACCACTGTACAAAAATTTCGAGTACACGAACTATTCCCGAAATTCGAGTTTTTGGGTCACTATTGACTATTACGCCAGCAGCCTAGTCGGCTACTTCGTTGACATCATCAATTTAAACATGCCCATGAAAGTAATGAATGAAAAACGACTTTCGTAAAGGCTACACTAAAACTAATTACACTACTGGCCATTAACATTGCTACACCAAGCAGAAACGCAGATGATAAACGGGTATTCATTGGACAAATATATTATACTAGAACTGACATGTGATTACATTTTCACGCAATTTGGGTGTATAGATCCTGAGAAATCAGTACCCAGAACAACCACCTATGGCCGTAATGACGGCCTTGATATGCCTGGGCATTGAGTCAAACAGAGCTTAGATGGCGTGTACAGGTACAGCTGCCCATGCAGCTTCAACACGATACCACAGTTCATCAAGAGTAGTGACTGGCGTATTGTGACGAGCCAGTTCCTTGGCCACCATTGACCAGACGTTTTCAGTTGGTGAGAGATCTGGAGAATGTGCTGGCCAGGGCAGCAGCCGAACACTTTCTGTATCCAAAAAGGCCCGTACAGGAGCTGCAACATGCGGTCGTGCATTATCCTGCTGAAATGTAGGGTTTCGCAGGGATCGAATGAAGGGTAGAGCCACGGGTCGTGACACATCTGAAGTGTAACGTCCACTGTTTAAAATGCCGTCAATGCGAACAAGAGGTGACCGAGGCGTGTAACCAGTGGCACGCCATACCATCACGCGGGGTGATACGCCAGTATGGCGATGACGAATACACGCTTCCAATGTGCGTTCACCGCGATGTCGCCAAACACGGATGCGACCATCATGATGCTGTAAACAGAACCTGGATTCATCCGAAAAAAATGACGTTTTGCCATTCGTGCACCCAGATTGGTCGTTGAGTACACCATTGCAGGCGCTCCTGTCTGTGATGCAGCGCCAAGGGTAACCGCAGCCATGGTCTCCGATCTGATAGTCCGTGCTGCTGCAAACGTCGTCGAACTGTTCGTGCAGATGGTTGTTGCCTTGCAAACGTCCCCATCTGTTGACTCAGGGATCGAGACGTGGCTGCACGATCCGCTACAGCCATGCGGATAAGATGCCTGTCATTTCGACTGCTAGTGATACGAGGCCATTGG
Source organism: Schistocerca americana (assembly GCF_021461395.2). Lineage (NCBI taxonomy): Eukaryota > Metazoa > Arthropoda > Insecta > Orthoptera > Acrididae > Schistocerca > Schistocerca americana. Next base: position 877,033,771 of record NC_060119.1, read on the forward strand.
GATCCAGCACGGCGTTCCGTATTACCCTCCTGAACCCACCGAGTCCATATTCTGCTAACAGTCACTGGATCTTGACCAACAGGAGCAACAATGTCGCGATACGATAAACCGCAATCGCGACTGGCTACATTCAAAGTCGGAAACGTTATGGTACGCATTTCTCCTCCTTACACGAGGCATCACAACAAAGTTTCACCAGGTAATTCCGGTCAACTGCTGTTTGTGTATGAGAAATCGGTTGGAAACTTTCCTCGTGTCAGCACGCTGTAGGTGTCGCCACCGGTGCCAACCTTGTGTGAATGCTCTGAAAAGCTAATCATTTGCATATCACAGCATCTTCTTCCTGTCGGTTAAATTTCGCGTCTGGAGCACGTCATCTTCATGGTGTAGCAATTTTAATGGGCAGTAGTGTACCTTGACAACTCGATTCGTCAGAAGGACTGACCAATAAAACGACGTTTATGTTTATTTTGTGCTGCTAAAATTCAATAATTTTAGGTAAAATTTATACAAACGTCAATTTTATAATTTGTAAGTGCTCGACTAAGTCGCTGGCATAATAAGGCCAGTTGCTGAAGACCAAAAATGGTCGAATGAAAAAAATAATTTGTACAACGGCAGAAGGGAGTGCCACGAGCATCATACTAGAAATCCTGACCGGCGGGAGCTGAGTGTGGAAGTGAGCGAGCGTTTGAAGGTCACTTCTGTGCGTATTTCTTGAATAACTCGAAAACTACGGCCTCCAGTGAAAATGTGTCCCAGTACAATACTTAACTACGTTAAATGTCCTACAAAAACGTACTGTGCATTTTTGCTGTAAGAGTAATAGTTTGCGTCTAGCGAGCGAGAGAATATGAAAATCTCGCGCGTGGTTTATCAAGACCACAGGTAACACTGCCAGTTCCAAAAAACGACAGCACTAGGGGCCGCTAAACCATTTTGTACACCTGAAATGGCACTGCATTGGTGAAATTCTCATTTGTATTCAGGTGATTCAGGTGATTCATGTCAAAGGCTGCCGACGTGATTACGACCGCACGACGGGAATTAACAGACTTTCAACACGGAATGGCAGTTCGAACTAGACGCATGGGACATTCCATTTAGGAAATCTTTAGGGAATTCAATGTTCGGAGATCTGCAGTGTCAAGAGTGTGCCGAGAATACGTAATTTCAGCATTACCTCTCACCACGGATCATGCAGTGGCCGACGACCTTTACTTAACTACCGGGAGCAGCGACGTTTGCGTACAGTTATCAGTGTTAACAGACAAGCAACACTGCGTGAAATGACCGCGGAAATGAATGTGTGACGTACGATGAACGTACACGTTCGGACAGTACGGCGAAATGTAGCGTTAATGGGTTATGGCAGCAGAAGACCGACACGAGTGCCTCTGCCAACAGCATCACATCACCTGCAGCGCCTCTCCTGGGCTCGTGACCATATATGTTGGGCTCGACACGCCTGGCAAATCGAGGCTGGTTGTATGAGTCCCGATTTCAGTTGATAAGACCTGATGGTAGGGTTCGAGTGTAGCACAGGCAGGACGAACCCAAGTTGTCAATAAGGCACTGTGCAAGCTGATGGTGGTTTCAGAATGGTGTGGGCTGTGCTTACATGAAATTGACTGTATCCTCTGGTCCAAACGAACCGATAATAGACTGGGAATGGTTATGTTCAACTACCTGGAGACCATCTACAGCCATTCGTGCATTTCATTTTCCTAAACAACAATGAAATTGTTACGGACGTCAATTCGCCATATCACCGTGCCACGATTCTTCTGGACAATTCGAGGGAATGATATGGCCATCCGGATCGCCCGACATGAATCCCATTGAACATATGTGGGATGTAATAGAGAGATCAGTTCGTGCACAAAATCCTGCACCGGCAACACTTTCGCAGATATGGACGGCTTTAGAGGCATCGTTGCTCAATATTTCTGCAGGGGACTTCCAACAACCTGTTTAGTCCATGTCACGTCGAGCTGCGGCACAACGCCGGACAAAAGGAAGTCCGACACAACATTGGAAGTATATCAGAACTTTCGTCAGCTAAGTGTCCAGTTTATTCGGTTTGTTACCCCGATTACTTTTGTTTCTGAGAAAACACCTCCAAAGTAGAGTAAAGCCTGAACTATGCACTCACCAAAACATACAATACAAAACGCAGGGTACGCAACAACCCGCAGATTTACAAAAAGTGTGATCCGGTTGAAGTCGCTACATGAACAACTTAGCATAACTCTTCCACTACATTCAGCGAACCCACAAGTCATCAGTAAACTTATCTGTACTGCTGTGTATCACTGTTAACGTACAACGGTACCGCCGCAAAAACAAACCTGAGACAGAACGGAGAAGTGCTGAATGCAAGCTTGAGGGCGAAGAGGAAAGTGGGCATTCCATTTGTCAACCAGGATACCGTCACTGAATGCACCAAGTTTGTTTGGGAAGTAAGGCGCACTGTGCATACTGTTGGCTTTTGCACTGTTCAACTAGCATTTTCAGTGCAACGTACTGTAAAGAGGAAAGTGGGGCATAAATCAAGCGAAATGCAATTATTCTATGACAAACCACCAGATACCATGTGTCCCCAATACCAAAATACTCAGAAAATACCCCTAAACAAATTCGTTTTGCCGAATCGTAATAGTCTTTGCCAGTTTCTGAACACTTCCGCTCCTAACTTCTATCATGTTGCTTTGAGCTGTGTCTCAGACTACAGATCCAAAAGTCAATAAGTTCGTTCCCCTTCAGTCCTAGGATTTTCATCTGCCACTTTTCTCCTCTTTCGCTTCTGGCAGTATTGTTTTTAACGTAAAATGTGGTGAATTGCTCCGTGGCTCGGAATCCACGTTTAACTGTAGGTCTTCCTACAACGGCTGGATAAGTCAGTTAAAGGTGGGAGGTAGCCAACTTCATACCATCTCCCAACAGGATCATGCCTATAAAGCATTGTGATATTGAAACCAACCTTACCTTTTCGAAATTAGACTTGCAGCACAGAGAAACAATAAAAACGAATCGCACCATTTAGGTTACCTGCCGCCATGTGTTATCTATCATTTACTGTGGTAACAGGCACTGCACGTAACAGAGCAAAATGGCAACGGTGGACAGAACATAAGGCGCCACTAGGTTCGTTCTCTGGTTGGTTGTTTTCATGGTAGCTGTCCTATAAATATGACCTGATGACAGTACATATGTGCTTATAAAATAAGGTCAGGGAAACTACTTAACACTATAGTAATAATCACAAACGACAATGATACTTGCGTTATCCATCGTCAGCATTAAGTTCCACTGTTAAATGAGCGCGCCTTGACGAAATAAGAAAACTACGCAGGTTTCGTGTAAGGAGGTTTTGTTGGTCTGCTGGATGTCCTTAAGGTTTTTTCTGTAAAATGTCACACTATCAAATGTCATTCGCCGAAAGATCTGGGCCATGTCTGGATGCTATAGGGATTTTCGCCGTAAAGTCGCAAGAGTTTCAAGTTTCTCTGATGCGACAAGCGTCTGAGTGATCGAAATGTGCGTACTTTACAAGTATACCTACTTTTCAGCATTTGTGAGAACCTCCTTCCGTACTGCATTGGAGGACAACAGTACGTTATAACAAAAGCGAGCTTATGAATTCTACAGATCATGTGGACACTGGCGTAACCTATAAAGTATTGACATTTCACTAAAACCGAGTCACGTTATCAGTGTTATCAGTAATTAGAAAAGAGAAATGTTACCTAGACCTTAACGGTAGCAAACAAACTAAACTACTGAATGTTAAAAGGTAAACACATTACACACAAAACCGTCGACAATGACAGCAGTAAAAATCAATAGTGGAATACTCGAGAAGTTTCTGCCGAATTCAATAACAATTTAAAAAAATACAGCAACACTCGAACGCGATAGTAGTTCCTACTCAGAAGGTTGGCCTTTATACGTACGTTGATGTACCGGTGCACTGAAACCAGCAGTGAATAGAGTTCTTAAATTCAGCAGCTGAAGGTGTAAGATGCAATGTATTTCCTGCAATAAACGGAGTTACTAAGAGAGAATTCTGGTATTAAACTGCTTCTACACATCTCAAGCACGAATACCCCGCAAATACAACTCTCCCTCCCTCTCTCTTTCTCTTTCCACCTTCTTGTGTCAGTTATACGTATGCATTCTATCAGTTATCTGTATTCTGACTTCAGTAATGTTACAAATTACGCTTAGAAACAACGTTACAAAGCTATTCAGTAATCGTTGTCTACGTTCAAGTGCTGAAGTGTACGTGGTAGTTCTGTAACTGATCACCCTGAGCATGTCTGCGAAGCAAGGGATTACGGTTCGAGCTGTGAAAGAGTCAGACAGGGGTAGAGAAATGTAAGTGGTAAACTGGTCCGTGATGTGACTCGATGTCTCGATTAGGAGACAGTTCCCCTCGATGGCACGGCTTTTGGTTCGAATTCCGATGCGACACAGACTTCGGTCTTTCACGATTGTTCATGTGAATGATTCGGTTCCAAATTTCCCATCTCGGAACGCTGAGGGCCCGAAAGTCTGGACTGTTTCGCAACGAAATACACTTTGCAATGTAACACCTGTCGCATGCTTCACCGACATCCTGTTCTTTCCCTGTTAGACATCACATGAGTTAAGAAGCCAGCTTTCAGTACCGTACAGACTGGTACAGGCGAAACAAAAGACCACAATCTACAAGACAAAAAACAAACATTTGTTCCACGTCGAAGAAATAATTACGCACAGCCACTTGCCTTTTCATTATAGCTGGCAGAAAACATGAAAAGACGTGACCCCATGGAGTCGTCAGACCGACGAGTAAGAATGCTCGATTTCTTTAAATTATTCTTTTTCAACATTTTTCTAAAACGGTATGTCGATATTGCTAAGGAGGTCATATTCAGTAACATTTAGTAACAGAGTATACATATTCGACGGAAATCATAGGGCATATTCAATAAATAAGCAAAATTGTTACGAGCCCAGGTAGAAATATAAAGCAACCAGCATACACATATAGCTATATATCAGTCTGGTATACCCTTACCTTTCTTTGCCTTCTGAGGCAACGCCATTACGACAGACCACGCCCCCCTCTCCACCAAAGGTGCAACGTGTCAAAAACTCCCTACTAATTCACAAGTTTTTTTCTGTATTGCTATCTAGATTTCCGCCTCAGACAGAAAGGATATTGCATGGAGGAGTGGCTTAGTTTATGGGGGGGGGGGGGGGGTGTTCCCAAAATTAATCTTTCACCCTGCAGCGCATGTGACTTGTGATGAAACTACCTGACAGTTTGAAACTATATGCCGAATCAGGGCTCGAAACTTTACCAGGCGTTACTCATGACCGGAATCAAAAGTTTTTGTCTGCCAGTAACTATCTTCCTAAATTTCATAACATAGTCAGGTGTCAAACCCAAAGTCTTCCTTGTGTTTTCATTGTTATAATGTTACAGAGACTTGTATAAACAAATGAACGATACATTTCGACAAAAGGATGGGCACTTGTTGGATAAGTTCCTCAACAAGCGTAGCACACCCACATTCCGACAAGTGTTATCAGTGATTCCTCAGACGAGTTTAGTTCAAATGGTTCTGAGCACTATGGGACTTAACATCTGAGGTCATCAGTCCCCTAGACTTAGAACTAAGTAACCTAAGGACACCAAACACATCCATGCCCGAGGCAGGATTCGAACCTGCGACCGTAGCAGCAGCGCGGTTCCCGGCTGAAGCGCCTAGAACCACTCGGCCACAGCGGCCGGCGAACCTGTTAGTCAGAAGACTGTTGGATGCAGAGAAAAAACAACTAATAGACTGATATGTGTACACATTAATGTACTACATATAAAAATATCTTGAATTATACCAGTTACATCCTGTATATCCACTATAATCACTGCGGATAGCGAACTGCAACTGTGATTTAAATTGGTGAATCATTTGGTTGTAATGTGCAACGAGTCGCATCATTAACAAGTTCTCTGCCAGCATTATAATCACGACGTCTGGCTGCACATGGCCCAGACAATGTTTCTGCAGCACCTCCATACGTGATGAGCTTGCAGTCGCTTGGAAATTTGTGGTAAGTTGCTATGGGACCGAACTGCTCACGTCGTAGGTTCCCAGTTTTGCACACTACTTAATCTAACTTACGCTACACACACACACACACACACACACACACACACACACACACACACACACACACGCCCAAGGGAGGACTCTAACCTCCGACGTGGGGGAACTGCGAGAATCGTGGCAAGGCGCCTCAGACCACGCGGCTACCCCGCGCAGCATCAGTCGCTTAGATGGTTTGAAAACCTCGTAGTTAATGGTACATAAAGTAAACTGCAATAAAAATTTTACAAAAGCGACTTGCTATTGAACACACCCAAATAAATAGCCAGTGTTATATTTTACGGTATGTGTATGATTTTTACTTTTGAGATGTTACGTGTATAATTACTTTATGCGTGGTTTCTAGTGGAGTCATTTTTCAATCATTTATTGATATTTTCTTTTTTGTAAATTGCAGTTAACGAAACGAATAATAGAATAGCCATTAAGAATCATGTTATGGAAGTATTATGAATGGCTTTATGGCGATGGCCAAATGCCAATAAAGAAAACAACGAAAAGAGACACTGTACTGCAATGCGGCGACACAAAGTCGTCATTTTCCACAGAATTATTTCATCTTTGCACTGGGAAGGTCACGAAAATCTCTGCGACGTTTCGGCCACTAATACCGGCTGTCTTCTACATTGAAGCATTAACACCACAATGTAGTGACGGACGCAAAACAAGCACACAAACTGATTACGGTCACAAATGCAACGTATGTGATGTTAATCGTCCGGGATATATTTGTAGTTGTGTGATATTGACGTGAACGGCACGTCAAACGCCAAGGTATCGTAAAAGAAGAAGCGCACGTATTGCGTTAAAGCGAATGTGGTGACACAGAATCAAGTAGTAAGTGACAGACCCAAAGAGTGAGCGTTGAATTACTGTTAACGCTTGTCTCGTTTTCTTCGAACGTGTAGAGAGAGCGCACGCGGCGCTAGGGAGGGCTCGCGGCTGCAGCTGGCACTCACCGAGACAAAAGCCGGCGCAGCGCGGGAAGCAGAAGCAACAGGAGGTACGGCAGGCAGTCCAGTCCTCGTGGCGTGGCTCCCTGTCCCAGCCTCGTCGCAGCGCAGAACAGAACAGAGTGGTGCCGGTGGCCGCGCGCCCCCACCGCGCGCTCTTGCGCATGCGCCGCACCCTCTGTCGGCACCGCCGCTCACTTCCACCAGCTTCGAGCGCTGCACTCTCCGTCACACATACCTGCCTGTCTCTGTTTACCTTGCACCCACACTTCGGCTACTCGAGAAAGTATTCCGGAAGTAAGTAGAGGTATCTCAAAAGCAGTGGTCGTCAAACGTTTTTGCTCAAGAGCCAATTATACATTGTAGGGCGGCACTTCGGGCCGCGTATGTACCGATTTCATTGTTAATTGGTAACCTACATAAATTAGTACGAATCCCCAACAGACGAGCTATTGTAAGGGCGCGATAAGTTGGCTGCCGGTCCCCAAGTATTGGTCGTTGTAAGTCGGGCACCATTCGGACCACTTTGAGTCGGATTTTTCTGTTACAGACTGCTGCTCCCGCCGCGATGACAATGTAATTCCCTGATAGTGTTGTTGTGTTGTCTGCGTGACCGGTGATTAAGTGATTAATAACAGCAATTGTACTACTTATAATAATGAATTGAAGAGCGTCCTTCTTTTTGGAAGTACACAATTGCTGTTTTGCTTTAATATCAAAACATGTTCGACAACAGTTGGGACATCCTTGGTCTTTTTCGTTTCCTTCCTGGAGTACATAGATACAGATCGTATTTAGGTTAGGAAATACGTTACATCGGATTTTGTAGTGTTTTAATTAAATATGTACTTTACATTTTGTTTACATAGTGTGTCTTGTACAGGGTTGACAAAAACCCGGGTATTTAAAAAATACGGTGGGTAAAATTGGGTTTTTATGAGTTTCACTGAGATCCGATTCTTCTGTAATGACAGTTAAGTATTTCAGTTTAAATTTATATGATTAATTTATTCAAAACACTAACCCGTTGCCGCGCGGGATTAGCCGAGCGGCCTAATGGCGCTGCAGTCATGGACCGTGCGGCTGGCCCAGGTGGAGATTCGAGTCCTCCCTCGGGCATAGCTGTGTGTGTGTGTGTGTGTGTGTGTGTGTGTGTGTGTGTGTCCTTAGGATAATTTAGGGTAAGTAGTGTGTAAGCTTACGGACTGATGACCTTAGCTGTTAAGTGGCATAAGATTTCACACACATTTTTTTGAACTAACCCTTTCTTACAACTACTTCATTTGTGCATCATACACTGAAGAGCCAAACAACCTGGTACACCTGCCTAACATCGCCTTGGGCCCCGCGAGCACGCGGAATTGCCGCAACAAGACGTGGCATGGACTCGAAGTAGTGTCTGAAGTAGTGCTGAAGGGAACTGACACCTGCAGGGCTGTCCATAAATCCGTAAGAGTACGATAGTTGGAGATATCTTCTTAACAGCACTTTGCAAAAATCCCTTCCTGGAGCCACTCTGTAGCAATTTCGGACGCGTGGGGTATCGCGTGCATTTTCCTACGAAATTGCTCAGGTCCGTCGGAATCCACAGTGGACATGAATGAGTGTAGGTGATCGGACAGGAAGCTTACGTACGTGTCACATGTCAGAGCCATACCTTGGCGTATCAGGAGTCCTGTATCACTCCAACTGCACACGCTCCACACCATTACAGAGCCTCCAGCAGCTTAAACATTCCACTGCTGACACGCAGGATCCATGGATTCATGAGGTTATCTCCACAACCGTACACGTTCATCCGCTCGATACAATTTGAAACGAGACTCATCCCACCAGCCAACATGTTTCCAGCCATCAACAATCCAATGTCCGTGTTGACGGACCCTGGTGAGGCGTGAGGCTTTGTGTCGTGCTGTCATTAAGGGTACACGAGTGGGCCTTTGGTTAAGAAAGCCCATATCGGTGATGTTTTGTTGAATGGTTCGCACGCTGACACTTGCTGATGGCCCAGTCTTGAAATCTGCAGCAATTTTCGGAAAAGTTGCACTTCTGTCACGTTGAACGATTCTCTTCAGTCGTCGTTGGTCCCGTTCTTGCAGGATCTTTTTCCGGTCGCAGCGATGTCGGAGGTTTGATGTTTTACCGGATTCCTGATATTCACGGTACACTCGTGAAATGGTCGTACGGGAAAATCCCCACTTCATAGCTATCTTGGAGATGCTGTGTCCCACCGCTCGTGCGCCGACTATAACACCACGTTCAAACTTCATGATGAACTGCCTTTGTAGCAGCAGTAACCGATCTAACAACTGCTCCAGAGACTTGTTGTCTTATATAGGTGTTTCCGACCGCAGCGCCGTATTCTGCCTGTATATATCTGTATTTGAATACGCATGCCTATACCAGTTTCTTTGGCGCTTCAATGTGTCTTGCCCTGCCGCACTGCATCCACTGAATCTTCTACACCAAAAGGTTTGTTTGGTCGAAATTAAGAAATAATTTGGGACAGAAAACAACCGAGAAATTTGTGAAATCTATAATTCCTGCATTTAAACTGAATTGTACTAAACAATCATTACGATTTTACATAAAGTTAGTTTTTTTCTGGAGGTGTAAATGTTAGTTAATTATGTATCTCCTATTGGAAAGGTTAAAACACAATACTAATAAAATGAAGTTAGTGCATCGTCTGTTGAGAATCGCTGGCCGCACGAATAGACAACAATTCTCCTAGTTGGTACAAATGTATCTAACGCGTAAGCTCTTCCATGAAGTCTTCACCTAATTACACTCCAATTTTTGCTTGACTTACCCTCCCAAGAAATACAGTAATACTTGGCCTCCAAGGTCAATGAGCTCAATCCTCTGGATTTTTCTTCTGGAGTAGTCTCAAAGTTGAAGTGTACACATCTCCCATTCATACGGTTGAAGAACTGTAGCTTAATATTTAGTCTCGTCAATATTTGCGAGATCATCGCGGGTGTTTGAAAGTATTCGTAATTCACTGCAGAGACGAGGGCAGTATTGCAAGCAAATGTGAGGACGACACATGGAACACGTCTTTTTTACAAGCCCTGCTTCATCTATTCGTATTGGGCCGTATTCGTGCACTAGCAGCAAAACATGCCGGTGCCCCAACAATTATGCAATATAAGAGGCGTTCACTAAGTAATACAACACTTTTTTCTTGATGGCAGGCTGGTTTTTTTTAAGGTTCCAATACAGGTATTATTCCCCACACTTTTGGCTATAAAACACTATTTTTCAACATGATCTCCGTTAAATCCGATGGCCTTACGATACCTTACTGGGAGGCCTGTATACTCGCATGGTACACCTCTACTGGTCGACGTCAGACACGACGTCTTGGTGCATCACTAACCTATCCATCATCGACGTATTGCTTCCAGCGGAGTGCATCCTCCATTGGGCCAAACAGCTGGAAGTCAAAAGGTGCGATCTCCGGACTGGAGGATGGATGAGAGAGAACAATCCAATGAAGTTTTGTGAGCTAGTCGCAGGTGCGCAGACCTGGGTTGTGACGGAGAAGTTCGTTGGCATTTTTGTGGCGACGAACGCACTGAACCCGTTTCTTCAGTTTCCTGAGGGTGGCGCAATACACTTAAGAACTGATTGTTGCGCCATGAGGGAGGACACCAAACAGAATAACCCCATCAGAGTCCCACTAGACCGTCGCCGTAACTTCCCGAGCTGATGGTGTAGCTTTCAACTTTTCAAAAAAATGGCTCTGAGCACTATGGGACTCAACATCTTAGGTCATAAGTCCCCTAGAACTTATAACTACTTAAACCTAACTAACCTAAGGACATCACACACACCCATGCCCGAGGCAGGATTCGAACCTGCGACCGTAGCAGCCTCGCGGTTCCGGACTGCAGCGCCAGAACCGCACGGCCACCGCGGCCGGCGTTCAACTTTTCCTTCGGAGGAGAAGTGGTGTGGCGGCACTCCGTAGATTGCCGTTTTGTTTCTGGTTCGAAGAGATGAGCCCATGTTTCATAGCCAATGGTGATGTTCGATAAAAAAATTGTCTTGATCAGCGCCGTAATGCGGAAGAAATTCCGCACAGATGGTACTTCGTCGCCCTTTATGGTCTTCTGTAAGGCGGCGAGAAATCCAGAGGGCGTAAACCTTTGAATACCCAAACTAGTGGACGAGTGTGTCATCACTAACAACAGAAACATCACGTTGAGCAGCGAGGTGTGTAATTATCTTCCACTGATCGCCTCAAATGAGAGTGTCCGCACGTTTCAAAATTGCAGGAGCAACAGCTGTCTGTGGCCAGCCGGTACCCGTAAGGTCGGACAGGTTTGCGCGTCCTTGCTGCGATGATGACAGATGCCTCATCCAACGACTCACCGTACTTTTGTTCACTGCCAGTTCTCCGTAGACCTTCTAGGAGGGTAAGTCAATTATTATCCGCAAAGTAGTTATAAAATTTTATTGTAATCAAATAGGAAACTTACAAGAACATCATTTTTCGACATAGTCTCACTGCGTTTCAACGCACTTGGTCCATCGTTGTACAAGATTCCTACTGCCCTCATAAAAGAAGATTCTCGGTTGAGCTGCGAGCCAGGAATGCACCGCCTCTTTCACTGCCTCGTCCGAGGCAAATCGACGGCCCTTTAATGCATGTTTGAGTGGACCAAACAAGTGATAGTCAGAAGGGGCAAGATCGGGACTATATGGAGGATGATCCAATACTTCAAATTTGAGTTTCTGGAGCGTTTCATCAGTGTGGGCATCAGTAAGCGAACGGGCATTGTCGTGCAACAACACACCACCTTTTGACAGCAATCCTCGGCGTTTGCTTCGAACTGCAGGTTTTAGCCTGGCAGTAAGCATCTCACTTTAACATACACTATTTATTGTTGTGCCCCTTTCCCCATAATGTTCCAGTACTGGACCTTGTGCGTCCAAACAAACCGAAAGCATCGGTTTTCCTGCGGACGGTTGGGTTTTGAACTTTTTCTTGCACGCCGAATTTGGATGTTTCCATTCGATACTCTGCCGTTTACTCTCCGGCTCGTAATGATGGGTCCATGTTTCGTCACCAGTAATGATCCTGTCTAAAAAATTGTCCCCTTCGTTACCGTAGCGATCCAAACTTTCAAGTCTGTTGTGGATGATATCGCAGGCAGAGCCGTGAGTAATTTGCAGACGATGTGCCACTTCGTCAATAGTTAATCGTCTGTCTAAGAGAATCATTTCACGTTAACGCTGAATGATTTCTTCATTTGTGGCGGTAAACGGTCTTCCGACACCTTCATCGTGCGTAACACTTGTACGACCATTTCGGAATTTTTCAATCCATTCGTAGACACTCCGTTGTGGCAAAACACTGTTCCCGTACTGTAGCGAAAGTCTTTGATGAATTTCGGCCCCTGAAGCGCCTTCCGACCACAAAAAACGGATCACTGAACGTTGCTCTTCTTTGGTGCAAATAGACAGCGGAGCAGCCATCATTAACAGCACGGCAGCGACAACAAAACTAACCCAGCAGCTTGAAAATTACAAAGATATAACAACAAATAAACAAAGCATGCGTCATCAACGTGAAACGACAGTACTACCAAAATAAACAAAAATATAACTAAATTGCGGATAATAATTGACTTACCCTCGTACAAGCGGCTATGAATATCTGCAATGCTCTGGTTCTCCCCCCCCCCCCCCCCCCCCAAAAAAAAAAAAAAGAAACTCAATGAAAGTTCTCTACTTGAAACACACATCCTTCATTGGCGCCGTTTTGAAGGCTACGTAAAGCGCGTCGCCTATCGGAACTTCATAAAACCATAGGGCTGAAGCGCAAATATTTCATGTGTCCCACAATAAATTCCGCATTTTGTCAACCGAAAATGGCCGATGGAACGCCCGTCGTACATTCCCCAACTCTGAGCAAGGGGAACTCTCGCGGGATCCTGAGAGATCCCGCTGCAAAAACAGAAGGTAACCCTGTTCCAGCAAGTTCTCTTGGAAAAAAAACTTGTGGCTGAATCAGACTATCACCTGGTATTCCTAACCACGTATTCAATTAGAAACGTTGCTGATATGCTGACCCATAAACAGTACGTGAGTTTAAGTCTAATTTAAGTCCCGTCAGATGCGGACATAATCGAAAAGTTTACATTTCTACTAACTACGCCAATACTTTATACTAACGTCTGTAGTAACAACACACTCTGAACTGTTTGACAAATGGCCGTCCGTTTGGGGCCCATCTGTACTACAATGTTTTCGCTTCTATTATCATAGATCACCCGTGTCAGCTTTCGGTATTAATTATGGTACACGCCGTATGCAGGCTGTAAAGAAACTACGTGTATAAAATTTGTTAGTGTTTACAGGAGATGACAAGAAATACGCCGTTTACTCGCTAGAGGTCCATGATGGTTTTAGGCGTTAGTGAAGATCAGAGACGGCGTTCAAAATGCCGTGTGACAAATATTATTTTAGAGATCTCACTGAAAATATCCGTTTACACTAATGCGCATATGGAATCTCCGTGGACGGGACACTCCAGAAGAGCTGACCGCAACTTTGGCTGAAGACACAGCCATTATTTGCGAGACAACTGGTTGTTTCGAGCGCGTTAGACAATCATTAAGACGCAGATGCCAGTTGTGCAATAACGTAAACGGACGACATTTCCAGCATGGTTTCTAAAACAATAGTCATGAGACGGCAGTTTGAACAACGTCTCTGAACATCACTAGTAGGAAAACGCTGCGCCTGTGACAGTTTCGTCACATAAAAAGTATTTCTTTTTCTCTCCTTTAAACACGCTAAAAATGGTGTACACGCAGTTTTTTACACCCTGTATGTCTCAAAATGTGCGCGTTAAACTCACAGAGCGGGCTATTTACAGCTAAACTTAGGGAGTGGATTGGTTCTCTTTACTTCGGCACAGAAATATACTACTAAAAGAGAGGCAAACTATACAGGTGGATCGTGAAATGTGTGGGTAACATGTGTCAACAATGCCCCGCCAGTGATGGTATTTACACTTGGTAACCTACATACACTTGTCGCCTTCACACTGCGCAATTTTTTCGTCCAAGAAAGTGACTCTGGAACACTGTCATACCCAAAGTTAAATCTTACAGACGTTCATTAGACGCTATACTATTTTTGTAATGGGCAAAGTACCCGGGTAGACAAAATAAAGCTAGTGCATTACCTATCAATAAACACTGTCCTGTGAGTATTTATCAATTTCACCTCTTCGTATCTGAATTAAGTGAAACAATCGGCCTGATAACAATGTTTAGTTAACCCTGTCGTAAGATACCAAAACACCGGCAAGACATCACATAAACATGTACCTGACGTGGAAGCGTTATTTGCCCTCACCATATCTGTTTTCGTTCTGGATCATAATTGTCACTCAGTGTGGACAGCCGTTTTCGACCAAATTCTGTTGATCTACCGTACTATGGTCAGGTAACTATCACGTCTGAATCCGCTCTTGTATATAAAAAAAATCGTGGCACGTTTTATGTTGATATTTGATGAAAATGCAATTACTGACATACGACGAAAAAAAACAGGAAACTCTGGTTCTCTCATATTTCGTTCTAGTATCTTTTTTCTACGTACACTGTAGCTATACAATTTTGTTAGGGCTTAAGTTTTATTTATCGTAAGGGCATTGTACTACAAGTTTCGGGCTTTTGCCCATCATGTGGTAGCTTATTACGCCTTACCATGATACAAATTACATTCACGAAGCTGCAGATAAAACATTACGCCCATCTAATAGGCATTTCAGTATGGGCGTTGGGCCGACACTTACGATGATTGGTAGTCAGTATCGTGCTCAGTACATTTAGGCGCGCTCAGTATTTAGTGTAGAATATGACTCCTACAATCGAGTCTGAATACGCCGCAGTCATGGGTGGAGTTTTCCTTCGTACGCCAGCTGTCATCATGATATCCCGTTTCCTTTTTCTAAGTGTGATGGCGACTTCCAATCCAAAACGAACCGCCGTTTTCAGTGTCTAGTCCGATTTACCGGCTACTGGCACACCTCGAAACGCACCGACGGCCAAAAAATCGCAATACCAAAAAATAATAAGTGCAGAGCAATGAAATTTCGGGAATACATTTGTCTAGGTAACACATTTAAGTGAATAACATCGCAAAATCACAGGTTAATGTAAGCGGAAAAGAAGCGACTGCAATATGGTGTAATAACCAGTGTAACCATCACAGTGTTGAAAAGAAGCATGCAAAGTGTATGCATTGTGTTGCACAGGTGACGGATGTCATTTTGCGGGACGGAGTTCCAAGCCTGTGCACTTAGTGCAGGGAAGGTTAATGCCGGTTGTGGATGACGCTGGAGTTGTCGTCCGATGATGTCACACATGTGCTCGATTCGAGACAGATCAAGAAGACCAAGGGAACATGTCCACACTCTCTAGACCAGAGTAACTTTGTTGAGTTACAACACCGGCATTTGGGCGAGCGTTACCCTTTTGGAAACACCCTTGGAATGCTGTTTAAGAGTGGCAACACAACAAATCGAATCACCAGACGGACGCACGAAATTGCAGTCAGGATGCGTGGCATAACCACGAGAGTGCTCCTGCTGTCATACGAAATCGCACCCCCAGACCATACCTCCAGGTGTAGGTCCATTGTATCTAGGACGCAGACAGGTTGGCTGCAGGCCCTCAACTGGCCTCTTTCTAACCAACACACGGCCATCAACGGCGCCGAGGCAGAACCAGCTTCCATCAGAAAATACAACAGGCCTCCACCTTGCCCTACAATGAGCCTTCGTTTGGCACCTCTGAAGTCGCAAAAGGCGGTGGTTTGGAATCTCAGTGGTATGCACGCTATAGGGCTCCCGGCTTGCAACTGTACTTGAAGTAACAGATTTGTAGCACTTCGTGACAATTCGTGGTGTCACTGTAGTGCCAACTGCTGCTCAAATTGCCTCTGGAAATGCAGTATTATGCGCCAGAGCCACATGCCGAATACGATGGCCTTCCCTCTCGGTAGTGCCACGTGACCGTCTGGAGCCAGGTCTTCTAGCGATTATAGATTCTGGTGGCCACTTCTGCTAGCAATCATGCACAGTGGCTACATTCCTGCCAAGTCTTCCTTCAATATCGCAGAAGAAACATCCAGCTACTCGTAGCCCTATTACACGACTTTGTTCAAACTCAGTTCGAGTCCCGATCCGGCACATAATTTTAGTTTTTTTTAGGAAGTTTCATATCAGTGTACACTCCTCAATTTCATTCGCAATGAGGTGTTGATAATGGCATCTTTATCACCTTAAAGGCATTCTTGACTAATATCACCTAACTACGTCGAATCTCAAAGATAACTAACGCTCACGAGCGTTACAGCGCGTGTTTAAAGCAAACCTGATTTGCATTCTCATAGTTGCGCTACTAGTCGAACAACTGATTCTTGGTGCTGCGATTTTTTTCCCGTCAGTCTGCGTCGAATTATGCTATCGAAACTGGTCTGCAATGACTTTTCCTCTCTGTTTTCACTTTACATCAACAGAAATGTTTGTATTGACAGATCCGAAAACGAAGTTCAAAAAGCTGGAATGACTGTGACGCTTATCCCGTGGAGAGCTCCTCTTGACGGAACCTGCAGGCTGCAGTGCCGAGCGTGTACATAACAAGCCGTAAATTAGTTCAGTCTGCCGCACAGGACACGCATCTGCTCCGAGATCCAGGAAGCGAGATAGCGGGGCAAATTACCGCCTTCTGCTTGCGAATGGATATCAGTCAAGCAGAATACCTCAGAGGGCAACTGTAGTCTCACGTCCCTGCTCTCACACTACTGGGTGCAAAACAGTTTGCTGCATGGCTGTTTGGACCCCTATGCTGGAACACCGAGTCTCTCACTCCACATAAGATATGGTACAATAATTTACAGGATTTATGATACTAATGGATCAGAGCTGATATTCCCTTACTCACTTCCCATTGACAGACAAAAGAGAATTTTGTGAAAATTATAATTTTCTTTAACAAATGCACCGCGAGAATCTCATACTCGTTCCTACCTTCAAGCAGACCGTCTATATAAATAAGTAGGTTGCTTGAGAACTCAGAAATAAACGTGTTACTGTAGGGAAAGCTACTGTGTATCCAAAAATTTGAAATGAAAGAAGAATGATGTACGAAAGAGAAAGTAAGTCATGTCCACATCAGATATAATGTCTAGAAAAAAAATTTGCTTACAAAACACTTGATTCACCCATCCCAGATTACTGCTCAAATGTACAGAACTTAATACCACACACGACTAGCAGGGGATATTGAACAAATACAAAGAAGGCCGGTACGAGTGGTTAAGTCTGTTTGACCCACGGGAGGGCGTCCCGGAAATTCAGAAAAAATTGGTCTGGCAGACGCTTCAAGACGCTAGAGTCGTCAACTATCCCGCGAAGGCCTACTTTCAAAGTTTAAAGAAACAGTATTATCAATATAACACAGCCCTCTGCGTACCGCCTCCACAGCGACAAGATCATACTGGTTACAGCCCGCACAGAGGCACTTAAGCAATGCTTCTTCCCCTGCTCCACACGCGAATGGAACGTGCAGACAGTAAGTAGTACGTGGTACAATCGGAAGCCTTCTCTGCTCCGCACTTCATAGTGGTTTGCAAAATACAGCTGTACCTGTAGAGTGAGTGAGTATACCGCAGTTATAGCAGAAAGACCACGGATGTTCAGAACAGTGCTCAGGCAGTGCATTACCTGATCAAAAGTACCCGAACACTTTTTAGTGGATATTAATACAGGCTTTGTCTACTCTTCGCCTTTATGACGGCTTCACATCTGCTGGGGATACCTTGAAAGAGGTGTCTGAATGTCTGGAGTAATAGTAGCCCATTCTTCCTCAAGGGCCGATATCAGAGAAAGCAGTGATGCTGGACTCTGGGGTTTAAACTCACCCATGGGTTGGGTTCAGGTCGGGACTTTGGGAAGGCCAGCCCATTTTTGGAATGTTAGTGTGCACTCGCAGATGCTGCTTTACGCAGGGTGCACTGTCAGGCTGATACAACCATAGCCTCCGAATCATTCCTTTACTGTACCCAGAACTCAATGCTGTAAAATCTGTTAACATCCTTCCGCATTCAGCGTTTCCTTAACCGCAGTACGGTTCCACCCCCTAACCACTAAAAACATCCTCATAACGTAACGCCACCTCCTCCATACTTCACTATGCTTAATACCAGGTAATGTTCTCCACGCATTCGCCAAACTCAAACCCTTCCGCTGGACTGCCACAGGGTGTAGCGTGATACATTGCTCCAAATCATTCGCTTCCAGTGATCCACTATGCATCTCCTTACAACACCTCAAGCGTAGCTTAGCAATGACTACAGAAATGTGTCGTTTACGAAGTGCTGCTTGATCATTTTACCCCATTCTTTTTAACTCCCTATGCGTAGATACTGTGCTAGGTGAGTTGCTGGACTTCTAGTAGCAGTTTGGAACTCAAAAGATTCCTTCCGCAACGTTCAACGGTTCGTGTCCGTTAGTAAATAAGATCCGCCAGATCTTGGTTTAGCTGTGGCTGTTCCTTCGCGTTTCCGCTCCACAATCAGCAGTAGACTTGGGCAGCATTAGACGCGTTAAAATGTCCCTGATGGATCAGTTGACGCCCAATGACTGCTTCACGTTCGATGTCATTGAACTCAGCTGATCGCCCCGTTCGGCTGTCACTGCTTCCCTACTGATAAAGCAGAACTCCCCGCCTCCTATTGTATTGGCGCGTCTGCCTCTCGTGACAACTAACGGACAGTTCCGGATTACACAGGCGTGTTCGGATACTTTTGATCAAATAGTGTGTTTCACGTTAGTGCACGTGACAAGAAACAGATTGACTACCTAAGCAGTCCGCTACGTGTATTAATCTTGCTACGTAAACTCAGAAGATCACTTACAGAAAGCACGCATTAGACAGGTATGTGCCCAGCGAGATTGCAAACGATGGACAAAAATCCGCCGCGACTCAACTACAAGGTTAGAAACTTGCATCTCAAATAAAAACAGCTTGCACCCCAGATTCGAAGAAAGCCAAGCCTTTTTTCCAAACAAAACCTCAATAACATCTAAATGGGCGTACTGGCGAAGAGCTCCTTAGTTTTGTTTTAACTTACATAAAGCAATTCAGATGGTTAAAAGTCATCCACTCAGTCGCTCACTCATTGCAATGACGCCAAAACGGAATATGACTGAGAAAAGATCGAAATACTGTCTTTTGTCTTCCGAAATCATTACACAGAACGATATCGTACCACTGTTGGTCCTTTCGTCGGTCGTACGAACGGCGAAACTACAGTACAGATGTATGTGAAATTAAAAATCAAGTAAAATTCTCCACAGATGGAAGGTCACTGGAACTTAAAGCATACCTGCAGAATCCTATATAGACAATCTGAAAGAAGCTACCCCTCTTCTACCAACGTTCAATCGTAGATGAGCTGGAAAAACGAAATGTTCGATATGACTGGAATAACGGCGGAGGTCACTCGGTTTCTAGAAGGGTACTCGTACGGTAGTGCATAACCATATGCGTAAATCGTTGACGAAAAGTGTTGTAAAATAATGGAGCTCGTTTCATGCATCAGTATTACAATCCTCTGTAGGCATTCGCATCGATTCCACGTGCAGTGATTGTGTGAAATTCAATTCCATCAGATCCGGAAGATATTAAATAGTAACGCCTAAGGTGATGCTGCGTTTCTTGACTTCTGCACAGTGTTTGTTACAAAGAAGCACTATCGACTAGTGAACAAAATTCGGAATTAAGGAGTATCAGTCATGGTTTGGGACCAGACTGAAGACTGTCAAACAAATAAAACAGCGTTCACTTTTCTGATAAGCGAAAATCGGAGGTATGAAAGTACGAGCAGTTTCGGTCATACTCCAAAGGGGCTGTTACAGAACTTTACTGTTCAGAATGTATATAAATTACCTGGCGGAGAACATCCAATTCTGCAGGAGGCAGTTCGCAGGCAATGGTGTCGCATATGCTGGAGTCGCAACACGGCACCGTCATCCTTCGGCGCAACATGTAATTTATAAAACTTAACTATCTTTTACGAAACGAACACATCTGCTAGGAAAGAAAGCATTTCAGTATTGGTGTCGTCCCTCATTTCAGTAAAAGTGAATCGTAATGTGATCTGGCAACGGAGAAACTCTTTCTTTTAGTAGAGTCATCATTTTTCCTACGGCTTTCTCCACAGCGACAATAATTTAGAAACTGGGAATCTCGATCCTTAAATTTTCCCAAATGGTATGGTCACAGAACCACATTCCGCAGATTATTCTGCCACAGCATCAAAACATCCGAGAGTCGAACAACTTTTCCCGCCTGCAGAAAGGAATGAACTACAGTGGAGGCGCTAGTATAGGCTGCTCCAGTATGTGGAGATACACACGGCTACTTCTTGCTCCACCTTAACACTCGGGACAGAAGCCCACCACCCAATATGGTGTAAGATGGTGTACAGCGGCGTTCAGGAATCGGAGCAGTTTTCATCGAAGTCTAGTAATTTTAGAAATGACGGTGTTATATCAGGAGGCATTCTTCTTGTAATTCTCTTTATTCATCAGATGTGTCTGAAGCGAGGGAACGTCTTGGCCGTCCTAACGGCGTTATCAAACGTTGCTCCAGCCAAACGATCGTAAAAGAGAAACTGTTCGCAGTTACATTTTACATGCTGGATGCATTGCAACAGTGTTTACTAAAAATATAGTACAGATTTTGCGACCGATGTCACATTACTTTCAAAGTAGGTATGCACTGATATTCCTTTGGCTATCGCTTAGGGCTAGCTTTATGACATGGTAAACAGAATTTTTTTTTCTTCCTCGTATTTCCTGGCCGAGCCACCGGCTGCTCTCCGCACGTGGCTCATGACTTTCAGATCCACGGCCACTGGCGGCAGACTGCGGTCTGATTCCCTTGATGCCGCCGGCCGACGCAGTAAAAGCCAACAAAACCACACGCTGTTGGCACACAAGTCACGTTCCGAGGAATAACAGCTGCTCTTCACGTTAATATAACACGCATCGAAGTTATCAGATTACACTGATACACCGAAGAACGTCCTTGACGATTATTAAACTTTGACCTGCCTACACATCACCAGACTTATATCAATTATTCCTATGATTCGATATTGATAACTGTTTACGCTCTCTCATATACAGCATTCATTTATACGGTTTCCGTTTACACTTCGTCCGAATAGTAATCTTTGACATCCTTCGCAGGGCAAATTGACGGCGCATTTATTTTTCGTGTTTCCGCTGAGAGTAGCATGGATTTATCATATTTGACATGTTTCTACTATATTTGAGACTATATCGTCCATATAGTAATTCACGATTAAAACTAGAAAGTGACGACGTATTACCGGCAAGTGGGAAACAAAACTCAGCACTTGATTTAAGAATCATGAAAGAAGGTTATATATGTGAAAGAGATCTGGAGCCGACGGAATGTTCGAGATAGATTACACAGTGGTAAGACAGTTCTTTCGAAACAAGATTTCAAACTTATCAATAAATACAAGAGAAAATGTGGAATCTGACCATGAGTTATTGCTTATGAAGTGCAGATAAACAGTGAGGAAACTGCAGAAAGATAGCAACTTAAGGTGATGGGACCTGGATGAACTGAAAGAACCAGAGGTGTCTGAAAGCATCAGGTAATTATTGTCTGAAAAGATAGAGAAAATGCAATAGAAGACAAATGGGCAGCTTTGAGAAATGAAATAGTGAAGACAGAATTTAAAAAGGGTAGAAAACTAGGCCCAGAAGAATTTCTTGGATAATACAGGAATACTGAATCTAACTGACGAAATTGGAAAATATAAAAACGCAGCGAATGAAACAGATGAAAGCGAATACAGAAGTCTAAAAATGAGACTGACAGAGAGTGCAATATGGTAAAGAAGGAATGGCTAGAGGATAAAAGCAAAAGTGTACATGCATAAAGCACTATAGGAAAACTGAACACATCTTTCGAGAAAAGAGAAGCACCTGTGTGAATGATTAAAGCTCAGACGGCCAGCTAGTACTAATAAAAGACGAAAAGCGGAAGAATATACAGAAACGTTATAAAAGGGAAACGAAATTGAAGATAATATTACAGAAAGAAAAGTGGGGAGACATGATAGTGCGAGAATAATTTGACAGGGCACTGAAAGACTTACGTAAAAACAAGGCTTCTGGAATAGATATGTCCTCAGCATATTCAGGCCTTTGCTACACTCCGCCATGAGGAAACTGTTCCATATAGCACCCAATATCAACTGATCAAGAATATCCGGACATCTATTACTAGACATTAATATGAGACGTGTTACACTGTGGCAAATCCACCAAGCAAATAAATGATCTAATCACCCTTTTTGTATGCATTCCATGAGACAGTTAGTCCAAATTGACACGGATAACATATATTCAATCCACATTGCAATGTAAGCCATTCAAACGTATTGAAAGATTTTTTTTTCTTCGTAGAACAAAGGAAATTTCCCGGAACCCTATAAATAAACTGAAGCCTTCTCTTAGCCCTGTTCACAACTACGCCGGTGAGCTAGTTCCACTTTATACCTTCATGCATGGATATTTATTGACAGAAATTTGTATGGTATGACGGACTCTATCTGAGACCATTAAACGTATAGTCGAAAACACTGAATGAATGTAAATGCTGATCTTTGCATCACAGCGATATTTTGTCAATATCTAACGAATATTAGTACAATTAATACAAGTTATGTTATATGCAATAAGGATTAGATTACAACTGACATAACAACAGTCTCCAAATGGTGCATAGCAGTTGTCGAGATGATCTTGAGCCGGTTGCAAATCAGCAAGGATATCCCATGCAAACATAATTTGTTTCAAATCGAAAATCAACGAAGTCTATTTCTTCTAAAGAAAATAGTCGAAATATTCTTCAGTAATTGTTTTATTTGGAGTAGGTATTAAAATCCAGGGAGGAGAAATAAGAACTTTGAGGTTCGCCGATGACATTGTAATTCTGTCAGAGACAGGAAAGGACTTGGAAGAGCAGCTGAACGGAATGGACAGTGTCTTGAAAGGAGGCTATAAGATGGAAATCAACAAAAGCAAAACGAGGATAATGGAATGTAGTCGAATTAAGTCGGGTGATGCTGAGGGAATTAGATTAGAAAATGAGACACTTAAAGTAGTAAAGGAGTTTTGCTATTTGGGGAGCAAAATAACTGATGATGGTCGAAGTAGAGAGGATATAAAATGTAGACT
Organism: Schistocerca americana; assembly: GCF_021461395.2. Classification (NCBI taxonomy): domain Eukaryota; kingdom Metazoa; phylum Arthropoda; class Insecta; order Orthoptera; family Acrididae; genus Schistocerca; species Schistocerca americana. Next base: position 877,057,200 of record NC_060119.1, read on the forward strand.
GGCAATGGCAAGGAAAGCGTTTCTGAAGAAGAGAAATTTGTTAACATCGAGTATAGGTTTAAGTGTCAGGAAGTCGTTTCTGAAAGTATTTGTATGGAGTGTAGCCATGTATGGAAGTGAAACATGGACAATAAATAGTTTGGACAAGAAGAGAATAGAAGCTTTAGAAATGTGGTGCTACAGAAGAATGTTGAAGATTAGGTGGCTAGATCACGTAACTAAAGAGGAGGTATTGAATAGGATTGGGGAGAAGAGAAGTTTGTGGCACAACTTGACTAGAAGAAGGGATCGGTTGGTAGGACATGTTCTGAGGCATCAAGGGATCACAAATTTAGCATTGGAGGGCAGCGTGGAGGGTAAAAATCGTAGAGGGAAACCAAGAGATGAATACACTAAGCAGATTCAGAAGGATGTAGGTTGCAGTAGGTACTGGGAGATGAAGGAGCTCGCACAGGATAGATTAGCATGGAGAGCTGTATCAAACCAGTCTCAGGACTGAAGACCACAACAACAACAATTGTTTTATGCTTCCCAAAGTAACCGGTAAGAAGAATCCCTTTTTCATTCGTAAGAGAAAATTTGTGGAATTCCAGAAAGCTCCGGTCTCAATATTTCGAGAAGACGAAGCAACTTCAAGTCTTCTGGTAGGGCGCCACCGTCTCATGCGGCAAATAAGCACATAAAACCAAATGGACTTGTTTAAAAGTGGCGCAAACATTCGTTTTCAAACTAGGCCGCGTGATTTTTTAAAATATTTGGCAGTCTCTTCAGCTGTCCTCTTATAGGCGACCAAAAATGGTCGGTTCGTTGCTTATGACAGTGGTTTCAGTTTATAAGTAGAGAGAGAAAACGTAACAAAACATTTTTATTTACTTTCCACAACATGACTACAACTTACCTTTTCTGTTTGCGCGCAGATGATGAATACAATGTAAGTTGTAATGGAAAAAAATAGTTTCATGTGATGCAATTGCAGTGTAATGTTTTTCGAATTTTTTTTCCTGTGGAACCTTACCGCTTACCAAATTTCATGTCTCTAGGGCAACGGGATGCACACGACAGGTTTTGATGAGTGAGACTGTATCAAAATGCGACACAAATTGCCGTATCTTTTAATTGTAGCCGGCCGGGGTGGCCGAGCGGTTCTAGACGCTACAGTCTCGAACCGCGCGATTGCTACGGTCGCAGGTTCGAATCCTGCCTCGAGCATGGATGTGTGTGATGTCCTTAGGTTAGTTAGGTTTACCTAAGTTCTAGGGGACTGATGACCTCGGAAGTTAAGTCCCATAGTGCTCAGAGCCATTTGAACCATTTTTTTAATTGTATTGACATAGAATCCTAAATTTTTTACACTGCGGAGGGACCGTAGACCTTAGCATGTGACATAAATGTGAACTTGATGCGTTTACAGTTCCTGAGCTTAGGGGGGGAGGGGGCGAGGGTGGTCTTAACTGACGAACAGACAGATACACGGATAACGACACACAAAAATATTTTTCGTATGGTGTAGTGACATATTAACCAGTTTCGGATTTTTAATTTTACGTCTGCTGTGAATGCTTGCTTCTTACAAAAGATCATGATTCTCGGTCAGCGGGAGATACCCTATTGGTTGTGATGAGTAAGTTTGCGTTAATTTCGAACATTAAATTTTTCACACCACAAAGGGACCGCAGACCTTCATATGTGACACGTTCTTGAGAAAGAGGTTTCGTAACAGTCAGACGGACATATAAACCAACACAAACGGACAACAAACTGATCATTCAAGGCTTCCGTTTTATCGATTGAGATACAGAACCCAAAAAATGTAGAAGCCTAGTATCCAAATTAGTCGTGGAAGCCTTCGCACGTACTCGTTTTACTGTTTACTTACAACCAATACTTGACATATGTCGCCGATTTTGCATACCACTGTCTCACAGATAATTTCACACGTGCACTGTATCGTACTAAAATACTATTTTTTTCTTATACGTAACAAACTTGAAAGTAACAATATGAAGAGACGAAAAAATCGCAAATTTCGTCAACTAAAACGGCTGACTTTGATGCGGCGATGAACGACTGCGATGGAGATGGAGTTGGCATTGTAATGCTGTTGAGGCTGTTCACATTGGAGATGGTGGTTCTTGATAAGCACTTCCGGTAAAAAGTGGGATGGAAAGGTATTGTGGATGAAAAGTAAAGATGGATACACGTGGGGAGGTAATGCGGGAGTATGGGTCGGAGAAGAGATATTTCAAGAATACAACCATTTATTGATGCTGCAAATGTATAGACTCCTTCTTCAATAATTTCTGCTGGCAATAAAAATCGGCGCCTACATCTCTTGTACTCTGCTGCCTCCGTTGCATATGGCGGGCAGGATGCTAGCGGTTGCGGGGTGGAGGGAATGATGTACCAACCGCATGCTCCTTGTACCAATCTGATACTCCTCCCCCCTTCCCTGTTCCATTCAGGGATGGTGCGTGGCAAGAAAAACAGCCAATATCCTTCCATGCGAGCACGAATGTCTCAGATTTTGGCGTCGGCTCGTACGCGAGATATATGTTGGAGGAAATGGTACGTTTCTTCCTTCATTTTTACAAGTTAGAAATGTACAAACCAGTTTCTCATTACTAAATTTTGTTTATAGTGTTTCCTCTTAGAGTACTTCCTTCCTAGCGAGCAAGCTGTCAGGGAGACAGGGAGACATCCTTTATCACACTGCGATCGCGAAACAGCGCTGCAAAGCGGTGAGTCATCGCCTCGACATTTACGTTGGATTTATCGCAGCCATGCAATTGACAGAGGGATTTCGTTATCGAAGCGCATTCTGATGCTAATAAACTCTGAGTCACTTCTTATCAGGTGCTTATGGGCGTTGTGATAATCGACGTTAGTGGTAGGGACAATATATATACTTCGTGCACCATGTAACAGTAGGATTTATTGCCGGTCCAGCGCACAGTTCGCACATACTCGTGTTTTATAGCGCTCACTTTTATCTGTTGCGGTATTCTACAGCATGGTCGACTTATAGCGTAATGACCCTCTCCACGACAAACAGTACGGATTCCGAAAATTTCCTGCGAAAAACAATCGGCGATCCTCACAACATGCGATGCCCAGCCGTAAATTTTGTCTGCCTTCCTCCAGAAGAGGCGGTGATGACTATGAAAGTTTGCACATATTGCATAATCGTTTTATTTATACAGCTTTCTGAATAGTAGTGCCATGTGCGCAAGCAATCATAAAATCATTTGTTTAGCGGAAAGGATGCAAAAGATTCAAAGAATAGTTGCACTATTCGCCGCGGGTTTGTATAGTCAACGTCAGAGTCTCACGCAAATAATTCACAAACAGCAGTGGGACACGTTAAAAGAGAGGTGCTGTTGGGCACGTTCCACGTTCCAAACTGAATCAAGAAACATACCGTTTCCTCCAACGCGCACTTCACAACGCATTAAAAGGGTCATTGCTTCGAAAGCCCGTAACCGTCTCCAACCGGGACGCAGAATTCTGGGAATTGGCTCAAAGTCCTCTGTAATGGTGCAAAAGCGGGGCGTCCTGCGACGTCTCTCTCGGGCCCGGCGGGGCTTGTCACCACAATTTTGCCCAACGCCACCGTGTGCATGTCACACGACGAGATGTCTTACCCACATTTCACCCCTTCTTTTGACGCCTCTGCGATGGACGTCAGAACGGCGACGCCCAGTGCTGAAGTCACGCGGAAAACATTTCAGACACACCGTCACTTAGAATCGATACGAAAAGGCCTGAGGATGTGGTGCAGGGGGCCTCAATGAAAATACCCCTTCCTTTGTGGCGTTGACTGCCACTGTCGCGGTCGAAAACGACAGTTCCCAGTGAGATACGCAATAGGACGACATTCCTGACAACGTTCGACACTGCTGACACACCCTGGACGATACACCCCTTCTCTAAGGATATCGTGAGTCTGCAACCCCTATGAACGTTATTTAACCCCTTTGAAGAGTAGCGAGGCCGCAACTTTTGCTCTGCTGTATACGGTGGAACCACTAGGGACCTTTCAAAACAATAAGAGTAAATCTGAACGTCATCTGGAACAGCAAAGGGAGTTCACGCTTTTTAAGCCTTCCTGCACCGCGCCCTCCTGCAGTGTGATCACGAAGAGTGCAACAATGACGAGTGAATACAATGGCTCTGAGCACTATGGGACTTAACTGCTGTGGTCAACAGTCCCCTAGAACTTAGAACTACTTAAACCTAACTAACCTAAGGACACCACAAACATCCATGCCCGAGGCAGGATTCGAACCTGCGACCGTAGCGGTCGCGCGGTTCCCGACTGTAACGCCTAGAACCGTTCGTACACTTCGGCCGGCCGACGAGTGAATAAAACGGCAAAGGATCTCTCTAAGACGCCTCAGCCTGGCAACACCATCGGTGCCACCGGCGCACTCCTATTGAGCACTTTAAAAATGTTCCTGTGCAGAGGCAGACATTCACTGATTCCTAGCACCCGTTTCGACAAACCCTAATTCGGATGTGGCCAACAGGCGCTAGTTCAGCGTGTCACACCGGCGTCTAGGAATCAGTGACTGGCTGTTTTTGTGGAGGGGTGCACATCGCAATACAAACTGTCGTTTTCGACGGCGAATTGTGAGTAAATAAACCCCCTATGTGAAGGGGTGGTTTCACTGACACCATTTACGTTATCTCCCGAGGTTTTTTCGTGTCGATTCTGAACGGCAGTGTGTCTGAAATGCTAACAGCCTTGCCACAATGGTTCCCTTCAGACCACCGAAGTTATGCGCTATCGGGCTGGGCTAGCACTTGGATGGGTGACCATCCGCTCTGCCGAGCGCTGTTGGCAAGTGGGGTGCACTCGGCCCTTTGAAGCAAACTGAGGAGCTACTTGATTGAGAAGTAGTGGCTCCGGTCTCGCTTACTGACATGCGGGCACGAGAGCGGTGTGTTGACCACATGCCCATCCCTATCCGCATGCGGATGACACGGCGGCCGGTCAGTCCCGTTGGGCCACATGACCTGTTCGGGAGGTTTTTTTTTTAAGTGTACTGAAATGTTTTTTCTGGGCCACCCATAAGAAAGCTGATTTCAACGCTGGGCGTCGCAGTTCTGACCTCCATCGCAGAGGCGTCAAAATGAGATATGAAATATGAGTACGAGGGGGGTGTGAGGATCTTACCATCGCGTGACACGTCCACGGTGGTGTTGGGCAGAATTGTGGTGAAATTTGGTGCCAATGTGATCGTATTAACTCACCTTACCTCTCACACGAAGTTCCGGCTATCGCATCATTACAAAGGAAGGCTGTACGTATCTTTCAGAAAATTTCAAACTTTTACGCCGCAATGGGAGCCTATTATGGAGTTCGGAAAAAAGCAGTGACGCGGGTACACCGTGTACTCGCCAAGTTCAGGTATGGAAGTACATGTCTACTATCAACGCAAATCGATACACAGTTTGTGAAGCTTTATAAGTATGCGTCGTCATTTTTAGCATTAAGAAATGGCTGTATTCTTGAAATGTCTCTTCTTCAACCCACACTCGCACGTCACCTCCCCATCTACATCCATCTTCAATTTCCGTCTAGTAATCCCTTTGCATCCGACTTCTTACCTGGGACTGGCCGTCAAGCCCCGCCAAGTGCAACATGAACAAAAAATGGTTCAAATAGCTTTGAGCACTATGGGACTTAACTTCTAAGGTCATCAGTCCCCTAGAACTTAGAACTACTTAAACCTAACTAACCTAAGGACATCACACACATCGATGGCCGAGGCAGGATTCCAACCTGCGACCGTAGCGGTTGCGTGGTTCCAGACTGTAGCGCCTAGAACCGCTCGGCCACTCCGGCCAGCCAACATGAACAGCCTCAACAGTATTACAGTGCCAACTCAGTCATCATCACGGCCATTCATCACTGCGTCGAGGTCAACCGTTTTATTTTATGAAATCTGCGCTTGTTTTTCATCTCTTCGTACTGTTATTTTAAAGTTTGTTATTACTTAAAACCTCTATGGCTGAAGAGCAATACAACGGGACGGAAGGGAGAAGGGGGTTCCGGAGCGGAAGCAGTATATGGGCGCGGCGCGTTATTTTCTTCCCCGGACAAACTGCCGGCACGGCGCAGCGCTTCCCTATGGGGCCCTGGGCCCGGCGCTCGTGCGATGCCTGCAGTCAGCACGGCGCTCTGCCTTACAGTCTGGTCTGCCGCGTTTTGGGCCTGCCTCCAGAGACATCTAGTGGGGCCCCCAACCTCTTCAACTGCATGAAAAACATTCTACTTCCTGCTACCATTCGTAGGTCACATCTGGCGACAGCTAGTGACAGAGTAAGTATTGTTATAGTGACGAGCTAAAACTTAATCATCACATCTGTAACAGCGTGTTGGTCCACCTTTCGAAGCCACTACGACAGTGACTCTGCGTGGCATCGATTCGACAACTCCATGCCAAGTTTCCGGAGATTACAGCACCAGATATCTACGAACAATCAATGAATTCCTTTAAACTACGAAGCGGTGCTGTTAAGTCGTTGGCTTTTTCTAGTTAAAATAGATGTAGATTAATTATAATGCTCTGGCACTAAACTTTGTTCTTTACATCGTACAGGGCGAGTCAGGAGGAGAGGTACCTGCTTTCACGGGTAATGGTATTAGTGATTCTGAACAAAAAACTTCGCATGGACAAACGCCGTACTCCGAATGGCATCCGAAAAATTGGAAATTTGTGGTAAGGTCTTATGAGACCAAACTGCTGAGGTCATCGGCCCTAAGCTTACACACTACTTAATCTAACTTAAACTAAGTTACGCTAAGGACGACACACACACACACACACACACACACACACACACACACACACACATGCCCGGGGGAGGACTCGAACCTCCGACAGAGGAAGCAATGGTTTCCGAGATAGAGCACATTTAATATACACTGTTATTTATTTTCTGTATTATTCAAACATTATCACTGTTTACAACGTATCACACTAACGTAGAGGAAGTTGAGACGAACAGTTTGATACAGGACATCTTGGGTATTAATAACCGCTTCAGCTGAATTACACAAGATGAATACTCATAGCTGTGCTTGCCCCACCTACAAAGTTGTCTGCTGATACAGAACACTTGTGGTCTATCAAGTAGTGAAACTGCCTCAAACTCATCTACGAAAACTACCCAAGCTGCAGCGCATTTGCGTCGCGCGAGGTTTCCGTTATTTAAAAAAAAATGGCTCTGAGCACTATGGGACTTAACATCTGAGGTCATCAGTCCCCTACAATTTGTAACTACGTAAACCTAACTAACCTAAGGGCATCACACGCATCCATGCCCGAGGCAGTATTCGAACCTGCGACCGTAACGGTCGCGCGGTTTCAGACTGAAGCGCCTAGAACCGCTCGGCCACACCGGCCAGCGTTTCCATTATTCTCACGCTCTCTTCGCACAAATCATTAGCCATAGAGGAAAAATAAATACGACCTTTCTAGTAGGAAATTTAATGCAGTTTAATTTTGTCTGCGACACGTTTTCGTCGGAGGGAGCGGTTTCCGAGTTTTTCAAGACAAAAGGTACAAGATTCGGTTCCCGTGTATTTCGAGGATTTTCGTTCCTCTATGGTCGTTTTCTTTACCGTTTCAGGATTTTTATGTTCAGTTGACTGCGTTTTTCGCTTCATCCGGTTTCTTCAACGGCTTTAATATTGACTAATGGGACTCCTGTCACGGTTTTTAGTTCTGACTAGTTTAGCATTCGCAGCCTTTTCAAGGTACGTCTGCATCCTGGCACTTCATGGTTTAGATAGGCTCACGCATCAAAACTTTTGCAGTTAACCTGATGATGCACTCATAGCACGAAACGCGTTAGTAATCAATAAATACTAGAGTAGTCAATAAATACTGCAACAGAAACCGTGTTTTATTTGCAATATGGCACCACTGTTGCTTGTCCAGGCCGGAGAAGAATGGAACAATTTGAACAAAAGTGATATTAAATGTGTTCTACTTCGGAAAACAATGGGAAGAGAGAATACGGTCCGTATGAGGTTTTTGTTCAAACCACTAATACTATTAATCCTCTAAGCATATACTTTTCGTCCTAGCACACCCTGTATGATATAGTAATTGCGTAACAGTAACATTTGTTTATATTTTTCTGTCCAAGTTTGAAGCGAATATGGCGCAACGAAATAGAGAATCCACAGTGAGAGAGAGAGTAATTAATTTCTTTTTTTATTTTTGCTCTGAGCACTATGGGACTTAACATCGAGGTCATCAGTCCCCTAGACATAGAACTACTTACACCTAACTAAACTAAGGACATCACACACATCCATGCCCGAGGAAGGATTACGCGAATTTGCTGGCCAAGATATCAAAGTGCTTGTGCCGCTGATAGTTGTATTGCTGGAATATGCCGCTACCAAATGGTTCAAAATGGTTCAAATGACTCTGAGCACTATGGGACTTAACATCTGAGGTCATCAGTCCCCTAGAATTTAGAACTACTTAAACCTAACTAACCTGAAGACATCACAAACATCCATGACACTGGACTCGCATTCGGGAGGACGACGGTTCAATCCCGTCTCCGGCCATCCTGATTTAGGTTTTCCGTGATTTCCCTAAATCGTTTCAGGCAAATGCCGGGATGGTTCCTTTGAAAGGGCACGGCCGATTTCCTTCCCAATCCTTCCCTAGCCCGAGCTTGCGCTCCGTCTCTAATGACCTCGTTGTCGACGGGACGTTAAACACTAACCACCACCACCACCAAACATCCATGCCCGAGGCAGGATTCGAACCTGCGACCGTAGCAGTCGCGCGGTTCCAGACTGAAGCACTTAGAACTGCTCGGCCACAGCTGCCGGCTATGCCGCTGCCATCGGCGAAGATATCAAATACGAACGGATGCAGCTGGCCCGCAATAATGTTGACGTAGTCCACAGCTGTCACGGCACCTTCGATTATTACCACATGCCCCACAGACGCCCAGCTGATGTCCCCCACAGCTTAATACTGGCCCCCGCCGGTTTACGCCCGTAGCGCAATGCATGTTTCGAGCAGCAGTTCGCTTGGCTGACGGTGTACCCGCGCACGACAATAAAATTGTCTTGTTGTTGTTGTGGTCTTCAGTCCTGAGACTGGTTTGATGCAGCTCTCCATGATACTCTATCCTGTGCAAGCTTCTTCATCTCCCAGTACCTACTGCAACCTACATCCTTCTGAATCTGCTTAGTGTATTGATCTCTTGGTCTCCCTCTACGATTTTTACCCTCCACGCTGCCCTCCAATGCTAAATTTGTGATCCCTTGATGCCTCAGAACATGTCCTACCAACCGATCCCTTCTTCTAGTCAAGTTGTGCCACAAACTTCTCTTCTCCCCAATCCTATTCAATACCTCCTCATTAGTTATGTGACCTACCCACCTTACCTTCAGCATTGTTCTGTAGCACCACATTTCGAAAGCTTCTATTCTCTTCTTGTCCATAATAGTTATCGTCCATGTTTCACTTCCATACATGGCTACACTCCATACAAATACTTTCAGAAACGGCTTCCTGACACTTAAATCTATACTCGATGTTAACAAATTTCTCTTCTTCAGAAACGATTTCCTTGCCATTGCCAGTCTACATTTTATATCCTCTCTACTTCGACCATCATCAGTTATTTTACTCCCTAAATAGCAAAACTCCTTTACTACTTTAAGTGTCTCATTTCCTAATATAATCCCCTCAGCATCACCCGATTTAATTTGACTACATTCCATTATCCTCGTTTTGCTTTTGTTGATGATCATCTTATATCCTCCTTTCAAGACACTGTCCATTCCGTTCAACTGCTCCTCCAAGTCCTTTGCTGTCTCTGACAGAATTACAATGTCATCGGCGAACCTCAAAGTTTTTACTTCTTCTCCATGAATTTTAATACCTACTTCGAATTTTTCTTTTGTTTCCTTTACTGCTTGCTCAATATACAGATTGAATAACATCGGGGAGAGGCTAAAACCCTGTCTCACTCCTTTCCCAACCACTGCTTCCCTTTCATGCCCCTCGACTCTTATCTTATCAGACACATTTATACTGATCCACGATCCAGCCTCACTATCACGTGCCTGTTGCCGTCCTTGGGTCAACTTGGCAACATCTGCTGCGTAGCCTCATGTTCAACAACGTGCGCTGAATAGTGTACTCCGCAACACTTTTGCACTGACCAGCACTGTACTCTGTCTCCAAGTCTGTTACAGATCGGCGCCTATCCTACTTTACACAGCGGGAAAGCCTCGGACGTCCACGTTCTGTGAAGAAGCGTATACACCCTACACCTCGTCGCCTACAAGTGGTTTCGCTGTCTTTCACTCTCTCTCTACAGATGCTCACAGCAGTCCGACGCGAACAGCCGACCATCTTCGCCGGTTCCAGACATTCGATCTCAGGTGCCGAGCCGTAACAATCACCCGTTTGTCAAAGTCGCTTACGTCAGTGTATCTCGCCTTTTGCAGCCAGTATCTTCGCCATTCTGATGCCCTATTCATCTCTGCTCCACTTATAGATTTCGCTTCCAGCGTCACGAGCCCGTAACGACAGCAGGCATCATTCAGTCTCGCGGGGGAGTAGACATAATGTTTAGCTCATAGATATATGTTTGTTCAAGCACAGCTTTGGTGCGCCTGAAGCAATTTCAATCAAACTTGCTGCATATATAACGTAGTAAATTATAGAAGTCGATAGAATACATACGAGCGTTGCCCTGAAAGTAATGCACCGCACTTTTTTTCTCAGCCAAAAACAATGCTACGAATGCGAAACGTTACGTATGTATTATTTGAAGTCTCGTGAGTGACCGTGCCAAGTTTCCGTCATTTCCGACTGATAGCGTAGCTGCAAAACAGTTTCCAAATGGCGTCTGTAGGTGATGTACGTCACAAGCAACGTGCCGTTACTGAATTTCTCACTGCAGAGAAAGAAACGGTGGGGAATATTTACAAACGCTTGTGCAAAGTCTATGGAGCATCTGCTGTCGACAAAAGTACGGTTAGTCGCTAGGCACGGAGGGTGAGGTCATCAGAAAGCGGTTCGGCGGAGCTTCACGATTTGCAGCGGTCGGGGAGACCATCCACGGCTGTCACATCTGGCATGTTGCAGCGAGCTGATGTTGTCATTCGCGAGGACAGACGCGTTACGATACGGCAGTTGGCGCTGCATCCCTCAATCACACAGTGAAGTACTGGCTCCGCCAACAGGACAAGGATTGGTACCGACAGGGCATACACGCCGTTGTTTCGCACTGGAGGGAGACCACAGAACGGGATGGAGATATGTGGAAAACTGGGGTGTGTAGATAAAACACTATTCTTGTATGTGTGTATAATTCTCATTACGTTCAATAACGAACAGCTGAAGAAAAAAAAAAGTGGTGAATTACTTTCTGGGCAACCCGTGTAGTTAATACGTATGTACTGACTAGGCGGCTGCGCGTCGCCGAAGTACTTGTCAGACCTGGTGATTGCTATAAGCCGAAACAGGTACTTAATTTTAATATGTAACCAAGAAACTGATATATACAATTTCATGGAAATCCGTCCGTCAGATGCGAACGTTAAATTCGGTGGCCTCCTTGGTGCTGTTCGAAGGCCTAAGCCGCACCGAGTTTCACCCTGTCCCTTCTCTCATCATCTCCAACACGAACATAACACTACAAAACACACACACACACACACACACACACACACACATTACAGTCACCTACACTTCACAGATTCACTTACATACACAGCGCTGATACTTCGCAAACGAAAGGCGCCTACAGGCGCGAAACACACGAGGGCGTGCTCAAAAGAAATGCCCCCGAATTTTTATGTGAAAACCCTTAAAGCTTTTTTAAACAAAAAAACGTTATTAACGTTCTACATCTTTATTCTGTATGCCCACATTTTTTTCTTAACGTAGTCACCCTGGCGACGAACACATTCCTCCCCACGAGAGGCAGGTTTGTTGATACCTTCACTGTAGAAAGTTTGACTTTGTTGACGGAGCCACAGCCTCATCTCTCCTTGAACCGCCTCATCACTAACACAATCGAGCCCTCGAAGGTGTACTTTAAGTTTTGGAAACAGATCAAAATCTGATGGGGTCAAGTCAGGACTGTATGGAGGATTATTGCAGATGTCGCAGGGTTAGTGTGTGATCTGGTATTGTCTTGCTGAAGGTGGTCGAACTCATCGAATTCGAAACTAGATAACAGCACACTTTCTCACACACCGACATAGTTACGTTACACACCACAATGTTACACGCTACAATTCGGAGTCCTCTAGCGGCAGAGGGCTACAAATATGCAGACATGAAGAATGAGAGTGAAGAATGTTAATAACGTTTGTATCATTTAAAAAGCTTTCAGAATTTTCACACAAAAATTTCGGAGCAAGTCGAGGAAAGTAACGAACGTCGTACACTCTTCAATAAGACCCTGCCTAGTAAAACACTGTGTTATCAAACCAACCTTCTAGTTAATGACAGTTTTACCTACCCATTTGTAAAAAAGTACTCTTCAGGTATATTCAGGGACTGCGAAATGTCAAAATAATCCAACACGAATTGAAGAGGCATTTCACTCCTTTTTCCATAGGATTCGGATAAATAAGTGATCACACAACTCTGGGTAATAAGCTACTCTATTTATGTAAATGAAACAGTGTCATGTAAATGAAAGATGAATGACCTTTCAACCCCTGGCTGATAAATCTGCGCCGGCTAGAGTGGCCGAGTGGTTCTAGGCGCTACAGTCTGGAACCGCGCGACCGCTAAGGTCGCAGGTTCCAATCCTGCCTCGGGCATGGATGTGTGTGATGTTCTTAGGTTAGTTAGGTTTAAGTAGTTCTAAGTTCTAGGCGACTGATGACATCAGAAATTGAGTCACATAGTGCTCAGAACCATTTGAACTACCACCTCGCTATGGAGACCAAAACCTCCGTCTAACATGGAGAGCTATCAGCTCACTGCATGTAAGACAGGAGACAGATTTCATGGTCGCGAAGAATACCGTCACTCGAACGTCGAAACATGAAGGAAAGACCAGAGGTAATGAAGTACGCCACACCTTTATACATGTCGATGACAGGGTACAAGTACATCAAAATCCAGGAGAGAGAACGCACTCCGCTTGCGAACAGGGCACCGAGGCAGATGGTGGAGGTAGTCCCGTGTGGGGGGACGTTTGAATGAAATTGTGTGAGACTTCTGATACGTTCGCAAATCCTTGTTGCCAGTGAACGACACAAGAACTTAATGTCCGATCATGCGGATCACTGTGTTCGCTTACAACAGCCCGCCCGTGGCCTGTACCTTCAGAAGAAATTCACCACTCTGTCACTCTGGAATTATGTCAAAATGGTTTGAGACACATTCGACGGACAAAGAGTTCTTATGTCTAGCCTCTCCACCTGACCTCAATCCCCCTAGTACATCTGGGACTTCATTATGCGCGAGATGTGTGCGCGCTTAAGAACCGGTTCCGACCAGTCTCCGTGAGTTTTGAACATTGGGTGAGCAGTCGTGGATCAGTAGGGTTCTCAAACGCTTCTGGTTTCCTTGTGGTATTCACGCCACAACGCGTCACACGATCAGAAGGGAGGGAGGGCTTACTACACACACTACGTAAATGTCTCTAATTCCATTGCTCAAGAGCGCACAAGGATCCATATAACGTAACGCACGAAGAAAAATGCAATACTACGCAAGACGACCTCAAATCTAGTGTTACTTTCAAAACCCTGCCGATATATAATAAAGCATAACAACAAATCCTATTAATGAATTAAGAGTGAGTCGGGCTTTTTGATTGTGCACAAGTCACCGTTTTGTTTTCAGAATTAAACATGATTCACCACAGTTGTGGCGTCCTCAATGAGTTTTTTCTTTTATTTTAAATTGTGCGTGTACTGCTATTTTTTTATTTTGGTGTACTTGCAAAAAGACGGACACATCGTTAATTCATTATTAGTTTCTGAAAGCACGGGTACTGACTTCGAAACGCCTATATGATAGAAATCGTATTTTTTGGGTTTCTGTCAACAACAATAAAGGCACTTGCTACAAATTTATATTATACTTGACACAAAAAATACTCTTTAATGCTAAATATACGCTCGAATATTCAGACAGGCGACACTACTTTTATTAAAACATTTCGTATAATTTCTACAGGTTAGGAATTGCGGACAACAGTGAGCTATTTAATTAGCCATATTGTCTGGCAGTGCGCAAAATGTTAGTATAGAAATGCACCTATTATTTTTCATGAAACGTACACTTGTGGTTATTATTTCACAATAACCTCGTTTTTTTTTCAGCACCTTCCAGCGATTCACGTTAACAAATAGCACCAACACGCATTTGGAATAGGATTCCAGTTCAGACTGAGCATACGACACGGCTTGCTCTTTTATGCCAGTGCGGTAAGATTCTACAAAAATGCATTTTATACAAAGGGAAATTATTCAGCGGAATTAATAACAGTAATAATAATAATAATAATAATAATAATACAGACATAAAGCAGCCAGATAAACTTTGAGCATTTAGTCATATATTCATTAAAATGTATTAAATTTGTAACTTCGTTGAAGTGCTTCCAATCGCAGCGATACGTGGAGACCGAGATACATCTCAGGGACGAACGAAAAACTGCTGCGAGCTGTGTCTCAAAGTAACCGGTTCTTAACATTTCTTCTGGTTATTTTCAGGGGCGAAAAATAATCATGTGTTAAATATTATTTGTCTGATGTAATCTTTATGGTTTCTACTGTAGCGTGCCGAAAGATTTGCACCCTGGAAACAGGTTCCTGGAACTTTCGAAGGTGACCATCACGAGCTGTCAGTCATTTATCTTTCAGTGTCTACTGCAGTAACAATTTTTTTCTACTTTGAGACAACATACGGAAGACAATATTAGTCACGTCTATTGAAAAAAATGCGACAACTTGAGTAGTTAGTTAGCAGCAAAAAATAGCCGCGTTCTCGGCCACTGGGAAAGAAACTCGTCGAAGTACGGCCAACCGCTAGCAGGCGGCTGGGAATGGTTTCCCCTTCACGGGACGTCCGGTGCTTTCTGCCACAGCCCGCGGCAGGCGGCCACGGCGTGCAACGCCTCGTTAAGATCGAGGTCGCGAGCAAAAAGCTCTGCTTCGGCCAAGAAATCGACCTTAGCCTTCACTGAGATACAAACCGTCCACTCAGTGGGACGATTACTTCCAAAACAACTGTTTACAGCAGAGTAGATACCCTGCACTCCAGACGGAGTATTTACCTTCGAGTCACACCAGCTAACCAATAACTGCGAGTACGAGATCGTGTACGCAATATTTTCTGCACATTTCGACAGCAGTACACTCTAAAACAAAAAAATCGAAGCACCACGAAAAAATTATCCGAATAGGACGGAAATCGGTGCATGTGATGTACATGTAGCCGGCCGCTGTGACCGAGCGGTCCTAAGCGCTTCACTCCGGAACCGCGCGACTACTACGGACGCAGGTTCGAATCCTGCCTCGGGCATGGATGTGTGTGATCTACATCTACATCTACATGGATACTCTGCAAATCGCATTCAAGTGCCTGACAGAGGGTTCACCGAACCACCTTCACAATTCTCTATTATTCCCATCTCGTATAGCGCGCGGAAAGAATGAACATCTATATCTTTCCGTACGTGCTCTGATTTTCCTTATTTTATCGTGGCGATCGTTCCTCCCGAAGTAGGTCGGTGTCAACAAAATATTTTCGCATTCGGAGGAGAAAGTTGGTGATTGTAATTTCCTGAGAAGATTCCGCCGCAACGAAAAACGCCTTTCTTTTAATGATTTCCAGCCCAAATGCTTTATCATTTCTGTGACACTCTCTCCCAGATTTCGCGATAATACAAAACGTGCTGCCTTTCTTTGAACTTTTTCGATGTACTCCGTCAGTCTTACCTGGTAAGGATCCCACACCGCACAGCAGTATTCTAAAAGATAACGGACAAGCGTAATGTAGGCAGCCGCCTTAGTAGGTCTGTTACATTTTCTAAGTGTCCTGCCAATAAAACGCAGTCTTTGGTTAGCCTTCCCCACAGCATTTTGTGTGTGTTCCTTCCAATTTAAGTTGTTTGTAATTGTAATTCCTAGGCATTTAGTTGTATTTACAACTTTTAGATTAGACTGATTTATCGTGTGATGTCGTTAGGTTAGTTAGGTTTAAGCAGTTCTAAGCTCTAGGGACTGATGATCTCAGATGTTAAGTCCCATAGTGTTCAGAGCCATTTGAACCATTTTGATGTACATGTACAGGCAAACCAATGATTACAATTTCAGAAAAATTGGATGATTCAGGAGAAAGAGTTTCACAAATTGAGCAAGTCAATTACACGTTGACCCACTCTGGCCTTTATGCAAGCAGTTATTCGGCTTGACATTGATTTGTCCTCATGAGGTTGTTGTGCCAAATTCTATCCCACTGACGTGTTATATCCTAAAAAAATCCGAGATGGCTGAAGAGCCCTAGCCATAATACATCAAACGTTCTCATTTGTGGAGAGACCTGGCAACCTTGCTGGCCAAGGTAGGGTTTGGCAAGTACGAAGATAACCAGTAGAAACTCTCGCCGTGCATGAGTGGGCATTATCTTGGTGAAATTTAAGTCCAGAATGGCTTGCCATGAAGGGCAACAAAACGGGAAGCATAATATCGTCGACGGACCGCTATGCTGTGCGGTGCCATGAATGACAACCAAAGGCGTCCTGCTACGAAAACAAATGGCATCCGATACGATCACTTCTGGTTGTCAGTTCGTATGACCGGCGACAGTCAGGTTGGCCACAGGGGCTCAGTTCGAAACGGGGCTCATCAATGAAGGCAGTTCTACTGCAGTCAATGATATTCCAGACCCCGATGACCAAATCTGTAATCACTATTTTGTCTGTACATGTATATCACATCTACCTGTTTCTGTTCCATTCGGATAATTCCTTCGTGGTGCGTCTTTTTTTTGTCTTAGAGTGTATTTAATTAATAGGTTAGTTGGCTGAAAACAAAGACAACCGGAAAAAGACATCGCAAAGATGTTTCACGTAAACTAAAAAATTTGTGCGAGATGTGACACACGCTATGACAACGATATGAAATGACAGTTTTTTAAATGTACAAGACCGTTAATGACCGTGGACTGTTGCGGAATATACTGAAGGACAAGAAAGAAAGAAATACTTCTGCAATACATGACTGAAGACACATTAGAGAGAAGAAATCATTCTGATAAGAGGACTGCTATCACATACAACTCCTACTGCAACGGGCGATCTAGCGAGGTGACGCAGTAATTAAGACACTGAACACGAATTCGAGCGGTCGGTAGTTTAAACCCCTGACAAGTATCCTAATTTAGGCTATTTGTGAGTTCCCGGTGGCCAAACAGCACTAGGAGGAGACGTCAGTCCGCGTGTAGAGTTTGGCTCTGCATTTCGCAAACAGAGAACAGCAGCCAGTCGTGAGGATGTTGGAAATCACCTAAGACGGAGACAAAGGTACAGACTTCCTTAAGAAATCCCATGTATTGGGGAACGGCCAAGACCAAGACCAAGACCAAGACCTATCTAAGATACCTTGATTGATTCCTACGCGACGTACGGTCTATTTTTTAATGTGTGTCGTTCTTTTTAGTCTAGCTTATATAAAGGGTGAAAACTAACACCAGTTACAACAAAAATGTGTCTTAAAGTGAATAAACAGTCTGATGAGGAACCTGTTGTTCCGACACCGGTAACGGCGCAATTTGTGTGAATTAACAGCATAACAAAAAGTGGATGGTTGCTGTTATCTTCTCTGCAATAACCAACCTACGTTATATATTCTCGTTTTATTTATTTCTACCACTTTTTGACCTAGCAAGATTAGGGCCTTGAAACTATCTCTTACATCTAACCAGATTCAGTGAGTAAACGTTGCAATTTGTGTGGTATATAAGTAATATACAATCATAATTATAGACATAATAATAATGACAATATGACTATGTGGAATCTCAGAAATGCCAGTCTCATCACGGTTAAGTAATTTCTTCACTGTTTTCTTTTCGAATGCGAGTACACACATCCAGCGGAAACGTGTGACAACATTACAGAAGGAATTAGTATGGAGAAGAAGTCGACAGATGTTATTTGAAAAGTAAATCTTAATGACGTACATATATCGTAAAACATCCATGATTCAAATAAAATGAGTATCTTAGGTTTATTGTGACAATCTCTTTAATGATATACTCTGTAGGTTACTTCCGTAAATGAATTATCTGTGACGTCACCGAATAATGATAACTATGTCATTCATGTAAGCGCTCCAGGTTCAAACAAAATAAACGAAAAGAGGGAAGAAGCAAAAACCAGCACACTGGCGACATTAGGAACACCACGGCGTGACACTGGTATCGTAGAATGAACGGCGGGAAACAGAGGAGAGCTACGCAAGCATCCGGAGGAAGACTTTCATAATGCAACGAAGCCAGGAAAGGGTTACACGCTTGCCACTCACGTGCAGTCAGAAGAGCGGACGGAAGCATTACTGCAGGAGGCCACATAACAATGTAGACAACCCACGGAAAGACACCTAGTCCATTTCATGTATGTTACTTTACGTAGGACGGAACAACAGCAAAGTAAATTTTGTGGTACCAGGCATTACGTGACACCGAAGACTAACGAAATCTATGTTCAGAACGCGTCGCAGGTGTCACTATAGACAACACGACCGAGGAATAAAATATGCGAACTGCATATTAAGAACAAAAATAGTACCAACTAAGTAGCAATTCTGAGAATGAAGCGTTTTACTAGAGATACGACCATCAAGAACGGGATCTAATTCATGCCTGCAGCTTTAATTTAATAAAATCTGCCTTGAAAAACACAGCATTTGAGCAAAGCGCGCATCTGTACGGTCATGCAAACATGATGGTGGCCAACTCACAGCTGCGCGCGATCCTCTTTTCTACAGTTAGACACAAACAGGCATTGTCTTAACAGTATGTCCCACATAAGCTAAAAAGGCCTCGATATGACAAAATCTTTTCGCGGCCACCAATCATACCGCTTACTGGTAATTCTGTCCGCCCCAGTAGCTGAGTGGTCAGCGTGACGGATTGCCGTCCTCTGGGCCCGGGTTCGATTCCCGGCTGGGTCGGAGATTTTCTCCGCTCAGGGACTGGGTGTTGTGTTGTGCTCATCATCATTTCATCCCCATCCGGCGTGCAGGTCGCCCAATGTGGCGCCGAATGTAATAAGACCTGCGATATGGCGGCCGGACCTGCCCCGCGAGGGGCCTCCCGGCCAATGACGCCAAACGCTCATTTCCACTGGTAATTCTCATTTAATTGCATCCAGTCAACGACGTACACGGACACTTGCTTTTACGTTTCCACTTTGTCTGACGACGCTTCACTATCTGAACTGACGCTTTCACGCACACACGGTAGGGCACTGCTGGGGTACGTCAACTTTGTCTCTCTGCTAATCTTCAGCAGTTACTGCCGGAACACTACTAAATACATCATCCCAGTTTTGATTCATTTAGGCCATTCGTTCTGAGCAATTAATGTTTCACAATCGTTAGTTTAGACACCAATGGCGCGTCGACACACTTCAGGACGATTAGTGGTCGGTGAATGTGAATGTCGTGTGACTAGGGCCTCCCGTCGGGTAGACCGTTCGTCGGGTGCAAGTCTTTCGATTTGATGCCACTTCGGCGACTTGCGCGTCGATGGGGATGAAATGATGCTGATTAGGACAACACAACACCCAGTCCCTGAGCGGAGGAAATCTCCGACCCAGCCAGGAATCGAACCCGGGCCCTTAGTTTACACATTCTGTCGCGCTGACCACTCAGCTAGCGGACAGTGGTCGGTGACGGCTAGGCTGTTGGAGTTCACATCTTCCGTGTGCAACTGTGATGACTGAACGGGAGGGGGGAGGGAGGGGGGGAGAAGAATATGTGGGTTGGTCACTGGAAACGTATCGGAACCATTCTCGAACGTTTTCGTAGTCGATGGGACAGTATCTCACTTCTAATTCTTCTACCTGCGGGGTAGAAAGATCAAATCCCCATCCGGTCATCTGGATGAAGGTCTTTTTTTCCCTCGATTTCCTCTATAACACTGAAGATGAGGTGGGACTGTTCCGTAAGCAAGTTAGACGATCGCTTCCCCATCGGTATATTCACTTCCCGTCATGAGCTCGATGTTTGCAAGTCCTTGAATCCGAACTTTCCTTCAATTAGTACAGGTGGTTTCAGTTTACTTATTCTATTTAATTAACATTAACAACCAACCACTACGAAGGTATTACTTACATAGAATTGTATTGTTAAGACCCAAATAAATAAAAGAAACTCCGGGAATTACACATCGTTTCGGGCTGTGACTGTTTCATATACGGCAGGAACATTAAATGTCTTCTGCGTCATATAAGATGCTTCACCTTCCAGATCAATAACGGCTATAGAACAAATCTTCCACTGTGCAGCGGAGTTTGTGTCGTTTTGGAACGTCCTGGCAGTTTTAATCTGCCATGGTTAACAGTTCAGTTTTGTTAAATAAATAGCGTAAATAATAGTGCCTAGTTCCTGTCGTAACTAGAGTAAGAGATTACCCGTACTTTTTCATAAGCACACAAAAAAAGACAGACAAATCCCGTGAGTAGCGAAATAACCAAGCAAAAATTAATGGCTAGATAACGTTTTCTAAATAAACGGCCCCTACGAGACAGTCCACTAATACGACGAACATCAACTAATAGGATGCCAGTACCACGAGGGGCACATGTTGGGAAAAAGTTTTCGCCTGACTTACACGAACCTACAGGATTAATGTTTGAAATACTATACCGTGCAAAAATCAATGTTATCAGATGAAACTTAAAACATCCCTATTTAATGGCGCCTCTCTTCTTTTAATAAATGCCTTCTCACAGTAACGTCGTTACCAAACTCTAATGGTTCTGGAACTGAGTGCTCATACTCCCCGAGCTATTAATAACGAGCCATAAATTCGAGTCGTATTAAGGTGATATTTATAAGTGAGAATTTGGATGAGGCATGGAGCGAGTCAGCAAAGGTCAGCTGAAGGAGGCCATAACTAGGGAGCGATGCGTTCGACGCACACTGCCACCTACTGTATCGACCTGCGGGGAGGGATAAATCACGCACCAGTAGAAAAGGACGAAGGCCGCGGTCTGGCCCTAATGAGAGACGCGTAGCGATCGCCCGCGGTGGCGGCGGCGCCACGGGAAATGGATCGCGGTGGCGGTGGCCGGGTCGTTAACCTGGATCCTCAGCGGAGGCGTGACTGCGCCCACCAGGCCGTGTCGACGGCCTCGTCGTCATCGCCCGTGCACCAGCTGCGGCCCACTAAGCTGCCTGAGCGTGGCCGAGCCCCCGGCACTCGAGAGCACCGAGCCAAGACCACGGGCTATAGATCCAGCTACAGGATGAGCTCATGGAAGGAAATGTAAAAATACACTGCTCAAAAGAATTAGGGGAACATTACTTTGGCGTCTGCCATACTCCACTGAGCAATGATTGAGGAGTCGATATGCCACCAAATTACAACTGCATCATTCAAAAATTAAGTACACAACGAAAATCTACATCTTCGTTCATTTACATGACATAAACTGAAATGGCCGACAGGTGTCGAAAACAAAGTGAAAACAATCATTCATCCCGTCCTCCTGGGTCATTTTCAATGGACTCTGAGAGCTTCAATAACGTGCATGCCTTCCGTGAGCATTTATCACCGCCTGACATGGCGTGCTCTATATAAGCCTACGGGGATCACACCGTGGTATCTATCCCATTCTTAAATCAAATCCCTTGAGAGTTCTTGGAGAGTCTGTGGGAGAAAAGGACAACGATGAACACGTCTGTCAAGCTTGTCACACACGTGCTCGATGGGGTTTAGGTCGGGACTTACAGCTGGCCATTCTATTAGCTCAATGTCCAGAATTCGCAATACATCCCTTCTGACGCCCTTCACATGGATACTGGCATTAGAAGGAATTCAAGGCCACCGCCGGATGCAGTAGCCACCACACGGTCCAACAAGATCTGTTCGATATGCTGCCTGGAGGTAAAGCGACCATGGACAATAACAGGATCCGTAGACTGTCAACACTGATGCCTCCCCACACCATCACAGAACCTTGGAGGAATCTGTCGACTTTCTGGACAAAATTTGGCAGATGCTGCTCACGACGGCGTCTACACACACAGACGTGACCGTCACCTTGCGTCAGAGGAAATCTGTACTCGTCTGTGAATAACACGTTTCGCCAGTGACGAAGTTGGCAGCTGATATGGGAACGATAAAACTGAAGGCGAGCCGCGAGATGATGTAGTGGGATACTCGTAACCTGTTGCTTACACTCTGACCTGGTACAACGGCTGCAATGGCCTTTCTGAGACCGTCTAGCAATGCTCTCTCGGTAGCCGTACGACGGCACGAGGCGGAGATGGTCAGGTATTGGTCTTCACGTGGGGTCGTAACGGGTGGGCAACTTTGCCCAACTCGCCTTGTGCGCTGACCTGACTCCCTGTAGCATGTCCACAATCTCTGGATGACAGATGGAGAAACATTAGCATCTGTAGCAACAATACAGAAAGTCCATCCTTCTTGAAGCAAACGGATTGTCCTTGCAGCTTGCACTGCGTCAAGACATGGCACTGCATGTGGCTAGTTAAATACAACGTCCGCACAGACAGTTGCCGCCTATGTACCTCACTAGAGAGAAGTAGGACTTCAGTACTCATTTCCCTCTGAGGGGTCACCTGATACCGTAATAAGGCATAATTGGCGGTTGGCGAATGAGTTTAGTTATTCCATACATTGGAAGCGGAGACCTCAAGCTATGCAATAGGACCACAGGTACCTCCCTTATCAAAATAGATTTCACATACCGGACGCTGGTAGACATGTTCCCCAAATTCTTTTGCGCAGTGTACAAATCACGTGTCACTGTGTCTTGAGGAGAGCACGAATCCTTCTGAAAAGAAACCTCAAGTTATTTGGCCCCACTGCTAAGTGCATTTAATTTCCCATGTAGGCCCTGTAACAAATAGTTATTGTTGAGATACGTACACTATACTGTCTGTTCTTGGTTAAACATTACTTTCTGAAATATCTATAACAATCTTCAGTTTGAATCACAACAAACAGCAAATTATGGCGGAAATTCTCTCTCCACGTCGATCATGTGACACCCAGCTCGCTCGTTTCTCACATGACATCCTGAAAAGCCACGGATCAAGCCTGCAGTATAATTTAACTTGTGAAAGGTATTCGAATCAGAACACCACATACGTCTATTACCGCCTATTACCGAAATTAAAACAAAAGTGCAAATCCAATGTAGCCTCGCGCAAATGTGTTGCAGAGTGTTTCTAGTATGTAGTTCGATCCCGCCACGTCGCACTTTTCAGTTCTGACCACACAGTGAGCACGTAAAGATAGCCAGAAGAACAGTGTCTCCCGCTAAGTGCGCGTGGCTGCTGTCATTCGATGTCTTCATGGTGAGTAGTTGCGTCTAGTTTCATGGAGCCCGCATAACGTAACTGTCATACGTGACAGAGAAATTCTTGTTCGTGATAATGCTCCGACCCATCTTAAAGCTGCAACAAAGGCGTTCTCGCAGGGTTTTTGATGGGACGTGTTCCATCACCCACAATACAGCCCGCTCTTGGCTCTTTCTGATTTGCATATCTTTGCTCACATGAAGTGCTATCAATAAGGACAGCATTGTGGCACGGACAACGAGCTGCAGATCAGCGTACAGAATTGACGGAAAGCACAGGAGTCTGCCTTCTGAGGGTACTGGAAATTTGGTGCAACGCTACAACAAATGTCTTACGTCGGAGCGGCGACTATGTACAGAAGTTGACAATGAACACACTTCATACACCACGATCGCGGCGTGAGAAGTGCGTTCATTTTCAAAAATACCGATCGCCCCACACAGCATGTGTACCTTACAAAATACACAGAAATACCTGGAAGGTACAGCTAAATGTTGCCAATATTTTATATTTTCACTGTGGTTTCCATTTCGCGAATGATAGGACCTTTTAAACAATCAACCATGTCTTATGTTCGTATCGGATGTCAGGCCAAGGTTGTGAGTGGACTGAGGACAGCTCTACCAACTGGGCTATCCAAGCACGACTAACGAGTCATCCTCACAGGTTCACACTGCCAGTACCTCGTCTCCTACATTCCAAACTCAAAGAAGTTCTCCAGCATATTTTGAGGGACTAACGCGCCTGCAAGAGAGGATATTGCCGAGAAGTGGCTTAACCACAGCTTGGGGGGATGTAGAAGTAACTTCATATGTGCTCCCGGGAAGCGTGCTTGGACCGTTGTTGCTAATGTCGTATATTAATAATCTTGCAGACAATATTAATAATAACAAATTTTTCGAAGATGACGCAGTTATCTATTATGAACAACTGTCTGAAAAAATCTGCATAAATATTCAGTCAGATCTTCAAAAGGTTTTAAAGTAGTACAAAGACTCGCAAATTGCCTTAAATGTTCAGAAATGTAAAGTCGTTCATTTCTCCAGACGAACAAACCGAGTATCTGACAACTATAATATCACCGAGTCACAAATGGAATAGGTCAACTCATACAGATGCCCACGTGTAACAACTTGTGAAATAGAATTATCACATAGACTCACTCGTGGATAAAACAGGTGATAGACTACTAGGGAAATGCAATCAGTCTACAAAGGAGACTGCTTAAATAACACTTGTGCGATCTCATTTAGAATATTGCTCAAGGGTATGGGATCCGTACAAAATAAGACAAAAAGGGGTATTTAACGTTTACAGAGAGGGACAGTACGAATAGTCACAAGTGTGTTTGACTTATGGGAGAGCACCGCTGATACGCTGAAAGAACTAAACAGGCAGGCGCCTAAATACGGACACTAAATATCCCGTGAAATCGTGAAAACAGGGCACGACTAATTACAGCGGGCACATAATATTTCTTCCCGCGCTCAATAAGTGAATGGAATGGGAAAAATCTCTTATCACTCATACAATGAGAAGTACCCACCGCTATTAACTCCACAGTGGTTTGCACGCTATGGATGCAGATGTAGATATTTTTTCGTTATTTTTATTAATGCGAAGGGCGTAAACATCGCGTATCGACAAAAAAAGGAGCTCAATTTGCCAAAGTGAACGGAAACAATGGAATTACAAGAGGATAACAGCATCAATTTGATTCTGGCACGGTATGAACTGATCATTTATCACGGGCCACCATTTTGCTCCGGAAGGGGGCAATGTTTTCCAGCTGAAGGAGAAGAGAAGGAAACTTCCTGGCATATTAAAACTTTATGCCGGAAAATAAGGACTCTAGCCCGGGAGCTTTGCCGTTCGCGGGCAAGTCCTCTTCCAACTGAGCAGTCCGAGCACGTCTCACGACACATCCTCGCAGGATTTCTGCCGCCAGGACCTCATTCTCCTACCTCCCAAACTCCACAGTATACCTTGCGGATAGCACACCCGGAAGAAAGGATAACGCGGAGACATTACTTAACTACAGCCTGAGGGACTATTTCTGGATTGAATTTTTGACTCTGCAGCTGAGTGTGCGCTGATATGAAACTTTCTGACAAATTAAAACAGTATGCAGGATTTCTGTGAAGTATGGACGGTAGGAGATAATGTTCTGGCGGTGCGAGCTTGTGAGGGAGAGTCGTTAGTCGTGCTTAGGTAGCCCAGATGGTACAGCACTTACCCGCGAAAGGAAAAGTTCAGGTTCGAGTCCCGGTCCGGCACACAGGTTTAATCTACCAGCTAGTTTCAAATCAGCGCACAATTTGCTGCAGAATGATATACTCAGTCTGGAAAGGAAATAGGAAGATCAGGATTTAACGTCCTATCGACAGCGGAGTCAACATAGACGCAGTAGAGGTTCAGATTTGGAAAGGATGAGTAAGGAAATCGGCCGTTTCCAAGCTCACAAATAAGAGCACAGTTTCAGTTTCGCACTTGCTCTTCTGAATTCATCCCAACTTCAGTTCGAGTCCCACGATGACGTGAGCCTAACTTTCCCATGATAACGGACAAATAACGCAATTAACTCAACCAACCCCCAGGTCTGTAGCCCCGCTGGGATTCCTAAGCTTTTTTTCTCAAATAGGAAGCTATAGTTCGAAAATGTAGCTGTTTCTTAGACTTACCTGATGCGAAATTTCTGATCATTCCAATCTCTTACCTGAAAAAAAGAAAACAGTCGTTAGTATTTTTGCTGAAAAGCGTTAATGCGAAAACTTAAATTATAATACAACTATATACGTTCTGTTTGTGTCCCTCCGCGTCGCTATTTAAGAACTGGTAAAAGAAACATAAAAGAGTATTACAAATGAAGTCTAGGAAAAGCACAACATCAGAATGAGTCATCAATCCTACATTTTTCAGTAGAAATCAATTCCATTAACGAACAGCTGCCCGCATCTCGTGGTCGTGCGGTAGCGTTCTCGCTTCCCACGCCCGGGTTCCCGGGTTCGATTCCCGGCGGGGTCAGGGATTTTCTCTGCCTCGTGATGGCTGGGTGTTGTGTGCTGTCCTTAGGTTAGTTAGGTTTAAGTAGTTCTAAGTTCTAGGGGACTTATGACCACAGCAGTTGAGTCCCATAGTGCTCAGAGCCATTTGAACCAAGCCAACGAACAGCTCGCGATGCGCCTTTAGTGAGAGATAGAGGAAAACGAGCAAGGAATTCAGTCTTCTACAGACATAAAACGTATCATAGCTCTTCCTATTGTACTACTGTACTATCTTCGCGAAGTTTCCAGTAAATCCGGTCTGAACGAGGGAACAACCTAAAGTGTGGGAGGCTAAAGGAAACTTTTCTGACTTTGCGGAATTTACAGCCTTGGTGGTGTTTGTTTTATGTACAAAATGGTTCAAATAGCTCTAAGCACTATGGGACTTAACATCTGAGGTCATCAGTCCCCTAGACTTTGAACTACTTAAACCTAACTACCCTGGATTCGGACCTGCGGCCGTAGCAACTGCGCGGTTCCGGACTGAAGCGCCTAGAACCGCTCGACCACAGCGGCCGAGCTTTTATGTACATTAGGCCCTATGTCTAACGTTTCGTTTCCTAATGCTGGAGAAATCCACAGAGGCTATAACTACGTCGTTGGTTGATAACCGATCATGAGTAAACTGTTCTTTCATGATTGTAATTTACTCTAACGTTCCCAATGCAACTGCTATGCGAAAAAATTCCACAGCGAATTTTTGCGTATTTTTCAAGTCGTGATGCTTAATGAAAAAGTTGTCCACGGCATATATCTACATTTTAAGTAAAATTTCCTGAATCTGGTTCAGTCAGTGTTTTATACGGCCCCAGAAATAAACTACGCTATTACGCTACCTGCAACGTTTCACCGGGGAGAGCGGCGCAGGATTTGCACAGCGAACGAGACGATCGCGGCCGTTCCACGTTTGTTACGTTTCGATGACTCTGGGGGCCAGGTCATGTTCGTCTTGCTCCTGCGCACCATCCTGCCGACTCGTAAGGTGCACTGGCTTCCTGAATTTTCCTGCCGTCCACAGGAAAGACAATAATTAAGTGCCCACTGGCTCAAACAGGATAACTGGCTCCCAACATAAACTCCGAGTCCCCGATATCCGCCCGCCCCCCCCCCCCCCCTCCGCCCCCCTCCACCCTGCTGACAACTTCCCATTTTCTGTTCAGTTCTCATCACTGCTTAGGCTGAAGATGTTGAGATCAAAAAATTAAGTAAAACGTACATACTTAAATCATTATTTTTTATGATACACTTCAAAACATGAAAAACGCAGGCTACAAAGTCGCTCTGCTTGCTATGAACCCTGACAAACAAAACAACAGCCGCAAAATACATTGATGAGCCTAAACATTGCCATCACCGCCGACCGAGAGTGCCGCCTGATGGCGTTGCGGGCACCTGACGGCCTAAGGTAAGTATGAAAGTGGAGCACATATGAATGGGGGTATGTCCTTCCAACTCCATGTTAACCAGTTATCCTCCAGGTGGACCGTTTGGCTCCTCACGATACACCCCTCCAAAGCAAAGGCAATAATTACAAGACTAACCACCCGAACTCTTCGTTCCATGATTTTATCTAACCATGTACAACCGGCCTATCCAGTTACCTAATGCACTAAAATATATAGGACTAACGCTCCACGAACAACGAATGCTCACCGACTAACAGTCCAGCAGGAACTCCACAATAGGCTAAAACTAATAAACGGCCGAACATAAGAATTACACCTTCCCATTGTACTCCACACCTACAAAACATTGATCCAGCCTAGGCTCTGCTACGGCAAATAACGCCAATTTTTCCCCTCTGATCAGTAATCCTGATACAGTGCCACGCCTAACCACATCCCAACATCCCTACGTCTACACATGCTTCATATCCTGTCCCAACGCAACTTCCGCCAATGCCCTCTCTCCGTCAATGAATTCTGTCAATGAATCCTGTCAACTATTATAAGTAATCCGCACTTGTTCTATTCAACATCAGGATTCCCCCTTGCCTATTCCCCTGTCCACTTGATACTAAGGCCCTGCCCGCACATTAAACTCCTCCTCACTTATTGTCTTCCCACTACGCACTCTTCCGCGAAACTTGCGGGACTAGCGCTCCTGAACGAAAGCATACTGCGGAAATAAGGCGGAAGTTAACCTGTGAAGAAGGGTCATGAGTGGTGCTTGGATAGCTCAGCTGTTAGTGCATGAAAGAAATTTTCATTCTGCAGCGCAGTGTGCACTGATATGAAACTTCCTGGCAGATTAAAACTGTGTACTGGACCGAGGCTCCCACTGAGGACCTTAGCCTTTCGCGGACATGTGCTCTACCATCTGATCTACCCAAGTCGATTCACGACGCGTCGTGATAGCTTTACTTCCGCCAGTAGCTCGTCTCCTACCTTCCACACTTCTTCCGCGAAACGTGCGGGACTAGGTCTCCTGGACGAAAGCATACTGCGGAAATACGGCGGAAGTTAAGCTGTGAAGACGGGTCATGAGTGGCAGTTGGATAGCTCAGCTGTTAGCGCACTTGCCCGCCAAAGGCGAACTCCCGAGTTCGAGTCTCGGATCGGCACACAATTTTAATCTGCCAGCAAGTTACTTACCTTGATCTCCACAGATAATACCGAGTCCACATATGTATTAATAACCACACCCGACAACCCAAAAGAACAACGCCCCCCTCCCCCTGAAAAATCCCACTTTTTCTCATTTTTAGTGAAAGTGCACGGTTCCGCTTTAAAAGAAATATATATTTTCTGCAGCATGTTTTAAGTATGTATGTTTTAAAATTTATTTATTATATTTATCGATAATAATCAAAAACAAAGAATTTTGATATTATGAAAACATCAAACAAATTAATCTTTTTATAACTTTTAAAAAACTTTTCATCATTTCATTATTCTTGTTTCGTCATTATGTATATTTTGAAGGTTTTGGCTGGAAAACGGAATGTTGCACAGCTGGCACCACATCCTCCGCCCATAGGGCACGAGGGGATATAATAATAATAATAATAATAATACGAAATGGAGAATCGTTGTAGCAGAGATACCGACCGCGAGTGGGGAAATCCACTAACAGAAGCCGCTTCGACGAAGTCCGGTGCCTGGGAACGAGTCTCTCTGGAACGGTGAAGCCTGTCGTCTGTTCACGTGCCTCTGCTGTAAGCACTTATGAAAAGTGACCGAAGGACGAATGTACGACGTTGACCTAGTACAGCCAACAAAATGTATACTTCGATGACTGTAGCGTAAATTTGAAAGAGGGTATGTGAAGCGTCGCCTGGAAAACTGTGACAGCACCAGCGGACGATCTGTCTCGACTTCGTGCGGTAAGATTACGAGGAAGAATATTAACTGTGCCTTCCCTGTTGGATGTTCATAGGACGGTCAGTACGTGTTCATTTCACGAAAGAGGGCGTACTTCTTGCTTAACTATGCGATGCCTTGGAAACTGGGTTCTCTGGTGTGGGTAAGCCTGAGCAGAATGTTCGCGACGGACCTCCTTAAGAGAACCCTGGTGTGGGAGGAGAGAGAGCTGGCGCGGGATGACAGGCCAGGCCCCCTCCAGCATGGATCATAGAGCGGCATCGCGTTCATTAGGGCGGCAGCCCCCGGCAAATAAACAGCGGCGTGGCGCTTCATTACTCGCGCACAATCCCCTCACTGGCCGTGCCTCGTGGACAGCGGCGACGCAATTACTGCCGTGGGGTGAGGGCGGGGACTGGGGGGGGGGGGGGGGGGGGGGGGGCTGGCTGGCAGGGGGGCGCGGCTCCATGGAAATTCATTATCGCCGCTGCTCTCCGCTCGCAACTCAAACAGGTTCATTACGCCGCGCTGCGCACCTGACTGACGAGACAAATCGCTGACGAGAGCCACCGGCTGTCGCAATGGCCGTGTATTGTTGCAAGTATCGTCGCCGAGGACAAACAGGCGCTGATGGCGCAGCAGAAAATGGCGCTGTGATTACCAATGGACGCCCGAACGAAACTCCACCGTGGCTGTAACAGTTACGTGCAGCAGAGAAATCGTTACTAGCACTTGTTATTTAATGCAGACGGTTCGTATTAACTTACAGTTAACAGTTTTACGGCAGCCTATAGTTTGTGCTTGTACAGAAAATGCGCAACCTACAAGACAGTAGGCGAGGGGTACTGGAATGTTGAAGGTTTACTACTGGCCTCGACAAATCGACATCATCTCATCTTCTCCCAGTTTTATCAGTTAGTGATAATTTTAAACATTAGCAAAAATTACGAAAAATTATTAGACATATCTATTTTATTCTAGAATATGATGGAGTGTTTTCCAAAAGAAAATTCTTGCTAGTCATTGTGAAAATTAAATAAATAAATAAAAACTAGCGTTACAAAAAATATCCAAGAATTTTCATTTAGCTTTAGCCTGTGGGGAAAAAAGAAACTTATTTCGACGGAAAAAATATAAGAATGATCTCAAAGTTTATAGATGCTTGTGATACATATTTTATCCTGAAAACATGAAAGTAATCCAAATAAAATACCATGAGAGGTCTGAAACTGTTTCGCCTGTGCAGTATATATATATATATATATATATATATATATATATATATATATATATATATATATAGGGTGATCAAAAAGAACTTAATAAACGACGGAATAATTTAGATAGAGAGGTAAAAATTGATACACATGCTTGTAATGACATGGGGTTTCACTAGGGGAAAAAGAGAGAGAGAGAGAGAGAAGATGAAGAAGAAAAAGTTCACAAAATGTCCGACAGATGGCGCTGAACAACAAAACGTCAGTGACTGCGCATGACAATCGTGTATAAAAGGAGCTGTAATGAGAATCAGATGCGCCAGCAGTCGAAGCATGTTGACGTTACGTGAAAAGACGCTTTTAGTGAAGCTGTATTATAAGAATGGGGAATGTACTAGTTCAGCGTTACGATCCTATCGCCACAGGAAGGGGACTCGAACGGGTAAAGGTCCGTTGACAAATGCAGCTGTGGCGAGAATGATTTCGAAGTTCGAAGCCACGGGTTGTTTAGACGATAGACCTCGTAGTGGCCGACCGAGCACAAGGCGTAATGTTGCTGAGAGAGTTCAAGAAGAATTGGAGACTGTAGCGGGTTCGCATATGCACGGGGAAGTCAGCGTTCGTGCAGTCGCACGTCGCACCAGCATCCCATACACTACTGTTTGGTTGGCACTTAGGCGCACCCTCCGATGCTATCCGTACAAAATCCATCGGCATCATGAACTGTTACCTGGCAATTTAGTGAAGCGGAGGGCATTTGCGGTGTGGGCGTTTCAAAAGATGGCGGAAGATGACGATTGTTTGAGTAACGTGTTGTGGACCGACGAAGCTCATTTCACGCTCCGAGAGTCTGTCAACGCCCACAACTGCAGAATTTGGGCTACCGGAAATCCTAGAACTGACGTGGAAACTCCATTGCACGACGAGAAAGTCACGGTATGGGTTGGATTTACCGCATCTACCATTATCGGGCCTTTTTTCTTCGAGGAAATGCGTGATTCTGGTTTTGTAGCTGCTACCGTGACGGGTGAGAAGTACGCCGATATGTTACAGAATCGCATCATCCCCAGCCTGGCTGATAAACACCTGCTGGAACGTATGATGTTTATGCAGGATGGCGCTCCACCCCATATTGCTAGACGCATGAAAGATGTCTTGCGCGCGTCGTTTGGTGATGATCGTGTGCTCACCCGCCACTTTCGTCATGCTTGGCCTCCAGGTCCCCAGACCTCAGTCCGTGCGATTAATGGCTTTGGGGTTACCTGAAGTCGCAAGTGTATCGTGATCGACAGACATCCCTAGGGATGCTGAAAGACGACATCCGACGCCAATGCCTCACCATAACTCCGGACATGCTTTACAGTGCTGTTCACAACATTATTCCTCGACAACAGCTATTGTTGAGGAATGATGGTGGACATATTGAGCATTTCCTGTAAAGAACATCGCCTTTGCTTTGTCTTACTTTGTTACGCTCATTATTGCTATTCTTATCAGATAAAGCGCCATCTGTCGGACATTTTTTGAACTTTTGTATTTTTTTGGTTCTAATAAAACCCCATGTCATTCCAAGCATGTACGTCAATTTGTACCTCTCTATCTACATTATTCCGTGATTTATTCAGTTTTCAAATTTATACTGACTTTTTGATCTCCCGGTATATAAAAATCAAGGCCAGGACACAGATGCAAACCAGGAGTAATGAGAATAATGGGCAACGGGCACTACATCCATACTGAGTGGTTAAGTTGAGCATTTGGGTAAGACGGGAGGGGTGCTAGGGTAGCAGATGCGGTTGCAATGACCACTGTGTCCGGATGGCTCAGTGCTCAGAGCATCTGCCTAGTAAGCAGCAGACCAGGGTTCGAATCCCGGTCCGGCACAAATTTTCAACTTCCCCCATAGATTTAAACCAATGTCCACTCACAGCCAATGCCTGCAATTCTTTTGCGTCTCAAAGTACATTATTTCGTATGGTTTCATGAAACCCATATTTAGGCGCTGCAGTCATGGACTGTGCGGCTGGTCCCGGCGGAGGTTCGGGTCCTCCCTTGGGCATGGGCATGTGTGTTTGTCCTTAGGATAATTTAGGTTAAGTAGTGTGTAAGCTTAGGGACTGATGACCTTAGCAATTAAGTCCCATACGATTTCACACACATTTGAACATTTTTTAAACCCATATTTTATCGATATATAATACAAGAACACTGTTTTCAGCACGCAATAAGAGCATAGTACACAAGAACTTCGCTCTTGTTACTGTAGTGTCTCTGTATTCCATTAAATAGTTGCGTCCACGGAGATCGTCCTGTATTTTTCTACCCGTCGGATACTCTCCCCTGACGAAGTAACCAAGTTCAGTGCCATACTTGACTGTTTTGTTAAAATCGTGAAATTCCGTAGTTTTCGTTTTAGTTTATACCCTTTTCTTGGAAAATCAACACACGTGCTCACAACTGGAAATTATAAAGACTTCACTGCAGCGTTAATACGGAGTACTGTCAATTTGGAAATACCGCAAGCTTTTCCTGTCGGGTTATGAGTTTGCGCAAAATTTATATTAGCCCTTGCTACTTTACAGTTGGACAGATCAGTAAACACAACTTCAGTACGTTCTATAGAACAATCTTAGTTTGTTTTCGAATGTCTTGTTGTCCTTTACGCACACCGACTGGTTGAGATCCTTGTTCCTGCATTACGCTAACTATGAAAAGTGAAATGCACCTTTCTACGGAAGACTGCAAGCACAGATGAACACACAAAATCGGACGGGAAGACCGAAAATACAGCTAGCGCTGACCTTCATCGCTGCTGCAATGTATATGTGGCAACAAAGCTGTGAAGCGTACAAAAAGATAGAGAGAGAGAAAAAGGGGGTGAGATGAGCCAACCGTTATCTGGTGTCGGCTTTCGTCGTATCGTAATCATGTGTACAAACAGAACACTAAAGAAATGTTTTCCGCTTCTACTTTTTTTAGTGCATGTTGTGGAGACATACAGAATGTGGCGTATCCCGAAGTTTAACTTACACTGAATGGTAACTGTTTGACTGTGAGCTGCTAAAGCCAACACATGTGGTCTCATGATCGTTTTTATTGAGACTAATCTACATCGGTAATTGGTTTGACCTCTGGTTCAAATGGCTCTGAGCACTATGGGACTCAACTGCTGAGGTCATTAGTCCCCTAGAAGTTAGAACTAGTTAAACCTAACTAACCTAAGGACATCACACACATCCATGCCCGAGGCAGGATTCGAACCTGCGACCGTAGCGGTCTTGCGGTTCCAGACTGCAGCGCCTTTAACCGCACGGCCACTTCGGCCGGCGGTTTGACCTCTGAAATGAAACGTGTGAGCGCTATCCACTCTTCACCAAAACAAACAACTTTGCATCTTGTACGGCATTCCGTTAGTAATGTGGCCACTGCGCACAAAGGAAAACACCACCACTTTGAAACAACACCGTAATGTATTCCTGATAATATTGTTAAATACGGGTCGCCTGATTATGACAAAAGTCGTAGGAAATAAGGTTCATAAATAAAAGTCGATATCGAAATTACATCATCTAATCAAAGTCAAAATTAACATGGAGTGACTCACGAAAACCAAAGTCACAGGGAATTGACATGAAAAGTTTGAAGCTAATAATGTGGGACTTTGATTGACATTGGAAGAAGAATGAAAGAAGATTTCCTCAACTGTGCCACTCACATTTTCAAGTAAACACGAGGAAAACCGCACTTAACTCCGCATACAAGGCGCAAAAATAATTACGAGTAGATAAATGCATACTGCTCACAGTGTGAAATCTGACATAAAACCAACGCCTCGTGCTATTGCAAAGAGGGAGACGTAATCTTCAAAGTGCACTGTCGGCACGAGACGAAGGCCTGGAAGCGACAAAGGGCGACTTCCACGTAACGAATGTTAAGAATTCAAAGTTCTCTATTTTCAGCCCAAACTCTTTTGGAGGGCGACATCAGTGCTTAAGCCAATGTGACGAACGTAAATGTGCCTCAAAGCATGAAAACAGATGGGAGGCAGCAAAAGTTTCCCTGACATGGCGTAAAAACGCGCAAAAGCAAATTACTACTAGGTTGACACCGAGTTTAAGCGATCTGAAGTGGAATGATCACATAAAACAAATAGTGGGAAAAGCAGGCGCCAGGTTGAGATTCATAGGAAGAATTCTAAGAAAATGTGACTCATCGACGAAAGAAGTAGCTTACAAAACGCTTGTTCGTCCGATTCTTGAGTATTGCTCATCAGTATGGGACCCTTACCAGGTTGGATTAATAGAAGAGATAGACATGATCCAGCGAAAAGCAGCGCGATTCGTCATGGGGACATTTAGTCAGCGCGAGAGCGTTACGGAGATGCTGAACAAGCTCCAGTGGCGGACACTTCAAGAAAGGCGTTACGCAATACGGAGAGGTTTATTATCGAAATTACGAGAGAGCACATTCCGGGAAGAGATGGGCAACATATTACTACCGCCCACATATATCTCGCGTAATGATCACAACGAAAAGATCCGAGAAATTAGAGCAAATACGGAGACTTACAAGCAGTCGTTCTTCCCACGCACAATTCGTGAATGGAACAGGGAAGGGGGGATCAGATAGTGGTACAATAAGAACCCTCCGCCACACACCGTAAGGTGGCTCGCGGAGTATAGATGTAGATGTAGATGTAGATCTTTCACTATTCGAGGAACTAGCACTTTAACACACAGGATTGGCCGAGCATAAAAAAATTTGAGATGGAGCAAAATTTCTCACATTTCGTGGGAATGGAAAGGCAGGATTCTTGTTGACACCCATGCTGAAAAGATACTTGCCACATCTCAAGTGCTCGCTACGGCAGCGTTGCGACCGCCCATCATGCACTAACTCCCGGAAACCGCAACTTCAGAATGAGCCGAGCAGGCCGTGAGAACCGCACCAGAACCGCCACCCAACTTGAGCAAATCCTTCTTGTTGCATCTCCACAGCAGACGCGGGATGTCCCAAAAATCGCAGTTTTGCGTGAGAACCTTTCAGCTACCATCCAATAATAAGTACTGCCCACTGTGTATGTGAAATACAATGTAACTGAACTGATACAGGATCGAGAAGTGATCTGTATCAGTCACGTCACATTTTTATGGTGCGTATTTTACTAGTACTAGATTTCGATACCTGCAATTTTGATGACATCATGTGCAACGTAGATAAGTGTCACCAGCGGCTTCAACAGTTATGTATATCCTGTACAAAAATAGCGATGGATTTTCAATTCAGATTGTCAGCTATGAGTTTGGTATAAAAGCAACTCTTTCAAGCTCCATTCCATCCCTGCTCTTAGGGAAACAAAATTTAGTTTAAACATTTAAAGCTAACAGGCGTGATTCAAAATTCACATTGCAAAGGAAAATTAATTACACATGATAGGTTCTGATTGTGAATTGCATCACAGGAAACAGAATAACTAGTGCTTTCTTTATACTACGAAGTTCCATTATTATTATTATTCCTGTCACCATAAATTTACTGCATTTCTGAGGTAATGTTTATATTCCCTTTTGAAATATAAGTGGCAGTCAAATGAAAAGCCGGCCGGGATGGCCGAGCGGTTGGTTCTACGCGCTACAGTCTGGAACCGCGCGACCGCTGCGGTCGCAGGTTCGAATCCTGCCTCGGGCATGTATGTGTGTTATGTCCTTAGGTTAGTTAGGTTTAAGTAGTTCTAAGTTCTAGGGGACTGATGACCTTAGAAGTTAAGTCCCATAGTGCTCAGAGCCATTAGAACCATTTTCAAAGGAAAACCGAACACTCGCCACTACAAGACCATGGAATAGTTCCATTGAAAAGGAATCACAGAACTGGTTAAGACATTTATCCCATTGGGCGTTTTGAGTTCATGGCGGGTCGTCGTTTTAGCAAAGTGTCATCACAGCTCAGAGAACTGATTGCGGTTCCACGCTCAAGAAACTCTACGAGCAGAGGGTCCGTGCAATAGAAGGAGGTCACCATGAGCTTACCGGAACTTGTGTGAACAGCTTCAGATTTCCTTGGCGGGGTAGATGTTTCCACTGCTGGCTTTGACGTTTGCTGTCGAAATGCCGTCGGACGGAATCATCTGTTGCACGATAATGCCCAACCCCATACTGCCAGTCAGACGAAGGCTCCGTTCCAGTAATTTCGGTGGGAAACTCGGCAACATCCTCCGTTTAGACCGGATCTATCACTATGTGATTTTCACATATTTGGCAACACGAATATAAAGATAGGCGTGGACGTCGTCTTCAGTCGGACAAGTAAGTGCAAGAATGGGTGGGTTGTGGATCCGACAGCGACCGACCGCGTTCTACGTAATAGGAATTGATCGTCTCGTCTCCCTCTCGTATGGATGTCTTTTGAATGGAACCATTCCATTCCAGGGTCCCGTGTGGCAGATGTTAGGTTTTCATTTGACTGCTTCCCTTATAAAAACTGAATGCTGGTAACATATGATCAAAAAATATTTTAAGCTGCAGGATCAGGTGAATACGTCGGTAGTATTTCCCTAACGTGAGAAGCCATAAACTTATTAATAAAGGTAACTTCCATAGTACTTTAAAACAACTTGCTTAAAACACGAGAATAATTAGCATAAGGTCCCTAGAAGGCTCCCTAAGAAAGTAAATCAATGTTAAAATTTCTTGCCAGTCCACAATGAGGCCATTAAACATTGAACACTTCCTCGAAATGGGCGAGAACTGGGGAAAAACCGTCATTCGCCTGGAGTGATTTGGGCAAAGAACGACAAACATGACAAGAACTGAACCTCGTCCCTCCCTCATACTGACCCGCTCGCCATAACCTCAGCGCCATCTGGTTCATTTCCAGTTTACAAGTTTATGTAGGGAGGTAGCAGAGCAAGCAATAAACCACATTAATCATAGTAATGGAAGCAGCGTTTGGGTAACGTATTTGCCTACTGCAAAGTAAAGAGCGTTTCATTCAGATTGATCTTGACGCTCGCCTAGGTTTGTGCAGAAACCAACTGGGAACGTCAGTCAGGATCCCTTGCAAGGCATCTTTCCTTTATTAATTATGTAATCGTCTGAAACAAAGACCGAAAAACGGAACATAAAATTTCGAAAACGTCACAGATTAAATTAAAAATTACTTCTTGCGTACGACGAATAGTACACTAAATAGAGTGAACTTAAATAGCAGACAACTGCTTGTTAGTTTAGAGAGTTTGATATTGAGTGGTTGGAAATTAAGCAATAATCCGTAAGCTACGGATACAAATGAACAAAACTGGCAAAAGGCAAAAACTGGAATTAATTTTACAAAACCGATTTCACACAATTTAATGAATTTATTATTATCTTTAAACCCTCGCACATTCCGCTAATCGGAGTGAGAATTCGAATCAAGAACAGCTGCCAACATGAGTTACGTAGAAGTAAATATCCTCGGAGTAGTGAAGCATCTGAAAAAACTTAATAAAAGCAAGTCTTCTGGTCCATACTGTATACCAATTAGGTTGCTTTCAGAGCATGCTGATGAATTAGCTCCATACTTAACAATCATATACAATCGTTCGCTCGACGAAAGATCCGTATACAACTGGAAAGTTGCACAGGTCATACCAATATTCAAGACAGGTAGTAGGAGTAATCCACTTAATAACAGGCCCATATTATTTACGTCGATATGCAGCAGGATTCTGGAACATATATTGTGTTCGAAGAAACCGGTCTATTGAGACACAGTCAACATGGGTTTAGAAAACACCGTTCTTGTGAATCACAACTGGCTCTTTATTCGCATGAAGTGTTGATTGCTATTGACAATGGCTTTCAGATAGATTCCGTATTTCTGGATTTGCTGCTTGTAGTGAAATTGCGTGCTTATGGAATATCACTTCAGTTATGTGACTGGGTTTGTGATTTCCCGTCAGCGAGGTCACAGCTCGTAGTAATTGACGGAAAGTCATCGAGTAAAACAGAAATGATTTCCGGCGTTCCCCATAGTAGTTTATAGGCCCTTTGCTATTCCTTACCTATAAAAACGATTTGGGAGACAATCTTAGCAGCCGTCTAAGGTTGTTTGGAGATGACGCTGTCGTTTATCGAGTAATATAGTCATCACAAGATCAAAACAAATTGCAAAACGATTTAGAAAAGATATCTAAATGGTGCGAAAATTGGCAGTTGACCCAAAGTAACGAAAAGTGTGAGGTCATCCACATGAGTGCTGAAACGAATTCGTTAAACTTCGGTTACACGATAAATCAGTCTAATCTAAAAGCCGCAAATTCAACTAAATACCAAGGAATTACAATTACGAACAACTTAAATTGGAAGGAACACACAGAAAATGTTGTGGGCAAGGCTAAGTAAAGACAGCGTTTTATTGGCAGGACACTTAGAAAATGTAACAGATCTACTAAGGAGACTGCCTACACTATGCTTGTCCGTTCTCTTTTAGAATACTGCTGCGCGGTGTGGGATCCTTACCAGACAGGACTGACGGAGTACATCGAAAAAAGTTCAAAGAAAGGCAGCTCCTTTTGTATTATCGCGAAATATGGGCGAGAGTGTCACAGAAATGATACAGGATTTGGGCTGGAAATCATTAAAAGAAAGGCGTTTTTTGGTGCGAGGGAATCTTCTCACGAAATTCCAATCACCAACTTTCTCCTCCGAAAGTGAAAATATTTTGTTGACACCTACCTACATAGGGAGAAACGATCGCCACGATAAAATAAGGGAAATCAGAGCTCGAACGGAAAGATATAGGTGTTCGTTCTTTCCGCGCGCTATACGAGATTGGAATAATAGAGAACTGTGAAGGTGGTTCGATGAACTCTCTGCCAGGCACTTAAATGTGATTTGTAGAGTATCCATGCAGATGTAGATGTAGAAATAACCAAGATCCAAAACCTCGTGTAGGCGATATTCTTCTTCGTTGCAATCTGTACACACTAACACAAATTAAAGACGCTCTCTCTGTCGTAATTCGGAGAGAGAAATCTAGAACGCAATTACAGCCATGTCTATTTTAATATGTTAGGGTGTGAAACCCGCCCTATCGCACAATACATAGGTTGTCGTGTTGTAGTGTATGTTACAAAGTAATATATGTTGCAATGATTTTGCACACGACGATTTAAAACGTAGTGCCTGTCTCACGCGACTAAAAGTAGAGAATCGTGAAATGCAACGAGAAATACTTTTCGGTACACGCTCTACCCTCTCTGTGTTTTGAAAGAAAAAAATCTGGCCATGTACGAGTAGGATTCGCGCACAGGGTTCCGCACGCACTTAATTATGTTTATGCTGGGTGGGCAAATAAAACTGGCCCGAATGAGTGGATACGACAGCACGTGAAAGTATGCATATAACCACACCCCGCGACGCGCACACTACGTGTACGACCGCCACGTGATCCACTCCGGTTCAGAGCGTAGTGCGGTCTGTGTCAGTGTGAGAGTAGTAGTACAGAAGGGACGATGGTACTCAAAAGCGGTTGGAAGCGAGTGTTCGTTGTGGAAAAAGGCGTGACAACGAAGTCGTGGAAACCGAGTGATCAGTTATTTGCTGAAAAATGTAATTGTGTCAAAGGGGCAGCAAAAATTGTCATGCGACGCTTAGTCCGAAAATGGCATCAGACAGGATCAGTTTTGAACAAGTCGAAAAACATTCCGAAATGTGCCTGCACATAAGGAATTGTGGCTGCAGTTTACCAAAAATTACTTCAGAGTCCTACCAAATCAACCCGACGCCTGTCGCAAGAGACCAGCATATCATATCGATCATGCGGACGTCTGTCGTTCGTGCATTAAAACCAGCAGATGCTCCTCAGCGCCTCCAGTTTTGTGAGTGGTTGTTCACTGAGAAAACAATGAATGGCTTGGACATTGATCTGTTCTTTATGTCTGATGAAGCTTGGTTTCACCTGAATGGCTGTGTCAGTTCAGAGAATCACAAGTTCTGGGAGCATAGAGTCCGCCTAACATCCACGAAGCACCATTGCATGGTCAGAAGATTGAGGTCAGATGTGCAAAGGCTGCACGCCGCACTACTGGTCCTATCTTCTTTCATCAGACGCTGACTTCGGCGTGTTTTGTGGCAGCATTAACCGAGGAGGAAAAGACTTACCGTTATTTTCCAACAGCATGGAGCTATTGCCCGTACAGCGGGCCGAACCTTGGAGCGCATTTACACAGTCTCTACGGCCGACATAGGGTTAGCAAAGGTCAGTCTGGTCGCAGTCCTAGATGGCCACGCAGGTCATCTGATCTGTCAGCGTGTCATTGTCTGGGGAGCCATCAAGTCTAAGGCGTATCGCCAACGACCGGCATTGTTTTCAAGAACACCAGCGGAACATTTCGGGTAAGATTGCAGCAATTCCAGCAATCCAGCTTCGATCCGCCTCCAGCAACTTGCTGGCCAGGTCATTTTCAACATCTGCTGTAGTCAGGTTAGTAC
This sequence comes from Schistocerca americana, assembly GCF_021461395.2. Classification (NCBI taxonomy): domain Eukaryota; kingdom Metazoa; phylum Arthropoda; class Insecta; order Orthoptera; family Acrididae; genus Schistocerca; species Schistocerca americana. The sequence continues at coordinate 877,098,822 of NC_060119.1, forward strand.
TGTATTTCCTTTCTTCTGCTGTGCTTCATTGCACCCTGGAACCCCATTCTCCAGGCCACCTATTTGCCCCACACCGTGTACATAGTTTATCCATCCTGGGAATCGCGAATCTCAACGATTTTTGCCTATTATCGATATCGATACTGGGAAGACATTGCTCCCGGGAATTCCAAGGCCGTATCAAAAACTCTACAGTAGTTCCTCGGACTAGCGTGGACATGAAAAAAAGAAGCGTGCAGGGAATTCCCGTTAATATTTGTAGGGAGAAAAGACTTAATAAAACATTTTTATTTACTTTCTAAAACATGACTTCAACTGACATTTTGTTTCCATGCAGTAATATTACTCTATTATGCATTTGAGGGATGATGAATGCAATGTTCAAATGGCAAAAAGATTTTTTTATATGATACAATGTAGCAAGATATAGAATTTTTATTTTATTTATACTGTGAAACCCTGCCAAATTTCATGATTCTAGGTCAACGGGAAGCACCCCAAAGGTTTTGATAAGTGAATTTTGAGTACCAAAGTATGTGGCGTAAATGGCCTATATTTTCACTGAACTGATTTGGAAATTTAAAATGTTTACACCGCCAATGGACCGTATGGACCATATGTGACATAAATTTTTAGCGTGATACGTCAACTTGTTCCCGAGAAAAAGGCTTCTCTTATGAGTCAGATAGACGGACAACAAGCTATCCTGTAACGGTTTCGTCTGTACAGATTGAGGCTCGGAACCGTAAAAAATAGTAAATTTTAAAGTCATTTAATTAGCTCAGTCCCGTCAGTTTCATTGAAACTAAGCAACAATGCTGATGTGTGCAACAGAAGCAAAGCACGTGGTGTTAATCACGGGATCTCGGGTTCGATTCCCGGCCGGGTTCGGGATTTTCTCTGCCCGGGGACTGGGTGTATGTGTTGTCCTCATCATTTCATCATCACCACCATCATTTATCAGAGTGACTAGAATGGATTGTGAAAAGAAAATGGACTGTGTAAAAATTGGGAGTTTGTACGGGCGCTGATGACAGCGAAGTTGAGCGCCCCACAAACCAATCATCATCATAATCATCATCACCACCACCACCACCACCACCACGTGGTGTTAATGAGAGGTGCACATAAACTACGACGAGTCTCGCAACTCCAAATTGAATCCGATGTGCTTAATTAGGCAAAAACTCGCGGTCTAGAATCTAGATAAACCAGATACAACAATTTGCAAATGGAAGGAAGGAGCTTGCACGATGTACAGCGGGCAAACAAACAGCCACGAAGCGTGTGCCTTATGAAGCGGCCGCGAGTTGTGGTGGCTGCGCTGTGTGCAGTTAATCTGGCAGAGAGCCGGCGTCTGCCGCTGTTTGCCGCAGGTACACATCGCAGGTAGGTGGCGGGAGCCCGGCGTGTTGCAGCCGCAGCGCCTGAATGGAGAGCAGCTGCAGCCAGCCACTCTACTGTTTATTACGCTGAGAGCGTGGGCGGCGCGCACCGCAGACCGCGTCTGCCTCTCTCATCTGCTCTCCACTTTACTTCCGACTAGCCTCGCCGTCTCCTCCATCCCCATACGACTTCACCGTTATTTCTGGAAAATAATTTCTTCTACAAAAGGACGAAGATCTCCGTTTTGCGCCTCTTCGACAGCGAAGTCATTAAAGACGGAGCAAAACCTCAGTTAATGGTGGGTGCCTACAGAAACAGGCGCGTGTTCTTTTCTACGAAACCGTACTTCCTTTTGTTTGATAGTTTAAAAAAAAAATACAAAAATTGATGGATTTTTGTCGGAGACCCTAAGACCGATTGATCTTGTGTCTATTCATCAGGCAGCTGAAGGTTGTGTAGGGCAAGATAAGCCACCTGCTGAAAAGAACAAGATCAAATCGGTCTTCGGGCCTACTACGAAAATCCGTCAGTTACAGAGGCCAGTTAAAGACGTAGCAGTTCTGAGAACACCTGGGGTCTACGAGGTGCATTCAAGTTCTAAGGCCTCCGATTTCTTTTATCCGGACTGGAAAGAGATTGAAACATGCGCATTGTTTTAAAATGAGGCCGCGTTCATTGTCAATACGTCCCAGAGATGGCAGCACCGTACGGCAGATGGAATTTTACCGCCAGTGGCGAGAATGAGAACTGTTTTAAATACTTAAAATGACGACGTTTTCCTTACTTGAACAGCGTGCAATCATTCGTTTTCTGAATTTGCGTGGTGTGAACCCAATTGAAATTCATCGACAGTTGAAGGAGACATGTGGTGATGGAGTTATGGATGTGTCAAAAGTGCGTTCGTGGGTGCGACAGTTTATTGAAGGCAGAACATCGTGTGACATCAAACCGAAACAACCTCGGGCTCGCACAAGCCGGTCTGACGACATGATCGAGAAAGTGAAGAGAATTGTTTTGGGGGATCGCCGAATGACTGTTGGCATTTCTGTGGGTTCTGTGCACACAATCCTGCATGGCGACCTGAAAATGCGAAAAGTGTCATCCAGGTGGGAGCCACGAATGCTGACGGACGACCACATGGCGGCCCATGTGGCATGTTGCCAAGCAATGTTGACGCGCAACGACAGCATGAATGGGACTTTCTTTTCATCGGTTGTGACAATGGATGAGACGTGGATGCCATTTTTCAATCCAGAAACAAAGAGCCAGTCAGCTCAATGGAAGTACACAGATTCACCGCCACCAAAAAAATTTCGAGTAACCGCCAGTGCTGAAAAAATGATGGTGTCCATGTTCTGGGACAGCGAGGGCGTAATCCTTACCCACTGCGTTCCAAAGGGCACTACGGTAATAGGTGCATCCTACGAAAATGTTTTGAAGAACAAATTCCTTCCTGCATTGCAACAAAAACGTCCGGGAAGGGCTGCGCGTGTGCTGTTTCACCAAGACAACGCACCCGCACATCGAGCTAACGTTACGCAACAGTTTCTTCGTGATAACAACTTTGAAGTGATTCCTCATGCTCCCTACTCACCTGACTTGGTTCCTAGTGACTTTTGTCTTTTTCCAACAATGAAAGACACTCTCCGTGGCCGCACATTCACCAGCCGTGCTGCTATTGCCTCAGCGATTTTCCAGTGGTCAAAACAGACTCCTAAAGGAGCTTTCGCCGCTGCTATGGAATCATGGCGTCAGCATTGTGAAAAATGTGTACGTCTGCAGGGCGATTACGTCGAGAAGTAACGCCAGTTTCATCGATTTCGGGTGAGTAGTTAATTAGAAAAAAAATCGGAGGCCTTAGAACTTGAATGCACCTCGTATAAGATACCTTGCGAGTGTGACCCGCGTTACGTCGAATAAACAATAAGTGGAACAACACAGGACGGATTATGAGAGGTTTTATCGTCTACGTTTACCCCGAGAAATCTGTTTTAGCCTCGTTTCACAGCTACCGCAATTACAAGCGTGGGCGGCTTTTTGTAGACGGCTGAAGAAAAGACGAAGAAACAGGAAGAATGGGATGGGCGAGGACAAGCAGCCACACTTGCATCTACGAACGATTTTTTGCGTTTTTTTAGTTTCAGAAACTATTTTTTAACACTCTCAGCTGGAACTCTATTTCACCGTCGTCAAAACCGTCTGAGGACGGAATTAGCGTATCGAAAAACAACATACGCCGATCGGGTTTTTGCTTCAACGCACTAATTATTTCAGGTTCAACTTGGTCTGGCTTCCTTTTTTCGTTTAAAGTTATGTTGGTTTTTTAAATATTTTAAATTCTTCTCTGAGCGTTTCGCTTATAGTACGATTCTTTATTTCGTCGCTGTCGTTTTCTGAAAGTGCGGAGAGCGGTAGAGTATCGTCTGGAAAGCTGTCTTCAATGGGACGGCGGTTGACAGATTTTTTTTCCTAAAATTTGAGCTGTCTCCTGAATACGTACGTTCTGGGTGTCTGCCTTGCGCTTCTAGAGGATTGTTTTACAGTCCTTTGGTTCCTCTAATTCTTCTGAAATGAGTCACGAATATTCATCCATCTCTTTATGACTCCTTTCCCTAAGAACAAATTATCATTATTAATCGTGACAGGTGTGATAATAACGCGGTTTGTTTTGATTTTAATTAATGACAGACTAGTACTATTGTATGTTGCCTGTTTGACAAAATTAGATAAATTACTAGATAAATTTCGTATCCTATTGATTTGGTTCAAATGGCTCTGAGCACTATGGGACTTAACTTCTGAGGTCATCAGTCCCCTAGAACTTAGACGTACTTAAACCTAACCAACCTAAGGAAATCACACACATCCATGCCCGAGGCAGGATTCGAACCTGCCAATTAGTCGGCGCCAGACTAGCGTGAAATGTCCCACATAATGTACCTCCCGACAACCGTGTACCGGCGCCGTTTGCCCGGCAGCCAGATAAATGTGAAACGACCCATAGCTGAGCATGCTTTAGGGTCAGGAGTTCACTACACTCAGCTGGCGGCTACACGGGTAGCGGAGGCTGTGTGACGTGGGCTGGGCGGTTTTTTAGGTTAGAAGGTCTCGGGAAAGTACGGGGTGAACTGCAATCTCAAAGGGTGCATGGCAAATACAGGACGTGCTTGGATCAAGGAACAGTCGGAATTGTAGTTGTAAATTGTTGTAGTTGTGCTGGGAAAGTCCCTGAGCTACAAGCTCTAATAGAAAGCACAGAAGCTGAAATCGTTATTTACAGAAAGCTGGCTAAAGCCTGAAATAAGTTCTGCAGAAATTTTTACGAAGTCTCAGACGGTGTTCAGGAAAGACAGATTAGGCAGAATTGATGGTGGAGTGTTTGTGTATGTCAGTAGTGGTTTATCTTGTAGTGAAGATGAAGTAGATACTCTCTGTGAATTGGTATGGGCGGAGGTTATACTTAACAGCCGAACTAAGTTAATAATTGGCTCCTTCTACCGACCCCCAGACTCCGACGATATAGTTGCTGAACAGTTCAGAGAAAATTTGAGTCTCGTAACAAATAAATACCCCACTCATACGGTTATAGTTGGCGGGGACTTCAACCTTCCCTCGATATGATGGCAAAAATACTTGTTCGAAATCGGTGGTAGGCAGAAAACATCTTCCGAGATTGTCCTAAATGCTTTCTCCGAAAATTATTTCGAGCAGTTTGTCCACGAACCCACGCAAATTGTAAATGGTTGCGAAAACACACTTTACCTCTTAGCCACAAACAATCCAGAGCTAATAGAGAGCATCATGACTGATACAGGGATTAGTGATCACAAGGTCGTTGTAGCTAGGCTCAATACCGTTTCTTCCAAATCCACCAGAAACAAACGCAAAATAATTCTATTTAAAAAAGCGGATAAAGTGTCACTAGAAGCCTTCCTAAGAGACAATCTCCATTCCTTCCGAACTAACTATGCAAATGTAGACGAGATGTGGCTCAAATTCAAAGATATAGTAGCAACAGCAATTGAGAGATTCATACTTCATAAATTGGTAAGAGATGGAACTGATCCCCCATGGTACACAAAACAGGTCCAAACGCTGTTGCAGAGGCAACGGAAAAAGCATGCGAAGTTCAGAAGAGCGCGAAATCACGAAGATTGGCTAAAATTTACAGACGAGCGAAATTTGGCACGGACTTATGCCTTTAATAGGTTCCACAAGGAAACATTGTCTCGAAATTTGGTGGAAAATCCGAAGAAATTCTGGTCGTACGTAAAGTACACAAGCGGCAAGACGCAGTCCATACCTTTGCTGCGCAGTGCCGATGATACTGTTACCGACGACTGTGCCGCTAAAGCGGAGTTATTGAACGCAGTTTTCCGAAATTCCTTCACCAGGAAAGACGAATGGAATATTCCAGAATTTGAAACACGAACAGCTGCTAGCATGAGTTTCTTAGAAGTAGATACCATAGGGGTTGCGAAGCAACTCAAATCGCTTGATACGGGCAAGTCTTCAGGTCCAGATTGTATACCGATTAGGTTCCTTTCAGATTACGCTGATACAATAGCTCCCTACTTAGCAATCATATACAACCGCTCGCTCACCGATAGATCTGCACTTAGAGATTGCGCAGGTCGCACCAGTGTTTAAGAAGGGTTGTAGGAGTGGTCCATCGAACTACAGACCTATATCATTGACGTCGGTTTGCAGTAGGGTTTTGGAGCATATACTGTATTCAAACATTATGAATCACCTCGAAGGGGACGATCTATTGATACGTAATCAGCATGGTTTCAGAAAACATCGTTCTTGTGCAACGCAGCTGGCTCTTTATTCGCACGGAGTAATGGCCGCTATCGACAGGGGATCTCAGGTTGATTCCGTATTTCTGGATTTCCGGAAAGCTTTTGACAACGTTCCTCACAAGCGACTTCTAATCAAGCTGTGCGCCTATGGGGTATCGTCTCAGTTGTGCGACTGGATTCGTGATTTCCTGTCAGGAAGGTCGCAGTTCGTAGTAATAGATGGCAAATCATCGAGTAAAACTGAAGTGACATCAGGTGTTCCCCAGGGAAGCGTTCTGGGACCTCTTCTGTTGCTGATCTATATAAATGACCAGGGTGACAATCTGAGCACTTCTCTTAGGTTGTTCGCAGATGATGCTGTAATTTACCGTCTAGTAAGGTCATCCGGAGACCAGTATCAGTTGCAAAGCGATTTAGAAAAGATTTCTATATGGTGTGGCAGGTGGCAGTTGACGCTAAATAACGAAAAGTGTGAGGTGATCCACATGAGTTCCAAAAGAAATCCGCTGGAATTCGATTACTCGATAAATAGTACAATTCTCAAGGCTGTCAATTCAACTAAGTACCTGGGTGTTAAAATTACGAACAACTTCAGTTGGAAAGACCACATAGATAATATTGTGGGGAAGGCGAGCCAAAGGTTGCGTTTCATTGGCAGGACACTTAGAAGATGCAACAAGTCCACTAAAGAGACAGCTTACACTACACTCGTTCGTCCTCTGTTAGAATATTGCTGCGCGGTGTGGGATCCTTACCAGGTGGGATTGACGGAGGACATCGAAAGGGTGCAAAAAAGGGCAGCTCGTTTTGTATTATCACGTAATATGGGAGAGAGTGTGGCAGATATGATACGCGAGTTGGGATGGAATTCATTAAAGCAAAGACTTTTTCGTCTCGGCGAGATATATTTACGAAATTTCAGTCACCAACTTTCTCTTCCGAATGCGAAAATATTATGTTGAGCCCAACCTACATAGGTAGGAATGATCATCAAAATAAAATACGAGAAATCAGAGCTCGAACAGAAAGGTTTAGGTGTTAGTTTTTCCCGCGCGCAGTTCGGGAGTGGAATGGTAGAGAGATAGTATGATTGTGGTTCGATGAACCCTCTGCCAAGCACTTAAATGTGAATTGCAGAGTAGTCATGTAGATGTAGAAAAGGTCTCCGTATAAAATTTAACGAAATTTTAGTTATGGGTCGCACTAACGGCTTCTGAGACTGAGTAATTATAGAGGCCATTGAAATAGAAATCACCGATAACACCCTAAACAAGGACAGTGGTCTGCAGCTCGGCACGAAGGGGGATACGGCGATAGCATGGTTGAAGCGGACACATTGACCGCCGAGTCAACGTATGCCCAAATATATGAAGCCGCGAGAACGAGTGACGTCACAGGCGGCAGCTCGTGTATATAAGGGGGTACCAGCAGCAGCCATACCACTTCACAATGGCGAGCGAGCGCTTGGCCGGAAGCTCGTGGAATTTTAATCACTTGACGCGGCAGGAAACTGAGGACTTTTTATTCAATGTTATCGCCACCTGACTCCGTATTCTTGCAGCTACTGTCCAGTTTGTGTGTTGTTTTCCCCTAGCAGACGTTTAGTTTTACGTGCTGGTGTAAACAATGGCTTTATGCGGTGTACCTAATTTCAAATGCCAGTATTATGTAGCTTCCTTCGCAACGATCGACTGGAAATTGGATGATATGCACCTGCAATCACTGACTGCAGCAGTTTCTGTCGGGTTTGAAATCGCTTGTTCTTGACAAGACGTTAGAGTGGTTCCGGCCCTTGTCAGTTAAAATCTTTTTGCGACAAGAAAAAGTGGATAACTTCATTCGCGGAATGCGCATGGACAGTCTAAACACGATAGCCCATTTCTGTCTCTCTTGTCATGTATCCAACTCGAGCTAATTTACTGCTCTGATACTATACAGGGTGATCAAATGTACACATTTGTGGGTGTAATATATGCATAAAAGTAAAGAAAAACGGTAAATAAAGTTTTACGTACATCCATAATATCAGTAGGTCATAAATTGCATGTAGGCCTGCGATGGCGTACTCAACCGGTGAATACGCGGATATGTACCTCTTTGACGGCACAGCAGAAGGTAATGCGCGAGGAGCAAGGGCTGGCCGCTGTGGCCGAGCGGTTCTAGGCGCTTCAGTCTGGAACCGCGCAACCGCTACGGTTGCAGGTTCGAATCCTGCCCAGGTTAGTTAGGTTTAAGTAATTCTAAGTTCTAGGGAACTGATGAACTCATATGTTAAGTCCCATAGTGCTTAGATCCATTTGAACCGACCATCAGTACCACCGTAGATGTTCTTCTATCAACTGCATGGCACCTGCTTCTGAGACAGCAATTCCAGTCACCTGATCTGTGGAAGGTAGAGGACGTGAAAATTTTCGTCACTGGTTACTAGAACGCCATGCTGATGAACTATGTTTCGGTCGTCCGATAAATGGTTCGGTCGTCCGATAAACTACAGTACGAAGATAACAATATCGTTTTTCAGTGAACATTTGAAATGGTATAATTACTCGGACCGCATGTTATCTCATGGCGCCTGATTGGCAGAGTGTATCGACAGTTTTTGGAACATGAACTGCGTGGTCTGCTTCATGATATCTCACTCACTACACGAACCAACTTGTAATTTCTGCGCGACGGTGCCCCTGCACATTTAAGTCGGGACGAAAACCAGTCTGCTTGGCCCGCCAGGTCTGCAGATCTTAACCTCCTGGATTTATAAATGGTTCAAATGGTCCTGAGCACTATGGGACTTAACTGCTGTGGTCATCAGTCCCCTAGAACTTAGAACTACTTAAACCTAACTAACCTAAGGACATCACACACATCCATGCCCGAGGCAGGATTCGAACCTGCGACCGTAGCAGTCGCGCGGTTCCAGACTGTAGCGGCTAGAAACGCTCGGCCACTCCGGCCGGCTCTGGATTTATACACCAGGCCCCGTCTCAAGGAGCTCGAGTATGGTGTCGCAATTGAGAATGTAGCGCAGCTACAGCAGTGACATGAAAATGGCTGTGCAACTGTGCAGTATGGGATGAACGGAGCCTGCAACGTTAAGAGAGCGGTAAGACATCGAGGACATCATTTTGAACTTGTTCTAGGATAAATTTCGTGTCCCGTCTTGTCGTTGCTCTCTGAGAATAATTAATTTTGTGTTGTTTGTGTAGCGCTTGTGATGCCTACTCTACTGTAAAACTCTGAAACAAATAAACTTCAGGCAAAACTTTATTTAACATTTTACGCTAATTTTGATACATCATTAAACCCACGAAGTGTGTACAGTTACTTTTGAATCACCCTGTACAACCGACCAGCCCATACAACACATCAGCAGCGGGGAGGGAGCTGCGGTCAAATGACTCTCTATTACCAGTTCTACGCCATCTGAAGCACTTGACTACTACTAGTACTGTCTGTTAAGGAACGTTGCTACTAAAATTCTGTCCAGCGAGATCACGCATGATATGCAGTGAAAGTGATTCTCGTCCTGTGGACCAGTGGCTGATATCTCCTAGGCGACTGAGAGAGTGATCAAAGTGCGCCTGCGAGTACGGAGCCATTACTGCGCACGTCCGTCCCGTGCAATGCCGTGGCGAGGCCGGCGCAGTGGCGGTGACGGGCTTCGCAAACCGCAGGCCGTTCCGCTACACGGCTGCCTGCAACCGAGCCGCTGCAAGGCTGCGTCTGCCGTCTCTCCACAGATCCTGTGACGTTTTCTCGTATCTGCACCCCGCTCAAGTATCCAACACTGACATGACCGTCTGCAACAACGACACGACAGCACAGCCGCAAACTTCGCCCGTCCTACCGTCTTCCTTTAGCAAACAGTTCAACGTACGATCTGCTGACCAGAATCCTCCACAGTACAGCAGGCCTTGGATGCTCTCGGCAGTCGCTTTTGACCTCGTCTCCAGAACCCTACAGCGCAGCGCAGCTAAGAAATAATACTGAGATTTCTTTCCTTGACACGCCACTGTGCGTGCTGTAGTTATGCTAGGGATAATAATACGTCGACTAGGGAGGAATAATGGAAGCTCTTTATTATCACGAAGTAATGAATGCTATTGAAAGGGGTCGTCAAAACGACTGCACATTTTTAGATTTCCAGAAGGCTTCTCACACTGTTCCTCACAAGTGACTTGTAATTAAATTGCTGCTACGGTCGCAGGTTCGAATCCTGCCTTGGGCATGGTTGTGTGTGATGTCCTTAGATTAGTTACATTAAAAATGAAGAAATTCCTCCAGCTGTATTTAAGGTGTCGATTTTATTTTGGCAACCAGTTTCAACGTTGTAACAACGTCATCTTCGGGCCCATACACTTGTTGACGTCAACTGCGTGCGGCGGATACTAGAAGTATGGGCCTGAAGATGACGTTGTTACAACGTCGAAACTAGTTGCCAAAATAAAATCGACACCTGAAATACAGCTGGAGGAATTTCTTCATTCGGTCAAGAATACCATCGTAACGACCGGGAGAGCGGTGTGCTGACCCCACGCCCCTCCTATCCGCATCCTCCTTGAGGATGACACGGCGGTCGGATGGTCCCGGTAGGCCACTCGTGGCCTGAAGACGGAGTGCTTTATATATATATATATATATTCCAGCTGACGTCCCACTGTCCTCCATTTCAACTATGGATGTACGAAGATTAGGTGGTGGCCGAGCGGTTCTTAGCGCTTCAGTCCGGAACCACGCGGCTGCTACGGTCGCAGGTTCGAATCCTGCCTCGGGCAAGGATGTGTGTCATGTCCTTAGGTTACTTATGTTTAAGTAGTTCTAAGTCTAGGGGACTGATGACCTCAGATGTTAAGTCCCATACTGCTGATAGCCATTTGAATTAAATTGCGTGCCTATGGATTGTCGTTTCAGTTGTGTGACTGGATTCGTGATTTCGTGTCAGGATGGTCACAGTTCGTAATACTTGACGGAAATATATCGAGTAAATCAGAAGGAATATCTGGTGCTCCCCAAGGAAATGTTATAGGCCTTCTGTTGTTCCTGATCTACATAAACGATTTAGGAGACAATCTAAGCAGTCCTCTTACATTTTTCGCAGATGATGCTGTCATTTACCGTCTTGTAAAGTCATCAGATGATCAAAACTAAATGCAAAATGATTTAGACAAGATACGTCTAAGGTGTAAAAAGTGGCAATTGATTGTAAACATGAAAAGCTTAAGTCATCCACATCAATACTAAAAGGAATCCGCTAAATTTCAGTTACACGATCAGTCATACAAATCTAAAGGCTGTAAACTCAACTAAATATATAGGGATTACAATTACAAATAACATAAATTGGAACGATCACAAAGATAATGTTGTGGGGAAAGTAAACCAAAGACGAGTTATTGGCAGAACACTTACAAAATGTATCAGGTCTACTAAAGAAACTGCTCACTCTACGCCTATCCGTCCGCTTCTGGAGCACTGCTGTGCGGTGTGGGATCCTCATCAGATAGGATCGACGGAGGGCATCGAAAAAGTTCAAAGAAGAGCAGCTCGTTTTGTATTATCGCGAGATAAGGGAGAGTGTGTCACGGATATGATACACGAACTGGGGTGGGACTCGTTAAAACAAAGGCGTTTTCCGCTGCGGCAGTACTTTTTCATGATATTTCAACCACCAACTGGCTCCTCAGAGTGTGAAAATATTTTGTTAGAGCCCACCTACATGGGGAGAAATAGTCATCTCAATAAAAAAATCAGAGCTTACACACGGAAATATTTGTATTCGTTTTTGCCGCGCGTGATTCGAGAGTGGAACGCTAGACAAGTAGCTTAAAGGCGGTTCGATGAACGGTCTGCCAGGCACTTGAGTGTGAACTGTGGAGTAGTCATGTAGATGTAGATACAGGAATATTAGTGTTTACCGTTCCGTCGACAACGGGGTCGTTACAGATGTAGCAAAACTCGGACTGGGGAAGGAAATGAGCTGTGTTCTTATCAAAGAAACCATCCTCGCATTTGTCTTATTATTTAAGGAAATGACGGAAAGGCTAGATATGGATGCGCAACTTTGGTCGGAACGCTTCGTATACACGTTACTTGTGAAGGCTGTACCAAACAGACCAGGGTCTGTTTATGGTCTAAGCGGCACAAGACGCCACTAAGGGCATCAGAGGCGACAGAACTGTAAGACTGTTATACAGAACGAATCACGTCATCAGAAGTGGCCGCTTGGAGCTCCAAGCTAAGAAGGGCGTTAGGCGCCCACACGTGCAAGATTTGTATACAGTGCGTTTCACAATTAGTAGCAATCGACGGGTGAAAGTGTACGAGGGAAAGGGAGGGGGCACCAAATAATAAGTAGCTTGTGTGGAAAAATGATCTCGAACCATCCCTGAAACAGATACAGCAATTATGAACACTTAAATCGTAATATAGACAACGGCCTTGCCGCAGTGGTAACACCGGTTCCGGTCAGATCACCAAAGTTAAGCACTGTCGGGCTGGGCTAGCACTTGGATGGGTGACCACCCGGCCTGCCGATCGCTGTTGGTAAGCGGAGTGCCCTCAGCACTTGTGAGGCAAATTGAGAAGCTACTTCATTGAGAAGTAGCGGCTCCGGTCACGAAAACTGACAACGGCCGGGAGAGCGGTGTGCTGACCTCACGCCCATCCATATACGCATCCAGTGAGGCCTAAAGGCTGAGGGTAACACGGCGGTCGATTAGTATCGTTAGGGTCTTCCGAGACCTGTTCGAACAGAGTTCAGTTTTTTAGTTTTAAATCGCAATCTATGCTCTAAAATTAATTGTCTGTAGTAAGGAACCGTTTTCTCGTGCTTCTTTATATCGTGACATGTACACTGAGGTGACTAAAGTCATGGGATACTTCCTAACGTCGCGGCGAATTTCAATTTACCCGGCGCAGTGCAGTAACTCGAGTGGCATGGATTCAACAAGTCGTTGGAACTCCCCTGCAGAAATATTGAGCCATGCTGCCACTATAGTCGTCTATAATTGCGACAGTGCTGCCGGTGCAGAATTTTGTGCACGAACTGATCTCTCGATTATGTACCATAAAACTTCGAAGGGATTCATGTCAGACGATTTGAGTGGCCACACCATTCGCTCTTATTATCCATAACGTTCTTCAAACAAATCGCGAACAATTGTGGCCAGATGGCAAGGCGCATTGCCATCTATAAAAATTCCATCGTCGTTTGGGAACATGAAGTCATTCAATGGCTACAAGTGGACTCCAAGAAGTCGAAAATAACCATTTACAGTCAATGATTGATTCAGTTGGACCAAAGGGCCGAGTATATTTCATGTAAACACAGCCCACAAGACTATAGGGACACAATCAGCTTGCAGAGTGCCTTCTTGACAACTTGGGTCCACAACTTAGTGCGGTGTGCGCCACACTCTAACCCTACCAACTGAAATCGGGACACATTTTACCAGGACACAGTTGCAGTCGTCGAGAGTCCACCCGATGGGTCCAACCGGTATGGTCGCTGGCGCAGGAGAGGCGCTGCTGGTGATGTCGTGCTGTTAGCAAAGGTAGTCGTGTCGGTCGCCTACTGCCATAGAACATTTCACGCCATATTTCGCTGCACTGCCTTAACGGATACGTTAGTCGTGTGTCCTACATTGATTGCTGTGGTTATTTCACGCAGTGTTGCTTGTCTATTAGCAGTGACAATTACGCAAACGACACTGCTCTCGGTCGTTAAGTGAAGGCCGTCGGCCACTGCGCTATCCGTGGTGACAAGTAATGCCTGAAATGTGGTATTCCCGGCACGCTCTTGATACTATGGCTCTCGGAATATTGGATTCCCTAACAATATTCGAAATGAAATACCCCATGCGTCTACCTCCAACTACCATCCGGCGTTCAAAGCCTGTTGGGTCCCGTCGTGCGGCTATAATCAGGTCGAAAACCTTTTCACACGAATCACTTGAGTACAAATGACGCTCCGTCAATGGACTGCCTTTTTAATACCTTGCGTACGCGATATTACTGCCATTTGTATTTGTGGATTTCGCTATCGTCACCTGAATGTATGTTACGCAGTGGTTGCGTTGCATCGCAATCGACACAGAACTTTTTGAGTTATTTTAGCTTTTAAGATTTTTCCTCGATTTATGAAAGTCATTATATAATCTAAAGGGATGGCGGTATTTTAAAGAGCTGTGCTTAAACCTGAGGTTCCCAAAATATTTCCCGACAAACGGAAGCCTGTCACATAAAAAATATGAAATGTTTGAGGGAAAAAAATCAAGCTAAGTAAAACTGACTTGCATGCTTTACCAACAGTTTGTATCAGCATTACGTCACGAACAGTCATTTTCCCCACAAATCTGCATTTATTATGCAAAACCAATTGCTATTCCTACTCATCCACTTAATATAAAAAACGGTAATTTCAGGAATAGCTCGAGAATAATTACTCGTTTGAAATAGAAATTAAATGTGCCGGTAATAACCGAAAAACACTTCAGTGCTGCAATTTGCGTGCTGTCTCTCTAGGATAGCGCGCTATACAGTATAGAGAGCTGCCCGTCACTAACCAGGCTCTGATCCCCCCGCGGAGGCAACAAGCAGTCCGCGGCCAAGCTACGCCAGACACTCGCGGAACCTAACTGTTCGCGCTGTCACGCTACGTCGCTCAAGGAACCACGCAACCGCAGTGCCGCGATTTCTCAGCATTCCATTTGTCGCCACGAGCTAAATATGTGTCAGTCAGCTTGGCACACACCGTGGTTTCTCTTTTCCTGTTTCTTATTCCCTTCAATAGAATTTTTTTTTCTTTTTCGAGAAGAAATACAAGATCTCGTATGTAAACGCCACTATGCATTATACAAAGCATTCTCTAACACGACTCTCACATCTCGGAGTATTGTTACGCTATACAAAAACAAAATTTCCGTCAGTAAAGTTGTTGTTATCCAACCGCTGCTATCCTGTCTTATCCTTGAAGTGCAGCGTTAAGATGAAAATAACATTTGTGAAGGCGTTTCCGTAGTAATCAACGTCTAGTATCAAAAAATATTATCACAGAAATACAAACTTTCTTAACCTTGGGTGAGAATATAGAAAATGTTCGAAAGAAAATAATGTCAAACCACCGTGAAGGAGACTTTGCGAACAGCTGTGTATTGTACAACAGCTACCCAATCTCAAAGAACGATCTCTAACTTTCTTTTTCATTTGACTTTCGGCTACGCAGTTACTCATTACACAAACACACACACACACACAAAATTATCAACAACAACATAAGACACTATTTGATAAGGGTCTTCTTTAGATTTTGCCAGGCATAATACGAGGGCTATCCACAAAGTACATTACGGTTTGGAATCAAAAATAAATAAAGTATTGGAATTTTTTTTATTATATACAGATGAAAGCCACACTTAAATACTACTTTTCTACATAGTTGCCATTTAAATTAAGACACTTATCGTAGCGATGGACGAGCTTGGAAATTCCTTCGTCGTAAAATTCGGCCGCCTGCGCCTTCAACCACGTGGTTAAATCAGTAAGCCGGTAGAAATACGATTTTCGTGGATATCCTGGAAAGAGGCACTCCAATAAACTCTCAAAGGTATTGCCAAACTCTGCACAACCTCAGAAGAGCAATACAAAACGAGCGCAGGGGAAAGTTGGTGTGAAAGATCTTGCTGATTCACGACAACGCCCGGGCCCACACGGCAAATGCCACTCGTGAAGTTCTCGAATCTTTTAAGTGGGAGTTGTTTCCTCATCCGCCGTACAGTCCCGACCTGGCACCGAGCGACTTCCACTTATTCCCAGCAATGAAGAAGTGATTGGCGATGCAGCGTTTTGATGACGACGCACAGCTTCAAGAAGAGGTAACCACGTGGTTGAAGGCGCAGGCGGCCGAATTTTACGACGAAGGAATTTCCAAGCTCGTCCATCGCTACGATAAGTGCCTTAATTTAAATGGCAACTATGTAGAAAAGTAGTATTTAAGTGTGGCTTTCATCTGTATATAATAAAAAAAATTCCGATACTTTATTTATTTTTAATTCCAAAACGTAATGTACTTTGTGGATAGCCCTCGTACAATACAAGGGTCAATTCTGCTGCTGTAAGTTTTCTAATGCCGTCTACCCATTTCCGTTACGTCTTCTTCTTGGCCCTTTCTTGTGCATCTACCACCCATCCGCCTGGCTACACTTCCGTCCATCTCCGCTTCATTACCTCTCCACTCTTCTCTCTTCCCTGACTGATCATGTCCCTCTTTGTAGTTGTTCTAATATCTCTCTCCATTACTCACCGAGCAACAGTTCTTAAATGATTATCGCATCAAATGTCCACGTATCACTGCCAAAAATCAAAACTAGCATCCCAAAGTAATTCTTAACTTTTCCCTTGGGGCAAATTTTAACTCTGTCCTCCTGGATGAGACCCCAGTGACTTGATCACACCACCACCTCGCTCCTTGCTAGGAACAGACAACAAATGCAACTGGCAATAACCAATAGTTCACTTCGTGTTCGTCACGTGTCACAGGTTAACACGGCCTTATTTTTTATAGTGTCAAACTAAACGTATTTTTCTTTTCATGTAGCCTTTGGAAATCATCCTACAATAAGCGTCAACAAATAAAACTGCATTTTAAAGCACTCAGAAAATTACATTTAAATATATTTACGAAATCTATAAATTATTCTCTAATGTATTATGCGAATGCAAAAACTAACTGTACGTTATAACGGACCCGCAACATACGTATAACGAGGCAGTGATGGTGCCCCGAGACCACGAAGGTAGAAGGAACCGAAGGTGACAGCAATTAGACACGGGTCAGCCCTGCGGTTAGAGGAGGATCCATGCACCTGTTGGCCGTGGCCTTCTTAAAGAATACGTCCTGGCGTTCACTTGAAGCGACGTAATGGCAACGGATACGAATACATTATCTAACATCTTGTCCTTCCTCGTTCTAGTGCGCTCAAAGAAGGTAAATTTTTTAATAGCTGAAACCACCTTACAAAGAGCAATGAAGTTTTATGTGTGTCTGAAGGTTGTCTTCAGGGAAACACTAGTTTCACCTGCGCAACCCTCTTCATCTCTCGATAACTACTGTTACATACATCCATTTGAACCTGCTTACTGTGGTCAAGCCTTGGAAGTCTCCTACAATTTTTAACTCCCAAATCCCCCCCGTCAACCTCAAAGCACCAAATTGACGATTGCTTGACGCCTCACGACGTGTCCTATCAACTAGTCCCTTCTTTTAGTCAAATTTTGCCATAATCAGGCATGCACACAGATTTATTTTTCGGGGAAGGGGGGGGGGGCAAATCGGAAGGCTAATTTTACCAAGTGCGACTTCTTATATTATAATACAAATTCTATTAAACCTTTTAACAGATCAGACAAGCGGACAATAGTTGATTTGCTGTATCCATTCGCCTTAAATGATCCATAAACTTGTTAATAGCTCAAATTTCCGCTGAAATACTAGATAAATATTTATTTACATTACAGCAGCGTTACTGAAGTATGAATCTCACAATGCACGCAATAGAAAAGCAAATACTTCGAAAAATTCGAAGAAACTAGCAGAAGGTTACAAAGTAACGTCAATTCGTCGAGGAGATCGATCAAAAATGTCAATTCTAACGTCGAGGTTGCCATTAGTATGTCGGATAAGGGACAGGGGTGCCAGTCCATTCAGCCTCTTCTTTCTATTGTTTCCGGTTGCCTTGTTTCGCCACAGTTCTATTCGGCAAGTGAAAGGTGGTGTTTGACGAAAGCTCTGTCTCGACTCTTCACCCTAGAACATGAAGTTTAGCTTGCAAACAAGGGATGCCAGGAATCGTTAACCCTTTTTTATCCCTCAGCCTCTACCGCTGATCTTTGTCTAATATCCGGGGGTACTACGCCTATAAGATGGCTGATTTAATGAACTGAAGTTGGTCGTAGACAACCAGCTATAATGCGGCCAGTCTCGTTAAGAGCAGTGTCAACGTGCCTGGTGTGTGCGGAGTTCTGCCAGACAGGTGCAGGTGAAAACAAAGCCCTGTGTTTTGGTCTGGTTAGGCTTTAGGTGGTTATTGTCACAGTATTCTGCCAAATCTTCGAGGGCTGCTGTCAGTTGCACATCTACCTTCCCAAAAGTTCTTCCCTGAGCCGCAACTGATGCGTCGTCGGCATAAATGAAAGATCATGAGTGTGTTACGACAGGCTGGTCACTGGTGTAGATATTGTACAGCACACTGCCTTGCTGATGGTTCGGTAGTATCACATCCGTCAGCATTTGTCTTCTTTGGAATTGGAATTATTACATTATTCTTGAAGTCTGAGGAAATTTCGAATGTGTCATTTATCTCGCACACCAAGTCGAACAGTGCAGACACCAGATGAAATAGTTTTGTCGCGGCTGGCTCTCCCAAAGACCTCAATCATTCTGAGGAAATGTCGTGTACTCCAGGGTCTGTTTCGATTTAGGTCTTTCAGTGTTCTGCATCTGAATCTAGGATTTTATTAAGGACGTTAATAAGCAGAGTTTACAGGCTGTAGTTTTCGGTGCAAGGGACATCTGACGTGCATCCAAGGATAGCGGGGCTGGGCGGGTTGGCAGGCCTGGGGCAGGTGGAAGCCGCGCAGCACCTGACTGTAACTGGAGATGCGCACGTCCTGTCTGGTGCCTGGCCGGAAACTATGGGCTGCATCCCAGCAGGCCGGCCGCCGCCGCTGCTGCTATTGGCAACAGGCTCAGCACGCTACGCATTGTCTAATGTAGCGGGTCGTCTGCTAAGAGACAACATGACAGAATACGTCGCTATCTACTGGGTGGTTATAATTAAAGTGCAGCTAGTCACAGAGGCCCAGTGTGGGCTTTAACCGTTTTACGCTGGAAAAAAATTAGTTCCAATTTTGGCCACCAGGTGCAAATCTGGCGCTGCATAGCGCCTCGTCGAGGTCTCCGGTGCTCATATTGAACAAATTGTGTCAGTGGGGGTTAATAATAAAATCAACATTATGCCTTTCTCACTTGTTTGACCTTGTCAAGTTCCCAATCCATTGCATATAGAAACATTTCTAAACGTCTTTCTTGCATTCACAGCGCCATATTTGCACCTGGTGGTCAAAACTGGAACTAATTTTCTTCTGCCATTAAGTCCGTTCCGCACTGACGCTTCAGAATAGCTATCAAGTTTCGATACCATACGATAATTAAAGCCCACAGTGGACAGTGAGAAGCTGCACCTTAGTTATAATGATGACACGGTATCTACGGGAACTGGACTGAATATGCAATCCGCTGTCACCTATTTTTGTCAGCTTTGTGACCAATGTGCGTGCCACTGTCGACTATACTACAAGTTTTAATGATGACCTTAAGTTTCTACTATTCTGTAGAGAATCCTTCGTCTACGAGTATCCAGTCTTTTAAATTAAAGTCCATCGCAAGAGGAACTTGGGACCACAGAAGCGGGACGCAGCAGCACACGAATGATGATATCCAGGCAGCAAACCACAGCGCCGCAAGCTGCGCTCCGAAATTGTAGCACGACCTTACACAGCGAAAGGAGTCGCTCGCGCCATCAGTTCGTCGAGGGGCACAGGAAATTCCGACACTTTTCCCTGATGGATACGCAGTAAGGTGGCACTGTGTCTGCTCTTTTTAAATGTCAAGCTCTGACGCGAAGTTCGTGCCTTGTCACTACGACGAATGAGTAGAGCTTATCAGTCAAGTGGCTTCACGTTGAGATTTTTTTCGACAGATTAGTTTCATAATGAGTTGATTTTGGTGCAAGAGCTAACTACAAGATGTTCGGCACGAAGAATAACAGACGATAAGAAAGAGATACAATGAATATCTTATCAAAATATTCAACCCAAAAAAACTAGAATTTCAGCTATATGCCATTCATAGTTAATCGGGATATTCACGAGTTGCATGCAGGCATGGCAGCAAGCTTGTCGTTGTACCGTTCCTCGCCAAACAAGCCTGACATGTCCATATGAAATTAACCTCACTGAGCAACAACCTAACGCCAATACTTAATTTTAACACGAATACTCTTTTCAACTGTTTGTGATTAAATTAAGAGAGAGAGTGTGTGTGTAGACACTAAATTACAGGACTTGACGACAGTGAAGGACACTTCACCAAATCAGACTCCACACTTCTTTTAATCAGGGTCTGAAAATCGATCGACAGCGGTGTGGACCCTTTTAGACAGTACATGGTCCTGTAAGAAAATGACCGTTGACTCCGTGTTAAAGAAATTGTCCGTGGCCACACCTGGACGGCTCCGTAACTAATCATTATTTCAAGTGCAAACTTTGTGAACCCTTTTCCGCAGTATCGAGAAAACTGCGTAAATACTGAGGGGTGTTCCTCTCCTCTGCGTGATGTATTGTTTGAGTATCATTGGTTGACCGTGCCGTGTGGATGATATTAATAGTACGTACTATGTTCTATCGTACTACGTTCTATACGCGTGCTTATGGCCGATTATGATCCACCGTAAGACATTATGGAGAAATGTGGAATTTACATCTGAATGCCGGTGCACAGTTGGGTGCTTAGGGACCACTTAAAGAAAGGTTGGAAATTTATTTCACCGTCGGGATCGACCCAGCTCCCGTTGGCACAGGGCTACCAGTGTTTTATAGTTGCACGTACTCGTTCGTTTTGAGAAGGTGCCACAATACGAGTACAGCCAAATACGTACGCAGAATCAACACGAATGAAGTGCTGACTCACGGTTCTATGCGTCCATATCTATCCACGCTGTCTGAAATATACATCCTTTTCCACAATCCATGGTCAGATATTCAAGTTACAAAATCATTCGTAAGTATGCAACATTTTGTAGCGGAACAGGTATCATTGGCTCTACACTAATAAAATACATTCTCTGAGAGAAAAAGTTCACTGAAGGTGTACGTGTATCAGGCATACCGCTATCATAAGGCGAAAGACAGCAGGCATAAAGGTTTCTTGACTAGTTATTGAAATAGACGTAAGACGAATTATAGATATAGTGCTGTAGTGGAAACAGGAACTTATAAAGCCACATCTTCAGTAGCGAAGTCAAGAAGAACGCAAGTGGAAATTGTCTGTTGCTGGTGTGAAATCAGTCAACCGTGGAGAAAGATCTGAACGTGACACACCTACTTGTTCCATTCATCGAGAGGTGTCTGCATTTGTACTGAATGGGCGACATGCAAAAATTAAACCATGCTGTTGTTGTTGTTGTTGTGGTCTTCAGTCCTGAGACTGGTTTGATGCAGCTCTCCATGCTACTCTATCCTGTGCAAGCTTCTTCATCTCCCAGTACCTACTGCAACCTACATCCTTTTGAATCTGCTTAGTGTATTCATCTCTTGGTCGCCCTCTACGATTTTTACCCTCCACGCTGCCCTCCAGTACTAAATTGGTGATCCCTTTATGCCTCAGAACATGTCCTACCAACCGATCCCTTCTTCTAGTCAAGTTGTGCCACAAACTTCTCTTCGCCCCAATCCTATTCAATACCTCCTCATTAGTTATGTGATCTACCCATGTAATCTTCAGCATTCTTCTGTAGCACCACATTTCGAAAGCTTCTATTCTCTTCTTGTCCAAACAGGTTATCGTCCATGTTTCACTTCCATACATGGCTACACTCCATACAAATACTTTCAGAAACGACTTCCTGACACTTGAAATCTATACTCGATGTTAACAAACTTCTCTTCTTCAGAAACGCTTCCCTTGCCACTGCCAGTCTACATTTTATATCCTCTCTACTTCGACCATCGTCAGTTATTTTGCTCCCCATATAGCAAAACTCCTTTACTACTATAAGTGTCTCATTTCCTAATCTAATTCCCTCAGCATCACCCGACTTAATTCGACTACATTCCATTATCCTCGTTCTGCTTCGTAAAACTAAACACTTGCTGGCGATTACAGTGGTACACATTTCGAGGACATAGTCTCTAGGTCATGAAAGACGAAATGCTAAGTAGGATAGGCCAGAAAATGTGTAGTGGCCATGTTTATGGAACCAATCCGACATTCGTTTGTAGCTATTTAGAAAAATCACAGAAAAATTAGGATGGCTGTCCGAGGATTTGAGTGCATCTTCTTTGGAATGTGAGCTCAATGTCTTACGAACAATGTTCAGTGCCCTTAAGAAGGGAACTTCTGCTCATACAGGCCTATGTCGAACACAGGGCTTGCAGTGGTGATGTTTATGTAGGCTTCCTGATAGTCACGTGGAGTGATTCAGAGGATTTGTGGAAGATCTAGTTTCTGGCCCGATGGTGACGGATTTCGTAGAAGCACCTCCAGTCTCAGTAGCGCTAACGAACAGGCGTCGGCTTGCAGTTAAGGAGATAACTTCATTTCTCCGAAAACTCTCTCCATACGAGAAACCTGTGGCAGCACTGATGTGGCACAGTGACTAGGTGAATCAGCCAGCGTCCTTCTGCGAGGGATACCGCCGGCACAGTGCAGAGCCGCTTCTGGGAAGAGGAGCGGCAGGCAGGCGCCAGCCGGCGGCGGTGCCGTGACGGCTAGGGTTGCAGCAGGGCCACGTGTCCGGTTTCACGCTCGCGCACCGCGACAACACAGGGCGGCGGCAGTGGGAAGGGGAGAGTGGAGAGGGGAAGAGGTGGGGAGGGGGCCGGCGGGCGACACGACAGGGCCGATTAGTCTCCTCACACCAGCCTTCATATCCTAATCCGGGCGCAGCTTCCGCAGAGATGGCCGTGCAGGTTTTCAGTTACGCCCCTGCAGCCAACGCACGTTCGCTCCTCCTGGCGGGTGGTGTACCTCTGCTTATATAAGAACCAGCAACCACTGATTAAGTGACAATGTGCTGTTGTTTTCCCGGCTGTCGTAAAAAGGATCGTATGATCGTATTAGGGTTCCTTGCCTCAATCTCTAAGAACAGAACCCTTAGAGGATCGCTCTGTTGTCCGTCTGAGTGTGTGTTTGTCTGTCTTTCCGAGTGTTAAGAACCCATTTTCTCAGGAGTGAGTAGACGTATCAAGTTGAAATTTATGCCAAATACGAGGGTGAGTCAAATGAAAACCTTATATATATTTTTAATATTATTTATTGTGCAGAAGTGGTACAAAGCAGTATCACTTTTCAACATAATCTCGCCCACGCTCAAGGCAAGTCATCCAGTTCTTACAAAGTGCGTAAATTCCTTTAGAAAAAAATTCTCTTGGTAGTGGCGTACCTCTTCATCAGAACGAAACTTCTTTCCTCCCATTGAGTCTTTGAATGGTCCAGATATACAGAAATCACTTGGGGCAAGGTCTGGTGAGTATGGTGGATGAGAAAGACACTCAAAATGCAGGTTTGTGATTGTTGCAACTGTTGTACGGGCAGCGTGGCGCCTTTCATTGTCATGTTGCAAAAGGACACCTGCTGACAGCAATCCACGTCGCTTTGATTTGACTGCAGGCCGTAGATGATTTTTTAGGAAATTGTGTATGATGCACTGGTGACAGTGGTTCAAATGGCTCTGAGCACTATGGGACTTAACATCTATGGTCATCAGTCCCCTAGAACTTAAAACTACTTAAACCTAACTAACCTAAGGACATCACACAACACCCAGTCATCACGAGGCAGAGAAAGGTGACAGTGGTCCCTCTAGGCATGTAATGCTCCAAAATGACGCCTTTTTCGGCCCAAAAGAGAGTCAGCATAACCTTCCCTGCTGATGGCTCAGTTCGAAACTTCTTTGGTTTTGGTGACGAGGAATGGCGCCATTCCTTGCTCGCTCTCTTCGTATTCGGTTGGTGGAAGTGAACCCAGGTTTCGTCCTCAGTAACGATTCTTGCAAGGAAGCCATCGCCTTTTCCTTCAAAGCGCCGAAGAAGTTCTTCACAAACATCAAAACGTCGTTCTCTTATTTTAGGAGTCAGCTGCCGTGGCACCCATCTTGCAGACACTTTGTGAAACTGGAGCACACCATGCACAATGTGGTGTGCTGACCCATGACTAATCTGTAAACATGCTGCAATATCATTCAGTATCACTCGGCGGTTTTCCTTCACTATGGCTTCAACTGCTGCAATGTTCTGTCGAGTCACAACTCGTTGTGCCTGACCTGGACGAGGACCATCTCCCACTGAAGTTACACCTTTTTCGAACTTCCTACTCCATTCGTAGACTTGTTGCTGTGACAAACATGCATCACCGTATTGAAACTTCATTCGTCGATGAATTTCAATAGGTTTCACACCTTCACTACGCAAAAATCGAATAGCAGAACGCTGTTCTTCCCTGGTGCAAGTCGCGATTGGGGCGGCCATCTTTATACTGATATTGGGACGGTATGTGTGCATCTGCACTATGCTGCCACCTACAGGCCATTCTGCACGCTGTTTGCAGCACTCTTACCAACTTACAGGATAACGGAGCAAAATTTCGATTTGTTATTACAAATTTAAGGTTTTCATTTGACTCACCCTCGTATTAAGGTATACAAAGATACGGTCATTTATTTCACATATTTTATACTCGAAAACTCATTCATCAAAACTAAACAAGGTTTCACTCTACATGCAAAGGAAAAAATCCGAAAATTGTTAATTTGTAATTATATCACATACGAAACGTCTTTTTGCCATGTGAACATACATTCCATTCATCATCCGTCAAAAGCATAACAGACGAACATTACTGCATACAAAGATAAAAAATAAGTTGCTGTCATGTTTTAGTAAGCAAATAAAAATGATTTGTTAAGTCTTCTCTCTCTACACAAACTGAAGTACCCTGCTCGCTTCTTTTTGTATCTCCGGCATAGTCTGGGGCACTACAACAGCAATATTGATACAGTATTGGAATTCCCGGGACCAATATCTTGCCAGTATCGATATCCATAACAGGATGGACTAAATATATGTACACATAATTAAGTTTGTACGGAACCCTCAAGGCGAAAGTCTTACATTTGCTCTTTTTTTCGTAATATGTTTATCTGCATCGCGATCTTCTGCAGCAGCTGTTATAATCAGTTATTATTGGTTTTCCCGTCTGAAGTTTGCTGCAGTTAAAGAGCATTTCACACCAGACGCGTTTCGATTTTACTAACAAAGCATCTTCTGCGGTCACTCTGGAAACATAGGTACATAACAGATCTGTATACTTTGATATTCATAGATTAAAACCAGTATTTCTTTATAAAGTTTGCGTGCAATTTACTTACAGTGTTTCTACCTCTTGTTTAAATATTCTGCGAAACACTGTTCTTTCCTTCATTGTTCACGAAGGTTGATGTCGACACATTCACTCTTGACAGTTTCTCGCCATTTTTGAAACCACTTCTTCTTACGCCACAATGGTGTTATTTCCACTTCATCTCATTTTGTAGAACTTCTCAGCAGAAACAGAACTGCTGTCAGGTGTGTTCCGCGCTCAGCACAATATTTATATTTATTCATTTGTTTTCGGTGTAGGCTGTTAGCGTTGCCGATCTGTGAATGCGTATATTATTACATGGGCGCGAGCGCGCGTTCTGTGTGTGTGTGTGTGTGTGTGTGTGTGTGTGTGTGTGAGGGGGTGGGGGGAGGGAGAGAAAGTGGGGAGGGATGCATCATAAGGAAAACAATTGGGAAGAGGAGACGAGATGGTAGTGGTGAGTGGTGAAGGGGAACTGAGTGGATGACATACGTAGGGGGCGGGGGGGGGGGGGGGCAGGGGGTTATACGTTTATATGTAACATTATATTAAGTGATTTATTAGTTTAAACAGTGTGTGGTTTGCCGGGTAGAAATACCGTACGTAAATTTCACACGCCAACTTTATAAAAACAACTTCTGTTTTTAATTTATAAAGACCAAAACGAACACAGAAGCCGGCCGGTGTGCCCGTGCGGTTCTAGGCGCTTCAGTCTGGAACCGCGTGACTGCTACGGTCGCAGGCTCGAATCCTGCCTCGGGCATCGATGTGTGTGATGTCCTTAGGTTAGTTAGGTTGAAGTAGTTCTAAGTTCTAGGGGACTGATGACCACAGATGTTAAGTCCCATAGTGCTCAGAGCCATTTGAACCATTTTTGAACGAACACGATATTATGTATCTATTTTTCTAGAATGACAACAGGAGATGCATTGTAAATAAAACCGAAGCGCGATGGGTGTAAAATACCTTTAACTGCAGTAAATTAAAGACAGAAAAACCAATAATAATCGAAATTTTTCGTAGTTTGCTCTTTGTTGGACTCGAATTAAAGAGCAGAAAGAAATATGAAGCTTCCTCAAGTTCCGTGTGAAGATTAACCCTAGTATGCATACCCTGGGCCCAACGCACCCGCAGAGGTTTAACTTTTAATTGCTATATTGAAGACTTAAAATTATGGCCCACGTCATGAGGTATGCTCTCTTGCAGTATTCTGTAACACATTAAAGGTATCATTAGAAATCTGTGTCATTAGTCTTACGTGTCACTTACATTTTCGTCTTTATACTACACATTTACCCTGTAGTTTATGTTGTAGTGTCATCAAATCAGATTGGGTTCTAATCGATTACATTTTGTTGGAATTCAGAGAATATATTATTGGTTGGTTCAAATGGTTCAAATGGCTCTGAGCACTATGGGACTCAACTGCTGTGGTCATAAGTCCCCTAGAACTTAGAACTACTTAAACCTAACTAACCTAAGGACAGCACACAACACCCAGCCATCACGAGGCAGAGAAAATCCCTGACCCCGCCGGGAATCGAACCCGGGAACCCGGGCGTGGGAAGCGAGAACGCTACCGCACGACCACGAGATGCGGGCTATATTATTGGTACACCTACACATTGTCATTGCAGAAAATATATTGTTACAATTCGCAACTGTGTTCAACTGTCAGTTAGCATATTCCAGTGTTGTGTAACAAAGCGAAATATTGTCATGGAGGCAATGTAGTAATGTTATAGGAGTCATCTGCTCAGCAGTGTTGTGTTTTATATTCGATACGAACTCGAAAAGAAGGTGTCATTTGTAACAATAAAAAATGAAATAGACAGCAGTTCCATTCCTACAGTCGACAGAATAAGAGAGTAATGAGGTTATTTCTTCACATTATTTTTTTAAGATAGAACGTCAGAATCTACATCTACACTCATGCTCATAAATTAAGGATAATGCTGATACATGGTGAAACAACTCTCTGGTGGGCGGTTTGCGGGTTTAAATCACTTCAGGGTATGACCATTGGGTGCATTTCACCTTCGGTCGTCGCACTGTGGCGCTGGCAGCAGTCCACATACGCAGAGGTCTGTTTGTGCATGACAGAGTACGGCGCAGCGAGTAAATGTGCAGACGTTTTCAGACGTGCTAATGGTGACTGTGTGTTGAAAATGGCTCAAAGAACACTAATTGATGACGTTATGAGTGGTAGAATACTAGGGCGACTGGAGACTGGTCAAACACCGCAGGTCGTAGCACGGGCCCTCCGTGTGCCACAAAGTGTGATCTCAAGATTATGGCAACGATTCCAGTAGACAGGAAACGTATCCAGGCGCTACAGTACGGGATGTCCACAGTGTACAACACCACAAGGAGACCGATGTCTCTTACCACAGCCACTTGAACAGTTGTCTCCAGACACACAGTTTGCAAACGACTGAACAGACGTGATTTATTCGCCCGGAGACCTAGAAGGTGCATTCCACTGACCCCTGGTCACAGGACAGCCCGTAAAGCCTGGTGTCAAGAACACAGTACATGGTCATTGGAACAGTTGTCCCAGGTTATGTTCACGGACGAGTCCACGTATAGTATGAACAGTGATTCTCGCCAGGTTATCATCTGGCGTGAACCAGGAACCAGATACCAACCCCTTTATGACCTTGAAAGGGGCCTGTATGGAGGTAGTGGTTTGATGGTGTGGGGTGGGATTATGATTGGTGCACGTACACTCATGCATGTCTTTGATAGAGGAACTGTAACAGGTCAGGTGTATCGGGATGTCATTTTACACCAGTATGACCGCCTTTTCAGGGG
Source organism: Schistocerca americana (assembly GCF_021461395.2). Classification (NCBI taxonomy): domain Eukaryota; kingdom Metazoa; phylum Arthropoda; class Insecta; order Orthoptera; family Acrididae; genus Schistocerca; species Schistocerca americana. The sequence goes on from NC_060119.1 coordinate 877,126,998, forward strand.
TGCAGTGGGTCCCACCTTCCTCCTGATGGATGATAACGCACGGCCCCACCGAGCTGCCATTGTGGAGGAGTACCTTGAAACAGAAGATATCAGGCGAATGGAGTGGCCTGCCTGTTCTCCAGACCTAAACAGCATCGAGCACGTCTGGGATGCTCTCGGTCGGCGTATCGCTGCACGTCTTCAAACCCCTCCGACACTTCAGGAGCACCGACAGGCACTGGTGCAAGAATGGGGGGTTATACCCCAGCAGCTGTTCGATCGCCTGATCCAGAGTATGCCAACCCGTTGTGCAGCCTGTGTACGTGTGCATGGTGATCATATCCCACATTGATGTCAGGGTACATGAGTGTAAAAAAATGGAGCAGGAAAGAAGATAGCATACGCTTATTAAGCCCAAATTTTGAATCAGTTTTTAATCAATGGGTAGATGAAGATGATGATTTTCTTTAAGATATAAGTATTGCTTTAGATGAAAAACATGAAGTCGTTCCTCAGGTAGCGGCATGCAACTCTTTGAATGAAGAACAAAATAGTGGCGGTGGTGGTGATGATGATGATGATGATGACGATGACGTAGGTAATAATGCCTCTGGTCAAATAAGCAGTGAAAATGCGAACATATATATTGCTCCAAATGGTATGCAATGGAGCAAGTGCCCCTCTCCTCCAGTGCAAAATAAAATGCCGCACACAATTTGGTGAAATTTATTCCAGGACCAGCAAGGGACATAATCACTTACACCCCCAAAAACGCTTGGGATTTATTTATTCCTCTAGTCATTGTGGATGAAACTGTGAGATGCACAAACCTAAGCAAGATGAGTTTGTGTACCAAGAAAAATAAACTGGACTGATGTACCTAGGAACGAAATGTTCGCCTTCTGAGGAATTTTACTTCATATTGGAGCTGATAAGGGTTGGGATGTTCCAATCAGGGAACTTTTTCTGGGAAAGTTTTCCAATCCGTTATATAGAGCTACAATGTCTGTGAGTCCGTTTGAGGCAATAAGAAGACTCATTAGACTTGATGACAAAACAACAAGAGATGCTAGGTTACAAACTGATAAGCTTGCTGCTATATCCTATGTATGGAAAATATTTACAGGGCAATGTACGAAAATAATGATACCTAAACGTAATGTTACGGTGGATGAACAGTTAGTTCCATTTAGGGGCAGTTGTTGGTTTGTGAAATATACCAAACACGCCTGGAAAGTATGGAATGGAAATATTCTGGATGTGTGACGCTGAAACCGGTTATGCCATTGATGGAACGGCGTACATGGGAAGAGAACCAGGTGAGCCAACCCAGATGAATTTGGGCCTTACCACAGTGAAGACCGTTGCAGGCAATATTGCTGGTACTGCTAGAAATGTTATCGCAAATAATTATTTTTCAAGTGTACCACTGGCAGAACATCTGTTGTGGGAACAATGAGGATAAATAAAAGAGAATTCCAAAAGACATGAAGCCAAATAGGAGCACAACAGTAAATTCAAGTCTATTTGCATTTACAAAAGAAATGATGATGGTTAGTTATTCGCAAGAGAAAAATGAGTGTGTAATTCTCCTAAGTACCATGCATAATGATAAATCTATAGATGAACAACATCCAAAACAGAAGCCTGAGATTGTGAAATTTTATAACCAAACAAAGTGTGTTATGGATCAACTGGTGTGTAATTATACATGCAAAAGACAAACAAAACGGTGGCCAATGGCTTTCTGGTGCAGCATAATGTATGTATGCACTCTATTTGCCTTTATTCTTTACAAAACACAACATCACGAAGGGCTTTTGCACAAGAGGAGACTTTTCATTAGGAACCTTTCAGTGGAGATCATCCAACCGTTTATGATCAGAAGATCGTCTAAACCCTTTTTAAAGAAGTCCATATACCTGGATATGGAAAAGTTCATTACTATTCCTAAAACACAAAACAGCAGTAGTAACAACAACAGCACAGTGAGTCGTCAGAAGAGAATCTGTACATTGTGTCCTGCTTCAAAGGACAGAAGAACAAAGACAGTGTGTTGTAAGTGCACAAAACGTGTGCCAGGACCACTGCAGTGTTGTGTGTAACAACTGTAGAAATTAATGTCATTCTTGTTTGCTTGATGATTTGTTCTTTGTGAATACCACAACCGCCAGTCTGAGAACAGTTTGTGACAACACTGGTGGCTTATGTTTCAGTTTTTATAATGTAATTTACGAGTATTTAATGAAATTATTCAAGATTAAAAATGTACTACTTTTAATTGAATAAAAAAGTGTTAAAATGATCACACCTGTCTTATACTGATAAACCTTAAAACAAAGATTTTGTGCATGTTAATATTCACAAAATTTTTTTTTTCCATTAAATTTTCGAATTAGACACAAAGGATCCGAAGGATCCAGGGTATGTAAACGTGCAAAAAATATGGGTCATGCACAGAAGGATTAAGGCAATGCTGGGCAATACGAGAACATCTTAAGTCCTTCACTCCAATGTGTACTCTACAACCGACATTCAGTGTTCGCTGCCACTTCCGAGAAAACAGTCATCCGTTTCACGTTGCTAATCACGCTGTGTCGGCACAATACGAGACCAGGATCAGAACAGATGTTGAATGTTCCAGTGAAAGTACTCAGTTCCCGATATGGAACAGTCTCAGCTTGTTTCTAGCTGTTTCTTACTACAGTATTCGGGAATAACTTTTACTTGTTCACCTGTTTTACATAAAGCAACGTTACATTGAAATATGCATTTATAAAATAATAACATTGGACGTTGCATCCCCTGTACTGAATGCATGCACTGATTCGGTTGGAAAGGGTGTCATAAAGCTGTTCTTTCTTAGCCAGTCTCAGCTACTGCTGTTGTAACTGGTCCTTGATGCCCTGGATAGTGGTGCTGGGACAGAATCGACTTCCGAACTGATCCCACCCATGTTCTGTGGGGAGAGATCTGGGGATCTCGTTGGCACGAGAGTACAACAACATCTCTCAGGCAGTTTATAGAGATACGTGCCATTTGTGGACGAGCATTGTCCAGTTAGGAAATTGTACCACGATACTGTCGAATGACGCATACATAACACATGAGGAGGCAGGATGTCCGTGACGGACCGTTGTGCCGCCAAGTAACGTCGCTGAGCCTCTCCAAAAAATAAGAAAAATGCGATCTCCTCCCAGGTAGCTGCCATACTTGCCGACGATGGTGTTCTGGGGTAGTGCATAACCGCGGTTCGTCGTTAAACACAATGAGGCACCATTTACCGGCAGGAGTCTATGCTTCGCGGTCACAGCACCAGTCCAAACGCCGCCATTTGTGTTGTAGCGTTAAGGGCAGTCTACGCTAGAGATGGTAATTTCCTTGTCAGGCTGCTACTAGTCTCTCATCAATGATTCATGTTGATGGAATACTGCAGGGAGTCCATTACTTGTTCTAGTATGGCAGGCGTTGTTGTGAACGGATTACGAGTGCTGGGTGCACAGTACGGCGATCCTTGCTTGTGGTGCTCAGGCGGGGTCGTCTGAAACCTTGACGAGGAGAAGCCCCGCAAATATGTCTATTGCTTTATTAGATCAGCCGGCCATTTGGAAACACACAATGTGCGCTTTTCATTTCTGTCAAGTGGTGATGAAGCTGTCTCCTACGAGTGCGCGTCACCTCCATCTCCATCGCTGTGATGGCCCAACATCTGACGCTGTTCACACCCCTTATACCCCATCATGCCTGGTAGCAACACAAAACACGATGGAGTGTATGTTTAAGAACTTACATAGACATGCGACCATGTGGGTGCTTCACGGATTTTTGCCAGGCAGTGTATATGTTGAGAAAACAGTATGTTGGTTGCCTCTGACAGACACGCAAGGTCTCGGGATTCTAGCAGTAAACGACACCGTGATGCTGAGCGCCTCTCTTGTAGCGTCAGCCGCTAGGGGTTAGATGAGCATCTCTTTCTTCCATCTTATCTATTTTCTTTATCAATCTTATAAGACTCAGGACGAATGACGCTTTTTAAGCTACCTCCTTCGTGAATGGACTGCACTTGCTGATGATTATTCTATAATTTCCTAGCGTTGCGACTTCTCTGTATAGAACAGATTCATCCGCGAACGCCCTTACGGAGCTTCCGACCTTATCCACTAGGTCATTTGTAAACAGCAATAGTCCTATAAATACTGATTTGGGTATGCCAGATGCTACGTTTTGCGTCCGTGCATTACTCTCCGTTAATTTCGACATGCCCGCATCTCGTGGTCGTGCGGTAGCGTTCTCGCTTCCCACGCCCGGGTTCCCGGGTTCGATTCCCGGCGGGGTCAGGGATTTTCTCTGCCTCGTGATGGCTGGGTGTTGTGTGATGGCCTTAGGTTAGTTAGGTTTAAGTAGTTCTAAGTTCTAGGGGACTGATGACCATAAAAGTTAAGTCCCATAGTGCTCAGAGCCATTTGAACCATTTTTTGAATTTCGACATGCTGAGTTCTGTTTATTAGGAACTCTTCACTCCAGTCACAAAGTTTGTCTGATATTCCGTACGCCGGTATTTTGTTCATTAGGTGAAAGTGCGCAATTGTATCGAATGCTTTCCGGAATTCAGGGTACCCGGTGACAACTTGGGCGCCAAAGTCTTCAGCCTTCTGTGTGTTGTGGTTGAACAGAGCGAGGTTTTCGGTTGAAGGTGAGCCCTTTTCGCCTACAGTACACTAAAAACGCAGCGTGTGTTGGGATATCAAGAAGACAAGTTCCGTGGGGAAAATATTTCCTGTTTACGCCTGAAAGTCTGCAAATACTCAGCTAAACTGGATAACAACAGTGAATCGATGTGTCACACATTGTGCAAGATGTAGGCTGTAGGAGACTTCAGAGATCGAAAGAGGAGCGAGTGCGAATGTACTGTTGAGGGTAGCGTATGTTATAAATAAAGCACCGCTGTAATTGCTTCCTTCTTTACCGCTGCAGTTCCACGAGTATGACGAGTCAGTTTCCTGCTCGTCGACTCGTTCCCTTTTACTCAAGTGCACAGGAGTGTGAGGCTAGTAGTAAATATGAGTTCGATATCTTGCTGGTGTTAACCAGTACTGACAACGCTGAAATCACCGATTGTCGGGATCATGGGGCCTCTAACGAGAATGTGTTTTGTGAGACTTGGACGGTGTAAGACGAGAATTAAGTGATGCATTGCATTTGCTTCGTAAAAGGAAGAGTGATGTATGGGAAAAATTCGGTGCTATAGTCTACGCTGGAGACGAAAAACCTACAAAGTTCGTCTAATGCAAATCAGTTTGTTTTGTTCTTGCTTATTCCATCTCCACAATGACAAAATGTATGTGTTCTCTCATACGAAAACCGGGCACAGACCAACGTCACTGATATGCCCCTGTGACCAGAAAGCGCGTTATTTGTGTATTAATTTGTTCATAATAATTTTCGTTTATGGAGTGGAGGAGGGGATTAGTGTTCAACGTCCCGTCGACAACGAGGTCATTAGAGACGGAGCGCAAGCTCGGGTAAGGGAAGGATGAGGACGGAAATCGGCCGCGCCCTTTCAAAGGAACCACCCCGGCATTTGCCTGAAGCGATTTAGGGAAATCACGGAAAACCTAAATCAGGATGGCCGGAGTCGGGATTGAACCGTCGTCCTCCCGAATGGTTCATGGAGTAATAACGAATTATGTTGCTTATCATTCATTTCCGTAACTTTTCCGAAGAACCGCTGTAAGTTTATTTTAATAACAAATGACCATCTAGAGAATACACTTCATCCTCTGCTAACTGGTCAGTCATTTTACTGCTATACAGGGTGAAGAAAAATTCACGCACTAAGACTTCGCAGCGCGATTCCTCACGTACTGGTGGATAGCGTTTTGGGCTAGCATGCAGGAGGTCTAGGGTTTGATTCTGGGTCGAGGCTTATTTGTTTTTATTTGCGGGAAGTAGTCTGCGCAATACGGTATCTGGCGTCTTAATTGTCATACAGCGATTAAAGTGGTTCTTCTACAAAACATTTTCTGTTACGTACTACAAATACAGAAACGGAAATACAATTTTTTTTCATTGGTAAACTTTTAAGGAAGCCTTTTGCACGCCGTGGACGCGAATTGTTTCGGGCCTGTGCATCTTCTAGATTACAAACCTGTTTTTTGTATTCCCTCCCGCAGTGGTCCCATCGAAATTATTTGCAGAGCACGTTGCTAACTGGTGACGCAAGGCCCTAAGTTGACTGGTTGATTGGGGGAAGGGGACCAAACAGCGAGGTCATCGGTCCCATCGGATTAAGGAAGGACGGTGGAAGGAAGTCGGCCATGCCCTTTAAAAGGAACCATACAGGCATTTGCCTGAAGCGATTTACGGAAATCAACGAAAACTTAAATCAGCGTGGCTGGATGCAGGTTTGAACCGTCATCCTCCCGAACGATAGTCCAGTGTGCTAACGAGTGCGCCACCTCGCTCGGTCGAAACGCCCTACCGGAATGTAATGGACCTTAACGTAGCAAGAGTAATGGTTGGTATTAATCGATGGGACCATTGGTGGAGTGTACACACAAAACAAGTTTGGAATCGAGTAGATTAAGTGGTGCGAATCAATTCGCGTTCACGACGTGCAAAAGATTTCTTTAAAAGCTGACCTATGAAAACAATTGTATTCCCATTTCTGTTTTTGTAGTACGTAACTGCAAATGTTTTGTAGAAGAATCACTTTAATCGCTGTATAACGACTAAGACACCAGATACCGTACCATACAAACTACTTTTAGCAAATAAAAACAAATAAGCCTCGCTCCAGAATCGAACCTTCGACCTCTTGCAGGCTAACCTAAAACGCTATCAACTACACCAACTACACAGCACTCCTGATACACTCTGACAGAGGCAGTTACCGTACACGTGATTACAGTGTTGCCAGATTGCACAGTCTTTAACGTCCATTTAGCCTACTGCCCGAAATACGCTCAGGACGAAATTTTGTGACAAACATTTCTGTATTGCTAAATTGCGAGGAACTGTGCTGCGAATTCCGAGTGCGCGAATTTTTCTTTACCCTGTATAATAACTGTCAAGCCCAACTGTTGCATTATGTATCGGCAGTGCCGCGAGTCCTCGATTGCACTAGCGAAATCGTGTACTCGCTCTCCCCTTCGACTCTGCTATAGCCCATTTGCACCCCACAATAGGCCAAAGTGACGAGTTTTCAGTTAATGGCAGAGGCGGATACAGTGCGTTGAGTCTCGGAGCGTACGGAGACGGCGAGTTCAGAGATGACGTCATAGGACTCGCTGGCGAGTTTAAAACGAGTGTACAGAAACCATTTCAAGAGAAGTTCGCAGGTCAGACATCTTGTATAATTGTTACTAGACATCCTCGCTACCTTGGTGTCTTGTTGTTCAGTGGCTCTATATTCTTATTGCTTTATCATTAGATTGGTAATACATGAATTCATATTTCGATATGTATTTGATAATTAAATATTTTGTGGCATGATTTTAGGAGTTGGTAATTGTTTTTGTATGTCGAAAAAATGCTATGTCGTATCACCTGTCGGATTCATCACTAACTGGTGGTTGCCCAATAACTCACCAGATGGGTCAAATATCAGGTTCTAGAAAGAAAACTGTAACTGCCCTGAGTAATGTCTAATAAAGAACAATCGTGTTCAAACCAGTATCTACGTTGATAACTGTGTTAGTTTTTTTAATTTTCCAGTATGTCACATGAGATTGGAATTTCTGAATTAATATTTTTTTTTTTCAAATAATATTCGTTAGTAGTGCGCACAGATAATTATTCCAGTGCAGTATGGTTACAGTGTAATGAAATGAAATGTTAGCACAGTTGAATCCTTTCCTTCCAGGAAACGACTGACACTAGCCATATCTAGCAAAATTCTTTGGCGGCAAATTTACCAGTGTCCGAATCGTTTCGATAAAACGATATTTCTGCTTCGAAATTAGGTTGCCAGATATCCTAGCTGGAAAAATTAGCGCCTTCCTTCTCTAAAGATCGATAGCGTTTGTGACATGCTTCTGTTTACTAAAGCTGTAATTGATACCAACGAGCCGGCCGTGGTGGCCGAGCGGCTCTAGGCGCGTCAGTCCGGAACCGCGTGACCGCTACGGTCGCAGGTTCGAATCCTGCCTCGGGCATGGATGTGTGTGATGTCCTTATAATTGTTACGTTTAAGTAGTTCTAAGTTCTAGGGGACTGATGACCTCAGATGTTAAGTCCCATAGTGCTCAGAGCCATTTGAACCATTTGATACCAACGAATGAGCTATGCAGTCTATTGCAAATCATCAAATCACGACAAATAAAATATATTGTTTTCTCCTTTTCTACGCAGTCTTCCTCACAAAGGTAAAATTACAGAGAGTTGAGCTCATACGGATGCATACTGGCGTGTAATTCGCGTCTCGAACGGTCAACAGAGAAAATGACAATGGTAGATGAAGTATAACGTGGCTTGCAGAGTACAGATGCAGATGCAAATTACAAACAGGTACACTACTAGGCAGAATCTGGTGACGAGCTAGCAGAGATGGTTCAAGTGGCTCTGAGCACTATGGGACTTAACGTCTGAGGCCACCAGTCCCCTAAAACTTAGAACTACTTAAACCTAACTAACCTAAGGACATCACACACATCCATGCCCAAGGCAGGATTCGAACCTGCGACCGTAGCGGTCGCACGGTTCCAGACAGTAGCGCCTAGAACCGCTCGGTCACCCCGGCCGACTAGCACAGATGCCACATGTGTTTGAAACGAGGTTACCCTAACGACCTGTGACCTCGGCAGGTGACCGTAGTGTAACGAGAGGGCAGCCGTCGGTGGCGGGCGGGGGCACTCCTGGACCCCACACAACAAGGAAGGCGAGCAGCCGCAACAGGTGCTGCCCCGCCACACAATGGCCCGGCTGCACAAAGGAACAGACAACGCGGGCACTCCGCCAGCGCGGCGCCGCGCCGCGACCACATTTTGGCCCCCCGGCCCTTCCGACACCTTTGTGCGCAAACTTCCCAAACCCTGCTCCCTGATGTAAGGCTCGTACAGACATGCACAAAAGTTCACTTGTGACTCGCAGCTACCAAGTTCTGACGTACCCTCAGCATATCAAGTTTCATTAATCATCATCTGCCTGCGTAGCTTCTCCTCGTGCCCACTACACTACAGCAGCAAATGATTTTTACGGGAGAAGAAGATCTATTAGAGGTGGTAAAGAGAAATGTTCGCATTATTATCCTCCAGCATACTGTGGGATGCTCTGAAACCGAAAGATGCATTCAAAAAGACGAGCAGGTGGCAGTAAAATGTAAGGGATCGTAATGCCATTTTCCACGGGAGAAGATGCGGGAGCCCAATAGAAACGGTCAAAAGAATTCAATAGTAATGAATGGGAAAGAATATGAACGAGTGAAAACATTTAAATATTTAGGTTCTGTAATAGCGGAGGACAATAAAGTAGCAGTAGAAATTCAAGAAAGGATAGCGAGTGGAAATCGTTGCTATTTTGCCTTCCAGAATGTATTTAATTCCAGGAATGTTAGTAGGAATACAAAAATCAAAATATACACGACCATATTAAGACCTATAGTAATACATGGATCAGAAGGCTGGGTATTGAGATGAGAAAGAAAGATACTGAGAAGGATTTTTGGAGCAGTGGGAGAGGAAGAATGCTGGAGAGTAAGGACAAATGTAGAACTACAAACACTTTTTGGACAGATGGATATCGCTGTTAAGATTAAGCAGGGAAGAATAAGATGGCCAGGACATGTACAGAGAATGCCAGAAACTCGGAGTGTCACGAAAGTTTTCATGGGAAAACATGACGGGAGAAGGAGAAGAGGTAGACCCAGGAAAAGACGGCTGGACGATATGGAAGAAGATCTAAAGGCGATGGGAATAAGAAATTGGAGAAGGAAGGCGATGGACAGAGAAGAATGGAGGCAGGTGATACAGGAGGCCAAGGTTCTTCAAGGACTGTAGAGCCAACCAAGAAGAAGAAGAAGAAGAAGAAGAAAAGCGCTGCAGCCACAGACTCGCCGCTAAGGGACATGGGTGCATTCCAAGTGACGATAGAGCGAGCACAGGCACAAGTCGACTGTCCACTGCACGCAGTCGTGCTGAAAACAGACAAACGAGGCTTCAAAAGACGAGCAAAGAGGTGTAGTGCATTTCCTTACAGCATGCGGAACGCATATTCTTCGAAGAATGGCATAAATGTACGGAGAGCATTGCATGTCTGTTGCAATTTGCCCTCTGGGGCACTGGGTGCCACCATAACTCTCCAGTATTCAATAATAAGGGCTTTCACATGGTAGACACAGGTATTTGTAATGTGGCGTGGCGCTCCAGGGCGTGCGTCATCGGCCAATGACAACTCTCCTTCCTTGAATCACATTGCGCCATGTCTTAACCACTGCTATGGATATGCAGCGCTCTTCATAGACATGTGACATTTCTTGATGAACTGCTATTCCTCGCATTCCTACCGCAATAAGGAAACACTTCTTTTGAAGACTCAATTTCTCTGTTGTCAGCACGACTGGGTCTAGCACACGATACCTCCACAACCACCCACTGCCAAAAGCTAATTCTGTATTGATATCGCGTCTTTACAAATACTATCCTACGTTATTATACGTTAACGAATATTTTCGAATGTTCTAGAATCAAAATTTGAAATGGCACATACCACATTAGGAAGAGGAACGCAACTTATCGAAAAAGTTTTTTCAAGCTATAGTCACAAATTACGTAAACGAGGAATGATTGTGTGAGCGGACAATTTTAGCAACAAACAAATCACCGAATACAGAATATATCCACTGATATAAATGACCAAGACGAAAACGAAAACCTGCAGTCATGGACTGTGCGGCTGGTCCCGGCGGAGGTTCGAGTCCTCCCTTGGGCATGGGTATGTGTGTTTGTAATTAGGATAATTTAGGTTAAGTAGTGTGTAAGCTTAGTGACTGATGACCTTAGCAGTTAAGTCCCATAAGATTTCACACACATTTGAGCATTTGAAAATGCAGACTTCCCAACAGAATTCCTAAACTCGCTTAATGTTTCCCGCAACAAAGCTTCCGAACAACTTACTAGAACCAGAAGTATTAAACGTAACAGATAAAGGAAAGTCAGTATTCATACCATGAATTTTACTCATTTCAGTTAACTTCTCATTCGGCTTAAAAGCTCCAGTATCCCGTAAGCCGACATCATAAATTTCAATGAAGCACAGGAACAAACAGTCCAATATTGCGGAGTGAATTTAAAACAATCATGTTGATGAGCTGGAAAAATACAAAACTTATTTGTCTTTGCACCCGAAAGCAAAACACTTAATGTTGTTTACAGCAATATACTTTCAAAAAGGTGGATTATACACAAATGAGATGTTCAACTGCACTTTCTTCCCACACAGAAAAAAATGGGTACAAGACCAAGAGAAGCAGGCTCTATTCATCTAGTACCACAAATAAAAAGTGTAATTCTCTATTATAATCATGAATTACGTACTAACCAAAGAACTCATTACTAAAACTGACGCTCCTTGTTCCCCAACAGCGACACGTGAACTCCACATCATAAATTCATAAATGTTCAAAAACAACACGTATAGCGAAAGAGAGACCTAGAGAGAAAAATGGCTTAAGGAGAATGCTAGGTTGCTTTGTTGGTTAAATTCCCACTCGTGCACCTCTCCAGTTGAGCATGCGATCCGTTTCTAATGAATGCAATGTCCACATGACAGCCGTGCCATTATTTCATTCCTCCTTCAGTCGTTATTTATGCTACAAGACGACCTACAGTTTAAAAACTGTTAAAATATTTGTGAGGAGACGTGAGAAGAACTTGATATGTTTTCTAAATTCCCTAAAGCAGTTTTTACTTACTCTAAGACGTGAATGTATGGAAGTGAAACGAGGACGATATATAGTTTAGACAAGAATAGAATAGAAGATTTCGAAATGTGGTGCTACAGAAGAATGCTGAAGATTAGATGGGTAGATCACATAACTAATGAGGAGGTATTGAACAGAATTAGGGAGAAAAGAAATTTGTGGCACACCTTGACTAGAAGAAGGGATTGGTTGGTAGGACATGTTCTGAGGCATCAAGGGATCACCAATTTAGTACTGTAAGGCAGCGTGAAGGGTAAAAATCGTAGAGGGACCCCAAGAGATGAATACACTACGCAGATTCAGAAGGACGTGCGTTGCAGTGGGTACTGTGAGATGAAGAAGCTTGCACAGGGTAGAGTAGCATGGAGAGCTGCATCAAATCAGTCTCTGGACTGAAGACCACAACAGCAACAACAACAACAAGGCGAGAAGCAAAAACCAGGAACAATAACTAAAACAACGTTTAAGGAAGTTTTCAGTCTCAGAGGAAAAAACAAGAAAGCGGTTATCGAATACGAATAGATGAATTCAAGAGTGTAAATTCCCTTCAAGAAGGCTGTAATACTTCCAGTTTCAAAGAAGACAACAGCTGACGGACGATAATTCTACTGGACCATCGGCTTAATAACTCACGGTTTCAAAATACTGACACGAATTATTTACCGAAGAATGGAAAAACTGCCAAAGCCGACCTCGAGATTCCGGAAAAACCCAGCAGCATGTGAGGCAAGACTGACCCTACCATTTATCTTAAGAGGATCGACTGAAGAAACGCAGACCTACATTTATAGCAATTCTTACGGTAGGAGGGAGGAAATATAGGGAGTGAAAGGTTATCTACAACGTGTATAGAAATCCGACTGTAATTTCAAAAGTCAAAAGCCAGGAAAACCAAGCAGTAGTTGATAAGGGGTTTGAGCAATGTTGTAACCTATCCCCAATGTTATTCAGTCTATACATCGGGCAAGTTGTCAAAGGAACAAAGTAGAAAATTGGAAAGGGATTAGTGTTCAGTGAGAAGAAATAAGAACTTGTGGAGTTTGACTGGTGAATTGTGACTGTCAAGAGACGGCAAATAAACATAGAGAAGCAGTTGAAAGGAAAGGATAGCGTCTTGGGAAGAGGTTATAAGATAATATTAACAAGAGTAAAACAAGCGTAATGGTGAGTAGTCGCATTAAATCAATCGATCAGGAGAGTCAGTTAACGAAATGAGAAACAAAAGTAGTAAATGACTTTTGTTATTTGAGTAGCAAAATAACTGACGACGGTCCACTAGGGAGAACATTAAATGCAGACTGGAAATAGCAAGAAAGCCATTTCTGAAAACGAGAAATTTGTTAACATAGAATGTTAGGTGTGTGTGAATTCCTAAGGGACCAAACTGCTGAGGCCATCGGTCCCTAGACTTATACACTAATTAAACTAACGTGAACTAACATAAGCTTAGAACAACAGACACACCCATGCCCGAGGGAGGATTCAAACCTCCGGTAGGAGAGGCCGAATGTTAGGAATTATTTTCTCGACGTATCGGACTGGAGTGCAAGTGAAACTTGGACAATAAAGAGTTCAGAGAAAAAAAGAATAGAAGCTTTTGAATTGTAGTGCTACAGAAGAATGCTGAAGATTAGATAAGCAGATAACTAATGAGGAGGTACTGAACTGAATTGGGGATAAAAGAAATTTATGGCACAACTAGACTAAAAGAATGATAGAAGGCATCCTGAGACATAAACGAATCGTCATTTTAGTAATGAAGGGAAATGTGTGGGGTACAAATTGTACTACAGTACGCAGCTTAAAATGGATGCAAGTTACAGTAGGTGTGCAGAGATGAAGAAGCTTACACGGGCAAGCCTTACGTCGACAGCTGCATCAGACTAGTCTCGGACTGAAAACGACGACAACAACAAATCCCCTTATTGTGTTTTAGGTGCTGTGTGAGCAAACGAAACAGTATCGGCAGCTTGTGGTAGTTTCAGGACGAGCATAAAAAAGTGACATCCAACTGTGTGGAAGAGAACTGCCACAAGAAAATGCAAACTTCCTGCTACAGTCTGCAGAAACAATGCCGCGTCACCCGTGGTTACAAGACGGCAAGACAGTATTGTTCTACGTTTCCCTTTTCTTCTGCGGTGCTGCAAAACCGCTTCCCTCCAGAGCGACCTAATTTTTTCAGATTTGCTGCAGTGTTGATAAACGAACACTCACCTGGTTGTCCTTTTATCTTCGACGAACTGAGTACGCCTGTTTTAATAACTGATGGCACGACGCTTCAGAGGCTGCGCAGTACAGTGCCCCCTCTCCCGCAGAATTGTGGATGAGTGCCAGCATACTGACAATGTGTGAGGCGGCGCAAGTGGTACGACACTGGACTTGTATTCGGAATGAAGCCGTTACAGATCCCTGCCTGGACATTCAGGTTTTGGTTTTACGTGATTTCCCTAAATTGCTTGAGACAAATGACTGTAGGAGTTTTGCCTCTGAAATGGCACGGCCGGTTCTCTTCCCCATCCCGGTCCTACCCCGTCACCTATGACCTCGTTGTTGACGGAAAGTTAAGCCCTAATTCCCCCCCCCCCCCCCCCTCCGCCTCTCCCCTGCCTCTAGTAATCCAAGTTAAGCACTCAAAAGACACGTCATCAGATACAGGGATTAATCCAACAACTTCCGTATTACTGCGCAAATCGCTATTTTGGTGACTATTCTGAAGTAGGATCCTTAAGCACATATTGCTGAACTCCTATCAAAATAGACCAGACATTAGTATCGAAACTGCAAATTATATACAAAAGCTACACTTACAATATGGACTACTGCATAATAAAGAATCGCACCCTATGCGCTTTGATGACGGCGGCTATCTCGCAATGATACACAACTGCAGAGGCCATCAGATGCTTTGATTCTAGAAAATGACACTGCTCGCTGTACAAAGCGTGCACATCCATGAAGCTCCCTGGATATTCTAAATAGAATAGTCGCCCTATAATCGTCAAGAATAAGCACATACACACTCGTAGTATAGGTGTGTTCACAATTTTCAAGGTCTGTGGAGTGGTGTATTGATTTGTCGAAGCCGAAGGTTTGCTATGTCATGCTGCAGCCGACTTAGATGACGCACATGAAATGTCAGAGGCCCATTTAATACCACGCTAAAAATACCGCCACAGTATACCGACCTCATACTCCATGTTACTCACTAGTCCAACTGATCTGCCGTTCAGTTGGCGACCTCCTGCACACTCAAAACGTGTGCCTGTGCACTCTGCATCTTTACTTATGTGAAGGAGATAACCGATGCTGTGGCTGTTCTCATAGTGTTAATTCTCAGCACAAAACAAACGAATGCAGCACAGAACAAGTGAGTGTGGCACAGTGTCCTATCCTCTCCGTAAGTAATAGGGTGTAGTCCGATTAAGTCAGATGACGACGATAGACGTAGATTAGGAAACGTCACTACTGTAGTAGATGAGTCCTGCTATTAGGGCAGCAAAATGATTCATTATGGGCGAAGCAGTGAGGATATAAAATGCAGACTGGCAGTAGCAAGAAAAGCTTTTCTGAAAAACAGAAAGGTCCTCAAGTCGAATAAAAATTTAAGTGTTTGGAAAACACTTCTGGAAGTATTTGTATGGAATATAGCCTACTACGGAAGTGACACACAGACGATAAACAAATCAGCAAGCAGAAAATAGAAACTTTTGAAATGTGGTGCTACAGAAGAGTGTTGAATATGGGATGAGTAGATCGAATAAGTGATGAGAATGTACCGAATAGGAATGGAGAACAAAGCTTGACTAAAAGAGGCATAGAGGAAACACCAGTTTTCTAAAGGATCGAAGTGCGGGAGGGGGGAGAGAAACAATCTGTAGAGGGAGACCAAGGTTTGAATACAACAACAATAGATAGTGAATATAGTGGCGATGGGCCGCAGGGGCTGCGTTACTTTGTTTTCGTTTCGCTGGCAGCCTGTTTCGGTATCGTAGCGCGTGGACATCAACGCGCACCAGATTGCAGATTATAGGGGCTAAAAATGTAATTTTATTTTATTGAAGTAATAATGAAACTTTATGATATCCCCTCGTACGCACACGTAAACTGCGCATAAAGGATACTTTTAATCTGAAAGCCATCCCACACAACCCGCCCCATAATACCACAGTACCTGTTAGAAAATAAGATTATGAGCGCACTCCCCTTTTCACGAACGGTGGATTGCAGAAACTTTGCTTCGATAAACTGAAAGTTTTATCAAAAGCTGACGATGTTAATGTCACGTGCGCGCATCCCGTAGAAGCATCGAAACACGGTTCTGCAGCCCTGTAGTATCAGTGGGGCACAAACTGCTGGCCCCTCCGCAGCAGAGGTTTTTGCCTGCTCGCATCAGCCCAGATGACGCAGGGAGCAGCATAGCAGAGCCCGCTGCAGTCATATCTCGCCATGCTGACATCAGGTCAGGCCGCTGCAGCTGTTTTCTCATTATGCAGACACTTCACTTTTCATTTCCAGGAAGTGCGTGGCTTCCCCACAGAGAATGCACAGAGCTCTGTTAATGACGTCTCCAGCAATTCACTGGGATAAGTGGAGGTCTTCTGTTAACGGTCTGCTGTACTGTATCCTTCTGTCAGACACTTAAGTGTGATTTGCAGAGTATCCGTGTAGATATCACTAGCGTATGCTGCTTCCTTTATCTCAAAGTTACATGATTGTCCCGTTTCTCAAGACCACTGCTTTTCCTTCAGAGTCATTAGCTTTTTTCCAGAGGTTGTCTCGCCGAGGCTCGGACAGCTGACAGCTTCGATGGGCATTGGCTGGCTAGCCTATCCTAATGGCTCATGCCGGTCGGCACTACTCTGACGGATTTTCGCCAGTCGATTGTCTGAATACCGAACAATGTGCCATCGTGTGAACTTGCTTACCTGAGAAACGAATCGGCATTAGGAAACATCCTAGCATTTGTATAACGAGATTTAAGAGAACACCTGAGAACCTACATCAGGAAATCCAGGTAGGGATGTGAATCCACGTTTTCCAACATACGAGACCAGTGTTTTACCACGGTGCTAGCTCGCTTTCTGCTGCTGTTACTCCAAGTGACCCATCTCCATATCAGATTTAGGAGAGACCCAGTATGATAGTACCGCGCGACTCGGAGGGAGTCTGTTTCAAACGAATCACCTGTAATGAGCGCCTAGAGGAGACGCAGTGGCATACATCTCCTGAGCAACAAGCTGTGCATCAATGTCTTAAACTTTTCAAAAAGTGACACAATTGTTTATGAAACGTCCGCCTGATTGTGACGTAGCACTCGATGAATACTTCGGAGCTATCTGAGACGTGTAAGAGATAGGGCGGTATCAGATTCCAACCATTCTCATAATACGGAAATATCAAAAACACAATGCATTACAATGCCTAATACTGTGCAGGAAAACCGCTGGCATTCAAAACAGCTGCAAGTCGTCTTGGAATGGATGAAGTCAGGTTCTGCAAGGCTTTGAAGGGAATCGTATGCCACTATTCCTGCAGAAACAAAAAACTCATGAAACGATTTCGAAGGTGTATAGTGATCACACGTCCTTCTCTCCAACGTAGATCACAAAGGCTCATTATTATTGAGTTATGGTGACGGTGGTGTCCAGGGGAGATGCGACAATTTACCCTCGTGCTCACAAAACCAGTCCTGGACGACGCGAGTTACGTGAATAAGACCGTGTCGTCTTGGAACACAGCATCGCCATTGGAGCACAAACTTAGATACATGGTATGGAGCTGGTCAGCCATAATAGCCAAATAATCCTCGGCAGTAAGGCGCCGTTGCAGAGTAGCCATGGGGCCCATGGAATACGATTATATGGCTGCCCAAATTATCAGCAACGTAATTCGGCCAGAAGTTGCAAACAGTGTGCACCAAGACTGATCAGACCACATGACTTTTTCTTCCATTGCTCCACTGTATAGTTTTTACGGCTTCGGCAGCACGTTTACCTGTTAATAGGCATTTACATCACCGATGAATGGTTTTGGTACTCAAATTCGCATAATAATTCCCTTCTATGGAGCTTCGTGTTTTGGTGGTGACTGATTTCGCGAGTGCTTCATTCAGTTCTGCAGTGACTTTTGCTGCTGTCGTCTTTTTTTTCTTTTTTTTTGCCACAATCCTCTTTCAGTGACCGCCCGTCACGATCACTGAACACACACTTTTGGCCGCGTTGTGATGTTTCTCCGCTTTCCCTGTATGTGATATAAATCTTCGATCGGTGCCTCTTGAAACACCAAACACTTCGACTGTCTTTGGTTACGGAAGCACCCACTATACGAACAGCAACAATTTGCCCACGTGCGAATTCACTTGGCTCCGACATAATGCATTCACAACTACACAGGGCACTGTTCGGGTCACGACTGACGCAACGTATTGAGGAAACTACACAAGTGCTTACGTGGTCAAATATAGCAGCGGAACCTGCTTACTTTGCTAGCATCTCCATTTATGTTCAAGCATGCGTTGCCCTATTTTCGGTAACCACTGTAGCAGGGGAGGAGTATGAAACCGGAATTTCCCTACAGGTGTCCTAGCCGTAAGTGTAGGGCCCGTGAGACCGCGTCTGCAGCACCGTCTGCTTTCTGTAACGGCTGACGACGAATGTCAGCACACAGTAACCCAAGTTCCATACATCGGTATCTGTTTCAAACACGTAAAAACACGTCGAGTTTTGTGCCTAAGAACTATGATTTGTGGACAGCAATGGTATTCTGTTATTTGAAAAAAACTGCTGCAGAATAGCATCGAATACTTGTCGAAGCTTTCGGCGAACAGGCTCTTGGGAAAACACAGTGTTTCGAGTGGTTCAAAAAATTCAAAAGTGGTGATTTTGACGTGGGAAACGATGAGCGCAGGAAACCACCGAAAAAGTTCGGGGACAACGAATTGCAGGCCTTAATGGATGAAGATGGTACTCAAACTCAACAGGAACTCGCGGAACAATTGAATGTGACGCAGAAGGCCGTTTCTCTTCGGCTGAAAGCTGTGGGAAAGGTACAGAAAGTGGGAAAATGGGTTCCGTATGAACTGAATTAAAGACAGCAAGCAAAACGAAAGACCACTCATGAAATGCTGCTCGCCACATACAGAAGAAAGTCGTTTCTCTATCGAATAATGACAGGCGATGAGAAATGGATATATTGTAATATCTATAAGCGTCGTAAATCTTGGGTGAATCCAGGCAAACCATCGACATCTACTGGAAGTCCAAATCGCCTTGGATAGAAGACAATGCTCTGAGTTTGGTGGGATCAGAGGGATGTCATCTACTATTAGCTGCTAAAACCTCTTGAAAAACGACCGGAATATGGAAAAAAGGCAACAAAGTCATATTGCTCCATGATAACGCCCTATCACACAAAGTAAAATGGGTCAGGGAAACGATCGAGGCGTTCAGTTGGGAAATACTAGGGCATGTGGCTTATTCTCCAGACTTGACTCCGTCAGATTACCATCTATTTGCATCACTGGGACACGCTCCCGCAGAACAAAGCTTCAATTCGAATGAAAAAGTACGAAAATGGCTCGCTGACTGGTTCGCTTCAAAATAAGAACTATTTCTTTGATGTGGCATTCATGGCCTGCCGGAGAGGTGGCAGAAATGTATAAATAACAAGGGACGTTATTTTGAATAAAATGTTGTTTATTCGTTTCAAACAACAGACGTGTAATTATGGCAACCAAATTCCGATTTCATACTTCTACACGTGGTATGTGGGCATATTTCAAAAGCATTACCACAACTTAAATTCTGTGCTTTTTTCAACTGCAGCCTCTATGACCTTTATGAAGATGCATCAGAATGGGAATTAAATGTGCTGAGACTGAGACTGCCCGTTTACGCTGCAGAATAGGCGGCATTAGACACTGCGCCTATGACGTCCTAAGCCACGTCAGCAAGCTTGCGCAACAATGGGTAATGGAAAAGGAAGACTGACATTCCGACTGATGTTTTACGCATTCTTTTGTTATTGATGGCCACAGGCATAAAAGAAACCTGTCTTCGTAACTGAACGGCGAGAGCAATCTGTGCATGACATTAAGGCTCCTGCGTCGAATGGATTTCTACGCACACTGCTGCAGGACCAGTCCCGTGTAATGTACACTATTGCAACAGCGGTATGTCCACGTTTTCCAGGATAATTTTAGACTAATGGGACAAAGTTTTAAGAATCATAAAGAGGTTTCAGGAAGTGAATTAAGATTCAGGATAAAAGGGTATCAATGGTCAGATATGCTGACGACTCCGCGACTCTCAGTGAAAGTGGAGAAAAAGTGGCAGGACCTGTTGAATGCAATGAACAATCTAATGGGTTTACACTATGGTTCGAGAACAAACCTAAGGAAGACGAAAGTAGTGAGAAGTAGCAGAAATGAGATTAACGATACTAAACATCAAAACTAAAGGCCACAAAATAGACGAAGTGAAGGAATTATGTTATCTCGGAAGCAAAATAATACATGACAGGCAAAGCAAGGACGACAAAAAAGCAGACTAGCACTAGTAAAGAGGGCTTTCCTGACCGAAAGAATTCTACCAGTGTCATAAGTCGACCTTAATTTGAAGAGGAAAATTCTGAGAATGTACTTTTGGAGCAGAGTATTGCATGTAAGTGAATCACACATAGATTATGGGAAAACCGGAAAAGAAGAGAATTGAAGCATTTGAGATGTGGCGCTACTAGAGAATGTTGGATATTTGGTGGACTGATGAAGGAAGGAATGAGGAGGTTCTCCACGGAACCGGTGGAAAACACTGACAAGAAGTAAGGACAGGATGATAGGACGTTAGTTACGACGTCACGGAATAGCTTCCGTGGCACATGAGAGAGCTGTAAAAGATAAGAACTGTAGGGGAAGACAGTGTTTGAAATATATTCAACAAATAATTGAGAGCGAAGGGTGCAAATACTGCTCTCAGATAAAGAGGTTGGCTCACGAAACAAATTAATGGAAAAGGAACTAACCACACAGACACGGACCGAATTACGCTAAACAATCTAGATTCCGAAACCCAGCACTCAACCATGACAAGAGAAATCAACTGTATGCTATAGACACGAGGCGTCTTTTAATGCTAAGCCTTACAGTTCTTCAACGCATCACCCCTACCCTCCCCCGATGCGTGGCAACTACTTTCCATTCAAACGTAGACGGCTGATGCCATGGCGAGATTCCCGCAGTCCCTCTAACCCGTGGGGTGTTCGTTAGCAGGACGGTTGAGTTGCTACTATCACTTACATGTTAGTAACAGGATTGCCTAGTCCCCTAAGAGCTGCCTGACAGTAGCTCTTAGGCTAAACTGATTTTGGATAACTACGTTAGTCCGTGACATTTAACTGAATCGTTCCCGTATGGAGGATTCTGACAGCATTTTGTGCTTTATCACAAAAAAAATTGCTTTATCACAAAAAAATGGCTCTGAGCACTATGGGACTTAACATCTTAGGTCATCAGTCCCCTAGAACTTAGAACTACTTAAATCTAACTAACCTAAGGACATCACACACATCCATGCCCGAGGCAGGATTCGAACCTGCGACCGTAGCAGTCCCGCGGTTCCGGACTGCAGCGCCTAGAACCGCACGGCCACCGCGGCCGGCGCTTTATCACATTATGAGTCAATGATACCATAGCTATTGCTTTTTTTACCAAAAAATCAAGCAATTATCAGTGCTTTCAGGATAGACATTTCCTACAAAACATGTTACTTCTGCACCTTTACTCCACCTACCGACACCTGCCTCACTCACACCCTGTGACCCCGTTTAAAATCAACCAAATTAAAATGTTGCACCATACTTCGTAAATCTCTTGACTGCTGGACTTCTTACTTCCGAATTGGCGGAAATTGGAAGACTTCAGTACTTTCTCAATGCTTTTTGTCTGATCCTTGCTAATAATAACAATAGCAATAATAATAATGTGTAAGCCCTATAACAATGAAGTGGCCACTGCACAGTTCCTCTGTTGCTTCGTTAATTAGTTAATTTATTTGTTGCGAAGTGAACAATGAAGCAATTTCTGGTCTAGCTTCCGACACTTTGCGTCATGTTAATGCTAATATTTAAAAAATGTAATTATTGGTGATTCATTACAAGTATACAGTCTTACGACACAGTGAAACCAGCAATGAATGATCTTTCAAAAATAATTTTGTTTTGCGACGGAAACACAATCGAACCCTTTTGTTCTTACTCCTCTGAAAATTTTATTTTACCCCTAAATTGCCCGCAGTTTGGGAACTACTGTTATTTTTGGGAGCCTTTCTATACAGTTACGAATAACCTTATTTGGTTAAAAATGACGTAGTACGTAGGTTTAACAACTTTCTCAGACAGTTTGTAGACGATCTTGTCGCTTGAAGGGAGGTGTTACAGAGAAAGGCGGTGCCATGGCAAAATCACTGGAATCGCAATCGGGAGCGGGAGGTCACAGTGCGGATTTTCTAGTTTGAATTTTCTTAAATTAATACTGGTGAATGTCCGCAATGAACAAAAACTCGGTTGGATACCTGCACCGTGTCTGATGTCTGTGTTGTACGCGATTCGATGAGGCATAATACTGGGGAGGGTAGTACCAGTCTGCTGTTTTCGGGGTACTGGGGTGAGGTGCGACCGCATCGCGCCAGAAACGGTTACAAAACAAGTGGTGCGAACCGCCCTCGAATAGTGGTTGTTTGTGTGTCTGTGCAGTGTTGACTGTGAGATAGTGTGCCCGGCCTGGCTTTTTGCGTCGTCGTGGAGTGACAGCTGAGTGGCGCCACTGCTGATGTTTAAATGTCGCGAGCCGCAGCGAGGAGCTGCGCTGAGCCGGCGCCTCGCCTGCGCCCCACCACACTTCGTAGCACACCACACGGACGCGCCTCGCTACATCCGCCAGCTTCAAACAGCCTATAAGCAAGACGTCTACCTCACAATGCGAGCTGCCTACCTTACAGTCGCTCCAGCAAGTATTGGTGAAGACACCTTTTCACACTTAATACAAAATGTATAAATGTATATTCGTATATATTATATATACACGATTAACTCTGACTCAATAAAGGAAATAATTTCTAAATTAAAATATTTTCCAAACACACGTAATCAATTAAATGAGGGTTTTCTCCTGCTCAAAAAAATATTGGCACACCGTACGCAGTTTGTTATTATGCTTGACGGACAGACAGCGTCGCGCGTACCAAATTTGTGCAATGGGTATTGCCAAACACTTCAGCTGCTTGGCAGGCGGCCAGTGTAAGGGGCATTCATTTGTCACAATGAGTCCGACGGGGAAGGATCATTCCCATCGTGAAAGTTACCATGTTAATTATGGAATAGTTCGAGCAATCATTAAGAAGGTTCAAGAGATTGGAACAACAGACAACATACGCAGATCCGGAAGTGCAAGAGTTCTTACAAGTAAGGAGCATGCCAGTGGAACATTTTGACAGTGACAGAAATGAGTGAAAGAGACAGTGCAGAGGGGAGGGAGGGAGGGAGGGAAAAATAAAGAGAAAAAGAAAGTGGAAGTGGATGAGATCCAGTGATAATGAGAGACAGAGTGTGACAATAATGGGGAAGAGGGAGATAGTGACAGAGAGAAGAGACAATAGCAGTAGGAAGGATGGAATGAGATAGTAACAGTGAGTGAGTGAGTGAGTGTGTGTGTGTGTGAGAGAGAGAGAGAGAGAGAGAGAGAGAGACTTACTAGGGGGTGTGAGTGACTTAGAGGAGCTTGTGGGAGTTTCTGGCGAGTTGCATGGTGAAAAAAGCGCGAATATGTTCCCATGCCAAAATTTTTGCGAACTTTTTATAGGTGCTGAGGAAGGTGGAATGAGGCAACTGTTACCCCCCCTTTTCAGACAGACTTTTACATAAACAGGAACATACACTACTGGCCATTAAAATTGTTACACCAAGAAGAAATGCAGATGGTAAACGGGTAATCATTGGACAAATATATTATACTAGAACTGACATCTGATTACATTTTCACGCAATTTGGGTGCATAGATCCTGAGAAATCAGTACCCAGAACAACCACCTCTGGTCGTAATAACGGCCTTGATACGCCTGGGCATTGAGTCAAGTCACAACTAAGATGGCGTGTACAGGTACAGCTGCCCATGCAGCTTCAACACTATACCACAGTTCATCAAGAGTAGTGACTGGCGTATTGTGACGAGCCAGTTGCTCGGCCACCATTGAGCAGACGTTTTCAGTTGGTGACAGACCTGGAGAATGTGCTGGCCAGGGCAACAGTCGATCGTTTTCTGTATCCAGAAAGGCCCATAAAGGGCATGCAACATGCGGTTGTGCATTATCCTGTTGAAATGTAGGGTTTCGCAGGGATCGAATGAAAGGTAGAGTCACGGGTCGTAACACATCTGAAATGTAACGTCCACAGATCAAAGTGCCGTCAATGCGAACAAGAGGTGACCGAGACGTATAACCAATGGCACCCCATACCATCACGCCGGGTGATACGCCAGTATGGCGATGACGAATATACGCTTCCAATGTTCGTTCACCGCGATGTCGCCGAACACGGATGCGACCAACACGATGCTGTAAACAGAACCTGGATTCATCCGAAAAAATGACGTTTTGCCATTCGTGCACCCAGGTTCGTCGTTGAGTACACCATCGCAGGCGCTCCTGTCTGTGTTGCAGCGTCAAGGGTAACCGCAGCCACGGTCTCCGAGCTGATAGTCCATGCTGCTGCAAACGTCGTCGAACTGTTCGTGCAGATGGTTGTTGTCTTGCAAACGTTCCCATCTGCTGACTCAGGGATCGAGACGTGGCTGCACGATCCGTTACAGCCAAGCGGATAAGATGCCAGTCTTCTCGACTGCCAGTGATACGAGGCCGTTGGGATCCAGCGCGGCGTTCCGTATTACCCTCCTGAACCCACCGATTCCATATTCTGCTAACAGTCATTGGATCTAGACCAACGCGAGCAGCAGTGTCGCGATACGATAAACCGCAATCTCGATAGGCTACAATCCGACCTTTATCAAAGTCGGAAACGTGATGGTACGCATTTCTCCTCCTTACAGGAGGCATCACAACAACGTTTCACCAGGCAACGCCGGTCAACTGCTGTTTGTGAATGAGAAATCGGTTGGAAACTTTCCTCGTGCCAGCACGTTGTAGGTGTCGCCACCGGCGTCAACCTTGTGTGAAAGCTCTGCAAAGCTAATCATTTGCATATCACAGCATCTTCTTCCTGTCGGTTAAATTTCGCGCCTGTAGCAAATCATCTTCGTGGTGTAGCAATTTTAATGGCCAGTCGTCTATTTGCACTTTTTGTGCTTCGATAGGAGCATTACTTCCGCTGGGTTTATAATGCTGCTAGGCTATCTGACGATCGTTTAAATATACTGAAAATATTAAGAAGTCCTACTGCACTTCCTTCGTCTCTGTGGAACATCACTCGTCCGATATAGGCTGAGGGCGAAGAAAGAAGTACTAAGAAAATTTAAAAAGAAAGAAGAGAAATCGTAACGTTATGTTGTACTACAGTTATACTGTGTACATATTTGGAGGTCTAGCAGTACGCCTACTCCTTGACAGGGACGGCGCCGGCAGGCGGTGGTCCAGACGTGAGTCAGAGCGGAGGACAGGGTGCGCCGGCGGCAGCCACTCCCTCTCGGCAGAGCCGCCGACGCCACAGCCTCAGCGCGTGCCCAGGCTGCGGCCCAGCAGTGGCGCCTCCCACGTCCGCCATTTCGAGTCGACCCGCCTTGTTGTGGTCCACTGGCTTCCGCGAATCATTTTGGCAAGCGTTAGAATTGTATTCCTCTCCTAGAAACTCAATGTTAGCCAAACTTGCAGAAACGCGGGTCAAGTAGCGAAAGCCACAAACGTAAATATACCAAATGAACGAAACAGAAAAAAGTGTCTGAAACGGTGGGCTGTCTCGATTACACAGACTGGCAGACAAATAAAGAAAAAGGTAATTAAGGGTGTAGAAAAGAGATGTGCTGAAGAAATACGAGCAAGGGTTATACACACTAGCTGATTTGAAGTACATGGACACAACTATGAAATAGGCAACTGACCCCTTCATGTCATGAGAGGCGGACCCGCCAGTGCAGAAGGAGGCGGGGAGTACTCCGCTGTCAGCAGAGAAGCGGTAACAGCACAACGGATCGGTCAGGAGAGCTCAGTAACTTCGGACGTGGACTACTCACTGAATGTCACCTGATTAATAAGAAACCCATCACGGACATCTACATCTACATCCATCTACATCTACATTTATACTCCGCAAGCCACCCAACGGTGTGTGGCGGAGGGCACTTTACGTGCCACTGTCATTACCTCCCTTTCCTGTTCCAGTCGCGTATGGTTCGCGGGAAGAACGACTGTCTGAAAGCCTCCGTGAGCGCTCTAATCTCTCTAATTTTACATTCGTGATCTCCTCTGGAGGTATAAGTAGGGGGAAGCAATATATTCGATACCTCATCCAGAAACGCACCCTCTCGAAACCTGACGAGCAAGCTACACCGTGATGCAGAGCGCCTCTCTTGCAGAGTCTGCCACTTGAGTTTGTTAAACATCTCCGTAACGCTATCACGGTTACCAAATAACCCTGTGACGAAACGCGTCGCTCTTCTTTGGATCTTCTCTATCTCCTCCTTCAACCCGATCTGGTACGGATCCCACACGGATGAGCAATAATCAAGTATAGGTCGAACGAGTGTTTTGTAAGCCACCTCCTTTGTTGATGAACTACATTTTCTAAGGACTCTCCCAATGAATCTCAACCTGGTTCCCGTCTTACCAACAATTAATTTTATATGATCATTCCACTTCAAATCGTTCCGCACGCATACTCCCAGATATTTTACAGAAGTAACTGCTACCAGTGTTTGTTCCGCTATCATATAATCATACAATAAAGGATCCTTCGTTCTACTTCAACCTTTCTAAAGCTACCGAAATTGACAGTTGTTGGAGTGACTGTTAAGTGGAAACGCGAAAGAACAACCACAGCTAAACCACGACAATCTTATGTACTAGGGGACAGGGACCATCGAGCTTTGCAGAGGGTGGTTGTAAAAGTCGATGAAATCAGCCGAAGGAATCACACTTAAGTTCCAAAGTGCTACCAGTGGTCCAGCTAGCACAACGACTGTGCATAGGGAGTTAAAGGGAATGGGGCACAACAGTCGAACAGGACCTCAAATCCACTCATTTCTGTAGTCAATGCTAATTGACGCTTAGTGCCGTGTAAACAGCGACGCCACTAGAAACGAGTCATTTGTAATGATGAATCACGCTGTACCGTGTAGCAATCCGATAGAAGGGATAGCCGTTGGCGAATGCCTGGAGAACGTTACCTGCCATCGTGTATAGCGCAAACAGACAAGTACCGATGTTACAATATGGGGATGTTTTTCGTGACTGGGATGTGGTAACCTCACTGAGCTTAATAAAACGCTAAAAGCAGAAGGGGATGAATACATTTTAAAGCACTGTGTACGGTGTACATTATGGGAACAGTTCGGAGGCGATGGTTGTTTGGCCGGCCGAAGTGGCCGTGCGGTTAAAGGCGCTGCAGTCTGGAACCGCAAGACCGCTACGGTCGCAGGTTCGAATCCTGCCTCGGGCATGGATGTTTGTGATGTCCTTAGGTTAGTTAGGTTTAACTAGTTCTAAGTTCTTGGGGACTAATGACCTCAGCAGTTGAGTCCCATAGTGCTCAGAGCCATTTTAACCATTTTTTTTTTCGATGGTTGTTTGTATCAGCACGACAATACATCTTGTCAAAAAGCAGCATCTGTGAGGCAGTGGTCTGCGGACAATAACATTCCTGAAATTGTCGGGCCCGCAAAAAGTCCCGACCTGATCCCTATGCAACACATCCGGGATGAGTTACAACGTCGAATTCTTTCCAGACCCCAGCGTCCAACATCATAATCTTCTTCGGTTTTTGAGGAAGAATAAGTTACCATTCCTCCATACAGATTCAGACGCTTCATTGAAAGTGCACCCAGTAGAGTGCAAGTCGCTAGAAAGGTGAAGGTGAGCATACTCCACATTAATTTCCACTGGTAGGTGTTCGCATAGCTTTGATCTGATATTGTAGTTTCGTCACGCCAAGTGACTTGAAGCCACTAGATGGACAAGTAAGATTCTTTTGTTTTTGAGCTGCCTGGATATTTTCACACTTATTTTCCTATTTTCGCAATGATTTTCCAGTCAGCGATGTTCATTGCTAACTTTGCTTTCAATAGACTTCAAATCTTTTTCTAGCATTATCTTCAAGCACTTGCAAATTAATGCAAAGAAAAATGGTTATCACCACAGCCGTTAAGAAGTCAAGCACAGAGAAATACTGAATACACATAGACACTGCAATGCTGCGTTAGTTCTTTCCCTCTCCATCCTTTCTGTTACTCTGTTTCCTACCATCCTCGTCCTATTTTACCTCAGCACGCGAATATATTCCCAATAAGTGCTCCACTCTACAAAGTGACAATTCAAATACTGAATTTTAAGCACTGTTAAATGATTACGGGAATAATATGTATATATGCAATAACTGAATGCATTTGACGTGTTATTGTCATTATTGTGTTTTGCTTGGTACTGATATGTACATGGACATAAAGCCATAAGAGTATTCGAAATCTGCTGCAAATAAAATAAATAACGAAGAAAGCTTAGCGGAAAATTGTTATGAAAATTGCATGTGGACTACAAAACAATTTACAGAAATTTATCCATGTTGTACGGAAATGGTTTAGATCAGCGATGGTACTATACATTTACGAGAATTTTCATTGCTTTAGTCACTTTCTGCTAATACAGGGCTATTACAAATGATTGAAGCGATTTCATAAATTCACTGTAGCACCATTCATTGACGTATGGTCACGACACTCTACAGATACACAGAAAAACTCATAAAGCGTATGTCGTGCTTGAAATGCACTCACATCAGTCAGTCACAACAGTGCAACGACACTTCAGGACGAAGTTCAACAAAGATCCACCAACTGCTAACTCCATTCGGCGATGGTATGCGCAGTTTAAAGCTTCTGGATGCCTCTGTAAGGGGAAATCAACGGGTCGGCCTGCAGTGAGCGGAGAAACGGTTGAACGCGTGCGGGCAAGTTTCACGCGTATCCCGCGGAAGTCGACGAATAAAGCAAGCAGGGAGCTAAACGTACCACAGCCGGCGGTTTGGAAAATCTTACGGAAAAGGCTAAAGCAGAAGCCTTACCGTTTACAATTGCTACAAGCCCTGACACCCGATGACAAAGTAAAACGCTTTGAATTTTCGGCGCGGTTGCAACAGCTCATGGAAGAGGATGCGTTCAGTGCGAAACTTGTTTTCAGTGATGAAGCAACATTTTTTCTTAATGGTGAAGTCAACAGACACAATGTGCGAATCTGGGCGGTAGAGAATCCTCACGCATTCATGCAGCAAATTCGCAATTCACCAAAAGTTAACGTGTTTTGTGCAATCTCACGGTTTAAAGTTTACTGCCCCTCTTTCTTCTGCGAAAAAAACGTTACAGGTCACGTGTATCTGGACATGCTGGAAAATTGGCTCATGCCACAACTGGAGACTGACAGCACCGACTTCATCTTTCAACAGGATGGTGCTCCACCGCACTTCCATCATGATGTTCGGCATTTCTTAAACAGGAGATTGGAAAACCGATGGATCGGTCGTGGTGGAGATCATGATCAGCAATTCATGTCATGGCCTCCACGCTCTCCCGACTTAACCCCATGCGATTTCTTTCTGTGGGGTTATGTGAAAGATTCAGTGTTTAAACCTCCTCTACCAAGAAACGTGCCAGAGCTGCGAGCTCGCATCAACGATGCTTTCGAACTCATTCATGGGGACATGCTGCGCCGAGTGTGGGAGAAACTTGATTATCGGCTTGATGTCTGCCGAATCACTAAAGGGGCACATATCGAACATTTGTGAATGCCTAAAAAAACTTTTTGAGTTTTTGTATGTGTGTGCAAAGCATTGTGAAAATGTCTCAAATAATAAAGTTATTGTAGAGCTGTGAAATCGCTTCAATCATTTGTAATAACCCTGTATTTGTGACCACGTTTCGGAACCATGCTACTATAATCATATGCATTACAAACTTACGAACATTAATCTGAAGTATGATGAAGATTATTTGCCGCGTGTGCCAGTGAGGTTACGTGCCGAAATGTAACCCCGTACAGAAACATCTGAATGAAATAAACAGATCTTTCTGCACGGGGTTATATTTAGGCACATAACCTCACTGACACATGCAGTAAATAATCCTCATCACAATTCACATCAATGCACATTAACAGTAAAGATCCTGATTATGGCAGCATGGCGTGAAACGTGTGGTGCTAATAAATACTAGTAAAAATGAATTAAGCCGTACAAATTGTTTCATAGAAAATGATTTACAGCTGAAGTCACAAATGTCTAGTGTTATGGAAACAGTATGGAAGATTCTGATGTAGAATCCACCGTTTAGTGGGAATACAGCAAGACCACTGAAAGAAGAAAGCAAATTATGGTTTAACGACGCGTTGACGACGAGGTGAATAGGGACGGATGAGGATTTGAACCATCGTCCTTCCGAACGCAAGTCGAGTGTTTTGAAACAGTGTGCCACATTTCTAGGCAAAATCAAAGGAGAAATTACAGAAGCACATGAGAAAGAAAACGAATAGAAGAGGGAAGCAGAACAGCAATACAGAGGCGCAGAGGCATGGAAAACCGATTGCGAGAAAACGACTTGAGATTCGTTCTGGCCACAAAACAAATTTAAAGTTTTCCTGATACGTATTACTCTGTTTGATTTCTCTGAAGTGACTTCTGTGTGATAAAAGATATAACTGAAAGGTATATGAAGTTTGTTTGGATATCATGTTCCTAAAATGCGAAATGGCACGAACTTTTCGCAAAAAATGGCTTGAGCACTACGGGACTCAACATCTGAGGTCATCAGTCCCCTAGAACTTAGAACTACTTAAACCCAACTAAGCTAAGCACATCACACACATCAATGCCCGAGGCAGCATTCGAACCTGCGACCGTAGTGGTCGCGCGGTTCCAGACTGAAGCGCCTAGGACCGCTCGGCCACACCGGCCGGCGAACTTCTCTTGATAAACGTAAACTTTGTATGTAACAGGTTCCTAAGCAAACACATCTATAATATTCAGTCTTCTGAATTGTTTTCACTGTAGACAATACGAATGCGAAGATATCTATGAAACTGTGGCTACATTTTTCTATGAATATTAGAAGTTGTTAAAAACCTAAAAACCATCTCAGTATTAAGGTTTTTTAAACTGTACTGTGAGCATTATTATCATTATTTAGCATTTCTGGTTCTTTATTCGTATAGATTACATCAGAGTTCAGCGAGGCTGTAACAGCAGCGGTTTGACGTCACAGTGTGGGATGAGGCAACTACAACAGATGCTGCTACCATGATGAAGCACTCGTGAGAAACTGCGCGAACAGAAACTACTTGCGGTCTGATTGGCTGCGGTAGTGGAAACTACTAGAGGTGGCTATCCTCTCGACTACGCGGAAAACTGCTTATTTTCATTATTTAAAAGTATCTAAATTAATCTTCAGGTATAAAGCGTGATTACAACTAACTTTCACTGCTTGAGCCAGTGTAGACGGAAAACTATTTACAATGTGAGTACCAAACGTTACAAGAATGATGTTCAAATTGGACGCTGCTGGATTTGCGTTGTTAGTAGTGCCAGTGTCATCACTTGCCGTTAGGCGGCAGTACTGGTGCAATGACTACGACTGAAACACAAGCATCAGTGTGCATTGCAGTTGCTGACAGTCAACTAGGTCTGGACAAAGTGGGCAGGGCTTTACTCGTAAATCTGCTTTATCAAAACAACAGCAACAGTGCTGCTGTTCTTAGTGAGTATTGCCGCTTTAAGGAAATACGGAGAGGTCCTCTTTCCGCGTCGGGGTTGAAGAACACGATTCGGATTTTCGAATTACCTGGCGATTTGGGAATTGTTCCTGGAAGAATCCGACGGTCAACTGCCCCACAAATTGTTGAAGAAGTTACTGTTATCATGGCTTAGAATGCTGGACGCAATGTGCGATGTTCAAGCAGTGCACGAGCTGTGTCACGACAGCTGAACATTCCATGGTCCACCGTTAGAAAAGTGCTGTGAACAGTTATTGAGAAATGGCATCCCTAGTGCGGTGCAGGCTGTCGTGGATGCAGACGGTCGTCACATTGAGCAACATTTGTAACCTAGAACGTAAACATGACCTGCAATTAACAAATGTTTCCCTCTCAGGTGGAAATTAAAATATGTTTCTTTCTATGATTTATTCGTTGTTTCTCTTCCGGATGTCCTACGATCACTCGTTTTTCATGGGAGCCCTCTGAAGTAGCGAATGTTTAATTATAACTACACTTTACTCCAAAACTGCACGGGAGACGCCTTCAGTACTCTACTACTATGATGTATTTAAAACCGCTATTTTACAGTTAATTTTACATAAACAACTGATGTAGTAAGGAGACACGAACACTTCGTGCGTGATCGTCAATGTAACAAATGACCGTCCAATGAAGTGGTTCGCTTGAGCCATATAGTCTTAGTACGATGGGATGGCGTTAGGACGTGTGCAGTCAAACATTGTGATCTTCGAGGAAAAGCAGGTTAAATTAAGAGTTGAGCAATGTATAATCTGCCTGGTGACATGCTGATACTTTGTACAGTTCAGTTTGAACGTGGCAAAGAACAGATGCTTATTTTCTCTTGACGGAATATGTTCATAATAAAAATAGCTGCCGGCCGCTGTGGCCGAGCGGTACTAGGCGCTTCAGTCTGGAACCGCGCTGCTGCTACGGTCGCAGGTTCGAATCCTGCCTGGGGCACGGATGTGTGTGATGTCCTTAGGTTAGTTAGGTTTAAGTAGTTCTACGTCTAGGTGACTGGTGACCTCAGAGGTTAAGTCCCATAGTGCTTAGAGAAATTTTTTGAAAAATAGCTGGCATCGCTATGAACTATTTACGAACTTCATCATTTAGATTATACAAAAGCCTAGCCCGTTCCACTGCAATTCCGTACAGCCTTTCATATAAGCAACGGACTCAAAACTTACGTGCAACTTCAGTACTGGGTCACCGGCATCACGTGGAGATGGCAGGTCGTTGAAACTATTTGAACTTCAGTACTTGGCTCTGATGTGGCAAGATACAACACCGTCCCATCCACGTTCTTCTACTCAAGTACAAATGGAGACAGTAACGTTGTGTCTGCGGTAACCCAGAAACGATATCGAGGCTTGTTCAGTCACGGGTGCGTACCACATGCTTGATCAATCACGTGAGCGCACCACGAGCTCCACATTTAATCTCTAGTGGGAAAAGGCGTGCTGTTAATTCGTCGTATTTCGGAGACCTAAATGTAAACAAAGCCTATAGCGCTGTATGACGCAGTGATAAAGACATCAAACTCCTACGCTCAAGGAGTGAGACCGCAATCACCGTGCAGTTAACCAAGTGAAGAATTTCCGTGACTTCTGTTACCTATTTCATGCTCCCATCTTCGTACAATTCCACATGGTCGTTTAGTCTTCCCAGAATTATTTAGAAGCGAAATTCAGGGGATATCTGAATTATAGTAAATGAGAAATCTCGAACTGACAGTCTATTACGTTTTCGGTTCGTACTGCCTTGCACGCAAATCGTAAAATTAACATTACTTTTAGCTATATCGCACATGGCACACAGCCTATTTTGGCGGAAACGAGTGAGCCTACAGTGGGGCTGACATGCACGAAAACAGCAAATTGCTCACCGAAGTACAAGCTTTCGAAACAATATACTTCGAGCAGAGGAGGAAAATCCACTACAAACCGCGGGTTTGGAGACAGGAAGGCAGTAAACCACAGAGTGTCATCCTAAGTATTTTATTTTCGTACTTTACATCTTTAGCAATGAAACGAACTTACGAATGAGTACTATTTCGTCTTAACTGTTAAACGAAGAATGCAGACGAAAAGCTTTTACGGCAACTCGTGCAATGTACGTGCACTAGTCGCCTAAATGATCTGTTAAACGGTGAACACATTTGCGTTGCAAAAAGCGTACGCCTAAGTTTGCAGGGGCAAGGATGCAGTACCACCGACTGCGCTAATCGCCGTTCAGTGGCAACAGTCTGCGGAATGAACTAATGTGACAGCCTGTGTCTGGCCGCTATTGCGGTGTCGTCAGCTCCTCGCCCACACACCAGCTCGGTGTCAACGCGCCTGGCCACGCCCAGCTGTCTCTGTCATGACACGCTTCTGCCTGCGGCAGGATGCGGCTGTGTGTAGAGCTAGTAACGTTATACCGATACGTCCGAAATATTCCTATATCGAGAAACTTATATCCAGGATATC
This sequence comes from Schistocerca americana, assembly GCF_021461395.2. Lineage (NCBI taxonomy): Eukaryota > Metazoa > Arthropoda > Insecta > Orthoptera > Acrididae > Schistocerca > Schistocerca americana. The sequence continues at coordinate 877,161,333 of NC_060119.1, forward strand.
AATACACTTCCCCATTGTATCAGGCTTTCATAATTATGCTGGCTACATATGTCGATGTGGTGTTAACTGTTTTTCTTTTCCACCTCCACTTTTCCTGTCATGAAAACATAACGTAGATTCATTATTTATAGTATCAAATTGATTATGACGCTTAATAAGGAAGGTAAGAGACTTTGTCAAGTTCATAAAACGCCCAGTAAATAAGTATTCATTTGAGAGGAGAAATTGTACTGGTTGCGAGGACGTGTTGGAATTCGTGATTGTATACGAGGAAAAGATTTCTCGTTTCATCAATCACTGTCGGGGACATTCTTCTTTCTAGACTTAATTCTCCACCCGTACTAACTGCTACGTAGCCGGTGTAAAAAAAAAAAAAAACTTGCGTCATAGCAAATCTAGCTCTTCCAATACTATACTGTTACGTCCAGTCAATAATTGCAGATTATCCCAAATTAAGCTTGGCCACTTGCTTGAATGCTGCGCTTCTGAAGAACATTAACCGGATGGTTAAAAACACTCAGCAGACAAATTTCCTTTCTCATTAACAAACCTTTATGGACCCAATTTTATAGTCAATAGCTTTAAAATAAAATTAACGATGGATCGCTAGGTGAGTAAGAGATTGAAATGGAAACAATGACAGATTCTTCAGACACAGTATATGATCTAATCACAATGCGCTCGCACTGAACGCAGCCAAGAAAATGAATCGTCTTTCTCCCAGTTATCGGGACCTTGAGTTAGCAGAAACATACCTCCTGTGGTTGATTGTTAATCACAGGGCGAATTCTTTAGACATCTGACAAGGGAACCTCCCCATCGCACCCCCCTCAGATTTAGTTATAAATTGACACAGTGGATAGGCCTTGAAAAACTGAACACAGATCAATCGAGAAAACTGGAAGAAGTTGTGTGGAACTATGAAAAAATAAGCAAAATATACAAACTGAGTAGTCCAAGTGTAAGATATGCAACATCAAAGACTATGTAAGCTGAGGAGCGCCGTGGTCTCGTGGTTAGAGTGAGTAACTGCGGAACGAGAGGTCCTTGGTTCAAGTCCTCCCTCCAGTAAAAAATTTTACTTACTTTATTTTCGCATAGTTACGATCTGACCGTTCATTCATTGACGTCTCTGTTCACTGTAATAAGTTTAGTGTCTGTGTTTTGCGACCGCACCGCAAAACCGTGCGATTAGTAGACGAAAGGACGTGCCTCTCCAATAGGAACCGAAAACATTTGATCGCAAATTCATAGGTCAACCGATTCCTCCACAGGAAAACACGTCTGAAATATTCTATACGACACTGGTGACGGCATGTGCGTCACATTGCAGGAATATGTTGTCGACCTACCTAACTTGCACACTTGGCGAATGGGTAAAAAGATTCTTCTACCTTGCCCGATTTAGGTTTTCTTGTGGATGTGATAATCACTCCCAAAAAAGTGATGAAAACATAAGAGTTTGTCACATAAACGGCAACAAATGAATGCAACAGTTTCACAGTCGCACAGTTTTCCCTGCGCTCTGTCAAAACAAATGTTTTTAACGTTTTCAAGTTTTTCCGTGTGTAGACCGTCAAATCCTGCATGTGTCCAAGCAAATCTGAACATGTCCTGGAATTTTGGAGAGCGAAGTTGATCATGTCTGAGTGCATGAACTTTGATAATTGTCTGAAAATAAAAAATTAAAACTTTTCACTCGAGGGAGGATTGAACCAGGGACCTTCCGTTCCGTAGCTGCTCACGGTAACCACGGGACCACGGTGCTCCTCAGTATACACGTACCTTGATGTGGCTTATCTTGCACACGGACCACTCAGTTTGTATATTTTGCTTATTTTTTTCATAGTTCCACACAACTTCTTCCTGTATTCTCGATTGATCTGTGTTTAGTTTTTCATGGCCTGTCCCAGTGCCAACTTACAACTAAATCTGAGGGGGGTGCGATGGGGAGGTTCCCTTGTGAGGAGACCTCAAGCATGTGCAACTGCCACTACTTAGCAAGGCAGTATCTGACTACTGCTGCCACTGCTGTGGCGGCTAAGAGACTAGTTTTCATTGTCTGGAAACACAAATTTAAAAACAAAAAACTGTGTTATACTATGATTTTCTTGATTTGACAGTCTCAAACAGATTGGTAGTATGCATTATTCACGTATTACTGTAAATCACGGTATATGCTAATGTTGCTGATTTCCCAATAGTGTTTACGATTTCGTAGAACTGTAAGTAAAACACAGATTCTTTAAAGAATCAAAGTCTCGTGTATAAAACAGTTTCAAACTTCTAATTAGTTTGCAAATGAGTTACTGTTTTATATTTGACGTTAAGCATGTATGCGATAAATAGCTTAGAAAAGTTTTGAAACTAAGCTTAAAAGTTTGTTGGACGTCGCTAGATGCACTCATTCTCAAATGCGCCCCGTTTCAAGGAAAATATAGTCTCAATGTGACGTGTCATAATCTCCTGAACTACGTGTCGTACAGTCATATAATTTTTCAGTTACATTCAGTGGTATATGTGGATACGTCCTGCACAATACGTTGCGAATAGCTTAAGTAGTAAAGAAATTATAAATTAAAACGTTATGGCTGATGCGGCAGTTCTGCTGCGTGAACAGTGTAAATGTAGTGAGCGATAACGTTTTTCATTTCATCATCTTTCAAGACACTGTCCTTTCCGTTCCGCCGCTCTTCCAAGCCCATTACAATTTAATCGGGAAACCTCAATGTTTTTTTTCTTCTTCCTAAATGATATGGTCAGTGCACTAAACAATGCAAATAAGAGACAGATTTCACCCTGTACCAGCGACAGAAAGTTTCCTAAGTGTTTGAAATTATATATTAAGTTTGTTGCAACTCACTGCATGCTCTTATTCTCAAATATTGGAAAAATAAAATCTGCATAATTTCACCTCGTCAATTCACTGTCTCAAGACATTTACGCAGTTTCTAATTGTAATACTCGACTTGCTGTGTTAAACATTTAATTTCAGTTTATACCTGTTAATGGGTAGATTTCAAATTTTCATCTACGGTTTATAGTTACAGGAATATTGAAAATCAAATTTTTATTGACGCTAGAAGCCGTTAAAGAGGCAACGTGCAGCTGATCCTGGCCTCGGGATAGTTGCTCAGTAGTATGTATTTTTAAGTTGTGTAGGTTAATTACCGATTTCTGGAAGTTTCGTAACATTTCAGTTGCAAAAGACGGCAATTACCGTATCCAACTTGTATACCTGCAGCCGGCCGGGGTGCCCGAGCGGTTCTAGGCGCTACAGTCTGGAACCGCGCGACCGCTACGGTCGCAGGTTCGAATCCTGCCTCGGGCATGGATGTGTGTGATGTCCTTAGGTTAGTTAGGTTTAAGTAGTTTAAGTTCTAGGGGACTGATGACCTCAGAAGTTAAGTCCCATAGTGCTCAGAGCCATTTGAACCATTTGTATACCTGCAACTGAGGAGAAAAAGAGACTGAAAAACAAAGAACGCAACGAGGATCTCTCAGAACCTAAATTACAAGTTAGTAAATTAAGTTCAGTGTAATTAACCACCTATATAAATTTTATGTATTGTAAAAGCAATTAAGTTGTACAGTTTTTAACTTGTAAAAACAATTTGTGCATAAATCGACAATCAGACATTTACAACAAATAATTAATTTACCTGCCCTATATCCTCAGCGTCGAAATCACTTTCGATTTATCGAAAAGCGGATATCCACTGCCACCACAAGATTTTCAATCTTTAGTTGTGTGCTGTGTAGCGGTCTATAGAAGGTTCTGAAAATATTTTCATGGGTATAACACATAAGAGTGACTAACTTGAGTAGATTCGAGCAACGTGAAACACGTAAAATCGTCATATATGTTCAGGGTGCTGGTATTTCGGGAACATTATTAGTTAAATTCTTAATTGTGCACCCAAGGTATCAGCAGCTGCTGAACAAATAGTTTATTGTCGCTGGTATTGTGTGAGCAACTCCTGAAACGAACCAACATACGAAAATCGGAGAACAAACGACGACCACCGAAAAACGACATAGCACAACTGGTAAGAAAATATTTTTCGGCAGACCAATAACACAGACCATAGGTAGCCGCGAGCCTGAAGGGAGTCCAGGAGAAGGACTGTTTTCCTGCTTATTGCCTCACACCTTCTGGGTTGATTACAACTACAAAGGCGCTGCAAAACACTTAGTGTAAGAGATGTTATAAACTTTTTTTGCAAGAATTAAATACTGTGCTGATATTAGTTACGACGGAGATTGCACTCTAAGCATTTTGATGCAACGGCATAGAAGATAAAGACATAGAGATCGAGGCAAGACAGGTATGTTCCCTGATTGGCTGCTGTTCGCCATGTTACACAGAACGTCAACATACGTCGCGTCGCTGCCCAGTAATGAATTGTGAAAGTGAGGATATAAGGAAGCTTTGTCTTCCAAAATGTCGGAAAACTGTGTCGGCTTTAAGGAACTAACATTACTAGAAGAGTTAATCTGAGTGGAATTCTATGACAAAGGTAGTACGGTAAACTTTGGTCACGGGTGGGATCTGAAAGAACAGAGAAATATTTCTGAACATCAATACTTTCTTGTTCGAAGAACTATACAAATACAAAAACAACCAAAAAATGTAGAATGGAGAAAATATCGTCATTTGCTTTATACTTTGCGTCTCGTTTCCTTTATAATTACGAAAAAAAAAAAAAACGAAAAAGTTTCAACGGAGCTGTTTTGCTTTTGGGGCAATTTTCTATTAAATTTTTTTATGTGTATGTGAAGCGTTTTCTTTGTCCAGGTCTTCAAATTTAAATAATTTCCAGTTTTCAAGACATTGGGTCTCTTTTGCTCTTATAGAGTGCTACCTTTTGACACAAGGAGGTGGGCCAGACGTGGATAGAAACAGCGAGGCCGATTAACGACCTGGCTCTGCTAGACCCGCCAGACTGAGTGCGGGTTTTAGACGGTTTCCAGCTCACGGTTACGCTAATTCTGGATTGGTCCACATCTCCGTCTCAAAAAATACGGTACTCCAACAGGTAAAATATGATAATACAAAAAACCAATTTCACACGATTCATAGTCCAATGGCGCAAACGACTCCCCTCTCCTAGATTAACATACTACTTTGGAGACAGAAAGGGCATCCGGCCACGAAGTTACAACAAAATAAATTTTCCAAATCATGAGCAAAAAGATCCCGCACGACGAGTTGAACGCCGAGAAAGAAAAAGATTTGGTTCTCTTTTGTGGGAGAAAAGGGGAGGATAAAATTTTCAGCCGTCAAGCAACTTTCACATTAATCATGAAAAGAAAGCCACCAATGAACGAAGTTTAAGAAGACACAACAGTAAAAAATTCATTAATACAACAAAGAGAGAATGGCCCGACTTCCGACCCGGCAGACGACGCCAAAGCGGAATATACAAGTCTCAGTTATGAATGGCAGCCAACCAGGGAATGCTACCGCGCCGCGCAGCCCTGCACCGCATGTACGTGAAGAGTAGCGCCTTTTATCGCAGACATGCGAAGGGACCATCCTGCTTAGCAGACATTATAGAGTTACCACTAATGTTTCCTGCAGACACTGGAAAGAAAATACTATGATATTGTTATTAATAGCAGAAGTTATTAATGCGAACACGTTGAAGTATCTCCGGTTGACGCCATTTTACTTAACTGACCTTCAGTTTAATGCTGTGAACCTATGGGGCTTGAAATATGGAAATTGTATTATTTGCACATCTGTGCATCTATGTTCTTTTACACTTTCTCCCTGGTAAGGTACGTCTCTGGCATTTAATACAGAAAACGATATCCTCGATTCTGTCGACGTCGAGTCTGGCAAGTTAAATCGATAGAAAAGAGAGGAAGAAAAAGGATGGAGTAAATGCCAGCCCATTATTGAACGTAATAAGAATAACCGCAACATGTAGCACTCGAACATGTTGCCGGTAAGAAAGCTAGACCACAGTACTCAGATACTATATTCGCCACTATCGACAAGGTACAGAAGAAATACGTCGTGCGTGTGAAGAATTAGCCCCCCCAAATGTTAACTTGGGAACAGTGACATTATTGAGTCTGGAACAGTCACAGGAAACATAGGAAACTGCCATCGACATGATTAAGTTAGCGGAACACTCGAAAACTTCTCTAAATCTGCCTTTTTTGAAACGCAGCCGCAGCGGATGCACAGGAAAATATCGGCTCCGCCTCGAATGAACGTTGGATACGCTAGATGGAATAGGGCCAAACTCATCGTGGAACTGGATTCCTGCTTGCAAAAACACAGCCACGCCCACTTCGTGGCGAAGCTCTAACGTGCGGCACGGAAGCCACGCAAATGCGGCTCATTAATGCACCGCACTTTGCCCGGAAATACAGTCGTTCTCTGTGCACCATAAGTGCACCACGCCCAACACAAATCCTACTTCACGAAAGCAGCAGACCACTCAGCATCAGTTCTATTTACATGAAATCATGCGAACAAGCATTCAACAAATACTTTGCTACAGCATTCTCTTTGTACTGAGTTGTATGGTATTTCTACCACTAGCTCACTTCAAAAAACTGCCTGCTAATTTATGATGTAAGTTGATTAACGGTGGCTCTGTTACCGGCAACTGTAATTTGTTTGTGTGTCCGTCACTGGATGTGCAGCTGACAATGGAAGCCTATTATTCAATACAAGAGATGATATATACCGTCCTGTGCTACGAGCAAGCAGATGGAAGCAGCTTACAGGCATGTAATCTGTATGTTGCCAAATTCAAATACCCCCGATGACGTGTAAAGATGTTTAGTAGCCTGTTCACATCGATCACACGTCGTGAAGACAAGCGCAGACGCATGGTGATCATTGACAGTAGTGGCAGTAGACCATAACTCCAAAGATATGACGTTTACGGCCAACGTTTATAGAAAATTTCTTCTTCCCTAAGAATTTGCATACTACATCCTCCGTAAAACTGGAACCTTTTTTTCCGGACACCCTTTACAATGCACCATACAATCCTCATCGGTACCTTGAAGAATTATTGTACACGGTCCGTCCAAAAAGTTCAGAGACTGATTTTATTCCTGGAGTACAAGCGACGTCAGCGCAGTAACTACGGCGGCAGCTTGTACTAACAGCTCCAAGAGACAGATGTATATTCGCCCAGTCGGTTGTGAGCAGGCAGTGTTAAGTAATGGGCGTACAGTTGTAGTGTGTCAGTGTTGTTGTGTCACAAATTGCAATGGAGTCACGAACTGAACATCTCTAAACAAGTATTTAAGACATTTTCCACAATCTTTTGAAGAAAAGGGTGTGCAAAATTTCTCAAATTGTTCGAATGGCTCTATGCACTATGGGACTTACCTTCTGAGGTCACCAGTCCCCTAGACTTAGAACTACTTAAACCTAACTAACCTAGGGACATCACACGCATCCATGCCCGAGGCAGGATTCGAACCTGCGACCGTAGCAACAGCGCGGTTCCGGACTGAGGCGCCTAGAACCGCTAGGCCACGCCGACCGGCCGCAAAATTTCTTCCAAAGACCTTGACTTCCAATCATAAACAACTACGCGTGGATGCCTCTCTCGATTTGATTGAAATGAAAAACGCGGACAATTATCTTGCAAAAATAAGAACCTACCATTAAATGACAAGGTGCAAAAATCTAGATGAAGGGTCTGCGCTTTGACGATATAATCTATTCAAGCAAATGTGACGCGTACGCAGAACAATACCCCAAAGAATGAGTTATCTGACAAGTTTCACATGTTTCTATGAACCTGGGCGTTGTACACGAGTTCGGGGACGCTATGTAGAACATATGAAGCATTAAAACCATCAATGTAAAATTTCTCTAATTTTTATTAATAAAGTCACTAAGCATTTTGTAGTGACCGGGAATAATATTAATATTGCTGTTTTGGGGACGCAATCTTCTGGCCACTGTTTTTTGTAAGGACAACTGTCTGCGACAAGCAATGAGGAAAGTAGAGTACATTTATACAAAGAGGAGACAAAAGTCACGAGATAGCGATATGCATATACAAGGTATAAAAGGTCAGTGCATTAGCGGATGTGTCATTTGCACTGAATTGATTCGTGTGAAAACTCTCCCGACGTGATTATGGCCGCACAATGGGAATTAACAGAACATGAACGCGGAATGATGGTAAGAGCTATACAAATGGGACACCCCAGTTCGGAAATCGTTAGAGAATACCATTTTCCGAGATCCACAGTGTCAAGAGTGTCCCGACAATACCACACTTCAGGTGTTACCTCTCATCACGGGCAACGCAGTGGCCGACGGCCTTTACTTAACGACGGAGAGCAGCGGCGTTTACGTAGAATTGTCAGTGCTAACAGACATGCAATACAGCGTGAAATAGCCGCAGAAATCAATGTGGGACGTACGACGAATCTATCCGCTACGATAGTGCGGCGAAATGTGGCGTTAATGGGCTATTACAGCACACGACCGACGAGAGTGCCTTTGCTAACAGCACATCGCTCCTGGTCATATCGGTTGGACACTACACGACAGGAAACCGTGGCTGGTCTAGGGAGTCCCGATTTCAATTGGTAAGAGCTTGTGGTAGGGTTCGTGTGTGGCGCGAACCCCATGAAGCCATGGACCCAAATTTTCAACGAGGCACTGTGCAAGCTGATGGTGACTCCATAATGGTGTGGGCTGTGTTTACATGTAATGGACTGGGTCCTCTGGCCCAACTGAACCGATCGTTGACTGGAAATGGTTATGTTCGGCTACTTGGAGACCCACTGCAGCCATTCATGGACTCCATGTAACGAAACAATGGTGGAATTTCTACGAATGGCAATGCGCCATGTCACCGGGCCGCAATTGGTTTGAAGAACATTCTGGGCAATTCGAGCGAATGGGTTGCCCACCCAAATCGCCTGAAATGAATTCCATCAAAAATTTATGGGACAAACCGAGAGGTCAGGTCGTGAAAAAAATTCTGCTCCGGCAACACTTTCACTATTATGGATCGCATTAGAGACGGCATGGCTCAATATTTCTGCAGGGGCTTCCATGCCACGTCGAGCTAATGCATCACGCCAGCAAAAGGAGGTCCGACACTGTATTCGGAGATACCTCTTGACTTCTGTCAACTCAGTGACATTGGCATTAAGTCGAGTGATACAGAAAAGGTGTCCACGTCGAGCTAATGCATCACGCCAGCAAAAGGAGGTCCGACACTGTATTCGGAGATACCCCTTGACTTCTGTCACCTCAGTGACATTGGCAGTAAGTCGAGTGATACACAAAAGGTGTCCACAATCCTGCTGAATCCCTCATCTCGGTACAGATTCACAACGCTCGGCAGGCGTGCATTAAGTGACGGAGCGCTGCATGTTGTCGAACGTGCAGTTCTCGGCGGCAGCAGCAACACCAGCAACAAGCCCTCCCAGTGTTCGTCGCTCGCAACGGACCTCCACGCCGCCGCCGCCGGCACGTATTCTGCCCATTATGGCTGGCGTCTCCGGTTGGAGAGCAAACGCTTGTCTACAGCCCCTCTGCCCCGCCCTGCCCTTCCCTCGCTAGCTGATGCAGCACAGCACACTCATCGGTGCGCAACCCCCAATCCCCTCTTCCCTATCCCTTGTACCGCTCCTCAATAAGCAGTTTGCTGGCTAAACGCGGCGCACCTAGCCGCTACTTGTTTCACTGCTGTATCTTCCCAGACCGTAACGTCCTCTTTGCTTACAATCGACGGTCCACACCTGCAGTAAGTTTACATGAGGCTCCCAAACCTGGTCATCGTAAACCAATTTCCCACCACCACTTCTGGCTGACTGGTCGTGCAAGCACTCCAAGACAGACTCCGGGAACGCTGTTTCAGACGCGCGGTCTAAGGCGCCTTGCCACGGTTCGCGCGGTTCCCTCCGTCGGAGGCTCGAGTCCTCACTCGGGCATGGATGTGTGTGTTGTCCTTAGCGTAAGTTAGATCAAGTACATTGCAAGCCTAGGACCAACAACATCAGCAGTTTGGTACCACAGGAACTTACCACAAATTTCCAAAAATGCTGTTTTACCTGCCGAATTCGTTCTTCCACAGTCGATTTCTGCACCCAGATAACCTCTCAACGGCTTGTGAACCGTGTTTTGGTTAACGAATTCAGACTCGTTAAAAAAAATAACAAAGAAAATACGCTGGTTAATATATTAATCTACACGGAATGAAGTTTTTGTGCAGCGAATTAGAAGATACACTGGACGCCATCACCTACATTTAATCGAAGAGAAACCGCTATCTTGTTACTTAAATCACAAACAGATAAAGCTTATTTCTAGAGATCATTCGCGTAAACCAGTTAATGATCGGAAAAGTGGCATTTGGCAGCAACAGCAAAAGCAATTCAGACCTTAACACGTAATGGCACTAGCGAAAAGCTCTTTCCGACATTTGTTTTCGTTTTCCGGAAACAGTACTGTATCTAAAAGTGGCACCAGACATGCTCCAACAGTTTCACCAAACGATTCGCAAAGTTTTCGTTTTGTGCTTCCATTCATTTCACCCGTTTCTTCCTACTCTAAGTTGTTTCCCCTGCAGTCATGGACTGTGCGGCTGATCCAGGCGGAGGTTCGAGTCCTCCCTCGGGCATGGTGTGTGTGTGTTTGTCCTTAGGATAATTTAGGTTAAGTAGTGTGTACGCTTAGGGACTGATGACCTTAGCAGTTAAGTCCCATACGATCTGACATACATTTGAACATTTTTTTTTCTTCCTCTGCTGTTTCTCAGACAACACTGGAACTCTGCGAGCAGTGACAGCTCAGCGCTCACGCTACTGATCAGAAGTGTATGCTTCACGGTCGCGGCACCACTCGAGACTTAGCCGTCTGTTTGTGTTAACGACAGCCTACCCACGGGAAGGTAAGCCTCTAGTCTCCGGTGAATGGCGAGGGATGACACAGAATGCTCCAAAGAAGTCCATTACTTGTTCTCGGAAGGCAGGCGCATGGGTGAAGGGGTTACGATATGCTCTTATAATGACAATGTGCATAATATCACCATCATCTTGTCGTAAAACCGACTACCTATTCTACCTTCAAAATTATTTGTATTAAACTCGTAAATTTTTATATAGCTGTCGCTGGAGAGTGTTCATTTGGTCGCAGACAGTCCGACCCCGAAAGACTGAATGTAAATGGTGAATTTTCGGCAATAACATATGGTAACCAATACACTCGTTCATTCGATCGTCATATAAGCAATGAGGGGCTCCCAACAAGCAAAGCCCGTGGCGATACATCAGTTCCGCCTCGGACCGTTGCTGTGTGGAACCAAAGAGGAAGAACTGCAACCTATTCGAAAGGTGGTCATTTTTCAATGATATCACGCTTTATGTGCAAAGCTATTGTCCTAGGCATGAGTAGTGTTGAAAATGACGTATCGTTAATGAGGATTCTTCGTCGCCCTCAAACAGCGCGGACAATAGGAACAAAGTCAGCTGTAAGAGGAACATGCTGTGCTACTTCTGGATAATATCGGATGAGTCACGGCAGTCGTATGCCACCAGGCCAGAGCAGGTACAGCTGCAGGTGCAGCGAGAACGTGTGGCCACCGTAAATGTATACAGCACGGCAAGCTGGCCCCTATGGGTGTCGACGGCTAATGGAGACGTCAACGTATGTGTCCAGGGCAGGCGGGCGCGCCAGCAGCGAGTGACAGGCCACGTGTCACCGGCCCCCCATCATGTACACAACGTGAGGCCGCCTCTACCCTCTGCACACAAGCATGCCCTCTACTGACCAACACACGTACCGTTCAGGTTTACAGCAATGTTCGGATTAAATTCCAAATCAGTCCGCAGTAACGTACTGGCTGTTGGTTTTCGATTCGGGATCTTCCAATGACGTTTGTTAAATGATTTTTCTGACGTCTGGCAAGCACTACTTGCTGACATTTTCAAAAGATGCGCCATCCACAGCTCGTGGCAGCTGGAGTGTGAATCTTTGACACTGCCAGCCACTCGTGCTGGCGAAACCTCATAAAAATCAAAGCAAACGTCGGTCGATGATCCCGAGGCGAAAGCCAACAGACAAGTGGCCAAGAAAGCCTCAACAATTTTATACCAGTCCGCTTTCTCACGTACTGGGAGAGCTCGGTGCTATTCTATAATCAGTAGGCTACTTACCGATACGGGATTACATCATAATACAACCAAAACTCTGCCCTACACTGTGCACATACTGAAGCCACCTACACTCATCAGCTGCAATTAACACACAAATCTCACATTAGGGAAGCTGCCATTCTGTGCAAACAAAGTAAACCTTAACAAATTACGCGACATAATCTGCACGTTTTGATCCCCAATCCAACGATGCCATAACGATTCTCTCGCTTTCTTTTTCACGACAGAAACTTCTTTTCACATCCTATATACAACGCCTGACAGAAAAAGTGACGCCCCCAGAAGATGTGGTCGGATCCCATGGAAGCTTTGTACACGAATACAACATCGGAGGTTATGTAAATGATTAGAGCTGCAATTCTCTGTAACTAGCAGAACGGTCAGCAGAGTGCATTAGTGTCGTTTGCGTTTAGTGTTGTCACCAGGCCTGGTACGACATACAATGGGTCTGGACAGCGTCAGATGTTGAGAGACCATTGTCGAGGAAAGGAATATACTCCATGCTCGTGTGAGAGCGTTAACAACACCTTGGAAGAGTTTGAAAAGGTCTTGTTGTGAGTCTCAATTTGGCCGGCTTGCGATCTTACAATATTTGGATACGTGGGCATAGGAACGTGAGGACAGGCATACTCATCGTCAAGTTACAGGTCGACAAATGTCTGAAAACCGACAAGACAGGATCGCCATATTGTGGAACAGGCACTTCGTAACCACTAGACAACTGTGCTTGCCATCCGAGGAGCAGTGATGAACTCGTGCAACATTTTGTCATCTGGCACTATTGGTCAGAGACTAGCAGCAGAAGGACTAAGGAATTACAAGCACATGTCTCGGCGGGCGTTAACACCACAACACAAACGGCTGTGTCTCGAGTGTTGCAGTGACAGCCAGACACGGACTGCTGATAAATGGCGTAGCATTCCGTTAGCGATGAATCGTGGTTCTGTACTACCCCAGATAACTATAGCCGGCGAGTATGGCGGCGACCTGGAAACAGGACCCATTCATCCAATGTCTTGGTGAGACTCCTGGCGTCATGGTGTGTGGAGTCATAGGGCATGACTTCGTGTCACGGCTGGCAAGGACTGGGGGAACACTGACGGCACAACACTACGTCACTGACATGCTGCGTGTGCCATCCGGAGTGCCATTTCTTAACAGGACACTGTTCGTCCACACATGGCACGTGTCTCTACGAACTGTCTGCGTGATGTTGATGTACTCACGTGAACAGCAAGACTCCCAAACCGGTTATTATTGTAGAATAGTCAGTTTAAATACTAAAATTACTCTCTTCGAAAAGTTTACCTCTTCCAAAACAGTTTAACAGCAGTTAGCATTACAGTGAGAAACGGAGTTCAGTTGTCACGTAACTGGAAGTGTAAAGAACTAGTAATTAATTTCATGAAATAGTTGCAAGTTTGCTTTTGTCCATGACTGAAATTTATCTGAGTGATCACTGTTTTTTGATAATAAGCGCGAGTCAGTGCCTTTGCGAATGTCCACGCCTGCCAACATGCTACAACAGTAACGTAATTTGATTTCAAAGTCAAGAATTTTAATTGATTTCGCTCACGTTAAGTGAGCTGGTGACCGTTCATTTACAGTAATTTCCAAACAGAGTCAAAATTGTCAAAATTAATTCATCATTTCGGACCAAAATTTCACTTGCTAGTTTCCGTATTATTCCGTACATTTTTTATTTCTGCCGATCGTTATTATGCGAAGTAAAACGAACAATGACGATAAAGTTATGGCAGCGCCTGACTTCTTCCAGGTAATACATTCACTTCGGATTGGATGCCTTATCCCAAATTAATATCACACCATTAGCAACACGTTAATCCTCCACCCGGGGAGGAAAGGGGGGGGAGTGTTATAAATTATGAAGGATATGGCTGAGGACATTTTTTCCGAACGACCCAACTGTTCAGACGAGTCGACGTTTCACCTATCCGATAAAGTAAACCACCGTAAGGTAAGAATTGCGGGGTCACAAAATCCTGGCGTCGTCGTCGGACATGAAAGAGATTCACTGAATGTTTTCTGTGCACTTTCTGTTCACAAAGTTGTATGAACCTTTCTTATTTGCGGACTAAACTGTGATAGGCCCTTCCGGTTAGCCACGCGGTCTAACGCACGGCTTTCCGGATTGGGAAGGAGCGCCTGGTCCCCGGCACGAATCCGCCCGGCGGACTTGTGTCGAGGTCCGGTGAGCCGGCCAGTCTGTGGATGATTTTTAAGCGGTTTTCCATCTGCCTCGACGAATGAGGGCTGGTTCCCCTTATTCCGCCTCAGCTGCACTATGTTCTCCACGTACGCGTACACCACCATTACTCTACCACGCAAACATAGGGGTTACACTCGTCTGGTGTGATACGTTCCCTGGGGGCTCCACCGGGGCCCGAACCGCACAATAACCCTGAAAGAGTGGTTCGGTGTGGGGCGGTGGAGGGGTAAAGTGAACAGCATTAGTCGTAGTTGAGTTGTGGACCACTGCGGCTGCGGCGGGGACAGAGCCCCTCCGTCGCTTCTAGGCCCCCGGTTAACATACAATACAATACAATACAAACTGTGATAAGAACGCCAGGCCTGCACATGCTGCAAAACTGGTTGTTTCCTCAACTTCACGAAGATTCCATTGATTTCATCCTTCATTGTTATGCATGATGGCGTCCCACCTTACTTTCACCTTGAAGTGCGGCGTTTTCTCAACATCACCATCCCACAACGTTGGATTAGAAGAGGTGGACAGCAAGATCTAGGTCAACAGACCTCACACCACGCGATTTCTTTCTTTTTTGCCGGCCGGTGTGGCCGTGCGGTTAAAGGCGCTTCAGTCTGGAACCGCGTGACCGCTACGGTCGCAGGTTCGAATCCTGCCTCGGGCATGGATGTGTGTGATGTCCTTAGGATTAATTAGTTCTAAGTTCTAGGCGACTGATGACCTCAGAAGTTAAGTCGCATAGTGCTCAGAGCCATTTTTTTCTTTTTTTTGTGGGGATGCAAAAATGCCAGTCTTTGTCCCATCCATGGCAGCTACTCTTAAGTATCTGAGGTATCTAATTGTTGAAGCTATCACCTATTGATTCGTGTGTGGAATGAAATGGACTACCGATTTGAGTTTCTCCAGCAACGCATGGTGCTCGTGATGAGTGTACGACACAGTGTCTGTGCGAGCATAAAACTTCGAAGCTTCCTCTATCCAGTGACATGCGCAATGTGCCAGTAACATGCGCAATGCGTATCTATCTCTGACAGTCTGCCTGTTATAAACAACTGAAATCTGCTCTTTTTGAATCACCCTATATTGTGAGTGAATAGAACAATTTAGTTTCCAAACAAGACACGCTGGCTACCTTCAATACTTTCACTGTTGTACAGATATCTTCAGTGCAAAACAAATACAAACACAAATGGGGCTAATAAATAAAAAGGAAACACAATTATTGCCTAATGAGCCACACGAAACCACGAGCCTCTTACAGCAAAACACTTAAAAAGTGACCCTGAACAACCCCGAAATTTTGGCAGTGGTGGTGAAGTTTATGCTGTATTTCTTATCAAACTTCCAGTTTGTGTTACCTGATCAATACTTCACTGTGTGTAATTTAACGCTCAACGGTCAATGTTGTCCTCTCCAAAGAAGGAATAGAGCAGCAGATCAGTCAGGGACGCTCTCTGTATAAAGCACGTCAAGTTGTGTCAAAAAGTATCAATATCATTCCAGACACACGTTGGAAGGTATCACTCTACAACTGGCTGCTATTTTCACCCGCGTCATTGTGATCAGCACCTGGAGACTTGAATGCAGAGGATGGCGTCGTGGGAGTTGTCGATTATGAAACCCTCCGTGAGATCGCCTACCATTCTCCTTAAGTACATGCAGACACGGAGGACCTGGGCCTAGCCTTTCTCCGTTAACTACAGTCGTGCAGTACTTCTGATACGCGGCGAAACTACGTCGCTGTGTACAATGGAGTCAACGATGTTAGGAGAGCACAGAGAGCTAACGTAGTGTGGAGAAATCGGGGCACCCCGTCGTTGCTGTGCCCGCACATTTGGCCAGACTACAAGTCAGTTAGCCAGCCACGCTGAGGGGAGGGTGGCGCCAATATAAATGTTAATGGAGACGAGCGGAGAGGAGGCGAGGCCCTCGCCTGTGTACACAGCTCGCCGCCTCAAAGTGGCGCCCGGCCCTCCGAGTGTCTCGTTTAACAGTTCACTCAGCCGGCGTGTGGCTGGCCTGTCCGAGGACGCGACACGCCACTACACTCAAAATGCGCCCTCAGCAGAAACTACTTCTGGAGGAGGGCCTCATTAATTACTCGTCGTGCGGAACACTCCTTAACCTGGCGCGGTGGCTTCTCTAGCGTGACCCTTACAATGCTGTAACAGAGAGACGATACTGTTTGAAAGAGCTTTTTCCGACGAGCCACAAAAATAGCAGTTTCCCAGTCCATTCATTTCTTACATTCTCGCAAATGCGACTGCGGCATTAATTCTACAGCGGATAATAACCGTACTATTTATGCTTGTCACGAGTAGAGAGCGCACAAAAAATCGTCTCTATGCAAACTGCTGAAGACTGACGTTCTTCAACAAATTTCCATCAAGTGTCTCCCTTTTAACAAGAATCCAAAAATGTACTGTTTTCTGATAAATGTATTTTCACTGTGAACATTAAGTTTGTGTCATTTTACTGTGTGTTATTTTCATCTAACTGTGTGTAAATGGACTATATTATGATCTCATCATTATCTTACTTGTACATGTTTAATTCTGTTGTGCAAACACAAACGCTGCATACATCCTTTGTGGCTTAATGGTTGGTTGACCAAGGCCAAATACAAAAACGTGTCTGTTAGAAATGCTTCATCTCCCATAAGCGTTTAGTACAACGTGAGATCGACCGAATGCAAAAAATATCTATGTTTTAGAGATATTAACGTCATTACTCCCATTTCTCTTACAATATACATCGAAGCCGAAGCAATGTTTTAGTCTCATAAACAAAGCTCAAAGCTAAGCCAACAGAAAATAAATAATGATGTTCTGAAGTTATGGAATAATGTCAATGATTCCTCTTCCGATTAGTATCCTTTACTGGACTTTTGTGACCACGTCATTCATCAATATTACATAACATATGTGGATCATATAATTATAGCACTTGAAAAACAGTTTTCCGCCTTAGACTGTGATAGATCGTATTACAGCAAATACGTAGCACTGCTGATTTCCTATGATAGAACAGCGTATCCCCTAAGAACCCGCTTTGTCTGAAAATAGGAATCTCCACTTTTGTTCCTATAATTTAATGTTCTTGTTGTGGTCTGTCGTCCAAAGACTGGTTTGATGCAGCTCTCCATGCAACTCCATCCTGTGCTACCCTCTTCATCTGCAAGTAACTACTGCAACCGACATCCCTCTGAGCCTGCTTACTGTACTCATGTCTTGGTCTCCCTCCACGATTTTTACCCCCGACGCTTCCTTCCAGTACTAAGTTGATGATCCCTTGATGCCTCAGAATGTGTCCTAACAACCGACCACTTCTTTTATTTAGATTGTACACAAATTTCTCTCCTCCCCAATTCTATTCGGTATCGCCACATTAGTTACGTGATCTACCCATCTATCTACTCGGTATCGCCACATTAGTTACGTGATCAACCCATCTACTCTTCAGCACTCTTCTGCAGCACCACATTTCGAAAGCTTCTATTCTCTTCTTGTCTAAACTATTTATAGTCCATGTTTCACTTCCATACATGGCTACACTCCATACAAATACTTTCAGAAAAGACGACACTTAAATCTATACTCAATGTTAACAAATTTCCCTTTTTCAGAAACGCTTTTCTTCCATTGCCTGTCTACATTTTAAAGCCTCCCTACTTCGACCATCATCCGTTATTTTGCTTCCCAAATAGCAAAAGTCATTTACTACATTAATTGTCCCATTTCCTAATCTAAATCCCTCAGCACATCACCTGATTTAATTCGACTACATTCCATTATCCTCGTTCTGCTTTTGTTGTTGTTCATTGTATATCCTCCTTTCAAGATACTGTCCATTTCATTCAACTGCTCTTCCAAGTCCTTTGCTGTCTCTGACAGATTTACAATGTCATCGGAAAACCCCAAAACTTTTTATTTCTTCTCGCCGTACTTTAATTCCTGCTCCAAATTTTCTTTTGTTTCCTTTACTGCTTGCTCAATACACAGATTCAATAACATCAGGGATAGACTACAGCCAAACCTGACTCCCTTCTCAATCACTGCTTCCCTTTCGTGCCCCTCCATTCTTGTAACTGCCATTTGGTTTCTGTACAAATTGTAAATAGCCTTTCGCTTCCTGTATTTTACCCCTGCCACCTATGGTATTCGAAACAGGGTTTTCTGGACAGAACTGTCAAAAGCTACAAATGCTATAAACGTAGGTTTGCCATTCCTTAATCTATCTTCTATGAGAAGTCGTAGGGTAAGTACCGCCTTACGTGTTTCTCCCGAATCCAAACTGATCTTCCCCACGGTCGTCTTCTACCAGTTTTTCCATTCTATTCCATTTGTGTTAGTATTTTGCAACCATGACTAATTAAACTGATAGTTCGGTAATTTTGAAACCTGTCAACACTTGTTTTCTTTGGGACAGGGATTATTATATTCTTCTTGACATCTGAGGATATTTCGCCTGCCTTATCTTGCTCACCAGATGAAAGAGTTTTCTCAAAAATGGTTCAAATGGCTCTGAGCACTATGGGACTCAACTTCTGAGGTCATCAGTCCCCTAGAACTTGGAACTAATTAAACCTAACTAACCCAAGGACATCACACACATCCATGACCGAGGCAGGATTCGAACTTGCGCCCGTAGCGGTCTCGCGGTTCCAGACTGTAGCGCCTAGAACCGCACGACCACTCCGGCCCGGCCAGAGTTTTCTCATGGTTCGCTCAACCTAGGCTACCAGTAGCTCTAATGGAATGTTGTTCACATCCGGGGCCTTGTTTTGACTTAGATCTTTCAGTGCTGTCTCAAGTAGTTCAATCAGTATCATATATCCAGTCTATAATATCTCTTCATCTACGTCCTCTTCCATTTCCATAATACTGCCCTCAAGTAATCGCCCTTGTGTAGACCCTCTATATACTCCTTCCACCTTTCTGCTTTTTCCTCTTTGCTTAGGACTAGTTCACCATTTTAGCTTCTCATATTCATAAAGGTGGTTCTCTTTTCTCCAAAGGTCTCTTTAATTTTTCTGTAGGCGGCATCTGTCTTACCCCCAGCGATATATGCTTCTACATCCTTACATTTATCATCTAGCCATTTCTGCTTAGCCATTTTGCATTTCCTGTCAATCTCATTTTTTAGACTTTTGTATTCACTTTCGCCTGCTTCATTTACTGCATTTTTATATTTTCTCCTTTCATCGATTAAATTCAATATCTCTTGTGCTATCCAAGAATTTCTACTAGTCTTCGTCTTTTTACCTAATTGATCCTTTGCTGCCTTCACTATTTCATCTCTACTGTATTCCTTTCCGCTGTTCTTGTCAATAGTTCCCTAACGCTCCCTCTGGGACCCTCTACAACCTCTGGTGCTTTCAGTTTATACAGGTCTCATCTCCTTAAATTCCTGTCTTTTTGCAGTTTATTCAGTTTTACTTTGCAGTTCATAATCAATAAATATTAGTTAATAACCTATTCAAAATACGAATATCTGAGGGCGCCTCAGTTTCTGGCCCACCGAAAAATAATTTCAGTGTTTACGTGATGACTTATCATTCATCAAACGGCCAAACAAATCAACAGACAGCAGGACGACACACTTTCTTGTGGATTTGCTTCATCGACATTCGAGCAACAACGAGTAAACTCTGACTTTTACTATTTTACTATTACATCGTTCACAAAAAGGAAAGACTACACCACCGATAATGCCATCTGGTGTGTATCACAGCACAGTACAATTCTTTCAGCTGGATGACACTCCGATGAACAAACGTAGAATGTTAGCACTTGCTGAGTTGGATTGGGGAAACGAATCGGCCGTGGCCAGTTCTACGATTCATCAAGGAAATCGTCTTAAATGATTTAGGGAAAACGTGGAAAATCAAACGATGACCGAACATAAATCCGAACTGCGCTCCTTCGCAAGGTGAGTTCGGTGTCTCAACCATTATGCCACACCGCGATGAAAGGGACCACTCTGATGCCCAGTTTGGGCACTGTCAGACTGGCGGTGATGGTACCGTTCCATGACCAAAACTGAAATCCAGAACACCCGACAAATGGACCTCAACCACAACCACTCTTTTCTGAACGGGAAATGGAAAAATATTTGCTCCAGTACAGGGTTTGGTCAAAAAAGTGGCGGAACTGGCAGCATCACGAATTAGAGGTAATGTATAAAGAACGAAACAGCGTTGGCCTAATGAGGAGTAAACGCCGTAGATACGCAGGTCGTCACGTCCGAATGAATGCCCTGGGTTGGCATTTACTGCTCCTAGATTTCATGCCACCTAACAGGACAACGAGATGTCGCGATGACATCTGGGAAAATCTGAGACACGTGGTACGGGAGCTGACTGACAGCAAAGAGCAGACGATAGCAGCCAGTGGAATAGTGATGGCACAACCGAATGAAAACAATCTAATCAATCGGTTGTAGCATTGCGAATCGGTTGGATTACTTTTCATTCACGAAATCAGGCTGTGGGAGCAACGGAATGAAACCAATCGATACAGTCCGTTGTAATTTTGCGTACTGAGTGCATTATAATGCTTTCTTTTTATCTGAAGCAATTGTGTAGTCCTTCTGTCGGTTTTACCAGCCAGTCGGCGTGTGTTTTTTAGGCGATTTCTCCACACCCATTTTCTAAGCGAATTCTGGGCTGGTTAACCATCCGGAAAATATTGAGAAAAAATGACAAATATTTTTTGCGAAAAATACTTTCGAAAAGTAGTAGTATACGCTTAAAAACCAATTGACTAAGTTACAGAACAAATCGAAAAAAGTTGCGTTCTACCCGATTTCTGTTCACGTCATCTCATCATTTACCGAACGAGAGTTATGAGGGCTGGGTACAAACCGGCAGGAGCAAAGAGACATAATTTCAATACATTTAAATTAAAAAAAGTAACTGTTTATTTATTAAATATAAATTTACAACGAAGAACTAGTTACTAGACTTTTAAAACCAACCAAATATTGATGCCAAATGTCAGAATTACGAAAAATTCGTGTTTAAGTAAACAAAAACAAATTTTCTCTATATTTGAATTATTGGAAAATCCTTTTCATGTAAGTCCGATTGAAATAAACACGCTATTTGTCTCTAAAAAAGTTAGCAACCATAGTCATGGCTCACGTATTGCGAAGTCTCCTGCCCGGAGGCTGAGTGAAACTTGCTTATTGCTGGCGTAAACGTCAAAGATTGTTCAATCAGTTGTCTCACATTAAGTGAAACCACTTAAACTCGTAGAGTAAATGAAAAGCATTCAAACAGCTGACGTAGCCGCAGAGACTAGTTTCATTCGACTGAAAAAACCGATCGAACGAAAAATCAATCGTCTGACCAACCAGTTGTTAGAACCAATCAGTTATCCCATCACTAGCGTGAAGGCTCAGCCTTGTAATGGCACGCGTTTCCCTTAGCCTAGCCGCGGAAAGACGACCATGGTGATGATTTCAATGCACTGGAGATTTTTCCTCTGGATGGCACGATCTATATTGCTGCTTTCGATTACTCGTTCCTATAGGCTGACGTTAAAAATTCAGAGCGTAAGTGGTTTTCATTTACGGTATTTCTGACACGAAAAACCATGTCACGATCTCAGAGAGATTACACGCCGAACACGTCAACACCAAATTACTCGGTAACAAAGTATCTTGCTTATATTAGACCACAATGCCAACGGACCTGCGTTCGCAGCAGATGTACACCATTGCAGACAAGTGCTCTTGATGTGATACAGCTGCGCCGCTCGCCTCGCGAGGCCAGTTTCAGTTTGAGATTCCCGATCACTGGCTCCGCCAGTCGGTTACGGGAAGTGGAGGCTGCGATCGATAGGGCGGCGACGGCAGCTGGCCATCCCTGTGGGGACTGCTACCGGCGTCTGGGGACAACACGCGCTGCGTGCAGGGGGCGGCTGCCGAGTGCAGGCTAGCCGTTGCGTCGGCACTACCGCTGTACCCCCCACAGCTATCGCAACTTTATTTTATCTATATCCTTGCTTGGAACCACACCGTACGAAGTGTGCGTACGGGATACATATGTCACCTACTGGCTCTAGTTATGTATTTTGTCTTATATTCTCTATTTTCAGGTTGGTGCTGCGAAAAGCGGAAGTCGCGCGATCCAATCGCTCGTCAACAGGTTTGTCACAAATAGATAGGCTACAGCACTAAAAATCTTTTAGCGGTCTGTTGGTTTTCGTCAAACGATCTTCGGCCTACGTTCGAAGATTATTTCCGACGTTGCGCCAACAAGAGTGCCTGGCACTGTCCAAGATGAACGTTCTTCTCCTGGTGGCAGGCTGGAGTCGAAACTGTGGCCAGAGATTATATGTAACTGTCGCCGACAACGGCTGTTATACGTCCCACGGGGACGGACAGAATTCGCTGTACATTGCGCAGATACTGTGTAAAGACTACATACAGGGGATTCAACTGCCCCTATCGATGTCGTTTTATGCAATTCGCAATGTTCTATCTGGCCTTCAAGCACCCAGCGCGAAATTTTTATATTATGTCGTTCGCTACGCGCGAACTATTAGTCCTATAAAAAAAATGAACACGACGTCTTTGTAGAAAGTTTAAAGTAGTTAAATTTTGTACTGGGATGCCCCCCCCCCCCCACCCAAAAAAGTATGTTGTTCATGACACTCCCTCCCACCACTTCGCAAAAATTTGTGACTGCACGAATTATTTCCCACATTCGATCTTTTTGGTCTTCATTGATTGGTTTTATTGTGGGACTGCACGAATTATTTCCCACATTAGATCTTTTTTGGTCTTCATTGTCTGGTCTTATTATGTCACTAACGCAGTCGAGCAGTTATAAATTGTAAAATTGGGGTTTGTGTAAATATCACCTAACAATTTAGTAAATTTTAATAGCATAAAACAAACAATTACATCACTGTATTCGTCAGGCCTTCTGATTGCAAAACTACTGCGAAGGAACGAAGGAAGAGAGATTATGGTTTAATGTCCCGTCGACATCGGCATCACGACGGAGCATTAGCTCGGATTGTTTCAAGGATGGGTAAGGAAATCGGCCGCGTCCTTTCAAAGGCACCTTCCCGGCACCTGCCTGGAGCGATTGAAGGAAATCACAGAAAAGCCAAATAAAACTAGTACGGGTTAAGTTTGGATTGAATTGTGAACGTAATTAGTTTTAGCGTAACATTTACACAATTTGTTTCTCTTTCATTACCCACACATGGTTTATGAAGGCCAATATAAAATTATAGGTTGCATAAAACAAGATCGGTAGGGGCAGCTGAATGAATTTGTAAAAATCTTAGATCGGCTAAGGACAAAAGGGATATACTCGTAAATATTGGGAAGTATAGGGGGAAGTATTGTACCCTGAGTGTAGTGTACCTAGTAGTACATGATTTTTCGTGGATGGTAGGCCTACTACAGTCTAATGACTTATTTTAGAATTACATGAAGGAACAGCACTAGAGATCGTAATAAGCTGTTTCCGGGACGTTTTGCAGTTTTTGTTCTTGTGAGCGTTTGTAAATACAGTTGTGTCCAGAATTAAAGCAACAAAAGGAAATTTTTCAAGGTTGCGTTTATTTTGCACAATCAGCATAAAAGCTCATGCAACCAAGTAGCTGACAAGAATACTACAGAGAATAATGGAAATGAAAATTGAGTATTTGTTATATGAGTCGGAAAGATAAGTACGCCAGACAGATAGTTCTGACGTTGCACAGAATAATGGAAGCAAGGCTTAACGAAAAACCAAGGCACGTTCACGGTATGTGTCGACACAGAAAAACCGTCCCGCAATGTAAAATGATGTCCGCAATTCTGAGAAAATATTAGTAAGGGACGGGAAGTAGAGAAGGACGAGTAATACACAACATGTACAAGAACTAAGAAGGAAATGTAAGAATGGAAGATCAAGAATTTAGTGCTCGAATTAAGAAAGGGATACAATATTTCGCCCCTCCTACTCAATCTATGCAACGAAGAAGCAGTGACGGAAATAATCGAATCACGAAGGAAATAAAAGGAAGGTTTTTTAAGAGTGGGATTAAAAATCTGGGTGAAAGGAAATCAATGATTAGATTCGTTGATGACATTGCTATTCTCTGTGAAAGCGAAGAGGAATTACAGGACCTGTCGAATGGATTTAGAGAACACAAAAAACGGCAAAAGTATTGGGATGTAGCAGAAACGAGATTATAGATAAACTTAACACCAAAATTGGTGACCGAAATGAAGGAGTTTAACTACCTTGGGAGCAAAATAACACATGACGGATGAAACGAGAAGCGACGTAAAAAGCGGAATAGCATAGGAAAAAGGGCGTTCCTGGTCAAAAGAAGTGTACTTGGTATTAAACATTGGCCTTAATCTGAGAAAAAATTTCTGAGAATGTAGTTTGGGGGCATAGTATTGTACGGTGGTGAATCACGGACCGTGAGAAAACCATAAAAGAAGAGGACACAAGCGTTTGAGATGTAGTGCTATAGAACGATGTTGAAAATTAGGTGGACTGATAGATAAGGAATGAGGACGTTCTACGCAGAATTAGCGAACATACGGAAAACAGTGACAAGAACAAGGGACAGGATGACAGGATATGTGTTAAATACATCAGAGAATAACTTCAACGGTTTTTAAAAAAAATAATTGAGGACTTGAGGTGCACGTGCTACTCTGAGATAGGCCGCGCGGGATTAGCCGAGCGGTCCAGGGCGCTACAGTCATGCACCGTGCGGCTGGTCCCGGCAGAGGTTCGAGTCCTCCCTCGGGCATGGGTATGTGTGTTTGTCCTTAGGATGATTTAGGTTAAGTAGTGTGTAAGTTTAGGGACTGATGACCTTAGCAATTAAGTCCCATAAGATTTCACAAACATTTGAACATTTTTTTTTACTCTGAGATAAAGAAATTGGCACAAGGGAGGAATTCGTGGCGGATCGCGCAAACCATTAAGAAGGCCGGTGACTAAAAATTGTATTCCGTGCACTAAGAGAAAATTCTATGTTGGAATGACCACACGTGCCATCAGTACCAGGATCATCGAACATACTGCAAGCTGAGACAGGTGCAGAAGTAGGACGTGGAGGAGCGCAAGCTGCGTGAGACCGACACGTAATAAAATTCGTGGAGAAAGGTTATCACGCCAGCAAGATTGGTCAGAGAATCCACTGAAATTCAGAAAATGTGAAAGTGTTAGCAAGAAAGAAGAAAGAGTCAAGGCAAACGGGTCCTTTATTCCTCTGCTACAGCGAACGACCACGGCAGGTAACGGGACAAGAATTACATCTGTAATGGCCTGGAAGAAACCCTCGTAACTTGGCACGACAAGTACATATAACCTCTGGCCGCGGAATCTACTGCAGTCCGCCGCCAGTTGGCGAAATGTCTGAAAAATCATCAAAAGAAAGACGGCCGAAAATCCCTAGACAAAACCAGTACTGCCAACACATTTTTTGGGAAAAGAGACGCTATATGATATTGAAATTATTCTTTATTTTCCACGGACTCGGTTGCACAGTTTCTATCATGATTAAAAGTTGTGTCTAATGGGATGAAATATTACAAGGCATAAATAACAAAATATTGCTAGTTGGTATCTTTTGCGATCCACAAGAGGCATATGATTCTGTGGGTCATGTTTTCAAAAGGTGAAGTTTTATGAAACTGGTAGTTTTACAAACAACTAGTTACAATCATATTTAACAAAAACACTGCAAAACGTTGTGCCGAGTAACTAAACAAAGCCGGAAGAAGAGAAACTTTTGATGTCGGGGGTTGGAGTTACTCTAGTTGGAATTCTGTGTCCATTTTTAGTCATTACACAGGGAAAAGAGCGTTTTGGTACGACGAACCTACAGTCCCTGGTGGCTGGTTACAAAATAATTACATTTCGTTTGAGTTTCTACAATCATCTTTTTTTGTTGCACTGAAAATAACTGCACACCTGTGTAAATGTGGACGGTTTGTGCTCCATGTCTCGTTTGTAAACCAACTTGTTCCATCCACTGAAGGTAGTTGCTGCTGACAACAGTAGGCCTAATGCCCATTTCACTTTTTGCTGTCATGCTTGCATCAGTACCTACAGCTCGGTTTTGTGTTACACTTTAGTACGGACAGGTTTACTCGTGAAGGGCAGTTTCGTGTCGTGCGTTTTGGTAATTGCATAATACAAGCTTTTCAACTGTTATAAAGGTATTGTTGCTGAAACAATGGCAACTCAGTAACAAATCGAGTGAATCCGTATTACACAATTACTCTGTAACGGGGTACTGGAAACCACAGGTCCATTATATCAAAATATTCGTAATTATCCCTGAACAAACCTACGAAATAATGTCGGCGGAGTTTGTTTCACCCTTTTTCTAGCTGAAGTCCCAACCGTAATACAGTGTAATATTCCCCTTACACTGTCAGATCAAAGGTACTCGGGCATCCCCTGTAATGTGGAATTGACCACTACATGTCACGAGAGGCGGACCCACAAATGGTAAGAGGATGCGGGGAATATTGTGTTGGCAGTAGAGAAGCAGTAACTGCAGAACTGGCCGGTTGGCAGCGCTGAGTGACTCGAAATTGGACCAGTCATTGGATGTCACCTAAGTAACAAATCCACTAGGAACATTTCAACGCTTCGAAAGCTGCCCAGTTCGACTGTTCGTGATGTGATTCTCATGTGGAAGTGCGAATGAACAACTACAGCTAAACCAAAACCAAGCCGACTTCATGTATTAACCGACAGTGACAGTCAAACACTGCGAGGGTTGTAGTAAAAAATCGCATGAAATCAGCAGAAGGAATCACTCTTGAGTTCCAAAACGCTATCTGCAGTCTATGTGGTACAACGACAGTGCGTACGGAGTTAAAAAGAATCGGACACAATGACTAAGCATTTCATCATAGGCCACACATCTCTGCAGTCGGTGTTGAACGAGCTTGAGGTGGTATAAACAGCGACGTCACATGACACTGGGTGACAGCAGACGAGTGATCTGAGACGAAAAATAAGACTCTACCATGTGGCAATTCAGTGGATCGGTTTGGGTTAGCCGAATATCTGGAGAACGTAACGTGCCGTCACGTGTAGTGTCAACAATGAAGTATGGAGGAAGTGGTGTTACCGCTAAGAGTGTGTCTTCCTTGGTTAGGGTGTGATCCCCTTATTGTGCTTCAAAAATGCTAAAAGCGGAAGGATACGAAGACATTTTAGGTCGGTTGGTTGATTCGGGGCAGAGGACCAAACAGCAAGGTCATCGGTCCCATCGGATTAGGGAAGGATGGGGAAGGAAGGTGGCCGTGCCATTTCAAAGGAATCATCCCGGCATTTGGCTGCAGCGGTTTTAGGTAAATCACGGGAAATCTGTATCAAGATGGTCGGACGCGAGTTCGAACCGTCGTCCTCCCGAATACGAGTCCAGTGTGCTAACCATTGGGCCACCTCGCTCGGTAAAGGCATTTTACAGCACTGCATACTGGGTACAGTAAAGGAATAGGCCGTTGGCGACAATCGTTTGTATCAGCATGACTATGCATCCTGCCGTAAAGCAGCATCTGAGGCAATGGTCTGTGGACACTAACATTCCTGGAATGGACTGGCCTGCCCAGAGTCCCAATCTGAACCCCATGGATGAGGTAGAACGTCGACTTCGTGCAAGATCCTAATGCCCATCATCACTAGCTTCTCTTATTTGAGGAACAATGTGCTGCCATTCCTCCACATACATTCAGACACCTCAATAAAACGTCCCCATCAGAGTTCAAGAAGTCATAAGGGCGAAGGGTGGGCATACCCATATTAACGTCCAGTTATCAGATAGCGTACATGACAAGGAGGAAGTGGATTTCTATACAAGAGTTACTGTTTAGAATTGTAATGTGCAGTCTAACGGAGTTAACAAACTCAGCAAATTGCATATGATTGGTTACGAAGACAGACCTATCTAAATATGTAGTTAGGCCAAAACTAGTGCCGGTTACTCGGTGAAAAATAATCTTTCGAATAAATATCACACTAATGCAGGGCGTGCACATGCAACAGGGAAAACATAACAAAAATAATAAGCCTATTATCCCAATGCCACTTTTTATGGAGGGTTTTGTACCAGTAGTATTTTTCACAATTCTATTCTACTCGTCACGGGTACGAGAGGCAGGGTAACCTGTAAACCTTTGGTCCCAAATTACTAATTTTGTTGACGTGATAATTACGAGATGTGTGTGCGGCAGGTGAGTAATACGTTTTCTTGTCATTCCGAGAGGGAAGCTTCTTAGATGGTTCAAATGGCTCTGAGCACTATGGGACTTAACTTTTATGGTCATAAGTCCCCTAGAACTTAGAACCACTTAAACCTAACTAACCTAAGGACATCACACACATCCCTGCCCGAGGCAGGATTCGAACCTGCGACCGTAGCGGCCGCGCGGTTCCAGACCGCGCGCCTAGAACCGCTCGGCCACTCCGGCCGGCAGCTTCTTAGAATTTTAAAGCAATCCTTTTGATGAGACAAAGTGTTCACTTTAACTCTTCACACTTCAGTCGTTAGTGAAAGCTCTGGTCTAACAAACCCTCTGGAAATGGCGCAGATTTACTTTGGATGTCTTCTGTAAAATCTGTTTGATAATGCTTCTGAGGGGTAAGTGTTTAACGAGACCAAAGAGCCAAGGTCATCTATCTCCCACTCCCCTCGCCCCTTGCAGGACAAAAGCAGTGTACCCACTCTGTCTGCGTATAGAGTAAATTCTGTATGCGAGTGCGAGAAAGAGTTCCAAATGTTTGCTTAGCGTCTATCTAGGCGCAACATGGGAACCAGCTCAGTATTCAGCTAGTAGGATGTGGGAAACAGCCTAAAAACAACATCCAGGCTGGCCGGCACACCGACCCCTCGTCGTTAATCCGCCGGGAGGATTCGGTCCAGGGCCGGCACACCTCCCCATCCTGGAAGCGGTCGCATTAACACGCGCGGTTACCCGCGCGGGTAGCTGATAACGTTTCCAGACTGAGAAACAACACTGTAAAGTGGTTTTGTACACGCCCTATCGCATAAATGGCGCGCCACCGACAATACCGTCTCTCAACTTCGCCCAATAAGGTGGCGTAGTGGTAAGACACTGGATTCGCATTCGGGAGGACGGCGGTTCGAACCCTGATTTACTTCCCCATCCACCATCAATCCAACCATGTGCTCCATTTCTAATCTTCTAGTCATCGACAGGATGCTAAAGCCTAAATTTCCTCCCAACAACGTCAACATCCACGGTACGTTAAGCCTAAACTTTTTCCTCCTTTTCCTCGATAAGCTATTGTCACTATTTCGGGACAAAGAGCTGTAGCTGAGGGGAAAGTGTGATTAGCAAAGAAACTGGTTTTATTTTAAAGACTTTAGTATGACTCTCGGACATAATTAGTGGACGTTAAACTCGGCACTAAAGGAGGCGAAACTGCCTATGTTACCTAACGAATCCCATAATGTTGCAGGAGTGCTTTTAACTTCCATGCTTTCATTTTCACTGAAAAAGTCTCGCACTCCAGATGTGTATGTGACAGACGTATCCTGCCCTCTCCACAAAGGCAAATGGATGCACTATGAAAGTTCGTTACTCGTAACCGAAGCTGGTGCTTATCGTAAACAATACCAACTACTTCATCTTCCTCCAGCAAACAAACTAATTGGACGTATAAGATCACTCATCAACGGTTTCTCGTTCTTGCACAAACGCATGTGGTTAACAATACTGCACTCTTTCCATTTTATTCAGTAACGCCCTTCTTAGCGGCGCCAAATCGCTTACAGACTGTCCAGTAAATTACATTTCCTCTCGTAACTATTGATCTCATGAAATTAGGTTACTAAGGAGAGAGAAAGGATGTACCAGAGGAGACTGTAAAAGAAACGAGGCTATAAGGAAGTCAAAGTAATATGTGACTTCATGGAAAAAATAAAAGAACCTGGAAGAAACTGAAGGCAGTATTGCACAGAAAGTTAGTTACCTACTTTATAAGACATCAGTACTGCAGAACCGGTGGGCGGTTGGACCATTTTTTTATTAACGAAGATAGAAAAGTGGGCAGCAGGTAAAAAAGGTTGACCAACAATGAACTAGAGTAACACAGCTGCTTTGAGGGATAGGAGCTACGCTGTCTCGCACCACGGCTTATTTAATACGTCGTTGCAATATGATTCGGTCCGAACAATTGTTTGTGATTTGCAGGCTCGTGGCGAGTTTGTATGGCGGTACGACCTCGCGTTGGCACGTACTACAAAAATGGAATTATTGGCCAGGAACTCCATCTGGAGTTGCTCCGCCACATGGTGCAAATCATTCCGTTTAACGCCACTTCGCCGGGATACGCGTCGATAAATATCAGTTACAACAACACAAACACACTGTCTCCGAGCGAAGAAAACCTTCGACTTGATCGAGTACATAACATTACATACCAGAACGTAACAGAAACCGTAACTCAATTCATAAGTAGTTAAATACTGTACAACACATTCACATTTAAGTCTTCACTATGGAAATCTGTGAGAAACTGTAAACTGAGTAATTTCTTAGGTGCATTTACATTACATTTACATTACTGTTCTTTTAAGGAAGGATGTATATTTCTCATAATAATAGTTAATTTGTTGTAGTTTGTGGTGTTATGTAGTCAACGAGAGATCTTCTTCAGTCTTGCTCCTTTTTGAGAATACGTAAAATTTTATGTCCCTTTAACCAGTTGACGGCAATTTTCTTCATTTTCGGGTGCGATTCTTTATCTGGATGTGGAAGGCTCGTCGGTCCTTCCGATACTTTCTAATTTGCTTCTAATGGAAAACTCTACACGCTGCTAACGCAAACAAATTGGCGGTTGGTAATACAGATTTCTGCCATACAACTTGTTATTTCAGAGCAGCGTCACAAAACTTCTGACTTACCGCTGTGAGCATCAGATGTTGCAGTGTAACACGGTTTCTCGCAACTGAGTTACTTTGAAACTTAAGCTGAACATGCACTCCAGATGCCCAAAGCCTTTTCTTGAGCCGGCGGGAGTAAAATTCTCTTCGTATGCCGTAAATATTATCTAAGTCCAATCGTTGCACCGCAATATGAAACCAAAAACTCGGTTAATGAAATACAATTCTCCAGATTACAAATGTTAGTAACCCGTTGTGTTACGAAGATCTCGACAAAATTAGATAAATATCGGGCTGGCGCTTAATGGTGGAATATTTTCTATTTGCCGTCTGCTGTACTACCTGTGGCTCAAAGTCGTCTACATCAGTCCCCACCGACACACACCGCACAGAGGAGCTATATCACCAACAGACACGAGGTGCTGAAGGAAAAGGATTAAAGAAACCTTGGAGGGCAAAAAGTCGCTTAGTTGAAGCTTAGACGCGACCCCGGCCGGCTGTTCTCTCCTGGAGGCAGGCTGCGAGGGTGCGCCGGCAGTCGCTACCCCTGTTGGCGATAAGGGCGTCAGGCGGCGGGGTCGATGCGCGCCCCAGCCGCGGCGGCGCCGGCGTGGCCACGCAACCACCCTCGCCCGCCTCACTGACGCTTCTCAGATTAAGGGAAGGAAGCTCGTTGACGTATTACACCCATTACGGCCGCAATTACACGCCCGGACGGGCCAATACTGGGTAAGCAGATAACCAGTCAAACGTGCACAGTCTGCGATGTGAAATCTTTCTGGGCGGCATGAACCACTCTCAATGCAACATGCTTTAGCCTCGACTTAATAGCTAGTATTAAAGATCTGGGCAAAGGGGTGCTGGCTCTACTTGCTTCCCATGATTCCCTACTCTGTTCACAACCACTGTTGTGTCTAATAAGGTGTAGGAAAACCTACAAAACAGCTCCTTGACGTATCGGAATGGATAAATACCAGTCCTGTATGGTTCCCACGGGTATCTTCTACCAATCTTCCTGCAAAATAGTGACAAGTTCAAATAACGATGATGAAATTGGATGGCGATCATACACACTTCTCCCCAAAGTAGACCACAAAGGCTCAACAATACTGCAGTCTGGTAACTGCTGAGGTAAAGGGAGATGCAACAATTCGTACACGTGCTCACAAAAACAGTCCTCGACGATGCAAGCTGTGTGAATTGGGTCCCTGTAGTCTTAACACGACATCACCATTGGGGAAGAAGCATCATATATGGGAAGGCCCTGATCAGCCAAACGGGTCACATAATCCTTGTCAGTGATGCGATCTTGCAAAGTAACTATGAGACCCTTCGAATATCACGATATGGGAGCCCAAATCAGCACCGAAAACCTACCCTATTACATTCTTGGGACAGAAACTCGGCCAGAAGTTGGAAACACTGAGCAACAAGACTCATCCGACCAAATACTCTTAAATTTCTCCCTACTCCAGGACTCAAGGCCTCAGCACCACGTTTGCCTATTACGAGAATTTGCATCATTCATGAGTGGTTTTGGAATTCCAGCTCGCCTGCAACTCCCTGCTTATGGGACTCCTTCGTGTTGTTTTGTTGCTGACAGCTTTCGCAAGTGCGATTTTCAGTTCTGCAGTGACTTTTCCACCAGTCATCTTCTTATTTTTCGTTCAGTCCTCTTCAGTAATCGTCTGTACGATCCGTGAACGCACACGTTCGTCCGCACTGTGATTTACTGCATGTTTCTCCGCTTTTCCTCTATGTGCTACATATGTTTGATACGATGCGGCAGAAACGCCCAACACTTCGGCTGCTTTGTTTACCGAAGCACCCACCATACGACTACCAACGATTTGTTCAAAATGGTTCAAATGGCTCTGAGCACTATGGGACTTAACATCTATGGTCATCAGTCCCCTAGAACTTAGAACTACTTAAACCTAACTAACCTAAGGACATCACACAACACCCAGCCATCACGAGGCAGAGAAAATCCCTAACCGCGCCGGGAATCGAACCCGGGAACCCCAACGATTTGTCCGCGTTCGAATTCGCTTACCTCTGACACACTGTTCTGACTACAACTGACACTTTGGCCGTATTGAGGACGTTTCACAGGTTCCCCTCGTGGTCAAATACAACAGCACAACCTGCAGGCTTGGCTGACATCTGCATTTATCTTCAAGCATGCACATTTCTCGTGCTGTTTTCATATTTCTGTTCGACCACTGTAATTCCGCCTCCCCCCCCCCCCCCCCCCACCACCATCAAACGAAAGTGCATGCTTTTATTGTGTTGCTGCGATATTCGCTACCTAGACTGTTCTGATAAGGCACTCCACACTAGTCTATTATGTGCAAGTCTTTTCATTTCTGCATAACTACTGCAACGTACATCATTTTAACCTGGTGTGTAGTCAAGCTCAATCCTACCTCTCCAAGCTTTATCCCCTCGCCCTACATTTCCCTCAATCACCAAAATGACGATTCCTTGATACCTCACGATATAACCGATCCCTTCCTTTAGTTAAGCAGTGCTATACATTTTTTTTCTCATTCCGTTGCGGTACTTCTTTGCTAGTTGTCCTATCTATCCACATAATCTTCAATATTATCCCTGTAACACCACTCGACGCTTTGCATCATTTGAAAAGAGGCACAAAATTGAGACCCGTCGGACCACACTAAACGCCTCCAGTATGTCACTGTCCACTTTCTCTGCTGTTTGAAGACAGACAGACTTATGGGCCGCTGTGACAATGGACTTTTGAATACAGTTAGTTCCCTTCGCCATGTTCTCTTGGAAACTGCATTCACTGACAGCAGCAATTCATATCGGGTTTGGAACCGATTGCCGTTGATAAAGCATAACAGTTGTCGATGGTCCCTATCGATTAGTATATTTTTACGACTACTGTTCTTCCGGCGCATTGACAAGGCAAATAAATGGGTAATTTCATTCACGGATTGGTCATGGACACGTCCAAACACAACAGGTCTATTCTGCCATTCTATCACGTCTTCACGTCGCCCCTTCTTAATGCCCTGATTCCATACAACGGACTGGTGCTTACACACAACTTGAATTATTTGATATACACCACCTGAACCGAACTACATGGACAGCCCTACATAATTCAGAATTAATGCCACGAGAGGCGTCTCCGCCAGTACAAAAGGACGCGGGGACTGTTGTCAGTATAGAAACAGTGACAGCATAATGAATGTCTCAAGAGATCTCAATGACTCCGAACGTGGAGTAGTCATTGAATGTCGTGTAAGTAAATATCCATTAGGGACCTCACAACACTTCTTCAGCTACCCAAGTCGACTGCTGCTGACGGGTGTGGTGACTGTAAACGTTAAGGAACAACCATATTTAAACTAAGACCAGGCAGACCTCTTGTAATGACGGACAAGAGGGGCAAGCATTGCGTAGGTGGTTGCAAAAAGTAGCATGCAATCAGCGGAAGGAATCATTCTTGAGTTCCAAAGTCCTCATAAGTCACACATTTCTGTAGTCAATGCTACGCGACGATTGACGTGGTGCAAAGAGCGACGCCACTGGACAGTGGGCGACTGCAAACGAGTGATTTGGAGCGGTGGATCACGCTATACACAGTGGCAGTCCGACAGAGAACGTTGCCTAGCAGCAATGAAGTACAGAGGCAGTAGTGGTACGCTTTGAGGGTGTTTTTCGTGTTTAGAGTGTATTCAAGAACATGAACTGATTTTACAGCACTGTGTACTGCATTAAGTACACGAACAGTTCGGAGAAGATGTTTGTTTGTATCAGCATGA
This sequence comes from Schistocerca americana, assembly GCF_021461395.2. NCBI lineage: Eukaryota > Metazoa > Arthropoda > Insecta > Orthoptera > Acrididae > Schistocerca > Schistocerca americana. Next base: position 877,196,417 of record NC_060119.1, read on the forward strand.
CAATGCATCCTATAATAAACCAGCATTTGCGAGGGAATGGTTTGTGGACAATAAATTCCTGAAATTGATTGGCCTCCCCACAGTTCCCACCTCAGCCAAATGGAACATCTTTAGGATGAATTAAACGTCGACTTCGCTCCAGACCTTCTCTGAATAGACATTCAGACACCTCGCTGGAAGTGTTCTCAGCAGAGTCCTAGACGTCCAAAAGGAGAAAGAACACGCCACATATTAATGTCTGCTAATACATGTCCAGAAATGTTTGATCAGACTGTATATATGAGCAGTGGTGAGCCACATCACTGCTAGTACCAGTTCTACACCATTTACAGTGCTATAAACCGACCGCAGTGCACTTGTGCGGGGACGACTAACGCATTCTACATTTAAAAAAAAATTAAAAAATAAAACCAGACCACGAAAACATAATCCGAATAGGACGGAAATCGATGTACGTGACGTACATGTGTAGACAAACAAATGATTACAATTTCGCCGGCCAGTGTGGCCGAGCGGTTCTAGGCGCTTCAGTCTGGAACCGCGCGACCGCTACGGTCGCAGGTTCGAATCCTGGCTCGGGCATGGATGTGTGTGATGTCCTTAGGTTAGTTAGGTTTAAGTAGTTCGAGGTTTTAGCGGACTGATGACCTTAGATGTTAAGTCCCATAGTGCTCAGAACCATTTGAACCATTTTATTACAATTTCAGAGAAACTGGAAAATTTAATCAAGACAAAAAACTTCACCAACTGAGCAAGTCAGTAACGCGTTTGTCTACGTCTGGCCCTTGTGGAAACAGTATTTCGGCTTGGCATTGATCCATACAATTATTGGATGGTCTCGCGAGGGATACCGTGCCAAATCCTGTCCAACTGGCGCGTTAGATCATCAAAATTTCTAGATGGTTGGAGGGCCCTGCCCATAATGCTCCAAACGTTCTCAATAGGGGAAATACCCGGTGATCCTGTTGGACAAGATAGGGTTCGGCAAGCGCGGAGACAATTAGTAGAAACTCTCGCCGTGTGCGAGAGAGCATTATGTTACTTAAATGTAAGCCGGGGATGGCGTGCCATGGAGGATAACAAAACCGGAGCGTAGAATATCGTCGACGTACCGCTGTGCTGACAGCGTCCCGTAGATGGCAACCAAAGGAGTCTTTGTATGAAAGGAAATGGCACCGCAGACCATCAATCCTGGTTGTCTGGGCTTATCGTGGGTTACAGTCAGCTTGATATCCCGTCGCTGTCTGGGGCGTCTTCAGACATGTCTTCACTGGTCATCGGAGGCTGGAATCTCACTGATTGTAGTATGCAATTGTCTTCAGCGATGAGTCTCGCTTAGAATTGACTTCTTCGTGGTGCGTCTTATACGAGACTACTACGGTGCGGAAAACTCCACTGGAAAAGATAACGATCACGGCAGTGTAGGGAGTTAGGTTGGGAGCAGGTCCGCGAGGAAGGCACGGTGTACGTCCCACCAGTGTGCGACTGGTGGGAGAAGGAGAGGGGGCTGGGGGGACTGGAACGGCGGGCCGGGAATGTGGAGAGGCGGCGGGACGAATCGATAGCGGCGGGAGCGGGCCCCATGAAGCTGCAATTAAAGCGCCCCCGTCTGCTCCCGCGCTGCCCGCCACACGCACCACGCACTCGGCTACGTACGCTCTCTAACCGCACGGCGCCACAGCGCAGCGCAGCGATTCACAATTACGTCCCCAGGTGCAAACCGCGCCGTACCTGCAGGAGGAAGGAAAAAAGATAAATGTGGCGTTCCGTGGGGGAGCCAGATGTTAATGACCGCCGTTTGAGGCGGCGTCGCGTATCGAACGTCGGGGCTGCGCGGTCTGTCAGGATTCTTCCACTCCGTCAACGTCGAGCAGCACGGCGCCCTGCGAAGCGCCAATACTGTAAGTTCACAATAAAGACCGGCGTTAACAGCGTTTCTCGAAAACAGGATCGTTCTATAGAGTGAACACGAATTCCACCCACAAATTTCTAAAGCTGCTAAGAAACACTTTCTGAGTATCTTGGTATAAGAAACACGTGGTCGTCGGTGCCTCATTCAGAGTAGGATTTTAATTATGATTTACTCGGTTTGTTGCCTCAATTATCTCTGTTCTGTGAAAATGCCTTCAGGACAGTAAAAACCCTGTAATACGCAGGCATCAAAACGTAAAGGGTGCTTATAATTAAATTTTCGCTATTTGAACCATTGTAGACGGAGAACTATTTGTTACATGAGCTTTATAGGAATGATGTTTAGACTGTGCCCTGTAGGAATTGCTTCCTTAGCATTGTTACTGTCATGATTAGTCGTTAAGAGTGGGTACTGGTACGGCGACGTCGGGTTCAAACACAAGCATCACTGTCCATTACGGTTGCAGACGATCAACAAGGGTTCGGACAAGGTGAACTGAGCTCTACTCCTAAAGATGTTTTATCAAAACAACGTTATCTCTAGTGCGGTTCCAGGCAGTCGTGGATGCAGATGGTCGTCACACATCTGCACACTGAGGGACGTTTGTAACCTGAAACGCAATGTTACCCTCTCGTGAGTTTCTTCTACTGGTTTTTATTTCTCTTCCGAATTTCCTTACAGATGTTTCCACAAAGTTTCATTGTCCTACGATATCACATTTTTCATAAGGCCCTCTGAAGTAGCGAAACTTTAATTATAATCCAGAGTAATGCAATGATACTCGGACGGAACACTAGTTGTCAGCGTACAGTACAATAACAATTGAACAACTGTCCCCTTACATGTACAGTGCAAAATATCGACCATGATGTTCAATATAGTGCGTTAAGCGACTGTCGGCAAAACAAACCCGAGACGGAACAGAGCAGCATTGCATGCAAGTTTGATGCCGTAGAGTAAAGTGGGCACCACTGTTTTCAACCGAAAGTACCGTGAGTGACTGAAGCACAGATAAGACAAAAAGCGTATAGCGTCGCCATTTGCACTGTTGGGTAGATATTTTGAGTGCAGTAATGATATAACGATAAATGGGGCAGGAAATCAAACTAAATGCAATTACTCTGTAGCGATCCAGCAGAGTCCACGGGTCCCTTATACCAAAACATTTAAGAAAATAAACACCAACAAAAACAATAACGAATCAATTAATTTCACATTTTTCCTCGTGGAATTTTATTATATGCCAACTGTCACGCATCAAGTAATAAAAAAATGCACTGATAACTTTGGAACTTGAATCTCCAAGAGGGAGCAGAATTTAGGGCTTGACCTAATGATTTAACGTGGAAGCCGTACGACGCGTCGTGTCTGTTAGCAGACTCTACTTTACGTAAAGGCGTAGGGGAAGCCTCCATTAAAACGAAGCAAAGTTAGAACTGATCGCCTCGTAGAGTTAGTGGCCCTGGCAGACAGAGAACCTCCTCCTTTTGAGAAGGAAAAGGGAGAAAGGTGCAGGGATAGCCGTCGTGGCTTGTTTAAGCAAACATCTCACCACTGAACTGATGTAGCGGAAATCATGCAACTCGTCAATATGAGTAACCGGAGCGACATGTGAGTCCTAGTCCCAGTCAATAGCAGCTCTGTGAGCTAATCTTGCCAGCTCACTCGGTGCCGGCAGGACAATCAAGCGACGTGGTGCGAGTGCCCGGTTTAGAAGCGTGCACAATCACACAACTCGTTCAATGGATAGGAACCCGCTCGGACGCTGATAGTTCCCAACTGCGTGGGTCACTTGCGCTGGAGCCAAATATCAGGAGGGGTGTGAACGTTTTGTTACAATGAGATAGTCGCCAAAGCACGCACTGAGAAAATTCGTCAGAAATGGAGCATTCCTCCGCTGCCGTTGGCCTGCGGCGCTGCCTGGCTGTGGTACCTGTATCTCTACGTGACCTGGGTGTGCCCGCTGTGACTCACCGAAGTGCTGAGGACGTCTCCCCAATGGTACACTCCATCCTATGTAAATGAGCGGGGCGTACGGCCGGTAACAAATGGGCATCTGCCTCGTAAGTCCCGCACACAACGCAGTGTCTTACCCCTCCAGCAAACAACGAAGAAGCGAGATAAATGCTGCGGCCGCACGAGCAGCGACGAATAAAATCTGGTACTATCCCGTAAATAACACGCAGGTCAGTTCCCACATGTGACCTGCCATAATAGTACACTTTACTCCGTCAATTTTTATAAACATCGCATTCATTAACACTTCTCCCGTAGTTGGCTCATGGAACTTATCAATCAGCATCTGCGTTAATAAGAGTTAATGGTGTTTCTCGAGACAATTTCTGCTAATCATATATAGAGACAGCCCCGCCCCACCCCCGGGGGTCATCAGGCACATTTTCACTGGTGTTTCGACAGATATTTGCAATTTCGTGTTTTCAGTTGTGTAGTTGGGAGTCAGCACAAACACATACTGCTTATCACGTCTTTCAGGCGAGGCAAAGTATCGGCGGAAAGCGCCGATTTGTTTCCTGTTACTAACAAAATGATTTTAAAGGGGAATTTTACGTGCACTTTCGATAGAGAGGTCCCAAACTGGTCTACTGCAATACTCGTTTTATCACTATGTATTAGCGGAGGCAGTAAACACGAGAATGAATGACTAGTACTCCAGTAGTGAATGAGCAGCGCCCTGGCCCACGCTGACTGCTACTGAAATGCAGCAGCGATGCTGGAGTACAGTTTATTCTTCGTGTTTTACTGCCCCTGCTAACAAATACCGATAAAACGCATATTGCACTAGACCAATTTGGGACCGCTCTATCGAATAGGAACGTAAAATTCCGCTTAAAAATTATTTTTCTTTTTTGTAACGGGAAACAAACCGACGCTTTCCGTCGATTCTGGTCGTCGCATGAAAGACGTGGTAAGCAGTATGTGTTTGGGATGACCCCAACTATACACAGCAAAACACGAAATTGCAAATATCTGCTGAAACACCAGTGAAAATGTGCCTGACTACTCTTATTGCGAAACCCCAGTATATACTTTGAGGAGTTATCGAAATGAACCGTTCAAACAGCAACATTATTATGTGTAACACTAAATCTATAAAACGAAAATCGCTTGGAGATTATGTAGTACGTAACTATGTACACGGATACGAATGATTGTTGATAGAAATTAATGCGGTTATTTGTAGCTGCAAAGAAAATCATCCTGTTAAGTACTGCGATACGCCAAATACCGCACTCAGTCTCTGAAGGAGAGTCCGAGAGTCCGCCGAAGGTTCGAGTCCTCCCTCGGGCATGTGTGTGTGTGTTTGTCATTCTTAGCATAAGTTAGTTTAAGTAGCGTGTAACTCTAGGGACCGATGACCTTTTCAGCCAGTTGTTCTTGATGCTGTTTTGGCGTAATTTTTTTTTTTTTTTTTTTTTTGGCACTTACTTGGTTAGCGCGAAATTTACACCGCAGGTTGAAGAGGGGAAGATGTTCATATTGTTGTTGTTGTGGTCTTCAGTCCTGCGACTGGTTTGATGCAGCTCTCCAAGCTACTCCATCCTGTGCAAGCTTCTTCATCTCCCAGTACCTACTGCATATACTTATTGCTTAATCCTGGCACTCGCCTTACGGCTGAGGAAAAACCTCCATGTAGAAAAACCTCAGATGGGACAGGTTGCCTTGTGTCGTAGAATTTTGCGTCCATTTACACTTTACAGCGTAATGCGCTGTTAATAACGCCAACTGTCATGGAGTTGTCGTCTCTTTTTAAAGATAGATCATCCCATGTTCTAACAGGCGTAAAAGACCTAAGAAGGATCTCGTTTATTTCTTCGTCGCGTAAGAGTCAATGGTGGAATATGTCAGTTGTATCTTCTAGAATGACGTGACGGGGGTGTATGCACTCTAAATGTGGACAGTTGAAAGACCCAGGTTGGTATTGAATGAGAGATTTCATGCATCTAGCGTATCTTAAGATGTTGCTCTTTGGGTCTGTCCTATATTTTTCTTTGTGCTGAAAGGTTCATGACATGCGGCAACGCAGAAGTCGCATGCTAGGTCTCCAGCTATCCGTAACATCCTCCTGTCTGTAGACATGGTCGTCCTAAGTTTAACTGGTTGATATTATCCACGCTTGCATTCCATATTAAACTATAGGGCGAACGAAAATTCTGTATGCTAACAGTGACATTGGTAGGCCCGCACACGCATTGTACTTTTCACAAGTCGTACTAGTTTGTCTCGCGACTGCAAGAGCATAATCTGATCTGCATTCTGATATGTAACAGCACTTCACGAAATTGACCAGTGAGCGTGGCGCAGGAGATGGAGAGAGAGATAGGAGGTTCCGGTTAACCTCGCAACGGGAGCACTCGGCAATGAAGAGGCTGGCGGCGAGCGCAGGTGTGTTCCTGCCTGCCTACCAGACGGTTCGTCGCATTCGGCAGCACGGCGCGCATGGCCCGCCTCCCACGCACGCCGCGGCGTGTGATCCCGCTTTCCCGTCACTGTCTGCGAGCCTCTGACAATGAGTGCGCGACGCTAATCGTATGCACCTGCGCGAGAAACCGTCTCGGCGTTTCCGCAGCTGCTATGCCGAACTGCTGAGCGGGAAATTTCCGAGTGCTCGCACAGGCTTCGCTCTAATATTTAGTTTATTTTGGGATCTACAAAATATCATCAGAAACAATATTGTTGGTATGAATAACTACGTTTCTTTTGAGACATACTTTCCCAAACTTTTGTTGTCTACGTGGGATTGCATTTACAATTTTAAAGAGTGTCATTCGATACGAATCGCGTCACCCCTGAGAACGCGATTAGACGCTTCAATCTAAAAGTAAAGGAGGTGTCATCTAGACATGGACCTTTAAGTCGTATTATGTAAGTGGAAGGGACGCACAAATATAGCACACATAAGGAATACTTCATTTTCTTTCCGCTTGTCTTTATTCCTTCCGCCTCCGTAGCTGTGTGATCACTAGAGCTGTTGATAGTATCGATATTTATCGGCGATGTTATTTCCCTGATTTATCGATATCGAAATGGTTATAATGAGTGGCGATATTTTTATTTTCAATTTTTTAGCCATTTTCGGTAAACATTTGAAATTGACGAAAGAGTGCACGGGTGAACAGCGGGCAAAATATTTCGGCAAGCGACCACGTTGCCGTCATCGGGTTCGCTGACGAACTGACCGTCGAGTCGCCGGCGCCGGGTTTTTATTTCCTCTTCTCTCTCTCCAGGTGTTCCGAACGCGGAAATCTTGTGTCCGTTGGACAGTAACACCCGGCTGTTCACCCGAGAACTCTTTCGCCACGAAGGACGTCGGGAGGAACTGAAGAATCACAACATTTGAAATTGTTCTTCGGAAATTGTAGTAGAATATAATTTTACATTCACTGTGTGAAAGAGACTTACTACTTTCATTACATTCAGTGTTTCTCTTTTTTGTGTGAAGGAAGTGCAGGTGGCTCAAAGAAGAAGTTCGATTGCACTAGGGGGTTGAGGTGTGAATGGAATAACAAGATTTCGGATGTGAAGAAATAGCCCACCAAATGCGTTAAAGAAATTAACGCAAGTACTGTGCTATTCCTTCACATCGTCATTCTTCACTAACAGTTGCTGAAAATGGTGAAAAAAAACCTAAATGACAAGATTGGTCTTTGCGGAGGGCAGAGACGTCTGAGGGGAAATGCTGACGTAATCGACGCTCGACGCTACCAACAGAAACTGCAGCGTTTAGCTTCACCACGCGATTTTGACACTAAAACTGCCACGTTGCTGCGTTTCCACAAATGAAGAAACAGGGAAGTCGACATGAAGTGTTCCGGCAAATCCGATATGTGACGAAACCGAACGACAGACTCATCGGATATCTTTAATTGTGCAACTTACCTGCAGTTACCATTGTTAGCAAAGTGGTTATCGCCAAGCGTGAACGTGCATCGTTTTCTTTCAATTCTTGCTCTGTGGGGGACAAGCAAGCTGCTAGGTTGTTGATGTACAAAAATCTAATAATAAAGCAATACTTAAATATAAAGCTCTAAAATCGGCAGTACATTTACGATATTTTTATAGGCCGTTATTTCTACTTTTTACCGTCGGTGTATCGATTCTGTTTTTCAATATATCGAGAGTCTATAAGATTATTTTGTTATATCGGTATATCAGATTCTCCATATTTTAAAAACTATCAAAAACCATCAACAGTCCTAGCGGTCACCGCCACTGACTGCCGTGCAGGGCTGGCCGTTGTGGCCGAGCGGCTCTAGGCGCTTCAGTCTGGAACGCGCGACCGCTATGGTCGCAGGTTCGAATCCTGCCTCGGGCACTGATGTGTGATATGTCCTTAGGTTAGTTAGGTTTAAGTAGTTCTAAGTTCTAGAGGACTGATGGCCACTCAGATATTAACTCCCATAGTACTCAGAGTCATTTGAACATTTTTTTGCCGAGCGGGGGACCCGGGTTCGATTCCCGATATTGCTAGGGTCTTTTTTTTTTTTTATAGAAGAATTAGTACGGGCTGCACTCGGCCTCGTGATCCCAACTGAGGAGCTACTTGACTGAGTGGTAGCGGCACCACGTCTGTTAACCCCACAACCGCCAACGGAACGGTGTGGTGAGTCCATGCCCCTCCAATACCGCAACTGGTCGGGCGCGATTGGTCCGTCTGTGGCCACAACGGCGACGTTTTCCTTTTTCAGGTGTTTATTTCAAGCATACTTAAACTTACCTTAATTGAAAACACAGCAGGGACAATGAATGATGACAGGCGACGTTCGAAGTTACATGCCGGGTGGCAGATACGTCTACTAATCTGCTGTCTTTGCCAACTGGCCTATTCCACAGTGCACCATCTGTGGTCCGCGTACCTTGTCATGACAGCGTCCAAGACGATGGTCTCATTAGTGTTTTCTTCTGCGCAACTTCAGTATAACCACGCATCACAGTACCACAGTTGGAATTCCTGCATGGTAGATTGTTCCCCATGGCGTTTCTGTAGCATGGCTCTCAAGCCAGTGTTACACAACCAAAGATCTTCAATAAATATTTTATAGAAGTTAGGACCACTATCAACTTTCATAAAGAATACAACGCAAATTGACTGGCAAAAATGTCATAAAACGACTGTTGTAAGAGATTTTTGACAATTTTATGTTACAGTGTAATGCGCATCTTACAAAGCCTACTCATAATTACCAATTTTGTCCAAAGTTATCGTGTTTTCAGGGCTTGGTCAGAATTGAAAGTAACAGACGTGGAAGCTCAAGGCAGCGAAGCGTTTACGCGAAACAGAATTTTCTGCGCTGACAGGGGGAGGCACGAACCGTTTATGTCAGCGAAGTTTCCAGGCATCGGTTGCCGCAGCGGAATGAGCGAAGCCCCCCACGGCCGTAGCCAGAAAACGTGCACTCGACGCGATATGCGGCGTGCAAGACAAAGTACGCGATGTGCCGCGCGCAAGACAAAGTAAGCGACGTACTGTTCCGTAAGTATAATCGGGAAACCTTTATAGGCGGACCCGGATTAAGTCCCTTAACTGACATACTACCCAATGAATCTAAACTAGGGTCGCCAGCCTACCTTTAACCCGTGAGACAGTGTTAAAACTTCACACAATTCCAAATTCAAAATGTAATGTCCTATTGCAATCCAAAGACTTCCAGAGAGATCCCGAGACACGACCATTTGAATGGAATATGCGCTACTACCTAATACACTGTCTTCAAATGATTCCTAATAACTTCTGCCAATAACACGCACAGCACACAACAGGAATACAGTTAAACATAATCAGGCCAAAAGACATGTAAAAACAAAGCACATGAATCTTTACAAAATAAACACAGTCTTTATTTGGTTCAGTTAACTGAGATATCCGCCCTGATAGCAGCGGGCGTTTGCACGCCGTTTCTGTGATTCGGTGCGGAGCGCCTACCCTGGACCGAATCCGCGAGGAGGATGAAGGACGAAGGCTTGTGTGCCGGCCAGCCTGGATGTGGTTTTTAGGGGGTTTACCACAGGCCCATTAGGTGAATACCAGGCTGATACCCATGTCCCGGCTCCATTACATAATTCGCACACACTTAGAAAAATATTTCCCACACTTTCTTATTGGATAATACTAGATGGCCGGCCGGGGTGGCCGAGCGGTTCTAGGCGCTACAGTCTGGAACCGCGTGACCGCTACAGTCGCAGGTTCGAATCCTGCCTCGGGCATGGATGTGTGTGATGTACTTAGGTTAGTTAGGTTTAAGTAGTTCTAAGTTCGAGGGGACTGATGACCTCAGATGTTAAGTCCCATATTGCTCAGAGCCATTTGAACCTTTTTTGATAATACTAGATGAGACAGATGGGCCACACAAATTCCGTCCCCGGGAGAGGGAGGGAAGGAGGGGATACGAAGGGCACCGTCCATACCACTACCACTAATATTGTAAAATCCAGATTAGCATGCCGAGCACGTAGAGATAAGGGATAACGACAGGAAAAGGCAGAAGAAGAATTAAAACAAAGTGCGATTCTTCCAATAAGCACCAGATCGAACTAGCTAATGGTTCACGCTCTTCCTGGCGCATACTTGCACACTCACTAAAAGGCAAGGCATGGAAAACCGGGTAAGCACTAAACAAAACTCCAGGACCATACACGGGAACTCGCTATTGATTCTCGCAGTCTCTCTACACTTGAAAAGTAACTTTGGAACACAAAGGACCAGTAACACCCGAACTCAATTAAGGACTTCAAAAGACTTACTCCGTCCTATGAGGCCCACGTCTTGCCAGCCAACCCGACGAAGGTTGCCGGGTGCCGACCGAATACCCGCTTTCTCTATTTCCAAACCGCCCCACGAAATCATTTTACACATAGACTTTCACCTAGTTGCGAGCAAAATTAAAGCATTTTCATAGGCCAATTCTTGTCCCCGGTCACAGAACTTTCGTCGGCTGCTTTTTTCTTCCAGAACTTTCGAAAGTTTCTTTCCGGCGGGTATTGCAAAACACTAGTTGTCATGGGAATATTATTCGTTTTCTAGACCAGCATAGCTCACCATCTGTTTAGGAGTGTTAGGGAAGACCAGCGCACCATCTCCAGGGTGAACACATGTTCACTTTCCCTAGCTACCACGAAGTGGCCGTTGAGGCCAGTATTGCGGACAAATAATTGGCTCTGAGCACTATGGGACTTAACATCTGAGGCCATCAGTCCTCTACAACTTAGAACTACTGGAGTCTAACTAACCTAAGGACATCACACACATCCATGCCCTAGGCAGGATTCGAACCTACGACCGTAGCGGTCGCGCGTATCCAGATCGTAGCGCCTAGAATCGCTCGGTCACATCGGCCGGCTATAGCGGACAGTACGAGCTCACAGGCGCGGCGTAGAAACGGTATGTCACAGTTTCCGCCTCACAAGTGGGACATATGACTCACTCACCTGATGTCATCTAAGCATTGTAATGTCAGCAAGGCGGAAAAAACGATCTACGTATATATGCAAGTTTTATTACATTTCTGGGAAGAAACTTTCATCAAATAGTTATAAATGGTTCGTTGCACGCTATCAAATCCGACAAGATTTAATAAATAGAAGTTTTCATCGTTTGTGTCTGCTGACAGAGCCTGTAAGTTACACTGATACACAACAACGAAACCGGCTCTAAACGTTTTAAAAAGATAATATGAAAAGCTCTCTCCACTTGATGATTGAATACTGTTAAATTTCGCATACTGTCAAAATGAACAAAAAACACGAATGGTCCTTTGGTTTAATTTGCACGGATCGCTTTACACGTCCGTTCCACTCCTTAAGCCGGGTTTTCCTGAACAAGAATTCTGCGACGCGTAAATACGACAGGGTGTTGAGCGTCGGCAGAGACACAAAACTTAAATACGATGCGCATTTGAGTTTTACTAGAAAAGGAAACCGCTTGCGCATTAAGTCCACACGTGCTATGTGAGAAAAGTATTGAAAGGATTGCGTTGTTTCTTTAACCGAAGTGTTAATATACTGTACAGTATTCAAGGATTGCGTGCGGGAAAAGAAAAGTAAACTGCTGGGTTTGCTGATAGCTAAGCGTATAATGACCGACGAGGAATAGGATTATTTGCTCAAGACTTATACGAAACACAGGAAAACAATCAACAATATTTTGTTGACACTAAATCAATTAACAATGTATCTTCCTCGGCAATGAAACGCATTTGTATGCGGGGCATTCAAATAAAAACAGAACACCCGCTACTACAGGAGCATGGGCTGGTTCACTGAAAAGTAATCGCCACGCGCGTTTAGACGTTTACACGACACGCGTTAAGATGTTTATCCCACTGGAAGACCAGATGACTAACTCTTGTTTCGTAGAACGCAGTTGGTCACTAATATATCGAACACCGCACCCACTCTTGCACTTCCTCGTCCGACTGAAACCGACATCCACGCATGTCTTTCTTCAAATCGCCAATGATGTGAAAATCACACGGTGGAAGATACGGGTTGTAGGGAGGATGTTGTACTTTCCCAACCAGACTGCTGTGGCACAGCCTTCGTCTGATTGGCAGCGTACGGGCAGGCGTTTCGTGCAACAGAATGATTCCGTCCGACAGCATTCCTGGGTGTTTTGACTTCTTCTTCGACTGAATTGGTCCTGTGCTCGTCAAATTCCTCGAGCGTGCAACCAGTATCAATGCGTGACGCTATGAAGATACTTTGCAGAATCTGCGACACAATCCAAGGTAAAAACGCCGAGGAATGCTGTCAGACGGAATCATCCTTTTGTGCTGTAACGCCCTCCTCCACACTGTCAATCGCACGAGGGCTACGCTTCAGCGATTCGGTTGGAAAACACTGCAACATCCTCCGTACAGCCCGTATCTTTCACCGTGTGATTTTCACATCTTTGTCGACCTCAAGAAAGACATGCGCGGACGTCGGTTTCAATCGGACGAGGAAGTGCAAAATGGATGCGGTTATGGATCCTTCAGCTGCCGACCGCTTTCTACGAAATAGGAATTCATCGTCTCGTCTCCCAGTGAGATAAACGGCTTAACGCGTGTGATGATTAGTTTTGAATTGAACCATAGCTTTTTAGCATACTTAGTACTCATTTTGCACACGAACTTTACCGAACAACAACAATTGCTTCACTAGGACGTAGCGTACAATGCTTTAGAGTCAACCAGAACCAGACGGCCGGTCACGCCTGACGTAAAGCGCTGGCGCACTACGCATTACGTTCTGTCGGAAAACAAAAAAAATGGTTCAAATCGCTCTGAGCACTATGGGACTTAACTTCTGAGGTCATCAGTCCCCTAGAACTTAGAACTGCTTAAACCTAACTAACCTAAGGACATCACACATATCCATGCCCAAGGCAGGATTCGAACCTGCGACCGTAGCGGTCGCTCGGTTCCAGAGTGTAGCGCCTAGAACTAGCGCCCAGAACCGCTCAGCCACCCCGGCCGGCTGTCGGAAAACACTATCGCTATTTTGTCACTGAAGAGAGGACGACGCGCTACGCTGCGCAAAATTCCTGTTCCTAGAAAAACTCGGCTTTATACGAGTCACGTTAACGAAATAGGTATAGTTTGAGTGCTATGTAAGATAGGACTGTCCACCTCTGTGCTTACGATCGTCAGCTTCACCTGTAGGTTTCCGACACGCTATGCAAGTTGCCCGAACGCAAACGGCTGCGGTCGGTTACGGGCGTGTCCAGTGCCGGGGGCAGCGAGTGTACCGGTACGGCACGGCACGGCGGCGCCTGTTGAGCCGCGTCGCGACGCCCCCTGAATGCTGCGCCGGCGTGGCGCCGTGGGGGAGCGCGGGTCACGGCCCCACCATTCTTTCGCGCCGCCGCCAACTCAATTCCTGCACAGCCGCAGGTCTCGCCTCGCAGCCGCATCCGACGTCTCTTCCGTGTCTCCGAAGGCAAGGGCGATAGTGCTAGTACTGTCAACTTCCGCCCTATTACATATTAAAACACTGCCAAGCCAATATTAACCCTTTCACTGCTGTGGCCGTGCATACTCGTCCTGTTCCGCCGTTCTCCAGGTGTCGACGACGGTTATACGTGGGCCTACAATCCTTGCTCTCTATGACAGGCAGCCTCCTAGAGATTGCCTGCCGGCCGCGGTGGTCTCGCGGTTCTAGGCGCTCAGTCCGCAGCCGCGCGACTGCTACGGTCGCAGGTTCGAATCCTGCCTCGGGCATGGATGTGTGTGTTGTCCTTAGGTTAGTTAGGTTTAAGTAGTTCTAAGTTCTAGGGAACTGATGACCATAGATGTTAAGTCCCATAGTGCTCAGAACCATTTGAACCATTAGCCAGAGATTGCCTAAATGTGGAGTCGTCATTAGACATTTACTCGAAAAATAATGGGGTGAGAATTATTTGCTGGGAGTAGGGAAAAGACTGAACTTGCCTGAGCGTAGCAGGATTAGATAACTGGTTGTGCTAGTTGCATTACCGGTTTCTCTTCTTACTCCTCGCTCTTGGCAACACATCGTATGATGTGTTGTCAATCTGGAGGCGTGAAGATGGGATAAGAGTTGATCAGGGCTAGGTCTTTGTTGGAAACGATGTTGTGCATGTTTACGGCTGTCCAACCGAAATCGTATGGTTGGTGGAAGAGGGAGGATTTAGGAGTATCGTGAGGGGCGAAGAGATATACACTATGTGATCAGAAGTATCCGGACACCCTCAAAACCAAACGGTTTTCATATTAAGTGCATTGTGCTGCCACCTACTGCCAGGTACTCCGTATCAGCGACCTCAGTAGTCATTAGACATCGTGAGAGAGCAGAATGGGGCGCTCCGCGGAACTCACGGACTTCGAACGCGGTCAGGTGATTGGGCGTCACTTGTGTCATACGTCTGTACGCGAGATTTCCACACTCCTAAACATCCCTAGGTCCACTGTTTCCGATGTGATAGTGACGCGTAAACGTGAAGGGACACGTACAGCACAAAAGCGTACAGGCTGACCTCGTCTAATGACTGACAGAGACTGCCGACAGTTGAAGAGGGTCGTAATGTGTAACAGGCAGACATCTGTCCAGACCACCTCACAGGAATTCCAAACTGCATTATGATCCACTGCAAGTACTATGAGAGTTAGGCGGGAGGTAAGAAAACTTGGATTTCATGGTCGAGCGGCTGCTCATAAGCCACATCTCATGCTGGTAAATGCCAAACGACGCCTGGCTTGGTGTAAGGAACGTAAACATTGGACAATTGAACGGTGGAAGAACGTTGTGTGGAGTGACGAATCACGGTACACAATGTGGCGATCCGATGGCAGGGTGTGGGTATGGCGAATGCCCGGTAAACGTCATCTGCCAGTGTGTGTAGTGCCAACAGTAAAATTCGGAGGCGGTGGTGTTATGGTGTGGTCGTGTTTTTCATGGAGGAGGCTTGCATCCCATATTGTTTTGCGTGGCACTATCACAGCACAGGCCTACATTGATCTTTAAAGCGTCTTCATGCTTCCTACTTTGAAGAGCAATTAGGGGATAGCGATTGCATCTTTCAACACAAATGAACACCTGTTCATAATGCACGGGCTGTGGCTGAGTGGTTACACGACAATAACATCCCTGTAATGGACTGGCCTGCGCAGAGTCCTGTTTTAGAAAGCCGACTTCGTGCCAGGCCTTGCCGACCCACATCGATAACTCTCTTCAGTGCAGCATTTCCATGAAGAATGGGCTGCCATTCCTAAAGAAACCTTGCAGCACCAGATTGAACGTATGCTTGCGAGAGTGGAAGCTGTCATCAAGTCTAAGGGTGGGCCAACACCATATTGAATTCCAGCGTTACCGATGGAGGGCGCCACGATCTTGTAAGTCATTTTCAGCCAAGTGTCCGGATTCTTTGATCACATAGTGTCGGTGGAAGTGGTGCGAGTACGAACCATCTCGCAGTGCTCCCGCCAACATGTTCATCAAAATTTTCGCAGCTTTCGGGTTGTCCGGCAGCGGCACGTAGTCGTAGTGGACGGCAGCCACTTCTGTAGCTTCAGCAGCGACTTGTGCTGCTTTTTCCTCCTCGTCTTCCAGCTGCTGTGCCGCCTCCGCCGTCTCCTCGACCTCCTCCCCAGCAGCCTGCGTTTCCGCGTCGGCCAGGGAGGCGGTCGTCTGGGTCTCCGCATCTACCCCCTTCCTGATGGGGGTCTGCGCCTCTTCTCTGCGAGACGCGAGCGTCAAGGCTTCCGTCAGTTGCCGCACCTGATGGTGCACCTCTTCCAGTTCCGTCCTCAGCGGCCTTTGCACACGTCATGCACGCAACCGTGTTGCCACAGGACTTTGCTACATGGCCAAGCTGTTGGCACTTGTAGCACTGCTTCGTCTTCTCCCTCTCGCTCTTCTTTCCGTTTCGCACTTCTTCGGACAGATGCTACAGTAGGACGGCGAGAAGGCGGGATCTTGACTTCCCATTGGCTTCGCCTCCCTTGCCCAGTCCAGCCATGTCTGCGAAGTACACGAGCGGCAACAGCAACAGGACAATAACGAAGTGAGCCGCAGTGAGTCGAGCAGTGCGGGCATACAACGCTGTGGACGTCTGAATGCGTCCGGAGCACCGACCTCTCAACGCTGCGGATGACTTACTTCCATCGATCGGTGAATAAAAAAAAATCTAGCATTTATGATACACCATATGTGTATCACTGGGTGCTATCATTTACAAAAAACCTCGTTTCGATATCTTAAATAGTTGATGACAATTTAATGATCACATGATTCGCGAGGCCGGTCGCTGTGTCCGAGCGGTACTAGGCGCTTCAGTCCGGAACCGCGCTGCTGCTACTGTCGCAGGTTCGAATCCTGCCTCGGGCATGGATGTGTGTGATGTCCTTAGGTTAGTTAGGTTTAAGCGGTTTTAAGTCTAGGGACTGATGACCTCAGATGTTAAGTTCCATTATGCTTGGAGCCATTTGATTTGATTCGCGAGGCGCAAAGACGTAATGGCCCGTCGCGAGCGGCCGTCCTTCAGACATAAAACCCAATAACACGAGAACTAAACGAGATATCGTTCTGCTCTAAGTTGTAAAATAAAATATCGATATCTTTTCTACATTTCATTCACTGCTATGTATGAGCTAAAATTACCCGTGCGCCGTTTCCGCAATGCGTTTTTATATCTGCGAACACTTTAAAAATATATGCAACGTTTTACTTAATTTGATGCAGCTCAGTTAAGTATGACGGATAGCGAAAAGAAATACAGTTTCTTTTATCGAGTCTACATATCAGACTGTAAGACACGCAGAATTTTTTTACCTTATAATTTTCAAAAAATCGAATGATAAGTATTTCATACCGGTCAAACGCCGTCTGTCAGCACAGGCACCGGCATTTGGCGAGCAGTACAACTATAGCAAAAGCCACCTCAGCACGGAATGCAAACAGCACCTCTCTAGCAAAGACAAGGTTAATCTGAGGGTTGTGGGGGAGGGGGTTTCAAACATTGTGTTAAAAATTATTATGGCTGCCCCACTACACTTCAAAGTCACACAGATACACGCATCAACAACAGTTATGCATCACCCCATCATTTCGAAATTCAAGGAAACAAAAATTGGCTCTGGAAAACGTGTAGAGATTATTTTCAGTGTGTACAAATCGCCAAATGAGAATAAACCTTTGTGTAACGACAAGATTGTCTGTTTCCCATGGGGAGCTCATCACAGCAGGGAGTTGGAGTGTACTTGTCTGCTCGAACGTCAATACTTCCTGGAACGTTCCTTGCTCGGATGCAGGCTTGAATACGTCGTGACATACCATCTATAAGATCATCGTGGAATCATCTCCCAATGGTTTGATGAGATACATCAAGCCCTATAGCCTCTTCTAAGGCCGCATTCAATTCTGGAGCATTTGGCCGATTGTCCCCTTGTCTCAATAAACGTAGTATCGATCACCTTGTGCATCTGTCGAAAGTGGATGGCCTGTGCGGTCCTCAATACTACCTGTCAATTCGAAACGACTCCATCTTGGCAAATCATTTTGACTCCGGTGCACACGTCTAGGAACTTCCCTGGTTGACAAGCATCCTGAGTATCACGTGACGATGCGTACCCAATCATTGGTCGCGACTGTCCTTCCCTCATGATGGATGTTCACTCTACTGTTCCATAGACGTCTCTAATGAGCCCCTCCTGGTACTTCACTTTCAAGGCTTGCTGACTGGTTCAGGAACAGTCACAATGTGCTCGACAAGTCGCGGTGATGACACACTGTCGTTGATACGTGTACTTGATATGGTATATCAAGATAGCCACCAAGTCTCTCTTAAAGCAGGCGGAATGTTCTACCAATCGTTCAGTTCTTCGACGATGGAAATCTGCTTCATTGGCCACCGAGCCAATTTAGACGTTTTCCGACAAGACAGGTGCTGTCCCGTTCTTCAACTTTGGAGCACATTTCCAGTTGCTGCGCCACTGCACTCCCATCCTGTTACCGTACCGCAGCAAAAAAATGGCTCTGAGCACTATGGGACTCAACTGCTGTGGTCATAAGTCCCCTAGAACTTAGAACTACTTAAACCTAACTAACCTAAGGACATCACACACATCCATGCCCGAGGCAGGATTCGAACCTGCGACCGTAGCGGTTCGTGCGGTTCCAGACTGTAGCGCCTTTAACCGCTCGGCCACTCCGGCCGGCCGTACCGCAGCAGATCTGTGTTAATAGGGAACCCGTAACTCTCCTTTGATAATACACCACTCTTGTTGCGAAATGGTCTTAGTGTGGGACGACCTGTGTAACTTACTTCCCTAAGTCTCTATGTAATATCAAAACGCGTGTCCCTCCGTGCAGATATTCCCTAATTTCCTGCTATTCGTCAGTTTAAACGTCAACTGCCATTTGTCATACAACTTCAATTCTGACAAGATATTTTCCAGCAAATTCAACAAGCCTCATTCAATTTCGCCTTAACTGAAACCGACCTACCATCTTAATCTCGTGGTCCAGTAGGGAAAGTGGTCATGTTTCTGTCAGCCACCTGCTCGCACATTACAGCGTGCAGCGGGCTGTCTTTCGTGACAAAAAGATAAACCAGAGCCAGATTGAATCCGCAAAACCGGATTGGTGATAGTTGATCTTGTACATAAGCCATCCAGAGTAAGGTATGCAGGCAGTTCCCCATGCCCGTATACCCAAATGACGGGCTGGCTGCCAATCACTTCCTCACAAAACACAGTACACGAGCAGCTAAATTACGATAGCATAAAATATACAGTTTGCACCATGAATTCAGAGATAACATTCCAGAAATGAACTGGCCGATCCAAACTTCCGACTTGAACCTAACAGAACACCTTCTGGATGAGCTGGAACGTCGAATTCGCTCCAGACCCCAGCGTCTGTCTCTGGTATCAGCTCTTGGGGACGACTGGGCTGCCACTTCTCCACAGACATTCAGAAACCTCATCGAAAGTGATCCCAGCAGAATTCAGCCGCCCATAAATGCTAATGGTGGACGTATCCCATATTAAAGGTCACTAGTGAGTGACCAGGTACTTTTGATCGTATCGTATACATGAGTAGAAAGAAGTCGTTTGATGAACTTGTTTAGCTGTTCAGAATTGCAATGTGCTTAGTAATGGATGAGGTGATGATAGATGTGGGGCGCTCAACAGCGTGGGCATCAGTGCCTTACGTAGTCTCAGCATGCCATTCTCGGGGAAAGGGGGTGTCCGCATAGGCTATATTGCTTACAATGCATTACAGTCCACCTATGAATTACAAAAAAGAACCGCCGTCACGATGCACTAAACTAAGACACTGAACATCGATTAATTAAAATCTTAAACTGCCTGCTGACTCTAGGGTGAGGACCGATAGTTGACAAAATTTCTGAGCTCGTATAACACTGGTGTCGCCATCGGCGAGTATGGTGGGCAGATCTCCAGCGAAATCGAGGACTGCCATGATGTCAGTACAAAAAAGATACGTAGCCAATATATGCAGCACTGAAAGTGGCACAGCAATAAAACCACAGATTGGTGAATCCTCCTACCAACGGAGGAAACGTGTATTAATGGACTGTGCCCTACGGGCTGTCTGGAGAGGATCACTTACTTCCATCAGTCAGCACAGTAAGTTACCACTGTAACAGGCCTTGATTCTCTCTTCACTCTCCTCAATTTGCAGGAGTCAACCTGCTTTACAAGTTTTCACTCCATCCTTAAATCTATAAACTGCATTGCTTACGGACACTGCACCATGCGTTGCAAGCGTTTTCGTGAATTGTTGCCCACATTTTTTCTCTGAATGTGTTATTCAATATGTTTGTTTATCTGTGGGTTTGATAAGTAGGAGTTTCTCTCCTGTGCATGCTGTCGGCCCAGCTGGTGCTTAACAGCGTCCAAGGATGTAGATTCTACTTCGGTAACAACGAACTGACGTGTTAAGAGCACACACCTGTTAGATGAGTGAGATTAAACGCAGTTACACTACCAGCTTTGATGGGAACCATGGAATGCCTCTGCCTGTACGTCATGTTTGCCAACACTTCTTTTATTGCTGACAATATGCATTATTCATCCGTTTGACCTTAGAGTGCACCGCACCGTAGAGCGGAACGCGATGACTCAAGCAAAACTATGAGCACTGCGGAAATTACAGTTGCGGTGACAAGCGGTGTTCGAGAATATTTCGCAACCGCGTTACGTGACTCTCCCACCGGCCGCTCGCCGTAACGGAGCTCACCTGTCAGGTGTGGCATCCGCACTTTAGCTGGCGAAAGTGCGCTTTTATCACCTACACTTCCTCTGTTATTGTTTTCTCGAACTGAAGGGGAAACAGTCTACATACCGCAAGTTACATGAGCTGGTATAATGAAATACGAACAACTTTATGAGCTCAGACACATTGTGAATAACAATAAGAAACATTCGATACGCAATAACGATTCAAATTGTCATAAAAATTATAACCATTAAAAAAGTCAAGAATGATGTATTTACAAAAGCAGCATAGCTCTATGAAGGTGCTTTATTCGCAGCTACCGATTTCTCGTCAGTATAGACGCATCTTCACGTTTATAATGGTTATATTTTCATAATGTAGACGTACAATTACGAAGTCCCAGCATTCGGGAAGTTATCCACGTTAAGAGTCAAACCACAATGGAGGGTTGTCACAATAAACTGGAGTAAACCCAAAAGATGTTTGTCAAAACGTACAAAGCATGACTGTTGAATGAGCTATAGGATATATCGAATGATATGGTAGACACCAGCTGCATAAAACGGCGGGTGTACACACATCATATAGGATTTTAAGTATTACTTACATCAGTTTTATACAGCTGGTGTCTACCATATCCTGTGATGTATTCTACGGGGTGATCTCTGGCCTGGCTCATCAAACAGTCATGCTTTATACGCTTTTGACAAACATCTTTTGGGTGTACTCAAGTTTATTATGACAACCCACCAATGCGGTTTGACTCTTAGTGTGGATAACTTCACGAATGCTGAGACTCCGTAATCATGCGTACATATGATGAAAATACAACCATTAAAAACCTGAAGATGCATCTGTACTGGAGTGAAACCGGTAGTTGGGAATACAGCACCTCATCATTCTTGACGTTTCTGATTGTTATAATTTTTATGGTAATTTGAATATATGAATGTTGAATTTTTTATTCTTATCTATAAAAAAAGTTGGTTGAGTGGGATTATTGACTTGGACGCCTGGGGGGGGGGGGGGGGGGGGTTTGAGCGTCCGTGACTGAGATGAGTGCGTTTATACCGCTAGATGTGTTGCCTAGTCCACGACATTACACTGTTTACTGTACCTTCCAGCACCAGGTTTCGAACAGGCTATCTACAGTTCGTAGCATGACTCAGTGGGAGAGTTCTGAAGAAACGGAATCCCCCGGAAATATCGTCGCATACGGAACACTCAAAGAACGCATCTGCGAGGTAACTCCAACCGATAGAGGACATCGAGAAGCTCGGTGGCAATGAATTATTTTTTTTTTTTTTGACAGACTCGACAGCAGTGCTCTACGGGTAGCTAGTGGAATGTGATGGCGTCAACGTTATCTCAAGGAAAAGCACGATGCTGCCTTCTCCCATCTTAACACGTTTCGTGCCGCACTCAGATGCGTTCCATGTGTAAGTAGGATAATTTAGGTAAAAGGTACTATTACCTGAAACTATTCCGCTCATAATATTTACGGTTATTCCGTGAAATATTATGCGGTTCTCAAAGAGAGGAATAGCATGGCCGTCCCGTTGACGACGAGGTTGTCAGAGACGGTTCACAAGTTCGTACTCGACAAGGATGGGAAAGGAATCATCAAGGTATTTGCCACAAGCGATTTCGAGAAATCAATGAAAAGAGAGGTGTAGATGGCCGAACGAAGATGTGAATTCCGCTTCTCCCAAAAATTTCTGAAGGAAAAGCTTGTGAATTTTATATGGCTATGGAACAAAAATGTCGCAAATAAAACTTGCAGCTCACTATCTTTCCTTCTTTTTGAGTTGAAACTTAGCCCTTTCACGCCGGACACGTCATACGACGAAGCACTGAATGCGTGTCCTAACTAAAATAATAAACAAAAATTTTAAGCTAGTCAGTCTTATCAATGTAGTTATAAAATTTAACCATGCAAACGGGGCTAAAATGATATTTTCTGAGGAGCAGAAACAAAACGGCTCGATTGTGTTTCGATCACGAAACTACACCACTTTTAAAAGATCATTACTATTATCACTACTCACTACTCCCTACGTGCGGTTCTAGGCGTTTCAGTCTGGAGCCGCGTGATCGCTTCGGTCGCAGGTTCGATTCCTGCCTCGGGCATGGATGTGTGTGATGTCCTTAGGTTAGTTAGGTTTAAGTTGTTCAAAGTTCCAGGTGACTGATGACCTCAGATGTTAAATCCCATAGTGCTCAGAGCCATTTGAACCATTTGAACTACTCCCTAAGACTGTAATCCTGATTACGTAAGATGCCAATAATTACACCCGCCCCCTCAAAAAAAAAAAAAAAAAAATAAAAAAAAAAAATACTAGGATTGATGTGTGACAATGTGGTGGCGTTTAAAGTTTGTGAAAAGGGCCGTTCGATAAGTAATGAAACACTTTTTTCTCGTGGCCAATTTCGGTTGAAAAATGCGAAATTTGTTGTGAGACATCGTAGAATATTTCCACTTCAGCCCCAATAGTTTCATGAATTTCCGATAGGTGGCGACAGTGTTTGCGGGGTCGTAGGTTGTGTTCCAAAAATGAACAGCATAAAGACAGAAGTGATGGCACTTTCTGCAGGACAATGCTCAAGCACGTACAGTGCACACTGTTACTGATTTGTTAAACTGATGGGGCTGCTAAGTGCTATATCACCTACTGCACTCCACTGACTTAAGCCCTCGTGAGTTCAACTCGATTTCTAAACTGAAAGAAACACTTCATGGCGTTCGCTTCAGAACTGCTACAAATTCGTCGGGCAACAGACGGCGCCGCTCGAACTGTCAACACAACTGGCATTGCTAAGAGTATCCTACGACTTCCACACAGCTGGAAACAGGTCATACTCAATGCTTGTGACTACTTTGAAGGTCAGTAAAACTTGAAACACCTATCTACTTTGCATGAGCTGTGAATAAATAGTTGCCACTATTAAAGTTCCAACCCTCGTATGTTCCTGTTTAGAATGGATATTTTGTTGTTGTTGTTGTTGTTGATGTTGTTGTATTCGTTTTTATTATGTAAAAGTAATTCCGTATTTCGTGTGAACAGTAATTAGTTGTAAGTTAAAATACAACAATCAATAGAAACACTACTTCTAACTAACAAATTAGCGATCCAAAGTCTATATAAAAGAAACGATAGGAAATATGTACTTTATTTCGTCGCGTCTGGTCTGGTGTCATGCGTCCGCTCTTGAACTCGTTTGCACAGACGATTCCATACGTGAGGCCACACGGACAGCCTATCGTCGGCGTTAGAGGGTTACGCCATTTCAACAATGGGCAAAGAAATGGAAGTAATTCAAATACCTGAAGGAAGAAGCTTGGAGAAACGACATAAAAATGTCTTTATTCCAACACTCTCCATTCGGACAACCGACTCGTTAACAACAACATTAATGCATCTAAAGCTGCAACAATGCTACTGAAATGGGCTAGCAAGTTTACAGCATTAAACAATGGAAAATCCAGAGTGGAATAATTACAATATTATGAAAAGGATAAAGATGCTCAGTCGCAGATAAGACACAACAAAGACTGTGAAACAAGTAAGCTTTCGGCCAAAAAATACTTCATCGGAATCACACACACACACACACACACACACACACACACACACACACGACCACAGTCTCTGACTGCCGCGGCTCATTTGACCGAATGCTTGTTTGACAGTCTTTTTGCTGTGCCTATCTGCGACTTAGCATCTCCGCTATGTGATGAGTTTTTATTGCCAAATTTTCAGTATTTTCATAGGAAACCATAATGCCACTTGATCGTGTTATTTAAAACTTGCCTATTTCGACTGACACCGCTTACTAGTATATGGTAACACTCTACGCAGCGACTTCAGCACTCTGTAGGCTGGGTTTCGAGGCTGGTCCATGCGTCATCCTACCGACGTAATTTGCCAATAATCGACACTGAATATCGTGCGCATGGGGCGTAATCGCATCAGCTGCAAACAAAGGGCGGGAATCTGATACGGCGAATCGGAAATGATTTGCTGTAGCTCGCGCGTGAGCCGAATAACGGCCACTAAATTTTTTTTAAAAAAAAGAGATGTGGGAGCGAGCGGGAGGGCGGCAGATGTAAATGGAAACCATACGCAGTGCTGTGTGTGTGTGTGTGTGTGTGTGTGTGTGTGTGTGTGTGCTGTCAGTGACACCGGGGGAGGGGGTGTCGGGGGCGCTAAAGCTGCCCAAACAAGGGAAAAACAAATCCGTCACACGCCGAGGACATTTGTCCATTCGATGCGTATATTTTATTTTTATGTTTGATTTTTTTACTACTTGCTGGTCCTGCAACAAGTTTACCAAACGTGTTGGTAGCCACGTGTGGAGAGGCTGTAAAAACTGTTTACGATATTCAACCTGAACCGTGTGACACACCAGAACTATTTTTCACTGGACTAGCACATAACAGCTTTGTGCAACATTAACTGAAATTAGCAGCCAAGAGATGGACGTGGGGATGAAAGTCAGCCTTCCGACTAGTTTGATACGGGCCGTCACGAATGTCTCTTCCGTGCCAACCTCTTCATCTCGGAGTAGCACATGCAACGTACGTCCTCAATTATTTGCTGGATGCATTCCAATCTCTATCTTCCTCTATAGTTTTTACCCTGTACAGCTCTCTGGAGTACCATGGAAGTTATTCTTTGATGTCTGAACATATGCCATATCATTCTGTCCCTTCTTCTTGTCCGCCTTTTTCCATGTATTCCTTTTCTCGCCAGTTCTCTAGAGAAACTCATTCCTTACCTAATTTTCAATGTTCTTCTGTAGCATCACATCTCAAATGTTTCGATTCTCTTATTTTCCGGTTTCCCGCAGTCCATGTTTCACTGCTATACAATGCTGTGCTCCAAACGTACATTCTCAGAAATTTCTTCCTCAGATTAAGACTTATGTTTGATGCTAGTTGGCCTCTCTTGGCTAGAACAATAAAAGAAGAATGTTTCTGTTCTTTAATCTGTCAGAAGGTTTTCCGTTCAGGAGGCTATTGTGCAAAAAAACAGTAAACTGTCCACCAGCGTAGAAAGCAGATTTCATTTGTGGGTAAATAAATGAAACGCGAGCGTTTACAAAATTTAACGCTTGCGTTTACGACAAAGCAATGGCTGACACTGGACTGTTGCTATAAATCTGTGAATCATATTTGGTACCGCTACATTACTTTAAAAAAATACAGCTGAGAGAACAGCCACAGATTTCTATGGGGCACCTGCAACACGTTTGTCCGCAATGTAACTAAACGGCGTACAGCATTTTAAAAAGACTGAGGAAAGGAAAGCAAGTGTGACAAAACTTCGCCACCGCTATGCTCTCATGTGGTGGTGGTAGTATTTAATCTGGATGCAAAATAGTACGCGTTGCACTATGGTTCGACGTGGTACTTCTACTGCGTTGCACATCGTTCCTCGGGTGAGAACTTTCATCTCGGTAGCGTTTTGCCCCTGCTGAGATGAGTTGGCTATCTGCTGGCACCGGATTCACAGCCTTCCTCCGTTCATTCCTTATATATAACACACAGACACAAGACCACACCCTGCTAGCCCCAGGGATAGAACTTAACAGTTTACAGTTACACTCAAGCGCTATCAAGAACACAGTGCGGCATTCTCGCTTTGGTGCATTACACAGCATGCTACTGAGCGAGATCTGCAACTTACGAAAACATGAGAACTCATCCAAATTTCAGTTTGGTGATGATTTCTGCGCTGTGCACAGTCCTGCCAGACAACAGAGTAAAAATTTGGAAATTTGTGGTAAGATCTTATGGGACCAGACTGCTCAGGTCATCAGTCCCTAAGCGTACACACTACTTAATCTAACTTAAACTAGCTTACGCTATGGACAACACACACACCCATACCCGAGGGAGGACTCAAACCTTCGACGGGGGGAGCCGCACGGACCGTGACAAGGCGCCCAAGACCACGCGGCCACAGAGTAAAGACAACGCACATGAGAGAAAACACCACTTCCTATTGAAACAAACGTGTTTACAATTTCTAACACTGGAGATGATGTATCGGACAGAGCTGAAGCTACTAGATGACTCAAACTACTCAGACACTTAAAATTTACTACAAAAAAAGTTGTCTTACAAGTCCAGGTTCGGGCCCAACTGTTAGATGAACCTTGGGTTAGTTGTTGCAAGACGAACTGATTACTTCACATACGGCCATGTGAGAAATATTTCACTATTTTGGTCAATGTAAGCTTGGAATTCGGTTGTTATTAGAGCTTGTGGCAAATCGCCTATCCCGAAATGCAACCGAGCGAGGTGGCGCAGTAGTTTGCACGCTGGACTTCGCATTCGGGAGGACGACGGTTCAAACCGGCGTCCGGCCATCCTGATTCAGGTTTTCCGTGGTTGCCCTAAATCGCTTAGGCAAATGCCAGGATGGTTCCTTTCATAGGGCATGGCCGACTTCCTTCCTCATCCTTTTCTTATCTAATGGGAGCGATAACCTCGCTGTTTGGTCCCCTCCCCTGAACCAACCAACCAACCTAAATGAAAAGAGAAAAGAAGACGAATCACCGATCCGATTTACAACAAACTTTTTTTTTTAACATTGTAAGCTGCATATCGTACGTATATATCTATAGACGTCCGCCACTATCCGACTAGCGTCGCTTTGATCCTTTCCTGCGCGACTGCCGCTAAACCAGTGTGTTCGGGTTCTGCAATAAACAGTAATGGATTCCCGGATCGCTCGCCGGAGCGGGACGTGAAGTTAAAAGGTTTAATAATTAAATTTTAATTACCTGGTGAAAACGCAATAGTGTGGTGGTGTGTGTCTGTACCGCACAACAGCGTAGGCGACACATTCAGTGCACAATTAACCCAATTCGTGCGTGTTGTAAACTTATGTCCGCATGCATCAGCCGCGCCGCGCTCACTGAACCATGAACATCGTGATGATGCTCACGAAAAAGCGATCAGTGGACGTGTGTGAATTGGCTGTGAAAATGTGAATAGCGCAATAATGAGGAAAAAGTATTTCAGAATAGAGTTGATGTTACCAGAACTGTGTTGTGTTAATTAGTATAACAGCATCTATTCCCTCTGTGTACAGTTTCACAGTGTATTGAAACATATCAGTTTATCTACAAACGACAGTCCCACGGAGGAAGCTTCAGACCACGACTGTAAAACAAGCTTTCCTGCCACCTACCACAGCAGTAGACCACCCAGGCTGCTCGAGAAAAATTATCTGCGTCCTGCCAAATACTAAAATGCAAGGATAAAAGGAATCAAAAGAATTCAGAATACTAAAAATAATTTTCAATTCAATGTCTCACTGTCGAACACTGAAGGAGTTTCTATTCGATGTCTACTTAAATCTGTAATACTACTGACGATCTATATTTTGGATTTTAGTTGCAGCTTGGCGCGGACTTCAACAATTTCACCACTTTTAGTAGAAATTAACAAACCTCAGATAGACACATCCTAGTCTTCAGAATATGCAGGAATATGCCATTACAAGATCACATGACCGAACTGTGGGTAAAGAAATAACAGAATTGTTGACGAACTACGGCTCATCTACGGAAGATGCCGTCTGCGTAGGAATATTCCTGGCCCGAGCACAATCTATACCTTGTCGGATTAAGGGAGCTTATGAAAAATTGCAAAGCAAGTAGCATGCGTCATCAGCAACTTATTCAACTCAACTTACTTTCTTGAGCGATCTGATAATCTGAAGCCTGTCGTAGTGCGGCAGGCATTTCACAGAAAGTTGCTTGTAAAACTAATTATGATACAGAAGTTGTATACTCTTATATCATAAGTAATGCCAGAATAACTATAAAATTCAGATATGTGCTGTTCACGTGGAGACCGTGGAATCATTACAGCATGTGCTTAGGTATACAATAAGTGATCAGTAAAAGTAAAGGGAAGGTATCTAACGAGACCACAGAGTATGCATTGAGACGAAGCCTGTATGTGTCAACATAGGGCGGTGCCGTTGTCCATATTTTCGAAGGTAGTTGCATGAATGGTCGCCGGAAGATGTCTATATATTCTTTCCACTTCATATTTCTCGAGGAACTCACTCATATTCCAAGCCACAGTAACAGAGTGTGCACCTCTTTCGGAGCTTAGGGAGACCGCTGACGTGGACCACACAAATGAGCCCAGAGCCTGTTCGCCTGGTCCGAAAGCCGCCTCTTGCAGTCCCCCCCTTCCTTCTTAGCTCTCAGCAAACATACTCCACGGCGGCCAGGCACACATAAAAATTGAGCGCGCACACAGTGGAGGGCCGTGGTAGCCGCTCCTGACAGCTAACAGCCGCTCAGTTGTAAACCGAGTTTCCCTCTACTTTCTGAAGCTTGAGATCTTACTCAGACTGGCTGATGAGATTAAGTACATGCTGAACCGCCCTATTATCTTGTTAATCCTACATATGAAAGCTAATCTTTTATTAAATTTCTAGTTAAACGTGGAAGTTGCCAAGACGTTCTACAGCGACATTCGTCTGATGCTGTTACTTCTATCTTCAGTCCAATCTGGTTTGACACAGTTCTCAGCGTTTGTCCGTCCTGTGCAGGCCTCACTTCCCAGTAACTACTGAAACCTACACCCATCTAAAATTACGCCCAATATCGCCGTTATCCGAGCATGATGCGAACTGACCAACTATACTGCAACGTTCCTGCATGGTGAATTTTCGAGACCAACTCAAGTTTCTGAACGACCATGGAAAGTTCTGCGACATTCAGTCTGCTTAAGTAGTTTTAGAGTGTGATCGTACAGTATAATGTTGTGCTCTTCAGTCCGAAGAATGGTTTAATGAAGCTCTCCACGCCAGTCTACCCTACGCATGCTTCATCTCTGCATAACTACTGCAACCTACATTCATCTAAACCTGTTCACTGAATTGAAGCAGTGGTCTCCCTTTACAATGTTTATACCCAACACTTCCTCCATCACCAAATTTACGATTCCTTTATCATTCTGGGTGAGTCCGATCAACCGATCCCTCCTTTTAGTCAAGTTGTGACATAAATTGTTTTATTCAATTCGATTCATTAGTTATACGAGCTAGCCATATAATGACAAGCATTCTTCTGCAGCACCATATTTCAAAAACGTCTTTTCTCTTGCTATGAGAACTTTTTATTTGCATTTCTTTTTTTATTTTCCCACCAGCCAACTTTTGAGCCACTGCAGGATCATCATCACACGGAACAAAATTTAAAGTGCCTGTAAATACCCATCAAAATACAGCCAGTCGGTGGAATCGTGGCACCGGTGAAAATAACTGGGTTAATATAGATTATGCCTAACGAAGCACACAGATAAAATATAGCGATTGGCTACCTAACGACCATGTAATCCCGGAAGGTGCGGATATGGAACTATAAAAAGCACATATGTTAAGGCTAATCAGTAAGGGTAACAAAATATGAGATTCGACACTTCACCGCAACACGTTCTTTTTGTATGTTAGTTTCGGTTGCTTAAAGAAACTGTTTCTGCTGCAGTACGTCTCTCCAACTCATTCAGATGGTTCAAATGGCTCTAAGCACTATGGGACTTAACATCTGAGATCCTCAGTCCCCTAGACTTATAACTACTTAAACCTAACTAACCTAAGGACATCACAAACATCCATGCCCGATGCAGGATTCGAACCTGCGACGTAACAGTCGCGCGGTTCCGGACTGAAGCATCTATAACCGCTCGGCCACAGCGGCCGGCTCCAACGCATTCCACACGTGCTCCGTGGGATTTAAGTTCGGGGTACGGGTAGGCCAGTCCACTTACCGAATATCCTCTCTTTCCAAGAGCTCATCCACCTGCCACTTCAAGGTATGCCAGACCGAATCTGCTCCCACCCAAGAAGAGCACGTGAACCCATCCCTCGTTGGTCCAGTCCCTAAGTTCTTGACACATCATAAACAGTTCCGCCGATGTGCAGGTATCAACGGAAAACAACGTAGTGGTCGTCGGGCAAAAAGACCACCCCCATGCAGTCGCCGTACCACTGTGAAGTTTGAGACTGCGATGCATCGTGAGACTGCGTATTTTGCATGTGATTGATATTTCGTCCGCTGTTTGGGAGTCCCGTGGTCGCCCATACCGTCTCCTTCGGGTAATAACAGTGCCCGTAGCTCAGAACGCTCCACACGCACACGAAACAATGCTGTGAGCAATAGTCCTCGGCTGCACTCGTCACACTTCCTCTTTCTCCCAGTTTCCCGACCTTTCATCCCCGTGTGCAGTAATCTAAAGGTTGAATCCAGGCTATGTTGCAATGAAGAGCACACCACAGTGCGCCGTAACTACTAGCTGATTGATACACACTGTCTTTTCCCGTTTCTTCAACGGCCCATATTACGGGGCCCGGCCCATTCGACGCTATTATCACGCTGACTCGCGCCATGTGACCTGAAAGTTTCTGTGGACGACTGGAAGACCTCTGGCAACATGCTCCCACCCATTCATTCATTTCTCCGAGAAGTTAATGTTGCGTTACTTTTTCTAGCTCATACTTAAAGTTTTGCAGAGCACTGCATTTCTGATATTCTAACCGTAAGTGAATGTGTTTTATGGTGTAAATATAGTTGTTTCCAGTGCTATAATTACGTTTTGAAAAACAGATAAAAGGTGCCTATTTTACGTATACGATTCTAGGCCGTATGTTTTGTTCTACTGTATGTATATACAGCACACCCTTTAAGCCGGATTTCATTCGAAGTACTTTCGAATCTTCTTCTTCTTCTCTTCTTCTTCTTATTATTACTACTACTATTATCAAGGTCTGCTGATTTATAGTCACACAGCTAAAATTAGAAATTGTTACACATAAAAGTCAACGTTCAGGACCGACGTATCAAGTGTGTCGCTCTAAAAACATTACAAAGCAAATAAATGCACCTTCCATTCAAATGCTCCGGTATTTCGAGACAAGTCGCAGTGTTCAATGCTCAGAATGAATAAGTTACATCATAAGCGTATCAAATACCCCTTGGGATATGGTACTCCACGCTACTTCCGCTGGCTGTCGCAA
This sequence comes from Schistocerca americana, assembly GCF_021461395.2. NCBI lineage: Eukaryota > Metazoa > Arthropoda > Insecta > Orthoptera > Acrididae > Schistocerca > Schistocerca americana. The sequence goes on from NC_060119.1 coordinate 877,228,073, forward strand.
ATAGATAAGTAATGTTTTCGGTATGCTAACAGGGCAGACCGCACACAATCATATCACACTCACTCTCAATGGGGATAGGTCTGCTGATCAGACGGGAAGATCACAAACGTCTTGTGCAGTGGGAACAATGTGTAGGTCCTACAGTACATATACTGCCCTGGTCATTGTCCCCTCACAACATGGTGTACCGTTATTGAAGTAGATACCGTATTATTATAGTTTGAGTGTCGTCTGTTTAACTAGTTTAAATACACGTTATATTAGTGATATGGATGCCTTTAGGAGCTGCTCCATGTGAAGCGATCGAACTCACGGTCATTCCCACAGGGGATACTAAATATCATTGATCCTTAATAGAGTGTTTTGATTTTTCGATTTTGTACCTCTGGTGCTCAGACGTGCTGCATATGCGTTTATGTTCGAATGTGTTTTTCATAGAAGGGAAAAGGTAGCGCGAAGGAACTGTTGTCACTGTGACACCACCACTGTCCAGGGGCAGCGCATGTTGATTTATTCGGCTGAAATACGGTTGCTGATGGATTGCGCTTTAGGAGACGCATAAAATTAGGAGGGATCTAGAACGAAATTTCTATTACATATGAATGTGTTTTACCTTTATACTATGTTAACACTGGTGTGATGTTTTCTGTGTATGAACGCATTCCGCCCGGGTTCCCGGGTTCGATTCCCGGCGGGGTCAGGGATTTTCTCTGCCTCGTGATGGCTGGGTGTTGTGTGCTGTCCTTAGGTTAGTTAGGTTTACGTAGTTCTAAGTTCTAGGGGACTGATGACCGTAGCAGTTAAGTCCCATAGTGCTCAGAGCCATTTGAACCATTTTTTTTGAACGCATTCCAGACAAGGCATACTATTGTGTGAATGAAATTATGACGATGTGGGTCTGTACCCATGAAACATGTACAAACAAGTGTTTTTTCATTCTGAGTGGTTAAGCCTAGATTTCAATTTTACTGAGTGTTCGATCCAACAATTTTTCGACGTACACTTAAAAAAAAGACGCATGATGAGGAATTATCCGAATGGAACGGAAATCGGTAAATGTCATGTACAACTATAAAAAAATGATTATTATTTCAGAAAGACTGATAATTTATTTAAAAGAAAGAACTTCACATATTGAGTAAGTCAATAACACGTTGGTCCAACTCTGGCCCTTACGCAAGCAGTTATTCGTCTTGGCATTGATTGACATAGTTGTTGGATGTTCTCCTGGTGACCTCGTGCCAGATTCTGTTCACATGGCGCGTTGGATCGACAAAATCCATAGTTGGTTGGAGTGCTCAGCTCATAATGCTCCAAACTTTCTCAATTGGGGAAAGATCCGGCGAACTTGCTGGCTAAGGTAGGGTTTGGCGAGCACGAGGACAAGTAGTAGGAACTCACCGTGTGCGGGCAGGCATTACCTTGCTGAAATGTAAGCCGACGAAGCCTTGCTACGAAGGGCAACAAAACGGGGCGTAGAATATCGCTGACGTACCGTTGTGCTGTAAGGGCGCTGCAAATGACGGTCAAATACGTTCTGCTACGAAAAGAATGTCATCCCTGGTTGTCCGGCCATATGGCGAGCGACAGTGAGGTTGGTAACGCACCGCTCTCTGAGGCGTTTCCAGACATGTCTTCGGCCTGAATCTCACTGACTGAGTAGAATTGTCTTCAGTGATGAGTCCCGCTTCGAACTGAGCCCCGATGAGTAGCGAATGCGTGCCTGGAGATGCCCCAGACAAGGGGACACGATTCTGAATGTCACCCGCCATACGGATCGATAACTAGGAGAGATGGTCAAAGGCGCCATTTCATTTCATAGCAGGACCCATTTGGTTGTCATCCGGAGCACCCTTGTACCACAGCGGCACGTCGACGATATTTAATTTCCCGTTTTCTTCTTGCCCTTCAATGGAAGTCGTTGTGTGCTTACATTTCGGCAAGATAATGCCTGTCCACACACGGCGAGAGTTTCTACTGCTTGTCTTCGCACTTGCTAAAGCCTATCTTGGCCAGCGAGGTCGCCGGACCTTTCCCCATCTGAGAACGTTTGGAGCTTTATGGGCAGGACCCTCTAACCAGCTCGGAATTTTGACAATCTAACACTCCAATTGGATAGAATTTAGCACTATATGCATCAGGAAGTCATCTAACAACTCTATCAATCAATGCCAAGCCGAATCACTGCTTGCATAAGGGCCAGGGGCAGTCCAACACGGTACTCACTTGCTCAATTTTTGAGGCTCTTGCTCTTGAATATACACTCCTGGAAATGGAAAAAAGAACACATTGACACCGGTGTGTCAGACCCACCATACTTGCTCCGGACACTGCGAGAGGGCTGTACAAGCAATGATCACACGCACGGCACAGCGGACACACCAGGAACCGCGGTGTTGGCCGTCGAATGGCGCTAGCTGCGCAGCATTTGTGCACCGCCGCCGTCAGTGTCAGCCAGTTTGCCGTGGCATACGGAGCTCCATCGCAGTCTTTAACACTGGTAGCATGCCGCGACAGCGTGGACGGGAACCGTATGTGCAGTTGACGGACTTTGAGCGAGGGCGTATAGTGGGCATGCGGGAGGCCGGGTGGACGTACCGCCGAATTGCTCAACACGTGGGGCGTGAGGTCTCCACAGTACATCGATGTTGTCGCCAGTGGTCGGCGGAAGGTGCACGTGCCCGTCGATCTGGGACCGGACCGCAGCGACACACGGATGCACGCCAAGACCGTAGGATCCTACGCAGTGCCGTAGGGGACCGCACCGCCACTTCCCAGCAAATTAGGGACACTGTTGCTCCTGGGGTATCGGCGAGGACCATTCGCAACCGTCTCCATGAAGCTGGGCTACGGTCCCGCACACCGTTAGGCCGTCTTCCGCTCACGCCCCAACATCGTGCAGCCCGCCTCCAGTGGTGTCGCGACAGGCGTGAATGGAGGGACGAATGGAGACGTGTCGTCTTCAGCGATGAGAGTCGCTTCTGCCTTGGTGCCAATGATGGTCGTATGCGTGTTTGGCGCCGTGCAGGTGAGCGCCACAATCAGGACTGCATACGACCGAGGCACACAGGGCCAACACCCGGCATCATGGTGTGGGGAGCGATCTCCTACACTGGCCATACACCACTGGTGATCGTCGAGGGGACACTGAATAGTGCACGGTACATCCAAACCGTCATCGAACCCATCGCTCTACCATTCCTAGACCGGCAAGGGAACTTGCTGTTCCAACAGGACAATGCACGTCCGCATGTATCCCGTGCCACCCAACGTGCTCTAGAAGGTGTAAGTCAACTACCCTGGCCAGCAAGATCTCCGGCTCTGTCCCCCATTGAGCATGTTTGGGACTGGATGAAGCGTCGTCTCACGCGGTCTGCACGTCCAGCACGAACGCTGGTCCAACTGAGGCGCCAGGTGGAAATGGCATGGCAAGCCGTTCCACAGGACTACATCCAGCATCTCTACGATCGTCTCCATGGGAGAATAGCAGCCTGCATTGCTGCGAAAGGTGGACATACACTGTACTAGTGCCGACATTGTGCATGCTCTGTTGCCTGTGTCTATATGCCTGTGGTTCTGTCAGTGTGATCATGTGATGTATCTGACCCCAGGAATGTATCAATAAAGTTTCCCCTTCCTGGGACAATGAATTCACGGTGTTGTTATTTCAATTTCCAGGAGTGTATAATCCAACTTTTCTGAGATTGCATGTATTTGCTATTCTATGGATTTACATTACGCTACCGATTTCTGGCCCATTCGGAGAAATCCTTCCTTGTTTTTTTGTGCTAGGTTTTATATGCCATATATTCAATAATATATGGTGTGAATAATATACGGTGCGAATATTCATTCAAACGTCTTGCACACAGAGCACTGAACAAATGCAGTTTATAATAATATCCACGTTCTAATTCAATATTTCACAAGTACACTCATTTGTGGCTGTAGTATAAACATAGATGTGACTAAGCCTAAGCAACGTTATTGATTTTGTTTAGTGATCTACGTATCAGATATGGGAATAAACATTCCCACCAAGCGTAAATAACAGGTTATTTTACTAAATATATCTTATATAAAAGCACAGAAATTGTTGGATCGTAAAGCAACAGTAAATTCCTCGGAAGAACGTCGCCAACTAACCCTAACAGGTCACACAACTGCAACGACAAACACATCGTAACAACTGATGATGGCAGCATTCTGCCGAATTAAACATGATCGAGGCAGAAAAATGCGATGTGTGTAAACAAAGGCAACAACAAACCGCCTCCGCTATGACTCTGCCAAAAGAAGAGTGTTACATATCCCACGCTAAGTCGAATATCCAGACATTCTATCATTCACAGTGGCAAAGGTAATGCAACTGGGAGCTCTCAGGATGCATGTGAAACATTTAACTCGCAAAGTAAAGAATTTGCGGCAAAGTATCGGTGATTTAGAGAACTGAAAGACGTTCTGTGGAAACGAGCTGGGACGGACCACGTGGTGGTCCGCGGCATGCAGCCCTGAAACCGGAGAGCGGCGCACTCAGAGCCGGCCGGGCCCCTCGAGTGCTGCCGCAGACAGCGCATTGCCATCAGCGCAGTCCGGGAAACGCATTAACTCCACACGCGGGGAGCGCCGCCACGCAGCCGCCCGCCGCCCGCCGCAATATCCTGTATCCGTACCAGCACTGACAGACCACTACTTCACCAGCTTTCTTCTTGCATCTCGCGGGACACGATTCGAATTCGGCAACGGGATAACGCTGGCGCTCACCTGGTTCAAATGGCTCTGAGCACTATGGGACTTAACATCTGAGGTCATCAGTCCCCTAGAACGTAGAACTACTTAAACCTAACTAACCTAAGGACATCACACACATCCATGCCCGAGGCAGGATTCGAACCTGCGACCGTAGCAGCAGCGCGGTTCCGGACTAAAGCGCCTAGAACCGCTCGGCCACAGAAAAAACATGGTTCCTTGGGGAACACTGTGTTCCGTAAACCAACTCATAAGGATCTACTTCACTGGCTACGAGCTGCGAGCTGCCGTCACCCATCTCAATGCACGGGCGTATTACGGACTCTCGTTCATAGGGCTAGAGACATCTCAGATCGAGGGAGCTTATAAGCAGAGCTTAGCCATGTTCGCTCTGTGTTTTTACAAAACGGGCACTCTGAAAAACATATTCGTAGTGGTTTTCAACCTACACGCACTAAACTTCAATAACAGCCAGAAGAAACGGACAACCACAGGAGAATGGTTTATCTACCTTGTGTTGGCGGCGTGTCCTTTAAGATCGGAAGGCTGTTCAAGAAACATCAAGTAAAATGTGTGTTACACCCTGCAGCGAGAATACAAACGATGTTGGGTTCTGTTATAGACAACATAGGTCTAAGGAGACCAGGGATATACAAAATTCAGTGCCATTGTAGGAAATATTAATTGGCCAGACCTGTCGCACTGTTAAGAGATAAATGTGCTGAACATAAACGTCACATCACATTGGATTAGCCTGAACAGTAAACTCTGCTGTTGCTGAACATTGTCTTGACACAGGACTTAGAATGAACTACGGAGGGACAAAGATCCTTTCGTCCGCTTCCACGTACCGGGACTCCATCCTTAACGAAGCAGTCGAAATACGTTTGAATAACGACCTGATTAATAGAGACATAGGATTGCAACTCAGCGAGGCATTAGAACCAGCACTGCTGGCACTGGGACATCTTTGGCTGCAGACGAACGAATCCGAGTCTACAAAGTCGGTAATTCGGAATCGGCACACTCAAACTGCGCTTAGACCGCACTGCGCTTGCGAAGACCGTAGCCTGTTTCTCCGGCAGGGGCGTTGGGTGTCGTCGTGCTCTATGATTTCTCTGAGATGACGTTACAGCCACACCCTTTGGCACCTCTACTCTTCTAGTGAGCCAGCTCATGTATCGGCGAGTCACTGCAGCAACACGTCAATAAGCGCCTGAAGGTGATGAGCAGTTGTCTCGTTGAAATATTGTGCACCTTTCATATTATCCGTCTCGCCATCCGTGAACCAATCAAGCAAATACAGTATAGACGTTGAGTGACTGTAGAAGGATACAATTCGAGCTGGTGTGATGAATGGCAGCTGGCTCTAAATGTAGAAAAATGTAAATTAATGCAGATTAATAGGGGAAAAAGTCCTGTGATTTTCGAATACAGCATCAGTGATGTGCTGCTGAACACAGTCACATCGATTAAAAATCTAGACGTAACACAGTAACGCGACATAAGTGGAACGAGCAGGTAAGGACGATAGCAGGGAAAGTGAATGGCTGACTTCAGTTTATTGGCCAAATTTAAGGATAGTGATTCATATATAAAGGAGGCGGCGTACAGAACACTTGTGAGTGTTTGACACCCCCAGCATGTCAGATTAAAGGAAGACATCGAAGCAATTCAGAGGCGGGCTGCTAGATTTGTTACTGGTGGGTCTGAACAACATGCGAGTACTACGGAGGTGCTTCGTGAACTCAGATGGGAATCCATGGACGGAAGACGTTCTTTTCACGGAACGCTATAGCAAAAATGTACAGAATAGGCATTTGCAATTAACTGCTGAAAGGTTCTAATGCCACCTACGTACGTCTCGCTTAAGAACCGTCAAGAGATACGTTACGAGATGGGCCATTCCGTGCCAAGTGGTCTAATATCGAGAAATATTCATGGATTTTGATGAAATTTTGTATGAACATTCACACATGTTCTCAATGAACACTGGTAAAGTTTCAGTTTCAGAAAAAAAATACTTTCGGAGATACAGTCACTTGTTTAAGACCATAGCACAGCTTTCTATAGTTCGTCCTTGAATTTTCAGCAACTTTGAGATGAGATATCTCTGTAAGTATTTGCATGAAAGAAACAAAACTTGGCCTGTTTATACAACTTTTAGAGCTCTTTAAAGTAAAATATTAAGAAAAGGATTTCTGAGCCATTTTCTTATAGATAATTTGAAGCAAAGTTGGGCGAAAAAATAGCTGTTTAAAAAAATGCGAACTTTAGCTTTTTATATCTCCAAAAGTAATTGTAGGATGTACATGAAACTTTGCACACCATAACGCACCAATACAAGGTCTTAAAATATAAAATTTCATTCTCCTATCGCTTTCCATTATTTCATAAATCTAGAGTGAAGTTGACGATTTTTCAAAAAGTGCTAAAAATGGGTATTTTTAGTCAAATGTTTCAAAAAAGTGTTTTCTCCAAACTCTTCTAAACTATGGTCTTTAGGAAGAGCATATTCTAAACTATCTAGAAAAGTGGATTTGGTTTTGCAATGCAAGCATGTAAGGCCCTAAAAAGTGGCATCATCAAAGAGGCGCACTGGAAGTTTGGACACATTTTTCTGGCACTCAAATTATACCTGAAACCTTTTATTATGCCTAATAAATGTTAGAATTCAATGAATAATAGCTTCATGTTTTTTGTACTCCTCAAAAGTATTTACAAGTGGAAAATGAAGACCTAATTTTTGGATTCAATTGTATAAAACATGTTTCCAAAAAAGAATCTGTTTGCTTGAATCATGCATCAAGTGATGTAAATTTTCCAATCAATATTGCAGAGATTTTAATACCTAGGTGTTGTAAACTGTGAATTTTTGTCTTAAAGTTATTAGGGAAATACGTGAAATTGGTTGGTTAAACATCTAAGAGTTTTAATTTTGTATTTAATCACACTTAAATGTAGCCTACTACCTTGGTAAATACATAACCACTAGTTTCACAGAGAAAATTCACAAGATTCACTGTTTAAAAAAAATATAATGGCAACCATTACTTTAACAATCAGATTGTTTCATTATTGTGAGCCTTGTTTGAACAATCAGAATTTCAGTGGTGTGTTTGCAGCATAGTGAGTGGGTTCTCTTGACTGAGTGTGGCTTGTTAAGTGATTCGTAAGACCATCAAAGTTTGTAATCTAATTTACAAAAAATTGTTTTGATTGTGTCTTTTATAGCACATATCTCTTATTAGATTTTTTCATTGGTATTATACATTGTGTATAATTTCATTCAGTAGCAATTTGTCTAAAATTTAAGCAATTATAATTTGCACTTAGAGGCCAAAGTTACTGATTGGAGATGGATGCAGAAGGGAACAGCATACCTTCCTGCTCAATTGGGCAAGGAGATAGTGGAACAAAGTGTCATGTCACTTTCTTTGCCAAAAAAGGTGCTTTAAAATGGTTTGCGGATTTTAGTGATGAGGAAAAAGAGTCCGACGTTCTAAAGCAAAGCTGGACAATACCTCTCAAGTTTGCCTACACCATGAAGCCCTGTTATTGACACAATATGAGGGGTTACAAAAAAAATGCTTCAATCCTTTTGGGAAGGTGAATCATAATGTTAAGGCAGCAATTCGCACTCTTGATACTGAAACAGCTAATAAGGCTTCTGATATGTTGAAGAAGTAGCTTGTTAATAACATAAAGCCAGGTCAGAAAATTTGTCCGGCTTGCAGGACTACCTTAAATAAACACTTGGATGAAGCTTTATCAGCCTCATCATCACATTCTGATGAGAACTTTACACCAAAAGAAGAATTAAATAGTAGCTTATTGTCCATCGGTATTTCACGCCTGAAGAGAACAGTAAGCTACAGGGATAAGCCCAAATATGTGAAGAAGAAAATTCAAAGGCTCAAAATGTGATTAAAAACAATTGTAAATGCAATGGGAGGAAACCTACAAATTGAAGATGCTAGTGAAATTAAGGAATTTGGAAACTGTGGCGCCTATGCACATTTGCTGACTGAACTGAAAGCCAAGATGCAGAATGCAAATTTTAACCTTGGCACCTGTAAGCTGGACAGTCAGACAAACAGCAGCTCAGTTCGGCGTGTCCGAAAGAATGGTGAAGAATGCTCGGAAGCTTAAGGCAGAGAAGGGAAGGGCATTCTTGCACTTCCCGAAAATAGGCAAAGCAGGAAATTACCAGGAGAAGTTGCTAGTAGAGTGCGAAATTTTTTTGAAGATGGTGAGTATAGTAGGGTGTGCCCTGGTAAAAAGATAGTATTTCAGTTAGACTTTTAGATAGAAAGACATACATGCAGAAAAGATTGTTACTTTGCAATTTACGGGAAATGTATGTTATCTATAAGAATATAAATGGTGCAGAAATAGGGTTCTCAAAGTTTTGTGAACTTAGACCCAAATGGTGTGTAACAGTAGGATCAGCTGGAATGCATGCAGTTTGCGTCTGTGCAATTCACCAAAATGTTAAGCTTATGCTTAGCGGAGCTGGTATATGTGAAAATTATAAGGAGATTCTCAGCAAGGCAGTTTGCAGTTTCAACTCTAAACAGTGCATGCTACATCGCTGTGAAAGGTGTCCTGGGCCCGAAGCTATAGCATCTGAAATTGCCAGCTATTTCCTAGATCATGAGCCACAGGAAGTTATTGTGTTTAACCAATGGATACGTACCCATCGGGCCACACTGGACATGAAGCAAATGGTAGTGGATGAATTTATTGAAGATGTAAAAAATAAAATATGGAGTCTGTCATGCCATCATTACATTGCCAAGCATCAAAGCTTGCACCTTAAAGGCCTTAAATGTCATCTGAAAGACAAAGAGCTTGTTGTCCTAATGGATTTTGCAGAAAATTATTCTTTTATCATTCAGCATGCTGTGCAAGGCTTCCACTGGGACAATAGTCAAGCAACAATTCATCCATTTGTTATCTACTTTCGTCAAAATGAGAAAGTAGAATCTTTAAGTTTTTCCATTATCAGTGATTGTTTGAGGCATGACACTATTACAGTTCACGTTTTTATCAAGGAGCTCATTAAATATATAAAAGCACGGTTTGCACCGATATCCCACATTCATTATTTCAGTGATGGCTCCAGTGCTTAATATAAAAATTTCAAGAATTTCCTAAATTTGTGCTATCATAAGAGTGATTTTGGAATGACAGCCGAATGGAATTTTTTTTGCTACTAGTCACGGGAAATCACCTTGTGATGGGATTGGAGGTACAAAAGAGCGGTTAGCAGCAAGAGCAGGCTTGCAACGGCCGCTTAATGGACAAATTCTTACTCCCCTAGATCTGTTTCACTTCTGCTCTGAAAACAATAATGGAATTAAATTTGTTTTCGTCAGTAAAGATGAAATTGAAAAATATATTGTGTCACAAGAAGAGAGGTTTAAACTTGGACAAACTGTAGACAGCCGGCCGAAGTGGCCGTGCGGTTAAAGGCGCTGCAGTCTGGAACCGCAAGACCGCTACGGTCGCAGGTTCGAATCCTGCCTCGGGCATGGATGTTTGTGATGTTCTTAGGTTAGTTAGGTTTAACTAGTTCTAAGTTCTAGGGGACTAATGACCTCAGCAGCTGAGTCCCATAGTGCTCAGAGCCATTTGAACCAAACTGTAGAAGCCACTACAGAAAATCATCACTTTTTACCTATTGATGAAACAACAATTCTGGTCAGCAGAGTTTCAAATGATTGTTCATCTTTTCTAGCTAAAATGGGTCACAATAATGAAGAAGGCATATTAATGTCTGCTCTCCAACCAGGACAATATGTTGCATGCATCTATGAAAACATGTGGTGGATTGGGAATATCTGTGAGACCTCCACAGAGCAAAGGGATGCATTAATAAACATGATGCACCCACATGGTCCAGCAATTCATTTTACTGGCCACCAAGAAGTGACAAGTGCTGGGTTCCGGAACACCACATTATTGCAGTTATTCCAGCTCCATCAGTAAATTCGTCTGGCCGGCAATACACCATTCCTCTTGATATTCATCAGAAAATTAATGTAGCATATCAAAAATTGAAACAGGTTAGAGGAAACACTCTAAGGAACCCAAGAGTGCCTTCTAATTTTACACAGGGCACTTAAATAATTTTACTATCAGGCTTGGGAACCTGTGTAAAGAAACTCTTATCAGGCTTGGGATCCTGTAGTAAAGAAACCCACTCGTGGCTGTTGTTGCTAAGCTATCGGGCGTGGCCCCTATGGCAATGACAATGCTGGTTTTCTCAGGTGAAATGAAACTAGCAATGGTTAAGCCACCATGGACCATAGCAACTCATTTATACACTTCTTTTCCATCAGTAAGCTGGTGTTGTTCATTAAACAGGCAACTAATAATTAGATGATTATGCAAATAAATTTTACGATTTACATTCATTCTTAATAATAATTGTGTGTGTGTGTGTGTGTGTGTGTGTGTGTGTGTGTGTGTGTGTGAGAGAGAGAGAGAGAGAGAGAGAGAGAGAGAGAGAGAGAGAGAGAGAGAGAGAGAGAGATTGGGGGGGAGGTGACAATTAAGAAATAACATTTTTCTATTTTTCTTCCTTTGCTATTCGGACTTAAGCTAGGTCCTATTCATCAGGACCTCTTATTTCACTTATCCCAGACATTAATAAACATGTATAAGGCAAAATAAAATATTTCAGGTATAATTTGAGTGCCAGAAAAATGTGTTCAAACTTCCAGTGCGCCTCTTTGATGATGCCACTTTTTAGGGCCTTACATGCTTGCATTGCAAAACCAAATCCACTTTTCTAGATAGTTTAGAATATGCTCTTTCTAAAGACCATAGTTTAGAAGAGTTTGGAGAAAACGCTTTTTTGAAAAATTTGACTAAAAATACCCTTTTTTAGTACTTTTTGAAAAATCGTCAACTTTACCCTAGATTTGTGAAATAATGGAAAGCAATAGGAGAATGAAATTTTATATTCTAAGACCTTGTATTGGTGAGTTATGGTGTGCAAAGTTTCATGTACATCCCACAATTACTTTTGGAGATATAAAAAGATAAAGTTCGCATTTTTTTAAACAGCTATTTTTTCGCCCAACTTTGCTTCAAATTATCTATATGAAAATTGCTCAGAAATCCTTTTCTTAATATTTTACTTTAAAGAGCTCTAAAAGTTGTATAAGATGGAGACGTTTTGTTTCTTTCATGCAAATACTTACAGAGATATCTCAAAGTTGCTGAAAATTCAAGGACGCACTATAGAAAGCTGTGCTATGGTCATAAACAAGTGACTGTATCTCCGAAAGTATTGAATTTCTGAAACTGAAACTTTACCAGTGTTCATTGAGAACATGTGTGAATGTTCATACAAAATTTCATCAAAATCCATGAGGGTCATGTGGGAACCTCGAGACCACTTGGCATGGAATAACCCTGATATCAAACCTCGTCCGGATGCACATGTTTGTTGTTGTGGTCTTCAGTCCTGAGACTGGTTTGATGCAGCTCTCCATACTACTCCATCCTGTGCAAGCTTCTTCATCTCCCAGTACCTACTGCAGCCAACATCCTTCTGAATCTGCTTAGTGTACACATCTCTTGGTCTCCCTCTACGATTTTTACCCTCCACGCTGCCCTCCAGTACTAAATTGGTGATACCTTGATGCCTCAGAACATGTCCTACCAACCGATCCCTTCTTCTAGTCAAGTCGGATGCACATAGACAGTGGTTTTTCCCCTGGTCTATTTACGAGTGGAGCAGAAAAGAAGTTGATTACTAGTAATACGAAGTATCCTCCGCAATACACCATGCGATGGCTTGCAGAGTACGTAAGTAGATGTAAATTTATAGCTCTGGGAATTCAATATGATGTGCTGCAGTCGAAGCCTCTAAACATCACAACATGGAATGAAAGAGAGGCTGGGATTGCTCCTGGGGAATCTCTCTCTATGTAGCTTGCATGGCGCCCACAAAGGTTGCAAATTGCCCTCTATTCCTATACCGGCCTTCTTCTATGGGCGACATGTAACGTCCAGGCCAGGAAAGCAGAGTCGTTCTACAAAGAACACTAGCACGTCTTCGCCACAGGCGTGGCATTGTCTTGCTCAACTGTGGCCCACGCGGCAGGCAGTCCTCTGGGCCTCAAAACCCACACATTAAAAGATTAGTGATAAACTCCTGGAGGCTACTGCACAGTCAAAATATCTACGAGGGTGGATTCGCATTATATATATTATATATACAGGCGTTACAGCGAATTGCAGGAGGATCTGGATAGGTTCTATGATAGGTTAAAGAACTGTGCAATTGACATTAAACGCTTCAATCTATGGGAATCAATCACTGACAGTCACAATTGGAAAATACAATAAATCTTGAGTGATCTGAAGTGGAACGGCCACATCAAGCAAGCTGTAGATAAATCAAATACTGGACTAACATTCACTGGAAGAATGTTAATGAAATTCACCCTCCCCCTCTCCCCGAAGGAAGTCATTTATCATTATGACACCCTTATCAGATAGGATTAATCGAGATTAAAAATAAAGAGCAGCGTTCAGTACACACGAGTTCGCTAAGGAGCTGCAGTCCAATGCCAACGCTACTGCAGGGGCATTATGAATCATGGAGGGGTTTATTGCTAAAATTCCGAGAAGGCAGGTTCACAGAAGCGTCAAGCATCATTTATTTCCTTCAGCATACGTCTTGCGAAACAACTATGGAGGGAAAAATCGGAAAAATTCTAACCCATAGGGAGGCTTTTGACGACCTTTCTCCCGGCGCACGATTCGTGGTTGGGGCAGAAAAGGGCCAGAAATGACAGTGGTATCCCAATTACCCTCCGTTACGCACTGCAATATGGCTCGCGGAGAATAAATGAACCTGTAGCAGTTGCTGTTTAGGTAGCTGGGAGGCGATGTATGTTTTATCCAACGTCTCACAGAACTGCCTCACTCGACTGTTATCCGCTATGCCTGGCAACAATGCGCACGCCAAACTACGGTTACTGCGGTAATGTATACGCACGAGGCCTTTACGGATGGACAGGATGAAGCGGAACTCGCCCAAAAACAAATAATTTCGCTACCCAGAACGACAGCGACCGCCTCCTCATTCGAGCCGGCGGTGTTGTGGTTTCCGGACGATGAAACGCAACTCCGTGACATGCATGCCACCAGGTCACCCTGCTTCATGGCGTCCAAGCTTAGACGCAGATACGAGGCAAGTTGGTAGCCATCCCGTAGGTGCAGCACCGCTAAGACGTTTACGTAAGTCTTATTTATAATTAATACATAATTATGCATTTAGGAAACTTAAAGTATGTATTTCAAATTGCTATTCCTGTAACCCATTATGTTCGTATTCTGATTTAAACACTTTAACAATATTGAAAGAAAAAATGGCACCTCCATATAGTTTCAATGCTAGCGCCTCTTCCGAAAATTGTACGAACCAGCACATATAGTCCATTTGCGATGAGCTTTTAACTCGGTTCTCTTTTTTTGTTTGGTATTTTGCATATTTTTCTTCAAAACTAAATTTTGGCGAACGATATTCCACATTTTATGACTTCATGTATAGTGATACAAATTCGAATCTTACACGTTTTAGTGACATAGCTTACATACGTATTTAATATGCCCGTGACTTGCAAGTGCTTTGTGGACTTGAGTGACATGTTTTATCTTTCTTCTATACTACGTTTTTGGGTTGTAGGTTGTGGTGACACACACACACACACACACACACACACACACACACACACACACACACACTGGTGTTCAAAATTAAAGCAACAAACGGAAATTTTGCAAGTTTGCGTTCACTCTGCCACAAAACAATATAAAATATAAACAGGATAGTTAAGTAGAAACAATGAAAAGAACGCAGAACAAAATAAATTCTACATGCATAACGGTGAACAAATCCCCCCCCCCCCTCAATTTAACGGATTTGCACACACACCCCAGCAACTGGTTAATGGGCTCAGCATGGCGTGCGACTACCTTTCTCAGCAATACAGGCCTGAAAACGCCGGTGCATGCTGTGAGTGATGTCTTCAGTCTAATGTTGAAGCAATAACGCCCATTCTTCCCGCAGAGTTGTTCACAAGTCTTTGAGAGTGGCTGGTGGATGCTGACGTAATGGAATCTGTCTCGCTAGTGCAAAAAAATGGTTCAAATGGCTCTGAGCACTATGGGACTCAACTGCTGAGGTCATTAGTCCCCTAGAACTTAGAACTAGTTACACCTAACTAACCTCAGGACATCACACACATCCATGCCCGAGGCAGGATTCGAACCTGCGACCGTAGCGGTCTCGCGGTTCCAGACTGCAGCGCCAGAACCACGCGGCCACTTCGGCCGGCTCTCGGTAGTGCACCTCACACATGCTCTACGAGATTCAAATCGGGAGAATGAGCAGCCCACGCCATGCAAGCTGTATCTTCCCAAACAAACATCAACCACCCGTACTCTATGAGGTGTAGCATTATCGTCCATCAGTACGAAGTCTGGGCCCAGACCGCCTCCCAACAACCGCAAATGAGGTCCCAAGATCTTTCACGGTTCCTGATAGCGGTTAAACCTTATCGATTCACGCATACAATTTCATGTTCTACGTCTACATCTATATACATACTCCGCAATCCACCACACGGTGCGTGGCGGAGGGTACCTCGTACCACAACTAGCATCTTCTCTCCCTGTTCCACTCCCAAACAGAACGAGGGAAAAATGACTGCCTATATGCCTCTGAACGAGCCCTAATCTCTCTCATCTTACCTTTGTGGTCTTTCCGCGAAATGCAAGTTGGCGGCAGTAAAATTGTACTGCAGTCAGCCTCAAATGCTGGTTCTATAAACTTCCTCAGTAGCGATTCACGAAAAGAACGACTCCTTTCCTCTAGAGCCTCCCACCCGAGTTCCTGAAGCATTTCCGTAACACTCGCGTGATGATCAAACCTACCAGTAACAAATCTAGCAGCCCACCTCTGAATTGCTTCTATGTCCTCCCTCAATCCGGCCTGATAGGGATCCCAAACGCTCGAGCAGTACTCAAGAATACGTCGTATTAGTGTTTTATAAGCGGTCTCCTTTACAGATGAACCACATCTTCCCAAAATTCTACCAATGAACCGAAGACCACTATCCGCCTTCCCCACAATTGCCATTACTTGCTTGTCCCACTTCATATCGCTCTGCAATGTTACGCTCAAATATTTAATCGACGTGACTGTGTCAAGCGCTACACTACTAATGGAGTATTCAAACATTACAGGATTCTTTTTCCTATTCATCTGCATTAATTTACATTTATCTATATTCAGAGTCAGCTGCCATTCTTTATACCAATCTCAAATCCTGTCCAAGTCATCTTGTATCCTCCTACTGTCACTGGTCAGCGTAATCCCTGCCCACACCATTACGGATCCTCTTCGATATCGGTCTCTTTCTACAACGTCTGGATTTGAAATCGTGTTCCACGTTCCTTCCAGATACGCATGCGTTGAGAATCACTCTCCACACCAAATCGGGAGTCATCTGCGAAAAGAACATTGGCCCATCGTTCGACTGTCCAGGTGGCATGTTGACGACTCCATTCTAGACGTTCACTTCTGTGAAGACACATCAGAGGTTCACATGCAGCTGGTTTCCGACAATAAAGACCACCCTGCCGAAGCCTTCTGTGCACCGTTTGCCTCGATACAATACGTCCAGTGGATGCTGCGAGGTCAGATGCCAGTTGCCGTGCGGTACTAAGCCTCTGGGTCCCAACAGTTTGCGATTGTCATGCTTCCATTTTTCTTACGGCTCTCAACCGCAGAGAGTCTTGTAAGCGCCTTTTCTGTGACTGTATAACACCTACTGTGAATGTGGGGCAATCCCGTTTGACCGGCGTCATCGCTGACGTGATTTTGTCCGTTGACTGGAATGCCATCTTCCGTGCAAAACACGATTGTACGGACATCTGTTGACATTTTGTATGATTATATCGTGAATTAGACACAAGACGGGGAAATAGCGGTTTGTTGACTTAATTTAGGATATGATCACAATGGCAACGTCACGAAGAAATATACCGGATGCAATTTCGTCAATGGTGACACTACTCTACCTATTCAGACAGCTGAACCCGCTGGGAACTTCTCCCCACATTTTATGCAATTTTTCTTAAGATTCATTTCTAGTGTACGTTACGCTAAACATTTTGCTTCTATAACCGTCCGCCGAGGACGTTCCGAAACTGATTATAATCCTGGCGTATAAGCAGAGTTCGAAGCAGACTTTCTGACGACGGAGGGGAATTCAAGAATAGTATTTGTGTTGTACTTACAGAAGTTATAGGAGTAATACCAGTGACAGAAGCAGCACTGGAGTGTTATTTACATAAAACGTAGTAGTAGTAGTAGTAGTAGTAGTAGTACCATTGAAACCGCTACATAGACATAATGAAGTTTTAACTATTCTACTACGTGTAAATATTAAGAACAATCCACTTACTAAACTTACATAAACAGTCTGCTTTGATGTGACGAAATTTCGGTAGACTCTCCCGTATGCGTGGCGTCTATTGTGGAATGATGTCCAGCTCTTTTTTCACTCTGCTGCAAGCCATTCGGTAGGAAAATCACTTGAACACGGTCCATTAAGAATCACAAACGTAACAGAAGCCAACATTTTTGTTTTCATTCGATTCCGGACTACTGAGAGTATTATTCATTACACTCTGCATCGAAAGCGTTCCGTGTCGTCTTGTATTTTAAAAGGGCACTAATAACACGTACAGTAAAAAGAAGAAAAAAAATACGTCCCTGGCAAAAGAATTCTTCTTTGACCGACCGTCTCACAGCTACAGTCCCCTTCGTTCTCTACTACTACTACTACTACTACTACTACAGACTTGTCTGTCACTGTCTGCCTCTTGCTCCCCCTTATGTTACTATGCCATTCATTCCTTCCCACAGCTGCTGTCTCTTCTCATTTTCATTATCTCTCTCTTCCTCATTGTCATTGTTATAGACTCTCTCATTAACACTGGCTCTCACTCATTCCACTTTCTCTTTATTCCTCTCCCACTGGCACGGTCTCTTCACTCGTTTCCTTGCACTGTTCTGCCACTGTACACTATCTTACACTGCCACTGTGTTCCTCCTCTTTCTGTCACACTGCCATTGTCTCCTTCGTTCTCTCTACAACACAACCACTGTGTAATATCTTCCAGTATTTATTACTTCTCCGTCTCTTTGTCACTGCCACTGTCTAATCCTCTCTCTGTATAAAAAACAAAAAAAACTCAAATATGTTCGCATGTCAAAGTTTTGGGAAAATATGTAACGGTGCTCAGACATGCTGAACGAGGCAGCCGGTATCCCTCTTTTCAGTCAGAATCTTTTAAATTAAAAACAGCATATTTACCTTTTGTGTGCTCCGACACAAGGGCATATCACTCACATGAAGAGAACATTATGGGTCAGTGAAATTTTGATAGCTTACTTATGTTGTTGTTGTTGTCTTCAGTCCTGAGACTGGTTTGATGCAGCTCTCCATGCTAATCTATCCTGTCCAAGCTCCTTCATCTCCCAGTACCTACTGCAACCTACATCCTTCTGAATCTGCTTAGTGTATTCATTCTCTTGGTCTCCCTCTACGATTTTTACCCTCCACGCTGCCCTCCAATGCTAAATTTGTGATCCCTTGATGCCTCAGGACATGTCCTACCAACCGATCCCTTCTTCTAGTCAAGTTGTGCCACAAACTTCTCTTCTCCCCAATCCTATTCAATACCTCCCCATTAGTTACATGATCTACCCATCTAATCTTCAGCATTCTTCTGTAGCACCACATTTCGAAAGCTTCTATTCTCTTCTTGTCCAAACTAGTTATCGTCCATGTTTCACTTCCATACATGGCTACGCTCCACAAAAATACTTTCAGAAACGACTTCCTGACACTTAAATCTATACTCGATGTTAACAAATTTCTCTTCTTCAGAAACGATTTCCTTGCCATTGCCAGTCTACGTTTTATATCCTCTCTACTTCGACCATCATCAGTTATTTTGCTCCCCAAATAGCAAAACTTCTTTACTACTTTAAGTGTCTCATTTCCTAATCTAATTCCCTCAGCATCACCCGACTTAATTCGACTATATTCCATTATCCTCGTTTTGCTTTTGTTGATGTTCATCTTATATCCTCCTTTCAAGACACTGTCCATTCCGTTCAACTGCTCTTCCAAGTCCTTTGCTGTCTCTGACAGAATTACAATGTCATCGGCGAACCTCAACGTTTTTATTTCTTCTCCATGGACTTTAATACCTACTCCGAATTTCTCTGTTGTTTCCTTTACTACTTGCTCAATATACAGATTGAATAACATCGGGGAGAGGCTACAACCCTGTCTCACACCCTTCCCAACCACTGCTTCCCTTTCATGCCCCTCGACTCTTATAACTGCCATCTGGTTTCTGTACAAATTGTAAATAGCCTTTCGCTCCATGTATTTTACCCCTGCCACCTTTGGAATTTGAAAGAGAGTATTCCAGTCAACATTGTCAAAAGCTTTCTCTAAGTCTACAAATGCTACAAACGTAGGTTTGCCTTTCCTTAATCTTTCTTCTAAGGTAAGTCGTAAGGTCAGTATTGCCTCACGTGTTCCAATATTTCTACGGAATCCAAACTGATCTTCCCCTAGGTCGGCTTCTACCAGTTTTTCCATTCGTCTGTAAAGAATTCGCGTTAGTATTTTGCAGCCGTGACTTATTAAACTGATAGTTCGGTAATTTTCACATCTGCCAACACCTGCTTTCTTTGGGATTGGAATTATTATATTCTTCTTGAAGTCTGAGGGTATTTCGCCTGTCTCATACATCTTGCTCACCAGATGGTAGAGTTTTGTCAGGACTGTCTCTCCCAAGGCCGTCAGTAGTTCTAATGGAAAGTTGTCTACTCCCGGGTCCTTGTTTCGATGCAGGTCTTTCAGTGCTCTGTCAAACTCTTCACGCAGTATCGTATCTCCCATTTCATCTTCATCTACATCCTCTTCCATTTCCATAATATTGTCCTCAAGTACACCGCCCTTGTATAGACCCTCTATATACTCCTTCCACCTTTCTGATTTCCCCTCTTTGCTTAGAACTGGGTTTCCATCTGAGCTGTTGATATTCATACAAGTGGCTCTCTTTTCTCCAAAGGTCTCTTTAATTTTCCTGTAGGCTGTATCTATCTTACCCCTCGTGAGATAAGCCTCTACATCCTTACATTTGTCCTCTAGCCATGCCTGCTTAGCCATTTTGCACTACCTGTCGATCTCAGTTTTGAGACGTTTGTATTCCTTTTTGCCTGCTTCATTTACTGCATTTTTATATTTTCTCCTTTCATCAATTAAATTCAATATTTCTTCTGTTACCCAAGGATTTCTATTAGCCCTTGTCTTTTTACCTACTTGATCCTCTGCTGCCTTCACTACTTCGTCCCTCAGAGATACCCATTCGTCTTCTACTGCATTTCTTTCCCCCATTCCTGTCAATTGTTCCTTTATGCTCTTCCTGAAAGTCTGTACAACCTCTGGTTCTTTCAGTTTGTCCAGGTCCCATCTCCTTAAATTCCCACCTTTTTGCAATTTCTTCAGTTTTACTCTACAGTTCATAACCAATAGATTGTGGTCAGAGTCCACATCTGCCCCTGGAAATGTCCTACAATTCAAAACCTGGTTCCTAAATCTCTGTCTTACCATTATATAATCTATCCGATACCTTTTAGTATCTCCAGGATTCTTCCATGTATACAACCATAAAGCAAAACTAATTTTACACCTCGGACCGGATTCTCCGGGCACAAAAATTTTACGTGGACTTCAGTACTACATGGGGTTCCCAGATCCCTTCTGAGAAAGACCGACACGTTTTATAGCATATTTCTCAGTGCTACGTCGCTTTATAAATTACTTTTTAGCCTCACACCGCATTTTACATGCGTATTTTACGTGCACAAATGGAGTAACTTTGAACTTCTGAATCTCGGAAATGGATAAAGATTTCAAGAAAATTTTCACTGTCATGGAGATCGGGATCTTACGAACATTATCTGTTCATAGCCATCTTGAAATCAGCGGCTCTGTTTTGGTACACAAAATCATGTTTTTGGGGTGTTTCTCGATAACAGATAAATATCTCTAAAAACGGGAAAATGCTGCTGCTAAATAAATACCTAGAGAATATACCGTTAAAATTTGAGCAATTTGCTGCGAATAGTTATTTACATACCTACTGCTGACGGCAAAAAATTGTGAGAAACGTTGTTTTCAGTTTTCTCATGATCTGCGAATGAACTAAATGGCTCCTCCATAAGC
The DNA here is from genome assembly GCF_021461395.2 of Schistocerca americana. Lineage (NCBI taxonomy): Eukaryota > Metazoa > Arthropoda > Insecta > Orthoptera > Acrididae > Schistocerca > Schistocerca americana. The sequence continues at coordinate 877,249,168 of NC_060119.1, forward strand.
CCCCAAAGGCGCATCGCACACCACATTAAATGAAAAGCAAACCAGCTGATTTGCTCCCTTTGCCTAAGCTGCTGGAAAAGTGTAGTATTCAAAACTTGATCGTGAACTGTGGTCTAATTACGGCAAGATGATCCTTCTGTTAGGTATACAAATAGTCCCTAGCCCAAAAGCTATGCAAACCACTTGACCCTACCTTTCTATCATAAACAGAACCCGGAATATGAACCCTGGAAAAATCCTGTGTTTATACGTGGCGTTTTGGAAGATACTGGTAGCGCATTCTGTTGCATGTAAGTGCTGTAAAATGATTTTTTTTGTATAACAGCCTAAGAATTATCATATGCACCTTAGTGTCTCGAACATTCACATGTTTTGTGACAAGTGTGCTATCGTTTTAAATGAAAATGTGATTTTTTGACTTGTTCCACATCCATGACGACCATTTCGACTGCGTACATTAACATATTTCTTTTGCACTGAAAGTACGTCTAACGTAACCTAAAAGCTGCGCCCTACCTGGATGCTCGTGGAGATGCAGGTAGACGGCGGCGGCGACCTGCTGCTCGGTGACGAAGTCCCACAGGCCGTCGCAGGCCAGCACCAGGAAGTCCTCGGTGCCGTCCAGGCTCAACTCCGTCACGTCTGGCTCCGCGCACACGTACGGCTTGTACTCAGAGTCCCCTGCAACAGACCCCACGCTGTCAGAACCAGCAGTCCTCAGCCGGCATCACAGCTGTCTCTCTGCAACTGCTAGGAAATGAGATTTCCAAGTCTGTCTCTGCGATGCGTCAGAGTCGCTACGATTTTGCTTCTGGTGCATATTACATAATATGTTGCTCCATATGAAATTTAGCTGGCTATTGAACTTTTCTTTACACTGTCACCAATCTCGAAAAAACTGATCTGATGTAGCGCACTAATTTGCGATCGCGCCACGCCAGCGACAAAGGAGGAGTGAAACATCCACAACATTCCTCATATTCCATAAACGGTTTGAGATATGTAAGTGAGATTTTGGCAAATGATAGCACCAAGGAGGAGGATATTTTGGCATATGATTATTATGCTAAATTTCATTGTTCCACTAACTACACACTTTTTCGATGAAAGAATGTAATTTTTAAGAGCCGTCGATAGCTGGTGAAACAACATAACTGAAGTCATTATACGTTTATTTTGTGCAGAGGATGTGCTTTTTCATAAGATACTGACTTGACTTTTCCTGAGTTCCTCACTTAATAAATCACTGTTTCATAATTCTCTCGCAACTGCGTCTGTACATGTTAATGAGGTGACACAGTGTAAACTCTGCGAAGTTTTAGCGAAAGAAGCAAATTTTAACCTGGCAACAAGAGAAATGTGCAGGTTTTATTCAAAATTCCCCATTCGTGACTTCTCTGAAAAACCATGCGAAAATAAATCGCTGCATTTTCGGTGGAATTCTTTTTAGATACTAACCAAAGAAGAGGTGACAGATCTTTTTGAATGGTCACCAATGTGGGCGTGGAGGGGCCCCACTTAATATTTACCAAAAATGTGAGTGTAGGCTTCAGTTTAGAACGGCACCTCCCCTCCAGCGCTCGGCATTTCCCCTACAGCGCTATGAGCGCCCACCCCCCCTCCCCCCCCCCCCCCCCCCCTGCCACTCAAACCACGCTTCCCAACCGACTGCACATCTAGCAGCCACAGAATTTTGCTCGCACTACGTACCATGCTGATTCGTGTACATAAGATTCTAGGTCTCGACAAAAGTTATTATATTACAACTCAGAATGTGGTTATGGACCTAGGAACAAATATTCTACTCAAGTTTTAAAGTGCTGTAATAGAAAAAATCTTGTCAACACTGTATTTAATATCCTATTCGTTACATTCTTAATCCTATATTAATTATACCTGCAGTAACTTTTTGATGGCAGAGATTACTGACAACCAGGGTGTCCCTACAACGGCGCTCTCGGATTTTTATGTTTGTTTCAGTTTTCAGGCCGCGATTCCAGAAATCTCTTGGACATGCGGGATATTGTATAGCGACATTGCTTCAGAGTCATCTGACTGACGATTGTATGAGGGCATAGGTCAGCTTGAGGTGGGCGACGTGGTTAGCAAAAGTAATCACCTCACCACAGAAGAATTGTGTGTTATAACGTTTAGAGCTCGCATGTTCTAGTCAGCGGTATCTTACAATGGTTGTATAGGTCTCGTACCAGTCATGGAGACATGTTTCGAAATGACAGTCAGTTCTGGATACGGCTTAGCTAATTTGAAGCTATGGATATCAGCAATAAGTAAGGCAATGTGCAGACTTAAGATTTCGTGTGAATCTATACCCTTTTTCTATTGGCACAAATCGGAACCTTTCGTCTTCCTGGACAGATCATACAGGAACTTTAAACGTGTTCCTTCCTCCACCTGCAGATTACGCAAAGTGAAGACGATGATACATACAAAGTGGAAAATAAATCTGCTCACGAGACACGGAATGCCGGAGCACGGTATAATACAGTGCACTGAACAGCCCTTCCATTTGTATGAAACGAGTATAGAATGTACCAAATGCAGCGTCTCTGTTATACGCCCCGAGATTATTTTCGTATCACAGAGAAACATGAAACGCGGGGTTCAGGAGATCTTATGATTGTTACGTTGTGTGCCCCATTCAAATGGTTCAAATGGCTCCGAACACTATGGTGCTTAACATCTGAGGTCATCAGTCCCCTATAACTTAAAACTACTTAAACCTAACTAACCTAAGGACATCACACACATCCATGGCAGAGGCAGGGTTCGAACTTGCGACCGTAGCGGTCGGGCAGTTCCAGACTGAAGCGCCTAGAACCGCACGGCCACCCCGGCCGGCTGTGTCTACCAGTCTACTATTGATTAGTATACAAGCAGTTACTCTTTCCTCGGTCTAGACAGTCACCAGGCCGTCTTAATAGAACCCAAACACGACAGCGTGACCATGCAAGGCGGCGCAGTTGTCCAACCGCATTCGGGAAGACTAGCGTTCAAATCCTCGTCCAGCCATCAACATTTAAGGTTTCAATGGCTTCCCAAACGTGGTTTAAGCAAATGCCGAGATAGTTTCTATGAAAAGCACGGAGACTATTTCCTTCACAATCTTTGCACAATCTGAGCTCGCAGATCGTGTATAATTACCTCGTCATCTTCCTTCTTTCATTTAAGGCAAGGTGACGAACCTTGACGGTACTGGTAAGCCGGATGAATAATTTGAGACAAATAGTGGAAACACGAACTGTACATACACCATGGCGCCGAGTGTACGTCCTACCGTGGAGAAGACGTATTCTACTTAATCTGAGGACTAACAAACCTGCAGTACTTCTCGCATTACGTAGTGGACGGTACCAGGTATTACTGGAACCACCTTTAGCAGTGATTTTGGAGCTCTGACAGCACAGCGCGCTCATATTTTATACTCTCCAAATAGCATCATCGCACAGCTTTTCAAGACGACATCAGTAGTTCGCAAACGGCATGTGTGTTTGGGCTCAGCTCCTGTTCACAGAGGGCGAGAGCAATAGCTTTACCGTAAGATACCTCCCGAGAAATTACACTACCTATAAGACTTCATTTGGAAGTACATCGACCGAAAGGGATGCTGCGTCCTATCAATATAGACCCAACAATACACCCGCAAGGCAAACTCGTTAGGTGTGTAATCTCTGACGTGCAATCGCATAAACTCTCTCTACTTTGAATTACCTATGTGACCCAGGGAACAGTGGCTACGATTCATATGGACGTTCGAGTCCTCCCTCGGGCATGGGTGTGTGTTCGTCCTTAGGATAATTTAGAAGTAGTGTGTAAGCTTAGGGACTGTTGACCTTAGCAGTTAAGTCCCATAAGATTTCACACACATTTGAACATTTTTTTGATTCATATGGAAAATAAAGCTCACTCGATACAATGGTTCTGCTATCCTGTTCCCTATTTGCGACCGCACAAGAGTCCACACTATTGAAACGGTTGGCAAGTGGATCTGAACGTATAAAATTGGAGTCATGTGATACTAACAAATCGGCGTACCGGTGTCAAATGGGAGCAACCGCACAGATTCATCCGTCGCTGCAGCGATGTAAGTTCATGGGCGTAATATCGGGAAACTGGTGAACCTCTATCAAATAATTTTTATGAAATGCTTGGATGACTGCGTGATTATATGGTACCTGCATCAAGTCAGACCAAGTGTTGATATAAATTGTATACGAAGAACGGGTACGTTTGCTTGATCCAATGGAGAACTTCAAAGAAAGTAAGTAAAATCTCAATTAGATGACGGCTCAAGAAACACGACGAATATCGGTGAAACTCAACTTACAAAGTTTCATTAACAGGTTCTGAACGAAGAGCAAGGAAACATCCTACAGCTCCCTATCTGAAGATCACCATACGAGTAAAAAAACCAAACGACTTATTAATTAAAGTTTCTCCATCATATAATCACTGACTACTGCGGCGCTCCATCTCAGAATGTGTGAGGCGGGGGAATACTTTGAAATGAACTATCGGCTACAGCCAAACTTGTTGAGAGAAGGCGCAGCAGTGGAAGTGACGGCACCACCTTGCACCTGTAACTTTGAGCAAGCGACGAATACATCAATAGAACGGCTCCTCAGCGGTCTGTCGGATTCCAGAGGGAATTCGCGAACTTTTAAGGCGGCTGCTCACGGCAGGGCACGGCGAACTGGGTCGGCGCTGGTCTGGCGCATTCCTGGGCCGTGCCTGGTGGCGCCCGGGGTCGTAATAACCTGACGGATGGGACAGCAGGAATTTCGGCTGGCGGGCCTTCCGTGACCAGCGGCGCGCAGGCCACACAAGTTTGCTCTAGGGACCCGCAACTTCTATTTGCAGGCACCGGGAAAATAAAGGGCGCGCCACGGGCTGATGTTTTCTCACTAACTGAGAGAGAAAGGGCAGCGATTTCTCACAAGAGATGTGCAGTTCTTGTAGACATTTCTCTAGGCATGGCGCTAAGAATAAGGCAAGAATAGCAATACGTACACATATAAATACTTGTACAAACGTACGTACGTAGTGGTTCTATGGCTTTCGGTCTGTGTTTCTCCGTTTACTGGATCGCCCCGACACAACAATGCCGAAAAACATGCTCCACTCTCAAGGACATCGTACTGACAAGTGATGCGACACATAGTTCATCACTGCAGGAGTTACTGATAAATTCAGACTAAATGAAACACACGTCACATCAAAGGGTGCCCAACCAGGGATCATACACAGTGTACATCTCTGGTGGCAACGCAGGCGTGTATTCTCATATGAAAATGATCCAAAAGTGTGAACGGCATCCTGCTGTAGATTGTCGCAATCATCTTGCGCCTTTTGTTGCAATTCGGCAATGGATCTTGCAGTCTCTGGAGAACAAGTGCGTTCATAATATCCCATACGTGTTCAAATGGCGAGGGTTCTTGCTGCCCAGGGCAACTGTTTTACATCAAAAAAAGCAAGCCTTGGACTTACATTGTCCTGATAAAAAAGCATATCACCCTCCTGTTGATGTAATGGCAGTAGCACGGGGATAACGCCCTGCGCAAATTAGCAGGCACTGGTTACTTGACCCTGCGGAAACACCTTAAGTGACCGCAATGGTAACTAATGGCTCCCCATACCATGAAGCCCGGGCTGGGATTTGTGTGCCGTGGCCGAATGCACTCTGGAACAGGAAGCTCAACTAGGTCTATGCTGTACACGCGCACGACCGTCGCTCGCATACAGAGAGAATATACGCTCATCACCGAGAACATCAGAGCGCCATTCCACTCTGCAATCGACTCTTTCATGACACCAGAGTAGCCGCGGTTGGCAGTGTCATAGTGGTAGCCTGGCCTGAGCCACACGTGATCTTAATATTGCTGCAAACACATGGTTCCCAATGGTTCCTAGTGAGAAAGCAGGTGTAACATGTGCCACGATTTCGTCCCAGGATGACGTTCGGTCGAACGCCGCTGCTGGCACAATGGGTCGATTTTCACGTGCGCCTGTAGTATCCCAATGTCAAGAACCAAATCTCCGGGTGTGTGAATGTTCCACAGACTACTCTTGAAAAGCGGCGACACAGCACCGTTACACTGTCCCCAACTTGCGCAGCGGTCCCTCGATACGTCCATTCAGCTTCCTGCAGACCCGCAATGTGACACCGTTCAAATGGCTGAAGCTGTTCAAAAAAAGCAGGCTACGTACTCGTGGGTGGAGCTTCTTTGAGCCCCAGAATAAATGTTGCAAAACACTGTTCACTTCTAAATTCAGCACAGTTACTGCTTGCAGAGGCAAAACAAAGGGTGCGCAGACGGGTCTCCTGAGCGCCAAATGATCGCCGATCGACGTGACGAATCACTAACAATAAAAACCCTCAGTATGTACATATTATAGTTCGGTGCCACTGAACACAGTCCTTCAGAGGGCGTTGCATTTTTTTCCGGTAGTGTACACGCAGCATAACTAGAGCATAACTAGGTCTCCTCATTTTCGACACAACCGTCTGGTCAAATTAGGTGCAAGTTACCACAATGGGGAAAAACTTTCACATCCCCCCCCCCTTTCATTCCTCTTGAAGATGTCTAGCACTGATCTAGACGACCTGTATTTGTGAAAAAGGTGGAGAATATGTACATTTTGGACGATGCTGGGAGTTTATAGCACAGTGCATGATGACTGATGCGAGAATTGCAGTACAGACTGGAGACAGTAGTAGTCTGATGTGCTCTGAACTATCGCAAAGATATGCCATTAAGGTTCAAATGGCTCTGAGCACTATGGGACTCAACTGCTGAGGTCATTAGTCCCCTAGAACTTAGAACTAGTTAAACCTAACTAACCTAAGGACATCACAAACATCCATGCCCGAGGCAGGATTCGAACCTGCGACCGTAGCTGTCTTGCCATGCCATTAAGGCTCGATACTAAACGCCTTGAGCCGCTAGTTACGTCTGTAACACTTGCAATGACTACTGAAGATGAATAGCTCCCAAAAAATCAGATCTTGCCCAATGTATTTTGTAATGAAAAAACCACATCACTGTCTATTTCTCTTCAGTGTCAACACCAAGTACGGTCGCATAGCATTCAAAAATCATCACGAATGCGATAAGAACTGACCATATTAATATACGAGGGCAGTTCAATAAGTAATGCAACACATTTTTTTTTTCTGAAACAGGGGTTGTTTTATTCAGCATTGAAATACACCAGGTTATTCCCCAATCTTTTAGCTACACAACACTATTTTTCAGCGTAATCTCCATTCAATGCTACGGCCTTACGCCACCTTGAAATGAGGGCCTGTATGCCTGCACGGTACCATTCCACTGGTCGATGTCGGAGCCAACGTCGTACTGCATCAATAACTTCTTCATCATCCGCGTAGTGCCTCCCACGGATTGCGTCCTTCATTGGGCCAAACATATGGAAATCCGACGGTGCGAGATCGGGGCTGTAGGGTGCATGAGGAAGAACAGTCCACTGAAGTTTTGTGAGCTCCTCTCGGGTGCGAAGACTTGTGTGAGGTCTTGCGTTGTCATGAAGAAGGAGAAGTTCGTTCAGATTTTTGTGCCTACGAACACGCTGAAGTCGTTTCTTCAATTTCTGAAGAGTAGCACAATACACTTCAGAGTTGATCGTTTGACCATGGGGAAGGACATCGAACAGAATAACCCCTTCAGCGTCCCAGAAGACTGTAACCATGACTTTACCGGCTGAGGGTATGGCTTTAAACTTTTTCTTGGTAGGGGAGTGGGTGTGGCGCCACTCCATTGATTGCCGTTTTGTTTCAGGTTCGAAGTGATGAACCCATGTTTCATCGCCTGTAACAATCTTTGACAAGAAATTGCCACCCTCAGCCACATGACGAGCAAGCAATTCCGCACAGATGGTTCTCCTTTGCTCTTTATGGTGTTCGGTTAGACAACGAGGGACCCAGCGGGAACAAACCTTTGAACATCCCAACTGGTGAACAATTGTGACAGCACTACCAACAGAGATGTCAAGTTGAGCACTGAGTTGTTTGATGGTGATCCGTCGATCATCTCGAACGAGTGTGTTCGCACGCTCCGCCATTGCAGGAGTCACAGCTGTGCACGGCCGGCCCGCACGCGGGAGATCAGACAGTCTTGCTTGACCTTGCGGCGATGATGACACACGCTTTGCCCAACGACTCACCGTGCTTTTGTCCACTGCCAGATCACCGTAGACATTCTGCAAGCGCCTATGAATATCTGAGATGCCCTGGTTTTCGGCCAAAAGAAACTCGATCACTGCCCGTTGTTTGCAACGCACATCCGTTACGGACGCCATTTTAACAGTTCCGTACAGCGCTGCCACCTGTCGGAAGTCAATGAAACTATACGAGTCGAAGTGGGAATGTTTGAAAATATTCCACAAGAAATTTCCGGTTTTTTCAACCAAAATTGGCCGAGAAAAAAAAAGTGTTGCATTACTTATTGAACTGCCCTCGTAGTTATGATATACGTAGAAAGGTAGAGATCTCTTCACCCCATCACAAAGTTTCTTTTCTAATTTTCAAGCGTAATTACGCAGCCAGAGCTTTACTGCCTGCACACGTATCAACCGCAGAGCGATTCTGTAGATTCTATAAGAAGAAGCACACCACTTCTTGGCTCACATGTCCCCTTAAATTCCATCGAACGAACTCACTCAGCTTGTGCTACCACAATGTAGACTCCATCATCAAAGGCTCAGGCTGACCTACTCTTAAGTTACAAGAAGTATGAGAAAGCGCCTCCAAGATAGCGTTCGACACCTAAGCACTCATACAGCTTTCTATCGCCGCTCATATGGTCACGACATGATTGATGCGTGTGGGTGGGAATGCTCGTCTCACTTAAATGTATACTTTGCGTCCGACGTATGTCATGCTCCGGTTAGCCTTCTGCTTTAATCATTTAACTTCTCCACAGCTGTGACGTGTGGTCTAAATTTGACTGCACGCCAGTGGTTGATTGTGAGTTAAGCGATTTTCGAGTCTGTCAGTCCGCTACCTGTATGTGGCTTACGAGTGAGAGGAGCAGCAGAGAGGAAGGACGGCGGTAAGGCAGAGAGGCCTCGCATTCGACGAGACCGTGTCCCACGGGCCGCAGCTCTGCACTTCCTCTGCGCCTCCTTGGGAGGGGGTCTGCCGTTAACGGCGCAGTTTCACCCTGCGTAATCCTGCAATACTGTGAGAAACTCGCCACGACGCTCCGAAATGCTCTCAGCGAGAATAACGACGAAGTTGCTGACATCACTGGAAGTCTTGCGGGTACTCACGATAACTGCCTTAGAAGGACGAATGTGAACATAAAAAATCAGGAAAAAACACACGCTAAGAAAGAAAAAATACACTCCACAAAAGAAAAAATATTCACCGCGAAGGAATTACCCGAATAGGACGGAAATCGGTAGACGTGATGTACATGTATAGACAGACAAATGATCACAATTTCAGAAAAACGGAATAGTTTATTCAAGAGAAAGAGCTTCAGAGATCAGGCAAGACAATCACGCGGTCAACCACTGGCCCTTATGCAAGCAGTTATTCGGCTTGGCATAGATTCACACAGTTGTCGGATGTCTTCCTGACGGATATCGAACCAAATTCTTAGATCATCAAAATCCTGAGCTGGCTGAAGCGCCCTGCCCGTTATGTTCCAAACGTTCTCATCTGGGGAGAGATCCGGCGACCTTGCTGGCCAATGTAGGGTTTCGCAAGCACGAAGACAGTCAGTAAAAAATCTCACCGTGTGCAGGCTGGCATTATCTTGCTGATACGTAAGCCCAGGACGGCTTGCCATGAAGAGCAAGAAAACGGGGCGTAGAGTATCGTTGTTGTGCTGTAAGGGTGCCGCGGATGACAACCAAGACGTCCTGCTATGAAATGGAACGGCACCCCAGATTATGAACCCTGGTTGTCGGGCCGTATGGCGCGCGACACGCAGGTTGGTATCCGATGCGTCTTCGCTAGTCGCCGGGGCTCATTTCGAAGTAGGACTTTTCACTGAAGACAGTTGAACTCCAGTCAATGAGATTACAGGCGAAATATGCCGGATGCCACTGGAAACGGGCTTGTGCCTGCACGGAGGTCAATGGTAATCGGCGAAAGGGGCACAGTGACCTCAGCCCCCCTTCCCCGAGCCGCCTCTTAATGCTCCTTGTGGTCACTGAAGCATCAGTTGCACGTCCGATCGATGATAACGATGAATCTGAAGCTAAGAGTGTCTCTGCGTAATTTGTCCACGCGCCTCTTCTGGGAGGCAAAGTTACTGTCCAGCTGAGTAAACGCAATAAAATTTGCAGGGATTTCATGCCTTAGTATCGACATATCCCATTTTCACTGTCGTTACCAGCTGCATAGTGAAACTGCGTTGAAGCGTCACTCCCACGCCCAACGACGGCCAAAGCTCAATATTTCGTATTTTCCGTCGATACCTGTATGAATATCAGTTTGTGAGCAAATTGCATCACTTGTTCCTGGAGCGCCGGTTTTTCTGTGTGTGTGTGTGTGTGTGTGTGTGTGTGTGTGTGTGTTTTTGTCTTACAGTGTAATTTCAAAGTAGAACGTCACTTTTTATTTTACGCTCGCAGTACCGGGGGGATGGGGTTACTTTGTGCCCACCTTTTCAAAGTATTGTAATGTAATAGAAAGAAATTGGTTCACTACGACGATTGCAAATAAACTTTCTAAAGGGTGTGTTGTTGTTTATGATTTATTATTATTATTATTATTATTATTATTATCAGAACAACAACGGCGGAGAGGGAACTCCGTTTCCGTACACACCTTACTCCTCTCGCATAGCACCAAGGAGGCCGTCGATCTTGATGTCCTATCTGGCGGACGGATCACAATCGACAACGTCATATGCCGTCACTGCGTGAGATACTGCAAAGATATTGGTATTTAACCCAGGACACTGGCGCGAAGTCAGATCAGAAACTTAATGCCTCCAACTTCCCAGCGCTAGTAGCGCAAATACTGGTGGTGCACATTTGTTTCGCCATCAGCGCTAGAACGGCAACCTGCAAGTGGAGCACCAGCACACGAACGTGCGTTAGCGAGGTCGTTTGCGGGGCCGCGTCGCTCGGAGATACTTAATACCGGCAGTGATCGGGAAGGGAAGGGAAGAAGCCAGTTGGTGGTGCCACAGGCAGCATCGGCGGGCTGAGCCGGGTCGTTCACCGTTGGGCCGGCGAGCAGCTCGTTCACGGCCCGTCGCGCGCCGCTGCCCAGGCCCTCCGGAATAACCCGGAAACGGTAAAGCTGCACTGCAGCATCGGGATACACACAGGCCACGTGGCCGCTTTGCCAGGTGCAAAGGAACACAGGCAGGAACAACACTGGTGGGCCACACGTTATGGCGACGTGCTTAATACCGCGTTGCCCTGCCTTGGCGACGAAGTACAGCAGCGAACCCGCGTGGCATCAATACAACTTCCAGAAGTACGTGGCACCAGATGTCTGCGCACAGATCACACATTTACAGTAAACTACGGGCCGGTAGTTTGTGGGCACCGAGTCAGCGCCCGATAGCGTCACATATGTGTTGCAATGCGTTCAGAACAGGTGAATTTGGTTGCCAAGACATATATGTAAATTCATTGTCAAACCACTGCAGCATGATTCTGGCATTGTGACATCTACAGTTATCGAGTTGGAATATGCCATCGGTGTCGGTGAAGGCATGAGATGCAGGTGGACCGCAATAATGTTCACGTGGTCCACAACTGTCGATTACCACCACGGGTCCGAGAGGTGAACACCTGAGTGTCGACTATGGCATAATACTGTCCCACCGGAACGCGTACGACCTAAATGTTTCGAGCAGCCATTTGCCTGCATGACGGTTTACCCTGCACCAGGATTATATTTTGTCGACGGATCTACAGATCACCACTTAATTTCCACGTTCTGTACGAGGCATGCACGTGCAACACGTTGTAGCCTACTTACGGTTACGCCGTCCTTAAGCCATTATCCATAACTGCTCACGCACGGCAATAGCACGCGATCAACTGTGCAGTTTCGCCGTTGCCAAGATGGTCGTTTCCAGAGCAGTGCCATAACAATCCGATATTATGTCCGTGGATTTTCCAGCTTGCTCATAGTACCATCGCTACAACGATTCTTCATTCCTCTCTGCTCCGCTTATACAGGGGGTGGACAAAAATATGGAAACACGAAAAACAGAACACATTAACATGTTCAAACGTGTGTGAATTCCTAAGGGACCAAACTGCTGAGGTCATCGGTCCCAAGACTTACTCACTAATTAAACTAACTTCTGCTAAGAACAACACACACACACACACACGCCCGAGGGAGGACTCAAACCTCAGGCGGGAGGGGCCGCGCAATCCATGACATAGCGCCCTAAACCGCGAGGCACATTAACATGCTTAATCGGTGTACCAAACCGCTGCTATTCTAAATAGCTTGTAGTCGTCTCAGAATGGGTAAGTGTGCGACTTTCAAGGGAATCTTATACCATTCTTCCGGCAAAACAGTGGCAGGATTAGGTAACACAGGTGGAGGTGGACAGCGATCACGCTCCCTCCTCTCCAAAGTAGATCACAAAGGCTTAATAATGCTGATATGAAGTGACTGCGTTGTCCAGGAGACAAAGCAGTCCTGGGCGATGCGAGCTTTGGGAACAGTGGCCCAATCCTCTTGGAACGCAGCATCCCCGTTGGGGAACGCACACTGTACCATGGGATGGACCTAATCGGCCAAAATCTTCACATAATCCTTTCAGTAAAGTTACCTTGCAAATTAACCATAGGCACGTCAAACACCACGATATGGCTGCCCAAATCATCACCGGTCCCCCGCCATCTTTCAGTCTTTGGACATAAACTCGGCCAGAAGTTGGAAAACTGCATTAACCAAAGCTCATCACACCAAATGACTTTCTTCCCACTCAACAACACACATTCGTCCGCGTTGTGACTTAGCGGACAATGTTTTTCCGCATTCCTTGTGTGCAGTATAAATCTTCGATACGGCGCCTCTTGAAACACCAAAACGCACGCAGCATACGAGCACGAACAATTTGCCCACGTTCGAATTAACGTACCTCCGACATACTGCACTCCCAACTACCCAGAACACTGTTCTGGCCAAGACTGACACAACGCATTGAGAACATTGCACACATTCGTGGTCAAATACAACATCGCAAGCTGCAGGCTTCGCTAGTATCTGCATTTACATTCAAACAAGCATTTCTCGCTGTGTCCCTCTTTTTCTCCCAACGCCTTTTTTTTTTTCCTTACCGCGTCAGACCACAGCGACACACTTGTCTCGCGATGGGCAACCGTCACAGAAACTTTTGGCTCCATCAATGTGTATTAGACACGCGGACATATATGTAAATTCACCGAACAAAATATTAGTCACACGCTTAAAATCGAGAACAATGATCGCTTTGGAGCACTGTAGACGGTGTAGAACCGGTACATGTGGTCATGCGCCCTCCGCTGCTGGCGTCAAGTCGGTGGTGTGAAATGGTTTTTATCTGCCAGTTGACTGTAGGGAATCGGCGCAGTAAAGGTGGGTCGACGTGGAGACAAAATTGCACAAAAGAGTTATCATGTTTGCACGTGCTTATGACCACGCCATGAATGAAGTTGCACGATTAGTTTTATCAGCGCGGACTACCCAACATGGTGTGCCACTCGGAGCCAAGTACACGGAAAAGAACAGTGGCCTTAAATAGATCCCTGTTGACTGGAACCAGAGACAATTGTTACGCCTTGTGAAATAGAATTTATTTCAAATTCGATAGGAATTTCTTATGCCAGTGAATGCAGATTCATTTCAGCCAGTTTCCGAGTGAACGTTGCAATACGCACTTCATGCAATGGACATTCGGTATCCGATACCTCGCAAAAGGCCACTGCCAACGGCACATAAATATTTAAGTCTTCACCAGCGTGACAACATATAAACATAGAAAATAGCTGATTAGAGGAGTATAGCAGCGACGTCTGACGAGTCGTAATTTTTTTTTCCTCAAAAACAAGGTATCGATTTTATCAACAGCCCATTGAGAAGTTTAACTCGCTCGCAGTGTATTTAGGATAAGCTGTCGACACTATCGCCTTCCACCAAGACGGCAATAGCCGTGTTCAAATTTCTGGCCAGACGAACGCTCTGGCACCCTATCGGAACTCGACTGGAATCCTAATCACCCTATCTTAATCCCAACTAAAATCCTGGTGCTATTTAGAATAGCAGATGAAACGTAACAGTTAACTTCCCTGCAATATAGTATGTCTGCGGGGTCTAATCATCAATGAGTGGCTTCAGCTGCTGATACCATACGTGAAGAAACTTGTAGACTCTCTGTCGCACCGAATGGAGACTATTATCCCTGGTCATACATGGTATTACACCCCGATGTATCGTGGGGTAACTGACAGTTTGTCTGGTGGGATAATCTACAATGTTTCCTCCTGCTACGGTGTACACAAAACCCTTCCGCCAGATAAGATTGAAAGTGTCCCATTAATTCGTGTCGCAAATTGTGATTTCGGCGATGATGGTAAGTCCACCCCAACTACCGACAGAAAACTTATACGCAGGTAGAGGGGTCGAATGCTCTCAAATCCCCGAACAGTCATAAGTGTTTAGGGAATCATTTCATGAGCACCCAATTACAAAATTAGTGGTGGACATCTGGAGCACGTGTCCTAGTTTAAATATGTAGGGTAATATACTTTAAGACAAAAAAGAAAAAGAAAAACAAAGAAAAAACCATGCACCACGAAGAAATCATCCGAAGGAGACGGAAATTGGTAGATGTGATGTGCATATGCAAACAAATGAGTACAGTTTCAGAAAAATTGAATGATTTATTCAAGAGAAAGAGCTTAACAAATTGGGTAAGTCAGTAACGCCTCGGTCCACCTCTGAAACTTGTTTAAGCAGTTACTCGGCTTGGCACTCATTGACATAGTTGTTGATGTCCTCCGAGGGATCTCGTGCAGATTCTGTCCAACTGCTGCGTTAGATCATCAAAATGACAAGCTGGTTGAAGCAGACTGCCTACAATGCTCCAAACGATCTCAATTGGCGAGAGATCCGGCGACCTTCCTGGTCAAGGTAGTGTTTCGCAAGTACTAAGGCAAGCAGTAAAAACTTTCACAGTATGCGGGCGGGTATTATCTTGGTGAAATGTACGATCAGGACGCCTTGCCATAAAGGGCAACAACACCGGGAGTAAAATATTGTCCAAAACTGGGAGTAAAATATTGTCGACGTACCGCTATGCTATAAGGGTACTGCGGCTGACAAACAAAGATGCCCTGCTATGAAATGAAATGGCACCCCAAACCATCACTCCGGGTTGTCGGGCCGTATGGCTGGCGACTGTCAGATTTGTGCCCCACTGCTGTCTGGGGCCTCTCCAGACACTTCTTTACTGCGCATCGGGGTTCAATTCAAAGCGGGACTCAACGATGAAGACAATTCTACTCCAGTCAATGAGATTCCAGAGCTGGAGACGCCCCAGCCAGCGATCGGATACCAAACTGACTCTCGCCCGCCATATGGCCTGACATCCTGGAGTGATGGCCTCGAGTTTATTTCTTTTCATGTCAGAGCCTTTTTGGTTGTCATCCGCGGCACCCTCACAGGGCAGCGATTCGTCGATGGTATTCTACGCCCCGTTTTGTTGTCCTTCATGGCAAGGCATCCTGGGCTTACATTTCAGCAAGAAAATGGTCCACGCACAGTGCGAGTGTTTCTCCTGCTTATCTTCGTGCTTGCCACAGCCTACCTTGACCAGTAAGATCGCCGAACCTCTCCACAAATGAGAATATTTGAAGGAATGTCGGCAGGGCCCTCTAAACCAGCTCGGGGTTTTAACGATCTAGCGCGCGAATTGGACAGAATGTGGCACTATATCCCTCTGGAGGGCATTCAACAGCCGAATAACTGCTTTCATAAGGGCCAAAGGTGAACCAACGCGTTATTGACTTGCTCAATTACCGAGCGAGGTGGCGCAGTGGTTAGCACACTGGACTCGCATTCGGGAGGACGACGGTTCAATCCCGTCTCCAGCCATCCTGATTTAGGTTTTCCGTGATTTCCCTAAATCGCTTCAGGCAAATGCCGGGATGGTTCCTTTGAAAGGGCACGGCCGATTTCCTTCCCAATCCTTCCCTAACCCGAGCATGAGCTCCGTCTCTAATGACCTCGTTGTCGACGGGACGTTAAACTCTAACCACCACCACCACTTGCTCAATTTGTTAAGCTCTTTCTCTTGAATAAATCATCAAATTTTTCTGAAATTGTAGTAATTTGTTTGTCTGCACATACACATCGTATCTACCGATTCCCGTCCCATTCTGATAATTTCTTCGTGGCGCGTTTTTTTTTTTTTTTTTAGTGTACTAAGAAGAGATATGAAGTGCGACGAACACGTAAAATCAGTTTTAGAAAGCAGCAGGCAAGATCCTATTGCGGTAAATTCTGGAGAAGTACTGCAGCTTCTAGAGTCTTTATTTAGTTGGCAAGATAGCGGAAATCGAACGAATTGAGACACAAGCCGCTACCACTGTAACAAAAGTGTGTATACCATACGAAAGTGTAACGATGTGTGTCGGGGAAGCTGAGCGGCAATCTTTGGGGAAAAAGACGATGTTGTCCTCGAGATACTTTGTTGGGTAAATTTATAGAATCGGTATTCGAAGAAGACTGCAAGAATGCTGCAGTCACTATACCTCGCAAAAGGATCGTGAAAATGAGAGAAATGAGGCATATGGCCAGTTATTTTTCCCTCGCTCTACACGAGAATAGAATGGGACAGAAAATCGCTAATATAGGTAGGAAGTTCCCTCCGCAATGCAATGTACGGATCCTTATTGAGGAATTTGTAGATGTACTTGAGAAACGACGCTTCCTACAACAAGGCCACGGCTGAACCCTTCACCCAAGCATATCCAAGACTGGTAAGAACTTCGTGCGCCGTCTCCAATTACCTCGATAAGGACGGGACGTTACAATCTAACCATTCGTTATTTCAGCAAAAATAACTAAATTATTTGTTACAATTGCTGAACTTAATATAGTAACACACCCACTGACATGACACAACTTCGTATTTGCTGAAAGAACCGCCTCATCAGTAATGACCTCGAAGTCTACGGTACATTACAATACGCTTTTCTTCTTTCTGAAAGCGCTTAATCTACGTTTTACACTAAATGAGGGCACACAGCCAACTAAAATTTCCTTTCGCCTTCCTGGGAAATAGAGCAGCTGCGCGTGAAAAGGGCGTCGAGATCGACTCTCGGCCGCGGTTAGCGTCCACTCTCACTGTAAAACATGTGCGGCGCTCGAGGCAAATTGCGAGAAGTATTGCTCCGCTGATTTACTCGGTCAAAATTATTGACGGTTCCGCATTAATCCTCTACATTTCTACACAATTAAAGTCAGTCTCACATTCAACAACGATACCGCGTTAAAAACGTCGATACTCCTACATCACTAACAAATTCCCCGTAACAGTTTCACTACTTTTAGAATCACTGGAAGATCCGAAATGGAAAACGTATGCCGATAACGGTTCATGCACAGTCTCTAGTTCGCTCCTACTCACTTCCGCCGATAAAAGTTCAAAGTTGAAAGTTCAAAAAATCACACAAAAGCACCTAACTTCAAGTCCCCACACAAAATACACGTTATTTACTGGCTTCAATGAAGCCCCGTCAAGTTCGTGTCGTTGATTAAACACCACTGTCAACCTAGTAAACGGCCACAAGCTTCGACATGCAGAGTACGTACACGATCGAGTGACCGCAACAGTCTGCTAAAAGCAAGAAGTGTCGAAACAGAATTCCATCCTACGCACGGAAACGAAATTTCGAGTTCTGAAAGGCTTTCCGTATTGGAAAAGTAGCTTTCTTGACCCTGAAGGATCATTTACTCTCGGCTTCAAAATGTTAAACAGTTTAAAAAAAAAAAAAAAAAAAAAAAAAAAACACTTCCGCACCGGAAGGCACACCACTTGCTTCCCACACCCCCGAGGACTGGTGACAGTCTCTTGATACTGCGAGCTCCTAGGGGTTTGTTTTAGCATTTAGCCCTTCAACCAAACAACTTCCAGAGAAGAAGTGCTGCTTTCTGCCTAGATTTTTCGAGTTCATTTCCAACACGTACTGGGATAACACCAACCTTGATGGGGAAGTCACTATCGCTTAAGCGAATATAGGAAGCCACGACCACAGCCCGTTTCGTAGTATCTATGTAAGGGAAGCCGCAATCGCTTGAGCGAGCATAGGAAGTCCGACCACAGCCCGTGTCATAGGATTACAGAAATATGACGTATCGTCATTCGACACCATTTCTGCTGCGGTTGCAACGAACCTTTTCACCACCCATCGCTTCAAACACTGTAGTTGCCGAAAACGAGTCGCCTGCACAGTTCCCTAGCTGTACTCCGCCCATCAGCACCGACAGCCTCTTCGACTCGCTGTTTACCGTGATCTGTTCCAGCTGCGACGTTACCCCCGAAGTGTGACATTCACGATCATTAAAGCACTATTACCTCACAACAACCGCTGACACAGTAAGTTCGCTCCCCGTGTTTCTCTTTCGGAGTTCTCTTTGTCAACTAATGCTGCTTGTTCGGCAGTCACGTCCCTCTGCTTCTACCTGTAGCATATTTCTACGAGGTGTGTGAGAAAAGTAATGAGACTACCTTTTTATCTACCAAAGTTTTAGTTTCTCCAAACAACAATATTTTCCCCTTCAAAGTAGCTCCCTTCGGCAGCTATACACTGGCGGAGTCGTCGTTCCCAGTCTTGGTAGGCTTCAACTGGTAGAGCCTTTAACATGTAGTTCAAATTCTTTTGAATGTTCTCCAGACCCCAAATAACGTCATTTACACACATTCTTCAATTTCGGAAAAAGAAAAACGTCACAAAGACCCAGATCAAGTGAATAGATGGCGCGGTGCAACAAGAGGAAGACGTTTTAAGGTCAAAAATACCGTGATCGAAATGGCCGTGTGACATGGGGTGCTGTCATGATGCAGCATCTGCAGCATCCACTTGTCTGCAATGTCCGGTCTCACTCGATTGAACCTTTTCCTGAGCATTTCAAGAGCATTTTCGTAAAACACTTGATTGATGTTGTCCAACGTCGGTCTGTCCTCACAAGAGCGTGCACACGTTCGACGTTTCCATTGGTTTATGAAGTTAGAAGGTCTCCCTGAGCGACGTTCATCTTCAACGTGTTCTCGGCCTTCTAATAATGATTTGTGCCAACGTTCGCGGATTCCCCAAATTTAACGCAAAACGTGATGGCATAAGTTGCTCTAAATCACGCTGTTCCATTTTCGTAAGACCCAACAAAAGCATAATTTCTCTGACGGCGCTCTCAAAAATCACGCGATGGCTGTAGGAGCTGAAACACGGACTGAGAATCTGGAAGGGATGAATACACCGGTCTAAACAAGCAGACCAACATAGTTTTCCCAAAACGTTCGCAGTGTTGTCGGTCTCATTTTTCTCACACACCTTGTATCTCAGGCGTCCTTATATTTGACTTCTGTAAAGCAGATATCTGTCGAACAAAGGAAAAGCCCCCAGAGAGAAGACTCCACCACTTTCCAACTCCGATTATGTTCTCGATATGTGGCCGAGTTGAAGTGCATGGCTAGAACAATGTCCCTCGTTGCCACCGGAAGATACAGCCTATATTCTGGCATAACAGGCAGACTTTTACCATAGTCGTTGAAATCGCACGTCATTGGACAGATATGACATGCTATCAAGCACTTATACCGTCTCGTAACCCACTCACGTCCATTCGAGTGCATACGTACAAAGTAGCAACGGAAGAAGGTTGTTGTTGTTGTGGTCTTCAGTCCTGAGACTGGTTTGATGCAGATCTCCATGCTACTCTATCCTGTGCAAGCTTTCTCATCTCCCAGTACCTACTGCAACCTACATCCTTCTGAATCTGCTTAGTGTATTCATCTCTTGGTCTCCCTCTACGATTTTTACCCTCCACGCTGCCCTCCAATACTAAATTGGTGATCCCTTGATGCCTCAGAACATGTCCTACCAACCGATCCCTTCTTCTGGTCAAGTTGTGCCACAAACTTCTCTTCTCCCCAATCCTATTCAATACTTCCTCATTAGTTATGTGATCTACCCATCTAATCTTCAGCATACTTCTGTAGCACCACATTTCGAAAGCTTCTATTCTCTTCTTGTCCAAACTATTTATCGTCCATGTTTCACTTCCATACATGGCTACACTCCATACGAATACTTTCAGAAATGACTTCCTGACACTTAAATCAATACTGGATGTTAACAAATTTCTCTTCTTCACAAACGCTTTCCTTGCCATTGCCAGCCTACATTTTATATCCTCTCTACTTCGACCATCATCAGTTATTTTGCTCCCCAAATAGCAAAACTCCTTTACTACTATAAGTGCCTCATTTCCTAATCTAATTCCCTCAGCATCACCCGACTTAATTAGACTACATTCCATTATCCTTGTTTTGCTTTTGTTGATGTTCATCTTATATCCTCCTTTCAAGACACTGTCCATTCCATTCAACTGCTCTTCCAAGTCCTTTGCTGTCTCTGACAGAATTACAATGTCATCGGCGAACCTCAAAGTTTTTATTTCTTCTCCATGAATTTTAATACCTACCCCGAATTTTTCTTTTGTTTCCTTTACTGCTTGCTCAATGTACAGATTGAACAACATCGGGGAGAGGCTACAACCCTGTCTTACTCCCTTCCCAACCACTGCTTCCCTTTCATGTCCCTCGACTCTTATAACTGCCATCTGGTTTCTGTACAAATTGTAAATAGCCTTTCGCTCCCTGTATTTTACCCCTGCCACCTTAAGAAATTGAAAGAGAGTATTCCAGTCAACATTGTCAAAAGCTTTCTCTAAGGCTACAAATGCTAGAAACGTAGGTTTGCCTTTCCTTAATCTTTCTTCTAAGATAAATCGTAAGGTCAGTATTGCCTCACGTGTTCCAGTGTTTCTACGGAATCCAAACTGATCTTCCCCGAGGTTGGCTTCTACTAGTTTTTCCATTCGTCTGTAAAGAACTCGTGTTAGTATTTTGCAGCTGTGACTTATTAAGCTGATAGTTCGGTAATTTTCACATCTGTCAACACCTGCTTTCTTTGGGATTGGAATTATTATATTCTTCTTGAAGTCTGAGGGTATTTCGCCTGTTTCATACATCTTGCTCACCAGATGGTAGAGTTTTGTCAGGACTGGCTCTCCCACGGCCGTCAGCAGTTCCAATGGAATATTGTCTACTCCGGGGGCCTTGTTTCGACTCAGGTCTTTCAGTGCTCTGTCAAACTCTTCACGCAGTATCGTATCTCCCATTTCATCTTCATCTACATCCTCTTCCATTTCCATAATATTGTCCTCAAGTACTTCGCCCTTGTATAGACCCTCTATATACTCCTTCCACCTTTCTGCTTTCCCTTCGTTGCTTAGAACTGGGTTTCCATCTGAGCTCTTGATATTCATACAAGTCGTTCTCTTATCTCCAAAGGTCTCTTTAATTTTCCTGTAGGCGGTATCTATCTTACCCCTAGTGAGATAGGCCTCTACATCCTTACATTTGTCCTCTAGCCATCCCTGCTTAGCCATTTTGCACTTCCTGTCGATCTCATTTTTGAGACGTTTGTATTCCTTTTTGCCTGTTTCACTTACTGCATTTTTATATTTTCTCCTTTCATCAATTAAATTCAATATTTCTTCTGTTACCCAAGGATTTCTACTAGCCCTCGTCTTTTTACCTACTCGATCCTCTGCTGCCTTCACTACTTCATCCCTCAAAGCTACCCATTCTTCTTCTACTGTATTCATTTCCCCCATTCCTGTCAATTGCTCCCTTATGCTCTCCCTGAATCTCTGTACAACCTCTGGTTCTTTCAGTTTATCCAGGTCCCATCTCCTTAAATTCCCACCTTTTTGCAGTTTCTTCAGTTTTAATCTACAGGTCATAACCAATAGATTGTGGTCAGAGTCCACATCTGCCCCTGGAAATGTCTTACAATTTAAAACCTGGTTCCTAAATCTCTGTCTTACCATTATATAATCTATCTGATACCTTTTAGTATCTCCAGGGTTCTTCCATGTATACAACCTTCTTTCATGATTCTTAAACCAAGTGTTAGTTATGATTATGTTGTGCTCTGTGCAAAATTCGACCAGGCGGCTTCCTCTTTCATTTCTGTCCCCCAATCCATATTCACCTACTATGTTTCCTTCTCTCCCTTTTCCTACACTCGAATTCCAGTCACCCATGACTATTAAATTTTCGTCTCCCTTCACAATCTGAATAATTTCTTTTATTTCATCATACATTTCTTCAATTTCTTCGTCATCTGCAGAGCTAGTTGGCATATAAACTTGTACTACTGTAGTAGGCGTGGGCTTCGTATCTATCTTGGCCACAATAATGCGTTCACTATGCTGTTTGTAGTAGCTTACCCGCATTCCTATTTTCCTATTCATTATTAAACCAACTCCTGCATTACCCCTATTTGATTTTGTGTTTATAACCCTGTAGTCACCTGACCAGAAGTCTTGTTCCTCCTGCCACCGAACTTCACTAATTCCCACTATATCTAACTTCAACCTATCCATTTCCCTTTTTAAATTTTCTAACCTACCTGCCCGATTAAGGGATCTGACATTCCACGCTCCGATCCGTAGAACGCCAGTTTTCTTTCTCCTGATAACGACATCCTCTTGAGTAGTCCCCGCCCGGAGATCCGAATGGGGGACTATTTTACCTCCGGAATATTTTACCCAAGAGGACGCCATCATCATGTAATCATACAGTAAAGCTGCATGCCCTCGGGAAAAGTTACGGCTGTAGTTTCCCCTTGCTTTCAGCCGTTCGCAGTACCAGCACAGCAAGGCTGTTTTGGTTATTGTTACAAGGCCAGATCAGTCAATCATCCAGACTGTTGCCCTTGCAACTACTGAAAAGGCTGCTGCCCCTCTTCAGGAACCACACGTTTGTCTGGCATCTCAACAGATACCCCTCCGTTGTGGTTGCACCTACGGTACGGCTATCTGTATCGCTGAGGCACGCAAGCCTCCCCACCAACGGCAAGGTCCATGGTTCATGGGGGGGGGGGGGGGGGGGTATTACGAGTATATTTGTCCACAGGAAACATGTGCACAAACAGAATATCACAACCTAGAAACAATTTTAGTTTAGAAATGTAGCCGGCCGCAGGTTCGAATCCTGCCTCGGGCATGGATGTGTGTGATGTCCTTGTGTTAGTGAGGTTTAAGTAGTTCTAAGTCTAGGGGACTGATGACCTCAGATTTTAAGTCCCATAGTGCTTAGAGCCATTTGAACCTCTTTCTTTTTTTTTTATTTAGGAAATGTATTACTCCTACTACACGAGGGTACGTTAAAGCAAATAACAATGCTGCTTCCTTGAAAAACGGTAAGCCTAATGGCCAAACAGCGTGTTTCACTGGGCGATTTGCAAAACAGTCAAACAAACCACGGAAGACCTCTCGGAACCTGTGATTGCTCGGTTCAGTAACAGCGTCTGCGATGCAAATCAAGAGACATTGTGTGAGCTGACGGAAGAGGAACAAACGCTAACTGACTTTTGTATCCAGAGCCACGGGATCAACATGCGAGCACATTACTTCACGCTTTCTGCATCTTGCCTGACACAGTCCTAAAAACAGGAAGAATAGGTTTCGCGGTGCGATACTTCAACTGATGAAAGAGATGAGATTTTTATCTGCGACTCACACGGTCTGTAATGGGCCCTTAACTTGCACGGCTGTGATGCAAATGGACTGCGCAGCTTCGTTATTGTCCAAACATCGGTAGGCCCTCCAACAAAGATGTATTCGTATTCACTTGTAAACACATCGGCAAAACAGAAGCTTATAGAAATATTTGATCCGTCTACCAGCGGACTTAATTTTGTCAGTCTTTACATGTACCTTTAACAAAATGGTTATCTGTCTCCGTAGATGAGGTCGCTAAGACCGCTATAATAATTTGGTGACGCTGGACTCGGAGGCACCCGGTTCTGATCCCAGTAGTGGAAGAAATTTTCGTGTCCAGTATTTGTAATGACGGAGGAGGAGGAGGAACTGTAGTGGCGCATAGTTATGATCACCAGACAATGCGCCAGCGCCTTGGGTCAAGTTCCTGAGGGCCCTGCACATTGACGGGATGTGTCTTTCAGTGTTCACCGTGATCATTCATCGGATGGAAACGTTAATCCCGATAGCCGCTTGATGCTATTCGACAGAAGTGTACGTCGACACTGTGTTTCACCCTTCCTCAAGCGCTCTCTCTCTCTCTCTCTCTCTCTCTCTCTCTCTCTCTCTCTCTCATTAATAATACGAAACTCCAGTTTACACCTAATCCTCACATTCATCTACACCAAACAGTCACACTTAAGACACTATCCTTACAATTCACAAGGGAATACGTTTAACCACACGCATACAAAAAGAAATAGCTTCTGCTTTTGGCAGCTGAAATCTCATATAATAATATTAACAAGATTTAGAGAAGACAGTTTTACACTTCCCATGTTCGCTTTGCTATAAGCATATGCGCATGCCAATGCCTGGGATTTGAGCTGCTTCGTTTGTGACGTACAAATGTGTGTCTGACCAATTGAAATAGTTGAGTGGTAACGTTCAAGTTTTATAAACTGGGGTTATATAAACCGTGCAAGGTGGCATCTTGATTAAGGGACTAAATACGTATTCGGATGGAATGTGGTTGAAAGGCCCCGTCCGGCCATCCAGATTTAGCCTTCTCGTTGAATCTGTAAATTACTTAAGGCGCATGCCTATTCTCGTCTCCATCCTTGTCCAGTCTGAGACTGTGTTCTGTTTCTAATGACATCGTCGTCGACGGAACTTCACACCCTAAACGTCCAATTAGGAGTGATAAGAATCCACGGTTTTGATCTGTCTTCTGATTTGGACTTAGTTATTCATATTTTCTGCACAAAGGGGGGTAAGAATCTGTTTGAAATAGACAATCTGTTTTTAGCACCTATAGAAAATAATAATACACAAAACACACAGTCATATGGTACCATTTCAAAAAATTAGGAGATGATGCCACATACCCTCGGGACCATAGGTGAGTTCTCTGCACTAGCATTTTTATATGTAACTTACTTAATATAACACACCAAAGCGCCAAAGAAACTGGTATAGACAGGAGTATTTAAATACAAAGGTACGTAAACAGGCAGAATACGGCGCTGAGGTCGGCAACGCCTATATAAACAAGAAGTTCAAATGACTCTGAGCACTACGGGACTTAACATCTGAGGTCATCAGTCTCCTAGACTTAGAACTACTTAAACATAACTAACCTAGGGACCTCACACACATCGATGCCCGAGGCAGGATTCGAACCTGCGACCGTAGCGATCGCGCGGTTCCAGACTGAAGCGCCTAGAACCGCTCGGTCACAGCGGTCGGCTAAGACAACAAATGTCTGGAGTAGTTGTCAGATCGGTTACTGCTGCTACAATGGCGGGTTATCAAGATTTAAGTGAGTCTGAACGTGGTGTTACAGTTGGCGCACGAGCGATGGGACACAGCATCTCCGAGGTAGCTATGAAGTGATCCGGTAAAACGTCAAATCTCCGACATTGCGGCGGCCGGAAAAAGGTTCTGCAAGCAAGGGACCAACGACGACTGTAGAGAATTGATCAATGTGACAGAAGCGCAAAACCTTCCGCAAACTGCTGCAGATTTCAATTCTGGGCCATTAACAAGTGTCAGCGTGCGAACCACTCAACGAAACATCATCGATATGGGCTGTCGGAGCCGAAGGCCCACTCGTGTATCCTTGATGACTGCACGACACAAAGCTTTACTCCTCGCCTGGGTCCGTCAACACCGACATTGGACTGTCGATGACTGGAAACATGTTGCCGGTCGGACGAGTCTAGTTTCAAACTGTATCGAGTGAATGGACGTGTACAGGTATGGACACATCATCATGAATCCATGGAAACTGCTTGTCAGCAGGGAACTGTTCAAGCTGGTGGAGGCTCTGTAATGGTGTGGGGCGTGGTCAGTTGAAATAATATAGCACCCCTGATACGTCTACATACGATTCTGACAGGTGAGACGTACGTTAGAATCCTGTCTGATGACCTGCATCCATCCACGTCCATTGTGCATTCCGACGGACGTGGGCAACTCCAGCAGGACAACGCGACACCCTGCACGTCCAGAACTGCTGCAGAGTGGCTCCAGGAACATTCTTCCGAGTTTAAACACTTCCGCTGGCCACCTAACTCCCCAGACATGAACATCACGTAGCATATCTCGGATGCCTTGCAACGTGCTGTTCAGAAGAGATCTCCACCCCCTCATAACCTTCTACATCTACATCTACATTTATACTCCGCAAGCCACCCAACGGTGTGTGGCGGAGAGCACTTTACGTGCCACTGTCATTACCTCCCTTTCCTGTTCCAGTCGCGTATGGTTCGCGGGAAGAACGACTGTATGAAAGCCTCCGTGCGCGCTCTAATCTCTCTAATTTTACATTCGTGATCTCCTCGGGAGGTATAAGTAGGGGGAAGCAATATATTCGATACCTCATCCAGAAACGCACCCTCTCGAAACCTGGCGAGCAAGCTACACCGCGATGCAGAGCGCCTCTCTTGCAGAGTCTGCCACTTCAGTTTGCTAAACATCTCCGTAACGCTATCACGGTTACCAAATAACCCTTGACGAAACGCGCCGCTCTTCTTTGGATCTTCTCTATCTCCTCCATCAACTCGATCTGGTACGGATCCCACACTGATGAGCAATACTCAAGTATAGGTCGAACGAGTGTTTTGTAAGCCACCTCCTTTGTTGATGGACTACATTTTCTAAGGACTCTCCCAATGAATCTCAACCTGGTACCCGCCCTACCAACAATTAATTTTATATCATTCCACTTCACATCGTTCCGCACGCATACTCCCAGATATTTTACAGAAGTAACTGCTACCTTAAGGGTTTATGGACAGCCCTGTAGGATTCATGGTTTCAGTTCTTTACAACACTACGTCAGACATTAGTCGAGTCCATGCTACGTCCTGCTGCTTAGCGCTGGGTACAGGATTTTAAATTCGAGGAAGAGACAGTGGGTACCACTGACAGCAAGGAGGCGTGACAAATTATATTCGATGAGGAAATGCAAAAAGGAAGGGTAGAGTCTAACGTTCTGTCTATGTCTTGGTTATCAGCGATGGAAATAAATCTCGTACTAGATGAGATAGGAAAAAAGCTGCCCATGACACTCTCAAACGATTCATCTAGCTATTAGTCTGATTTCGTTTAGGGAAACAACGGAAGCTCAAATCAGGATGAACAGACGTAGACTCCTAGCTGTTACTCCCAAACTGGAAGGAAGAGTCATCTTGGCTTAACGCCCGTCGACGTACTCGGATTGCCAAACGACGAGAAAGGCTATCGGTTCTACATCTACATACATATTCCGGAAGCGTGGCGGAGGGTACGTTGTACCACTACTAGTCACTTCCTTTCCTGTTCCACTTGCAAACAGGGCGGGGGGAAAATGGTTATTACATGCCTCAGTGGCCCTTACGGGAAGCGCACGTAGGAGGAGAACAGTTGTGCAGTCAGCTTAAAATGCCAGTTCTCTAAATGTTCTAAATAGCCTTCCTCGAAAAGAAATTCGTCTTCCCTCCACGCATTCCCATTTCAGTTCCCGAAGCACTCCGTAATACTTGCGCACAGATCAAACCCACCGGTAACAAATCTAGCAGTCCATCTCTGAATTCTTCGGTGTTCCTTTAATGTGACTTAGTGGGGATCTAAGACACTCGAGCAGTACTCAAGAATGGGTTGCACTAGTTCTATATCCGGGCTCCTTTACAAATGAACCAAATTTTTCTAAAACTCCCCTAATCATCCGAAATCGACCATCTCCTTCCCTACTACTGTCCTTACGTGCTCTTTCCATTTCATATCGCTTTGCAGAGTTATTCCTAGATATTTAATCGACCTCGCTGTGTAAAGTAGCACATCACAAATGCTGTATTCCAACATAACGGGATTGTTTTTCCTACTCATCGCATTGAACTACATTTTCCTACAGCTGAAATTCATCACGCTGAATTTTTTTGTCAGTCACCTTGTATCCTGCAACAGTCATTCAACGACGTCAGCTTCCCGTACACCACAGCTTCATCAAACAGTCGCAGATTACTGCTCACCCTGTCTGTCACATCACGTCATTTGTGTGTACTGGATCCTATTAGTTACGAAGAGTCCTTTTCAAAGAGACAATCGCAGCAATCACCAAAGTGAGCAGCGAAACTGCGGAAAATCGCTCTCTGGTTGATGTAAAGCATGCTGGAGCTAATTTAAGGTCTCAAAAAGACATTTTAGCTGTTTTGTGGCATAACTCGGGGAGGGCGTGGGAGGCAGCCGCCGGCTTTTTTCGATATGGCGTCTTGGCAAAGCTCCAGTGCTCATTTGGACAACAGGTTCAGCCGAGCCGAAAGATACTCGGAGGGAGCTGTAGCCCCGTTAAGTAAGGAAAGTCCAGGACTTTTTCCGCTCAGCTGGTGGTCACAATAAGAAACAAGGATTGACCTGCAGGAAACATGGCACCATGTAGAGTACTTTATGAGAAGTATGAGGCGAACTATATGGAACAAATAACTACCTCAGATAACTAAGAAGATGATACATTAAATGCAGTATATAGCAATTCCATACCTGCCAAGTTTCAAAAACAGAAATCTAGAAAATCCCAAAAATTTAACGCGTGCATGCACCACGAGTTGTTCAAACATAGCAAGAAAAGACTACACAGAAAGAGTTTACAAATAATGTTAACACATATAATGTAGCTACATTTTAAGGCCACTATTTTTGAGCTATAACGTTACTTACATACACAAGTTACTTGCTGATGAGTGTTAATTTTTTGCCACTTGCGGTAAAGTTAAAACAGAATGCATTACCCTGGATAACCTATCGTACTTTAAGAACACCATCAGCTCCACGAATGCTCATCAAGCAAGCCCATTTGGTATCACCTGTCAACTTCTCGCTCTCAACAGTTGCGGAGTCATTAATCTGCAGGGTCACAAATTGGCTGTGAAGCAGAGTCATTGCGTCCTCAACTGACTCGCTTCCCTTCCTCGGCAACAATGATGTAAGCCTTTCTACAAGAAATTCTACAGAAGAAAACTTAACATCCTCAATTTTGGAAACTTCTGCAACCTTTGCATGCCTCAGTACTTCATCACTCAGGGGAAACTTGTTGATGATACAATCACATGCAGAGCAGAAGTAAGCCCTGACAGACGAAAATATGTGGATTTGAGTTTATCATTAAGTTTCTTCACCAAATTCATTGTCTGAACGCCAATAACTAGATCATCACTGTCTCTCCGATTCTCAACAAGATGGTACCGAACTTTCTGTAACAGGGAACTCTTTATAACTTTAGGTTTCACAACCTTGGAAAGAAGCTGCTGTAATAGGTTCGTCATTAGTTCTAACAGTTTATAAATTTAAGGGCAAGCACTCTGAAGTGCAGAGCGGAGATTCTTAAATACATGAATGATAGCATACAGGAAAGCACAGTATGCAAGCCTGAACAGAGAAACAAACAGTTTTTCTTCACGGGTTTGAATAATGTTGTTCTTCAGCACAGGAGTGTGAGATTTTCTGGCAGATGCAAATCTCTTGGGGACAACGAATTCTGATGCCTCAGTAGCTTTGTTCTTTCCATGGGTTTAAAAAGACATAGCTCAGCTTTTGGGATTGTAAACGATGTTAACCTACTTGATGCACACTGAGCACTAACACGCACCTCATCTTTAGAGTACCCAACTAATGGATCCCACTGCTCCAACAGTCTCTGCAGACAATTTCCTAAAGATGGTCATCTTGTGCAGACATGTTTTAATATCTTCTTAGTTTC
Organism: Schistocerca americana; assembly: GCF_021461395.2. NCBI lineage: Eukaryota > Metazoa > Arthropoda > Insecta > Orthoptera > Acrididae > Schistocerca > Schistocerca americana. Next base: position 877,279,188 of record NC_060119.1, read on the forward strand.
CTTGTCGTGAAGCTCTTGGAACTTCTTCAGGCATTCCTTCCTCTTGCAACTCTTTTCTAAATAATAGAAAATGTCGACTAAAAGTTCATCAATCCTAACAGGCGAAGTGCTTGCACCTTTCTCAGCAGCCAAGTTGATCAAATAACATGAGCAACCCAGCACAAAGATATATGGCTTTGCTTCCCTTAAAACAGAGCAACCCCATCTTTTTTTCCAATCATGATTGGAGCGTTGTCTGAACAGAACGCTACACAATTTTCAATTGGTATTTTGTAACACTCCAACTGTGAAATTAACAAATTCCCAATATTTATGTCCTGTTGAATCACCCACCAAGGCTGGGACAGACATCACTGAAGTAACTATCTTTTCCTGCTTTTTCTCAAAACAGGTGACGACTAAAGGATAAAGCTTAGCATCACTGTCATTGCTCCCATCTTAGCCAAAGTAAATGGTTCACGTTGCATGCTACTAATGAGTTCATTTCTTGAATCTGTAGCCATTTCTTTCAAAATATGTGAAGTCTTTGTACGACCACAACCGTATCTTTTTGCGATTTCCGAATCAGAGAACATTTCCTTAAAAAAGGCACCAGCATGGTCAGCAGCAGCTAACGGAATATTATGTTCAATTAAAAATGAAGTCAACAAACATTCTGCTCTTATTGCATCAAGATCAGTTCCAGGAGTGGTAAAAAATGAATCAATTTTCCTACTGCTATCCTTAATTTTCGTACTGGAGACGTGTTTAATGGATTTAATATGTATTATAAACATTGCTTACGGAGGAAGAACTGAATTAATATCACACGAACATATGGAACCGAATGAGAAAAGTCTCACCTTTCCGCAATCGCATAATACACGGAAATTCAGCAGAATATGCACCCCTGAAAGACTGATGATATCTTTTCTTAGTTGAGCTCACCACAAAAACCCTAAATCGCACAAAAATTCGTCACACAATTGCACGAATACCAGAACCACAGCAAATAAAACCAAGCATAAACAAAGCTTTCCCGCTAACGTGCAATCGAAGCACAAAGAGTATGCAGCGATATTCTGTGAGATGTGAATATCGATAGAAAGTTCGAACGACTTTCGCCGGCAGTGTTTCAAACACACAGAGTTAATGGCAAAAGCGCTGGGATATTCTGCGAGAGGTAGATTACCGATATATTATCGTTCGACTTTCAATCGAATTTCAAACACTCGCATCTCAAAATAGCAGCTATTACCGTAAATTCAAAACTGAAATGCGGTATGAAAGCAGAGGGCGAGAACAAGCCCGGGAGTTGGAAATCGGAAAAAAACGAAGTCCGGGAGTTGAAAATCCGGAAAAAACGATGTTCATCCCGAAAACCGGAAGACTAGCCCAAAATGCGGAAATCTTCCGGGAAAACAGGAAAACTTGGAAGGTATGCAATTCTGTTCCACGCTGCAGAAACCTGGATCGTGAAGGAAATGGAAAAAGTGAGATGCGAGCATGTGAGATAAGGTTTCTGAGAAGCTAGATAGCTGTAACAAAAATGGAGAAGATGGTAAATGGAAGGTTTAGTGAGATAACGCATGAGGAACCCCTAGAAGAGAAGAGTGAGAACAAAATATTAAAATGGTATGGATATTTGAAGAAAAATAACAGGATGTTACTCAGGAAGATTCCCGAGATGAAGATGGAGGGCAGGTACCAAGTGGAGTACCATGAGATAGTTGGCTAAATGGAGTGGAAGGAAGAACCATTGAGTGGAAGGAAGAAACCAGAGAACACTGGGCTAGAATAGGAGCAGAGAGTTGCTGAAAAGACTGGAGACGATGAAGAAGCTTGCCTTGCAAGCAGACCTACCAATGGCGGGAAACTGTACATTAAAGTGATGGTGATAATAGTACAGACGCAGTATCATCTCTCGTTCTCGAGATTAAAAAAGCTGATGCTATTGCCTAGGGAAACTCCTATACTGCTTTTATATACTCACTGCAGATTTTCAAATCTTTGCACATCGTTTTCACTTCGAGTTCTTTCCCACTGAATAAGCTTGAAATACTATTGCTATACAACATCATTCTTGCCGGCAGATAAATTATTTTCTAGTTCAAGACTCTTGATTGTGCAGATACATAAGAATCAATGTATTTAACATGTTATATATCCTTGAGAGACCTCCTGACTATGAATCTATGTAATAAAGAAACTTAACGTAGTCGCTGCTTGTTCCTTAGTTTGACCTGATAACACCTACGGCGGTGGTTCCGTGTGAAGAGGTAGTCTGTCCCAATCCCAATTCCGAATTATTTTTAAGCGACAATATTAGGCCTGCAAAAGAAACACAGGTGGGGACCCTGCATTTTCTGATCAGAGGCAGTGTTTAAGGTGCTGGATGGAATCCAATCCTGCTCGCAATGTATTACGGAATGAGGGTAACTGTTCTGTTGGTTATGTGTCCGTCGAATGGGAAAGTTAAGCTTTGTGACCTTTCTAGTGGTTCTAGTGGTTCAAAAATGGCTCTGAGCACTATGGGACTTAACATCTGTGGTCATCAGTCCCCTAGAACTTAGAACCTACTTAAACATAACTAACCTAAGGACAGCTCACACATCCATGCCCGAAGCAGGATTCGAACCCGCGACCGTAGCGGTCACGCGGTTCCAGACTGAAGCGCCTAGAACCGCACGGCCACACCGGCCGGCTTTTAACTGGTCTCAGCGTTTTTATTCCTTTCATTTCCACTACAATCCACTACTATACAAACAGAACATCACACTGCACCGTCAGTCCCTACAGTGAAACACACTATACAAATACTCTCTTCACTATCTACATCTACATGATTATTCTGCTATTCACAATAAAGTGCCTGGCAGAGGGTTCAATGAACCATCTTCAAGCTGTCTCTCTACCGTTCCACTCTCGAACGGCACGCGGGAAAAACGAGCACTTAAATTTTTTTGCGCGAGCCCTGATTTCTCTTATTTTATCGTGATGATCATTTCTCCCCATGTAGGTGGGTGCCAACAGAATGTTTTCGCAATCGGAGGAGAAAACTGGTGATTGAAATTTCATGAGAATATCCCGTCACAACGAAAAACGCCTTTGTTTTAATGATTGGCACTCCAATTCACGTATCATGTCTGTGACACTACCTCCCCTATTTGGCGATAATACAAAACGAGCTGCCCTTCTTTGTACTTTTTCGATGTCATCTGTCAGTCCCATCTGATGCGGATCCCACACCGCACAGCAATACTCCAGGATAGGGAGGCCAAGCGTGGTGTAAGCAGTCTCTTTAGTAGACCTGTTGTACCTTCTAAGTGTTCTGGCAATGAATCGCAGTCTTTGGTTTGCTCTACCCACAATATTATCTATGTGATCGTTCCAATTTAGATTATTTGTAATTGTAATCGCTAAGCATTAAGTTGAATTTATAACCTTCAGATTTGTGTGACTTATTGCGTAATCGAAACTTAGTGGATTTCTTTTAGTATTCAAGTGAATAACTTCACATTTTTCTTTATTCAGGGTCAATTGCCACTTTTCGCACCATACATATATCTTATCTAAATCATCTTGCAATTCGATTTGGTCATCTGATGGATTTCAAGACGGTAAATGACATCATCATCTGCAAACAATGTAAGACGGCTACTAAGATAGTCTCCTATATCGTTAATATAGATCAGAAATAGTAGAGGGCCTATAACACTTCCTTGGGGAACGCCGGATATTACTTCTGTTTTACTCGGTGACTTTGTTGAAGATTGGAGGTGAACACCGTCTCAGTAATTCAGCATACCCACAAATGAACATGAAAATGGGTCACGTCTTTAGGCCCTTAACTGATGACTACGGTTTAACCCAAGCCATAAAATATTTGTTAGAATTAAACTTTCTTGATGTAGATACAATCAAGTGCGAGTCAAATTAACATGCATACAAGTCTCGTCCAAAAAAGGGTTTTACAATATTGTAATTGCATGTTATTTCGCAGCTATTTGCTTGTTCACTTTTTTGTGATACTCTGCAAAACAGTTCTTACTCAGTGCAGGCTCTAATACACGTTTGGTAGCTCGATTTGGCACGTAGCACCGCCACAAGATGCACATCCACATGTTTCCTTCGTCGCCATACATGCTACTTCATTTCATTTACTCGTTAGCCCAAGGAACATAAGGTTTGCAACCATGGGCGTAACCATCGAGGGGCACGGGGTGTAGGGGGGGGGGGGGGGGGGGGGTGCTCCCCCCCCCCCCAGAAGATATTCGCAGTTTTTCACTAGTTTACTGTTTTACTGAATAAGAAATGCTGCAGATGGCGAACAGATTGATGCCCCCAGAAGCCCTTCACTGCCAACAACTCTAAGCTCCCTGAAATTTATTCTACCTTCTGATTTAATTCTGTTGAAGATTATGCTCGCATTCGCTACAGCCACATCAAGGAAATGCCACAAATGCAAGGTCAAGATCTCACTTTCTTTGTCACTGTTGGCAGTTACTGACTTGTGATGACTTGGTAATTCGTCCAGTAGCTGACACAATATGTCGCTGCAGATTTCACGATCTCATGGCTGATAAGGGATGATGACTCAATCCTTACTGAAACGACAGATGATTATTTTTTCACTACGTGAGCTGACTCCTAGTAATTACTTGCGACATAGAAAAAGTAATTTTAAATATACATCAGCACTTACTAGCAACAAAATGTATATAACGCCAAACAAGAAACAGACAGCAGAGGCCACACGATTCATGAGGTAGTTTCAATTACAGGGAAGGTGGCGATGGTATGCTACTAAATATCGAGTATTAGAGGTGAACCCTTCAATTCAGTAGCTACCACTAAACGTCATCGTTCCGCTATTACACCATTAGTAAGCTAGGTAGTCAACCTTAAAAAACGAACTTCAAAAATGGATTAAAAACAGTTTCGGCCGCAATAAAACATTTATTTACAATAGTTACCGGTTTCGGTCAAATTGTGACCATCTTCAGACAATTTATACCATGATGGTAGATTGTGACGTTGAACGGAGCAGATTTTAGGACTCCACGACTCAACCGTGAGCAGTTCACGTTCGTGGAGTCGTAACATCTGCTCCTTTCACCGTCACAGCCTACCGTCTTGGTATAAATTATCTGAAGCTGGTCACATTCAGACCGATACCGGTACCCACTGTAAAGAAATGTTTTATTGCAGTCGAGAATGTTTTTAACCAATTTTTAAAGCAATTTTAGCCATACCGCTGTTTTTCCACGAGAATTATTCTCAAAAATTGCTAACACGGGAACCTCCCCATCGCACTCCCCTCAGATTTAGATATAAGTTGGCACACTGGATAGGCCTTGAAAAACTGTACGCAGATCAATCGAGAAAACAGGAAGAAGTTGTGTGGAACTATGAAAAAATAAGCAAAATATACAAACTGAGTTGTTCGTACGCAAGATAGGCAACATCAAGGTTAATCTGACAAGGGAACCTCCCCATCGCACCCCCCTCAGATTTAGTTGTAAGTTGGCACAGTGGATAGGCCTTGAAAAACTGAATACAGATCGATCGAGAAAACTATGAAAAAATAAGCAAAATATACAAACTGGGTCGTCCATGTATAAAATAGGCAATATTAAGGGCACTGCGAGGCGAGGAGCACCGTGGTCCCGTGGTTAGCATGAACAGCTGAGGAACGAGAGGTCCTTAGTTCAAATCTTCACTCAACCGAAAATTTTAACTTTTTTTTTTCAGTTTATGTGACAAACTCTTATGTTTTCATCACTTTTTTTGGAGTGATTATTACATCCACAAGAAAGCCTAAATCGGGCAAGGTAGAAGAATCTTTTTACCCATTCGCCAAGTGTACTAGTTAGGTGGGTCGACAACATATTCCTGTCATGTGACGCACATGCTGTCACCAGTGTCGTATAGAATATATCAGACGTGTTTTCCTGTGGAGGATTCGATTGACCTATGACCTTGCGATCAAATGTTTTCGGTTCCCATTGGAGAGGCACGTCCTTTCGTCAACTAATCGCACGGTTTTGCGGTGCGGTCGCAAAACACAGACACTAAACTTATTACAGTGAACAGAGACGTCAATGAACGAACGGACAGATCATAACTCTGCGAAAATAAAGAAAGCAAAATTTTCACTCGAGGGCAGATTTGAACTAAAGACCTCTCGCTCCATAGCTGTTCACGCTAACCACGGGACCACGGCACTCCTCACCTCACACTGCCCTTAATATTGCCTATCTTACGCATGGACGATCCAGTTTGTATATTTTGCTTATTTTTTCATAGTTCCACACAATTTCTTCCTGTTTTCTCGATTGATCTGTGTTCAGTTTTTCAAGGCCTATCCACTGTGCCAACTTATAACTAAATCTGAGGGGGGTGCGATGGGGATGTTCCATTGTGAGGTGCGGGGCGCCGTGGTCCTGTGGTTAGCGTGAGCAGCTGCCGAACGAGAGGTCCTTGGTTCAAATCTTCCCTTGACTGAAAATTTTACTTTCTTTACTTTCGCAAAGTTATGATCTGTCAGTTCGTTCATTGACGTCTCTGTTCACTGTAATAAGTTTAGTGTCTGTGTTTTGCGACCGCACCGCAAAACCGTGCGATTAGTAGACAAAAGGACGTGCCTCTCCAATGGGAACCGAAAACATTTGATCGCAAGGTCATAGGTCAACCGATTCCTCCACAGGAAAACACGTCTGATATATTCTATACGACACTGGTGACGGCATGTGCGTCACATGACAGGAATATGTTGTCGACCCACCTAACTTGTACACTTTGCGAATGGGTAAAAAGATTCTTCATTCTATACGACACTGGTGACGGCATGTGCGTCACATGACAGGAATATGTTGTCGACCCACCTAACTTGTACACTTTGCGAATGGGTAAAAAGATTCTTCTACCTTATCCGATTTAGGTTTTCTTGTGGATGTGATAATCACTCCCAAAAAAGTGATGAAAACATACGAGTTTGTCACACAAACTGCAACAAATGAATGCAACAGTTTCACAGTCGCACAGTTTTCCCTGTGCTCTGCCAAAACATATGTTTTTAACGTTTTCAAACTTTTCCGTTTGTAGACCGTCCAATCCTGCATATGTCCAAGCAAATCTGAACATGTCCTGGAATTTTGGAGAGCAAAGTTGATTATGTGTGAGTGCCTGAACTTTGATAATTGTCTGAAAATAAAAAATTAAACTTCTCACTCGAGGGAAGACTTGAACCAAGGACCTCTCGTTCCGCAGCTTCGCACACTAACCACTGGACCACGGCGCTCCTGATCTCACACTGTCCTTGATGTTGTCTATCTTGCACATGGACTACTCAGTTTGTATGTATTGCTTACTTTTTCCATAGTTCCACACAACTTCTTCCTGCTTCCTGTTTTCTCGATTGATCTGTGTTCAGTTTTTCAAGCCCTATCCACTGTGCCAACTCATAACTAAATCTGAGAGGGGGGGGGGGGTGCGGTGCGATGGGGAGGTTCCCTTGTAAGAAGGTGGTTTCACAGCGTAACGACAGTTAGACAAAGGTTTGATGATGAATCTACTCACTAATCTCACTGCACGCAGTGTAAAAGATAGACCTACTGTCAGAGAGAGAGACGCCAGGTGGGAAGGGCGCCTGTGGAGACGGCGGGCCAGGTCGGCTCGCCCACGCGCAGTCAGCCAGGGTGACTCACAGGCCGGCCCCGCGTGTTTACGGCGCTGGGCGCTCCCCGACCTCCACAGACCGAGAAAACTGGGACCGCCGCGCCACGCTGCTGATACCATCTGCAGCCTTGCGACTGTACGTGCAAGGAAACACAGCCGCGATAGTCCAGTCTGCGTGACTCACGCCGCGTACCTTCTCTTACGCGCTTTTCAGTCGATTCCTGGAATTCACGCAGTCATAGCTTCGTCCTAGTTCCATGAATTGAGTCTGGAGTCGACGTAATTTTCTATGCGAGTCGATACATGCACAAACCACATTACGGCGTTTATCGACTACCTCGTAACGAACCTCGTATAACAAGCTACATCGCTATAGATATGAGTGGTGTCTGTTTCGTCGGACATGTCTGTTCTGTTGGAGAGAAGCAGTTGGCACATACGCATGAATATGTTTGGGGTGAAAGGAATGAAAAGGAAACGGGATGCGAAAGAGATAGGAAGCAAATAAAGATTTCTAGCCGCACCCCTACCTATCTCTTTCCCACACCGTTTCCTTTCCATTCCTTTCAACCCAAAAATATTCAATTTATATCGTGTTTTAGGAAGGTCTCCATTTATGCCAACGGTTTGCCTATTACAGACAAGGTACCTGGTAAGATTTGAGACCAATAACTGAAGGCGTTATTCGGCTTCGATCATCTTCAGCAGCAGCGGCGGCGGCGGCGGCGGCACCAGGGTTTGGGTCTGGAGACCCGTTCTAGCTGCTTGTATTCTCAAGCTGTACTGACTATCCTAGATTCAGGCATTCGCTGTAAGTGCTGTAACCTGCTATTCCTGTATTTCAATATTTTGGCAGTCGTGTGTCGAACTCCCAGTCTTGGCGTATTTCTTTATTCCTTTTGTGGTCAAGCGTCGAATGGAAATCTATGAATCAAAGGAACTTCATTTCTTTCCCCTCTACACTGGTGTGCAAAACATAAAGACGAAAGTAATTTGCCGGCAGGTGTGGCCGAGCGGTTCTAGGCGCTTCAGTCTGGAGCCGCGCGACCACTACAGTCGCAGGTTCGAATCCTGCCTCGGGCATGGATGTGTGTGATGCCCTTGGGTTAGTTAGGTTTAAGTAGTTCTAAATTCTAGTGGACTGATGACCTCAGATGTTAAGTCCCATAGTGCTCAGAGCCATTTGAACCATTTTTTTGAAAGTAACTTTCACACGATGTGTCTCTGACAAATAACACACACTAGATGAAACTCTTAACACACAAAGCACAAAAGGAAACTGAAAGAAATATGCAATGAGACGAACAGGACTGACACTTTTATTCAAAGACAATAAATAGGTCCACTGAAGTCGCCTATGTTTATGATGGTCCCCCGGGCTTTACAAATGGCCGGACATGGTTCTTAAAAGGGTGTATGATCACAACGGACAACAATGCATGCTTTCATTGTGTTCCCATGATGGTCGGCTGGCGTGGCCGAGCGGTTCTAGGCGCTTCAATCTGGAACCGCGCGACCGTTACGGTCGCAGGTTCGAATCCTGCCTCGGGCATGGATGTGTGTGATGTCCTTAGGTAAGTTAGGTTTAAGTAGTTCTAAGTTCTAGGGGACTGATGACCTCAGATGTTAAGTCCCATAGTGCTCAGAGCCATTTGAATCATTTTTTTGTTCCCATGGGGCCACAATGTTAGTGAAGAGTTCTTGTGGTAGGGCGTCGCAGTCCTTCACCCAACCCTGTTGAAAGCTGCTCCTTGGTCGTTGATACATGTGGACATGCTACAATAGGTCTCCACAGTTCATCCCACACGTGTTCGATGGGACTTAAGTCGGGGGAACGGGCACGCCAGTCCATTAGTCGAATACGCTTTTGTTCCAGGAGCTTCTCCACTTGCGCAGTTCGATGCGGTCGCGTAATGTCATACATTAAAATGCGGTCAGGGCTTAATGTTCCTAGAAAAGTTGTGCATGGGGAAGGAGTGCAGTGTCATAATAACTTTGACCGGTGAGTGTATCATGTTCACATATCTGGAGGTCAATATGCCCATTCAATAACATGCCTCCCACACCATAACACCTAGACTATCAAAATGATCGTGATCGGCAATGTTCCTGGGTGCATTAAGTGTTTCCACCTGTCGCCATACATTGTCGAACGTGATCAATATCATTATAAAGTTCGGACCGGTGTTTCAAGAACGTTTCTCTCAAGTATCACTCCACATTACGATTTCTCATCTATGTGCAATAACAACCACAAGGGTATTTGACTTACGGATTTTATGACAACCACGACAACCCTAAATCTGGATTTAAACCATAGACCTTCAGAAAGAGAGTTCAGTGTCTTCCGACTGCGTCACTTCGTTGGGCATTTCAGGTAACGAAAACTTTCTCTTCGTCAGAAACTTGCAAAACACTATGGCAATTGACAGTGCCGTCTAAACATAGGTTTATATGCTAAACTAATTACGACAAATAACAGTATCCAGGGTGTTTCAAAAATACTTTCATAAACTTTGGGGACAGATTGCTCACACCAGAACAGGAACCGTATCATCGTCAACGCGTGCAGAGCCTTATGCCTGTCGATCATTAAACACGGGACAACTTTTGCCGACTGTTTGTTGCACTAACTGCCAACCGTTGTGTGTCACTTCAGTTTTGTTTACAGACGAGGCAACGTTTTGAAGACATGAAATAATACAGTTTTACAACCAACACATATGGGCCGATCGCAATCCTCATGCTACAACACAGATTAGACATCAGCATCAGTTTCAGATTAATGAGTGGGCTGGGATCGTAGGCGACTGTCTGGCAGGGCCAAACGTTCTCCCAGCGTGTCTTACATGTCTTACAGATGCTGTTTACAGGGATTTTATTCACAACACCCTCCAAGATCAGCTAGAAGTTGACCCTGCAAACAAGAAAAAACACGTGGCTTACGCATGTTGGAGCTCCAATTTAAGTCTAAATGTTCGAAATACTCTGGCTGGTATTTATCATGACAGACAGACATGGGGGGGGGGGGGGGGGCAAGCTCACAGTCTACACGTTTCCCCGACCTCAATCCTTTAGATTATTATCTCTGGGGGCACTTTAAACAATTGGTCTATGCAGCTGACCACCCGGATGCAGAAACTCTTCACCGATATGTCATGGAAGCCTGGGAAACCATTCTAAACCGCCAGGGAGAATTTGAAAGGATGCGACAGTCCATGAGTCGACGAATGCATGCGCGATTAGAAGCAAGGGGAGGGCATTTGGAGCATTTATTATGAGTCTGTGTGTTGATGAGCCGCAATACCCTAAATAGTACATGTTTATTAATAAATAGGAAACGAAGGATTTTCAGATACAGGTCTATCTGGCCTTTTCTCCTTTTTTCGTGAAGGAACCTGTCCCCAAAGTTTGTAAAAGTATTTTTTAGACAATATGTGTAATTAGAAGTATACATTGCTATGCATCTTAATATGATTTGTAAATTACATTTATAGGTGTGAACGACTGACTAACAGTGGTAGTCAGGCGTTTTCAAAGTGTGTTCCGATTTTCATTAGACAGTGTTTCTTATATGTAGTATGTGGCCTCTCACCCACGAAGAGCACATTAGAGGTAGAATTAATTCTCTCTACTCAAACCGGGCTAGCGAGAACCAACGACACGATAATACCCACACAGCACTTAGAGGCGTCTATGTGATTGTTCTGTGAGTCAATTGTCTCGAAGGGCGTGCAGACCTCTGTGTGCTGCTAAGTGCGGCCGTTAATATTCAGAGATACAAAGAACGAGATCCTCGATTGTCGTATTAGGTTACCTGCATAAGAAAGTGACAGAGCGAAGAATGAGCACCGCTGTTATCGAATCTCATAAAGAGCATATGTAGAACACTCTGGATGGCCTCGTCTCCTTCCTACGAACTGTAAAAGGGTTCTGGTGTGATCTCGGAAGACAATGGGTGCAGTTAGTCCACACCTTTTGCAACATGCATTGTTGTACTGGGCTCGCATTACACTACGTAGAAACGAAGTACATTGTCAAATTTTGACTGCACTGTGGCTGTTTGGTTAACTGAATGGAAACAACTCTATAAAACGTTGCCCATTCTGAATATTATTTCGTTTCAACTATTTTCATAAACGCTTCGCGTTTCAGGATCGTCGATTCAGTTATAACTATGACATATGCACAAGAATTGGTTATTTTTTGTATACAGAGATTCCTGTTATTCAGTACTTCAGAACAGACTGCAGATAAAGAAGACAGGCAGGCAGTAAAGGTGCCCTCAACCAGAATGTAGGTTTGAACGCCGCCATGCTTGAGTAGGTGTGGTCCAATGGAACGTGGCACGCGCTAGCCTTCCTCCAACTCTAAAACTGACTTACCCTGCTACGTCTACGGAAACCGGGGAAATAGGACACAGTGCTGCGGATATGATACACGAACTGTGGTGCCTGTTATTATAACACAGGCGCTTTCCGCTGCGGTAGGACGTTCTCGTGAAATTTCAGTCATCAACTTTCTCCTCAGAATGAGAAAATATTTTGTGGGCCCCACCTACACAGGGAGCAACGATTATCATAATAAAATAATAGATATCAGAGCTCGCACGGAAAGATTTAAGTGTTCGTTTTCCCCCGCGCGCTGTTCGAGAGTGGAACGGTAGAGGAGCGGCTTGAAGGGAGTTCAATGAACCCTCTTGCTAGGTGCTTAATTATGAATTGCAGAATAATCGTGTAGAACTAAATGTCAAAAACTGTCAGAGCTGAAGCAAACAATAAGTATCGGAGGAATGTTAGGAGCCACTGGGAACTGAATCCAAGGTCTTTGAATTTGTAGTCTAGCACTGACTCACTGATACCCTGCGGACTCAAGATGCTCATTACCGGAGAAAAATGGATAACTCACATAAAAGACTGTCTCCATCTGACTACGTCAAAGTCTAAGGATATACTGATTTCATTCTGCAGAAAGACACTTTAATCATGTTACGTGGCCACATATAAGAATGAGCACGGATTCGATATACACGAAGAAACTGGCACTGCACAGCGTAGGTCAAAAAATTTTTTTGCTCCGGCAAATATGTATTTTTGATAAAACCTGGGATTCATCTTTGGTGGTCGGTGCCAGTCGCACAATTTTTACAATCATTTTTTTAACTACGACACGGAAAACATAAAAGGAAACGCTCAGATACTCAAACAATGCTATCCGACATTAGGAGTCCAGTGTTTTATCACTTCACTTGGTATCTAATCGTAAGAGACACACCAAACGATACACTCGCAACTAGATGTATTCTGTTTGCACTCAATGGAACTGTCCGCAGCTCGTGGTCTAGTGGTCAGTCTGCTTTCGGCTGCGGTGGGGCGAGGACGTCCGCTGCGTCCCGCCGTGCGCGACCGTGAGCGCTTACTTGTTACCTTCTCGCGGCGCAGTTCAGTGCGACTACGGCACACACATGGCGCCACGATACGATCAAAATTACTTTCCAACCACATCACGCGCGTCCTCGAGCCTATGAAATAGAACAGTTCATACGCGACGATCTACGTTTAGATCCGGCGACTGTCATCGGAATACATTTTTCTATAACGGCGAGCGTGGTTTATGTTAAAATGACCAATGCAGAGGTCTGTGCGGCAGTGGTGTCTAAATACGCGAACTCTCTCAGATTTATACATTCTGACGGGCATATCGGTGCAGTGACGGTGGATCATGCAGGCATGGGCCTAAGGACTGTAAGGGTTTTTGAGCTCCCCTTCGAGGTCCCAGAGGAAGTTGTCAAGGACGCCTTCCGACCATATGGCAATGTCATCAGTCACGTTGCAGAAAAGTGGCAAACTTTCTCGACGTATAAGGTCTACAATGGTGTGCGCCAAATTAAACCTGAGCTCAAGAAACATGTGCCGTCCTATTTGAACATCGGTGGCTGTCGTGCAATCATCATGTACGACGGTCAACCGCGTACCTGTTCCGGATGTGGGCAGGAAGGCCATGTTCGATCGAGCTGCATACAACGTAGAATTACGCAGACACCAGTGGGAGACTCCGTTTCCCCGACGGTGACGACAATCCTGCCCCTCACGTACGCTCAGACAACGATGCGCACCATAGATGAGGACGACATGGGCGATCGGGCACATCCAAGGGAGGAAGAGGTTGGACCCCAGATGCCAACCCATATGTCGCCGCCTCCGCAGCAACAACAGCAGCAACAGTCCCATGGAATCCAGACGCAATATAACAATCAGAACGAGATGGACGTGGACGCGAACATTGTCACGACCGCGACTTTCCTAGTGGAAGGTGATACGACGCTGGATTGCCTCCCACATTCGGATACGGATGTCCACGTTCGAAAGCAACGTTCACCTCGACGACGCAAGCGACGTCGGCGGACCCCTTCTGACGATTGCCTCCTACACACGACCGGTCAAGAAGGTGACATCTCGCCAGACGGCATGGATGCTGCGCCTGCTGAGGATCTAAGTGGTGTAGACAGTTTACTTGCCCATACTACGATTGCCCAGTTACTTCTTGCACCACAGATACAGCAGGTCGCGTCGATGGATGGCGCTCCGTCTACCTCTACCAAAGACGACGTACGTGAGAGAGATTTAGGTGCCGATCAGCTACACAGCATCGTGTTACACCCACTGTGGTCGGACGATGTTGAGGAACTTCCTGGAGAGGGCACGGGTGACAGGGGAGGAGGTGGCATTGGGGATGCCACTCCTAGCGTGAAAGACTCATAATTTGTAACTGGTTAGGTGGGTCTGGCATCTCTTGCGTTTATCTTTGATTGCCATGGCGTCTGCCCTAGGTGAAGAGGCTAGGCAGCACACCTTTCGCCTTGGCACAATCAATATCAATGCGATAAGGGCACGACACAAACTGACAGTGCTACAACGCATGCTCGATGCGGCGGACATCGACGTGGCCCTCTTGCAGGAAGTATGTGTCGCTAGTTTCCCTGACTTCTACGGATATACCGCCCACATCTCCCACGCCTCTTCTACCGATTGTGGTGTGGCTGTCCTGCTACGGGACGGCTTGGCGGCTACGGACGTACTGTACTTACAGAGTGCAAGAGCCATGGCAGTAACTGTCAACGGTGTACGACTCATCAATGTATATGCCCCTTCAGGATCAGGGAGACGGAGAGATCGCACCCGCTTTTTTTCGGAAGATATTACGCCTCTATTTATGGGCCGCATAGACGATATGGTGATCGGAGGAGATTTTAACTGTACATTGTCTCCGTCTGATCAGCAGCCACATCACGTCCCGTGTGCGGAATTCGAAATGCTAGTGCGTGATCTCCACCTGATCGACACGTGGCGCCACATCCATGGCCCAGCTCCTGGTTACACCCATTATACAAGTCATTCATCAAGTCGGTTAGACAGGATTTATGTCACAAGCACCCTTTCGACCGCGACGAGAGGAGCAGAGCTCTGGCCCACTGCATTCACCGACCACACAGCCTATATTTGCACCATTGCCCTCCAACCTGCACGTGTGTGGCGCAGTAGGCCCCCCTGGAAACTGAACGTCGCCCATCTGGACGAGCCGGCATGTAAAGGTGCTATACAAGAGTCGTGGAACGCGTCCTTACAGCGTCGTGGTCGTTATCGATCGACCCTCAATTGGTGGATTGAATGTGCGAAGCCTGCTCTTAGACGCACCTTCATGGCTTACGCCCGGGAAGCAGCGGCATGGAGGAGGAGCACGGAAAACATTTATTACACCGTCCTACGGGAATGTCTTGCTATGGAGCCCTCACCTGACGGGCAGATCATACGTCAATCGCGCGAAAGCGCAGCTCGTCTCCTTAGCACGCCGTCATTTACAGGGCGCTGTTATACGGTCGCGTGCTCCAGACATGATACAATCAGAAAGGCCATCTATGCACCACGTGCTCCTAGAACGCAGGAGGCGCCGTAGGGCACTGGTAACCGACGTGATAACGGACGACGGTCGACATGTGGTAGAACAAGCAGATATAGCAGAAGCCTTCTATGGGCATTACACTCAACTTTATTCAGCAGTGCTCCCTGACATGGCGACGGTAGACACCGTTTCAGCACATGTCCACGGTACAGTTCCACCAGACATGGTACCGACTTTACTGGGAGACGTGACAGAAGAGGAAGTGCTCGACGCCATTGGTAAAGGTGCTCCCCATAAATCACCAGGAATCGATGGATTACCATTAGAGTTCTATCGAGCCTTTAAACAACTGTTGGTACCGTGTTTGATTGAAATCTGTCAGGAATTGATGTCCCCGGGTATAACATTGCCTGCACCGTTCTTGGAAGGTCTGATTCTCCCCATCCATAACCGGAGGGACGGAATCATGTCCGCGATTGTCGCCCCTTAACGTTATTGAACAGCGACTTCAAGATCTTTTCGAGGCTGCTATCAGAACGTATTCGCGGCACACTATTGCACGTCCTGTCCAGCGATCAGACGTCCTTGGGGGGGACCAAACAACATCAGAACTGCGTTATCCCGTTACAGAGATCTCATCACCCTTGCACGGGTGAGACGTTTGCCGGCAGCCCTGGCGTCTATCGACTTTAGCCAGGCTTTTGACCGTGTGGGCCACACTTTCCTCACGGCCGTTCTACGGCGCATGGAATACCCCGACCCCTTTATCACAGTGTTGACACGCCTTCTGCATGGTGCTACTTCTCGAGTTCTTGTTAATGGAAGACTGACGGCACCCATGCCGATCCGCCCATCAGTACGACAGGATGTCCATTATCAACATTGTTATTTGCATTGGCCTTCGAACCTTTGTTGTGTGGTCTCCGAGACAGGCTCATTGGGATACAGTTCGGCGGCTCCATCTATCGCTGCACCGCATATGCGGATGATTTGATGATCGTCATACGTGAAGCTGACGACATGGCCGCGGCTTTGGACTTGATTGCAACCTACGGTACAGCTTCGGGTAGCCAAATCAACGTTGACAAGTCCGTCGCCTTGAGCATCGGGATTAGGCTACCGCAGGAACACATTGCCCCCTTACGCTTCAGTGATACTGTACGCTGCTTGGGCTTAGATTTCATGAACGACATGCGACGCGCGACGACGCTCAATTACCGCCGCCTTCTTAACCAAATTAGGGCCAGAATTGCAAATCAGCGCTTGCGATCCCTCAACATCGTTCAGCGGACGTATTATGCCAATGTATACCTTGCGTCCCGCATGCCGCATGTCGCCCAAACGCTACCCATTCCGAAACCCTTGGCTCGTAGCATTATGGCAGCGATGGGATACTTCGTCACCGCTGGTATGTTACTGAAGATCAGATACGTATCTCTTACCCTCGCCAAGGAAAAAGGTAGTCTCGGACTAGTTAACGTCCATGATAGGGCCATTGCTCTCTATGTTAGCTCACATTTATGTCTGCTGCGCCGTTGTCCTACGAGCCTCACGAGTATGCTACTGACGGCGCTACGACCTGCTTCACTAAGAGCGCCCGTGCCATTACAAGACATCCCAGCGCCCCTCTTTTATATAGCATGTTTCTATTTAGAACAAAGTTATTGCAGTGTAGCGCTCACGACACCGCGAATGGCCACAACTCGACGCCTATATCGCGACATGCTGAAACGCCGCCCCCTAAATGTGGTCGAACTAAAATATCCTGACGTACGGTGGCGCGTGGTGTGGAAGACTGTACACGATGCCATGCTTGATTCCGATGTTGTTTCCCAATGGTACATAGTCGTTAATGGGAAGCTGGTGACGCAAGAACGTCTCTACAATATCCACATGGCAGAATCTCCGAATTGTGTAGGTTGTAATACAGTAGATTCTGACGAGCTCCGCCTCAGCTGTGGAGAGGCGGAACCGGTTTGGCACCTCGTGCGGCAGATGCTGGCTTATCTCCTGCGAGTTAGGCCGGAGTATATATCTGCACGTACGTTATTCCTTCCGGATGAGACATTTTACCCCACGACTCGAATCAACTCTGTCACCTGGATACGTGGACATGCGGTCCATTACCTCTGTCGTGACGGACACAAGAATTTACTTGACTTCTGGCTCTATTTGCGAAAGACATCATGCTATTTCCGGCCATACCAGATATCGACAATGCTTCGTAAACTACCTCTGGAGTGCCTTTCACAGCCCGCCGTGTAGCTGGAATGTTCCAGGCAGTAGTAGATGAGGTCAGAACGAACTGCAAACGACCATATATTGAACAACCTTTATCAGTGGGCGCAGTCGCTGGGAAGCCTAACTACCAAGTGGTGGCTTTATTTTCCTGTTATTTATGTTTAATATCTTCGATGGTGTCTCCATTCTGTTTTAGTTTTCCAGGCTTGGTTAACCATGACTGTTCGCACATTGATATCTATATAAATAAAATAAATAAAAAAATAAAAAAGTGGCTAGCGTTGCTGCCTCTTGATCACTAGGTCCTCGGATTCGATTCCCGGCCAGGTTGGAGATTTTCTCTGCCCGGGGACTGGATATTTGTGCTGTCCTCATCATTTTATCATCATTATCATTCATGACAATGGCTAGATTGGGATGTGAACAAAATTAGACTGTGTAGAAGTTGGGACTTCTGATGACCTCGCAGTTGAGCGCTCCACAAACCAAACATCATCATCGTCAATGGAACTGCATTCGAAAACAGCCCTATAATAACTTCGTGCTTTACTTATGTTGCTCCTTTATGCTATTTTGTAGTTTTCTACATCTGGGTTCACAGGCATACTCCGTAAACTACATGGCAAAGGTTGCGTAGCATGGTATCAGAAGATGCGTTATTTCTCGTTCTAATGCAGCGCGGTAAGAATGACTTCGTATGGACCTCTGTTTCGTCCTGTAATTAATTATCTCTTCACGACCACTACGGGAGGGGCACGTAGGCGGCTAGATTCTTCACTTCGTACTGGTACCTGAAACATTGTAAGCAGGCTTTCGTGGGGTACTAGGCCACCATCTTCGAGCGTCTACCAATTCGGGTTTTTCAGCATTTCCGCGACGCTTACCCGTGAGTCAAATACACCTCAGACCACTCGTGCCACCATTTTGTATATGTTCAATGCCCCCGTTGGTCCTATTTGGATAGTTTGAAGTGAAAGGGACTAAACTGAAAGGTCATCAGTCTCTACCTGCCTTGCCTACCACTCAACTTATGTGACCATTGCATATAATATCCAAACAAACTGTTACATCCACGCATTTATTCCTTATTTAGCGTATGACTTTAAGAATTATATTTTACAAGTACAAATAATTAATTTGATAGAAAATAAATATAAAATGATATGAATAAATGCAAGCGGACATATACATATGAAAAAGCCTCCAGCCAGCAGTTGCGTCTAAGAAGTTTTCTTTTTGGGCAGTCGTGCAAAATGTGCTCTAGTGTTTGTTCAGCAGTCGCATTGTTCAACATCGGTAATTCTCCACTTGTGTGGCGTTGCTTTGGTGACCAGACCTCATACGGTTGGGAGCTCAATTTTTTTTTTTTTTTTTTTTTTTTTTTTTTTTTTACGCACCCATGAGTCGGATGGTCGGATCCATATCACCCAACTTCTTATGACCATGAAAGGACGTGCACCGATTTCTCCATTCATCTCTGACCTGTACACGCCATCCAAGCTCTGTTTGACTCAATGCCCAGGCGTATAAAGGCCGTTATTACGACTAGAGGTGGTTGTTCTGGGTACTGATTTCTCAGGATCTATGCACCCAAATTGTGTGAAAATGTAATCACATGTCAGTTCTAGTATAATATATCTGTCCAATGAATACCCGTTTATCATCTGCATTTCTTCTTGGTGTAGCAATTTTAATGGCCAGTAGTGTAGTATTGGAAACTTTATTGCTGTCTGAACACTTGCCCAGTGGATTTGAGAAAGGACGTAACAATATTTCTGGTGGCAGTATTATTTCATGTTCAGTCTTGGTTTTAATAAAGAAAATAAACTCTATTACAGCGTCTTTTAGTGCACTTGCACGAAGCATTGCTCCAAAATTCGATAGAGAAGAAATAAAAATTTCGTAGTATTTGGGGGGGCAAGAAAGAAAATATTAGCTTTTGAATTAGTACTTAGGGCACGGTGAATAACATTCAACATATCACACACAAACTTTGGAACTCTACTTTTCAGAGCGCGGCACAGGCCTAATCATTTGACAAATGTAATCCCCGGAAGTCAAATATCGAAGTGTCACTTCTGGTTTTACTTGAGCCAAAACTGCATCTTTAATGTGAGTATCGGATTTTTTAATACAGCATCAAAGCTCTAGGCAAGCACCAGAAATCTGTTTTCCTGAATTTATTTGAAGTTGTGCAGACATATGTCAGTTCACCTTCAATGACTGTCATTCAGCATACTTGGGAAAGACAAACACGAAGTCTGGAATAAGGTACTCTGAACACATAAAGCACTGTAAAATGGAAAAAATGGCTCTGAGCACTATGGGACTTAACATCTGAGGTCATCAGTCCCCTAGAAGTTAGAACTACTTAAACCTAACTAATCTAAGGACATCAGATACATCCATGCCCGAGGCTGGATTCGAACCTGCGACCGTAGCGGTCGCGCGGTTCCAGACTGAAGCGCGTAGGACCGCTCGGCCACAACTGCCGGCGTAGTTCAGCAGTTCTCGCCAGTCGAGCAGTCTGTTTTCCATTTTCCTCGCACTCTTTTTTTTTGCGCACTGTTTCATTTACGTAAAGCGTGTACTTTAATATGTCCAGTGAAGTACAGACTGTTACTGGGCAAGAAGTGAAAGAGTAGACTGGGCAAACGGGAAAAACAAGAAGCTGGAATAAGCCCTGAAAAAGTGCCAGAAGTTACTGGGCACGAAAGTGAATAGCGAAGAAACACGGTCCAGTGTAACAGGCTCCGTATGATAGAATGCCCCGCCACAACTCTCCGCCACCAATGGCTGCCGACATGGTGGCTGGGCACGGCAGCCAGCTGCTGCCCTAATCTAAGAGTCAGCATAGTATAATAAACGCCCTATTATGCCCCAGACCGTGTTATAAGGGGCAATCAAATGAAACACTGTCACTAGGGCAAAGTAACGGTAACGATTTTATTAATTCAAAAATGTAGTTTTACACAGTACACACACTCAAAAATAGTCGCCAAAACTGTTGCCATATTTATCTCATTGCGACACTAGCTGTCGGTCCCAGGCCTGGATTGAGTTAAAAAATCAAATGTGTGTGAAATCTTATGGGAATTAACTGCTAAGGTCATCAGTCCCTAAGCTTACACACTACTTAACGTAAATTATCCAGAGGACAAACACACACACCACACCCATGCCCGAGGGAGGCCTCGAACCTCCGCCGGGATCAGCCGCACAGTCCATGACTACAGCGCCTAAGACCGCTCTGCTAATCCCGCGCGGCCCTGGATCCAGTCACACTTCGTTGTCCGTTGCGAATCGATGTCCGCGAATAGCTCCTTTTAGCTAAAGCAAGCTTTAGCTTTAGCAAGACTAAAGCATTCGCTTCCGCAACCATTTCCGGCATGATGACACGATGAGGCTGTCCAGGACGAGCATCGTCTTCCACTGACTCACGCCCCTCAAGGAATCGTTTGCGCCATTCCATAACACTTGAACGACTCAGACAGTACTCACCGTACACGGCCTCCAATTCCCTCCGCCGCCAAAAATCGAATCACTCCTCGTTGTTCCTCCTCACTTGCCTGCATGTTCGGTAGCGGACGATAAACTGTGTGATCACTTTCTCTTTGTCGTGAAACCACACTGCCGCTATGCAAGATCAAACGGTGCGCACGCGTCAGTCTGTCTACCAATAGATGGCGCCACCATACCCGCAGTTACGCGGTGTCACCTTACGTGTAAGGCAAAGGTAAAAGCACTAACCAGGTTTCGCCGGCCGTTGTGGCTGAGCGGTTCTAGGCGCTTCAATCTGAACCACGCGACCACTACGGTCGCAGGTTCGAATCCCGCCTAGGGCATGGATATGTGTGATGTCCTTAGGTTAGTTAGGTTTACGTAGTTCTAAGTCTAGGGGACTGATGACCTCAGCTGTTGAGTCCCATAGTGCTCAGAGCCATTTGAACTGACCAGGTTTCATTTGAAGGCAGAGCCATTTGAACTGACCAGGTTTCATTTGAATGTACCTCTTAGCTTGCCTAATGGCAGCCTTCCATACAGTGTGGTCCGGTGTGCCGACTTCTGCACATCCATATGTGCATGTGATGCGTTGGAGTACCCTATTAAACAAGTGGGATATCATCCATGTCCAGCCAGAAAGTCAGCCTATCGGTCCCTTGGGCCGCGAAAAGTACCACGATGAACTTTTCTTTATATTACAGAGGAACTGTTAAGTTGTTCTGTTTGTCTGGACGGCCCAAAGAGAAGGACACAAACAACAAAACTACGTTGCAGTGAAGCGGAGGATTTTGCCAGTAAGTAACAAATTGTCCAGCCGACTGCTGGCATTTAATACGATCTCCAGTTAGAGAATGCCCTGGCCTGTGCGAACTAAAGCGCGAGCGAATAGGGCGGTGCGCACAGTGGAGGGCAGGGCGCGGCCCCCGGCCGTCAATCAGGCAGAGTGCCAGCGAGGACAGCCGATTTCACGGCACACTGGAGATTAGCCGCAGCCCCGGCGCCGCTTATTGGCCTTTAAGCCGATCGCCTGCCTATGCCCGTGCGACACGCTTCCGCACCGCACCTCGTTCACGCAAATGCCTGCCATTACGCGCCACCACCCGTCTGTAGCCGCCCCCACCTATCTAACACCCCATCAAAGCGCGCAGCACTACTCACATTGATTCCGCATTCACATCAATGTAGATTCACGCAATTAAAAATTCAATAGTACGAAGAGGGCGTCAGTCTGTCAGAATACGGGGGTTTCACCACAGCATTTGACTCCGCACACACTTACCTGTACGTTTATTATCGAAAGTACGGCCGTATAGGGTATCAACCCAGCTCGCGCTATTCGTCCACGAGACTCAGAGGGCCATAGACACGGGTTCACAGGTAGATGCCGTGTTTCTTGACTTCCGCAAGGAGTTCGATACAGTTCCCCACAGTCGTTTAATGAACAAAGTAAGAGCATATGGACTATCAGACCAATTGTGTGATTGGATTGAAGAGTTCCTAGATAACAGTACGCAGCACGCCATTCTCAATGGAGAGAAGTCTCCCGAAGTAAGAGTGATTTCAGGTGTGCCGCAGGGGAGTGTCATAGGACCGTTGTTATTCACGATATACATAAATGACCTTGTGGATAACTTCGGAAGTTCAGCGAGGCTTTTTGCGGATGATGCTGTGGTATATCGAGAGGTTATAACATTGGAAAATTGTACTGAAATGCAGGAGGATCTGCAGCGAATTGACGCATGGTGCAGTGAATGGCAATTGAATCTCAATGTAGACAAGTGTAATGTGCTGAGAATACACAGAAAGATAGATCTCTTATCATTTAGCTACAATATAGCAGGTCAGCAACTGGAAGCAGTTAATTCCATAAATTATCTGGGAGTACGCATTAGGAATGACTTAAAATGGAATGATCATATAAAGTTGATCGTTGGTAAAGCAGATGCCAGACTGAGATTCATTGGAAGAATCCTAAGGAAATGCAATCCGAAAACGAAGGATATAGGTTACAGTACGCTTGTTCGCTTACTGCTTGAATACTGCTCAGCAGTGTGGGATCCGTACCAGATAGGGTTGATAGAAGAGACAGAGAAGATCCAACGGAGAGCAGCGCACTTCGTTACAGGATCACTTAGTAATAGCGAAAGCGTTACGGAGATGATAGATAAACTCCATTGGAAGACTCTGCAGGAGAGACGCTCAGCAACTCGGTACGGGCTTTTGTTGAAGTTTCGAGAACATACCTTCACCGAGGAGTCAAGCAGTATATTGCTCCCTGCTACGTATATCTCGCGAAGAGACCATGAGGCCAAAATCAGAGAGATTAGAGCCCACACAGAGGCATACCGACAGTCCTTCTTTCCACGAACAATACGAGACTGGAATAGAAGGGAGAACCAATAGAGGTACTCAAGGTACCCTCCGCCACACACCGTCAGGTGGCTTGCGGAGTATGGATGTAGATGTAGATAGATGTAGAAGCGAAATTTGTAACTGGATCCACGGCAAGTTATCTTGGATGGAAGTCAGCAACATACGTATAAGTAGCTTCGGGTGTGCCCTGGGCAGTGAGTTGAGACCATTGCTGTTCCACGTACTGCTTCCTGCAAAGTGCATCCTTCATTGGGCCAAACAGATGGTGCGAGATCGGGTCTGTAGGGTGGTTCAGGAAGAGCAGTCCACCGAAGTTTAGCGAGTCCCTCTCGGGTGCACAGACTTCTGAGAGCCATTGCGTTGTTACGGAGAAGGGCAAGTCCGTTTGCATTTTTGTGGCGACGAATACGCTTAAGTCTCTTTTCAGTTTCCAACATTGCAGGAGTCACAGCTGTGAGCGGCCGGCCGGCAAGCAGGAAATCGGACAGGTTTGCGCGACCTTGTTACGATGACAGACGCCTCGCCCAACGACTCATTATGCTTTTGCTCACTGGCAGGTCTCCGTAGACATTCTGCAGGCACGTATGAATGTCTGTGATGCTCTGATTTTCCGCCAGAAGAAACTAAATGACAGCTCTCTGTGCCTGGAACGCCGGCCGCGGTGGCCGAGCGGTTCTAGGCGCTTCAGTCCGGAACCGCACGACTGCTACGGTCGCAGGTTCGAATCCTGCCTCGGGCATGGATATGTGTGATGTTGTTAGGTTAGTTAGGTTTAAATAGTTCTAAGTCTAGTGAACTGATGACCTCAGATGTTAAGTCCCATAGTGCTCAGAGCCAATTGAGCCTTTTGTTTTTGTGCCTGGAACGCACCTCCGTTGCAAACGCCATTTTGAAGGCTGTGTATGGCGCCGTCACATATTGGAGTTTCATGAAACGATAGGGGTTGAAGCGGGAATATTCCACGATATCCCACGACAAATCCCGCAATTTTTTCTTCCGACGTTGGCCGAGAAAAAAAAGTTGCGTTACTTATTGAACGCCACTGCTATAGTGAAGTAACGTAAACCCCATTCACAAGCCGTGGCGGGACCATCGGCAGAGACCGACCACCGTGTCATCCTCCGTCAATGGCGTCATATGATGCTGTGTGAGGGGTTTAGAGCTGGCCGCTGTCAGTTTTCGTGACCTGGAGCCGCTACTACTCGGTAAAGTAGCTCCTCAACTGGCATCACGAGACTAAGTGACTCCATTCTGGTCGCCACAACACGGAAAAGCTGTACAAATATTCAGTCGGGACATCAAAATTGTGCAAATATTGAAACCTTGCTTTAAATGTTCAGATATGTAAAACTGTGCACTTAACAAAATGAAAAACCGTAATATTCTATGACTACAATCTCAATCAGTCAGAACTAGAATCGGTGTAACAATTTGTGGAGATATGAAGTGGAGCAATCACATAGGCTCAGTTGTACGTATAGCACGTTGTAGACTAGGTTTACCGGTAGAATACTAGGGAAATGCAATCAGTCTGCGAAGGAAATTGCTTACAAAACACTCGTGCAATTCATTCTAGATTACTGCTCAAGTATGTGGGACCCGTACCACACAGAACTAACAGGGGATAACGAAAATTCACATAGAAGGCAGCACGAAAGGTCACAGCTTTGTTTGACTCATGGGAGAGCTTCACAGAAATGCTGAAAAAATTTAACTGGCAGACACTTCAACATACACGCCAACTATCCTGAGAAAGTATACATAGAAAGTTTCAAGAAGCAACTCTTAAATGATGAATGTACAATTGCTCCCGTGCGGATCGGGAGGACAACATTAACCTAATTACAGATCGCACAGAGGAGTTAAAAAAATAATTTTCCCCATCCTCTACATGTGAATGGAACAAGAACAGATAACGGAAAGTAATTTCTGCCGTGTACTTCACAGTGGTGCATGTAGATGCAAATGTAGATGTAGGTAGAAACGCTGTCGACAGACCTGAACCTGCTATTTAGTTAGGCTTTAATAGCGGTCTCTATTCGCATAAGTATCGACAGGTTGGAATCTTTACCTCTTTTCGCGCCAAGAATGTTCAGGATTGTCAAGCGATGTGGGAACATACAGGGTACTTGTTTTAACTAGAGACAACTAAATATCTCGAAAACGACGCACCGTACGGAAAAAAGGTTTCAAGTGAAAATTTAAATATTACTAAAGGTAGACACAGGCTCAAACCAGTATTTAGTAAAATTAAAATCAAATTCACTCCATTAAAGAAAAAGAATGTGAAACTAATAAAACAAGGAGGTATGACCCACACCAGCTAATCAAAATTATCAAATACCAACAAATAACACAAACCATTAGAACAACAGATAATCTAGAGAACTGATACCAGGTCTCAGGAAACGAAGACTCGAGAATATGACAAATACCATGAAGGAAGACACGAAGCATGGTTAAAGTTTAAAACACACAAAATAGAAGAAATTGCCATCAACCTGAAAAATTAAAGGAAAAAATTCACAGAGAAAATTAGGAGAATTAAGAGAGGATTCCATAAAGCCATAATAAACTCTATAGAAGATAATTATCATAAGCCAATTCCAGGAACTACTACAAAATCTTTGGGAAACAACTATAACAGTAAGAGCCTCCGACGCTATTACTAAAAGATTAAGATGGAAGAATGGCACACAGTAACAAAGAGAAGAACTTTTGAATTGTGAAGAACCCATAGAACTCTTACAGATCGACGTAAATATCAAATTAAAACCGAACCTAACAAATTAAACCCCCAACTTTCCAGAAAGTAGGAAGAGTCCTCAAAGAACAAACAAAGTTAATGCCTGCGGAGAAGCCAAGGTTTTTGTTGATATGTGGAAATATTCAAGTGACACTGTCAAGACCTCTTTACACATGTCTCTAACAAAAATTTGGGGTTTTATCCAGGATCCTATATGCAAGTATAAAGAAACGACTAGAATGAGTTAGGAGAATACTAGGGATGTATCAGAGCATGGAGAATCTGTGCAGAGTATATCATTAGTTGAAAACTGATTATGACATACTACATGAAACAGAACAAACCTCTTGCGACAACATTTGTAGATTTTAAGAAGGCATATGACTGCCTCCACAGACCTTCATTACTAAAAATTTTAAGGAATCTGGGACTCCATCCAGAACTAATTAAATTAACAAGACTTGCTCTAACTACAAAATCCAAGGTTAAGTTTTGAGGAGAGATTTCTGAACCACTCCTTACAAAAACAGGCTTAAGACAAGATGACTGTTTATCACCATTACTGTTCAACTGTTCAATGGAATACACAATGAGAGAGTGGTACAAGGATAACCCAAAGAACATAAGAAGTGGAAGTGCTAAAAATGATATGAGTTTGAGCTGCATGGGATTTGCTGCTGATCTTGCTCTCCTAGCCAACAATGTTCAAAGAAACCAGTCAACAAGTTAAATCACTACAAGAAATGGCACAGAAAATTGGTCTCAGAATATCATTTAAAAAAACACAGTTTATGGTAACTGAACCACCACCTGCAAACAAAATTCCAATAGCAGAACAAGAAATCAGATGAGCTTATAAATTCAAACACTTAGGTGAAATCGTAACTTACAACATAAATGAGAAACCATTATGGCAAAATAGCATTAAAAAACTGAACAATGAAAATTACATCACAAAAACACTTGCAACAAAAAAGCGAATACACAGATGCAAAATTAAGACGTTATGAAACAATTACACAACCAGAAATACCTTACCATCTTCAAAACAACTAATCCAGCAGAAATTGACAAAATACTAAAGACAGAAAAAAGAATAATTAGGACACGCATAAATAAACAATACCAAGTAAATTGGAATTCGAGAATAGCTTCAAATGAAACAGTGTAGAAGAAAATAGAACCAGTAGTAAGCACGATCAGGAAGCTGCGTTATCTGATGACAACACCAGAAAACAGAATTAGTAAGGGAATAACAGAAAAATTGTGAAATAGTAAGAGCAACATGAAATGCATCACATAAATTAAGGGAGATATAAGAGAATTCTAAATAACAGTATACGATTTAAAACATTAAACATAGAAAAGCAGAGTACTACAAGATACACAAACCAGAAAGGCTACAAACGAAGACCAATAAAAGGGCTACAGGAATAGTTATCTCAGACGAAGAAAGAAAAAATATATCCGAAAGAATGAAGAAAATGGTTCAAATGGCTCTGAGCACTATGGGACTTAACATCTCTGGTCATCAGTCCCCTAGAACTTAGAACTACTTAAACCTAACTAAACTAAGGACAACACACACATCCATGCCCGAGGCAGGATTCGAACCTGCGACCGTAGCAGTCGCGCGGCTCCGGACTGAGCGCCTAGAACCGCTAGATCACCGCGGCCGCCTAATGAAGAAGTATTGGACAGACAGAAGAGCAAAACACCCTTCGTATAATAATAAAGTATAACAACCCATGTATAACTACTGCACTATTGAATTTCTAATTGAATTATTATTGATCTGTATTGTATTATTGAATAACAACAACTTGTATAAACATTTGTGTAACTGACTACAGTGATCCAATGAAAGCCATAAAATAATAATAAGAAGAAGACGAAGAAGAAGGAGAATAATAAAGGGGACATCTGTATATGCTACAACTGACCACCTCCTAACGACCCTTCCTGCGTGGGAGGCGCGGGGGTTGGGGGGGGGGTGTCAACTTCGTATTTTATAATGGGAATCCCCCATTTTTACTGTGTATTCGGGTCCTACGCCAAAAAATACGTACGATTTACTGAAGCCATTATTTTCCATTCGTGGCAGATGGCGCTGTAATCCATAAATATCAAGTATGTCTGTTTTTGCAATTAAGAACTGACTAATTTGATTCAAAATTTCATTTACGATGTAAATAGAAACTTTTGTGTTCTAACGGTTGATATTTATGGTCGAAATTTACTTTAGTGTTGCAAATGTGATTGCACAGTACAGTATGGTTAATTGTTTCAATGTCTGGTTAGAAACTACGTTCAGTATGATCCAGGAACAACGACGTGGTTGTAATAGTTTTGTGTTCTCATCGGGATACTTGATACATGCGAGTCCCTTTGCCTTTCACCATTGGTGTACTTGATTTCGGTGAGTCTCCTTGCCTCTCACCATTGCTCGATTTCGGCGAGGCCCCATGTTGTGGGATGAAAACAGACATCGAACTCACAAGGAGAGGTCCCCATGGAAGAGGTAGACTATTTAAAACTCTATATACGGTGATGTAGGTTAAGATGCCAGGTCTCATACACTGCAGCCATTCACCCTGGTGGACCGTCATTTGCGAGTAATTGATGAGGAAAAAATAAGTCGGAATTTTGTGTGATACTGAATAGCGTTATAAAAGTGGCTCTAAAAAACGTGGTTGTTGGTTTAATGAAAGATACAGCTTCGTATGCAAAAACCTGTGGGTTCGAATGTTGTCCGTTGCACATTTTTTTATTTTTAAATATTTGGTCATCGTTTTTATTCAATTAATTGGTTTAGATTTAAATTTTTATTTCTATTCCTTTGTCACATTATTTTAATCACGGTATGAAGTTGTTCATTTGTTTTATTTTTTTCTTTCTGTCATTCTCTTTCCAACCGGAATTTTTGTGAATGTGAATTCATCAATTAAAAAAACAAAAGACGAAATAATCTATTTGTATTCATGCAATGGAGTTAAAAAGTGTATTATTGTTACCAGACGTGCAATTTTTTTTACATGGTAATCCTCATACAAATATTAAAACATAACCTAAATACCTATTGCACTATGGACAAAATAACGCAGATGAAAATTTAATTGAAAGATGGGTTTATAAGTGATATGAAATTCAAGCAAAATGAGAAATAGATATAACGAACCCAATAATGTGGATGAAAAAAACACGGTGATACAACAATAGATATTAAATCTAAATTAATATATAAAATTAATTAAAAATTTATGAATATAGGTTTCAAGTGGAGATAGATTGACAGAAAGAAAAATGAGAGTAAATGAAGAAGTTGATATCGTGGTTAGAATTATGTGGCAAAGGAATGGAATTAAAAAATACATTTAAATGATTTAATTAAATAAAAATAATGATCAAAGTTATTTATATAAAGATTTAAAAATAAGAAAAATATTTGTGCCCCTGACAAGTTTCGAACACACAACGTTCCACATGCCACGCAACCAACCTGTATTACGTAACTTTTTTAACGGTATTGACCGTCATACAAAATTCCAATTTTTTTTTCATGTATTACTCGCAAACGAGGGACCACCAGCGTGGGTGACTGCAGTGTGATTCATCTGATGTTACCCTACCTCGCCGTATAGACAGTTTCAAAATGTCGATCGTACCTCACCTTGTCAGTCGCCCTGACGGGGAAAGTTCGAAGACGGTCACCGCGATAGTTTGGGGACTCACCACAATCAACCCCATAAGGAACAGAAAACTAAGTTACCATACAAGTAGCTTGTTTGACAGAAATGTCAGTGTCTAGCCATAGTATTTGTACCGCAAACGTTTGAATATGTCAACCGTTAGGACACAAAGATTTATATTTGTATTGTTAATGAAATGAAGAATCATATACGACGGGTCTTAATTGCGAAAACTCACACAATTTCGTATTTGACTGTTACAGCGCTATCTGCCACTAACGGGAAACAATGATTTGACTAAATTGTACGTATTTTTTGGCGTAGAATCCGAATATGCAATAAAAATGGGGGTTCCCAATGCAAAATACAAAGCTGACCCCGCCCACGTACGAGAGGTGGTTAGGAGGTGGCCAGTTGTAGAATAGACGTATGTCCTCATTACTAATTTTAACTTTTCACCTGGAACATTTTTTTCAGTGTCGTTTTCGAGATATTTAGTTGTCTCAAGTTAAAACACCCCTGAGGGGAACGGAAGTTGTGAGCTTACTTTCTCGTCAGTAAAATCTCCACACTTGTTCGCTATTTTTGCTGTTCTTATGGATTACAGTACGTGTTTTTCCTAGGATAAAAGTGATTAATAGTGTGCAACAGTTGAAATACAGTGGTATATAATTCAGGTGGAACGACGCTGTCCACGTTAAGATAAGGTATAAGCTTGAGTCGCGATCCGGCAGGCGTACTTTTACAGTATAAACAGTTGTAAACTTTGGGCCCGGAAACTAGACCTTCGAAATAAGCCTACACGTTTTTCCCCACAAGTCCTCAACTGAAATTTTCTGTTCTGCACATAATTGATTGTATGTGAGTCACCCACTTTGCATGATACTCATTCAGCGCCGGCAGGTTAATGTGCCGTAAAACTTGGCGTCTGAACCAGCGCCAGGGAATTTCGGCGACCAACAGGCACGCCCTGTTCTCCCAAATGTATGTCTTGGCACTAAGTAGACAAGCCTAATAAATTCGCGGTTCGCACTCTATAAAAACAGTCCTAGCGACTCCACTGTTTCGAAAATCTACAAAGGGTAATCAAAATAATTGGAATACCCGACTGCACGAGATTAACAATGCAACTGTACCATCTTTAGCTCAGTGGAAATGCATTCCACTAGCGAACCGTTTCAATAGGAATTTTTGTAACATTCGTCACACTGTTCAATTGCTTATGGTGAAGAAGAAAAACCGCTCGGGATTCTCTTTAGTGTGAAACAGACCAAAAATTATTGATTCTTTTTAATTTGAATGGATGGACGAGAAAGTTAGCTGCTGAATTCCATTCAAATATTGATGAAGCAAAGATACGGAACATAACTGAACCTTCCTAAATTATGTATCAATACATATTATTATCATTTCGTTTTGTCGTCGCAAGACCACGCACAACCACTAGCTGGCTTCATTCTTCTTATTTCCCAAAAACTTCTTCATGCTGTCACTACGGCCCTGCAGTCGTCCTATTATCCATTAATTTCTTAATTCCAGATACCTCAAATTAGCTGTTCCAATGTGAACCAATAAGAGTCGATCTTCCCTCTGTATGTAGTCAGTATACGTAGTTACCCGTGGGTCAAAAGAGACTTTCCTGAGGTCCTACATGATAAAATTTCAGATGCCTTTCCAATGCAATGCAACTAAGTCGTTCTCTCAGGGAATACAATACCTTGTTGGGTCTTGGGACTGAACATTTTTCCGCATTATCTGTTGTTCCGTTTTATAGATGACATTGACGTTAATGGTCAATGACGACGTCACAACTGTCAGAGTGATTCTGGGAAAATGGTTGTTGGTAGGAAGACTGTTCAACTTTGGTGGAAAGGGATTTCTTGTTACAAATATTAAGAATGATTACTGTACGCCGTTTTTCGAAATTAATGTATTTCATACTCACTGACTCTTTCCATTCCATATCAATTTAATTCAGTCCATGAGCAGAGATAGCTGCGTGATTCGGGACACCAAGGTATTGGAAAAAGGCGTCCGTGAGACGTAAATGAAACTTGTACGATGCTGCGCTCATGGGTAGTTAAAATCTCTTCGGTCGCTATTCTCGCTTTTAAAGTAACAACGGTGCCAATGTAGGACCACGAAACTACAGCTGGAGCGGCATCTGCATGTTTTACGCTGGGAAGTGGTCAGATCGACGCAAAGACATCTTTGGACTCCCCTCTCCCCCGTCATAAATCCTATTTGCTGTTAGATGCGAAGTTCAATCTGACTATTCGGACCGTACCCATCTCCTCTATTCATCGTTAACCCGTGTTGCAAGACCTCAGCATCATTTGCGTCGAGACAACGTCTAGTTTTTAGTGGGCTGTGTATGCTTAATTTCTGCAAATCCTGTTGAACTGTAGTTGCACAAATACTGTTCGAGACGCTATCTGAGCTCTGTCGTCCAGTACGATATTAAGGCTTGAGGTCAGCTACATCGCACTGTATAGTTGTATCTGTCTTCTTCGATTTTCTGCAATAACGATCAGTGGTGATTTTTCCGTGTCTGCTGTAAGTTACGACTTGGCAAACAAATGGTAATGAGATGGGGAGCTATTAATATCAATGGGGGCTACTCTGGGAAGAAGGTAGAACTGGCAGAGGCTGGAAGTAAGATGGGGCTGGACGTTTTAGCTGTTAGTGACATTCGGGTAAGGGGTGAGAAAGAAGAGGAAGTGGGAGAATACAAGGTATACCTGTCAGGAGTCAAAGCAGGAATAGCACAATGGGGTGTAGGGCTTTACAACAGGAAAGAAATAGAACCCAGCATAGTTGCAATAAGGTATGTAAACGAACGACTGATGTGGATAGATTTGACAGTGTCTAGCAAGAAAATTAGGATTGTGTCAGTATATTCGCATTGTGAAGGGACAGATCAAGATAAGATGGATAGTTTTTAGGAGGCACTCAGTGATGTAGTTGTTAGAGTAAAGGACAAGGACAGTGTTCTGCTCATGGGTGATTTTAATGCCAGGATTGGAAATCGAACAGAAGGGTATGAAAAGGTTATGGGTAAATTTGGAGAGGATACGGAGGTCAACAGGAACGGGAAACAACTCTTGGATTTCTGCGCCAGTATGGGCTTAGTAATCACAAACTCCTTTTTTAAACATAAGAACATTCACCAGTATACTTGGGAAGGCAGGGGAACCAGATCTGTCATTGACTATATAATAACAGATCAGGAATTCAGGAAGACTGTGAGGGACATACGTGTATTCAGGGGATTCTTTGATGACACTGATCATTATTTAATCTGCAGTGAAATTGGTATTTTGAGGCCGAAAGTGCAGGAGATCAGGTCCATATGTAGGAGGATAAGAGTGGAGAAACTTCGGGATAAGGAAATCAGGCACACGTACGTAACAGCGATCTCAGAAAGGTACCAGTTAGCTGAATGTAATCAATTACAGTCATTGGAAAAGGAGTGGGCAAGGTACAGGGACACAGTACTAGAAGTGACTAAAGAATGTCTTGTAACAGTAATGTGTAAAGGTAGGATGAAGCAAACAGCTTGGTGGAATGACACAGTCAAGGCAGCCAGTAAAAGGAAAAAGAAGGCGTATCAAAAATTGCTACATACTAGAACTCAGGTAGGCAGAGAAAGTTATGTTGAAGAAAGAAACAAAGCCAAACAGATAATTGCAGCATCCAAGAAGAAATCTTCGGAAGACTTTGGAAACAGGTTGGAAACTTTGGGTCAAGCCGCTGGAAAACCATTCTGAAGTGTAATTAGCAGTCTTCGAAAGGGAGGTAAGAAGGAAATGACAAGTATTTTGGACAGGTCAGGAAAACTGCTGGTGAATCCTGTGGATTCCTTGGGCAGATGGAGGGAATATTTTGAAGAGTTGCTCAATGTAGGTGAAAATACGATCAGTAATGTTTCAGATTTCGACGTACAATGGGATAGGAATGATGATGGAAATAGGATCACATTGGAGGAAGTGGAGAAAATGGTCAATAGATTGCAGTGCAATAAAGCAGCTGGGGTGGATGAAATTAAGTCGGAATTCATCAAATACAGTGGAATGTCAGGTCTTAAATGGCTACACAGAATAATCGAATTGTCCTTGGAGTCGGGACAGGTTCCATCAGACTGGACGAAAGCAGTAATCACACCAATCTTTAAACATGGAAACAGAAAAGATTGTAACAACTACAGAGGTATCTCTTTAATCAGCGTTGTGGGTATAATCTTCTCAGTTATTGTTGAAAGGAAAGTGCGAGTATTAGTTGAGGACCAATTGGATGAAAATCAGTGTGGGTTTAGGCCTCTTAGAGGTTGTCAGGACCAGATCTTTAGCTTACGGCAAATAATGGAGAAGTGTTACGAGTGGAACAGGGAATTGTTATCTATGCTTTACAGATATAGGAAAGGTATATGACCGGGTTCCTAGGAGGAAGTAATTTTCTGTTCTACGAGATTATGGAATAGGAGGCAAACTTTTGCAAGCAATTAAAGGTCTTTTACATGGATAGTCAGGCAGCAGTTAGACTTGACGGTAAATTGAGTTCATGGTTCAGAGTAGTTTCAGGAGTAAGACAAGGCTGCAACCTATCTCCACTGTTGTTCATATTATTTATGGATCATATGTTGAAAACAATAGACTGGCTTGGTGGGATTAAGATATGTGAACACAAAATAAGCAGTCTTGCATATGCGGATGACTTAGTTGTGATGGCAGATTCGATTGAAAGTTTGCAAAGTAATATTTCAGAGTTAGATCAGAAATGTAAGGACTATGGTATGACGATCACCATCTCCAAAACGAAAGTAATGTCAGTGGGAAAGAGATATAAACGGATTGAGTGCCAAATAGGAGGAACAAAGTTAGAATAGGTGGACGGTTTCAAGTACTTAGGATGCATATTCTCACAGGATGGCAACATAGTGAAAGAACTGGAAGCGAGGTGTAGCAAAGCTAATGCAGTGAGCGCTCAGCTACGATCTATTCTCTTCTGAAAGAAGGAAGTCAGTACCAAGACTAAGTTATCTGTGCACCGTTCAATCTTTCGACTAACTTTGTTGTATGAGAGCGAAAGCTGGGTGGATTCAGGTTACCTTATCAATAAGGTTGAGGTTACGGATGTGAAAGTAGCTAGGATGATTGCAGGTACTAGTAGATGGGAACAATGGCAGGAGGGTGTCCACAATGAGGAAACCAAAGAAAAACTGGGAATGAACTCTATAGATGTAGCAGTCAGGGCGAACAGGCTTAGATGGTGAGGTCATGTTACACGCATGGGAGAAGCAAGGATACCCAAGAGACTCATGGGTTCAGCAGTAGAGGATAGGAGGAGTCGGGGCACACCCAGGAGAAGGTACCTGGATTCGGTTAAGAATGATTTTGAAGTAATAGGCTAAACATCAGAAGAGGCACCAATGTTAGCACTGAATAGGGGATCATGGAGGAATTTTATACGGGGGACTATGCTCCAGACTGGACGCTGAAAGGCATAATCAGTCTTAAATGATGATGATGATGATGATGCTGTAATTGCTTAGGAAAGTACCGATCTCTAGACTTACAGCACACCAGCAGTCTTCGACGTACTTGACACAACTATCAGTGAACGGACGATGCGCCTCTTGGGCGAATACACATTACAGCCCACGTTGTAGGCCAATTGCAAGACAGACGAGAGTTGCAATAGACAGTCGACGACATCAGAAATATATCAGGGAAGCACTTGTCCACATATCAGGGGTCACTCAGCTGTTCCTACCCATTGGTTTTACGCAACTTGCATCGCCTTAAAATACCACACGCAATGTTATCATATTCTGCCGCTCGCTATGTGGAAACTATTAGTCCTAAAGCAGAAATGAACAGGACCTTTCTGTAGGAAATTTAATGCAGTTAAAGTTTGTAATGGGAAACATTTCCGCTCGATGCCATAGTTTTCGAATTATTCAAGAAAAACGTATAAAAGTGACCCTCAAATGCGTTTTTCTTGAGGAGCTCGAAAACCGTGGCCTCCACCGATAACACATCCCAGTACAAAATTTAACTACATTAAATTTCCTGCACAAAGTTACTGTTCATTTTTTCAGTAGGATTAATTGTTTGGGCATAGCAAGCGAGAGAATATGAAACTGTCGCGCGTGGTTTGTTAGGGTGAAGCGGGTTGCATACAATTTAACGGTCGGGGCAGCTGAATCACTGAAAACAATGCGAAGGAAGGGAGATCAGGGCACACTGTGCCATACAGCTCGGCCCCTCGTCAGGTCAAAATACCCAGTTTTCCCCCACCTGTAGAGAAAAATGGGGTACCCATTTAAATGAAAGGAATCAAAAACATGAAAATAAGAAATTTATTTTGCTGTAAAAAGTAAACGAAAAATATAGAACCCCCTTGAAATACTACCAAGGATACCATAAATCTATTTTAAGTTCCACAACTGCGTTTTAACAAAGATGCTCAAAATTTCAAAATCTTACATCAATATAAGCAAGGTTCTCAATAACTGGTCATAATAGAAAAGAAAAGGATGCGCTATTAAGGACAGACATCGCAGACCATGTAATTGTCTCCTTCGTCAGCACTAGACCATTGTTCAAGACCCCTGAGTCCAACCCGTAAAAAGTTTTCGTTTTGAGTTTTTCTTTTCTACTTTCCCTTTCCAGGCTTTTTCTTCAGCTTCTCAATCATTTTTGTATGTAGTATTACTTTTAAGCTCTTTTTCAAACTGGTAATTTTCTTTGAATTTCCCAGAAAGTCAACCCTTGGAGGAGGCATTAGAAGCTTTGGCGTCACAGAAAATGACGATGGCTTACCAGAAGTTCTACCGCAGCCGCTGTCAATCCACTCGATGTCATTTCCGAAATCTCAGGAACAGCTGCCAATTCATCATGTGGTTCTGGAAATTTTTCGGTTGTAGAAGACTGAGAAGGGGTGTTCTCTTCTGATAATTCCACTTGTGGTGGTTTGCCTTTTTATTTAAGAGCGGGGCAAAACCGGGCCAACCTTGTTTTGCCCCTACTGCCCTACAGTGTAAAACAGAACAAAACATGGTCGAAATAATTACTTACCTACTTCTTGTCAGGTAATGTTTCTTTTCACAAACTGCTCCAAGAAGAGCATGTATTCGAAGCGCGGTTGAGTATACTTTGAGCGAATATCAGTGTTTTGTTTCTCTGTCCTGTTCGCCAACGGAGAGCCAAAAACGTTGCTGCAACATGTCAATATCTGCCCCATCGCTTTTATCCCATTCTCACGGTCCTCTCAACATTCGTCCAGCGTTTTTTTCGAGATTGACGTCATCTGTCACTAACGAGTGAGGTATCTTTTGCCTCAATCGAACGAGACCTAACTCTTACTAACTTCACGACACAAGACGTATAAGCTACGAGTGTCTCTTATCTTTCCTCGCTGGGCAGAAGCTTTAAAGTTTTACGCAGTGTGTGCCGATTTTCCGCAAATAGTAACTTAAAAAACGACCGCACATCCCCTGGGGCAGCTACTAATAATGAAGGAAACAATGTCGTACGTAAAATTTAAAGACTGGTAGCGTGGCAGTGCTCCTGACATCTACGCTATTACTGGAGCTAAAGGCCCCCGTAAACGAGCAGACTTGTTTGTCAAATTACCCTTGTTTAGCTGCGGATGTGTAATGTGAATAGACATCACTTTCAGGCCAGCCGCTGTGGGCAAGCGGTTCTAGGCGCTTCAGTCCGGAACCGCGCTGCTGCTACGGTCGCAGGTTCGATCCTGCCTCGGGCATGGATGTGTGATGTCCTCAGGTTAGTTAGGTTTAAGTAGTTCTAAGTTCTGGGAGACTGATGACCTCAGATGTTAAGTCCCACAGTGCTTAGAGCCACTTGAACCACCATCTTTCAGATGAAGAAACAGCCTACCAACTTTCGTTTTTGTCGCACAATTCCTTCTTGGTGTTGGAATCTTTTTTCGTCAGTGTATAACAAGCTGACTTGTGGACAGAAGACGCGCTGACCAGACGTGTACAGAGCGCCCCACGCCACGCCAGACAGGCCGCCGCAGCAGGTGTGCGAAGCGTGCCTAATCGCGCGATGTGGCCGCCACGCGCCAACGTTCCACTTACGATAACTTTCTCCACTGAGCACCACCTGCCACCAGCGTTTCGCGGCACCTTTGTAATTTTTAGGGCCCTTGCATCTGTAGCCTTCGCTTTACACTGAATCTTACGCGCTCTCTCACGAGACAAGCGCAGATCACCACGTGGTAGATGTCTCGTAAGTTTGTCACAAGACTCGTCGCTACTAGCTTTATAGTCTTCAGACGGGAGGCAGAGAGTCGCTTGTGGCGGCAAGCGGCTCTCTGCCTCCCGTCTGAAGACTGTGTGTAAATCGAGTAGCGACGAGTGTCGTCACTGTTTATCACCCTTCGTGCGCAGTTTCGTGACACATTATCATCAGTTACACTGTTTGTCCTACGCTGAACATTAGTATACTGAGTAATAAAGCTCTTCCGTGCGTGTCTGAGAATGGACAAAACGTATTCTATGAACAGAGTTCGTGACGCGACGGCCAGAGGTACAGCAACCGCTGGATTTTTAGATGACAGAATCCTAAAAATTAGATGCAATGGGTAACGATTTCCTGCTACAATCAACCTACAGGAATTCTGTCGTCAAAGAAGCCGTTGAGATCAGAACGTGCAACAACTACTTTAAACGAGACAGCGTCTGTATCCTAAGTAGTGCACGGTGATTGGCGCTCGATGCTGCGAGGCTACAGAGAGTTATCTACCATCTAATGGAATCGGCATTGGCACTAATACATCTCCCACAGAAATCAATTTAATCTCTGCCAGCATGTGGAAGTTCCGTGACGTCTGGATGACATAATTCGGTCAAAGACATAAAAAAGTGTTACAAAGTCTTTTAATACGACAGTTAGCTCCTGACGAAAGCGACGGAGGAACTCGTTGAAAGTTTGAGTATACAAATGTATCTGACGCCAAGAAATCCAAGAAACATTTATCCGAATAGGTCGCCGCAAAAACTACGTCTCCATACCGCTGACAATGTATTGCATGGAGACGTTAAGTCGTGAGGTTCTCACAGCGCTAGACGGGAGGAGCAAAGTATTTCCCAGTTCCAGGGTTCATCCTCTCCCTTTTCTTACTATGGTCAATAAAAACCACGTATCACTACAACTGAAGGAACCCGAAAGCTACCACACCCACTAGTGCCGTATGTCCTCGCTTCCCTTCGTTCAACGTTTTAGTGGTCCATATTAAGATCCTGTGCCCGTCTAGGAGAGTAGTGGAAGACTGGCACTTTTCGTGTTCGGATAGTCTTACCTGATACAGCTCTGAGAAGGCACAGAACACAGCAGAACTGTAACGAGGAGATGCTGCGCCCCTGACAGAGCTACCAAAATTACATCCCCTCCCGCATCTCCAAATACACACATCAAAAAAGGTTTCGCATCACCCCGGTTCCCAGAACTCCTGAAGATAGACGTTGACTGTGGATATTGTATCTCACACACACTGTCCCTTTGACTGTTCAGAGATGTCACTAAACCCGCCCAAAGATGTAAACAGGCCGGCCGCTGTGACCGAGTGGTTCTAGGCGCTTCAATCCGGAACCGCACTGCTGCTTCGGTCGCAGGTTCGAATCCTGCCTCGGGCATGGATGTGTGTGATGTCCTTAGGTTAGTTAGGTTTAAGTAGTTCTAAGTTCTAGGGGACTGATGACCACAGATGTTAAGTCCCATAGTGCTCAGAGCCATTTGAACCGTGTAGTTCATCATCCTTGTTGGACAGGGAGCTTCAAATCCCTCTCTAGTGAAACATAACAAAAGACAAACACGTCCAAGGAGTGGGTAATAAATTACGTAGATGGAATACCATCCATTGCACAGTAAATAAATAAATAAATATGAACAGATTTCGGGTAAGTCCGCAGCAGTATGACTGTTTGTTGCATACGAAAAACTACGGATATTCAACGGAGGAAAAGGCGCTTTTGTTACAAAAACTGGTGTTCGTGTTTTTCAAGGACACTCGATACAATTTACATGATGTGCATGATACTGGCCTACTACGTAATGCATATCAAATTGCGCACGACATAGATTACAGTGAATTCAAGGGAAGCAGTGGATTGTCGCATAACTTCAAACAGTGCTACAGAACTGAAGACGTAAGATAACGAAATTTCAAACAAAGCTTCAACTTGACGATTCACGACAATATACGGAATCGGCCCGAAAAATCTTATCGGTCAGTTAGGAATTTGTTTTTAACCTTGACCAACCGGCATTAGAAGAGAAAATGCATATGAAAGGAACCCTGGACATTAGAGGTACCAAGAGAGTTGTATCAAGTTCAACTAACATCAATGCCTTAACTCATTGCCGACTGTAAATCTGGATGGTAAATTGACTGGAAAGATATTTATTGCGCTGCGAAAAGTAGGAGGTGCTCTGCCCCCTATAATTCATTCTCGTTTGCGTGATCTTGCAAGGGCAGTAGGGATTATTTACGTCACAGCAAGGAAGAGTGGGGAAAATGAGCATATTAGAACAACTACTATGGTACGATCATTGCTTTTGGCCAATATCTGGTGAAAATAATTTGCTTTTGCTCGATTCCTGGTCTGCGTATACAGATCATAGTCCCTCAGAGCAAAGCGGGCGAGGTGGCGCAGTGGTTAACACAATGGACTCGTATTCGGGAGGACAACGGTTCAAACTCGCGTGCGGCCATCCTAATTTACGTTTTCCGTGATTTTCCTAAATCGCTTCAGGCAAATGCCGAGATGGTTACTTTGAAAGGACACGGCCGACTTCCTACCCTAATCCTAAGGGACCGATGACCTCTCCATTTGGTCCCCTCCCCCCAAAATTAAACAACCAACTCCTTTAGAGCTAACTGTCCCTCCTAAAAATTGTGTGACGTTGCATTTCGTACCACCTGAAACCCCTGGACAAATTCAGCCTCTGGATGTTTGTTTTTTGATGCCTATGTTATCTCACTGTCCTAAATTACAATATTGTCATTAGTTGTAGCGTACTCATCGCGCTAGGAAACAGAGATACAAAATATTCACGAAAAATATTTTTATTGATTTATCAATAATGTATGGTCGAAGCTGAGAATTAAAAATCTGAAACAGAAACATAAGGTCGGACGGCTGAGGAAATCTTGTCGCATGTCAACAGAAGCAACTGGAAAAAAATACTATTGACCGATATTCCTCAAAGTGGAGCAGAGTTTAAAAAAAATTGTTTTTGTTTACAACTTGGGGACCTTTGTTTCCTCACATTATTTTCATCCCCTCGATTTGTTAAAGTGGTACGATTAAAGTTCAACAAAATATGTTTTGTAAGATAAATCTTTTTACCTGCTGGTGTAAAGTGCATCCTAGGCGCAACACCTGACTACTAGAATGTAGTATACCTCCAAAACCATCAACAGTGGCTCAGTCAAGATCGTCTTCGTCTCCAGAGTTCGGAACTCTATGTAACGTGGGAACTGAATTAAAGAATTCGTAACTCTGAATGCGTGTTGCGACATTTTGTTTATTGGCATTTATACCAGAGACATGCACCTTAATGTTGGTCAGAACCATATATTTGGTCTCCATATAGCTCTTTTCGTATAGTATGATCCTTCTGGCATGCCCATCTGACAGTATGCTTCATTGATATTTTAGAACTAGCAATACACACATCAATCTTCTTCAATAGGTTTCCAGCAAAGCAACCGGCATCAAATCCTAGTCTCATAAGGATCCTTATCCTTGCAGTGTTGTCATCAATGAACACCAGACAAGCATCGTGTGAGGAAATTTTAACAACACTAGATGAGTAAAATGGGTAACTCTTCTAAATGAGGTTATTAAAACTTTCGTTCGAGTTTTGTGTTCCACCATGTGTGCATTTCTTTAATAAATCATAACTAATCATAACATAAATGGGCTCTCAGCCTTCTACACTGTACAGATGTCTTCTTGCAAACAATGACCGAGTTGTGTAGAAAAGGGGGCGCGGCACTGCGCATTTGTTGAAACAACGCGAAAAAATTAAACATTTTCGACCAATTTTACATACATCCCCCTTAAGATGTGGCTTTTTAATCCGTATAGCTAATCGCATCTTCCACTATATCTACAAATATACTCCACAAACCAGTGGGGCAGTGCGTGGCGGGGATTGCTTCCGACTAATACTGACGATTTTCCGTTCTATTCCATATCGTATCGGGCGAGGCCAAAATAACTATCGAAAAGCCTCTGTACGCACCTTAATCTCTCCTATCTTATAATTCGAACACGAGATACGCGATGATGTCAGTTTAATGTTCACAAAGTCTTTTCAAATACCGATGCATGCTCCCTGAACTTACCCAACAGGTTCCCGCGAGGGCTATGTCGCCTTTATTTCAAAGATTACCGTTAATGAATTTCTTGAAAGAAGTTATTTCCGCCGGCGCTGTGGCCGAGCGTTTCTAGGTGCTTCACTCCGGAACCGCGTTGCTGCTACGGTCGCAGGTTAGAATCCTGCCTCGGGCATGGATGTGTGTGATGTCCTTAGGTTAGTTAGGTTTAAGTAGTTCTAAGTCAAGGAGACTGATGGCCTCAGATGTTAAGTGCCATAGTTCAAATGGCTCTGAGCACTATGCGACTTAACTTCTGAGGTCATTAGTCACCTAGAACTTAGAACTAATTAAATCTAACTAACCTAAGGACATCACACACATCCATACCCGAGGCAGGATTCGAACCTGCGACCGTAGCGGTCGCGCGGTTCCAGACTGGGTACTATCACACTACCCTGTAAAAACTAAAGCAAAATTAATAGCAGATCACAAACAAAATGATACGTATGCAACGCTATACACTTATGAGCCAAAACTTTATGACCACTTGCTTAATACATTGTTTGTCCGTCTTTGGAATGAAATACATCACTGATTGCACGTATCATTGATCCGAAAATTTGTTGGTAGGTTTGTGGAGGTATGTGGCCTTAGATGTCTACGCACAGGTCACGTAATTCGCGTAAATAACGGGGCGCTGATTTGCGTGCGCGTTGATGGCGCTCGATAGCGACCGAGATGAGTTCCATAGCAGTTACATCAGCCGAATTTGGTCGCCGAGACATCAAGGTGAATTCACTATAACGCTCCTCAAAGCACTGTAGACGGTTCTGGCTCCGAGACACGGAGCCATGCATGTACGGCTGAAAGATTAAATCGCCATCGGGAAACACATCAAACATGAAGAAATACAGGTGGTTAGCAGCTGTCAGCGTGTCTTCGATTACTCCCACAGGTCCCAAGCAAGCGCAGGAGAGTGTCTCGCATAGCATAATACTGCTCCCACCAGCCCCTTGTCTGTGGGGCGCTGCACGTTTTGAGCTGCTGTTCACCGCGATGACGGCGTTTGTGGAGACGACCACCGACCTAGTGTAGTAAAAATGATTCACCAGAAGAGCGGACATGCTTCCATTGATTGATGGTCGAATCCCGTTGGTCCCATGCCCACTGTAGTCGAAACTGACGATGTCGTTGCGTCAACATGTGAACACGTAGGGGCTGTCAGCTGCGGAGTTCCATGTTCAACAGCGTAGGATGAGCTGTGTGCTCCAAAACACTTGTGCGTGCACCAACATTGTGCCCTTTCGGCAGAGATGCCACAGATCACCATCTATTCCACTTTACAAAGCAGACAAACCTCCGAAGCCCACGTTCTGTGAAGAGTCGTCGACGTCCAACCATTTAGCCTAGTGGTGATTTCACTGTCCTACCTCTTTCCGTAGGTGCTAACGACAGTAGCACGTGAACATTCGACCAACATCGCCGTTTTCGAGATACTCGTACATAGGCTCTGGGTAATAATAATCTGTCCTTTGTCAAAGTCACTTGTCTCAATGGATTTCCCCATTTGCAGCCCATATCTTCGCTGGAGTGATCCCCCGTCCATGTCTACTCCGCTTACAAAATTTTGCTAGCGCGTCACGTGCCTGCAGCGCCAACAGGCGGCATCCCACGTCGCGGTGGGCAGTGGTCATAATGTTTTGGCTCATCAATGTATATTCCAAACAGAAGACGGCGTCCCTAATA
The DNA here is from genome assembly GCF_021461395.2 of Schistocerca americana. NCBI lineage: Eukaryota > Metazoa > Arthropoda > Insecta > Orthoptera > Acrididae > Schistocerca > Schistocerca americana. The sequence continues at coordinate 877,323,402 of NC_060119.1, forward strand.
AAAGTTTCGCACAGCCATAGTACGTCGGGAAACACCCACCCCACATGTAAAGTTAGAGTGTAAAATGGAAAACACACAACCCCTCTACAGGATTCGTCACGTTAGTGTAACTATTACAGTGGAAACACACACGACGTGGCCAGGATGCTATTGTCAAAAGGGATGGAAGTCAACGAATTTGATAGCACAAATGTATAATCTAGTTCGACTGTTCACGAATTAGACTGTTCACATTTAAGTTCTCCGAGTACCTCTGTTACACTTTCGTACGGGACATATTGTCTTGTTACGACCCTAGCAGCGCATGTCTTAATTCGATGGATATCTGTTGTCATACCTACTTGATAAGAACTCGAAAATCTGGAACAATACTCTGGGAGTTGGTCGCACTGACGTATTGCATGCTATTTCCTTCACAGATACACTGCACTTCCTCATAACCCTTCGGAAAGTACCCTTCCGTTGTTCTTTCCTAATACCGATGTTAAGTGTTCGTCGCATCACGAGGCTGAATGCATCCCGTTATATTTCTCCTCCCAAGGAAAGGAAATCGAGTCGTTCGCATGGCAATCATGACCATCTACTTACGGAAGCGCGTGATGTCACTTCTTAGCATTACCCCTAAATGTTCAAACGATGTGAAGCATTCCACACGTTTGGCGCTCATCTTGTAACCGGGTACCATCGTTAGAGCTCTTCGCTGATAAAACACGTAGTACTCACATTGGCACTGCATCCTTAAGCTACTTATCTGCATTCACACCCGTAATTCGTTCCATTATACAGCAGATGATTTTCCATATTTGCAAGTGCGAACACTTTTAATGGACTTCATAAAGATTATCGTCGCCGACTGTCGTGCCTGTTCCTTAGGACGTGCATGCATGTCTGAACAGTGCAGGCACTGCACTATCGTAGACACAATTATTACGCAAATCGTAATATTGACACTGTGCTTTAGCGTTTAGCCACAAAATAATTATTGCTGTTACTCGCAGATATTCCCATCCTCCCAGACAATAACGGCAGAGAGTAAGGGAATGGGATTTTGCCGCAGACATAAGTGGCGCAGAAGCAGCTCGCGGCTGGGGCAGATGCAGATTTCCATCCGTAGCTGTAGGGAAGTGGATCGGCGCGGTCCCGCGGCTGCATCTGAATACAAAGGCGGGAACAATGGCACCTGTATCTGCATCTGCCCCTAAACCTGCTCACGCTACACTCTCCGGGCCTCGCCCCATGCGCAGGCACGTTCGCCCGAATTAACCAGGCCGGGAGGAAGTTAACTAAATACGGATCCTTGTCTCCGTTTACATACTCCGATTGCCCGTAAATGCAGTGGGACGAAAGTGCAGAATATGGATAATGCAAATAAAATGGGAGAGAGAATAGGTGGCACTCGTTTATTCGTTACGACTGCAACTGCTCGTAACCGGACGTGCGTAATATCGTATAACTCATCTTGCTTCTTCGGCGACAGAGATAATCTACGTTTGTATCGTGTAACCTCCCCACCGAAATTTTAAAAGAAAAAGAAATGACAATATTTAATACAAATGGGAGCCGAGTGTAACCTCCCCACAAAAATTTGAAAGAAAGAAACACGACAATATTTAATTACGAATGCTAATGGACATTGCGCTAATTGTAACCTCGCCCACAATGAGAGGTATTGAAAATGGCAACAAAAATGTGAAATTCGCAATCTGACTCAAATATAAATTCCTCATGAAAAATTAAACTCCATTCAGTGATAAGAAAATTTAATTAAACCGAAATATCGGTCTTTGGCCCTGTGTAAAACAATCAGAATTAAAGTCTTACCTCGGAATAAATGGATGTCACATATCTGCTCTTGTTGTTGCGCACCGCTTGGAGCAACTGCATTGCAAATAATAATATTCTGTTTTTTTTTTGATTCTAGTGAAATTTTTCTTCAAAAGAAGTGGAATGAAATGGGAAGTGCAACGAGATCTTTAGTTCAATAAAAAATTAAATTTTTGAAAAAATGCTTTTGAAATAAAAATTATTATTGGGGAACTTGTTGGAGAATAATTACAATAAATAAATTTTTACATTATCTAATGATTATATTAATTAATGGTATACCTTATTCACCATCTTGACCAGTGTTGCCGACCGCCTACATCACACAACCGCACTGGGCTGCTACTACTGACCGACCGCTCTGCATGACGACTAAACCGAGCTACCGACTCGCAACGACTGACTCGCAACGACTGACTGAGAACCGCTCGCAACACTCGCGCGGTCAAGCGCATACTCTCTGGTCACAGATGCTACAATGCCTCGCCATCGCTGCTGCGTTACATACGTGTTTCATAACCCTCCACTGGGGGGGCAAAAATTTGGCAGCGATGGTGAGTCATTTGGACTTGCCAATCGCGGCAAAATTTTTCTTTAATTAACAAAATCAAGTACTAGAACAGGTATAATAACTAACAGGTTTAGTAAGTGTCATGAAAAACTTCTCCTGGAAAAAATACAAAAACGGATTATTGACCTGAAAGAAGAAACGCACACTATGCTGAAAAGTAGTGAACTTCGAATTGACAGGCAGTGAAGTGTGTATAAAAATGTGTTCCATAGCTGTCCTTTCCAAAACTTTCAGTCATCCTACTATGCAATGTAACACCTGCTGTCAAAGCAAACTGCAACAAATACCTAAATAACTACATAGCATAAATACATAACTTCAACATTATCCTCATCTGTAAATAAAAACTTCATTATCCATATCATCATAACTTCACTATTATCATCACCTGTAAAGAAAAACTTCATTATTCATAATACCATATCCTTCATCATTATTCATCAGTATTCACTATCATCTGCAAAAAATCACTTCATTACTCATTATACAACTATTCCTTATCTCTAGCATATTTCATCACTAAAACTAAGATGTGTAGTTCAATCTGACAGCCTGCATCAATCACCTTGTATTCTGAAAGAAAAAATTAGTTAAGACTGCTATTCTGTGATGAATATAGTATATTCTTGTTAATGTTTGTTAATCCTGATCCATTTACTCTTCCTCATAGAGTTATTGCATCTCCTTTCGTTTATTCCGTAGGTGAAATTCCCATTTATGTTAAATTTATTTCTTAGAATCATCATTCCTTTCTGAAATTGATGAACAAAGATTAATGTCCTGCATTTAAATCATATACCCACTAGATAATGACTGGTTTATGGTAACATAATTAACCATACAGCATAGCATGACAGAAAACGTAATATGTTAAAGACGTTGACAGTGTTCAGATGCAAAAATGTACACAGAATAATACAATGCAGTAGCAAAAAAAAATGTGAAACAGTCACGATGTTGAGATGTCATAAGGCAAAAAAAATGTCAAAGTCGACTGGTGTGTGTTATATCTTAACTATTTCATAGTGCATACAAACAAAACTGGAGTACAGTCATATACACAAAAAAAATGGAAAATGTGCACGGTCTGATGTGTAACGACAAGAAAAGCGACCTGCTAACCTTACCTTGCCGGGCACTTGCCAAGAAAAAATACGATAATCATCAATAAGTAGTCACATAAATATAATTGCAGAAATAGTCATAAATGTGTAAATTCATCTGGAAAAATATGCACGGTCTGATGTGTAACGACAAGAAGAGCGACCTGCTAACCTTACCTTGCCGGGCACTTGCCAAGAAAAAATACGATAATCATCAGTAATTAGTCAGGTGAATTAATTGCATTAGTAAATGGCATCATAGTGTGTTGAATCATACAGTGGTTTCACTCAATAAACGGTTTAATGTTTGAGATATGGTGATTGCCTTTCGATTTTCTGGTTCTCAAAGTTTCGACATGTACAACATTGGGGTGAGGGATGCTGCGAATCCGATATGGACCTGCGTATAGAAGTTCAAATTTACTGCACTTACCTTTTAATTTGCTGGATAAATAGTGTGTACGTACTAGTATCTTCTGTCCAACGTGAAAGTCTCGGCGTCTACAAACCTGTTTTTGCTGTCTTCTCCGGCGCTCTGCGGCACGTTTGATGTTGTTCAGCGCAATGTCAATTATTTCGTGGTGTCGTAGGCGACGACTTTTGGGAAATTCTATTAATTCTTTAATTTTGTTCGGTGGTTCAACGTTTTTCAGTATAACAGACGGAGATAGCATGAAACACGTATGTAACGCAGCAGCGATGGCGAGGCATTGTAGCATCTGTGACCAGAGAGTATGCGCTTGACCGCGCGAGTGTTGCGAGCGGTTCTCAGTCAGTCGTTGCGAGTCAGTCGTTGCGAGTCGGTAGCTCGGTTTAGTCGTCATGCAGAGCGGTCGGTCAGTAGTAGCAGCCCAGTGCGGTTGTGTGATGTAGGCGGTCGGCAACACTGGTCAAGATGGTGAATAAGGTATACCATTAATTAATATAATCATTAGATAATGTAAAAATTTATTTATTGTAATTATTCTCCAACAAGTTCCCCAATAATAATTTTTATTTCAAAAGCATTTTTTCAAAAATTTAATTTTTTATTGAACTAAAGATCTCGTTGCACTTCCCATTTCATTCCACTTCTTTTGAAGAAAAATTTCACTAGAATCAAAAAAAAAAACAGAATATTATTATTTGCAATGCAGTTGCTCCAAGCGGTGCGCAACAACAAGAGCAGATATGTGACATCCATTTATTCCGAGGTAAGACTTTAATTCTGATTGTTTTACACAGGGCCAAAGACCGATATTTCGGTTTAATTAAATTTTCTTATCACTGAATGGAGTTTAATTTTTCATGAGGAATTTATATTTGAGTCAGATTGCGAATTTCACATTTTTGTTGCCATTTTCAATACCTCTCATTGTGGGCGAGGTTACAATTAGCGCAATGTCCATTAGCATTCGTAATTAAATATTGTCGTGTTTCTTTCTTTCAAATTTTTGTGGGGAGGTTACACTCGGCTCCCATTTGTATTAAATATTGTCATTTCTTTTTCTTTTAAAATTTCGGTGGGGAGGTTACACTTGGCGACACCCAGTCCAGGATCGAATTTCGTTGAGAGTCTTTTGAACAACAGTCAGATATCTGCTCTTATTTGCTTAAGTATAATTAGGATTTGGCGCTACGCTTTTATTAATCTTGTGACTTTCTCTCTACAGGTTAACGGCAATTTGTTGCTTTGTTGTATTTGTGTGTTGCTTTTGCATTGTGTTGATTTGTTTTGTGAAAAATTTTGACTATTGTAAAAATGCCGCGAAAGACTGTGAATAGTGTATCGCGAAGTATTGTGAATGAAATTACCGACTTAAACAACGTGACTGATAGTAATTGTGATACGCAACGTAATGATGACAATCCTGCGTTCACTAACAATCAGTGCATTCCAACCACTAATGATGACTTTCACCTTAATGATGAACAAACGAACTCAATTGTCTCGTCTGTTAACTTGACGACAATTGATGACGCAGAATGCTCTATGGTAATGAGCGCTGCCGAGCTTAACACACCCGATTTGGAAAATTTAAGTGACGAACAGACGAATTTGTCTAATGAAAATGAACAGGATACACAAAGTAAGACGGATTTATTTAATTCCGAAATAGTGAGTGACAGTGTACATTGGACTGATAATCCTTTTTGTAAGTTGCAAAATGACCAAATGGTCACACAAAGTGCGGCAACTGCAGGGATATCATTAAACAGTACTGAGAATAGAAATGCTAATTTTGGTTCGGATCAAATTATGACACTATTGCTGCAACGAATTAACCAAATGATGGAAAACCAAGACAACAGTAGTAAAGATCTCAAACAACAACTTAGTGCAGAAATCAAACAACAGAGTGAGAAAACAGACAACAATTTCAGACAACAGAGTGAAGATTTTAAACAACTTAGGGAACAGAACAGACAGCTTAGTGAGCAAATTAGAGACGTTGCCGCGCAGTGCCATGACACTAAGGAACAGTTGCGCGTGGAAATTGAGGCTTGTTCTCAAAAAAATAGCGAAGAAATTAAGACTGTTGCACAAGAATTAAGGGAAATGCAGACAGCCGCAACAGATACACTCAGAGACGAAATTAGCGGAGTCGCCAAACAGTGCTCTGAAAAAGCTACACAATTACGGGACGAGTTTAGAGCAATGACGGTAGAACTTTCGCGCACTATGGACGCAAAGATAGACGCGAAATTCGAACAGCAGAACACTCAGATTAACGAGCGCTTTAATCAGCACATACAGAGCAGTGATACGCGTTTCCGCAGATTTATTCAGGATCAAAACAAAGTAAAACGACAAGTCATGGAAACAATCACTGCACAAAGACAAGAGGACAAACGTAAAATATTCGCGAAAGCGAAGACGTATGTAGACAATAATATTACTACAGTGTCCGACAAAATTAATACCATAGAACAATTGAACGCGGAATTACGGGATGAAATTTCTGACCTTAAATCAAAAACAGATACACACACAGTAAATATTCAAACAGTGACAGATAGATTCGAACAATTAGATCTAACACAGGATTGTGATGTTATCAAAGGTGATGTTAAAAAACTGAGCGAAACTACGCGCAAGTTGCAAAAACAGATTAATGCGTCTGATTCTAAAACCGATGATCAGGTTAAAATACTGACTGAAAAATGTGATGAATTGGCCAGTCGTATTGATGCTATCGAAAATACTAATGACAATAAATCAGACGATACTGCACCGGTTTCATTTATCCAAACGCCTGAATTTCAAAATTTGCAGCAGACAATTAATGAGATCGATTCATCTAACAACACGTTACGTAGGAAGTTATCAAATTTACAACAAGAAGTAACAGAAATGAAAAACACTTCTGTTAATAATACACAACAGACGCCACTTTATGAACATGTGTCAGACTCACGCAGCGCGTATAATTTGGGTAATCTGCAGAGAGTACGGGACTTAGATTCCGAACAACCACAGTTCAATAGATACTCTTACGATCCTGAACCTGTTCCATCATGCAGAGATGATAACTTCGACTACAAACATTTTCTGTCAGTGAGAAAGTTTAAGGTTTTCAAAAACGATAGAACGCAGATTCACCCACTGGATTGGATTCAACAGTTTAGTTTTGCTCTTCCACCGACCGCTCTGCATGACGACTAAACCGAGCTACCGACTCGCAACGACTGACTCGCAACGACTGACTGAGAACCGCTCGCAACACTCGCGCGGTCAAGCGCATACTCTCTGGTCACAGATGCTACAATGCCTCGCCATCGCTGCTGCGTTACATACGTGTTTCAATCGGACCAAAGAAACTGCGAGGGTTATCAGGGAAATAATCCCGATTCCACGTAGCGTGGAAAGTACTGGAAGGAACGTTAACAGTCGCTATACTATCCCAGGCAGCAAGCCAGCATCTCACGAGCCGCGACAGAGATAGAGCCATATTATTTCTCATTCGCCTGTAGTAGCAGTTAGAAAAAAGAATTGTACTTAAAAATCCGGGCAAACGTGATATGCGTTCTATACCATTTTTACTGGCAGAAAACTAAAAGTTGTTGAAATCGGTAGCGAAATTTGTTCTGTGCACAGACAGAATGAGGCGAATGATGCTGCTGTGGGGCAATAGTGTAGTTTGTTTAAGAGTGGAAGGACGAATGTTCATGATGATTACAGAGATGGCCGCCCACCTACAGTCAGCAACAAACTGCTACAGATAATTTCGCAATATCCCAATGGAGGGTATGTTACCGCAGATTTCTCGGTACGTTTTGCATGTTAGAAAACTAAGGACAAAAAGTTCCTTGCTCGTTCTCTTCCTAAACCCCTTCCTGAAAACCACAGAACTCAACGAAAGACTACTTCTCTGGGAATTCTTTTTCGTTACGGTGCGGAAGGAGAACGGGAACAGAAGTGAGAGGAAGAGAAACAACTCTTCTCAATCGCAGGAATCATGCAAAAATGGCAACCACAACTGTTCTGATGATTAACAAAGAAAACTCAGCACATATGATCTGTGATATACAGCCCCTGATTTACGAAATACTTTAACATTGCCTTCATTTATTCAGTAAAATATTTGGGCCTCCTAGCTCCGTTAAGTCATTGAAACCGCCAAACTGGTTACAAGACAAAATAAATCGTATTGGCATGAGACTGCACAGCTGTAAAGTAGTATCCATTAGTTATGAGAAGCTTAGGTAAAGATTATCCATGTATAACAATGTCTCTGTCGACAAGAAATGGAACGGTAACCGATGATCCATATAAGTATGTGTGAGGTGTAATAGGGTGTTTCAAAAAAAATGTTCTGATTTCAAAACTCTGTATTTATTGATAACAACGTACTACAAACATGGAATAAATTGTAAAATACTCACAAAAGCTAAAGGTTTTAGTTATGCTATTAAAAATGCTGTATGTGTCCAACAGCAGCAGCACGAACAACATCTGGCCGATAGCTAAATTCATCATAAACTTTACATACTGTGTCTAATTACAGAAGTTATGGAGGCTGTTATCCTATTCTTCCCTTCTTCTATGTCACGAGGTAAAGGGAGATGGAAACACTTTTCTTCACATATCCTCACTAGGAAAAATTACATGGGGGTCATGTCTGGCACTCTTGGAGGCCAAGAATGCATGGTAGTGTCTCGGGGCCCCGTGCGCCCTATCCACCGTTGAGGCAGTGTCACTAAGAAACTGGCGTACGTTATTGAGCCAGTGTGGTGGAAAATGAAGTCATCAGAGTCATCTTGAAATTTTGGAAAAAGGCAATTCAGCTGCATTTGAAAATAGATCATTGCAGCCTTTGTGTTCTTCTCAAAAAGAAGGGAGCGTGAACTTGTTCACGAGAAGTGGCACAAAAAACGTTCACTTTAGGTGAGTCTCTTTCGTGCTCAATACGGTCAAGAGGTTTCTTGAGTCCCCTTATGTGCACTTTATCTCGGTTTATTTTACAGGTAACATGAAATATGGCTTTTCATTGAAAATTAACTGAGGTAAAAATGTATCATCTTCCATGACCTCTAGCAGAGCACTGCTGAGGTCGACCCGTTTTCTTTTACCATCAACCCAAAGAGCTTCTACTACATGTAGTCTGTATGGTTTATAGGCCAAACAACGCCTTAACACTCGTCAGACAGTCGTATGAGACGTTGCCTGTCCTCTTCTTGCGCGGCGTGTACAATTTTGTGGATTCCGCTCAAACGTTTGTCGCTTTCTTTCCAACATGTCTTCACATGTGTGAGGTCGATCCGGACTCTTACCTTCGCACAAGCATTCTGTCTCTTCAAATTGGTTATACCAGCGACGAATGTTTTTGGGTGCAGGCGGATCAATGCCAAAACGCTGCCGAAAAGCACGCTGATATCAATGACTCACTCTTTGCGAACTGCGGCACACAAAACGCCTGCTGTTGAGCGGACCCCATCTTACTTCTGACTAAATCCAAACTGAGAAGACGCACGTCAGTGCGAGTTTCTGGAACTCTAGGTCGCGCCCATTCAAACAACACACGTTTCCTTGTCAGCACGTCCCATGTTTCCTAATTATTACCGTCCAAAATCAGATCCTCTTTTTGAAACACCCTGTATATTTAAAGGGAATATCAACGGGAGAAGGAAGCAGAATATTTCGAGGTCGCGTTGCTTAGCTGTGCAGGGAGCCGTGGTCGTAACGCCCATACAACGACCACTGACACGCCGTCAAACACTCGGAATAACAAATACTGTGAGGGAAATAGGACGTACAACGGAGCAGTTTATCTAGAATGCGACAGTATCATTGAAGATGGAAGCCCCGGCAGTGTGGTGCTGTCGGTCATGACACGAATGAAAGCTTTTTGTCGCCTTTCATATTTGTACAACGTAAAAGCAGTTGACAGGATAGTATTAACTAGAAGGAAGCACACACGCAACCGCCTTCAGCCACTCGCTGCCACTGCGCGCAGTAGGGCAGCAGCACGTAGTGCTTGTAAAGAAAGCGTGGGCTGCCACGAATGAACGGTTGTAGGCACACAGATGAAGGCAGAGGGGAGTTCGTGACATCGCGGCAGTCTGGTATCACTTCTACGTGGTGACCGGAATCAAAACGTGTGCGTGGGGGCGCATGGCTTCAGGTTTAAAGTCACGTTGCTGTCAAGAATGTACCTCACTGGAATAAAAGGCATGCATCGAAAAGCGGAGCTGCCTCTCGCACTTGAGACTCGTGACAAAGGTATGGAGTAATTTATGCTAATACAGACGCGGTTTATCCATGTAGCACAAACTGCAGGCCATGCAATCGTACTGCTAGTTTTCTGGGAAAAGTTCCCGCTAGCTGTTACGAACTGAAAATAATAATATTGTTCAGTTTCATGTGCGCATGATGTGCAGCACTAAAACTAATTTATCACTGGCTCAATGCATAATTGTCATCTTCAACTGACATACTGAAGAACATGGTCACAGAAATTTTTGCTTTATTAAACCACTTCTCACATATTAGGAATCGGCACAAGAGTTTTATTTACTATTATCATCCACCCTAGTTTATTATGCATTATTACTAACATGCATCACAATTTTACCAACAGGGACTGCCTGCTGTACATTGTTTACGAAGCTCGCCTAAAAATCATTTGGTGATAAACCTTAGCAACAAACCACATGGCCCGCCAAGCAGTTTAGAGACTATACAATAATTATATGCCAATGTTCCAAGAAGAATCGCAGCTGTATTACGGGCAAATGGGGGTCGAACTCCTTATTAATAAATCATTTCCAAGTAAGTACATTTGTTCACATAATTTTGCTTATACCCTGTACCATTATCAGTCATCGATATTTCGAAAAATGTGTCGATATATCGACGCACTGGCCTGTAAAAATGTCGGCTGCACATCTTAAATATACTGCCCAGTCTTAGAGCTGTGTGCTTTTACGTACTTATCTATTATTACACATCCTGTACATCAATAAGCTAGTAGCCTGCTTATTCCCCCCCCCCCCCCCCCCCGAGCAAGAACTGAAAGGAAAATAATGCACGTTCACGCCACCCCCCCCCCCCCCCTGCAATTGGCCTTCTTCTTTTGTGCCACCTATACTTGCTTCACAGAGTCAAAGAGAAGACTGGAAGAGATGACAGCACAAAAAGCAGTAAGACTCCTTCACGCAGTTAAAGCAAAATTATGTTCTAGAACTTCAACAGAACAATTTCAAACATTTACTGAAAACTGTGAAAAATATATATCATAAAATAAAAATATCGGCTCTCGATATTCCCATATCGATTTATCGGGAATAAAATAAACTTCGATAAATATCGATACTTTATCGGCAGCCTACTTGGTACTCTGAAATTCTTCTAGGAATCAGGACGTACTTGTGATCCGCACTGAAGAAGGTGGATTCATTGTCCATCTAGGCTAATTAATTATATTATTTTCACTCATCGCCGCTCATTCAGTGTAATGTCCCGATGCAGCCGACACCAGCAATCCCTTTCCTTTCCTTCCTCTCCCCCCCCCCCCCCCCCCCCCTCAATTCTGTGTGGTGTCTGTTCTTTCGGACATAATGGTGTCTGTTCTTTCGGACATGTCCGAAAGAACAGACACCACGCACTCACATAAATAATTTGTTCTCACACATGCTGAAGGCATGGAAGATTTGAAGCTTCCTAACAGATTACAAATGTGTGCCAGAGACTGACTCGAACCCCAGAACCTTTGGCGGGCAGTGTTCTCGCTATGCAAGCACGACTCACGAGCTGTTCTCACAGCTTCGCTTCAGGCTGAAACTCTCAGTTATTTTCCAAAATCCACGAAAGCTCTCCAGCGTTCACTGCTGGATTAACATCCATGGCAGAAACAATGGTGCAGAGAAATGGCATATCCACAACCAACGGGATGTTTCCAAAATATATCATTCACTGCGACGCAGAGTGTGCCGTGTTTCGAAGCATCTGACTGATTAAAGCTGTCTGCTGGACCGGAACTTAATCCCAGAAACTTGCCTTTCACGGACTGAGTCATCCAGGCCTGACTTAAGACCCACCCTCGTAGCTTCAGTTCTCCCCCTGCTTTCGCTGTCTTTACATGATTTTCCACACCCGAAAAGATGAATGTAGTGCTCTTGCAGTACTTCGCCCATCGGGAAGTGGATATTAGTTCGAACAGCGACTAAAAGAAGGTACTGGCTTCACTAAACTGCTCTAAAAACCGGTAAAAATAGGGCTTCCCCACGAATGCATGACGCTTGGGGCTCAGGATCTACTCAGGAGAAGAAAACTGCAAGAAGAATAAAACAACGGAGAAGTAGTTTAGTGTATAAAAGACACAGCATCTGCTAATCACAGTCATCAGCAGCGGCATTTCAATGTTAGATAAAGGCTTCCCCCAGATTTCACCACCCATCCACGTTGCTCGTGTGTGTTTTCTAGTAATTTACTCGCCTTCCACCGCATCGGTCTATTTGGATCTCTTGGATTACAGCAAACTACTTCCTAGGTCAATCAAGCATTTATTCGTCTGGCTACGTGTAGAAAGGAATGGAGATTAGACTTTAACGTCACGTCGACAGCGCGGTCATTGCGGACGGAGTACAAGCTCAGATTAAGAAAGAATGATGAAGGAACGCGGCCGTGAGCTTTCAAAGGAACCTTCCCGGCATTCGCCTGGATCGAATTACGAAAAATCATGGAAAATCTAAATCTGGACGACCAGATGCGGATTTCAACCGCCGTCCTTCCGAATGCGAGTCCGTCGTCGATTCAGTTTCACTACCATTACAAGTACGTCTTCGGCTTCAGTCTGTTCCACAAGTCATTTGTTTGTTTTCCTGGCTCTCCTAGTAATTCCAAACATCCACCTGTCCATTCATCGGTAATCAACCCTCACACGTATTTTGAAAAGTTTCCGCATTAAAAGTCCGTGTCTCACTGCCATTACGTCAAAACTAGTAGTACGAACAAGTAAACACGACATAATTTGCGTACGCGCAAGAGTTATCAGCATTGCAGCTGCTCGCCAACATTTAACCCAACGCGAAATGCAGCTGTAACCTTGAAACACGGGCTTCACAATCACTTGCAGGAAAACGACCGGCGATTCTGCTCATGAGAAATGCGGAGCGGAGTACAGATGTCTGTCGGGCAGGGAAGCACACGAGTCCGCAGCCAGCATCCACCTAAAAACTGGTCGCCTTGTAGCGAATCTCGCCGCCCAGCGGGCGTCCCCGTGTTGCAGGAATACTGCCTGATACGCGCCGCGCCGATCTGCTTTCATCTCACCGCCCAAGTAGTCAGTCCAGCAGCCAATGTCGTCAGAGCGACAATTCAGTCCCGGCTGTCTGCTACGCAGCGACCCTGTGACAGTCTTAGTCCGTACGGTAACGATGCTCTGGACACCGTCGGGAAGACATCTAATCCCCTCTGCTGGTCACTAAAATGATGCAGCACCCGAAAGTAAACTACGTGATCAAAAGTATCCGGACACCTGGCTGAAAATGACTTACAAGTTCGTGGCACCCTCCGTCGGTTATGCTGGAATTCAATATGGTATTGGGCCATCCTTAGCCTTGATGACAGCTTCCACTCTCGTAGGCATACATTCAATCAGGTGCTGGAAGGTTTCTTGGGAAATGGCAGCCCATTCTTCACGAAGTGCTGCACTGAGGAGGGGTATCGATGTCCCAAAGGTGTTCTATAGGATTGAGGTCAGGACCCCGTGCAGGCCAGTCCATTACAGGGATGTTATTGTCATGTAACCACTCCGCCACAGGCCGTGTATTATCAATAGGTGCTCGATCGTGTTGCAGACGCAACGCCATCCACGAATTGCTCTTCAACAGTAGCAAGTAAGAAGATGCTTAAAACATCAATGTAGGCCTGTGTTGTAATAGTGCCACACAAAACAACAAGGGGTGCAAGCCCCATCCATGAAAAACACGACCACACCATAACACCACCGCCTCCGAATTTTACTGTTGGCACTACACGTGTTGGCAGATCACGTTCACCAGGCATTCGCCATACCCACACCCTGCCATCAGATTGCTGCATTGTGTGCTGCGATTCGTCACTCCACACAATGTTTCTCCACTGCTCAATTATCCAATGTTTACTCTCCTTACACCAAGCTAGGTGTCTTTTGGCATTTACCAGTGTGGTATGTGGCTTATGAGCAGCCGCTCGACCATGAAATCCCAGTTTTCTCGCCTCCCGCCTAACTGTCATAGTACTTGCAATCGATCCTTATGCAATTTGGAATTCCTGTGTGATGGTCTGGATAGATGTCTGCCTATGGCACATTATGACCCTCTTCAACTGTCAGAGGTCTGTTTCAGTCAACAGACGATGTTGGCCTGTACGCTTTTGTGCCGTAAGCGTCCCTCCTTCACGTTTCGACTTCACCATCACATCGGAAACAGTGGACCTAGGGATGTTTAGGAGTGTGGAAATCTCGCGTACAGACGTATGACACAAGTGACACCCAATCATCTGAGCACATTCGAAGTCCGTGAGTTCCGCGGAGCGCCCCATTCTGCTCTCTCACGATGTCTAATGATATGGAGTACCTGGCAGTAGGTGGCAGCACAATGCACCTAATATGAGAAACGTATGTTTTTGGGGGTGTCCGGATACTTTTGATCACATAGTGTAGCTAGCTCGGTACTACACAGTGCATCGGAAAGCAACATATTTCGCGCGAACTGCTTTACGACGATCACGGCACGCAACTGGTTTGAGCCCTCAGCTTAGTCAGAGACTGGGAATGGACGACACCGCCGCTTGCCCCTGAATGGCACGCCAGCTCCGTACAGTGCTTCTGCCAGACATGTTCATAACTCGCCTTGAGAAGGGCCGTGCCGCTGTAGTGTTCCTTCCGCTGCCATTGTTCGCAAGACGCTCTGCAACCTGTTGCATTACAGTGGCCCTACCACCACAAGCGAAAACTTTTCATCGTCCACTGCACTTCCAGTGACTTACGCTATGTGACCAGAAATGTCCGGAAACACTCTGACACATCATATTCCAACTTTGCAAATTGTGCATTTTCGGCAACATCGTTCCTTCCTCGCATGCACACCAAATATTAGGGAAAAAAATCTTGAGTGCTTGGTGCTCCATAGCTTTCAGATATTTGTTAAAGAGCATCTACTATACACGATTACCTGCGCTAGAAATGTTTATATGCCAAAACCGGTTATCGGGTTTATAGCCCACCATCAGAGGCTTCTAATACAGTGGAAAAAACTGTATGTACATAGATTTCCACAAAAGTCATATAGATATGTATATATATATATTAGCATTAACGTAAGTCCATTTACATTACGTTCCTATACAGCAGTGACAAGCATGTCAGTTAATACAGCAAGGATCAGCAATCGATCCTATTTCATAGCATACAAGTCGTCATGTACGTTACTGTATGAAATTTTCTCCAATTTGACGTAATATGTTGGATTATTTTGGAATCTTATACTTTTTGTATATTCCGCCTACATATAGCAACTGTCGAAAAACTGTAATTCACATATTTCAAACACATATATCAATAAATGTCACCAATATATACAAATACGATCTCACAAATAACAAAAGAGAGGTAATGTAGACCCTTTGAGTTGTCAGTTCCCGGTTAACACTATACACTGGGGTGAAAAAAGCCACGGGATACCCCCTAACATCTTGTCATAACTCATTTGTTCGGCGTAGTGCGGCAGCTCTATGTGGCATGGACTCAACAAGTCGTTGGAAGTCCCTTGCAGAAATATTAAGCCATGCTGCCTCTATAGCCGTCCATAATTGCGAAACTGTTGCCGAGCAGGATTTTGCGCACGAACGGATGTCTCGATTATGGCACATAAATGGTCGATGGGATTCGTGTCTGGCGATCTGGCCGGTCAAGTCATTCGCTCGAATTGTCCAGAATGTTGTTTAAACTAATCGCTGACAACTGTAGTCCGGTGACATGGAGCATCGTTATTTGGGACCATGAATGACTGCAAATGGTCTCCAAGTAGCCGAATATAACAATCGGTTCAGTTGGAACAGAAGACGCAGTCCATTCCATGTAAACACAGCACACACTATTACGGAGCCACCACCAGCTTGCACAGTGCCTGTTGACAACGTGAGTCCATGGCTTCGTTGGGTCGGCGCCACACTCGAACCATACCAGCAGCTCTTATCAACTGAAATCGCGACTCATGTGACCAGTCCACGGTTTTTCAGTCGTCTATGATCCAACCGATATGCCACGAGCCCAGGAGAGGCGCTGCTGGCAATGTCGTGCTGGTAACAAAGGACTAGCGTTAGTCGTCTGCTGCCGTAGCTCATTAACGACATATTTCACCGCACTGTCCTAACGGATACGTTCGTCGTACGTCTCACATTCATTTCTGCCGTCATTTCACGCAGTGTTGTGTGTCTATTAACACTGACAACTCTATGCAAATTCCGCTGTTAAGTGAAGGCTGTCGGCGTTGTCTGTGGTGACAGGTAATTTCTGAAATTTGGTATTCTCGGCGCACTCTTGACACTATGGATCTTGGAATACTGAATTACCTAACCATTAGGAACATATACCGACGAAGTTTGTACCATTTTTGTGTGAGAGAGAGAATGGAAGGTTACTGAACAGTGAGGCACTCATTAAAACTCTTAATAGTTGTTTAGAATTCAAAAAGTATGTTCAAAAAGCCTTATCTTTAATTTCTTCAGTTAAAACCTTTTTACAGGCATGGTTTAGTTTTATTTTTATTATTTAGTATCTCAACCCTATCTTACAGGCTATATATACAAGTTGAAATTTCCTGGCACATTTAAAACTGGCACTGACCGAAGCTAGAGCGTGGAACCCTGCCTTCAGCAGGCAATGCTCCCACCGACTGATACATGCAAGCACGACTCACAATCCGCCTCCACAGTTTAACTTCCGCCAGTTCTGTTGTGTCTCAGACCTTCCTTTCTCTTGCAATCTACGGGACTAGCACTCCTGGAAGAATGATAGTTACAGTGAAATGGCCTTGGGAAAGCGGAAGAGATTATTTCCACAATTAATTTTCCACCATGTAGCGAACTGTGTGCTATTTTGGAAACTTGTGTGCCAGATTGGGACTCGAGTTCGGTTAACTCTTTGTTCCCGTTTCGCACAATGATAAAACAGTTCAAAATATTTTGTGATTGGATGAAATGAATATATTTTGACCAGTGGTCTGGAATGAACTTCAAACAAGGTCTTAGTGATACCGTATCAAACAGGCGAAGGCGATTACAAATTGACTTTGAAGTCAGTGGTCCTCGTGGAGCTATCTGACAGGAGACGTATAGGGATATGTTTCAAAAGCACTTCTCACAGCCGTCTATTATTGTACAGATACAGATGTGATACTGGTATCCATAAATGATCTCCATTAAGAAGATGAAAAGGAAAGGGACACTGTGAGACGATGTATACTAACATTTGCTGTCATTTACCGTAATTATCTAGGCAGTCCCGTTAAGTGTTGTTTACTTTACTGCCAAACGTTGGAAGAATCTTTGCTCACACCTCGTGGCTGGGTCCTGTACAGGAAGTTCTGCGTCACATTGCCTCAGAGTTGATTCCTGTTAATGACTTTTTCGTCTCTTGAAAAAGAGGGCTAAGTGCCTTTGGGCCGCGCCTTTTGGAAACAACACAAATTCGATGCCGCCTTCGTTTGGTCATATAAATCACGAGATGAAGTTCCTGTTATTAATATCTCGTACCGTCATGTTCAGAGAATGACAGGACTTATTTTGCTTTTACAAGCTGCTGCACTAATGTAAAACGTCATGCAATTACCAAACCCGTAATACTGTAGCGCTACAAACATTAGCATATCTTCCTGAGTGGCTGTGTAGACTTCTTTAAAGGCTTCGCTTGCAGCCTGAGAAATGCATTTCCCCACGAAACACATTAACGCAACAGGAAGTGTGAGCTCGTCAGCAAACTGCGAACAGCCGTCCTGCAGCTTCCAAACAGGAATTTTCTGTGTCACACGGGCACCTGCCCCTCCTCATCCCTTCTGACCTCCACGCCAATTGGCTTATCTGTACGGAACAAGAGGAAAATGTAATTATCTCACACTCCCACGATTAAGCAGTTCCTAACTTCCGTGATCATATCAGCTGTCTATTCTGGAGGAGGAGAGGTGTGAACACCCCGGACACACTCAATTCCACGGCCGCTTACAACTCAAGTTCTCGTCCGAGTGGTAACATTGGACTGTGTTCCGATGCCAGCTACATTTCGCAACAAAACGTGGAAATACTAAGACAAGTTAGCTGACCTTTTTCATTCGTTTTCGTACACTTGGCAGAACAAAGGCTGCCCCTGACGAAATGCCGATATTTATTGCGATAAAGAGTTGAGGTGGCAATCATTAAAACAAAAGGGTTTTTAACTGCGGCGAGATCTTTTCACAAAATTTCAATCACCAACTTTTCGTCCGCAGCTCGTGGTCGTGCGGTAGCGTTCTCGCTTCCCACGCCCGGGTTCCCGGGTTCGATTCCCGTCGGGGTCAGGGATTTTCTCTGCCTCGTGATGACTGGGTGTTGTGTGACGTCCTTAGGTTAGTTAGGTTTAAGTAGTTCTAAGTTCTAGGGGACTGATGACCATAGATGTTAAGTCCCATAGTGCTCAGAGCCATTTGAACCATTTTTTTGAACCAACTTTTCCTCCAAATGCAAAAAGATTTTGTTGACGCCTACTTTCATGGGGAGAAATGATCATCATAATAAAACAAAAGAATTCAGAGCTCGCACAAAAGGCTGAATTACTCATTTTCCCCGGGCGCTGTTCGAAACTTGAACGGTAGGGAAATAGTCTCTAGGTGGTTCGATGAAGCCTCTGCCAGGCAGTGTGAATTGTGGAGTAGCCATGTAGACGTTAGTGAAATTTGTACTGTCATTGGATAACATAAACTGTAGCTTCAACTAACAATAGTAAACACCATAATGCATTCTCCCAGTCAGTTGTGAGCTGGCTGTATTTCGTAGTGGCTGTAGTGTATCAATGTTGTTGAGTCACAAATTGCAATGAAGCAACGAACGGAACGTCTCTAAATCAAGTGTTAAAGGCATTCTACAGAAAGTTTTGAAGACGAGAAAACTATGTGCAAAGTTTCGTCAGGCAAACCTTGACACCCGGACGCCTGCCACTATCAATATGACCGTACCAAAAAAGACGAAGTGCAGAATGGATCTCCGATGGTTCACCATGACCGAAGGAGGTGCGGATGTGAAGCACGAGCTTTAACTGACAGTTTCAGTGGTTGTATGAACGTTCTGTGCCTTGTACTGAAGTAGGAGAGACTATGTGCGAGTATAACACCTGAAGCATTAACACTACCATTGTAACTCTCTTTTATTTTCTATCAATCCTGTCTCGAAACTTTTTGGACTGACAGGGTTAATAATAGCTACTATTCTTACAGTCATAGATCATCTCATTCATTATCATTAGTCGATGCAGCAAAATGCTATTGTCCGAAGTGAGATGACGTTTAACAAGACATACTGTCCTGATCCCAGATTGATGTCACAATTTGTTTGCAGTAATCATATAGTCCAGTTCAACATTATCCTATCTCAACCTTTGCCGGTAAAAGTCTCTCTTTTCAGAACGAAAACATTAGAAGTAGAAGGCCGCCATGTCTTGCACTTTCTACCTTAGAGTAAACCAAAGCAAAGAAGCTGCATAACAGAGCAGTAAAGAGCTACAAATAAATTTGTTTGCTGAGTGATTTTTTGACAAAAATAGATTACCTCGAGAAAATACATTCAACTTGAAAATCTGAAGACGAAAATTCCCCCACTTGCTCTCTCCCTCCACCTCTCTCTCTCCCCCTCTCCACCGTCAACAGTTCCGTCAGTGATTAACATAAAAGTTTTCATACAAGAAAACACATTTTCACTACCTCAACGTCATTCGCCAAGCAGCCCTGCCGACCAAGCTTGGAGGAAATAAGGTGTTTTGAAAGTGTTTCTGCTCTCTTTCATTTTCTTCATAACTGAAATTTTCGTGCATTTTGCGACTAATGTACTTTGTTTAGTCGATGCAGCTCCACGAAACCTTGGTAATGTGACAATTTTACATATGAAATCCAACTTGTTGATTGTGAGCTATAGAAAAGAAGCAATGGCTCCGTAAATATTGATTTGTATGGGAACTGATGCCAACAATTAGAGTTGATTGTGAGCTATAGAAAAGAAGCAATGGCTCCATAAATATTGATTTGTACGGGAACTGATGCCAACAATTAGATTCTTTTCAGATTTCAAGATTATTTCCATATTATTTGACTTCTACATCTACATCAATACTCCGCAATCCACTGGCGGAGGGTACCTCATACCACAACTAGCATCTTCTCTCCCTGTTCCACTCCCAAACAGAACGAGGGAAAAATGACTAAATAAGATTAGATTATTACTTGTTCCATAGATCATGAATACGACACTTCGTAATGATGTGGAACGTGTCAGGTTAATAAAAGGTG
This sequence comes from Schistocerca americana, assembly GCF_021461395.2. Classification (NCBI taxonomy): domain Eukaryota; kingdom Metazoa; phylum Arthropoda; class Insecta; order Orthoptera; family Acrididae; genus Schistocerca; species Schistocerca americana. The sequence goes on from NC_060119.1 coordinate 877,343,892, forward strand.
TCTTATACTAGATATTACATTAGACAAAATATTACGCGACACTGAATTTTTTTTTTTTTTGGGTGTTGGGAAATTACTCACTTACTATATCCAAAAATTCATGCAATGCGTAGAAGGAGTTGCCATTAAGAAATTCTTTTAATTTTCTTTTAAATGCTATATGGCTATCTGTCAGACTTTTGATGCTAATTAGGTAAGTGACCAAAGACTGTTGTGGCAGCATAATTTACCCCCTTCTGAGCCAAAGTTAGATTTAACCTTGGGTAGTGAAGATCATCCTTTCTCCTAGTGTTGTAGCCATGTACACTGCTATTACTTTTGAATTCGTTCGGACTGTTAATAACAAATTTCATATGTTAATATATATATATTGTGAGGCTACAGTGAAGATTTCTAGCTCTTTAAATAAGTGTCTGCAGGATGATCTTGGATGAGCTCCAGCAATTATTTTGATTACACGCTTTTGTGCAATGAACACTCTTTTACTCAATGATGAGTGACCCCAGAATATGATGCCATACTCACAACTTTGGAGGGTAGTTTTGAATTACTGAATTGAGCTATGTCATATACTGTATGCCTCTGTATGAGCCCTAATCTCTCTTATCTTATCTTTGACATCTTACTGCGAAATGTAAGTTGGCGGCAGTAAAATTGTACTGCAGTCAGCCTCAAATGCTGGTTCTCTAAATTTCCTCAGTAGTGATTCATGAAAAGAATGCCTCTTTTCCTCTAGAGACTCCCACCTGAGTTCCTGACGCATTTCCGTAACACTCGCGTGATGATCAAACCTACCAGTAACAAATCTAGCATCCCGCCTCTGAATTGGTTCTATGTCCTCCCTCAATCCGACCTGATAGGGATCCCAAACGCTCGAGCAGTACTCAAGAATAGGTCGTATTAGTGTTTTATAAGCGGTCTCCTTTACAGATGAACCACATCTTCCCAAAATTCTACCAATGAACCGAAGACGACTATCCGCCTTCCCCACAACTGCTATTACATGCTTGTCCCACTTCATATCGACTTATCCATACACATCAAAAATTCAAACTTTGTATAACTTTTAGGATGAACCAAGGGGCCTTGGTAGATGGGTAACTGTCAGGTAACAAATGTGAAGAATCAAACTTTGATCCTTGGAAAAACTGATGATTTCCCCCTCCCACTTACTGAAACATACAGTTATGATATTTGTTTGCATCTGTTACAAAGCCAGCTTTCACTAGGATTCATATTCAAAATTAAACATTAGGCATCCCTGTAACAGCCCAGTTCACAGGCTGCAGCAAAGCAAGACCAGAACACTTCCATTTGGCAAACTGCCTATTGGCTTCTGTCTCGGGTTCTTTGGCCGACATTTGTCTGATGATTTTACTGATGTTTTGCCAGCATGAGTGGCTAGCATTGTCAAAGCTTCACCCCCATTGCTGGTGGTGTTCACCACCGGCAATGGAAGGTGAAGCCTTGACAATGCCAACCACTCATGCTGGCGAAACGTACGTAAAATCATCAGATGTTTGTCAGCCGAAGAACCGAAGACAGAAGTCAATAGGCAGTTTGTCAACAAGTGGCCATGAAAGCCTTCACAATTATTTTGTACTTCCATTTGGACCATAACCTCTGCAGAGAAAGCCTGGGCTCAGATCTGATGACTGAATATCCATCAAGTTGACTCATTCAGTTATTATTGCAGATTAAAAACCAAAATATCATAAGGCACCACTGACTGTGGTATCTCTTGGGGTTTAGCAACCTAAATCACTATGACTACATTTATTCGCACCTGTTGGGTAAATTTCTCTGCAAAGTATGAGGGTTCTTTTTTTATCGTAAGTGGCTGTGTAACAATTTAGTATAAAGAGGACAGGCAGGAGGGGGGAGGGGGAAGTAGCATAGTGCCCAGTTTGTATAGTAATAGCAGTAGTAGTAGTAGTAGTAGTAGTAGTAGTTGTTGTTGCTGTTGTTGATAGTGGTCGAGGAGGAGGAGGGGCAGCAGTAATAGGAGGAACAGGAGGATGAAGGTAATAACAACCAGTGCCAGCACATAACCCATTTCTCTCAAATGGCTCCAAGATGACTGCTTAACGTAACATCCCTGCCTCACAGGTGGATCGTCAACAACAATGTTAGAGGCACTTACTCCATAAGACATTGAAGAGAACTTTGGATAGAATTTAGAATTTTTGCACAAATGTGGTAATTAGGAACTTCACCACAGTACATCTCCTCAACTTCCTGGCCAAATACTGTTATTAAAAATTTCTTGCAACAAGCTGACCATCTCCATAGAAGTGTGTGTTAGTAGCTTCAGGTATTGAAGTGGGTACTACTGCGCAGTATCTATGTGCAATGGATATATAAGTGGTATCTGTAAGCTTTTCTGTTCTTTTATCTTCTCTCACTTTTTTCTCTTTTCTGTGTATGTAAATACATAGACAGGCAACCCAAGAATCAGAAATGTCTTCACCTGTCATCACTATTTACAGTCCAATTCTAATTAGGTTGATATTTCAGTGGTTCTGTCATTAGATTAAATAGAGATTAGATACACCCTGTCAGCAACATTTTGAGACTCAGTTAATAAAAACAATAGAGAAATGTTAAGGTGGTGGTTTTAATGTTTCATATGTTCCACATAGTCTCCCCCAACTTGAGTAATATGCACAGAATGTTTATACAGCCATGTGAAACTGTCACAAAAGTCCTCCTTTAGGTTGTTGTTCAGCACACACATCACATTGGCTGGAATGTCGATTATGTCATCAAAGGGTTGACCCTTCATGTCAATTGCAGCACTTTGTCATTTTGTAGTAGGTTCATATTGATAGGGCCAAGTCTCAAAATCCATTAGGATCTTTTTCAGAAAAGAACTGCCTGCATTTTTATTTCAAACAAGTCACGGTAAGCATCCAAGTGTCATCCTTTTTGTTCAGAAGTCTAGGGGAGTGGGACAGGCCTTTTCCATACATGTTTTTCTTCATTGAAACAGTCTCGAAAATGTCTTGCACACATTATTTAGAGATGTTGCTCTACAGCTATTTCTGATGTGGTGACATTGATACACTACAGTTGCATGCCCACTACTTAACAATGCCCGCTCACAACTGAAATCTGTTGTACGCAGTTGTTAGTTCAAGCTCCCACCATGCTTACTGTGCTGATTAGGACTTATACACAGGAATAAAATAAATTTTGAGAGACAGCATACTTTTCATTCTGTAGATCCTTAGTGGGGAGATCCTCAGAGATGTAGAACATGCCGTACAATAAGAATACATGGTACATATTATTTTAAGAAAATGGTCATAGTCTTTCTACAGATACTAATTAAAGCAGTTCTCATGGATACGGAATCAGTCAAAAATATAAAACAAATTTTCATTCAAGAGGTACAATCAAAATGTCACTGTGGTCCAAGGATAACATCTTTGACTACTAATCAAAATGTCCTGGATCAGCATTTCAATCTCAGTTACTGCTTAGATTTTGAATAAAAATTATAATCAATGGCAGCACAAGACTTCTAGTAAAAGGAGTCAGCCTTGATGACAAGTGTAGATGAGTAGACAGAGGTTCAGGGCACCCTCTGATGCTGGGATAGGAAATTGCTCCTGAAAGCAGGTGGTGCCTTTGCCTCGCACTGTCATGGGGTCAGCATAGTTATTTACAGATTTTGAATGGTTAATCTGAGTGGTAGCCAGTTCTCTTCCTGTCACCTCCCTATTACTCCCACGAAAGAATACGTGTACCCCAACTGTCTGCATGTAATGTTATTCACATGAAAGTCAACGAAGTTTTCTAAATGTTTGAGAATCGTTTAACTGAGGTGGGATGTGGGTACCAACCCAGTATTTGCTTAGTGGAATATGGGAAATCGCCTAGAAACTACATCCAGGCTGGCCAGCATACCAACCTTCATCATTAATCCAAAGGGTAGCCTTGGTCTGGAGCCAATACACCTCCCTGGCCTGGAAGCAGTGCTTAAACACAAGTGGCTATCTCGGCGGGCAATCAAAAACTCTGCATTAAAGACATATTATGTAGAAGATATATTATGTGTAATTAAAAATGTATCATGATCATCTCCCCATCAGCAAAAATTTTTGGAGTAGTTCCCCATTCAGATCTCAAGGAGGGGATTGCCAACCCTGAGGAAAAGATTAAAAAACTAATGAAACAGCATCATTCTACGAGTTGGGGCAAATGGTAGTGAAAGAAGAAAATCTAAAAAGGGGAATGCAGAAGTTCTATTTAGGTACAGTAACAGCAAGTAAAGTGAAATCGAAAGAGTAGGATTTTTCGTCAGGCAAATATAGGATGCTGGATAATGAGAATACGGTTCAATATGAAAGGGGAAGGGAAGGCAAAGAGTGAGTTACAGAATATTTCAATAATATAATTATTCTCATCAGAATCAATAGCAAACTAACACTACACAAATGGTACAGTTATACATCTCAACATCACAAGCACAACATGTAATTCAATGTGTAAAGGAAGATGAAAACCTAATAGTAATACGGGACTGGAAAACTGTAGTAAGGGATAGACGAGAAAGTAGTGTTATGGAAGAACACAGGCTTGGTATTAGTTACGAGAGAGGTGAAATATTCAATAACAGCAAATATACTGTTAAAATATTACAAGAGGAGGAAATGCGCTTGGAAAAGGCCTGAGGAGGTGGGATAATACTGAGACAGAGATTCTGAAATAAAGTATTGAATTGTAAAGCATACCTAGGAGCTGATATAGACTCAGATTATAATTTAGTAAAAATGAGAAGTAGACTGAAGTCTAAACGAATCAGTGTGTAAGGAAGTGGAATATATATTGGTACATATGCTCTGGCTCTTTATCTGGTACCAGAATATTTTAAATGGCTGATTAGTCTCTTCCTCCACATTTCACACATGAATTACTGTGGTTTATTGGGGACAAAACTTGCCTGTGTGCTAAGCACACCTTAGTTGTGTTGGCATATGACTCAGAGGTGTTTAGTTTGAAATCAGGTGGTGACAGAGATTTTCATTACTAAAATTTGTCGTGCATTTCCTGATCACCAAACTGTCTATCAGTTGCACGAGTTAAACTCTAAACCTCTGCATAATAAATTACTGAGGTCATTAAAATATAATTGTAATGAATTTTGTTACATAAGAAAATTAAATGTGGTGCCAACTGAGATGAGCAGGTTAGGCTCTGAAAAAGAGACTTCACTCTCGGCCTTCAACTCTCCCTGCACATTACATTCTGTTCTTCTTGTTTTGCTTTTTTTGATGTTCATCTTGTGTCCTTCTTTCAAGAGACTGTCCATTCCAGTCAACTGCTCTTCCAAGTCCTTTGCTGTCTCTGACAGAATTCCGATGTCATCGGCAAACCTCAAAGTTCATATTTCATCTCCGTGAACTTTATAATTCCTAATCCAAATTTTTCTTTGGTTTCCTTTACTGCTTACTCAATGTACAGATTGAATAATGTAGGGGAAAGGTTACAGCCGTCTCACTCCATTCTCTACCACTGCTTCCTTTTCATGACCCTTGACTCTTGTAGCTGCCATCTGGTTTCTGTACAAGTTGTAAATAGCCTTTTGCTCCCAGTATTTTAACTCTGCTATCTTCATTGTCAAAACCTTTCTCTAAGTCTACAAATGCTATGAAAGTAGGCTTGCATTTCTTTAACCTATCTTCTAACATAAATTGTAGGGTCAGTATTGTTTCATATGCTCCTACATTTCTTCAGAAGCCAAACTTATTTATCTCTGGCATGCCTCCCGTGAAACCCTCCCGGGAGGCATGCCAGAGATCCCTGCAGTCGTGGCTCAGATGGATAGAGCGTCTGCCATGTAAGCAGGAGATCCCGGGTTCGTGTCCCGGTCAGGGCACACATTTTCATCTGTCCCCGTTGACGTATGTCAACGCCTGTAAGCAGCTAAGGGTGTTTATTTCATTGTAATTTCATTCTAACGAGCTGCATGGTCACCGATGGTATCTGTTCTTTCGGACATGTCCGAAAGAACAGATACCATCTTAGTGTGTGTTAAGGCTCACCGGCCACTTGACCATCTTCTTCTTCTGTGCGAATGCACAAACAGTGCCCAAACTCTTATGGGAATCAGCAATACACCGCGAGTAATGAGTATAATGGGTGGGGCGCAATACAAATGTAGTGCAGGACAATACGTTGAGAATCTGGGTTTCGCGGGAGGCATGCAAAGATAAATCCCTGCAGTCGCGCTACCCTCTGTGTCCTCGGTGGCTCAGGTGGATAGAGTGTCTGCCATGTAAGTAGGAGATCCTGGGTTCGAGTCCCGGTCGGAGCACACATTTTCATCTGTACCCGTTGACGTATGTCAACGCCTGTAAGCAGCTAATGGTGTTCATTTCATTGTAATTTCATTTTAACGAGCTGCATGGCCACCGATGGTATCTGTTCTTTCAGACATCGATGGTATCTGTTCTTTCGGACATGTCCGAAAGAACAGATACCATCTTAGTATACTATCACAAAGGTTCTGGCTTAATTTCTTAGTGACTAGACCAAACACCCACAACGAAACTATTAGGAATGTGATCTATTTAGCTTAATAATGACAAGTAGAAGGTGCTGTCACCAATAAGCAATGTTCTACTACCAGAAGTTGCTGCAGCGCCAATGAATCCTCAGGCTTACTCCAGAGTATGAGCCGAATATGCCTTCTTGCATAAAATACCATTATAAATGTAGTGTACATTTTGGAAACATGCAACGAGATTAAAAGTACTATAAATGTTGTGTACACTTTAGGAACCATGTTAATAGATAAAAGTATGTGCTGAACTAAATCCTGTATGCATGACTAGTGATTTGTAACAAAGCTTCAGTAAGACGTAATCTTTGTCTTCTCCTACTTGCACCGAGTGAGGTGGCGCAGTGGTTAGCACACTGGACTCACGTTCGGGAGGACAACAGTTCAATCATGCATCCAGCCATCCTGATTTAGGTTTTCCGTGATTTCCCTAAATCGCTCCAGGCAAATGCCGGGATGTTTCCTTTGAATGGGCACGGCCGACTTCCTTCCCCGTCCTTCCCTGATCTGACGAGACCAATGACCTCACAGTTTGGTCGCTTCCCACAAAAGACAACAAAAGAACAACAACCTACTTGCAAATACCTCATGGTCTGTCCTGCAAACCTTACATGGAGTATGGAAAGTAGGAGACGGATATTAGATTTGTTGTGGGGCTATGGTGTGCTTGGGTAGCTTATTTGACAATAAGAGCATTGTCCATAAAAGGCTGGATATGGGTCTAAGTCCCACTTACAGAGGTCTTATCTGCCAGAGAGTTTCACAAATACCTGTGTAACTGTAATTTGTAGTTAAAATTTTGTAAAAATATAAACTTGTTTATACAGGAGCATGAGTATCTCTTTCAATGTTCTGGTTGAATTCTTGTCCTACTTTGCAGCGCATATGAAATAAATTAGGATTAAAATTATATTTTACGGAAAAATGTAGTTAATTGACAAAGACATTAACATTTAAAAATAATCTATATTTTTCATATATTGGACACTTACAAAACATTTCAGAGTATAAAGCCATCTTCTGTAACCATCATCACCTAAGTCACTATCCTGGATTGAGAACACACATTTGATCACAATGTATGTGATGTCCATGCCAGCTCTAATATTGACACATTTTACAATGACCTCAATAATGTACCCTCCATTATTTGGATGTAAAAACTCTTACAGCCAACATGTAGCAACTTTGTCAGAGAAAAAATACTGGACAACGTGTCCCACAAGGAATCGCACTCTCTAGTGAAATATCACACAATCACAACTACAATATGTAGACATCTGCTCGAATTCTACCCGGTTGCAACAGGAACACTCAAAGACTCTTGAGTAAGCCAACAATCACTACTATAATTCAGTTTTGTATGTACAGTGAAGAAATTCCTGTCTAAAGAGAACCTAAATAGTGCAGGAACACTGACAGACTCTTGAGTAAACCAACAGTCACTATTATAATTCAGTTTTATACCTACAGTGAAGGTATTCACTGTCTAAAGAGAACCTAAGTTGGCTACATGCTTCATAGTAAATTTAATATAGTGATATTGTACAACTCTCAGCACTTTTCTCAAGCATTTGTTGCAATAAAATGATGTACGATTTCTGTCTCACACCTCCCTCCATAATTCTTCACATGCAAATAAAGCTCATACCCAAAGCTCAAGATAATTTTCAGTTATATTTCAATATCTTTTGAAGATGAACCTCAGGCTTTTTCACTGCCTTGAGGACCTTTGATACACATTTCTTCTTTGTAATATTCATGAACTGATTAGAGCCAAAAAGGTTCAATGCCAGCATCTAAACAGTCAGTTATCTGATAACAGAGGAACGACAGAAGTTCAAGCAACACACAGCCAGGATAAAGAATATTGACAATCTCAATTCTTTCTTTCTGCTTCAAATTTGTGTTGATTCACACGTATACACTTCATGGCTATTTTATTAATGAGTGTGCTACTGTAACATTAAATACATTTTACTGTACAGCTGAAAGTTTGTGTGAAATTAAAACTAAATTAATTGATGTGTATTGTACATTGAGTGGCTTCTGCTACACATGGTTCATTGCATATTCCTCGAATATAAGTTCCTCTCAATACAAGAAAATAATACATACTAGAAAAATCAAATATAAAGGGGATTTTTAAAAGTATTTACTGAAAAATAAAAGGCAAATATAAATTATTTTTATACACAGTTTCCTCCTTTAGAAATACACTTTGTGAGTGAACAGGAAAGTTCATCATTCCAGCTTTGAAGAATGAGGCTGGAAGCATCAGGAGTCAATCGCTCATGAATTCCTCTATGCCCTCATCATCAAATCGTTGTGAGTCAAGTGCATTTCTTCAAGTTTTGAGACCATTAGAGTTGCAGTATGGGGCCTGGCTTTGTCAGGGAGGGCGACGGCCCCTCTAAATGGTTAGGCTCATCTTTTGTGGTGATATGCATTCTTCATCTGCTTCAACAGCTCACAATAGGAAGCGAAATTGATTGTTTGTCAGTCATACCAAAAATCAATTATCAAAATGCCTCACCAGATGAAGAAAATGGCTGAAGGAACCTTACCAACTGACCCGCGAGTCTTGGCTTTCACTGGGGCTGTCTCCCTCTTCATCCGCCACTCCATACTGGCTTGTTTTGACTCAGGAGTGTAGTGATGGACCCATGTTTCAGGTGATGATGTGACTCAAAAATCCATCACCATCTTCTACAAACCTTGCTGTAAATCTCTGACAGATTCCAAATTTCTCAACTTCTGATTTGCAGCCAAAAGGTAAGAGATCCATCTGGCACATCATTTGTGATTATCACTTGACATCTCCCATAAATTATCTTGATCTGTTCTGTACTTCTCAATACATTCACTCCTCAGTATTCTTGAAGAATGTCTTGAACTGCTTTAATGTTTTCTTCTGTAATGCTGATCCGAGGAATGTGGTTGTGTTCCTAATTTTCCACTTGTTCTTGTCCTACCACGAATGCCTTATGCCAGGCAAACACACAAGTCCTTGACAATATTTAGCCCCTAAACTGTGCAGTCAATTGCTGAAAAATATCTATCAATTGAACTCTTTCGCAAGCAAGAAATTTTATAATTACGCGTTGCACCTAATGCTCTGACATCATGAGTGCTACTGATGCACTGTTTGGGTGTGTGGAATGTCGGCTCTCATAACTCCCCTCCAAGTATAGAAGCATGGGCCCAGTCCTACCAACTGTAGACACTCAGTAACAACAATGCTGTTCATACTTTAGTTACACTCTCAATGAACAAAGATATAAACATTATTATCATGGCAGTTCATCGTAGAAGTATGCTGGCTTTAGAAAATTGCTTCAAGATTCAATATGAGCTGAGAAAACTTTTGGTTTGAACAGAAATTGGCAATTGCTCCTTACTTTAAGGGGGATTGCTACAACATATACAATGATTGTTCAATAAGTAAGGTAAGAAGAGCTTTCAAGGGTGTATAAATACCCTGTGCAAATTAAACTCCACACATAGGTAGAAGAGACGATTAAAGCTTTCAAATGCTACTGGTAGATGGAATGTCATTGTGCTCAGAAACAATTTCAAGATGGAAGCATTGAAGAATACATGGTCGGCGATTGAGTTGTGAAGTGTAATAAGGTTTTTATATTCAAAGAAAATGTTTGATTAAAGAAAATGTTCTGAACAGTAATTCATCACCAATAAGGGTAACTCGTATAAATAAATAACCTATGGGATAATGTTGAAAGTTCCACAGGGCTATTTGCATATGATTCTGTTGTATATAGAGAAGTCTCAATGTTAGCAAATTGTAGTGAAATTCAGGAGGATCTGCAGAGGACTTTTGTTTGGTGCAAAGATTAGCAACTGACCCTCAACATAAATGTAATGCCCTGCACATCAATATGCGGAAATCCTCATTACTGTATGGTAACATGACAGCCAAACAATTACTGGAAGTGATCACATGCATTAAATGTGCAAGAGTATTTAAAAGAAGAACAACCATATTAAATTAATCATAGGAAAGGCATACACCAGACTGAGATTCATCGGAAGAATCCTCGGGATGTGTAGTCCACCCACAAAGGAGGTGGCTTGCAAAAACCTTGTTCAGCCAATACTTTTGCTCATCACTCTGGGGTCTTTACCAGCTAGAATTGATACACTTTGTGATCAAAAGTATCCAAACACTCCCAAAAACATACGTTTTTCATATTAGGTGCATTGTGTTGCCACCTACTGCCAGGTACTCCATATCAGTGACCTCAGTAGTCATCGAACATCTTGAAACAGCAGAATGGGGCTCTCCGCAAAACTCACAGACTTCAAACGGGGTCAGTTGATTGGCTGTCACTTGTGCCATACGTCTGTACGCGAGATTTCCACACTCCTAAACATCCCTAGGTCCACTTTTTGTGATGTGATAGTGAAGTGTAAACTGAATGGACACGTACAGCACAAAAGCGTACAGGCCGACATCGTCTGTTGACAAACGGACTGCTGATGGTTGAAGAGGGTCATAATGTTAATAGGCAGACATCTATCCAGACCATCACACAGGAATTCCAAACTGCATCAGGATCCACTGCAAATACTATGACAGTTAGGCGGGAGGTAAGAAAACTTGGATTTCATGGTCAAGCGGCTGCTCATAAGCCACACATCATGCTGGTAAATGCCAAATGAAGCCTTGCTTGGTGTAAGGAGTGTAAAGATTGGGCGACTGAACAGCGGAAAAACATTGGGTGGAGTGAAAAATCACGGTACACAATGTGGCAATCCAATGGCAGGGTGTAGATATGGCTAATGCTCATAGAACGTCACCTGCCAGCATGTGTAGTGCCAACAGTAAACTTCGGAGGTGGTAGTGTTATGGTGTGGTGTGGTGTGGTGTGGTCGTGTTTTTCATCGAGGGAGCTTGCGCCCCTTGCTATTTTGCATGGCACTATCACAGCACAGGCCTATATTGATGTTTTAAACACCTTCTTGCTTCCCACTGTTGAAGAGCAATTCGGGGATGGCGACTGCATCTTTCAACACGATTGAGCACCTGTTCATAATGCACGGCCTGTAGCAGAGTGGTTGCACAAAGTCCTGACCCGAATCCTAAAAAACACCTTTGGAATGTTTTGGAGTGCCGACTTCATACCAGGCCTCACCAACTGACATTGATACCTCTCCTCAGTGCAGCACTCCATTAAGAATGGGTTGCCATTCCCCAAGAAACCTTCCAGCACCTGACTGAATGTATGCCTGCAAGAGTGTCATCACGGCCAAGGGTGGGGCAACACCATATTGAATTCCAGTATTACCGATGGAGGGCGCCATGAACTTGTAAGTCATTTTCAGCCAGGTGTCCGGATACTTTTCATCTCATAGAGTAGCTGAAACAGAGTAGATTCAAAGAGCAGCACATGTCTTCACAGATTCATTTAGTTAGTGCGAAAGTGTCATGGAGATGCTCATCCAACAACAGTGGCAGGCACTACAAACTAGATGTTGCACATCATGGTGGTGTTTACTGTTAAGATTCTATGAGTTATGTTTCTAGAAACATCAATTGATATATTGCTCCTCCTACATATAAGACCGTAATGATTTAATCTCACAAGGAGGTCTACCAACAATTGATCTTCTCATGAACCATTCGTGAAAAAGGGAAGTGGCTGTGGTATACGAAGTATATTCCACTACACACCATAAGGTAGCTAGAGGAGTATAGGTGAAGATTTAGCTGATTACAAAGCAAGTGTAGTGTTGCAACAATAGGTGTGGTTTTGGTGAGAGGAACGTTAGGGCACCCAAGCACATCAACCTCAGATGACAATCTGTCAAACTGATAATTCAGTGTGGTCATCACCTGCAAGTCTGATTGCACATAAACTTAAAGTAAAAACAATTTGGAGTATTTATTTTTATTTAGTATTTCGAAAAGTGGGCGTCCTTCCAGAAGGACGTCAGGACAATAAGTGATCATGTTTTTAAAGTATATGACATTGCACAATTAATTTGTTTTGGTTTTTATACTTTCAAATAAACATAAATAAATTTGAATTATGGGCTAAAACAGCTAATAAATACAAAAAACAAACAAAAGAACCTATACACATATTTTATGCACTAGTATGATAAGACAAAAAGCAACAAACATGAAGTGGTTCGTCACATTTTATGCACATATTAGTAGTTTATTTGTGGCAACTTCGACATTTCAGCTGCTTCTTCGTTTTTGTTATCTTGTCCGTTGGTAATTCAGCAACATAATGTTCTCTCCCATCAAATCTAGAATCTAGTTTTGCCCTCTTACTAGGATATCCTCTGCTGGTAGTGACTCATTTGTTACTTTCAAGAATTGCAGTGACAATTCGATGACGAAATGTCAGATGATCTATGGGTTATTCGTTGTGCTTGTAAAGATCGCAGGCATTTTGCTCTGCAATGTCTATAAAATGATCAATGATCCGGAAATATGACTTTTTCCCTGTTATAGAGCATCTATATAGGGATTCATTTTGGTCAGTTCGATCTATGCGTCCCATATGAGTATTGTAGGAGTGTAATAAGTTAGGTTGAAGCACACTAATCCTTTTCCTTTGTTCCCTAGAAAATCTTGCTACAGAGCGTAGTGGTTGCACTCTGTCAAAGTTAGTGGCTACAGTAACAACATTGCTGTCATTCCAACGTACAATGGAAATCCCGGATGCTGAGTCAGAACAAATTTCATATGATCCTCTATTTTCTTTTATCATTTTATCTACAAATGATAGAGTACAATTCTTAACTCTGTTTCCTCTTATTGTTCCTGTTGCTTCCACGTCCCTCTCTTTTAGGTCATGTAGCGCAGTAGCATTGAGCTGCCTTACGGGTAATTTATCTACACTTGGATTTTCTTCAGCACCCGAATCTTCATCTGTTATGTCATCAGTTGAATTTAGAAGAGGGTGTAATGTTACATTCACATCAGTATTAGGTATTTCCTTATCTTTTGATTCTAACATGTCCAAAAGTTCCATATGTGTACATCGTTTTCTGTGAATACAAAATGACAACATATTACCCTGACGTCCTTCTGGAAGGACAGTTGAAAACATTTTTGAATTACAACTGGCGGAAACTTTCAATCGTAATATGAGCCCATAAATAATATAGGTTAATTCTTTAAGATATTACATGACAAGTTTCAGAATTATTGACGCAATATGAAAGAAAATATACATACCCACCGATGAGAAGGTCAGTCAGTTCGTCCATGGTAAAATCGGCCCTATTTTCAAGACACAGTTTCTCACTCACTATGAACGACAGCGTCAAACTGATTGTCGCAGCGCGCAACTGACTCTGCCTACTTCATATAACAATGCATCACAGTCCGTTGCAACAATGCGTCATTTGCAAAAATAAATAATTTCAACAGTGAGTTACGTCGTCCTTCCAGAAGGACGTCAGGGTTATCTGGGTTAATATCTCCTTTACCAGTGGTAAGGATATCATGCAGAACACACTGGACCGCTGGAAGGCAAGCTCTTGTTGGGTACCACAGCACCTCTCAGACGAGAACGAAGCCAAGCACATGAGATTATCTCCCAGCACTTCTGCAGTATCGGACTGGGAAGTGCACTGCTGCACCATATCATCATAGGGAATGAAATGTGGGGCATGATGTGATTTCTTTTATGCCATTTTTGACAGTGATTTACTGGTGGAAATACTTAGGCACTCATGGTGACTATGTAGAAAGGTAATGTGCACTAGTGTCTTACTAACCTTGTGCATGTATTTGATTTCCTGATTATACGTTTTCTTGCTGAGGACTTGTTACCTTACTTTTTGAACCATATCAAGAGTAAATATACAATATGATCTCTGGATCTATTGCATCAACCAGCACTGCTATAGCACTGACACTGTGGAAATGATTTGTAAAGTTTTAACAATATAAATTTAAATAATATTAATAGGCTGGCCATGTTATGACTATTTAACTGTAATAAAATGTACTTTTACCTACAGCAGTGCTTGTTACGCACTCAGCTGCTATACTGATACACAGTTCATACAGTACGCTGTAGTTCACTTTCCATTTACTTCCATGCCATAAATGTTCACTTGGAAAATTTTGTTTGTTTTCCCTTGAGTGTTTTACAGCTCTTTTTTTTAAATGTCACTTATAGGTCTTTGAGTGTATCTTAACTATCAACATTGTGAACCAGGAGTAGTCTTTGAGTGTATCTTAACTATCAACATTGTGAACCAGGAGTAAAATACACTGGTACCTTTGTACACTCTAGCACCGTTACAGTATCTAAGAACATCATAAAAGTGGCCAGAAGAGTAGCAAATGGGTCTGAGTTATGACAACAAGTTTTGTCAAGAAGAAGTTAATAATTCCACTTTCCTGAATGATTATCAATTACAAATCTACATCTCCTAGCAGCCTGTCACATGAGCAGTAACAGGATGACTTATACAAGAACTGCACTATTTACTAGCAAATCCGTCTGATGATGTAAGCATATGACTGCACAATATTTAGCAATAATTAATAGTAAAGATTTGTGTGCAGTCAATCTTTGTTTATTGTTTTTCTGGTGCCCAACGTATTTCAAGTGCAGGTGCATATGTTCACCAGCAGAAGCATCATATTTAAACATTTACAATATTATAAAAAGGATAGAGATTGCTACTCACCACTTTGTGGAGATGCTGAGACACAGACAGGCATTATACAAAGACTGTCAAACATGCAAATGCACGCATACATGACCACAGTCTCCGGCTACCATGGCCGAGTCTAGCTTCAGCAGCCAGAGGCTGTGGTCATGTGCGTGGAAGTTGTGTTTGTGTGAATGTGTCTATGTATGTTGTCTAATTCCTATGGAGACCTTTTTGATCAAAAGCTTACTTGCTTGACAATCTTTTTGTTGTGCCTACCTGTGATTCGACTTTCCCCTATATGGTGTGTAGCAATCTATCCTTTTCATAATACTGCCATTATTCTATCCTGGATTTTCCATTGTTTAATTTAATAGGTACAATTACTTTTGTAGTGATTTTCAATATAAATGTTAACTACTGCAAAATTGATAATGTTGTCCCATTTTATCACTGATAAATGAAATAATGAATAAGACCTAAATGAGAAAATTCAAATTTAGTCCTTGAAAATATAGTTTCAGGTCTGAAACACATCAGACACTTTAAAAGCAATAAACATATAGTGACTTGAGACAGCTCCTTATTATTAAATACCTTAATCTAAAAATTCCACATTGACAATCTCACTTCCATTGTGAAATCAAAATACTTTTAAAAAATTGCAAAATATTTCACGCCAAGTCGGTTCAAATGTATATACACAGTCTTCAAACTTTTCTTCTGCAGTTGGCCAGTGTATTTTGTCCTGTCACTGCCAATGTTGCCAGCCAAACAAGGGCAACAGCATTGCAACAGCCATTTTTGAATGCTGTGTTTCATTTTCATATCTGTTGTTCAGGCCACTCATGCTAAAACATGAAATGTGGTTCCTGTCATATTTGATAGCTCCAAATACTTGTTGTTATTGTTGTGGTCTTCAATCTGAAGAACAGTATGGTACACCTCTACACACTACTTAATCCTGTGCAAGCCTCTTCACATCAAAATAATTACTGCAAGCTACTTCCATTTGAACCTCCTGACTGTATTCATCTATTGGTCTCCATCTACCCAATTCTATTCAGCGCCACCTGATTAGTTAGGCAATCTACCCAACTAATCATCATCACTATTCTGTAGCACTACATTTCAAAAGTTTCTATACCCTCCTTGCCTAAACTGTGTATCGTCCACGTTTCACTTCCATACATTGCTACACTCAAGACAAATACCTTCAGAAAATATTTCCAAACACTTAAAATTATATTCAATGTTAACGAATTTCTCTTTTTCAGAAACGTTTTTCTTGCCACTGTCAGTCTACATTTTATATCCTCTCTATTATGGCCATCATCAGTTATTTTACTGCTGGAATAGCTAAACTCACCTACTAGTTTCAGACTCTTTGATTCTAATTCCCGCAGCACTGACCGATTTAATTCAACTATAAATGAAAATCAAACACCTGTAATCATCACATGCGTAAAGACACTTATCCCACTGGGAAACGAGACAATCAATTCCTGTTTCACACAATGCAGTTGGCTGCTGACAGACCCAAAACCACACTCACTGTTGCACTTCCTCATCTGACTGAAACTGATGTCTCCACATGCCTTTCTTCAGGTTGCCAAAGATGTGAAATCCCACTGGGTGAAAGATCCGGCCTGTATGGGGGATTCTGCAATGTTTCGCAACCACATTCCTTTTTGTAACCTGCATCAGATGGGTAGTGTGGGTGTGGATTTTATAGTGCAATAGGATGATTCCATCCTACAGCACACCTGAGCAATCTGACTTCACGGTGAGTCACAGTTTCTGCATAGTATATTCATAGTGCTGCACACTGATTGTGGTTCCACACTAGAGGAATCTGATGAGCAGAGGGGCCCTGCAGTTGAAGAAGGAAGTCATTGTGACCTTACCAGACTTGTGTGAACAGCTTTGATTCCTTTGCTGGGAGGTGTGGGATGTTTCCATTGTTGGCTTTGATGTTTGCCTTTGGGCTGTTGGACAAAATCATCCTGTTGCACGATAACAACCAACCCCACACTGCCAACTGGTGACACTTCAGCAATTTGGGTGGGAAGTGCTGCAACATCCTCCATACACCCCGGATCTTTCACTGAGTGATTTTCAAATCTTCGGTGACCTGAAGAAAGACGTGTGTGGAAGTTGGTTTCTGTCAGATAAGGAAGTGTGACAGTGGCTGTGATTGTGCAACCATCAGCCATTGACCACATTCTACAAAACAGTAATTGATCGTTTCATTCCCCAGTGGGAATGCACATGGTGATTACTTTTGAATAAACCTTTCCATGGTCCTGTTGTGGTAGCTGTCCAGTTTTCATTTCAGCCTCTCGTATATTCCATTACCCTCGTTTTTCTGTTGTTCATGTTCATCTTAGAACCTCCTTTCATGGCACTGTCTATTACATTCAACTGCTCTTCCAAGTCCCTTGCTGTCTCTTCACAGAATTGCAATGTCACCGATAAACTTCAAAGTTTTTATTCCTTCTTCCTGAATCCTTCTCCAAATTTTTCTTTTATTTCCGTTATTGCTTGTTCAGTGTATATATAGGTTAAACTTGTATCACTCCCATCTCAACCACTGCTTCCGTATCAAGCCCTGTGACTCAACACTGCTGTAGGATTTCTGTACAAGGTGTAAAGAATTTTTGCTTGCTTTCTCTATGTTATCCCTGCAACCTTCAGAATTTCAAAGAGTGTATTCCACTCAACTTTGTCAAAATCTTTCTCTAAGTCTACAAATGCTATAAATATAGGTTTGCCTTTCGTCAAGCTACCTTCTAAGATAAGTCATAGGATCAGTATTTCCTCCTACTTTTCTCCGGCACTCAAACTGATCTTCTTCATGGTTTGTTTCTACCAGCTTTTCCATTCTTCTGCAACTAATTCATGTCTGTATTTTGCAGCTACTTATCAGAAAAGAAAGCTTACTACAGTAAGGTAGGTGCTCAGTACATAGCACGCTGTATAGGCACTGTCACTGCGCTGTATGAGGGAGGTGGGGAGCATTCCCTCCACGTTCCACCTCTCCCTACAGCAGTCCAGGTGTCATGTGAAGCTCGCTTTGTCCATTCCTCATATGCCTTCTCTCAACACCCATGAATTAGTATGCAGAGTGAACACAGAGAAAGCCACCAATACAATATTGAGTCCTGTTGTCACTTGAACCTGCTCTTCACCCTGAAATGCATAACTTTTAGAAACAGAATGTCAAATTATTCTTTTTCACCTTATACTCTTTACACTCCCGTGTATTCCTCAACTGAAGTTGACGATCCCTCAAAAGCCAACCATGGCCAATCACCGTTTTTGTGTCTGGTGCTACTGTTAAGTTCCACCAATGTGTGAGGGTAGCTGTTATGGCTGCAGAGATTTTAGTGCTTGAAGTGGTTGCCATCACACTGTGATGCTCCAGTACACCTGTTTCTTCTGCATCAATTTATTTTTCAAAAAAAATTCTATGTAGTTCTATAATGTTCTCAAGTTTTACAAATATTCTCAAATGTAGCGAACGTTTCCGGATGATAATATATGGAAAGTTCTGGTTGACAATTACGAATTATTTAGGAATAAACGAGACAACTCAGGCAGACACACTCTGTCGTCAACGTGTACACGAAAAAAAGGTAAAGAGCTTTGATAGCTTTCAGAATGCACATCCTTTTCCAAGCTTGTAGAGAGAACATGTGCGAGCACATGCACCTGCAAGCGCGTACACACACACACACACACACACACACACACACACTCTCTCTCTCTCTCTCTCTCTCTCTCTCTCTCTCTCTCTCTCTCTCTCTCTCTGTCTCTCTGTGCTCAGTCGACTCGTCTGAGCACAATGTAGGAGACGTGTGTGTGTGTGTGTGTGTGTGTGTGTGTGTGTGTATGCGCGTGTGTGTGTGTGCGCGCATGTTTTCCCTACAAGAATGTTTCCAAATTATGTAGAATGTTCTGTAATATGACTTGGAAATGGCACATATCACACTAATTCACGCTCCAGCAAAATCTTCTTCAAGTGACGAGTTGTGCAAGATAGTATGGTGTACCAGCTTATACAGAGAAACTATGTAAACAAAGGATGGTTGCGTGAGCAAACAATTTTAGCAATAAAACAGACATAGTTTGGCAAACCAGTCAGCAAATACAGAATGTGATACCAGGAGAACAAGAACAGTTAAATCGGTTGTTACAATGATGAACCACAATGAAATCATTACCTTTCCTAAACCTTCCTTACTTCCACTCATTTCTTACCATTCAGCTTTAAGTGCTCCATCTTCTGGTAAGATTAGCATACAGTACAACTATCAATAAAGCTCAAGTCCAAAAAATTCCAATATTGTGGAGTGAATTTAAAAGAATAATGTTCACGCGTTGGCCAGACGCAAAACTTATTCCTGTTTGTATCCAAAAGCAAAACACCAAATGTAGTCTATAACAATATACTTTCAATAATTTTGATGTTTTATAAATGAGAATATTCACTGCACTCTTTTCCAACTCAAAGAATGGAAAAAAAGACCAAGAGAAGCAGGTGCTAGTCATCTACTATCATAACAAAAAAATGTAAACAATTCCGTGCTAAAACTGACACTCCTTGTTCCACAACAGCAACATTGTAAAACCAGATTATAAATCATCAGGAGAACATACACTACAAAAATGAGAGCTAGAGTAAAAGGTAGCTTCAGGAGAATGTCGGGTTGACCCTTTTGCTGACTATCACCTATCAGAATACATACTACATTTCCAATGAACTTCATAATGACATGACAGTCATACCAAATTTCATTCTTCCTTCATGCATCAATTAGTATACAAAAGACAAGCTTAGAAAGTATTAAACTATTTTTAAAAAAGGTGGTGAGATTAACTTTTCTAGATTACCAAATTTCCCAAAGTAGTTTCTGCTTACTCTAGAACTTGAATCAGAAATCAGTGGCAATAATTAAAACAACATTTAAGAATGTTTCAATTATCAGACGAAGAAAGACAAAAGTGATTATTTAATATGATGGTAACATTTTCAGGATGCAAATAGATGAATTCGAGGCTGTAAATACCTTCAGACCTCAAGAATAATTTAATAATTCCAATTACCAAGAGGGTACGTGCTGACAGGAGTGGATACTACTGAATAGTCAGCTTAGTAAGTCATGATTTCAAATTACTGGCATTAATTATTTACAAAAGAATGGAAAAACTGGTTAAAGTCAACCTCAGGTAAGATCAGTATGGATTCAGGTGAAATGTTGGTAAATGCAATACAATACCGATGCTATGACTTATCTTAGAAGGTAGACTGAAGAAAGGTAAAACTATGCTTATAGCATATGTCGATTTGTAGAAAGCTTGTTGCAATGGTGCTCTTCATACACTCTTTGAAATTCTGATGTTGGAAAGGATTGGTTGGTTATCGCAAAGCATGGTTATCTGGGAAAGAGCAAGGTTTAGTCACCTAATTGGAAAGGTTTTTCTTTCCTTTGTGCACAATGTCACCTTTCCTTCACGAAGAGTGAGTCCTGTATTAAGTGCATCTGTTGACCATAAGTGAATGTCATAGGTGTGTGTAATTTGGTGTCATGTTCGTGTTTTAATACAGGGAGCACATGGTTATCAACAATTTGTACAGAAACGAGACTGTAGCTGAAGGACATAAAAGGAAGCAGTGCATGGTTCAAATGGCTCTGAGCACTATGCGGCTTAACTTCTGAGGTCATCAGTCGCCTAGAACTTAGAACTAATTAAACATAACTAACCTAAGGACATCACACACATCCATGCCCGAGGCAGGATTCGAACCTGCGACCGTAGGGGTCGCTCGGTTCCAGACTGTAGCGCCTAGAACCGCACAGTCACTCCGGCCGGCGGAAGCAGTGCATGAGAATGAAGTGAGACATGCATGCATCCTATCACTTGTTATTCAGCCCATAAGCTCTGAAAGAAACTGAGGAAAAATTTGAAAAGGTAATTAAATTTCAGGGAGAACAATTAGAACTTTGAGGTTTGCCAACAATATTCTAATTTTGTCAGACACAGTAAAGGACTTGCAGGGCACATCAAACAGAACAGATGCTGGTTTGAAAAGGAGTGATAAGATGAACATCAGTAAAAGTAAAACAAGTGTAACTGAAAGTAATCACATTAAATTAATAGATGCTGAGGGAATGACATCAGGATGAGAGTCTAGTAGGCGAGCTTCATTATCTGTGGAGCAAAATAGCTGGCGATGGTCAAAGTAGGGAAGATATAAAAAACAGACTGGCAATGGCAAGAAAAGCTTTTCTGAAAAGGAGAAATTTGTGACACTGAATATAAATTTAACACCTAAGAAGTGTTCTCATAAGATATTTGTCTTGAGTGTAGCCTTGTGATAAGTAGAGGATAAACATTTCATAGAAGAAGAGAACAGTAGCTTTCGAATTGGGGTATTACAGAGAAATACTTAAGATTAGATTGGTAGGTCGAAAAACTAACAAGGAGGTACTAAATTGAATTTGCGGGGGAAAAGTAATTTGCGGCACAACTTGACAAAAGAAGGGCTTGTTTGATAGGACACTTCACTGGGCATCAACAAACTTTCAATTTAGTAATGAAGGAAAAAAAATGGGGGGGGGGGGGTTTGGAAGAAAAGGACAGAGAGAAGAGGGGAGGGAAAGAGAGCAAGAGAGAGAGAGAGAGAGAGAGAGAGAGAGAGAGAGAGAGAGACACCCATGCTCGAATAAAAATGCATGTCGGTTGCAACAGTTACATACAGATGAAGAGGATTGCAATGGATAGATCTGCCTCAAACCAGTCAGACTCAAGAGAACAACAAGAACGATTCAAACGTAGCACCCTTTTACTGTGAATTTAGTTACTGGAAATGTAGTTTTAGGTGCTACATGAGCAAGTGTCACAGTACTGACAGCTTATGGTAGCCTCAGACAGCAAACAAAAAACTGACACCCAGCAATGTAGTGGAGGACTCCAGAGGAAAAAAAGTGAATTTCCTGATACAATCTTTATCAACAATGCCGTGTAGCCTGTCCTGTGGTTACAAGACCAAATTGTTTCACATTCTCCTTTTTTTCCCTGCTGTTCTCCCAAACTGCTTCAGCTACAGAGTGATCAAATTCTCTCAGACTTGCTGCAGTGTTGATAAATGTACACTGAACTGGTTGTTCTTCTATCTTCCAACAAGATAAGCACACTAGTTGTTCCAATAAGTAATGCAGCCTGCGATGTGACGATACTCAGAGAAAGCGCAATACAGAAGTATGTCACATGTCCCTATACCGCAGAAGTACAGATAAATGTTAATCACTGTCAGTGGGGCATTAAAACCTAATATTCCCTTTATTTTATTTGAATGCGAGTAGCCCATATTGAGCACACCAAACACATGACTATCATCATAAGTACGGGTTGAGCGAAACTGTTTCCATAGTCCTGCACATTTCCATATTTTTGTGACTATTTTGATGTAGAGTCCTTGTGCATGTATTGCGGGACACCTGTTGTAACTGAGTAAATAATTTTACATTAATTTTGTAACTGAAAGTAATATACATAATTGAAAACTTAAATTATGGACACCTCCACAGTGGAGTTTTGCACCTCCTCTCTCTTCTATAAGGTCAGTATCTAGTGGTGGTATAGACTGCACAGTATACCAAAAGCTTTCCCTTTCTTTGAGTGCACCATTTGCTTTCCAAGGGATGTACATCACTATCTGAAGCAACTTGGATGTTCTCAATACGGACACTCTGTGATCATCATGACTGAGCACATTATTTCACTGACAAGGTGTGGTCACTGGAACACTGTTGCAATTTTCTAAATCTGTAGAGCATTACACTGTCTTGCTGAATGGGGAGGTCTGCAATGTGATGCTACAGCTGAATAAAATGACGCATATTAACTGAGAGGGGCTCCTTTTTCATCACTTGTAAACAATATCATGAGAGGATACTTCTGTCAGTTGGGAAACACTGTGCACTGCACCCTGTGACTCATCGGTCCAGATAAACTTCTGTGATTTGGACATCCAAGGGTAAAACTCCTGCACTCATGATAAGTGAGCCTGTAAGGCATTGGACAGTGTGTTCTGCATTTTTTATGAGATAATTCAAATTCACAGAACAAGTGAGGGCTGCAGTGTCCTATCCATCTGATTCGACTTAGCCTCCCATCCAAAAGTTGTTGACCCTGGCGGAGAATTCACAGTGTTGATCTGAACTGAACAGAGTTACTCAGTGCAGGCCCTTGCCACGTGCAGTGGAAAATCTCAGTGCCTCCATGACATACAAGGGATGGCCAATGGGACTGACCCCAATCATATGTCTCATAGTGAATGATCACACTGATTGCATCATAAGACATAGTTGTCCACTCAGCTGAAGTCCATGCCATTGTTGTCATTGCTCAAAAGACAAACTTTAGGTTAATCTCTGTTGCAAGCACCCAGTAGCAGATAAATTTGTGTAGGAATGGGAATTGTATAAAAGCACTATGTTTGCATTTTTACAGATAGTGTAAGATGGCATGGCTTAACAAATACAACAGTCATGGTACTCAAGGTGGTGTGAACATTAATGGATATCAATTACTATTTGGTGAGGAAGATGACATAGAAATGGTGAAATGCACAAAAAAAGGAAGGAGAAGAAGAAGAAGAAGAAGAAGAAGAAGAAGAAGAAGAAGAAGAAGATGATGATGATGATGATGATGATGAAAAAGAAGGAGAAGAAGAAACCAGAGCTGCCTGTCTTATGCTGAGGCTGATAGAAGACTGGCACCAAAGACCCTTGCCATGCTCAATTAGTCCATTCAGAAAGGTAAAAGAAGCACTATCTTTCCAAAGTGGCTGTTAGTTGTCCCACAGTGTGCACAACGGTTGTTAGGCTCAACGTGGATCCCTAGATGTTACCAATGTTACGATCTTCCCAATTATTGTTAAGATTTTAGTTTCCATACCCAGTCATGGGTAAATGTATACCAAATGAGCACTGAATTGATAGACCAAAGTCCAAGAGTAGCTCAGAGTCCACACAAAAATGTAGCTTAACCCCACAGTCTCAAAATAACAGATCAGGAGATGAGGGCAAGCAGCCACATGACTAACTCTTACATCAAATATATCATCACCAGTGAAATAATATGAAAACACTTAAAAAACAGTATTTATAAAGAAGAGACATTTTAAAAATTAAATAATACGCATTTTTATCATGTACCCGTATTATAATAATTTCTCTGTGTGCGTTTCGAGGGCAAAGAAATATAACAAAATGATCTAAAGAGACGACAAGATATGCTCTTTTGTTAATTTTTTTAGTCGTCTTCACTTCTTCTCTTGTCTTGGTTGCGTGTGGACGGACATTTTGTGAGTGCTGGCAAATGTAAGCATATTTGTACTAATTAAGCAGATAATACATTGATTTAATATCATTGTTCACTTTTAATTTGTAAGTGGTGATCCCGATTTCATGTCCGCCTTCCTTTGGATTAACCTGCATGCGATTAATTTACAGTTCAACAATCTCAGCCAACAATGCATTATGTGGCAATATTAACCTATAAAAAATTAGTGGAAGCGAAAAACTTAATATAATATTCATTTTTCTCCACAGCCGCCCGACGTTGCAGAAAATACGTAGCTTTAAGATTCTTATTTTCAGTACCACAGCCGAGAGCCAGAGCCAGGACTCCAACTACAAGTAATGGTTAATGGAGGTAAGAAGAAATACTCTCGCGCGTGTGTGGGCCAATTGTAATTAATAACTTAAAGATTTTTTGCTTTAAAGTGAACTGACTAGCCGAGGAAATTGATATGAAAAGTTTATTCCATTGTTCAACTTATATGTTCATGCTTTAAAAGTTCAGTGAGTCTAACATTCATCAATGTAAAAAATAATTTCCACTCAAGTTTAATATTGTTAAAAAAAAGGAGAACTTCACAAAAGCATTTAATTGTAAATCAAAATTAAATGAAATATCAGTTTCATTAAGGCCCACCACGTAAGTCGGCAACAATCACCATCACCAATAAATTTTTGTGGTAAATAACATATTAAATTATGGTGGCCAACGGACGCGAGACAGACTACATGGAGACACTTTCGAATCTTGCTCTCTTGAAATTATCATCTCCATTAAATGAGAATTGTAATCAGTCTAACCCCATCTTTCATCGAAGATCCCATGGTAAACCATAATGCTGCAGCAAACATAGATTTTCTCAATTGTATTTATGACTCTCAATCACCCATGACACAATCAATTCTTCCATCTTGCTCACATCCCACTAAGTGTTCTGTACAAGTGTACATAGCAATGATGAATTATAGAAAAATTTATTGATGTACTACTAGTTCAGATGACAGACCTGTCTTGGTGGCTGCTGAAAATGTTAGTACTCATTGTATGGGCCCGAGACTGGTGAAACTTGGCATCCTCATGCCATAATAAATAATCTGCTGCAGCCAACATTTTTCATAATTACTAAATGGGCATAGTTCTCATATGCATTAGCAGTGCTGTGCTCCAAATTGGACAAGGGCAGAAATACATAAATCAAATTCAACAGGAAAACTATGCAAGGTATCCCTTGTCCCACACCACAGTATTAAGCATATTGCAAAACACTGGTTCCTTAATGGACTATTGCTTGCTTAGACAAACTGAAGAGTTCATCAAAAACTGAGGATGTCAACATTACGTGAGTGCATCTAGCAGAAGCATCGAAATGCAGTCCTGCAGCCATCTGAAGTTAGTGAGGCACAAGCTGCAGCCCTCTTCATGCTTTTGCCCACTTTCTTCATCCTGGACATTATAGGGAGCAGCACAGCAGAGTCCACTGCAGTCACATCTTGCCATCAGGACATGGCCTAGCAGCAGTTCTCTCATTATGTTGTCACTTGCTTTTTGATTTCCAGGAAGTGCTTGGGCCCTCCTGCTGCAAATGCACTATACTCTGTTAATGAAGTATCCAGCAATGTACCAGAACATGTGGAGATTTTTTATGGATGGTCTGCAGTCCTTCTGTGTTTTGCCAAGCCACTAGTTTCCTTCACTTGAGAAAGAGTTTGTGGTTGTTCCAACTCTCATGCCCGTACATTTACTGCCAAGTCTATTGAATTTAAAAGAACTGAATTTCTAACATAGACATTTATACCTAGCTTGTTTGGGTGTTGGGCAACCACAAAACTTGTTCATATTTTCTTACAGAAACAATATGCCAAATGCAGTTTATAACAACATGCTTTGAATAACTTAGATGCTATGTCAATGAAGAGATGCACTTCTTTACCAGATCAGGAAATAAATGGAAAAAAAGAGGACAATGTGAAAAGAGCAATAAATAGTCCAAGACTAGATTAATGACAAAAATTTCCTGTTTTGTTATAAAGTTGAAAACAGATTATTTCCATTCTAAAATACACTGAAAGTAAACTGTATTTTAATAAATGTTGTAGTATGTTTATTTCTTTTCTCACCAATAGCTCTGGAAACTGCAAGCTGACCATTCACTCGCCATGTTCCAAAGTACATCACACAACCACCCATTTTCTCAATACGTTCTCGTTCATCCTGCAAATAATGTCAAAATGCATTCAAGTACACCTCACAATGTTCAGTGTAACAAATTTTCATAAGAGATTGGAAATGGGCAATGGAAAGGTGAGACAACAACAATAATGGCTGTCTTTGTTATGATTTTGAAAAGAAATGTTCTTTGTAGAAGAACTACAGATAAAAAGAGATAAATAAAAACCACAAACATTCACCCACAGTCTTCAGTCATATGCAATTTATGAAACACACAATGTAATTGGATAGATAAAAAATTTGCTCATCACGGGGTGACAGAATGCACACAAAAAAGAAGGTTATAATTAGGCAAGCTTTCAGAGCCAGTGAGTCCTTCTCCAAGCAGAACGGTTGAAGAGGAAGGAAGAGGGGTAAAGGAAAAGGACTGGAGAGGTCGAAGAAAGAGGGTAGATTTCAGAAAAGTTACCCAGGACCATGGGTCAGGGGAAGCTTACCAGATGGGGTAAGTCTCCCCTGACTTCTGGTTGACTTTTCCGAAATGCCCCCCTTTTCATAGACCTCTCCAGTCCTTTTCCTTCACCCCTCTTCCTTCCTCTTCAACCCTTCTGCCTGAAAAAGGAGCCACCAGCTCCCAAAGCTTGCCTAATTATAACCTTCTTTTATGCGTGTGTTCTGCCACTGCTCGGTGAGTAGTTTTTTTTAATCTATCCAAGTACATTATATTGGCATTAAGAAACATATAAGCGTACGGTCCAGTCTATTAACTTGTGAAACTCTCGATCTCATTTTCTTGTTTGCCCTCTGGACATCTTTTCTTCCTTTACATGTTTGTAAACCTCTGGTTCTTCTCTCCATTTAGCATCCAGGCAGTTAATCATTTTTCCTTCTAGTGTTGCATATTTGAAAATTGCTTATACTCCCAAACCCAAATGAAATGTTGGAAACAAAATTTAATCAATGAAAATTCCTTAGAACAGATTCAGTTAATACACTCAACTATGTGAGCAGATGCCTACAAGATGGATGTTTGGGAACCCCGAACATTATTTTCATCCACTACCAGATAAACATCTCTCCCAAATTTTTGCAAATGTTGTTCTTTCCTTATTTTTTTAGGTTTATGCCCTCTAAACAGGAATTTAATTTCATAACTGCCACAGTGAAATCCCAAAAATATTCTCTTTTCTCATACCTACATATGTGTCATCTCGTTCCTTTTCATTATTCCAGAGCTGCTTCTTTTGACTGCCTGTTGGGTAATTTTGTAAAATGTTTTCCACATTTCAAATTCTTGTTCCAATGCTACAGGTTAGGACTGAGAGTAGATTGTGATTATGGGTTTCATGTTATTGGTACACTGGGAAATTACTTTTGAAATACCACATTTCTCGTACAAAAACTCATAAAGTCATGCAGTGATGTTACGGTTACTCTTTAGTCCCTCTGCCATGCAATTAATTGTGAATCGCAGAGTAATCATGTGGATTGCAAATGAACTTCATAATACTGATTCCACATTAACCTGAGTGTACTGTAGTTAATTTTCAGCCTGGCTCTGCGGAGTTTGTCCATTTGTTTTTGAAATTGTTCTTCAACTGAATAAAATAAAACAATGCCATTCAGAAACCAAAGGCTACTCAGGTAAGACTTGCTGACAAAATGTCTTACTGTTGCAGAAAATGGTTTTGCTGAGATAAACTCCTACTTCTAGCCCCCCCCCCCTCCCCTGTCACCCTAAAAAACCTCTAATGTCTTTCCGTGATAAAAGTGAATCTATAGCTCACATTTCTGATAAAATTATACAAAGGGTGTTCCACAATACACAGAAATTCCTCATATTTCATAAATGATTTGTGATATTACTATAAGGTTTCTGTCAAACAGCTTTTTTTTTTTTTTTTTTGTTTGATAAAATAAGTCAATTTCATTTTTAATTCTGGTTGCTCTTTTCAAGTCAATTTTCTGTTCTTCCCTAAATGTTTAAAGCAACTTTTACATCCTGTCTCTAACATACCTAACAAGAAGTTCTGCTGCAGATTTTTAAAGGATTAGCACAACACAGTTACATGTTCTATATGCAGCTGATTTGTCTGTTAGTACAGCTACAGGATGTGCATTTACAGGATAGTAAATAGTACACAGGCTTAATTTTAATAAGAATAAACACAGTTCACAATACTAATCATGTAGATAGACTTAAATTTACTTTACTTGAAAGTTACACATGGTACTAGCTTTTAGTTAAAAATTCATCTATAGATTAGGAGTTGTCTATCAAAACCAATTTTAGGCTAGATTTAAAATTTGCTCTGCTGCCAATCCAACAATTAATGTTATTGGGCGAAAATCAAACATTTTTGTTGATGCGTGTTGAACTCCTCGCTGAGCCACTGACAGCTTGAACATATTGGCTGCCATATGCGCACTGGTGGCCACAGCGGAGCCTCATGCTTTATGCCATGTGTCTGTGCTGGCCTGGCCTGACTGTGCAACATCCATCACTATGTGTGTGGCAGTCAACGTGTTAATAATGGGTAATAACAGGCAATTTTTCTTTTAGTGTTGTATGAATGGATATCACTAGTCTTCTCAAATTATGTATTATTTATAAAGAATTTCATTACCAAATATAAACACTGTAAAGAAGTGATTGAAATGCTTAAATCCATGAGGGGCACCTACAAAATGATTGTGGATAAACCCACATATTATTCTCACAACTCACTTTGGTACAGACAATACTCTCATTTTATGAGATGAATTACTCCAAAAAGTTGTTGTAAGATATTATGAGTGTAAACACACAAAAAAGTTACAACACAGAGTTGTTCATTTACAGAACTAGCGATTATATGAAGAGCAATGTTGTTTAACTTAGTTGCTGGAGCCGATCTGTAATAAGTTTCTTCCAGTTCAGGTTTTC
This sequence comes from Schistocerca americana, assembly GCF_021461395.2. Taxonomy (NCBI): domain Eukaryota; kingdom Metazoa; phylum Arthropoda; class Insecta; order Orthoptera; family Acrididae; genus Schistocerca; species Schistocerca americana. Next base: position 877,373,576 of record NC_060119.1, read on the forward strand.
ACCAATATGTACACACAAACACTTTGAATATTCTGTCCCCCTGCTTACTGACTACTGTTCATTGATGGTGATATTCCATTTGTTGCACAGATTTTGTTTTCAAAATTAAAGGGGAATCCTTTTTCAGAGAACCACTTAATAATTATTTCAAAAGCACTGCTAACAAACTTTATCTGCTGCTTTCTCTTCAATAAGGCTAATTATAGAGCTTTGGCATCTGCAAAAAGTATTACCTCTCCTCGATGTATGTTAAGCCGGTGGCCATTCACATGTCAAAGATTTGGGTGTTGGGCAGAGATATTTTCTGAATATTTGGTATGAGGGATCTGTGGACCCTAGTGGTTCATTACAGAGTAATAATGTAATTTTGACTTACTCAGTTCTTTTACCATCAATTACCTTTATTCCTGAGAAAATACTTTCACAACACTGGAGAAGCTTTAATGTGTAGTTATCAAAATATACAACAGAAACACAGAATGAGTTATAAATGCAAAAGTACTGTGATGTAGTTACCATTACTACAGGAACAGCTTTGAACAGCATTTTTGTGTTACTCTTCCACTGGTATCAGTGAACCCTAACACGAGATGCACATAGCTCAACTCATTAATAATCCTTTCCATACTGCTGTCAATCACTGTTAACGTATAACTAACACTGCTGGAAAATCAAACCTGAGACATAACAGCAGTACTAAATGCAAGCTTGAGATTGCAGAGTAAGGTGAGAACTACTGTCATCAGCGGCAAGTACCATGTGTGAATTGGACAAGTCTGTTTTCAAACATGACACACAAATGCATACTGTTGATGTCTGAATTGTTCTGCAAATATTTTTAGTGCAACACAGTAATACAGATACAAATATGAAGTGTGGCAACGAAATACAATTACTCTGTAACAGCTCATGGACACGAGTTATTCCTTCTACTAGAATACTCAGAAAAACATCCCTGACCGACATCTATAATTTTGTTCATGGAGCTCATGTTCATTCTGTATCAGAAAGAGAAGTGGAGCCAAAATTCAACTTTGAAGGCTCCCTACATGATTTCTCTCCAACCACTAAAATTCTCTCTCTTTCTCATATTATTTGAATTATTCAGCATAATTTTTTGCACTCTTTTTGTAGAGTATGATTCCAAAAGTTGTTTTTAAAACCATAGATTCCATAGACTTAAGCTCTTCTAAGAGCCTATCATGATCCACACAATCCTATGCCTCTGAGAGATCACAAAATATACCTCCTACAATATTTTGTTGTTTACAGGTTTTAAGATTTGGTGAGTAAAAGTACAAATGGCACTATGAAGTCCAAACTGTGATGATATAAGTAAATAATGGGACTTTTTTTAACATTATGGAAAGAGTTGAAGATAGGAAATTGGATGATAATTATTTAGACATTTATCATTTTCTTCCCTGTAAAGAGATTCTCAATAATGGTGCTTTCATTCTGTTTGAACAAAAAATCCCATGTTAGTATGAACATAACTAATGACATGACTTATTTAGTTAAAATAACCGTTTAGAATTCTGACTGAAATTGTAGTAACACCATAACAACTTTTATTTTTTGAGTACTTTAATTATAATTAAACTAATTTCTGTGAAGGATGTTACTGCTGTTACTAAATGCTTAATGTATTGTGGAAAGGCCCTGTTTCTTGGAGGAAGGTACAGCACTTTTGAAAAATGTAAAGATACAAGATTTGTAGTCTTATCAAAGGCCTAATTTTTATTTTTCCTCGAGATCTGGTATGTCATCTTTTTTACACTGAATGATTTGTTCTCTGCAGTTCCTATCTGTAGGTTATGGAGATATTCTCATAAAAAGTATTTAATGGATGCTATCAGTCACATCTGAACCTTCCTAACCTCTAAAATCTTACCAAAAACATCAATAAACCCATTCATAAGCTGTCATAAGACTAACATCTGCAATACAAAAAGTATTACATATGCACAAGCGACATCACCTAGTAACAAGAATGTTTCCCAAATACACAACGAAGATTGTACAATAAATTTACTGAATGGTACCACATATACCACAAATGGCAAAAATAATAGAGAGGATACTGGAAAGAAAATTGAGGGAAAAAGCGGAAAGATGTTTAGAAGAGGAGCAGTGAGGCTTTTGACATGGTAGATGAACAGTGGACCCAATCTTTAGTATGAGACAGTTGAGAGAAAGGAATTGGGAGTATGAGAAAGACCTGGTGAAGAGATTTCTTGACTCTGAGAAGGCTTAAGATACCGTTCCCAAAGAAAACATATGGGTGACCTGGGAGAGAAAGGGAGTTCGAAAACAAACAACTGAAATTCTTGAAGCAACGTACGACAAAAGCCTCAGCTGTGTACAGGCTGAAGTTGAAAGAACTGACTGGTTTAGGAATGTTACAAGGTTGAGACAAGAAAGTGTGGTGTCACCATTATTATATATGATGGTGATGAGAAAAGTAGTGAAAGCTACTAAAGAAGCTCACAGAGGAAGGGAGATTAAGTTGCTGCTATTTGCCAATGATATTGTGGTGTGGGGAACCAACAGTGAGGGTGTACATAAGTAGTAGAAATCTTTAACAAAAGAAGAAGAAGAAGAAGAAAAAGAAGAAACAACCTAGGCAAGTGCGAGCAGGACTCACACTATGAGGGTTGTGTACAAACTTAAATTATGTATTCAGATAGTTCATTCATCCTGGGAACTGAGAATGTCAACAATTCTTGCCTGTTATTGATAGTGATACTGGCAGGGTATTGGTCCCGTGAATTCCAAGACCTCAGATAATGTTTTAATTTTAAGTTTTTGAGTTTAAATTTTTGGGTAAATCTACATTAGCTATTGCAATTTTTTGTTTGTTTTATTAATTTTGGAGTTATATCAACATGCTATGCTAGCTGGTAATTGTAGATGTATTGACTATGTCTGATCTCATCCCTGTTGCAATTACTGGTAAGATTTGAGAGAAGACTGCAGAGAAGAAAACTATGCAGCAGGCAATAAGGTTATTGTTATTACATGTATGTAAAATTGTTCTGTAGAACACTTCAATGGGCATTTGATGGGGTACTGGAAATTCATTCCTAACAACGCAAGTGTAATACTGCTTCAGTTACCAGTATTACTTCGCTTTGAAGTATTACAGACCATGTATGTGGCACAGAATGTCAAGGAAAGTTCGTATGTAGAATGAGCTGGCATGGTGCGGTAATTGGACGGTCTTACGCCTATCACCACTAGACAGCAAAGGCATCATTTTCACAACAAAAAGGGATTTCACTGCAGCTCAGCCAGTTAGCACAAATATTTGTAAACTATGTACAAAAACCTTCCTTGTGAATCACTCTACCAACTACTAAAGACCAGATCAAAATCCCATCAGTAGTTCCTGAGATTTTTGTCAGATTACAAATGCAATGAAAGTTTTTAATGGAAAAAAATAATTTTAGTGTGATATCATAACAAATTATGTAGCAATTTTCAGATTTTCTTCCTTGTGACACCTTGCTTCTTGCCAACTTTCATTATTCTATCTCAATGGGAATTACCCTACATGTTTTTGAAGAGTGGGCTCAACGGGAGTTACCCTACATATTTTGATGAGTGAGTTTACCATTATCAAAAAATCGCCTTATCTTTTGATTGCACTGACTTAGAAGCTAAAATTTTTTATACTGCCAAGGGCCATTGACCTTAGGATGTAACGTACCTTGACTTGTTCCTGGCAAAAAGGAGTCATTAACAGTTCGACAGACTGATAGACAGAAAGAGGGGCAATGAAGTCATCCTACAAGGGTTCCATTTTCCAATTAAAGTACAGAACCCTAAACATCAAGAAATAAGAAATGTAACGCAGTGTGGAGAAAAGCAAGACTATAGTGGCAACCAGATGAGACAGAGAAAGCAAGGGACAAATTAATATTAATGGACAGGATATTTAAATTGTGGATACCTTTGAATACCTAAGAAGTGTGACAATGGAGAATGCAGGATTGGAGGCAGAAGTCAGCAAAAGGGTACAACAGAGCCATGCATTTTAGCTGTGTGTAAGGGGCTTAGTCTGGGGAAGGGAGATGCTAATGAAATGTAAGAAAGTGCTGTACAAGGCATACTTCACACCCATGCTGATATATGCATCAGAGACCTGGACAATGAAAAGAGATCAGAACTCAAGCGAGTGTAATGAAATTTCCAAAGAGTATGTTAGGAATACTCCTGTCGGCCAGTAAGGTCCCCAGACCTGTCCCCAATAGAACATATAGAACTAGCTCGGATGTCAACTCCGTCTCAGTGCCAGTATACAAATGGCCAGTTACAACAGATGTGTGTCAACTTGCCTCAGGAGATGATACAATGGCTTTAGGATAACCTCTGTAACCAAATTAGTGCATGCAACACAACCAGAGGAGGTGCAACATCATACTGATAAGTCAGCTCATACTGCCAAGTGCTTGTGAATTTGGTTCAATATTGTAATAACTGAGGTAACATCACATACACTCTCAACCCATGAAATTTGATTTTGTTTCCTCCTCCCTTATTGGATGCTTCACTGTTTTTTCAGGCAGTGTACTTGTAGAAGCAAGACATATATTTGTGGGGTTCCAGGTTCCAGGAAAATAACTGAGAAACAATTAGCTTGGTTCAGAAGGCAGAAAGATCCAGCTTGCTGGAGAGTGAAGAAATATTGGTGCCACAGAAAACAGAAATTGTTAAGAGTTACATAGTAGATTAAAGTTGTGCCACAACGGAAAAAAGATCTGTATCAAGACAGGAAAATGAAATGGCAAGTAGATATTTAAAAAACAAAAAACAATTTTTAAAAAAATGAGGAAAACATGACTTATTCAGTGATTATTTCAGTTTTAGAACATAGTTAATAATACAGAAATCATAATGAAACTTTAAAAGATATCATCAAAATGTTGAAAATAAAAAAAAAATACCACGTTATTGTTAGTTTTTCATGGAGCACTTATTCACTTCTCACGGAACACCAGTGTTTGGTCGAAAACAGTTTGGGAAACCCTGGTCTAAGCAGTGCAGAAACACCATATGCTTTGTATCTGCTTATTCCACTCCTCCAGAAGTTAATATAATTATTTAGAACTTCCTTAGTTCAAACCTGCAACATTATACACTGGAAAGTCCGGGATGGAATAACAATGCTATGACTCTACCAATTACACTCAACCCAAAAGCAATGTTGAACCCTGCCTGACTCAGTTCACTCTTCCATATTACTGTGAACTGCCACCACTGTCACCTAATCACTCCCTGTTAGCTTCCCAGAATTTCTTAACGTCAAACATTGCCTCACCATCACTCACCAAATTCCCCAATGTGGGAACTAACTTTAACATTTGCAGAAAGAATACCAATCCACAACATAAAAACTGATCCCAACCTTACAATCGTACCTGTTGACAAATGTTCCATCACTGTGGTTTTGAACCACAGGGATTACCTGGTGAAGGGACTCCACTAGCTATCAGATTCAGCCAACTATAAATCCTGCCACAGTGAGCCCGTTCCAGAAATCCAACAGGAACTCCAGTTTCTCCTCAAATACGTAGGCCCATCCCAGAATATCTCCCCTGAGTCTCTCTCTCCTTACCCCTATCACTCCCTGCAATCCTATGTAAATGTTAGCAGAAGTCTATGTAAATGTTAGCAGGAGTCGTCTTTCATCTGTCTGGGGCTGGACTACATATAGAAAGAATGCCATTTTGGGATCTGCAGTATTTCTAACAACCTGCGACAACATAACTGCAGTGACAACAACTCCCTTGCTCAGGTCGCTAAGGGTTTCACCAAGGCCTTCACAAACAGGCACTATTCCCTAGACCTAGTCCACAAACAGATCTCCTGTGTCATTTCCTCTCGTACCCCCAATCCCCCCCCCCAAGAACTGGATACAAACAAGTGCCCCTTTCATCCCCCAGTACCACCTCAGATTGGAGCAACTGAACCACATCCTGTGCCAGGGCTTTGATTACCTATTATCATGCTCTGAAATGAGGGATGTCATACCCAAGATGCTTCCCACTCTTCCTGAAGTGGTGTTAAATCACCCACCCAACCTCCATAACCTCGTAGTCCATCCCTACGCCACTCCTAATTCCAACCCGTTGCCACAAGGATCATATCCCTTTGGAAGATCCAGGTGCAAGACCAGCCAAATCCACCCACACAGCACTTCCTATTCCAGCCCTGTCACATGCTTATCCTTCCCCAGGATGGTCTGGGCCACATGTGAAAGCAGCCAGGTCGTTTACCTACTCTGCTGCAACCACTGCATAGATTTTGTTATTGGTATGATTACCAACCAGCTGTCCACCAGGATGAATGGTCACTGCCAAGTGGCCAAGAGCAAAGTACACCACCCTCAGTCACAACATGCAGCTGAGCATAACATGCTTGATTTCAATGGCTGTTACACTCTTCGAGCCATTTGGATCCTCCCCTCCACCACCAGCTTTTCTGAACTGTGCAGATAGGAGTAATCCTTACAAAACATTCTCTGCTCCCGTAATTATCCTGGCCTCAACCTATGGTAACATACTGTCCCCAGATCCCCCACCCAACAATTTCTAGCCCACCTGTCCTACCATCTCCTCCTCATTCTTGTCTCCCAGTCTTTTTGTTTGCAGCCCACAGCCAAGGCACCAACCCGTCTTTCCACGCTCCTCTCCTTCCCGCTCTTTATCCCATCTCCTTGGCCCACAACCTCCTGATGCTGCGTCTGCTGGCATTCCAGTTCCTGCACACTCCGCCAGACAGTGTTCCTCTGCCCCCCCCCCCCCCCCTCACCTGTACACTACAACTCCTTCCCTTCCCTGCCCCCTCTAGATTGCTGCTGCCATCCCACATGACAGCTGCATTCTGGCCTTAAAAGCCAGTGTTGACAGTCATGTGTGCATGAGATGTGCATGCTTGTGTGTATGAATGGTGTATGTTCCTCTGTTTCTCTTTTGCTGATGAAGGCTGTGGCCAAAACCTTTGTGTAAGTGTCTTTTAATAGTGTCTTTCTGCAACTTAATGTGTCTTCTTTACGGTAAGCAGCAATCTAACTTTTTCTACTCATGCTGAGTTCTTCTCAAAATTTAAAACACAAAATTCACAGTGTTGCAAAACTGCAACGTTCTCTTAGCCCTCCTTAGTTCTCAATGACTCTGCCAAATGGCCTTATGCACATATTCATCAGCCTTTTTCAAGGAAAAGTGCAAAAAATGGACTGACACTGTATCCAACAAAAGGTACACTACCATTTTATACAATCTGATAGATTTATTTGTAAAATTACATCATTTTACATGAGTAAGTGAAGTTATTTCTTTGTTCCAGAAATGCAGGAAGGCATAAACTAACTAGTTCACGTATATGCTCGGTCTTGCTATGAGCTTTATTTTATATTTCCTCTATAACTTAGCCACTGTAGTATTTATTTTGCAAAATGGGTACGCAGTTAAAACACCACGAGGTCTAGAAGTTGTTGAACAACTGGGACGGGGAATGAAGACAGTCTGGATTTATCATATGATGATCTTTTGTCACACACTCGGCTTCAGAACACGAAACAGTTTATAAAACAGATGATGAAAATTCCAAACATGAATTGATAAATAGTGAAAATTTGGATTATGTAGTGGAAGCTGAAAAAAACTGATCACAGTGTCAGCCCTGAGCAGGCTGGAAAATCTCTGTAGGATACAGTGTTCATTCCAGGATATACCGCTAACAAGACGTTCCGTGGAAGGAGGCGTTAATTTTGAAATGAACAACATTCGTAGTTTCTGGGTGGCACACTCGTTTCAACAGCTATTCTAGAGATAGACACTCCAAAACAGTTTTTCTAATAATTGTATATAGGTGAAATTATAGAAATAATGTGGGATCTAATGAATCTTTACAGTGTGCAAAAGGATTCCAACAAGAATTTGTTAGTGACAGCTATGTACATGTCTGATTTCATAGATATCGTTTTATAAATGTCTGCCAAAAGTGAAAAGCCACTGGCAATGATGATGTGAGAGAGACCATGCCTTGTAACAAATTTTAGAAGATGACACAGGCTGATTAATTTCAAGAACAACAACATGCTTCCCACTACATGCCTTATAAGTCGCTCAAAATAAGACCTACGGCAAATAAACTCAATGAAACATTTGGCAAAGTGCCCCCCCCCCCCCCCCAGTAGAATCTGTCTGATGATAACCAAATGTACTCAACCACATCTCATAACAATATGAAACGGTAGACGCTTAACAAATCACACAACTGGCAATATAAAATATTTGTGCTCATTGGTGTATCAGTGTTTTCTCATAAGTTTAAGATTGAAACAGATAAAGAGAACATTGTACAAAAAGGAGACCATAATATGAGAACATCCTCAAATACAGTTGCACACCTAGCAAGAGATATTCCAAGATATCAAAATCATCATCTGTATTTTGATAGCTACACTGGTCAACAGCATTTTTTGCCACAAAGAATGTGAATGGTGTCCTTAGCTAAATAGTGGCTACTGAATCCAAAAACGAAATTCATTTTTGCCTGTCAGGCTTAGTTTTGGTGATATAGCACCCTCTACCTATAAATTAACTTTAAAGTTAAAATGCTGCATATTGGCTACTCTGATATTCCTTAATCAATTTTTTTATTTATTTTTTGTGGATGTAACTATTGTTAAACAACTGAAATATGTATACAAAGAATTCCATACATGATCCTCAGTTCCAACCTTCACTGCCAGAACATGGAGGAGGCCGATGAGCCTTGCTTAAGTTGCACTGCATCACATCGTGTCATGTTGTGCTTGTTGTATCAGTATCAGCAGCGAGAGAGAGCGCTTACTTGTGAATTCAGTTGTGTTTTGTGTGAATTCAGAAGAAGAAATGCTTCATACCTGTATAAATAACCCAAATTATTTTTGTACAAAAATCCTATGAGCAAGACAAAAAATTGCTCCCCTCCCCCAATGTAATTGTGCCACAATTGTTCGTGATTGGTTTGAAGAACATTCTGGACAGTTCCAGCAAATGGTTTGGCCAACCAGATCACTCAAAATGAATCTCACTGAACATTTATGTGGCATAATTACCGTATTTACTCGAATCTAAGCCGCCCCCGAAAAATGAGACTCGAAATAAAGGAAAAAAAAATTTCCCGAATCTAAGCCGCACCTGAAATTTGAGACTTGAAATTCAAGGGGAGAGAATAGTTTAAGGCCGCACCTCCAAATCGAAACAAAGTTGGACCATTGTAATATGAGAGAGAATTTAGGTCGAATGAATGGCGATACAGCTACAGTAGTTTGGTTCGAGTCGTAAGCTTAGCAGTTAAGCTTTACCAAGTAGCCATTGCTATGCGTCAGGCGCTCCGTCCGTATTTATAGGGGTACCCTACCTTTTTCACATGCTTCATCTGGTTTGAATCGATTACTTATTTTGCTTTGATCTGATAAGTGCCATTTTCTTTGTTATAGGTGTTTACGTCACTGTAAGCTGAAAATACATTACTGTACTGTGTCATGCATTGTTCATCGCATTCTGATAGTGCGTGTTTACGGCCTGTCGCCGCTCGCGGCATGGCTTGCTTTTGTGCTACCGCCGCTTACAATTAAAAAAAAAAAGGACAGGAATCATCTCATTGGCGAAACAATGGCAAGAGACTGCTATTTTTTGTTACTTACTCTGCTGCTTCCTTTGATAATGATCAACAAGAACCAAATAATAGACTGCGTATGATAGAACATGTTCTGAACGAGAGTTCATCGAAAAATTTTCTCCGTTTGAAAATCTTTGCAGCCGCTTCTTTGGTACATCAAATTCTGCACAGATATGAGAGTCACCTTAGATTTAAAAATCTAGTCAGTTGCCGTTCTTCATTTCTGACTGTATCACTATTAGGCATAAAAATAATACGAATATAAACATGAAATGATAGATATATTCTTCCGCGTTTGCTGTTGTCTCACTCTAGTTTCGTAGTTTATTAGGCAGACAGGATTTAAATGAAATAGCAGCAAACACGAAAGAATACATGGCAAAATGTTTATATTCGTATTATTCTTATGGTGAAGAGAATACTGTATGTGATTCATATTTCATCGGGTTCATATTTATTAGCAACCATCTCTTCTCACTGTATCTGGCTTCTGGTTTAATGTGGTTCTTTATTTCTTTGTTTCAGTTTTTGTGGAGCCTATTCCCATTCTCAATCCCAGCCTGACCCCCCACCCCCAAGCATATAGTAAACAGTTCATCTCGTTACAATCTCAGATAGTCTAGAAATGTTCAGCAGGATTTAGGCTCTTGATTTAGAATATGTGGAGGATCATTTCAATAATTTTATTGCTCTTGTACTTGTCCCTTACTTAAGAGAGTGTGGAGTGCATAATACAAGTTTTGGAGGACTACAAAAATTACAAAATAGCTTTCTGTTGTTATTGCGCAATTTATGATTACTAAGATAGTATAAAGATTTGTCCAGCGTATGAGCATTCCTCTCAGAATCTTCTCTGATGTCTGACATTGTCCATTTGGCAGAGAAGGAGGGAGGTTCTCTTGCAACTCTTTGTAACCACAATGTCTTCCCTTTATTTTTTTTTACAATGCTCTGATATTTCATCTCTTTTCCATATTTTTTAGAATAAAGCTGCACAGAATCTTTCTGAAGTACACACCTACAAGCCATTTCAGCTGATAAGTCATTTACTTATGACACTTTTTGTTTTCTTAATTTCTGGAGTATTCATTTCACCTCATATAAATTAGATGAAAAATTACTTTTTCTCTAGGGAGAGAATTTTTTTGAAGTGTCAGACTTTTAGCTACTGGTTGTTGTATGCTTTCTTGGTGTTTATTATTGTTTTTACAATTTTCTTTTTAGTTCTGGCATCTCTCTTCATTTTAAATATAATATGTACCTTCTTTCGCAACAAGATTCTACTAGCTGGGATTTTGTGACATACGTAATGTTTCATAATCTCTGAGTCATAGCCATTCAGCAATTTTTTGGCAACTTTCGAGATATCAAAGCAATTCAGAGGCAGGCTACTAGATTCGTTACTGTTAGGTTCAAACAACACGTGTTACGGAGATGCTTTGGGAGCTCAAATGCGAATCCCTGTAGGGAAGGCGACGTTCGTTTCGAGAAACACTACTGAAAAAATTTAGAGAACCGGCATTTGAAGCTGACTGCTGAATAATACCACTGCCACCAACATACACTGCGCTTAAGGACCATCAAGATAAGATACGAGAAATTAGGATTCATACAGAGGCGTACAGACAGTCATTTTTCCCTCGCTCTATTTGCGAGTGGAACAGGAGGGGAAATGACAAGTAGTGGTACAGGGTACCCCCTGCCATGCACCATATGGTGGCTTGAGGAGTATCTATGTAGATGTAGATCGTTTCTCCCACATTTGGAAGTAATTCAAACAATCTTGCTGAAGCTTAGTTACATTAGTCTTCAACTTATTTTTAAGTTTTCCAGTATACATTTCTTTTAAGGATAACTCAGATTTTTTTGACATACAGCGTTCTGTTTCAAAATTCATTCTTTCCCGTCTTTGGCATTCATGATTTCTTCATCTTTCACGCTGATATTTCCATATGTTTTGGCATGGAATTTCCAAGTATCAGGTTTAGAAAGCTATGGGACTTTTGCTTACCAGAAATTGTTCTGAAGCATTTAGACATCAATTTTGGACTGACAACTCTGCCAAGTCTCCAGCCATTTGATTTGTACTTTTGTCAGTAAGATTCTCCCTCACAATCTCCCAGAATTACTTTCCTTTTCACACTTGAGCACTGAATTCTTCAAGTAGTAAAATGATGCTTCCTTTGGGGTTTTATCTATTTCATATTCCAGTTGTTTCCAGAATTGTCCTGCCAGAAATATTACTATTGTCTTCATTGACTCGAGTATGTAGTACACATTCCACAGCCACAGCCATGGCGTGCATCACATTTGAATGGCGCATCATTCAGCTGCTCCAGGTACCCTACCAGAGACTGTGGACATCCCTTAGACATCTGCAGTAGAAAGCCAGTGGGCTCTGCTGGGCAAATGCCCTTTATATTTTTGTGCACCAGCTCCTGCTGGCCACTCATGTATTTGTCATGTAACTATTGAACCGTCTATGTATGCTATCACATAGTGACAAAATAAATAGTGGTTGGTTTCTCATAACCAAGTTTCTTATTGTGTTCGCAGTTAGAACGCAAGTGGCAATAAGAAAAATATTCATGTGCTCAACTTCAGTGACTGTTTTTCACGTAACGTCTCCGTGGAGCAGTTACTTCAGTCACTTCTCCACTAGCAGTAACTTATTACGACCAATTTGGAAGAACTAGTAGCTACAATGACTGTGCATGCTCCACCATCTTAGACGCACCCACCACCATTTGTGCCATACAACAATTCTGCTGAAGATAAAGCAGCTTATAAAAACAGTTCTGCCCACACTTTGTAACACTCAGGGTGACGAACCAGGCCATTTGTAAGGCTTTGTTTTTGATGTGATTCCCCATTTCATATATCCACTATTGTCAGTTGATCCCCTTTCCAGGACCAGCCTCATTCCCCTCTGATGATATGTGTTGTTGGTTGTCCTCTTACCATTGCAAGAGCCTTTACTATTGCTGCTCACGTTGAGTTTTACCAGTGCCCTAAGCAGCCAGATCAGCCTTACTGGGCTGGGGCAGCAGAGCTCCAGCATTTAAGCCATAAGTGTCGCATTATTGCTGAAACCTCCGAAAAAGTTGAATCCATGCAAACCAGGAAACCTGGGGGTAACAGACAGCCCCGTCAGCAACAACAACAAGAGCACTGCTAAGTACTTCCGTCATGCCCCTCTTGCACTGTGAAACAAACAGGAGACAGCAGCGTACCCATGCAGTGGGCATCATGCTACAAATGTTGCATGAAAGGCTACATTCCTTTGGTTTGAACCTTCCTCCGAACAATTGTAAGTGGATATCCATTCTATATTGTCACTGTCTGCGTGTCAGACTAAGCTTTTTATTGCAATGTCTTTGCTGCATAAACCATTGTCACTGCAAGTGGACACTGGAACAGCTGTTTCGCTCCTCATCTCTCAAACATATGCATGCCTGGGCTCCCCACCATTGTATCCCATCAAATGCCGTCTGATAAGCTACAATAAATAATATAACCCTGTTCTCGGTCAATTTACTGCAGCTAAAGCTTGTAAACCTGTACTCATCCTATCATATAATTGATTTTTAATGAAATATCATGTGGTGAGGGCGTCCCAGTGGTTAATGATCTCCATACCGAGAATTTATTTAGGTTAGACGCTTTCATTGTTTTTGAATTTTCTGTTTAGTGACTGTGTACATTATGAGTCAGTGTGTACATTATGTGTCAGAACAGGATCCTTATCAAAGCCTAGGTTCATTATGTTCATTATGCTCTGAATGTTTGGATTTGTTTTCTGATTGTTTAGGGTGTGCGGACAACTTCACAGAACATATTGAGCTTAAACCTTCAACTTGACCACATTTTTCTGGGTGCAGCTTTTATCTGTGTCCTTACACAAGCAACTCAAGCCTGAATTCATTTGGTTGATGCCACTAGGCATTGTTTGTACCGATTTCAATGAGTGAGTACACTATGCCATTGGTGATGGCCAAAAAGCTGTCAGATCAGCTCCAACTTTGTGGAGACTTCAAAGTTACCATAAATGCACAGTCTGTTATTGACACATACCCTCTGCCTTTAACTGATGTGTTACTTGTAGGGGACTGATGACCATAGATGTTAAGTCCCATAGTGCTCAGAGTCATTTGTTACTTGCAAAATTAGCCAGGGGCCAATTCTTTTCCAAAATTAACTTAGGCGAGACCTATCTACAGGTTCTGTTAGATGATGTACAAGCCATCTAAGCTCTGTCTGACTCAATGCCCAGGCGTATCAAGGTCATTATTACGGCCAGAGGTGGTTGTTCTGGGTACTGATTTCTCAGGATCTATGCACCCAAATTGTGTGAAAATATAATGACGTGTCAGTTCTAGTATAATATATTTGTCCAATGAATACCCGTTTATCATCTGCATTTCTTCTTGGTGTAGCAATTTTAATGGCCAATAGTGTAGTTTTAGTCTTGAGGCAACAAAAGCTTCTGTGTCAGTGTTTCAACTAGCAAATTTTTAAACAGTCATTTCTATTATTGGAAACCAACACCAAATACAGTATTCCTCAATATGGTGACAGAATAAGGTGCATACTCCAAAACTGGCTGAGATTAACATATGTTTAGAGTGTAAAAGGATCAGTAAGGGATATTAAGATGGGATACACTTTCATGGAATATGCTCACACAAACCAAGCAGTGAGCAATATTTGCACTGAGACACAAATACTACGTTTTACATGCTGTTTTCCTGACCAGACATAGAATCTACTTTTAACTTATTTCCCACATAACATTCAAGAAGAGTAGTTGGTCATAGTAAGACTACTAGTGATAATACATTTCTAGAACTCCGTATTACACTGAAGTAAATGCAGAAGTGATTTGAATTCCTAACAAAATGCTCAATCATTTCAAATCTGTAGAAGATAGAAAAACATCTTTCCAGAGAAACGGCCATTTCATTTTTCACATATTCTCTGCAGCTTTCACAAGAGAACGGGAGGCAGTTATACAGTCTGAAATACAGAAGAAGACATTTACAGATTACATGCATTCACAAGGAATACTGTTGCTCACTGGCAATTCCTTTCATAAACTAACTGAATTTTCATACTGGTAAATTAGTCTTTAACAATGGTTACGATGACTTCCACCAATCAGCACAGAACTTTCTGAGATTGTTACATTTCATTGCTGTCTGTATTGATATTATTTGCTTTGGTTTTTGTTGGCTTTTTCAGTGGAGAATGCCAAGAAATATACAAAAATGATCAATGAAGATGCAGAAGTACTTGGGTAAGGAAAATTCACTACCAGACCATGAATAGAAAGAAGTTGGACGTGTAAAAATATCTCTCTCTCTCTCTCTCTCTCTCTCTCTCTCTCTCTCTCTCTCTCTCTCTCACACACACACACAACAGAGAGAGAGAGAGAGAGAGAGAGAGAGAGAGAGAGAGAGAGAGAGAGAGAGAGAAGTAGGTAGAACAAGGGAGGCATAGGAATGTGAAGAAAGAAAGAAATACGGACAATGAAAGATATAATGGAAATAAAGTCTTCAGAGAGGGGAACTGGCTCTCTAACATGTAACTGCCCTTTGATACCTAAGTGGTCATAGCTTACTCTTCTTTTTTGCCTCTTTACTCCTCTCCATTTTCTCAAAAACTCTCTCTTGTTCTACTTTCCATATATTTCTAAAGACCATCTTCTTATAATAATTTATATTCTCCCTGCCCCCTCACCAATCTCCCATTTCTCCCATTTTATCTCCCTCATCGTTTTATTTCACCTCCATATGCAACCTGTGATTTTTCTTGAGTTTTGTGTCTCATCCCTTCAGTAACGTTTTATCTGAAAGACATCACTACGCATCTCAGCAGCAAGTTACTGACAACAAAAATCAGTTTATCTTCTTCACACATGAAGTATGAACAATAAACAAAAACAGTGTGCACTCTTGCGCAAGTTATCAGTTTTCTCTCTCCGTGTGAGTGGGCAGTAGTACATAAAGTCTTTATGAGAATGGCATAAGCTGGCAGATGCCCATCCAATTGCAGCTCGCACTTTTAAACAAAACTGCACTACTGTTGCACCAATCTGTGGCAAAAGTGAAGGAGTGGTCGAGTGCTTGTCAATAAGGACCCATATACTGATTTTGTGAGTAAGGAGTTATATGAAAGATTGTCATTGTACACAAACACAAAGCTTGCACTGGTATACTGTGGAAACAAGTTCCAGCTCCAGGCGTATGTGGCAAAACATCATGCACCTGAAGACACAGTACAGTACAACATTAGCACACAGAACAAAATTCGCTTACCACCACATGATTTCAAATTTATCATCCAAAGATTAAGATGGCATGCATCACATGAGCTTACTTGTGTCTCTTTAACTCAAATCTAGCACACACTCTGAAGTTCTAATTGGGTAATATTAAAATTTAATCTAATGTTGTAAGACATTGCAGGTTAGGGTGTTGGATGTACAATATCATTTGCTAGGGCCCCAACCTCAGGATTTTTTCAGTTGTATATCAGTTCAGACTGTGTGTGTGTCTCATTTCCAAATTTATCAATCAAGAATTAACACTAAGCTGCCTAATGCATATCATCAACGTATCTTTACAAATAAAAATGACATGGTTAATATTCTTCAGCCTTTTCTAATAAGGAGCTCTAGTGGCCATTTATGGAGATCAAGTGGATACTTATTAATGCTTCATTACATTTTCACCTTCTTTTCCTTTCTTAAATTATTCAGAATGCAATCGTTCAAATTAAGTTGGCAGAGCTTTGGTGCTAAAGTTAAACAAAGCCTACATTCATGCGTCACAACCGTGATATGCAGAAGAAATTCCTTAAATTTTGAACCCTACAAGTAGCAGTTTCTAATTCATAAACTTTAGTCGTATAAAGCTACAAAAACACTCACCACATAGAGGAGGCACTGGTTCACAGATAGGCACAAAGAAAAATAATGCTGAAATATTTAAGCTTTCAGAAAAAGTCCTTCTTCAAAAGTAGTTATACAGTGCTCAGAGAGAATAGGCATGTGTGTGCATAAGAGTTATTCTTGAGTGAATGTGAATAACTCCTTCTGAAAAAGGACATTGTCAGATAGCTTAAATATTTCAGTTTTCTTTTTCTCTGCGCCTGTCTGCAACTCAATGGCTTATCTGATGTGGTGAATAGCAACCTATCCTTTCCATTTTGTTAATGTAATGTAGTTGGACAGATAAAAAATCTACTCGCCGAGTGGCAGCAGGTGAAAACATACACACACACACACACACACACACACACACACACACACACACACACACACACACAAAAAGGGTTTTACACATGCAAGCCTTCAGAGCCAGTGGCTCCATCTTCTGGTAGAAGGGGAAGGAAGAGGGGTGAAGGGAAAGGACTGGAGAGGTTTAGGAAAAGGGGTAGAGTTCAGAAAAGTCACCCAGAACTCCAGCACAGGGGAGACTTACTGGATGGGATGAGAAGGAAATACTGATTCTGAACTCCTAATGACCATGTCTTTAGAAAGCTATTAGTATAAACCTAAATTGGTACGAACTACAGGCACGTAACTTGAATTGTACATGAGTTATTGGAGGTCAAAGTGGCCGATTACTATTGATTGCGTCAAGTCATAAGTACTCCACAGTTACACAAAAAAATGGTAGCACATGTTTATAAATATATATTTATTCATCTATGTCTATGTTTATATCTGATATATATACTGTTCATGAAGAAATTGGTCAAATATTTACTGTGTTTTAGAAAGCACTTCAGCTTCTATTCCTTTGATATATGTTTATTTAATTTGTTTATGTATGTGTATGTGTTACAGCGTGTTTATGGCTTAGCTGTAGGGATATTTATTTGATTCCAATTTGTATGTGTTTCAATGTGTTTGTGAGTGTGCGTTGGGTTGGAGACATGACGGGAGCGCTCTAGCCAATCACAGCACTCGTTACTATGGTAGGCAACTACTTAAGTCAATGGAGAGACACACGGGGCAATGCAGGACAGGAAGGCGCAACGGACGGTCGCAGGAAATATTTGGATAGTATTGAGAGTTTGCGCGGGGTCGCGGGAAATAGAAATATTTCGTAGTGCCGACTTGTGCACTTGTGAGATTTCCATGGCTTCTGCAGTGAAGACGTAGTATGCATTTAGAAGTGAATATCTCGCGAGCTATGTTGTTGCTCATAACTAATTACATGAAGTAGGAATCAACTGTTTCCCTGCTATTCAACTTATATTTTATTTAATTGCTGGACCATCGACACCAATAAGGGTTTTGCAGAAATAAATTGAATTCTTGAAAGTACTTCTGCTATTGTACTCATCATTTAAAGTCATTAAAATAGGACCTGCAGATTTTATTTAATTGCAATCTTTCATTCATAAAATTCTATGTTACATTCAAAATTCTCAATTGCCGAGTGATAGGAACATTCGACCAATCGATTCATGTGTGTATTCATATTGTATACTGTAGACTCAGCAGTATTTGGCATGTAATACGGCAACTGCATATCCCATCCCCTAGACAACGAAACCAGCCAAAATGTTTCATATTTCAACTCTGAGTCTGAGGGTATGTAGTTGAGAGCCACCATTTTTTATTTGAAAGCCCGCAAGGGGAATCCCCTGACCAGAGTGAGTGTATACTCACACTGTAGGGTCCAGAAGACATTCAATTTTGACTGATTAGTTGGTACAAAAACCAAGGAAACTGTTACTGAAGCTTGCCGTTTAATAGTGAACATAATTTCTGTCATGCTTCCAGGACTTCCCAGAACTCTCTTATACGAGACAGTCACATAAGTGCTGGGATACCGCAAACTGTATGCAAGATCGGTCTCAAAACAGCTGACAAAGCAGCACAAGAAAAATCATGTCGACAGTGCCTGCGAGTTTCTTGAGTGACTTGAATTGTAAGGTTGGGATTTTCTGAGCTCTACTGGGATTGGAGATGAAACATGGGTGGCACATTAGACACCTGAGGGGGGTGAGAAAGGAAACCAGTTACCACAGTGGCGTCACATCAATTCCTACCTCAGGAGGAGACTATCAATGCACAAGAATATTGCGAAACCCTAAAATAACTCAAAAGGAATATCCAAAACAAAAGGATGGGAATGCTGATGAGAAGAGTGTGCTTGTTGCTCAACACCACCTGTCCTTACACAGCCTTAGCCACCAACGTGCTCTTGCACTCATCTGATTGGGACATTTTGAACCAACTCCCATACTCCCCTGAATTGAGCACCAAGAGATTATCATCTTTTCACCTCCCTGAAGGCACACATGAGTGGAATTAAATTTTCAGCTGATGAGTAGGTGCTGAAAGAGGTTCTGAAGTGGTGCAAGGAGCTGGTGGGAAAGTTCTTCAAGGAGGTCATAAAGAAACCATATGGCATTGAACTGGAATGCAACTGTGTGGAAAATAGTCAACAAGTTTATGAACAAATCCTGTTTTTTCAAACACATTTTTTCTTTAAAAAATATAAAGATCTAGCACACTTACTTTCTGAACATGCCTTGTACAGTGAAATTAGCTTTTACGGATAGCACACAAATTAAGAAAACATTTTACGTCTCTCTTGTTGGTTACATTTCCAACCAAATTTTTGGAGATGAACTACTCTTCAACTGGCAAGTTTTAAACATTTTCTTTAAAGAGCTAAGAATGATAAAGCTCACAACAAAGGAAACCACATCACTGATTGTAATGTTCCCATAAATTTCTCTTGAAATAAAAATTTAAAAAAAGAAAATGCGTGTACAGGGACGAGTATACTACCTCTGAATGGAGTGAACTGATGCATACATTATTTTCAAACAATGGAAAACATATTATTTTCCAACTTTAAGACATTTTGGGTGTCTCATTGTAGTTGCCTGATTGGGCACAAATTTTTCACAACAGCTTTTCTTTGCTGACTAACAGGATCAGGGGATACAAATAGCAGAATTGCAGCATTAGAGAAATTACCTATTCTTAAGGGCCCCCTTGTGGATACGAAAACAGGAAGAAAAATAAAATAAGAAATTTGCTAGTACAAATTTGATACTGTGTCATTCTGGAAGAGCTACCATTGTACAGTGGCTTGTGGGATATATGCATAGAGGTCCTCACACTAATTCTGCTTGATTCTTTGATGACATTAAGTGATTTCAGTTGGTTCCAAAATGTACTGTTTACTGTTCCTAACTATGATCGTTTAGCCTTTTCCTTTATATGACTACAAACATGACCAACCAATCATCTACACCACTCATACTTCCAATTTAGGAAAACATTAATAACCCAGTGGTTTGTGAGGACACGAGCATCCTGTATCAATGACCTCGTAAAGTCATGTCATACTGTTGCAGTCAAATTGTGCACAGCAGTAATAAAACTTCATAAAGGAGTACTTTCATCAGTTCACCACACAGAAATGACGACAACTATCACGGCTTCATGACAGCTAATTCATATATTATGCAACAAGTGTAATGCACTGAATGTTATACAAGTACTGCTGCTTTTCTAACTGATTTTTTAGAGGACTACTACAAATACTAAATCTACCAATATTATTACAGTATCTGACTAAGAGATTCAGTCTCATACATACCGGTCTGTCTGGTTTATGAGGATTCACCAAAAGCATCATCCTCTCTCGACGAACCAACAATGCCTGAGAATCACCCAGCCATGCTACATAAAGCTTCTTTTCTTCAGGCCGAATCAGTGCACATACCACTGTTGTGCCACTGCGTAGATTCTGAAACAACAGTAATTTAGTTTGATAAGCTACTGACTATATTCAGTCACGATTCAAAAATATTTCAGATCAGTATGGAAGTACACACGTGGCAAAACATTTTTCCAGCTTATTGTCATATTAAAGTTATCACCAAAAAGAAACATTTTAAACTGATAGTAAAGCAAGTAAAATTAATATATACAGCACGAAGTTTTCTGCTGACAACAAATGACAGGTATGAGAAGTGAGCACAATACATTATGATATTTTTTGTCAAGTTATCCAAACATGAACTTGTATTTCTGCACACACTTTGACTCTAAATGTCTTCGAACACATTACCTTTTTTCTCATAACAATGTAGTGACTCTGATCATGTTGCATTTTGAATTAGAATGATGTTCTTCACTTTAGCTGAATCTATATCTTACAGAAGATGCATTAATAGTTTTGTTTCCATTTAAATGTAGCAGTTGTCAAGTAAAAAGTGTTGAATTGCTATTCACTTCAGCGAATACAGAAAACAAAAAACACATCAGTAGTACTTATAATTCATAACAAATTATTTTTCTACGTGTGAGTCAAAATGTATGCGTAAATAGGTGTGGAGTGTTAAGAAATGTGGGTCTGTCAACAGAAGCAGCAATCACTTACAGAAACACACTAAATGGTTATCCACTTAAAATAGCACAGAAGTAGCTGAAACACACATGGGAAAAATGAACAGAAATAATTGGGTCTAAGAACAGCATATTCATAAAATTACAGAGAAACTGAAACAATAGCCAGTACAGATAGGTCTCTCTCAAACTGATGGATAGTGAAATACCAGTAATCATGACAGACAGGATTCTTGTTCAAATCCATTCACAGCCATATTTGATTTTAACCATGTTACCTCTTTTTTTTTTTTTTTTTTTTTTCCTTGCCGCAAAAATATACAACCCAAAGCTACCCACTTCAATATTCAAATATGTATTCTACACTGCTTGCAGTCTGCAATAATGATTCAGCATTTGTATTAGTATTGAATATGGATGGAAACTTTAGTAAAGTCAGATAATTTCTAGATGTTTCCCATGTAGATGCGGTATGGGAAACAGTAGTTTATAAACATCCACAAATTTCAGAATTTGTCACTGACAATACTGTTTACTGTGTACTGATTCCATTCTGCCACCAGAAATGATGTTCTTACCCCATAACATGTATCAACACCTGCATCCCTTGACCCACATTAAAGTTGCATAATGTTCAAAGGGAACAATGCTGCAGATAAACATATATTCTAAGATTCTATCTTTACTACCATTTCTTCGACTCAAAACAGGAGAAAATGTGGCAGGAGAACACAACTAGCAGCTGATGTTGATACTGATATGATGTCATGTTTTTACCAGAATGAAGCCCAAATCTGAAAGCAGAATCATCAGTGAAGTAAAACAAATATTACTGGAAGCATGTTTATTATGAACAACAACAGACAGCCAGAACAAAACTACATCCTGGATAGAGAGTGCTGCTATTCATATGTACAGTGAATATTTCAGAATATACAAACATTACGAACATAAGAAATGTTGAGAAACCTCCAGAAATGACAAATATTAAATAACAAATAATTGCTGGAGGCTCGGTTTGAACTGGCAACCCAAACATGATGGCAAGTGGCACTAATAGCTATGCCATACTGTGTGCAACACAACTTCCACCATTGCTCCCTTTCCTGGAGAAACAGCAGCCCACTGGTTCTGTTTAGTGACACACCATATGGCACTGTTGGTAGATCCTCATGTTTTGGTGATGCTGTCACATCCTCTTCACTATAACAAACATCAAAGGTAGCCCCTCCCATCGAAGCTTCGTGACCATCAGATGGGTCCTCATTATCCTTGAATGGGAGTCCTCAATTATTTATCTCCATACCAGGACTTCATAGGTGACGGCCAACAAATGACGAAGGATAAGATATGGCCAAAAGTAGTGCTTCAATATGTTTTTCAATAAACCCACTTTCTGCACAGATGTAAAAATCCATATCTAGACTCCCAGACTGAATTTTACTGGCTGGTGCTTGGTGCTATAGTGCTCTCAGTATTTTCCCTGGTCATCTAGGATCTATAAGCAAGCCAGCCACAACACTTCTTTAGTCCTGGTGATGAAATGCTCCCTGTTGTCATACTGAATGTCATCCAGTTGAAATGGAACAGTGTACCCACTGAAACAGAAAGAACGGTACAAAGGCTGTCGTGTCTTGCTTCACTGTGTTGTGTGTGAATTTCACGAAGGGTACTACTGCATTCAAATCTCTCTGCTCAACATCACTGTACATTGAGAGTGCATCTACTAAACTCTTCTGTGAGGCCATTTGCCTGTGGGTGGCAGGCAGTTATCCTGTGGGTGACGTTGCATTAGAGAGTAGTATCAGAGTGCTAAGTGCTTCAAAATGGTGTCTTCCACAAGGAACCTTGAATTTCCAGAGCGTCATCAGCCGGCACAGCTTTGGTGACATAAAAGTGAGTGAGATTGTCAGTGCAAACTATTATCCATCGATCCCTGTTTGTCAACTTTAGGAACGTTCCCAAGAGGTTAATTCCGATTCAACAAAATGGCACACTTCAACACAGTTATCAGGTAATTTATATGTTCTTCATATATTGGGAAAAAAAAGGACAGTGTCACCCAGGTACCAACTTTTCAAAGCAGATTGTGCATCATACACAGGAATGTGACCGGAGCATTACGTGGTCCAAACTACGTAATTTCAAACTCATATACACCATCAGGAATTGTGAAGGCAGTCTTTTTCCCAGTCAGCCTCAATATCGATTTGCCAGTAGGCTTCCTGTATGTCCATTGTTCAGAAATACTTTATTCCTTTCAAGCAGTCTAGGGTGTTATAAATGTGAATCAGACATCTTTTTTCCTTATCCTGTTCAGTTGTTGTTAGTTGATGCAGAAATGTCGTGTACCATCCTCATTCTTCACAAAGACTTCCGAAGAGAACAAAGGACTCTCTGAATGTTCAATGATGTCACCTTGCAGCATGTTCTCCACTTACTACAGATTATCTGTTGTTGAGCCAGCAACACCTTATACGAGCACTGGCTAATTGGTGGATGATCCCCATTGTTGTATGGTATTTTACCAGGGGTCACTTGGTCTGTCTTTTCTGCACTCCATATTTAAATGTATGCAAAAATAGGTCCAGAATGGCTAACACTTGTCAATGTTGCTACTTGGTAAGGCCACAACCTATTGGCAAACAGTGGATTTCTCCACTGCATTGTCTGTAGTGATAGTGTGGAATGATTCGTCATCAGTGGCATTAAGCTGCCCTTTCTGGATTGGTTCGGCTGTCCCCATGAAGAAACCTCTAGGGATGAGCAGTGGCTGCTCATGACAATTAGCAATCCATAGTTCTTGATCACCTGCAGTGCTCATGATCATCACTGGCATGTACATTTCTTTTGTAAGCCTGAGTAGCTTTTTGCAATCGATACAGCTTCACAGTTTAACTGAGCATCTCGAATGATGACTGGAACTCATCTATTTGATGATGCCAGGATAACAATCCTTCGATAGCAAACAATTGCTCAGAGCAACCTTTGTAATGTGTGCTCACTGGAATAGCTTCGACACTCTGGAGCCCCGATCTTCTGGTCTATGACTGCTAGTGATGCTTGCAAGAAGTTCCATCCCAGAATAACATTATGACCACATTCTGATGAAACTACAAATACAAAGGTATATGTTCTGTCACAGACAATTATTATTGTAATAGATGTTACTACTGACTGGATGTATTTCCCATTTACAACTTTTTGCACAATCGCTTTTATATCACAGAACATAGTCTTCTTAAGCCGGCAACATTAAGCATTCAACATTACAGAAAAAAAGGAAGATCAGTGTCAAACACCCCATCAACAATGAGATCATTACAGATGGAGCACAGGTTCGGATAAAGGAAAGATGGGGAAGGTAATTGGCCATGTTCTTTCAAATGAACCATCCTGTCATTTGCCTAAAGAGATTTAGGGAAACCACAGGCATCGTAAATCACGATGACTGGATGGGGAATAAAACATCATCCTCCTGAATACAAGTCCATTGTGCTAACCACAGCACTACCTCACTCAGTTATTACAGAAAAGGAAGTCTCTGAATTGACTAGTGCCTGGACAGGTTAGCCACCAATGAGGATGACAACAATACTTCCTGGCATTTTCGTGACTATTTGCCATGGAGGATTTTCACCAGGCAGGGCTGGGCTCATCTGCACAGATGGTTCTCTTGTTTTGATTTTCCGGATTTATCGAGCAGCTGAGTTGCTGGTATCTCTATATGGTGATAGGGAACAGCTAAAGCATGATGGGGAATGGAATGAACAGAACTGTTGTTATGGCTGACATCTGTTGGTGTAGTAGTTGTCGAAAACTGGCCTTCTTTCTTTGCAGAACTGTACAAAGTGTCCAGAGCGTCCACAGTGGAAACATACTGCCATATCGCCTTCTCTGCCCTCCAAATGTCTGTACTTCTGCAGGGCGTTGTAAGTGGAGGAAGGGTTAGCTGTATCTGTGTTGTTTCAACACTGCATTGACATTTGTCATCTGTGGCATAAATCCTTTTTTGCTGAATCAGTTCTTCCTGGGACATCTGACTGTTGGTGGTGGTTGTTGGTAAAGATCGGTACACTTCTTCTTCAACATTTTCTATTAGCTCCTGATGTTTGGTTTGGCATTCGTAATTGCTATCTCTTGCTCACTCAGACTGACATTTCTGGCTGCCATAAATACTGTATCTCTTCTCTTACAACCTGCAGTATGAAAGAGGTGAGCACATTACAGTCTTCTGCAACTGCCATGGGGACCATATTCGAGAGTCGGTCATACTTATGTCATCCCCACCCTCCTCCCTCCCCTTGATGCACTATGCTGGCACCACATGATTAGTTAAGTACACATTTTCCAAGCACATCATGTCATCTCACCTGTTGTATTTGGCGACTCAGAGGAATCCTCTCAGCCATTTGGATGGGTCCTGACCACCACCTCTGGAAAACATTGATGGATGCCTGATGTGCAGCTGACTAACTGCTGTTTAGAATCCATTGGTCTCCAGAATATACAGACTGTGGAGATGTATTGCTTGTATTCCAATGCCTATCCATGTAGGAGACGGGCTTTTACATTGCCTAACTGGAGCCATTATGACGCACTTGTTTTGAAATACCCAGTGTCTCCAACAAATAATGTCACTTTATAACCAGAATGAAGGGCAAACCAAAAGCAGTGTCATCAATGAAGTATAACACTTAGCTCTGAATCGTTACAAATCGCAACAAGCAGTCAGAACAGAAAAGTGCGTGGATGGAGAGTGCTGCTATTTACAGAAACACTGAATATCCCAGATATACAAACATTATAAACATAAGACATGTTGAGAACATTCGAGAAATGCTAAATACTAAATAATTAATAATTGTTGGTGGGCAGTTTTGAAGTGGCAACCTGAAACATGCCAGGCAGCAATGCTAAATGCTATGCCGCACTCCATTCAGCACAGGTCATGGTAGTATGCATCTTGCTGCAATTTTCGTCTCTGTTGCCTGAAGTACAGCCCCTATTATATTGAAGACACTTGTTCTTGAACTGAAGGCTTTACATCACTCATCAGGTGACATTACTGAAAGAAAGTTTATTGCGGTACAACCCTTCCTATCAAGTCTAGCTTGTTCATAACCCTCCATGTCAGAAGCCTTGGCTTGTAACACCTATCTGATCTCTACGTATATCATACACTACTACACAAAAGTCAAAGTGCATTTCAAGTTCTATGCACTTTACACTTAATCAATATTGCTTCCCGAGTTGTGTCAAATTCCCTCAAAACCATTTGTACAGAATGACAAGTGATTTGAATGGTTTATATCTATATTGTCATTTGTCACTTACATAAGTTTTTTCTCTATCCACATTCAGTTTCTGTTCTTACAGAGTGAACCACTTCATCTAAACAAAGTAATTCAGCATTACAATTGTAGTTTAGACATTATCCCAAATGAAGCTAAATTTTTGCACCACACGTACAAACATGATAATGCAATTTAATAAATGAACTATATGTGCATATAGTGAACTAATGAGTAGAAAAATATTCGAAAGCTAGGAAAAATATACAAATGAAAGACAAAAGTCATTCTGCTTGTCTGCACCCTTACCTCAATATGTGATTTTTCAATGAAAAGTTGGTCTGTGCGCCGAAAAGCATCTTTCAAGGCCCGGACAGGATCCTTTGGGTAGAATGGACTTTCTGCCAGGAACTGATGCAGATGGCTTACTCCATAAATAGCAGCATCGGTCCCTGCATGTCCATCAAATACAGCATAGTAGCTGGCTGGACTGGGATCCTAATCAAGAAATGAAAGCACAGAATATGCTCAATTATCAAGTCGAATTATGGAAAATAACACAGAAATATACTATCAACAACACAATGATTACGTCGGAAACACACTGCCAAAATCAATCAAAGCCATTTTTATTTGTATTACTTTATATATAATCAACAATATTATGTAACGGATAGATTGCTACTCACCATAAAGATGACATGTTCAGTTACAGACAGACACAATAAAAAGAATGTTACGCATTGAGCTTTCAATCACTCACCCACACACATACACACAAAGCAGGCATAACTCACGCATACATGGCCTCTATTTCTGATGACCTCTATTTCTGGCCGCAGCAGCCAGAGATAGCAGTCATGTGCATCAAGTGCCTGCTTGTGTGAATGTGTGCCTTTTCTTTCCTGAAGAATGCCTGGCACAGCATAAAATGAGACTGCAAGAAGATAAAAACATTGGACACCAGTGGAAACTTTAAAGGGAATAACAAGGTTTGGATCTTTACAATGCTAAGCTAGTGCTGGAAGCTACAAACCTGGTGGTATGTTTTAGCCATATAACTGAAGTACAGTGCAATTATAAACTTCGAACACTTTAAAAAGGAGTGCAGTAAATTTGTTCCTTTTTTAATATTAGCTAGCTACATTCTGAGTTCTGTAAATTACATTGTAACAATTTTCAGAAAATAATAATAATAATATCAGGTGAATGAGAGATGGTAGAAGCACAATCAACTTTTCAGGTCTGTGAAGTAATGGAGGGTCACAATGTTCTTGTTTTTAAAGGGAAATTACCTGAGATGTTACAGACACTAGAGAAGTATTCTTTCTACAGCGATGTCAAAATCTGGGTGTCTCACCTCAATTTTGGACTTGTCACCATGAATACCTTAATGGGCAGCCCATAACAGTAATAGCTCCATGAACAAACTATGTTGTTCATAAGCTGATTCCTGGGGACTGGTAAATGTCAAATAAAAATATAGCCAAGATAATAAACATATTACATGTGTGCTTCTTAGTTATTAACAATATCTTACACTAATTAAAACTTCCGGGCTAAGAGGGCGTGGTCCAAGTTAGATGGGTCGACAACATATTCCTGTCATGTGACGCACATGCCGTCACCAGTGTCGTATAGAATATATCAGATGTGGTTTCCTGTGGAGGAATCGGTTGACCTACGACCTTGCGATCAAATGTTTTCAGTTCCCATTGGAGAGGTACGTCGTTTCGTCTACTAATCGCACGGTTTTGCGGTGCGGTCGCAAAACACAGACACTAAACTTATTACAGTGAACAGAGACGTCACTGGACCACGGCCTCTTAGCCTGGAAGTTTTAATTACTGAAGACGCCGGCCGTGAAAGCCTACACGCTATGAATATCTTACACATTAGGACGCTTTCATTGTGGGTGCCTAAATGTTTGAATAGAGAAGTGAAGAGGATGTACAGAGCAGTTCTGGCCCACTGTGATGCTACAAAGGACTTTTTGGTTAGAGTAATGACAGGGGATGGAAACTAATTCCACACTTATGATTTCGAAGCCAAGTAACAGTTAGTCATAGGAATGGCAGTACAGATGAATCCTGTGACCAAAGAGGTTCTGTACACAGAATTGACCAAAAAAGTCATGACATCCACTATCTGGGCTACAGACAGAATTCTGTCGATGGTCTTCCTACCTCAGTGACACAGTATAACTGCAAAGTATTTGACAGCCTCCTGTATCAGCTGAAGGAGACAACTGAGATGAAATGCCATGGAAAGTTGACCAAAGGGATCCTTATACTGTATGGCACTGCACCTTGGCACAATAGCCAAGATGTAGCTGAAGATGCTACATTTCCAACTGGTCAACCATTCTTCCTATTCACACATCCTAAGTCCTTCTGAATACTATCTGTTTTCAAAGAAACACCAGAAGAGTTATCATATTGATGACACTGAATTCTTCAAACATGCTGCTGGAAGCTAGTTTATCAAACATATTATTTTACTGGAGTAGATAACAACAATGCAACAGTTGCATAATTAAGTTGGGTGGGCATAGCATTTTTGAATAAATGTGTGGTCTAAACTCTGACTACTATTTCTGTGCTAAGCCAGAAATATTAGCATCCCTTCCCTCTACTGTTATTTCATACTCTATTTCTAAATCTGATTTTTTTCACACCTTATTTTCTCTGTATGTGCTATCTTCTGTTAAATTTGCTGATTCTTACCTTTTATTTTAACAAAATTTATTTGATACACACCTTTAAAAATTGGTTATTATTCATTATGGTTAAGGTGAATTGTTAAATAGTTAATGTACATGCAGTTAATCTGTTTATATAATTGGTTACATATAATTGGTTACATTCAATGTTGATACGTTTCAAATTTTACAATGTATTTTTAAAGCTCTAGCAATAGCCAAGTTTGAAGACAAAATTAAAAGTATTACTGATAATGATATAAAGGTACTGAAACATTTTTGTATATTACATTATACAGGGTGTGTCTTGTAAGAATCACCCTCCCCAAACATATAGCTGGAGTCAGCCTAAACAAATGCTCCTCAACACATCTTTCATGTACCATACATCGTTGAGGGAACACATTGGTTTGTTTCCCGTGACAGACAAAATTATTTTTAGCATGGAATTTTACATGTCCACTCGACACACTGATGCCAAATTAGTCTGTTGCGATATTCGTTTTACCAATATGTACTAAAAGGGGCAGTAAAACATGAGGTGTAACGAGTATTCCAACAGTGACAGCACCACCTATGCCCACACTGACTGCTACCGCTGTGCAGCAGCATGCTGCTCAGTCGCTACCCGAGTACTAATTATTCTTCAGGTTCTTAATGTCCCTGCTAATACATGCCAGTAAAATGCACTCTATCAAATGAGCGTGTAAGATTCCGATTTCAAAATCATTTGTTCATAATGGGAAACAAACTGAAGCTTTCCGTCGATGCTATGCGTCTTAAGAAAGACGTATTTGTGTTCACACAATGAAGGCTTTCATGACCAGTGTTTGCATTCTCGGTGATTTCTGTTTTATGTGCATTAGGCCATGGTCTACAAAAATTTCTCTGTGTAATGTTTCGTCTTTTCAATGCTGGAGACATCATCAGAGGCAATAACGACTCACTTATCAGAAAGCAGTTACAGTCTTAAACAAGCTCAGCACGTCACACAGTTTAAACACATCATTGCGATGGTCAGTTCATGTTGTCATCAGACCGCTGCGTGTTACGGGACTTGTAGAGGAGAAGAGTTGGCACTGTTTGTTTCATTTAGCACTAAGGCCAACAACTTGCCTAATTCCAGGCCTTTTTCTTTTCTGTTAAATTTGTTTTGCACTAGGATTTAAAAAGAGGGCACAGAAATTCAGAAGCACAAAAATAACTTAACAGAGAAGGAGGAGGATTGAAATTAGACCAGTTGTGGGCCTTAGGGCTAAATAAAACAAACAGCACCAATAGTTTCCCACTAAGAGCACCATAACATGGGTTGATGTCACTCTGCAATCCTAACAAGGGAACCTCCCCATCGCACCCCCCTCAGATTTAGTTATAAGTTGGCACAGTGGATAGGCCTTGAAAAACTGAACACAGGTCAATCGAGAAAACAGGAAGAAGTTGTGTGGAACTATGAAAAAAATTAGTAAAATATACAAACTGAGTAGTCCTTCGGAAGATAGGCAACATAACGGAGCATGTGAGCTCGGGAGCTCCGTCGTCCCGTGGTTAGCGTGAGTAGCTGCGGAACGAGAGGTCCTTGGTTCAAATCTTCCCTCGACTGAAAATTTTACTTTCCGTATTTTCGCAAAGTTATGATCTGTCAGTTCATTCATTGACGTCTCTGTTCACTGTAATAAGTTTAGTGTCTGTGTTTTGTGACCGCACCGCAAAACCATGCGATTAGTAGACGAAAAGACGTACCTCTCCAATGGGAACTGAAAACATTTGATTGCAAGGTCATAGGTCAACCAATTCCTCCACAGGAAACCACATCTGATATATTCTATATGACACTGGTGACGGCATGTGCGTCACATGACAGGAATATGTTGTCGACCCATCTAACTTGTACACTTTGCGAATGGGTAACAAGATTCTTCTACCTTGCCCGATTTAGGTTTTCTTGTGGATGTGACAATCACTCCCAAAAAAGTGACGAAAAAATAAGAGCTTGTCACATAAACTGAAAATAAAAAATTAAACTTTTCACTCGAGGGAAGACTTGAACCTAGGACCTCTCGTTTCGTAGCTGCTCTCGCTAACCACGAGACCAAGGCGCTCCTTGACTTCCATTGTCCTTTATGTTACTTATCTTCGCATGGACTACTCAGTTTGTATATTTTACTAATTTTTTTCACAGTTCCACACAACTTCTTCCTGTTTTCTCGATTGATCTGTGTTCAGTTTTTCAAGGCCTATCCACTGTGCTAACTTTTAACTAAATCTGAGGGGGGTGCGATGGGGAGGTTCCCTTGTAAGCAGCAGTCGTATGTGTCCATGTCACTCCACAATCCTAGGAAGCGGTATGATGACGTCACAAGCCAATCATTGCGTGGATATGTAACAATAGCTTGGTTCTCTGAGCTTGTTTGAGACTAGATCCTTTCTGAGCCGTTAAAGTCTCTGATGATGTTTCCAGCAATGGAAGACGAATCTTTAGGCAGAGAAATATGCCTTGAACGACGTCCCAATGCCCATAAAACAAAAACCACTGTGTACATAAAACTTCTTTTTTTACAGTGAAAAATGTAACTTTTGAATAAAAAGTTTTCGGGTTCCCATCGGCGTCAAATGATTAAAATCACACGAGTTTTTGGCTAAGCACTCCTTGGTCATTGTCGATTAGTCTGACTGCCAGTGGGCTACTGGAGCGACCGTATATAACCTAGCTGTCGGCTGCGAGTTCACTGGCGCTCGCAGCCTCGCCATATAAGGGCATAGATTGACTCCGACGTTTGAAGTGCCCGCTTCAACCACACGATCACTGGATCCCATGCTGCACTGAGCTGCAGGCCACCATCTTTGTTAAGAATGTTATCGGTGAATTTTATTTCAATGGCTTCTTTAGTTACACAGTCCCAGAAGCCGTTAGTGCGAGCCATAACAGAGGTTTCGTCAAATTTAATCCCGTGATCGTTTTTTTAAAGCATGCTCAGCTAAAGCGGATTTCTCGGGGTAGTGTAGGCAATAATACCTCTCATGCTTCTTCCTGCGTTGTTCTACAGTGCATACTGTTTGTCCGACGTAAGACCGGCACACTTGCTATGTATCTTGTAGACCCCAGGTGTTCGGAGGCCTGCTGCATCTTTAATTAGACTCAGTAATTGCCAGATTTTTGTCGGAGACCTGAAGATCGGTTTTAATCTTCTGCCTTTTCAGCAGGCGGCTTATCTTGATTCTTACTTGAGATCACTTCCTATATTTGATGAACGTTGCAGCTATTGTTCCTAAAAACATTATGTAGGTGCTCAGAGAGCACGCTATCAGCATCTGATATAGTTCTTGCACGATGCACCAAAGTTTGCCATTTCGTTTGCAGCAAACAAGGAAGGGCAATGCTTTGTCTTTTTCTAATTCTAAGACGAACCGAATGTTACTGCTAATGCCTTAAGATATTCCAAGAACTTGTAAAATTTCTCACATCTGTGGGGCCAAATGATGAACGTGTCGTCAGCGTATCGAGAGAAACAGCTGGGCTTTAATGGCGCCGTGTCTAAGGCAACATCCTTGAAATTCTCCATGAAGTGGTTTGCAGCTGCTGGAGCTAATGGGCTCCCCATCGCAACGTCGTCCATCTGATCATAATACTGACCATTGTACAGAAAATAAGAAGTAGTACGAGTGCGCCCAAATAACTCAACCATGTCACCTACAAAGAAATGGGATAATAGGTCCAAAGAGTCTTTGATAGGCATGTTCGTAAACAGCGCCACCACATCAAAACTAATCATAATGCTCCTTCACTCAGTCAAAGACGGTTGATTTTTTCCCAGATGTAAAGTGATGAGCTGGGCCAAGTACTTCGCTAGCTTCTATGTTGGTGAACCAACGATGGATACGATGAAGCAGAATAGTGTCCCTTTCTTCCACTGAAGAGCAATGTGCTCTTTGTTACAAACATTGGTCCACCACGCAAGAATGATATCAGACGCTGATAACCCGCTCCATGAGCACCTATCCCAAGTCTTTAGTAATAACGGCTACGATGTTCATCAAACAAATGAAGCGATACCAAGCAAGAATCAAAATAAGACCACCAATGAGGAGCATGAAAAGAAACTTACTTTCTTGCCGTTATGTGACTTCACGTCGGGCAAGATAAGCCGCCTGCTGAAAAGACGTAACATCAAATCGATCTTCACGTCCCCGACAAAAATCTGGCAATTACTGAGTCCAGTTAGAGATGCAGCAGGTCTCAGAACACCTGGGGTCTACAAGATACCTTGCGAGTGCGCAAACAGTACACACTGTAGAGCAACGCAGGAAGGAGCGTGAGAGATTTTATCACCTATGCTACCCAAGAAACCTGCTTTAGCTGAGTAGGCTTTAAAAAACATTCACAGGGTCAAATCTGACGAAATTTCTGTCATGGTTCTGACTAACTGCTTATGGGACTGTGTAATTAAAGAAGCCACTGAAATAAAAATAAGCGTTAACATAAGCGTTGTTCTACAGTTCACAAGGGGACCGTGCGTACTTGCCCTCACCGACATAGTTCTTGTTGACAAGGTGTGTAGAAAATGGCTAGGACTTCAACTTATGTAAAGAGGAAGGCGCAACTCTCAACCGTTTTCGAAAAAATCGAGTTGAAAGTTTCAGGCATGCGTATACGTACTATCGTATGGCAGTTAACGGACAAGGAGTCCGTAGCCAAGTGATTTAAGCGCTTAGTTTCGTAAGCGCAATGTCTCTGTATCGAATCTCGCTGCTGGTGCTTTCTTTTTATTTCCATGTAACTCTAACAATACACTTATGACTATCCAAACGATCAATATTTAATGATTCATATATTATTTGCATAATATTTATCCCGAAAAATAGGAAAACAAAATATTTTTGTAAGAACATTGGAAATAATAACGGATACACGACCAGTATAACCTCTGTATTGACATTATTGTATCTACATTTGTGACACGTATGGAGCACTGCCCGAATAAGGATGATACTGACTGTAGGAAGCATGGAAATCAATCATTGTTGTGGCATACTACACACGTAATGAACGCCGAGTTTTTGCACGAGCATGGTTTTTTCAGTGTTTCTACTTCAAGACAAACTTCGTTTACGTTCGTAAACGGTTCTCAGTCACCACACAGTTTCACGGCGTACCACGCATATCTGATCAAATCACCGAATGGCGGTGAATTTTTATGCAGTCTTGTCTTGAAGCTATCTCTCTCTTGTGTTCGATAATGTACGAGCAATTTTGTAGTCGCTCTATAAAGTTTTCCACCTGCCTGTAAAAATAAACGTCGCAGGGCTGCTCCAATGGAGTACATTTTGATGGAATTACTTTAATATGGCACGTTGACAGACCTTCTCCATCTTGAAAAATTTCGTCGTATAAAACCGGGTTCGTTTGCTCTCCCCATGAATCGAGTAGCACAAGAAATTATTGTTCTTTCACGTATAGCTTCAAGATGTCGATCATAAATTTCCTGTTTAGTACTGTTGTGAGTTTTCCGGACTTTGAAAATGTTATCATAACATTTTTGTATTTGTGTGCGTACATAACAGTTGCTTCTTTGCACCCTTAGTTTAAATGAGCCAGTGGTCTCTTGCAAGCTTACGAAGACCGTTGGCAGTAATTTTCCAGATAATGTGACAGCATACTGTGCAGTGAACGAATGTGTTACCTCGTGCATATCCTTTCACTGCACAAGAACCACTTTTGTTCCGCGTTCAGCGAGAGTTCGGTTGACTGATAGTGGCTTTTTGCTTTTACTTGCGCCTTTATCCCGCAGTTTCGCAAGGTTGGCATGGTTAATGTTAAGGGGTGGCCGGATGACGTACCTGTCATCACCTCGTACCAGCCGGCACGGAATTAGTGTACACCAGCTGTCTGCGTCTAGTGTAATCCATGGAATAGTGCGAACGTGTTCAGATGTCTGCGAGTCGTGTAATAGGTGGGACGTGGGGACCAGCCCGGTGGTCACCTAGTGGGAAGTGGAAAACCTGGTTGACTGATAGTGGCACCCTCTACAAACACTCAAATATTAGCATCGTATGGTTGCAACTGATGTAAATGAATCAGGTACTTTTATGCGTAATATCTGTTTGATCTGTGTTAATAACATAATCCTAGTCATATTTTGGGATGACGGCACAAAGTCCGCATTCCGAAATTTGCTGGCATCAAGGACTTTCTGCAGTGAAGCGCGTTCCTTCTTGGACACAAATCTGATGATATTTCTGTGATGAACGGATGTCTTAGTTTGAAGAGCACAACCCACAAGTCATAAGCTTGAAAATTTAAATCAGGAAACTGATTAGCCAACAGCAAGGGCCCACTGCCGCAGGTCTCTCGTCGGTATCTCCTGATTACATTTTCGAGTTCTATGAAACGATCATAGGTCCACGAATCAATTGTTCAAGTTGTTCACGCCTTGTTCCACCTTGTTTTATATGTTGTTCCCATCTTTTAAAATCTTTCATGCTTCTGAGGCGTGAAGCTCCCCTTCTACGGAGAACGGCAAAATTCCATCCTGGATGGTCTCTCGCTACATCGATGACCCTAATCTTCCAATACAGCGGAACATAATCGCTGTCCATTTTCGACTGCTTCTCTTCGGCCTCGTAATCGTATGAGGAATATGCAGATACTTCTTCTGTTTCTTCAGACACACGGTCTTCATCGATGTCTTGGTGGGCAATTAGTTCGACTTGTACCACAAGTTGTTTCTCCGCTTGCGTTACGAAAATTCTGTGAAACATTTCTTCTCCAGTTTTCGTGTGTTCTTGTGTTATTACTGCAGAAGGTTTCGAAGCGATGAGATTGTTTTGGAGAAGGGCCTGTTCGCTGTACACAAGTGTCGTTTTTAACCGTGTTTGTGAAACTTCACTGTATAGTGATTCGGCTTCAAGATCAGGCTGACGTTCTCCTCCTGTCGAAGTACCAGACACATCAATACATTTACTCATAAAATCAGACATCTTGAAACGTTGACATATAACTACCTCAGGAGCTAACATACGAATGAAGTATTCTTCGTGTTTGTAAACACTGTTCCCTTTCTCCCTTCGGATCATTCCATGTAAAATCGCAGATTTTTGGTGGATCCTAAGTGACCATTCCACAATTTAGTCGTATTTGGTACATGGATATCTACTTATCTTAATAGTAAACATGCTAAATAGCACTGTCCTAACTCTAATCATTTTTGATAAATTCAGGTTTCAAGACTGAAGCGTGTGTAGCCAGACATTAGTCAGGCGCTAACTTCTCTGTTTTCAGAGACATACTACTCAGTAATGAATTGACCTACAGACTTAAATTTTGTATGCGTTTGGTACGTAGGCCACTCAAAAATGTTCGAATGTGTGTGAATTCCTAAGGGACCACACTGCTGAGATCATCGGTCCCTAGTCTTAACACTAATTTAACTAACTTACGCTAAGAACAACACACACACACACACACACACACACACACACACACACACACACACGCACATGCCGAGGGAAGACTCGAATCTTCGGCGGGAAGGGCCGCGCAATCAGTGACTGGCGCCTCTAACCGCGCGGCCACTCCGAGCGGCGTAGGCCACTAACAAGGGGAGGCCTTGCCTTCGCGGATCGCTCTCCAATTGTAGCGCCTCCATTTTTCCGTTTGTTTAACAGGGTGTACCAAAGCTCTCCCGTCCGCACTGATTTTCGACGATGTTATAAGTTGCGCTAGGGACCGCATCAACCTTCTTTCGAAGTTAGCAGGCGCGGCGGCTCGTTTCGGCCCATTCAACATCTGTCCTTCAAGTGCAACGAGCGAGTTACGGAGTTTATATTTCATACCTGCCACAGCGAATTTGTGTTCGTGGGGTCTCATTTCTAATTCGAACGTTTGACTTACGTTATACGTATTCGTGTCGGAATATCGTTTCTACGTCTTCCGTTAACTATACGTGGTTAACATTAT
This sequence comes from Schistocerca americana, assembly GCF_021461395.2. Lineage (NCBI taxonomy): Eukaryota > Metazoa > Arthropoda > Insecta > Orthoptera > Acrididae > Schistocerca > Schistocerca americana. The sequence continues at coordinate 877,410,586 of NC_060119.1, forward strand.
GAAGACAATTAATAACATTTGTGAAATACAACTTTGTTTGCGGAAAACATAATGATGTTCGAAGTCGCCAGTTTTTCCACGACAAACGACTTTCAACAACTTATTATATGCATAATTGTTGCAACTGATTGCCAGGAATATATATATATATATATATATATATATATATATATATATATATATATATATATATATATATCTGAATTACAAAAAACAAATACTAAAAAAAAAATTGCATGGTGCGAGGTTCGATCCGGCGACCTTCGGATGACGAACCCGAGCGCTTACCGCTGCGCCACGACGCTGTGGAAAATTATTAATCGTTGAGAGTATTTCACCGCAACTGTTTCTTTTAACTGTCGATTTTCTCGACAACGGCTGAGAAGTGCATCTTGGTGCTTTGCCACATTACACATCTGGCCATGAGCTTTTATTATGCGCAGTATGAATCGAATCTGAATTTCACAATTGGCGGCCTCCCCTTGTAAGTTGATTTAATGTATAAAAAGTAGGATACATCATTCAGATTTTTTTATGAAAAACGTTGGAAAGTACACTTTTTTATGTTCTGCTTTAAATTTGTGATCTTTTTTAAAATCATAACTTTGCACCAGGAAACAGTAGAGCCTCATCTTGTGCACTGTAGCTCACCCGTCCTAGTATTAAGTATAAGTAACACTGAAATGCTTTTGGCTTTGCAATTAGTAGCTCTTGCCTTCACTTAAAGACAACTTCATCGCAAAAAACTATGAGTTCAATTCCACACTTCTGAATGAGGAAAAGTGGTTGCACTGTTCACATGGACACTCCAAACAATACAACGCGGTAATATTGTCCTTGTTTCTTCACAGATCAAATGATGAAGTTTCTTAAAAAGACAGGTACAGTACACAAAATACAGTTCCAGGAACACGATCGCACCACACATTTCTAGCCACTACTTCTAATGCCTTTGTAATGAAAAGACTTCCAACACACGCAAACAAGAGCACTGCTGCTATGGAAGCTCATGAAAATCCTTTATCGGAACAGCTGCAGTAGGTCAGTATATAGCTTTCAAATACGATGAAAACCGGTACACAGGACACATTTCCCATGCATCACAGTAATTTAAAGATGCTGAAATTACGTGCATGCCATGCTGTTTGGTTCCCCTTCTCCAGTGTTACATGTAAGGTGGATGTCCCATTATTACTAAGGAACAGCGTTTGGTTGCATAAAGTTGACAATAACTGCTACGAAAAAATCATATCTCTCCCCTTTAAGTGAACTCATTTTGTTTTGCATCAAGATGTCAAGGAAATCAAAGTTATATGTAACGTGGAAGAGTTTTAAAACTACATTTTCCTTCTTCATGTTTTAATTTGTTTATGAAATTTCTTTTTGCAGAATTTTTGTATCTATATATATACCTGTACATTTTTTAAAAGTTATTAATGTATGTCATTCCAGTTTGCACCTTTTCTTATGCTGCTCTAGAGTTATCTTTTTAATTTACAGAAACAGAATAAGGATATATCATTTCATTTGTGCACCCTAGTTGTATCATGTAATTCTTTACAATGAAAAGACAATTAACAGTGAAAGACAACATATATCGAGGTAAATAATAGGTAACTGTTTTCAGCTCTCACCTGTTTACAGTTCTGACCTACCAGGCAACCACAAATATTTCAGGAACACTTTTTGAAGTATTCCTCGTGTTTGTAAACATTTCAGCAAAACCTCAAGTTGAGATTCAGTTGTCTATGTACCGCGCCAAGACTTTGACATTCGTTAAATTTGAAGTTTTTTGCGCTGGAGTTGTCTATAAGTGAAGGTAAGAACTACTGATTGCAATGCCAAATACTTTTCATTGTTATTTATACTTAATAATAGGGCAGAAGAGTTATCGTGTACAAGATGAGGTCTCTACTGTTCCACAGTGTGGAAAAAGTATGTTTTTCAACGTTTTTCATAAAAAATCTAACAATTGTATCCTACTTTCTACACATTGTATCATCTTAGTAGTCTGCATACTCGGGGCCTAAAAAAATTAGGTCTGTAGATCAATTCACCACTGAGTAGTAGGACTCTGAAAATAGGGAAACTCGTTCCTGACTAAAGACAGGGTACATGCACACCCTTGAGTCTTCAGATTGAATTTAACAAAAATAGTTAGAGTTAGGACTGACTAAATTCTGAAATGATCACCTTATCACCCTCTGTGAAACTACCGGTAACCGAAAGTTGTTTGGCACTTGCAGCTGTTTCTGGTGGTTCAAAACCATCAGCAGGATTACCAAGAAAATGGGTTCGTGCGGTGAATCGTGCCGTATTTGCACCTGTACCGGGAAAACTGGCTCATGGTGGGTTGAAACGTACTTGCATGGACACAGTTGTAATGGTAAATTACTTCCAAAATGTTAGAGAAAAACCCAAATGTTCGAGGTAAGGATCGTGTTAACAATTGTAAATGATTCCTTGGATGCTGATAAGTTGCGCAGTCATAATACACCTGTTACTAGGATTACGTGCGAACGAAGAAACAGAAAAGAAAGAAAGGAAAAAGGGGAAAAAAGGAGCGGAAGCGAGATTTGATCCAGAGTCTCCCATCTTACGAAAGTAAGCGCTTACTCGCTTGGCTACGGACTCTTGCTGCTAGGCACCACGCATTAGCATATAAAACTTGAAGCCAATTTTCTCGGAAACAGTTGAGAGTTGATCCTTCCTTTTTACGTATGTTGAAATCCTATCCGTGATCTGCACATCCTATCAATATGAATGAAATCGGTGAGGACAAGTACTTGCGGCCCCCGTATCAGTGCGGCTTGGAATCGAGCGACCGCGTGGTTGAAGCGGGCACACCAAGAGCCGAGTCATATGCCAGTGCTAGGGCGACGCCGCGTGCACCAGTGACGTCACAGCCGGCAGCTAGTGCAACAAGAGCGTACCAGCGACCCACTGACAGTCACACCACTTGAAAATGGTCTAGGTCGAAAGCTAGTGTAACTTAATTACTTGACGCTGCTGGAAACCTGAAAATTCAACGCCACCGCCGCTGGACTCTGCAATCTTACAGTGCAGCTTTTAATTACGCAAAATAAACTAACAGAAATGTTAACGGATATTGCAAACAGACAGACAGACAGAGTGCGTGGAAGGCGCTCACCGGAATGCCGAAGACGGCGTGCAGGTCGTGCACGATGACGTGTCGGTCCTCCATGAGGCGGCGCGAGTTGCGGATGGCGCAGGTGGAGATGGGCGGCCCGGGCCTGGGCCGCGGCAGCTGCAGCACGCGCCCGTTGTCGCAGTAGCGGCCGCACACCTCGTTCACCACCCGCACCACGGCGTGCATCAGCCGCAGCGGGTCGTACGCTGCAACACCGTAAACACGCAACGTGGCTCAGTCTGCAAAGGCAACTAGCTCTTCTTAGGGTCAGCTCTTGCTAGGTATTACTGACCTAATGGATAGTGCTACGCCGGCCGGAGTGGCCGTGCGGTTCTAGGCGCTACAAGTCTGGAGCCGAGCGACCACTACGGTCGCAGGTTCGAATCCTGCCTCAGGAATGGATGTGTGTGATGTCCTTAGGTTAGTTAGGTTTAATTAGTTCTAAGTTCTAGGCGACTGATAAGTCGCATAGTGCTCAAAGCCATTTGATAGTGCTACGTCCAATTACGAGGGACGTTCAATAAGAAACGCAACACTTTTTTTCCTGAAAGCAGGTTGATTTTATTCAAAATTCTAATACCCCATATTGTTTCCCACTCTTTTGGCTCCAAAACCCTATTTTTCAACAAAATCATCGTTCAAGACGACGGCCTTACGCCACCTTATTGGGAAGGTCTCTATACCTCTATACCACTCTTCTGAAGGTGTGAGATCCGACCTATAGGGTGGATGTGAAGGAAATATACAATGAACTTCTGTGAGCTCCTCTTGGGTGTGCAGACTTGTGTGAGGCGTTGCGTTGTCATGGAGTAGGAGACGTTCGATTGTAGTTTTGTGGCGACGAACACGCTGAGGTCGTTTCTTCAATTTCCTGAGGGTAGCACAGTGCGTTTCAGAGTTTATCGTTGCACCATGAGACAGGACATCAAACAGAATTCCAGAGTCCCAGAAGACAGTCGCCATGACTTTACCGGCTGATGGTGTGGCTTTGTACTTTTCCTTCGTAGGCGCGTGGCGCGGCGCGGCGCAACTCCGTGGATTGCCGTTTTGTTTCCGGTTCGATGTGATGAACCATTGTTACATCGCCTGAGACGATGTTCGGCAAAAAATTGTCACGATCAGTCTCTTAACGCGCGGACTCCGCACAGACGATCCCTCGTAGCTCTTTAAGATCTTCTGTTAGGCAACTACAGGGTGTTTCAAAAATGACCGGTATATTTGAAACGGCAATAAAAACTAAACGAGCAGCGATAGAAATACACCGTTTGTTGCAATATGCTTGGGACAACAGTACATTTTCAGGCGGACAAACTTTCGAAATTACAGTAGTTACAATTTTCAACAACAGATGGCGCTGCAAGTGATGTGAAAGATATAGAAGACAACGCAGTCTGTGGGTGCGCCATTCTGTACGTCGTCTTTCTGCTGTAAGCGTGTGCTGTTCACAACGTGCAAGTGTGCTGTAGACAACATGGTTTATTCCTTAGAACAGAGGATTTTTCTGGTGTTGGAATTCCACCGCCTAAAACACAGTGTTGTTGCAACAAGACGAGGTTTAATGTAACCAAAGGACCGAAAAGCGATACAATAAAGGATCTGTTTGAAAAATTTCAACGGACTGGGAACGTGACGGATGAACGTGCTGGAAAGGTAGGGCGACCGCGTACGGCAACCACAGAGGGCAACGCGCAGCTAGTGCAGCAGGTGATCCAACAGCGGCCTCGGGTTTCCGTTCGCCGTGTTGCAGCTGCGGTCCAAATGACACCAACGTCCACGTATCGTCTCATGCGCCAGAGTTTACACCTCTATCCATACAAAATTCAAACGCGGCAACCCCTCAGCGCCGTTGCCATTGCTGCACGAGAGACATTCGCTAACGATATAGTGCACAGGATTGATGACGGCGATATGCATGTGGGCAGCATTTGGTTTACTGACGAAGCTTATTTTTACCTGGACGGCTTCGTCAATAAACAGAACTGGCGCATATGGGGAACCGAAAAGCCCCATGTTGCAGTCCCATCGTCCCTGCATCCTCAAAAAGTACTGGTCTGGGCCGCCATTTCTTCCAAAGGAATCATTGGCCCATTTTTCAGATCCGAAACGATTACTGCATCACGCTATCTGGACATTCTTCTTGAATTTGTGGCGGTACAAACTGCCTTAGACGACACTGCGAACACCTCGTGGTTTATGCAAGATGGTGACCGGCCACATCGCACGGCCGACGTCTTTAATTTCCTGAATGAATATTTCGATGATCGTGTGATTGCTTTGGGCTATCCGAAACATACAGGAGGCGGCGTGGATTGGCCTCCCTATTCGCCAGACATGAACCCCTGTGACTTCTTTCTGTGGGGACACTTGAAAGACCAGGTGTACCGCCAGAATCCAGAAACAATTGAACAGCTGAAGCAGTACATCTCATCTGCATGTGAAGCCATTCCGCCAGACACGTTGTCAAAGGTTTCGGGTAATTTCATTCAGAGACTACGCCATATTATTGCTACGCATGGTGGATATGTGGAAAATATCGTACTATAGAGTTTCCCAGACCGCAGCGCCATCTGTTGTTGAAAATTGTAACTACTGTAATTTCGAAAGTTTGTCTGCCTAAAAATGTACTGTTGTCCCAAGCATATTGCAACAAACGGTGTATTTCTATCGCTGCTCGTTTAGTTTTTATTGCCGTTTCAAATATACCGGTCATTTTTGAAACACCCTGTAGGAACCCAGCAGTCACACACCTTGGAGTACCCCACCTAGTGGACGAATGTGCCAGCACTACCAACAGGAACGTCCAGTTGAGCAGCGAAATGTTTGATTGTGATCCGTCGATCAAATCGAATTAGGGTGTCCGCACGTTCCAACACTGTAGGTGTCTCAGCTGCGTGCGGCCGGTCGCCACGCAGGAGATCGGACAGTTGTCCACGAATTTGTTACTATGATGACAGATGCCTCGCCCAACAACTCACCGTGCTTTTGATCACTGTCAGGTCTCCACAGACATTCTGCAAGCGCCTATGAATATCTGCGATGCTCTGGTTTTCGGCGAAAAGAAACTCAATGACAGCTCTGCGCTTGGAACGCACCTTTGCTACACACGCAATTTTGAAGGCTACGTATTGCGCCGCCACTTAATGAAACTATAGGGGCTGAAACGGGAATATTCCACGATGCCTCATAACAAATACGCATTTTTCAACCAAAGCTGGCCGAGAAAATAATGCATCACTTATCGAACGCCCCTAGTACATAAAAAAGAAGGGAAGTGGTACATTATGAAGCACCAATCCGATATTTATCAAATTCTGTGGAGACGTTTATCAGATGACGGGTATTTGTGATGAAATTTTCATTCCTTTCGGTACTGACTTCAGTCATTAATTTCACTATATGGTGTGACCCCATGGGCACGAAAACGCTCCTGTGTTCGTAGCGGCATGGAAGGATATGGCCTCCGAATTTCATCTTGGGCAATTTCCTGCCAGTCCTAAAACCTATACTGTATTGGTTCATAAAGATTGCTTGTTGGAGACTGGTACGAAAGTAAACGTCTTTCCATCGCATCCCAGACATGCTCTATGGCTGACAGATCATGGGAAAACGCAGCCGTCAAGGTTGCGTACGGTCCTCAAGCCGTTTTTGACGTGAAATGCAGTATGTGGTGTTGCATTATTCTACTGGAATACACCATCTGACTCCCTGCTCGTGAAGGGTATGACAACATACAGTCTGGCATTCTGCCGCTCTTCAGCAATTATCAAAACATGAAACGAATTCACTTACTGCGAATATGCATCAGCGTCAGCTAGTCGTAACAAATAAAAATTTGTGCCGGACCGGGATTCGAACGCGGATTTCTCGCTTGCAATGAGCAGTCCTCTTGACCACTTCGGCTATCCGAGCAAGCCCCTAGTGCCGGTCAAACCTGCACATAACACGCAGTCACAATCCTATTGCTCGCCCATATACGTTAAACTAAGCGCAATGAAACTTTTTCTTTTTTTGTACTTCCGTATCGTCATTTTAGGCCCGCCACGCGTGATCATATCATGACAGTGTCTGTGTTGGTGCAGTACCTGCATTTATTACAACACAATCTCCTCAGACATGCTTGCTTGTCTGAACGGCACTGTACTGTAATAAACGCAGTTGCTTCATCAATACAGACACTGTCACGATTAATGACAGTAACCAAATCAGTCCTGTTGTCATACCCATTTGCTCCCGACATGATACCCAGAGTTGGAGACGTATGGGTCTCGACAATCGCGGTTTCCTGTAGCCTTTCGCCTGGCCGTCCACGAACACGTTGGGGATTTGAACTGTGGTCCTCCCGAATGCGAGTCCAGCGTGCTATCCACTGCGCCACATAGCTGGGTAGTCCTCACGCGACCACTCATTCTACAGTAAACGCACTGCAGGCAATTACGTGATCTGTCGTTATGATGCACCACTGTTTCCTCTTACAAATGATTCGACCCTTCTAAAGGTCTTAAAGACGAAGATAAGCTACACGTGCACGTCACCTGGGCACGTTATGTTACGATATTCACATGTAGAGTTCCAGTAACGTTAGACATACTTCTAGGAATAGTTTTTTTCTGACTGAAAATAAGCCCACACAAGCATGAATATATAGAATAATTTAAAGAGAACGATAATATTACAACAACTGCCTACGTTTCTAATACTTGCCCCCCCCCCCCCTTCCCTCCTTACTGCTGATATGCAACTAAATACAGATGAAATTTCACCTTTCTCGCATTACACCTAATGCCACATACTTCATTCATTCCACATCGTTCTGCACAAACGATACGGGACATTCCTATACATGATGCTTATATGCAGAATGAAGCGATGAATGAAAACTTTACTAAGGCCAGGATTCGAACCCAACTTTGGTACAAGTTCATTCGTCGCTTAATTCTGCATATATACATCACACATGTTTGAGACTTGGAAAGATCTCTAGAACCACACAGGTTCATTCCCATACATTTTTCTACGCTTACACATACTTTACAGCAATATCAAGAGATCTCTGAAACCTCCATCAAGAGCGAAGTTACCAGAACAGAATTAATAACGTATAACAACGAAATTATCACACTTTTGGCATTCTTATGTTACGCCAATACGTAAATCGTCTTACCTTTTGTTTGTGTCCAGCACAATCCTAAACGGCCTCAATGTAACACATAAAACAGTCACAGAAATATGGAAACGAGCATTTGCATGATGACGAAGAATTCCTTTTTTGCACACTTCTAACGTCCGAATATCGATTTAATGACATAACATTCTTAAAAATATACTTTTCCACGAGGTGGAAAAGAACGTTGAATTAACTGTATACATGGGTAAGGTTAAAAACAACACACATTAATCTAAGGAATCACTTTCCCTCAGCAAATACTAAGCAACTTTCCAAAATGTGAGTCAATGTTATATGGAGAAGATTAAAGAATAGCTATTGTAAATGGAAGGAGAAACTAGCTACTTTCCATGTGAATATGGTTCACATTCCCCGTAGTTCGACCGCTTCCGTACACATACACGTTGGTCTCCAAGTCTCTTGCGGAACAAGCTTTTTTTTTAAACTTCCTGGCAGATTAAAACTGTGTGCCCGACCGAGACTCGCACTCGGGACCTTTGCCTTTCGCGGGCAAGTGCTCTACCAACTGAGCTACCGAAGCACGACTCACGCCCGGTACTCACAGGCAAAGGTCCCGAGTTCGAGTCTCGGTCGGGCACACAGTTTTAATCTGCCAGGAAGTTTCATATCAGCGCACACTCCGCTGCAGAGTGAAAATCTCATTCTGGAAGCTTTTTTTTATTTACGAAAGATACATTAAGTTGACAGAAAAAATTTAATCCAACACTGTTCTTTCGCATATTTCATACGAAATTAAATACGAAGGGATTTAAAAAGTAGATCACACATTATTTTGGCAGGCCAAATTATTTTTACAGAATGCTGCACTACACTTCAGAGTGACACAGATAGATGACACTATTTCTCAACTCTGTAAACAACGGTCGGCACGTTCTACCAATCGGTCCATTCCTCGACGAAAGAAATTCACTCCTTTGTCATGGAGCCATTCCATAACCGCTGGCCGGCCGAAGTGACCGAGCGGTTCTACGCGCTTCAGTCTGGAACCGTGCGACCGCTACGGTCGCAGGTTCGAATCCTGCCTCGGGCATGGATGTGTGTGATGTCCTTAGGTTAGTTAGGTTTACGTAGTTCTAAGTTCTAGGGGCCTGATGACCTCAGAAGTTAAGTCCCATAGTGCTCAGATCCATTTGAACCATTTTTGAGAACCGCTGTCTAAACGTCCCCATCATGCGAAAATCTACGATCGCAGAGAATCAGTTCCTCGACTGTCAGCACATTCACGCCTGTGATCCACGTCGATGCTCTTCTTTCCCGATCAGCATCACCCACCTCTGTGCAGCCTTGGTCAAATTCTCGGCATCACTGAACCACGGTTGTATTCAACTTTGAACAACGTTTCCAGTTCCTTCTCCATTACATTCCCACACTGTGACGAACCTGTTATCAAAACCGCAGCAGAACTGTGTCTACAAAAAAAAAAAAGAGTCTTCTGACAATGCGCGATTCTCGTTGCGAATTGGTCTTAGCGTCGGAAAACATGTATAACTTACTTTTTAAAGTCCCTCCAGACATTTTTGTGTTTCTTCATTAGAATCGACGAAAATGAACATCATTTGTAGCATCTCCAGCCATTCTAGAAGCCTAAAAAATCGAAAACTGAAATAGTCTTTCAACATAGGACTTCCAGAGTCGTTGTCCCTTCTATTGGTAAAACTTCCCCATACATACTGGGTGGACCATTTTAATCCATAACGGGGAATAACTTGGGCGAGAGAGGAGATCAGCAAAATGTTTTAGATACAAGTGGTAGGTAGTAAAGGCGGACATGCATTGCTACAAATGGACGTGACTTTCAAAGTGATTTAAAGGTGATTTGGAGGTTAAAGAGATTTCTTTAACAGGAAGTCTAATATTTGATTTAAGATTTGGAAAGAGATTTCACGTACAAAATGATACATTGTTCAAGGACATGACAAAGTCCAATGAAGACCAAGTAAGTCAATACGCTTTTAGTTCTAGTAGGGATTAAGTCGTAATGGAGGAAGGATACAGCTACACACAATGTTAGATACAAATTGGAAGGAGCATCCCTAGAAATGAGAAGTGAGAGGACTCACTCAACGACTTACATATGGATGATCTACGTTTTATTTGTGTTTCTTGTCTTGAAAAAGTCAAAATGGCATATATTCGTCGTGATGTATTTATTTTTGCCAATAAACACGTTAATTAAAACGTAAAAGTTCGAACCTCTCATAGCTCTTTTCACATACGGCGTCATAAATATGGGTTTCCATTCGAAAGCCCTTCGATAATAACCTTTAAGATCATGGTTATTGGTAATGATACGTGACTTCTTATGTCCATTCCAGTTTATATCTAGCATTGCATTTTGACGTATTCCCCCTCTATTCCAAGTTTATCCCTACTGGAACTAAAAACATATTTATTTATTTGACCTCCATTGAACCTTGCCATAACCTTGAATAATGTATCATTTTATTCGTAAAATTTGCCACTCTTTTCAAATCTTAAATCAAGTATTTGGTTTCCCATTAACATAAGTCATTTTAACTTCCAAATCACCTCGAAAATTAAGTTCAAGGCAAAGGACATTAGTATCAATGCGTGACCCTCTGTCATCTACTACTTTTATCTAACACATTTTGCTGTGTCTCATCTCTATTTCGAGTTATTCACCTTTATGGATTAAAATAGTCCGCATTGTATTTTGGGGGACGCAGCTAAGACAGCCCACCCCAAATATGGTTCAAATGGCTCTGAGCACTATGGGACTTAACATCTGAGGTCATCAGTCCCCTAGAACTTAGAACTACTTAAACCTAACTAACCTAAGGACATCACACACATCCATGCCCGAGGCAGGATTCGAACCAGCGGCCGTAGCAGTCTCGCAGTTCCGGACTGAAGCACCTAGAACCGCACGGTCACCGCGGCCGGCCACCCCAAATATATCCAGAATGAATGGATATATCGAGATGCGGGTTTTGCCATGTTACAGCGGATGATATGGAGAATTTCCTGACGTTTTCGAGTAATTTTTATCGTTTATAGTCGGAAAATTACGCCACCGACGTTTGTGGAACCTCTTCTCCTGACGGCGGGACAGTGGTTTGCGGTGCTGTTATCTTGATACTATTTGATTAAGTCCCGTACATGTTATGTGTCGAAGTTATCTCCGATGCTTCTTTCAAATGCTACAGAAAAAAGCATATAGTTCCACTGCAAAAATACAAAGTCTGTGTTGTAATAAAACGGCTATAAGCAATAAAAATTATTACTGAACGCCAGGAAATTCGCCATATTGTCCGTTATAGCTTGGCGAAAACAGCATCTAGATATACCTATTCATTCTGGATATATTGTGGGCGGCCTGTCCTACGCTACCGCACACTATAATTATTGTTTCATTGCGTTGAGTATGCGCGCTACACAGGCAAATAAGAATTCTCTGGGGTAGCTGCTCAGATGTTAATCGTGTGAGACTGCTTATTGTGCACCCTCAGTTGCAAATCGTCGTCCCAGCAGTCAGCAGGACGATTTACTTGCTCTGGTGAAAAAGTTACGGGCATGGATGTGTGTCATGTCCTTAGGTTAGTTAGGTTTAAGTAGTTGTAAGTTCTAGGGCACTGATGACCTCAGATGTTAAGTCCCATAGTGCTCAGAGCCATTTGAACCACTTTTGAAAAAGTTATCAGCTCTCACTAGGAACGGCTTAGAGCAGTGAAAGGAGTTCAAATGGCTCTGAGCAATATGGGACTTAACATCTGACGTCATCAGTCCCCTAGAACTTAGAACGACTTAAACCTAACTAACCTACGGACATCACACACGTCCATGCCCGAGGCAGGACCGTAGCGGTCGTGCGGTTCCAGACTGAAGCGCCTAGAACCTCTCGGCCACCCCGGCCGGCTAGTGAAAGGAGTGTTAACTGTGCGTATCTACAGTTCCAGTGCTGACAACCGAAACTCAGCTTCGAGACAGTATTCGAAAACGAAACTAGGTCAGCAGACAGTAGATCGAAAGAGGTTCGATGGAGAAATAATTGTGTATTTATAGAGAGACGGACAGCACAGTTGGATGTATTTACGGAACACTTCGATATCCACGGAAGCGTGACAGCAAACAGCCAGCGCAGTCGATACGTTAGCGTGCGCGGTCGGCAACAATTCCCACGAGGATATCAAAGCGCTTCTCGGAAACCAGAGAATTTTCTACGATGAACATCCATAAGAAAAGAGCTTTCCTGCGAGACGATGACAAGTAACAAAACCTGACCAGAAAATATTTCCGAATGGCAGACACCATCACAGCTAATAGAAAATGCAATAACAGCTACAATGATTTCAGCAAAACGACTGGGACCAACTGAAGCATGTGCATTATGGATTTTTCATGTTTCAGGTTTATTTAAGACCCGTAATCGTTTCAGTTTAAAACACAACTACACCTGTGTCAGCATCGTAGTAGCGTTACTTTCGTCGCTTTTTAGGGATCTTTTTCCACGTATCTCTTTAATGGAATAATAGTCAGGCCACACCTCCGGCGTCCAGCAATGTCGAACCACATGAGATGGAACAGCAGTTTAAGGATGTATCCTGAGCTCTTGTACCAGAGCCTAGCCTTTCCTGCCTTTGAACACAGGTTTCATACACTAAAACAAGAAAAAAGCTAGTAAACGTGGGTTATAAAATGCATACCTTCGATACTGTGAAAAATATCTCTTCTACTGTAAGCTCTTTGCTTTTCATATTTTGGGAGCAGGTAGAGTGGACCAAAACAAGAAAAAATGCCTAGTGAACATTGGTTCCAAAATGCACACCTGAAAACTATCATCACTTGTTCATCTTCATTATTGTGAAACACATCCCTTGTTTTGCTCTTAATTCTTACGGCAAGCATTTTGAAACCTAAATTTATTAGACATTTTTTTCTCGTTTCGGTCCACATTAGCTCCTCCCAAAAAATGGGAAGCAAAGAGGTTGCAGTAGAAGACATGTGCTTCACAAAATCGAAAATGAACAATTGCTCATAACTAGCATTTTTTCTTGTTTTGGTGTAAGGAAGCTGTCCCTAAAGTCCGTAAAGTGAATTCAGGTACACTCTATAAACGTGCAGTCACCCGTGTTCACTGCAGTTTCAGTAAACTAGATCAATCACGGACAACTGACCAACTTACTTTCGACGAATGGGATGGTCTCGCTCATGATGATGTCTTCATAACAGTAGGAGCACTCATTTAGAGAATTTATATCACTTCAGAAACTAAAAGAAAATAAAGAAATAAATAAATACGCAACTAAATCCGAACAGCAACTTAACTCCAAATACATCATCACTGCGGTGTCGCCATTGACCTGTATTGAACACGACATATTTTCAGTTACAGAAAGAATTTAACTGCCACGACATGTGCTTGTAGCTACAACACATTTGGCTCTCAGCCAGCTTCCAATATTGTCCTATGCCAGCTTCATATCCAGTGGGAAATGATAAAGAACGAAACAGATTTAGCTAACAGATATTCGTACTTGTCGTTCCGATTATTTAAGTCATTAAAATTGCCTACAGTATTGTCAGAGTCACGTAATGTAAGTATTAACATTCATAAATGAAAATGATGAATCTTAACGGTTATGAGTGGTAGAATAAGGGCGACAAGTGAAAACAGTTCCTTTCATTAATAGTTTTGTAAAAATCTGTTGCTTGTCTACTGCAAAGAACGTCCGAACCGCTGCCCAGCTTCATGTTCCGGCGAATGCAGTACCAAATGGTTCAAATGGCTCTAAGTACTATGGGACTTAACATCTGAGGTCATCAGTCCCCTGGACTTAGAACTACTTAAACCTAACTAACCTAAGGACATCCCACACATCCGAGCCCGAGGCAGGATTCGAACCTGTGACCGTAGCAGCCACGTGGTTCCGGATTAAAGTGCCTAGAACCACTCGGCCACAGCGGCCAGCAATGCAGTACCCGGGAGACTTGTAAATGAGGTGGAGGCGCGAAACAATGATCTAAAGCGAGAGGCATGGCACCCACAACTAGCCGTTGTTTTCTCCAGGATAAAGACAAATATCACTCAGCCTTGCATTACACTGAGGTGACAAAAGTCGCGGGATAGCGAATGGATATATGCAGATGGCGATAGTATCGCGTCCACAAGGTATAAAAGCCTACTGCATTGGAGAAGCTGTTATTTGTACTCATGTTGATTCATGTGAAAAGGTTTCCGAGGTGATTATGGCCGCAGGACGGGAATTAGCAGACTTTTAATGGTAATTGGTACTATAGTGCTCAGAGCCATTTGAACCATCTGAACCTGCTCGTTTCATTCGCAGCAATTTAAACTATACTCTTAGTTTCTCCCGCCTAACCACACATTTGGAAATTGCAACATATTCAGAAGAAACAGGCACATACTTGTGACAAGCAAGAATACAAATGTTGCTGCTGCTGCTGCTGCTGCTCTTTACACTCGCAGAAATTTAATCTTTCGTATTTCAAACAAACTGAAGTCACACAGCCGAACAAATTTCCTCCGAAAGAGAGCGCTCTTAAATGTAAATAACATAGCACATTGCAGAACACGCTTAAATTACGTTAATAAGAGAGTCCCAGAATCTTTCAAAAACGCGAAGATAGAAAAAAAAGTTAGATTATAGTAGGATGCGAACGTTCTTCTTTCGACTCTGTAGCTCTACGTCTCTAACCACAGCATCATTGTGAACGCATACAACTTTCAACAACAGTGTCTTTCATCTTAGGGTTCCTGAACTCTTTTACCACCTATGTGTCACTAAATGACATTTGATTATTACAAATCGTACCAAGAGTAAAGAGTTTGTGATAAATCTTCAGTGCATCATTTTCTTCAAACACCATACTGTCATAACACAAGTTATTATACGAAATCAGCGAAATACTACCAAATCCAATATGGCATCTGCAAACGGCACGTGACTAATTTGTTAGACAAATCTAGAATCCAAGCTAAACAAGTTCCATCAGCAGTCAAGTGCCACCAAGTAAATAAATTTTTAAAAAAAGTCCCTAATGTACACAGCACAAGTATACTGACCGAGCCCTGGAGCAAACCATGCGTTTCGATTCCAGAAGAGATTATTTCATCCAGGCAGTTTGAAAGTCGAAACTGTCCCCTACATCTTCCACAATTTTAATATGCGGAATGTCCACGCCCAGCCGGCCTGAGTGGCCGTGCGATTCTAGGCGCTACAGTCTGGAGCCGAGCGACCGCTACGATCGCAGGTTCGAATTCTGCCTCGGGCATGGATGTGTGTGATGTCCTTAGGTTAGTTAGGTTTAATTAGTTCTAAGTTCTAGGCGACTGATGACCTCAGAAGTTAAGTCGCATAGTGCTCAGAGCCATTTGAACCATTTTTGTCCACGCCCGCTGGGATCCACGACTACTCACACCGATTCAAAACGCCCGCCCAACGGAGGCAGTAGCGGAAATAGTGGAGTTGTGTCACATCAACCCAAGTAACTTCTTCAGCCACCTAACCACCGTGGACGAGTGCTATATGAATCATTATAAACCCGAAACAAGGGAGGAGAGCAAGCAGCGAACTCACGACTATCTAAAAGGGCGAAGATCCAACCATCACCCGGTATCCTCCTGACATGACAACCACTGACATCTTTCCCTTTCGTCAGATGAGGAAATAGTCACGTGGCACGCATTTCCACAATGATTTTCGAAGTGGTATGTTTCCTGAACAGCCAAAACGCAAACTTCTACAAGCAACGACTTCAGCAAGCCATCGTCGTTGGGGAAAATGCGTCTCGTTGAAAGGTGAACATGTATGGAACGACTAACACCTTCAACACGCATCATGGTTTTTTTTTCGAGATGATAATAAAACTTGATGACAATCCCTGGTATTGTCTGTATTACTACACGGCTAACGCAGTTCATGGTTCTTGGCTGACGGTCCCAGCTGTACGTTATTTTTATCTAACGGCTTCAGAGGCAAGAATAATTTGCTTCTCAGTATTTCATATAATTACAGGAGGAATTTAAAATGTTATTATAATCTAGTCATTAAGAGGTATAATATTACATTAAAAGGCTTAACACAATAAGCCAAGTTTTACAGTCAGACACTGTATATGTGTCTCTCTCTCTCTCTCTCTCTCTCCCCCCCCCCCCCCCCCCGCCCCCCGGACAAACAAAATGATGAAACGATAACGTACACTTTTGCTGTTCACACACGATTAGTGAAACTGTCGCGTCAGGTATTACTGTTAATTATGTACTTACTATTAATCCAATTCGCAGCACAAAATGGTTCAAATGACTCTGAGCACTATGGGATTCAACTTCTGAGGTCATTAGTCCCCTAGAATTTAGAACTAGTTAAACCTAACTAACCTAAGGACATCACACACATCCATGCTCGAGGCAGGATTCGAACCTGCGACCGTAGCGGTCTCGCGGTTCCAGACTGCAGCGCCTAGAACCGCATGGCCACTTCGGCCGGCTATTCGTAGCACATTCCGCAGACAGTATCCACATATACTACTGGATGTACCAGCAAAATTACATAATTGCACGGCACATAGTTAGGAGGTCTGACGTCACGAACACTGAAACACATGAAAAACTAGCGCAAATTAGCCAGGCTATACTCGTCGTGTGTTTGATAATGAGAGCCCAACAAGTTTTAAACACACTTGCTTATGTGTTTAACGTTAAATATTTAATACATTAACTGATTTGTGAAGTAATCAGACGTCTGAAGTTGTTTTATACATGGGAGTTTGATTCTCTTAATACTCGGGGGTTTACTTGTTAGAGAATAAAGTGTTGTCTTTATTTGATAGCCTGCGCAGTAGCACGAACTGATGTAGCAATTGTAAACACCAGATTTCGTACAAACGCGAAATCCCCTGGTGCGGACGAGAGTAATACTCAACAAGCTGCCGTGTTCACCGTGCGGCCTGCATAGGTAGGCGCCACGCAAGGATTGGCTTTGTGGAGGCAGCGTTCTCCTGATTGGAGGACAGGGAGAATGGAGCGCTAATAGGCGACCGGTAAACAACGGAGCTCTAACTGTTTGCCGCACAGTTGTTTACAGGCAATTCCCTTTAGGCTAAAAGGAAATCTCGCAAAGATTTTATAAAGGCAGGTTCTGTCTTCGTACCTATTATCGCCTTGACAGAGGTACGCTGTGTTAAACGTTGTGAAAGTGTTTCGAACTATTGCACAAATAAAATACTACTAATGAGAGAAATTAAAATACCATAAACGTCACTTTTAGCTTGAGTCCCGTTAATCAAAAAGCACGCATCTCCATCAGTAGCTCCGTTCAGCAATTAATAGGACGTTGCGGAATGAGAACGCAGATATAAGCTGCCCTAATTCGGTATGGAAAGAAATAACAAGATTTTCTAATGGACATTCATATTTTAGTCGTCACCGATGAAATGAAAAACTAACACCTCGGTCTTTAAAGAATTTGATTTAAACGTAAGAGGAATGCAGTTGTAGCAAACAAGCGATCTGTTCCACACTACACTGAAGTGACGCCCGGAAGCGAATTTCCAACAATAAGAGGACTTTCTAGAATGAGTTTTCACTTTGCAGCGGAGTTAGTGCATGACTGAAACTTACTGGCAGATGAAAACTGTGTGCCAGACCGGTATTCGAGCCGCGGACCTTTGCCTTTCGCAGGTAGTTGCTCTACCGACTGAGCTGTCCACGTACGACTCGCGACACTCCCCCCCCCCCCCCACCCCACCCTCCCCCCACCCCCGCCCCAACTGCTTCAGTTCCACAATTACCTCTTCTCGTACCTTCCAGCGAACAGTTTTAATTTGCCGGAAAGTTTCTATACAAGGAGCACTCAAAGCGGACAACATATTTTAGTATTAAATGCGCTACAGTATATGATCTGTGAAATAGAGGTACATCAATACGTGCTTTCATTCACGTCAAATTGCTCCCATTGAATAACTACACAGAGAGGAAGGAATATATCAATGAGACTCAATGAAGACTAGATGATATTCTGAGATTTAATAACAAGACTGAAAACGCGTGAACCAGCAGGTGATTTCGTAGTATGTTGACAGAAACTGTTTACGAATATACACTGACTGGCCTAAAATTTAAGCAACGACAGTTAAAAACTTCAAAAAGTGAGACTTGGGAGTAAATGATGAAAGGATGACTTGGGTTTATCGTGCCATCGACGACGAGGGCGTTAGAGATGGGAACGGAAATGACCCGTCCCCCATTTGCCTTAAGCTATTTAGGGAAACCATGGAAAAACTGTATCTACATGAAAAGACGCAAATTTGAACCTCCGCCCTCCCGAATGCGCGTCCAGTACACTAGCCGCTGTGCCACTTTGCTCGGTGGGAAATAAAACAAAGAGCATAATGTGCAAGGTAAAACACTGGCTGGATTCGTATTAGGTACATTCCAATTTCAAAAACTTTCCCGGTCGTAACAACTGACTCACCTTATCTAACTCTATGTGAAGTACACGCCGCATTGTACTGTATGTGCCGGCCGCGGTGGTCTCGCGGTTCTAGGCGCGCAGTTCGGAACCGCGCGACGGCTACGGTCGCAGGTTCGAATCCTGCCTCGGGCATGGATGTGTGTGATGTCCTTAGGTTAGTTAGGTTTAAGTAGTTCTCAGCTCTAGGGGACTGATGACCACAGCTGTTAAGTCCCATAGTGCTCAGAGCCATTTGAACCATTTGTACTGTATGTGTCAAGTTATAACTGTGTGCTGAACCAGGATTGGAAAGCGCAGGAATCTTTGACTTGATTCGTAACGTCTGCTTATGTGACGTTATTGTAGCGCACTGCCTGCAAAAGGTAGTGGCCCAGGTTCGAATTTTGGTCCCACACGCAATTTCGACTCGTCATATACACTACCGGACATTAAAATTTTAGCAGCAAGGAGGATAGAAAAAAACGACACTTCGCTTATTGTGCATATGCAGTGTAATAGAATGAATGCAGAATTAGATATCTACTTAGTTTGTGGAAATTCAATACAGTGAGCTGTCACGCCTGGAGCATCAGTGGATCAGACCCGACAGAGCATCGAGTCGAAATGAGGTTGTATGACGCCCATGAGCACGTCATTTCATGCTGCTCCCTGTGTGCCAGAGTTCATGAACCGTAGTGAACGTCGAGTGGTGGCGCGCCAATCTCACGGCACACCGTATTAACAAGCTGGAAACACGATGCCTGTTGTCCAAATCACCAGCAATGCGAAACAGGGCTGCTCATACTGTGTAAACAATGCACTCTGTATCATCGCTGCAGGTGGCGCGCCCCTATAAGAATGTGAATGCAGTCTATTAATGTTCGTTCTCCTCGGAACCTCCACACACGGGCTCCAAGTAAGTGCATCGTGATGATGTACACAGAACCGCGATTTGTATCAAAAGAAGATGACATTCCTGAGTTCAGGGTTGTCGCAGATCACACTTAGGGATACGGAAAATGTATCGATGTTTCTTGGTAAGGAGTACTTTCATCTCGACACCGATATTTTCTTACTCAGTACTTTCACCTGTACTGCTACTCACACACCTAGCAATATACAAGAAGCAGTAAAAAATTGGCTAAAAAAACAAATAGAACGCAGATTTGAACAAAGCGAGGTGATCGTTTGGTTGCAATGTTCCGCGTGCTTGACCCAAGAATCAAAATTATACGTTTTCAGGGTACCATAGTTTGTGATATGGCAATATCTACAATAATGCACTTTATCAGGAAGTAATCTTGCTGCTAGCGCTGGCATCAGCGACAACGAACCAGGTAGTGACTCTTTTCTGGTAACGGGATTTGACTTTTGGAATCATCACGATACATTAACAAGCAGCAAATAAAGGAAAATGAAGTTGGAGCAATCGCCTCTTTCGAACCTGCTTTGTCTGACCAAGAAGATGGACTGAGCCTTTATTTGGCAATACCTGCGTCACCACTGCAGGTTCACTCTTTAGACTAGCAATGGGAGGACTTGAAACTTCTCACCCCACCCCCTCCCATTATATAAGCTAACAAAAGAGTACTTGACAATTCCAGCGACATCAGTGCCCCCCGAGTGTTTGTTTTCAAGGCAGGCACCACGTTATTAGAATCAGGTAACAGATATTCAGTGAAACGACTGGATAAAATACTGTTTTTTAATAACTATGTGGCGGAAGAATGATAAGTTTACGTAAGATTTAATCTATTTGCTTTAAGGTGCTATTCAACCGTTTTTTTTTTTATAATCTGTTCCGCAGTTTCACATTTCAGGTTCCAAATTTTTTTTTAATTGTTATATCTGCGCTGAAAATAAAAACACTGCTCGATTTTTCGCTTGTATTGTTCTGTTTAACAGTTGTGAAAATCGACTATCTTTCTCTTTTACAGGCATGTTTTGGAAACCGAGATAAGGATACTGGAGCTGATACAGAGTATCTACTGTAATCACGTTACGAAATGTATACCTCAAGTTACCGATACTTTTCTTATGCTACTACTCTTGAGTAAAATATCGATACTTTTTGATCGATATCGTGTCCCTCGGCTGCCACCATCAGTTCGCCACTCTCTCTTAACGCGTCGAGGGAAGCCGCCGTAAAGTCGCCGTGCTGACAGTCCGCGACCGCCCACGCCACTATACCGGTGGATACCCTACAATCTTGCGCGTCCCACCAAACAATACATCTACCCTCTCGGGCCCTAATCACTTGGGGCCGTTGAGACTGTAACGATAGAATCAAGTGGGGTTGCCAGAAAAAAAAGGAAATACACTCCTGGAAATTGAAATAAGAACACCGTGAATTCATTGTCCCAGGAAGGGGAAACTTTATTGACACATTCCTCGGGTCAGATACATCACATGATCACACTGACAGAACCACAGGCACATAGACACAGGCAACAGAGCATGCACAATGTCGGCACTAGTACAGTGTATATCCACCTTTCGCAGCAATGCAGGCTGCTATTCTCCCATGGACACGGTCGTAGAGATGCTGGATGTAGTCCTGTGGAACGGCTTGCCATGCCATTTCCACCTGGCGCCTCAGTTGGACCAGCGTTCGTGCTGGACGTGCAGACCGCGTGAGACGACGCTTCATCCAGTCCCAAACATGCTCAATGGGGGACAGATCCGGAGATCTTGCTGACCAGGGTAGTTGACTTACACCTACTAGAGCACGTTGGGTGGCACGGGATACATGCGGACGTGCATTGTCCTGTTGGAACAGCAAGTTCCCTTGCCGGTCTAGGAATGGTAGAACGATGGGTTCGATGACGGTTTGGATGTACCGTGCACTATTCAGTGTCCCCTCGACGATCACCAGTGGTGTACGGCCAGTGTAGGAGATCGCTCCCCACACCATGATGCCGGGTGTTGGCCCTGTGTGCCTCGGTCGTATGCAGTCGTGATTGTGGCGCTCACCTGCACGGCGCCAAACGCGCATACGACCATCATTGGCACCAAGGCAGAAGCGACTCCCATCGCTGAAGACGACACGTCTCCATTCGTCCCTCCATTCACGCCTGTCGCGACACCACTGGAGGCGGGCTGCACGATGTTGGGGCGTGAGCGGAAGACGGCCTAACGGTGTGCGGGACCGTAGCCCAGCTTCATGGAGACGGTTGCGAATGGTCCTCGCCGATACCCCAGCAGCAACAGTGTCCCTAATTTGCTGGGAAGTGGCGGTGCGGTCCCCTACGGCACTGCGTAGGATCCTACGGTCTTGGCGTGCATCCGTGCGTCGCTACGGTCCGGTCCCAGGTCGACGGGCACGTGCACCTTCCGCCGACCACTGGCGACAACATCGATGTACTGTGGAGACCTCACGCCCCACGTGTTGAGCAATTCGGCGGTACGTCCACCCGGCCTCCCACATGCCCACTATACGCCCTCGCTCAAAGTCCGTCAACTGCACATACGGTTCACGTCCACGCTGTCGCGGCATGCTACCAGTGTTAAAGACTGCGATGGAGCTCCGTATGCCACGGCAAACTGGCTGACACTGACGGCGGCGGTGCACAAATGCTGCGCAGCTAGCGCCATTCGACGGCCAACACCGCGGTTCCTGGTGTGCCCGCTGTGCCGTGCGTGTGATCATTGCTTGTACAGCCCTCTCGCAGTGTCCGGAGCAAGTATGGTGGGTCTGACACACCGGTGTCAATGTGTTCTTTTTTCCATTTCCAGGAGTGTATCATATAAGTACGAATATTAGCTGTAAGCCTTGTGCAGCTTAGGTAGAGTCGTACAGTGCAAGCCGCTTTCGTCAGTCCATTAAGAGCTCACACGCATTGGGAAACTACTGATTTCACACTCACTGATTGCGAATTGGAGGTAAAAAGCGACGCAGTCACGTACCACCTGAAAGCAAACAGCCCCAAACGCCGTATATAGAAGCCCTCAAACTTCAAGCAAGGCAGAATCCAGCGATCGGAAGAGTTCTAGCCTCGGATGGCTGTGCGGGCTTTCGATAAGATGAAATGTTGTGGTGGCCCTCAACTACGCACCCTCAGACTCAAGAGTTTTGACTGGCTTCTTTGTCTCGGGGCTGGGATACGTAATTGCCACATTACAAGCCAAATACTGCTGAGCCTACAGTAAACAATACGAATATACACATGAATCGAATGGTCGAAGGTTCCTATCACTCGGCAACTGCGAATTTTTAATGCAACATAGTAATTTATAAATGAAAGATTGCAATTAAATAAAATCTGCAGGCACTATCTTAACGACTTTAAATGATGAGTACCATAGTAGAAGTACTTTTGAGAATGCGGTATATTTCTGCAAAACACTTATTGGTGTCGATGGTCCAGTAATTAAAAAAATATAAGTTGAATAACAGGGAAACAATAGATTCCTACTGCACGTGATTAGTTATGAACGACGGCATAGCTCGCGAGATATTCACTTCTAAACGCATACTGCGTCTTCACTGTAGAAACCACAGAAATCTCACAAGTTGGCACTCCGAAGTATTCCTATCTCCCCCGACTACACGCAAACCGCTCCACAATCTCCAAGTCTCTCGCGTGACTGTCGTCCAGCACTTTCCTGTCCAGCGGAACCCATGTGAGTGAGCATTATCTCCAGTTTATCTTGTACAATAAGAATGACTTGTAAAAAGCTTGCCTGTACGTATCCCTGGACTAGGGTTAATGGTTTCCGTTGAACTTTGTCTACATGTCCCTCTGGTCTGTATGCCATTTGCATTGTGACGAGTACTTGAACCTAAGTGTTCCATTACAGCAATAGAATCTGGCACTTCGTGGTTTGTGGTCTGCAGTACCAAACATTACTGTGTACACCCGAATCTTGGTAAATCTATAGGCAGGAGTGGCCTTTTGTTCTGGTAATTTACTGGAGAATCTAGTAAGCCTCATGTATGTTTTTATAAACTAGTATCTGTGCTTTTCTGCGTGTTCACTGCAAACACGGTTAGAAGCAATAAAAAGCAGACCAGTAAATTAATCCAGAGTCTCATTTTCGCTATCATCTCCATTGCACCTCCTTAGCCTAACATAAGAGGGTTGCCCAGAAAGCAATGCACCGCTTTTTTTTTCTTCGACATTTCTTTATTGAACGTAATGAGCATTACACACACGAAAGAATAGTGTTTTATATACACACCCTATTTTTCCACGTAATCTCCATCGCGTTTTATGGCCTTCCTCCAGCGCGAAACAGGGCGCGTATGCCCTGTCGGTATCAATTCTTGTCCTGGTGGCGGTGCCAGTGCTTCAGTGTGTAAATCACCTCATCACTGACAGATGCAGCGCCAACTGCCGTGTCATAATGCGTCTGTCCACGCGAATGACATCAGCTCGCTGCAACATGTCAGGTGTGACAGCCGTGGATGGTCTCCCCGACCGCTGCAAATCGTGGAGCTCCGCCGAACCGCCTTCTGATGACCTCACCCTCCGTGCCCAGTGACTAACTGTACTTCTGTCGACAGCAGATGTTCCATAGACTTTGAACAACCGTTTGTGAATATTTCCCACAGTTTGTTTCTCTGCAGTAAGAAATTCATCGTCGGCACGTTGCTCAGGTCATACATCATCTACAGACGCCATTTTGAAACTGTCCTGCAGCTGCACTATCTGTCGAAAGTGGCGGAAACTTGACGCGCTCACTACGAAGATTTCAAATTATACAATACCTTACGTTTCGCATTCGTATCATTGTTTTCGGCTGAGAATAAAAATGCGGTGCATTTCTTTCTGGACAACCCTCGTACAGTTCTGACTGTACTGTCTCCAAGCACAGAGACCTGAAAAATCTCAGCTTGATTATGTCTCGTTACAAGCAAGCCCACATTCTAAATAAAAGCACATGGCGTGGCTCTACGATCCTGCAAGCCAAAGCGAACAATACGTCTGCCCTCTCGGGTGCTAATCAATTGGGGCCGTTGAGACCATGCATGTCGTTGAGTATGGCTACCTTAAACTCATGGATTTCATATTTGTGTGATGGTTGTGGGATACTGTCCAATGCAAGCAGCTAAACACAGAAGAAAAAACCGCCGTCTCGATGGGTCCTTATCCATCCGCTGTGGAATTCGGACACGTACTGGTATATGCTTCTACTTGTTACAATGCGATTTCAGAAACGCACTGTGTTATTTCCCTTAGTCTGCAGTTGGTGGTGTGATGGTAGCATTGCTGCTCCTAGGCCCTGGGGTTCCGGATTCGATTACCAGTCCAGATCGGCGATCTTCTCCACTTCAGGACTGGGTGTGGTGTTGTCGTCATCATCATTTCACCATTATCGACTCGCCGAAGTGACATCAAATAGAAAGACCCCCACTAAGTGGCCGAACTATCCTAGACAGGGTCTCCCACGTCAATAATGTCATACGATCATTTCATTTTCATTTTTCCTTACATTCACAATATAGATGGCATTACGCCTACCTACTCTGAGCGTAGCACGAAAATGCTAATCATCTGCGTATCCTAGCAAGTAGTACACTTCATGCCCATTGACGTCTGTACATACCACCTTCTTCGGCGTTGCAACTTCAATGGCCAGCAGTGTATTTTAAAACAAGTCTCGGCAGATTTATACTTCAACCTATTTTGTTTTTATCCATCAGAAAATTTAACTGTACTCCCAGGCTGTGAACCACTTAGGAGAAGGGACAGGCAGGCACGTACAAACTGAAAGAGCTGCAGCGAAGAACTGACGCTGATTACCGCTTCCTCCATCAGTCAACCTGTAAAGCTGTGGAGCAGAGCTAAAGTCTGATTTCGGTTTGGTCCATCAATCACGCTCTAGAGTGGACATAACAAATCAACGTCCTTTGTCTGCTCTGCTTCTTCCGTCTGTCGAGTACAGAGCAACGTACTTGGTCTAGACCAGTTAACCTGTTGCGGTCCGGTGTTATTCTACGGCGCTCTTCTCAGTTTTATCGTATTCATGTGGTTATTGCAAACTACTTATTGCAACAATGAACACAATAATAATAGTTCTCGTTTTATAAAACTGTGGAGGCTTTCGTGGCCACTTCTTTACGTACTGTCTGTTGGCTTCAATCTAGGAATCTTCGGCCAACGTTTCTTTAACGATTTTTCTCAGGTTTCGCCAGCATGAATGGCAGACACTGTTATAGGTTGATCATTTCTGGTGGTGAACTGGAGGCGAACCCGCGGCCAGAGATTATGTAACCTGGCGCGCCAAGGTCTGAGGGTTTATCCTCGGTCATTACAGTTGCTGTTCTACCCAAACTACGTTTTTTCTATTTTTTTTATTTTTTTAAAGGTCGTTCGCTGCAGCACGGGAATCTAAGGTCCGTTTGAAAACTAAAACGAAACTCCTCTCGAACAGACCATGAAGGCCCAACGGCACCGACCGGCCGCCGTGTCGTCCTCAGTCCGCAGGCGTCACTGGATGCGAATATGGAGGGGCATGTGGTCAGTACACCGCTCTCCCAACCGTATGTCAGTTTGCGAGATCGGAGCCGCTACTTCCCAATCAAGTAGCTTCTCAGTTTGCCTCACAAGGGCTGAGTGCAACCCGCATGCCAACAGCGCTCGGCGGACCGGATGGTCACCCATCCAAGTGCTAGCCCGACAGCGCTTAACTGCGATGATCTGGCGGGAACTGGTGTTACCATTGCGTCAAGGGCTTTGGCGAAGATCCGTTTACCTTGACATATTCTTCTTTCTACTTGAAAGTGTTGTCATGTTTGAGAATTTCTATGGCTTACGTGATCAACGTGGTGTGGCAGCTCTTCTCCACAGCGAGAACTTCGTGCCGCACAAGGCACGCTCCGCCTAGGCCAATTTTTCCACCTGTCCCAACCCGCAATAACGCTTGTGTTCAGTGATCCTGGTAATGATGGATCGTTCAGTCATTCCAACAGAAATTATCCAATATGTACACGGTATGCAATATATTCCTGACATTGCGAGTGGGTTCCTTTCGTTCTTTGCCGATATGAGGCAGGCTTTAAACTTCTTGGTCGATTATCAAATGGTCTTTGAGTCGTGTCTGTGCAATATTCTGTCAAGTCATCCTGGGGACGCATGGCACAAAGGCCGTTACCGACGTTTCTTCTATCGACGTGTCAATTCCATGAGAGATTTCGTGATGCTTTTTATTCACTACTGGAATACCCATAGCTTCTCAGAATGCATTCCAGGTGTTGCACCTCGCGTCTGAGGTGCTCGGCTTACATATTCGTGTTACGAGCGTTAAATCCACTCCTATTTTCTGGCTTGGGCCTCGATTTGACAGTCTGCGTAGCGGGAATAGGCTTTAGAATTTGCGGTGACAGTGTAGTTACCATCACAGATACTTTTTTCTCAGCGTAGTGTACGGGTAACACAACGCCGACTACGTTCCTGGAGAAACCTTAAACATTTTACAAAATATTTCACTATTCCATTACGGTATGCACATAGGAACGATGTAGTGCGGAAATGACGATAGCGCTATAAATGTACATAGTTACATGTAGTGTGTTCCACATCTTCTCCTAAACCACTGGATGGATTTCAACCAAATTTGGTACACATAGAGGTTACTGTCTGGAAATAAGAACTGTGGGGATAAAAACCACCTAACCTCCCACTGGGGCGAGGCTGGGGTTGAAAAAGGGTTGATATTGGAGATGGACATAGAGAGGGTAAGAGGAGGAGGAAGGGGAGAAGATAGACAGAGAGAGGTTGGAATAGCGGTCTGAGGAGGCAGGTGGAAATGGCACAGGTTGTGAGGAAGCAAGTGGTGAGGTACTGGATCTCAAGAGACAGGTGGAACAGTGCAGAGAAATAGAAGGGAGAAAGTAGATTTTGGGAAGATATTTAAGTTTTCCCTGATTATTTTGGCATAACCGTACTTTAAAGTTTACCACCATGGGTTTAGTTCACTTGGAACACTTCAAAAGTATGAAATGCGATTTGCCTCTTATTTGTGCTGTTCAGTGTGTCAACCAGGTTGCGCAAATGAACGCTGCAGCGAGCCAATATTTTTGCCGATGTGTTTCGGAACTAAGGCCATGCCACACGGCTGGATACCACGAATTTAACATCTTCTCCGGAGTTCTAAGGCGTAAAACAGCGGCGATTCAGACATATAAGTGTGGTGTTTATGTCGCCGCGGGCAGAAGGCTTCTTTGCTGTTTAGATGAAGGAGCAAATCGGTAGCTCAGGATCGCGGCAGGGCTTGTTTACCGACATGCCTTCGGCGGCTGGGAGTGAGCCAGCTCGGGCGCGGTGCTATCTCACGCGCAGCTGGCGTCGCAGTTAAATACTGCGGGGCAATCGATTGCGGTGGGTCGGGAGCCTCCGGGGCAGCCACACCCAGCCACAGGTCTGGGCGAGGTCTCGGCAGCCCCAGGAGGGCCGCAAAGGTCAGGGAACGCCACCAGCACGGCGATCTCTCTGCCACATTCCGACGCGACAGCTTCGTAAAACTGCGGAGAGTTTCTCGTCCAGGGGCAGCCGTCAAGAAGCTGCGTAAACGAATAACTGAGAAGCGAGGGACTCCCAGTTCAAACACAGGGGCTTCCTGCTTTACATCACTGTAGCAACGGCATTAAGCATCAACAGACATTCCTCCGAATGTTGCCGAACCTCACAAACTTACAACACTAATGATTGGCTGTCAAAAGTACTTTAAAGCAATCGACTACGTACAGTCGGTAACGTGATCCACTTGTAGTCTATCGCCTGAGCGGTTTTCTTTGCAGTAGCTACTGTGTCAGCGGCCACGAAATGCGGAAAGACAGATGCGCCACTCAAAAGCCTGATGTCAGCAAAGAAAGGATCCGGGAAAGTAGTGTTTTTCTACACTCCACACGTCACTTCACGGTGTTCGGTGATGGGTAAATAGTGTTTCAATAGCGCCTCCTTAAAAATATGAACTCTCGACTTCTACCGTAGTAGTCATAACGTAAGATGTAGTATGTGAGCGGGTGGACGGTAGTAAGATGTTCATAGAATCGCAATGGAACGATCACTTTCGGTATTTTAACAGTAAGTCTCTCCACGATGCCCAGTGTATTTGTTGTCGGTGCTCCCACTGATTTAAGCGGTCCTGTGATGGTCGCGCGCTAAGGAAATACGTGACGAATCGCTCAGCTATTTCCTGTATCCCTTCCACTTCTTCCGTTAATCCATCACAGTAAGTGTCAAATGATGACATTGCGAAAATCAGCATCTGAGGAACAAATGTTGATTAGGATTAATGTCCTATTGTATATTGCGTAAATTAATGGCGGAGTAATGAAGTAATATACCAAAATTTATACCTTTATGCTGAGACTCACTCTTTATGTTATATATCTTTATACAGGAACCCCGAAACCAATCGCAAAGAAAGAAACATAAATAAATAAATAAAACAGTAAAGTATAAGTGTAGAACTGTCAATTAAAATATGATGCTGATGGTATTACGATGTAATAGTGATACTGATGGTGCATGAAAATGATCCTCTTCATGATGGACGTGGAATGGTGAATACTGCAATGGGGTCCTATAAAACCGTAGCTAGCAACTAACAGTAATTACTGAGTGGGAAATCGGAGGAAAGAGAAAACGAAAGCATGGGGTGAAGTGGAGCCTTGTTGACTAGGACTGGAAGGAAGGGTTTTCAATGTTCGGTTGTGGGAGCTGGTTGAAGTTCCGGCGGGAAAGGATGGATAAAGGATGGAGGCACGTGGAAGGGTGTTATGGATGTATAGGCGCAGCAATGTATTTGAATTAAAGATCAATCGAAGGATACTGGACGCTGGTACTGGGCGGTCCAATTAATGTACTAGGACAGAAAGTGCTCGTAGAAGAGAAGAAGGATGATCTGATGTAGGAAGCGAGCCGGGAAAGGTAGGCGTATGTGGAAGGCGAGGCGCAATGCACATCGTTCAAGGATTTCAAAGGGGTTACAGTATTTAGGCAAGGCCGAGATTCAAGCAACAATGGAATATTTAAAACGCGGCGGATGTGGGATTTATAGGTGAGGATAACTGTAAAAGGATGAGACGTCGAGTCCTGCCTGTTGCTAGTTTTATTCCGTCTTTGGCTTTGTGTTTGATGGTAAGTAGGAGTTGGTTGGAGATAGAGAAGTGGAAAAGCGGACGACGCAATTGCCAATTGGTGCGGCCAAAGATTGTGGCTTAGTTTTTCTATGGATTTACACTGACGTTCCCTCTCGAGGAGATTCAAATGACGTTTGAGACTTCCGGAGGTACGAAGGGAGGGGGGCGGGGGGTGGGAGATGGGAATGTCTGCGCTGTCGGGATGTAAATTGAATGGGATAGGACAAAATCTTGTAACACGTCAGTGGTAGGGTGAGAGATACTGGAGCAGTTGTGGTTGTGACACACTTAGGACGTTGGTGGAGGAAGGACGTTGAAGGCCAATCACAGTTAACTGTGAGTAGATAGATTTGTAGCTTGAATAGTAGTCTAGAATGCTGTGCCGTCAATAGTTTTCTGGATATGGTTCAAATGGCTCTGAGCACTATGGGACTTAACTTCTGAGGTCATCAGTCCCCTAGAACTTAGAACTACTTAAACCTAACTAACCTAAGGACATCACACACATCCATGCCCGAGGCAGGATTCGAACCTGCGACCGTAGCGCCTACAACCGCTCGGCCACTCTGGCCGACGTTTTCTGGATATCAAGGGAGGCAAATATGATGGATTTTCGTTTTGTGTGTTGACGGGAAATAAGACGGGTAGCGTATAGAAGTTGGCCATAAATGGAGTCGTTACGACGGAAGCAATTGTGCTTGTTGGGAATGGGTAGGCGTGGTGGAAGGTGCTGATGAATTCGTTGGTTAAGAATGCTTTCAAGGAAAGTGCTCGTAAGGCTGGTAGGTCGGTAGGATGATATCTGTGAGGATGGTTTCCCACGTCTTAGAAAGAGTAGGACTTTGGATGTTTCCCATTACTCTAGGTAACAACCTATGTAGTGGTACTGTAAAGCATAGCGAGGATTTCGTGTAAGGCAAACGGACATTCCTGGGGTGGCGGTACGTAATTGTGTCGTGAACGGAAGCAGTGCTGACTTTAGTCATCAGAAGTTAATGGCGTGTTTAGTACTCTTCTTGGAGTGCTGTGTAAATGATGGAAGTTTTGCGTGAGAGGTGGGGTACCTTCTAGTTTTGTACGTTCATACAGACAGAGACCCCAGGGGATGGTGAACTTTGGTGAGGACTCTACCACTTGGGGCGGCAATCTTTATACGCCACTGTAGTTCGGACGGTTGCCCTGCTAAACACAAAGTACCTAGATATTACAGAAAGCAGTGACACGATTGGTCAAACTTGATGCCCACACTGATATCCGCGCTTTCCGTATCAGAGGAGGCCACAACAAGAATCCTACGTGTCTTTTATTCTTCAAATTTGTATATACGTGGTGTGATAAAAAAGTAACGAGAATTTTTGTTTTTCTTTTAGAATCATTATTTACTCATCAACATCAACTGTGTCCTAATCAAAGTAAGCGCCCTCAGATATAAAACACTTTTGGCTGCGCTTTTTCCAATCTTGGAAGCGCTTCCGGAACTCACTTTACGTTATGGTGTTCAGCTCCTTCAGCGTTGCTAATTTTACCTCTTAAATGGTGGCAGAACGATGTCCTTTCATAGTTCTCTTCAACCTCGGGAATAGAAAGAAGGCCCGCATCTCGTGGTCGTGCGGTAGCGTTCTCGCTTCCCACGCCCGGGTTCCCGGGTTCGATTCCCGGCGGGGTCAGGGATTTTCTCTGCCTCGTGATGGCTGGGTGTTGTGTGATGTCCTTAGGTTAGTTAGGTTTAAGTAGTTCTAAGTTCTAGGGGACTGATGACCATAGATGTTAAGTCCCATAGTGCTCAGAGCCATTTGAACCATTTGAATAGAAAGAAGACGCAATGGCCATGTCCGGCAATACGGTAGCTGAAGCAACGTAACGTTTGGTTTTCGCCTAAAATCAACGAACAGGGTGTGAGGTGTGAGCGGAAGCATTATCGTGATGCAATTTCCACGAGTGGTTTTGCCATAACCCTTGCCGTCCCCTTCGGAATGCTTCACGCAAGCGGCGCATACCTTCCAAGTAGTATTCCTTATTGACAGAAATTCATTATGCACTGCCCCATTGTAATTGAAGAAAACAGTGAGTAGAACCTTCACATGTCATCGAAATCGTTGAAATTTTTTCGGTCTTGGCTATTCAGGCAGTTTCCGTTGGCACGATTGCGCCTTGGTTTCGACGTCATACCCGCAAACCAATGTTTCGTCACATGCTACAACCTTCTTTAGAAATTATGGGTAATTGCTGACTTCTTTCAACAATTCATGCGCGATGTCTACGCGACGTCGTTTTTTGTCGAAATTCAACAATTTCGGAATAAACATTGCTGCTACATGCTTTATGTCCAAAACATTCGAAAAAATTGCTTGGAGTGAGCCAAAGGATATGCCATCTCTCTGATGGTGATTGGGCGATTGTCAAGAACTATTTTCTTCACTTCTTCCACATTATCGTCAATAAAAGACATGAAAGGGCGTTCAGGACGGTCGTCGTCTTCAACGCGTTCTCGACCCTCTTTGAAACGTTTATACCATTCGTAACCTCTTGTCTTACACATAGCAGATTCGCCAGAAGCCACAGTCAACATTTCGAATGTTGAGCTGCACTTTATTCCATTTTTTACGCAAAATGTGATGCAAATTCTTTGAGCAACCTTTTTCGAAAATAAATATGCCGAGCACTCTTAAACACGTATAACATTTTCATGTGCCAACGATAAACTAAATATTAAGACATCTGAAAATGTAATCACATATCAGGCACATGAGTACCAACGGGATAAAAAAAAATTGAAAATCGGGTATATAAAGCCCGCGAAACTAAAAATAAATCCCATTACTTTTTGATCACGCAGAGCGAGGCAGCGCAATCGTTAGCACACTGGACTAGCATTCGGAAGGACGACGGTTCGAACCTGCGTCCGGCCATCCTCATTTCACTTTGCCGTGATTTCTCTAAATCGCTTCAGGAAAAACCCAAGATGGTTCCTTTCAAAGGGCACGGCCTATTTCCTTCCCCATCCTTTCCTAATCCGAGCTTGTGCTCCATCTCCCCTCGTTGTCGGCGGGGCATTAAACATTAAACGCCTCCTCCACTTTTTGATCATACCTCGTAAACTTTGCTATTGCCTAGGTCGGTGGCTGACTGGGCAAGACCCAGACGACGAATGCATTGGTTTGGTGGCCAATCCTCGGTTAATCTCGCGATTTTTTTTTCTGACACTTGTTGCTTCGTTCACAGTTGGTGATGATTCATTAACGTGAGAAATGCTAAGTTGCACTGTGGTTCAGAGTCCACATCTAATTGTAGGCCCTCTTGTAACACGCTGGTTACGTCAGTTGAAAAGACGGAGAAACGCAAGAGCATACTGCCACCAACAGGACCATTCCTAGTGAAGCACCGCGTTGTTCCAACAAACTTCCGGGTCGGCTACTGATCTATCTATACTTTTCATTGTTAATTTAGTTGTGCATCTTGTTTATTCTTGCTTAGGCGGAGTGATAGCGCCGCAACGCAAAGCGGACAAGCGAGTACGGCAGCGGCAGTATGTAACGGCGGGGCACAGACGAGTTGTCGGTGCCAGGGCGCAGTGCCAGCCAGCTCCGGCACCATCGATCGCCCTGACCACCCCTGTGGGACCGCCGGCTCACAGGGGAACCCCGTTCCGCCCACCCTCTCTGCCGCTGCTATTCCCAACCGTATTAAAGCGGCTTTACACCGCAAACCACCGGCCTAGCGAGCGGGCGACATTGTGCCTTTCAGATTAGTTGGTAAGCACGTCATTTACATCTCAATCAGCGCGTCACCGTAGTGTCGGTAGTAGAGGATTCTTTTCGGATACCACATGTTCACGTACCTTCCACGATTAAGTCGACAACGTTTCTTATATGCATAATGCAAAAATTCTATAAGCTCATTTGATCTTGGCAGATACACTGAAGAGCCGAAGAAACTGGAATACGTCCCTAGTAATCGTGTAGGGCCCCGCGAGCACGCAGAAATGCCACAACAGGACGCAGCATGAACTCGACTAATGTCTGAAGTAGTGCTGGAGGAAACCCTGTAGGGATGTCCATATATCCATAATAGTACGAGGGGGTGGAGATATCTTCTGAACAGCACGTTGCAATGCATTCCAGATATGCTCAGTAATGTTATGTCTGGGCAGTTTGGTGGCCAGCGGTGTTTAAACTCCGAAGAGTGTTCCTGGAGCCACTCTGTAGCAATTCTGGACGTGTGAGGCGTCGCAGCCGGCCGCGGTGGTCTAGCGGTTCTAGGCGCTCAGTCCGGAACCGCGAGACTGCTACGGTCGCAGGTTCGAATCCTGCCTCGGGCATGGATGTGTGTGATGTCCTTAGGTTAGTTAGGTTTAAGTAGTTCTAAGTTCTAGGGGACTGATGACCACAGATGTTAAGTCCCATAGTGCTCAGAGCCATTTGAAGAGTCGCACTGTCCTGCTGGAACTGGCCAAGTCTGTCGGAATGCACATGGGACGTAATGGATGCAGGTGATGAGACAGGATGGTTACGTACGTGTCACCTATCAGAGTCGTATCTAGACGAATGAGGAGGTCCCATATCACTCCAACTGCACATGCCCCACTCTATTACAGAGCCTCCACCAGCGTGAACTGTCCCCTGCTCACACGCAGGGTCCATGGATCACGAGTTTGTCCCCATACCACCATATACCATCCATCTTCTTGATACAATCTTAAACGAGACTCGTCCGACCAGGCAACATGTTTCCAGTCATCAACAAACCACTTTCGGTGTTGAAGAGCCCAGGCGAGACGTAAAGCTTTGTGTAGTGCAAAAAATGGTTCAAATGGCTCTGAGCACTATGGGACTTAACTTCTAAGGTTATCAGTCCTTAGAACTACTTAAATCTGACTAACCTAAGGACATCACACACATCCATGCCCGAGGCAGGATTCGAACCTGCGACCGTAGCGGTCGTGCGGTTCCAGACTGTAGCGCCTAGAAGCGCTCGGCCACTCCGGCCGGGCCGGCCGAAGTGGCCGTGCGGTTAAAGGCGCTGCAGTCTGGAACCGCAAGACCGCTACGGTCGCAGGTTCGAATCCTGCCTCGGGCATGGATGTTTGTGATGTCCTTAGGTTAGTTAGGTTTAACTAGTTCTAAGTTCTAGGGGACTAATGACCTCAGCAGTTGAGTCCCATAGTGCTCAGAGCCATTTGAACCATTTGAACCACTCCGGCCGGCTTTGTGTAGTGCAGTCATCAAGGGTACACAAGTGGGCCTTTGGCTCCGAGAGCCCTTATCGATGTATTTTTCGTTGGATTGTTCGCATGGTTCGCATGCTGACACTTGTTGATGGCTCAGCATTGAAATCTGCAGCAATTTGCGGAAGGTTTGCATTTCTGTCACGCTGAACGATTATCTTTAGTCGTCGTTGGTCTCGTTCTTGCAGGACCTTTTTCCAGCCGCAGTGATTTCGGATGTTTTACCTGATTCCTAATATTCACAAGTACACTCGTGAAATGGTCGACGGGAAAATCCCCACTTCATCGTTACCTCGGGGCTGTTGTGTCCCATCGCTCTTGTGCCGACTATAACATCACGTTCGAACTCACTTAAATCTTTATAACCTGTCATTGTAGCAGCAGTAACCGATATAACAACTGTGCCAGAGACTTGTCTTACAAAGGCGTTGCCGACCGCAGCGCCGTATTCTGCCTGCTTACGTATTTCTGTATTTGAATACGCATACCTATACCAGTTTCTTTGGCCCTTCAGTGCATTACGGGAATCGTAGGCTTGTTTCTGAAAAATACACTGCCTGACAAAAATAGTTAAGCACCCGGAGGGGGAGAAGGAAAGGAAATAAAACTTCATGGTTAAAAAAAAAATGGTTCAAATAGCTCTGAGCACTATGGGACTTAACAGCTGTGGTCATCAGGCCCCTAGAACTTAGAACTACTTAAACCTAACTAACCTAAGGACATCACACACATCCATGCCCGAGGCAGGATTCGAACCTGCGACCGTAGCAGTCGCGCGGTTCCGGACTGCGCGCCTAGAACCGCGAGACCACCGCGGCCGGCAACTTCATGGTCTAAGAGGGTATGTGAAGTTATTTGTTAATTACAACAACGAGACAAATTTACAAAGAACGTGGCAGTATTGCCCACTTATCAGTATGGCTTTGCATCCCCTTTGTCCTGGATGCATGCACACGGTCGGTTCGGAAGTGTGTCATAAAGTCGTTGCGATCCTCCAGAGGCTAGCTGCCCACAGCTGTTGTAACTGGTCCTTATGTCATGGATACAGGCACTAGAAAGAAATTGACGTCCGACGTGGTTCCACAGCCGGCCGCTGTGGCCGAGCGGTTCTAGGCGCTTCAGTCCGGAACTGCGTTGCTACTACGGTCGCAGGTTCGAATCCTGTCTCGGGCATGGATGTGTGTGATGCCCTTAGGTTAGTTGGGTTTAAGTAGTCTAGGGGACTGATGACCTCAGATGTTAAGTCCCATAGTGCTTAGAGCCATTTGAACCATTCTGTGGTTCCACACGTGTTCAATTGGGAATGTTGTGGTCACAGGAGTAACTCTACATCACGCAGACAGTCCGCAGAGGCAGGTGCCACGTGTGGACGTGCACTGTGCTGTTGAAAAATGACACCACAAAGACAATAAGACCCAAGATGTTGGTGACGTATCGTTGTGCCATCAGAGTATCGTCACAGCCAGTTGTAACACCGCTGTGCCTCTCCCAAATACTGGAAGAATGAGACTCTACCCAGGTCACCGCCACACCTCCATCAGGGGTTCATGTCGAACCGCAATTCATCACTGAATACAATGCGACGCCATTCGTCAGCAGCCGGTCACGGCGCCACTCCAAACGCAGCTGTTTGTGTTGTGGAGTTAACAGCAGCTTAGCATGGGACGGTAATTCCTTAGTCCAGCTGCTGCCAATCTCCGACCAATGATGCGGGATGACACACAATGTTGCAGTGAGGCCATTATTTGTTTTCAGACGGCAGGCGTAAATGTGAAGGGGCTCTAATGTGTTCGGTGCACGATACGGCGATCTTTCTTTCTGGTCTTTGACGTAGTCGACCAGAAACTAGTCAATGAGTATGCCTGGCCTCAAGTTCCCATGCAATCCAACATCGGGCCACTGTCACATTCGAATGTCCCTAAAATCTGGGTATTGCACGATTCGTCCACATCCACAACGAGGCCCTTCCGAACTCTGTCACCATATGATAACGCTGTGTCAAACGGGTGCGTAGAATCTCCGTGTTTTTGTCAGTGATGACAACATCTGATGCTGTTCACTACCCTTATATATCCCACCAGACATAGTAACAACACTGGAAATGAACAACAATACTGCTCTCTGATGGCCGTTTTAATTGTCGCAGAGAACTGGAAGTTGCATAATTTACATTCCTGCCGATGGCGTGCACGTGTACCAAGTTACATTGATATCCAACTATGTTGCTGGGTCCCTCACTTTTTCTGTCAGGTAGCGTATTTTTAACACTGTTTTGGGAACTGCGTATTTTTAGCAGATATGACGTGCTGTTCTTTGTATGTCTGCCACAATATGTTCTTCAGCATTCCTCTGACATTATTCTACGAGTCAAACATGCGCGCAACATTTCGCGCTGCTCTGCTTTGAATATCTCGATGCCCCTCCTAATCCAACATGATAAGCGTGAAATGCAGATTCCTAATGCGTTTTGGATGAAATGATTGTAGTGTAAAGCAGTTCATTTTTCATCCACTTTCTGAAACATTTAAAACAGTTCCCCAGAAAACGAGAGAGATGACTCGAATGCGGGAGGAGGGCGACGGTTCAAATCATCGTGTGGCCATCCAGGTTTAGATTTCCCTCAATCGTTTATGGAAAATGCCAGGATGGTTGCTTTGGAAACGACAGGGAGGATCTTCTTCCTCATTTACCCCCTATTTGAGCTAGTGCTCCGTTCTTAATGGCTACGTCACTGAAAGGACGTTGAACCCCAATCTTCCTGCCTTGCTTGCCTATAACTTCGTCAATAGTGTAAAACAACCACCGTTGCACTGGATTCCATTTGTTTTCTAAATCGCCTACGTCGACTATTTTCATAAATTTTATGTATATTCGGCCCGTACTCCTTACCCCATAATCATACTGAGGTCCTATTTACGTCTGGTGAAGCTACATGTTAGAAATAGACTTACGGCGTCAAACATATGGCATGAACAGCAGGCACAAAGCCGTTACATTTTAAGGCATTTTCATCCTCTGTGTGTGTGTATGCGTACACAGGAGTGGACTAAAATATAGAAACACCAAAAACACAAAATTTCACTATGCCTAATACTGTGTAGGAAAACCGTTGGCATTCATAATAGTTTCCAGTCTTCTCGGAAGGGATAAATACAGGTCCTGTATAAAAGCGAGTTCAGGTAACGTGTACAGCGATCACGAGCACTTCTCTCCAAAGCAGACCACACAAAGGCTCAATAATATTGAGACCTGGTGACTGTGGTGGCCCGGGGAGATGTGACAATTCATATTGTGAACCGCGGTCCTTTCGTCTTGGACACACAGCATCACTATTGGGGAACGAACTCTATTTCAAGGGATGAACCTGATTAGCTAAAATGGTCACATAAACCTCGGCAGTATACCCATGGGGCCCACGGAATACCAAGATAAGGCTGCCCAAATTATCACCGAACTTCCGATATGATTCATTCTTGTGACGTACGCTCGGCCAGTACTTGGAAACAGTGAGCAGAAAGACTCCGCCGACCAAACGACTTTCTTCCATTGTTCTATACTCCAGATTTTATGACTCCGGCACCACGTTTTCCTGTACTATCATTTGTATAACTGATGTTATGTGTGGCTTTGGAATTCCAGATTGCCCTGCAATTTTCTGCCTTTGGAACTCTCTTCATGTTGTTTTGGTGCTGAGAGGGTTTGCGAGTGCGACGTTCAGTTCTGCGTTTACATCTGCAGCTGCCGTCCTCTTATTTTTCTCACAATCCTCTTCAGTGACCGTCTGGCACGATCACCCAACACACTCTTTTAATGGATGACGTTTTCCGCTTTCCCTATACACGGTATAAATCTTCGATCTGGTGCCTCTTCAAATACCGAACACTTTTGCTACCACGGTTACGGAAGGCCCCCCCCCCCCCCCCCCCCCACCACCACCACCACCCAATACAAGCATCAACAATTTGCTCACGTTCGAATTCAATTATCACCGAAATAATGCACTCACACCTGCACAGAACACTCTTCCGAACACTAATGACACTTTTAATGTATTGAGGACACTGCACAGGTGCCGTTCGTGGTGAAATACAACACAGCAACCTATTTGCTTAGCTAGCATCAGTATTTATGTTAAGCACGCATTTCTCGCGGTATTTTCTCCAGCACCTATACATATCTACGCTATTGCGTTTGCTGCTCGATTTTGACGATTCTCTGGACTGCTTCTCTTTAATTTTCTGCTATCTACGATGCGTACAACTAGCTACCATTATTTCCAATAATTTGCTGATGTGTTTTCCATATTATCTGCTTGTCCATCTTAACTGCTTTCGATGTACCGGATCAACTATCAGCTCCCGATGCAGATGTTCCAACAACTACTACAATGTTTTGTCTCCTGCGAAAATGTCATACATTTCTATTTTGTATAAGGAGCAGTCAAATGAAAACGAGACGGATGGAAAAAAGTCCGTAAACTGTTTATTATTTCAAAAGTAATCGCCACAACCACAATCGCATTTATCCCAATTTGAGAAAGTCGCTCAGCGCCTTCCTGGAAAAATGTTTGCGGTTGCCTACGGAACCACGATTGCAGCAAGGCGTGCACCTTTTTGTCCGGAGAAAACTGACGGCCATGAATGTCTTTCTTCAGGGCTCCAAAAATATGGAAATCGCGGGGGGACGGATCGGGACTGTATGGATGGTGTGCAAGGACTTCCCAGCGAAACTTTGTAGCGTACTCGAATCCACCTTCGCAACAATGGGCGGGCATTTTGTTGACGGTTGTTTCAACCACGGGGCAGAAGTGTTGCAGGGAAGCCCTTACACATCCTCCATGCACTCCTGATCTCTCCCCCGTACGATTTCAAAATTTTTGGCGTTCTGAAGAAAGACATTCGTGGCCGTCGATTTGCTTCGGACGAAGTGGTGCACGCCTGGTACAATCACGGTTTCGTAGAGAACCGCAACAGTTTTCCATGAATGCATTGACCATCTTGTCTCACAGTGGGATAAATGACGATTACTTTTGAAATAGTGCACAGTTTACTTACTTTTTTGCAAGTGTTGCGTTTTCATTTGATTGCTCCTCATAGCTCATTTTACGAACTGTTGCAGACGACGTTTTAATAGTGCTGTAATTCGACTACGACGTACAAAAATCGACTACGCCAGTAACAGAAGACCGTCTATGAACAACGTTTGATATAATGCAAATCTTAGTTCATTTCAGTATGTGCATATCCAGTGGCATGTACAGTACCTACTCTATAGTTTACTTTAACACAGTCACAGGACGTGCTCGTTAATTGATGCAGTGCACTGTTTAGTATGGATACAGATAATCAGCGTCTCTTGTCTTTGATAGTTCTTGATGAAAAATGTCCTCAAACATAGTCCCAGAAAAGTTGAGATAGATGTCAGACCAGAAAACATACTCATCAGGAAACGTCTTGAGTCTAGTGTACAATAGGGTGATGGGCTACCTTGCTGGGAAAAGCCTCGGTTGTTGGTCACTTCAACTTGTCAAGAAGTACCGTAAATGCAACTGTGCTTTCTACAGAAAAGGAAGTTCGAATAATGGAATCACTCACGAGACAGTTAACACTCTCTAACGTTTATACAGTTTCACGCAATACTTCTAACAGCCTAGGGATTAGTGAGCCCTAGATACGGTTGTCTGGTTGGTGGTTATTCCATAGGTATTAAAAATTGATTCACCGGAAACGTCTTCTTCTTACAGAAATTCCCCTCCCCTTTCGTGGAAGTATCTCCTCAGCAACCTGCAGCGCATCGCCTTGTTTAACTCCTTACAGTTACTGCTCCGCATAGAGATACCGCCGAAGTTTACGGAGAAGACTGCAATGCCCTACGAGAGCGATACCTTCATTAAACGGTAAGCTGCTTCACATCTGCAGTACCTGTATTCGTGAAATATTGTACTACCGGAGCGTTTACCGAGGAGACGGTGGCACTATGCTGCATTGTGTTTCGATATCTGTCTGCAGCTGCTTGGCTCATTTGATTTCAACCTGTCTTTTCATACAATAAGCTCTTTGTTGTGCTAAAACTACTGCACCACTTGTTATCTGTGGCATACGCAACAGATGGGCCACAGCTTTACTCGACGTCACGATTACATAATGGGATACAGGGCCCTTTGGTTCGCAATGTGCTGTACAACGCAGATGCTAGGCCTATCTGATGTTTCCTTGAGTTTCATATAGGCAGAACATCGTGGAGACACAGTGTGCAGCAAAGAGGTGACACCTACAACAACATGAGCAGTCTCCCAGTCTGCGAACCGCTTTGCATGAAAGAATATAACTCATATTACCACGTCTCTTCCCGTTGCATGCGCGTATAGAGTTTGGAAAAATGGCTACTTGGGTAATATTGTGCGCGATATAATTGGTCTAAGGAAGTAGGAAGTTTTTACTATACTCCTAGATTCGTCAGTTAAAGCTGGTTCTTAAAACAGTTTAAGTACGTTTTTGCAGTATAGCAGGCGCCTATCTTCAAGCGTCAGCAAGGTCGTTTTTCAACATTTCCGTGGGTCGGACGAATCTATGAAGATTCGCGGTGCCCTTCCTTGCAAACGTTCAATATCCTCTGTGTCCTACTTGGTACGGGTCTCACATATTTGACCAACATTCTGAGGTGGTTGGCACTAGTGCTATGTAAGTACTCTGCTCTGTAGACTATTTTCCCAGTATCCTACCAATGAGCCGAAGTCTGCCATCTGCTTTATCTAAACCGAGGCAATGTGATCATTCCATTTCACACGCCCAGATATTGTAAAACGCAGGTATTTGGAGACTGATTCCAATTGCACTGTACATTCACATTGTCACCTGTCAAAACCTTAAATAAGACACTTTTGAAGCGCGGACCGCTACAAGACGTGCAGGAAGAATGCCAGAGAGTCTGGAAGGTACCGACAGGGATGTGGGGCCATGCTGTACCAGCAGCGCCAGGTTTCTTGGTTGAGGTACCACAGATTCTCTATTGTGTTTAAATCCAGGGAGTCTGGTGGCCTGGACAGTGCGGCAAACTCATACTGGTCGTCTTCGAACTATGCACGTACACTGCAAGCCGTATGACACTTTGCATTGCCTTGCTAGTAATGCCATCACACCGAGAAAAACAAGCTGCTCGTAGAGGTGGACATGGTCCTCATGAACAGATGCATAGTCTACTTGTGCTGATCCATTGTGCCCATATGCAGCGAAGTTCGCTGAACGGCCATTGTGGAGACACTGTTGGTAGTTCCCTGGTTCATCTGGGCGACCAGCTGCTCAACAATTGCACGTCAATTCGCCCGTACAGATAGATCTCCGCAGCTGTCGTTCAGCCCTGTTATCTATGGCCTGTTGTGCACCACAACTGCCTCGGCGGCGGTTTTGGATAGCGCTATTTTGCCGTGCACGGTATATTGTAACCACGACGGCACGCGAACAGTTTACAAACTTAGATGTTTCGGAAATGCTTCCATCCTTTGTCCGAAAGACTGCATGTCACGTTTGCAGTCTCTTCTCCCCCCCCCCCCCCCCCTCACGACACACTTTATATACCTTCTATTATCAGTGCTACCACCTGTAGGTGATTATTGCACGTCGACGTTGAAACCAGGCCACTGTCATATTAGTGTGACTGGAGCATGTACGACTAACTGATATTTTCCAATAGGATATTACGTTTTTGCCACGTATAGTCATATTGCTCTCATAGAATGTTACGTTTTTACCAAGTGCACAATTTTGTGTTTCTGTAGCTTGAAACCAACATGCCAGGCCTTGCGCTATTTTGAAATATTATTTGGCTGCATATTTCCACGGTTTTTTATATATGTTACTTCAGGATGGATAACTGCATTATTTGCAAAAGTCTGAGTATTGGTATTGCTGCAAGGCCAGTAATATAAACACGAACAGCAAGTGTCGTAACACACTTCTCTGAGGCAAGCCTGAAGTTATTTCTCCATAGCTCCATCCCAGATAATATGTTGCATCCTCTTTATCAAGAAATCCTCAATCAATTACAAATTTCCTTTCATACACTGTATTATAGTACACTCATTAACAAGCGTTGATGTAGCAGTGACCCAAATACCTTTCGGAAGGGAAGAAATCCTGCATCTACCTGACCACCCAGATAAATGGCGGTGAAGTTTTATCGGAACCGAAGATGAACTTAGGGGCTACGCAACTGTATCGTCGGAGAACAAGTCAAAGTGAGTCGTGAGTGAGAGTGATATTTACGTAACTATCATTTGTGAGTAATAGGACTTTCTGTATTGTGATTTTATTTGTTTATATAAGAAAATAAGTTTTACTTTAAATTACTTATGTACTTAACGATTACTAGATATAATGGGAACGTGTATTGAAAATAAGAGAGATGATTATCCTTAACTGATAATTTGGCATAACAAATCACATTTAGTGTTTAAACCAAAACACTTCACGAAATTCAATGGTAGGTCCTGAAGTACAATTATTTCGTAAATCAGCTTCTTAATTTCTTTTGATGCAGATTTGACGACTGCCACTTTCGATTTTTCGTCACAGATTCTTTGAAAGTCACTTATTTCTTATATGGCAGCTAAGGTCAGATACCCCTCCCTCATGTTCGAGTTTCTTGCATTCTTCATATTCAGCAATGTGTAAAGATTTCAAATGTCCTTTTAAAAATGTGGTTGTATTTCCTTTTCTTGAATAATATTTCTCGTAAATTTTACATTTATCAGTATTTACCTCGATTTCACTGAAGTAACTCCAAATTACATACCTCTCAGCCTCCACTATGACGATTTTTGAGGCTCACGATCGATTGGTAAATGCAAACTAACAAGTGGAGCAATCGAGTAGCACTTCAAAGGCTACCCTTAATAAATAAGCTTATAGTATATCTATCCTTTCACCTAAATGTTGTTTCCTGGTGTTTCCAATTAGCGCATCACCAATGCTATTCCTGTTATACAAAGAGCTTGGGAAATTCTATCAACCCTTTCCACAGTGGACAAGGACGAGCAGCTCTGTTACGTAGCTACATTTACAGACTGCTCTAAGCAGGGAGACTATCTCGACAGCTCTGCGGGTCTTCCAGCGCGTGTTCTGAAGACTCACTGACAAAAGAATTTACTGTTTAAACGCCGAGTTACTTGTCTTGAGAGCACTGAGACAGGTGGTGCGTACACGTGGTGAGAAATCCCTTGTCTGATCCG
This sequence comes from Schistocerca americana, assembly GCF_021461395.2. Taxonomy (NCBI): domain Eukaryota; kingdom Metazoa; phylum Arthropoda; class Insecta; order Orthoptera; family Acrididae; genus Schistocerca; species Schistocerca americana. Next base: position 877,454,894 of record NC_060119.1, read on the forward strand.
ACTGCCCAAGTGCCCTTAAATCTATTAAACGAATGTACTCAGTAAATAAATATGCCCAGAAGATCCAAAACTCACATCTCCGTCTGCCAATACTAAGGAGGTATGATTCTGCACAAGGTACTTCAGCACAATAAACCCAACCACTCTGGACAGGCAGGAAGTGACGGACGATAAGATCCGGTCGTTAAAACCAAATATTCGGTCGTGGAGTTACTCCCCTAGCCACTGAGCGAGACGGAGTACGCACATTTGGATAGGGCACAGTTCGATGACGTATGGCTTCCTGTTCCATCGAGACGTGCGGTATATGTGGGGAACACGTCTCAGTACGCAAAATTTAACTGCATGTAAATTACATTCAGACAAGAGAGCAGAGGTTAGTCCACCATTTGAGCAGACAATAACAGGAATGTAGTGTAACTTTTAAGATTTTGTGAAATGTTCGGCTGGCTCCCTAAATTATGAGGGAGGAGATTTGAGCGTGCCATCATGGTGTCTCGCTCAGCTGATCAGCCAGGAACACTTTCCTACGGATTTTTTTAGTCATTATTCTATAGTTCAATTAGCATTTTAATTATACGTTTTGATATTGACGAAAATGACAATCTTAGATTCTTTGTGGAAGAGAATGATTTTAATGCTAAATGAAACTGTATTTCATGCATTACTTTTTTTGTTTTACCCAATTTCGTGTCGGACTAAATAACAAGGACGCTAATAACCTCTCTGTTGAACACCGTAAGCGCCCGCCCCCCCCCCCCCCCCCCAAACACACACACACGCTGCATCATCCAGTTTGTAAAGAGTGGCATTCTTTTTAGCTTGCGAATGGCAGCACGGGAGACATTAACGAATTTCGACCGCCAGAAGTTGCTGCTATTTGACGTTTTGATTTTCGAAGCTTGAAATTCAAACTCTGAAGTTCCACTTTCGGTAAAACATGCGTCTAAAACCTCTTGGTGGCTTAGGCGGAGATGTACAATTTCAATAGGATGTTCCGAGCTTTCGAAGTCGGATAGGAAGCTGCGCTACGACACTAGTTTGCGGGGCGTCAGAGAAAATTGGTTGAATAAAATGAATAGCGCATGAACAGCTTGTTTGTCTGATTGCAGCCTTTAGAGTTAATCCGAGATGACAGGCGTTCCCTCGCCACTTGTCGTCGCTAATGAGTCGCCGGTGGGCCATTAGAGACACGGCGGTGCGCCATTTATTCATTAGCACCGCGATCGATGGCTCAGGCAGGCGGGCACCGCTAATCGCCGCCCCGGACGTGCGCCCGCGCTCCCACAAGCCCTCTCTGGACAGGTTGCGCCGTGTCTAATGCACGAGGACTGGCCCAGCCACGAAAACTACAACGCTATGAAGGACCGTGCCGCAAACAACGTGCTAGTATCAACATGCTTGGATACGAAAACAATTGGCATTTCGCGCAACCCCGTAAATCACACGAATGCGTGATATCGGTTGTGTTGGACATATTCGATTGTCGACAGATACGAAGCGCAGTCCGCACCTGTGACACATATAACGTGAATTGAAGATAGAGGAGTGGAGAAAGGAAAGGAAAAAGAAGGAATACATGTCAGCTACATCTGGACTTTATGCGGATTCAGCGGCGACGAGTGAAAATGTGTGCCAGACCGGAATTCGAACCCAGAATCTCTCGCATACTACGCAGTTGCGTTAACCACTGCGCCAACCGGACACAGTGCTTATCGCAATTGCGCGGACTATCTCTGTACGGCCCTCGGCTAATCCACATTCCCAACTACTGCCACCTTATCCGCAGTTCCAGCCCCTGTCCTCCATGCACGCTACTTCGAGATTCCTGCAGGAGAGCGAACGTGATTCTGCATTCGTAGTGAACGTTGTGGATCTATAGCCCACCGAGGCAAATCAATTAGATGAATGCGTGATGTCTGTTCTTTCAGACATGTAGAATCTCGGTCTGGCACACATTTTCACGCGTCGCTGCTGACTCCGCATGAAGTACCGATGCAACTGACATCGTGCATTCTTTCCCTTCCCTTCCCTTCCCTTCCCTTCCCTTTACTTTCATTTTACATAACAACGCCAAAAAACACATAGGAGTAACGTCATCTACACTCTGTAAAGAAGAAAAGATAACCAGCGGGTTTCAGAAGTCGTACCTGAAAATTGATTGTTTGTGAGATCGTAATGCTTCGTGTAACAAGGAGAAACGTTTGCCACCACGTGGCGGTCCACAGCGGCAGGATCGTGGCCTCTTCAGACTGAGGTTTATCGCTCTGCGTTATTGCTGCTCTTGTTGACGGGGGTCCCAAGACTGGTGCTATGAGCCGGCCGCGGTGGCCGGGCGGATCTAGGCGCTCAGTCCGGAACCGCGCGGCTGCTACGGTCGCAGGTTCGAATCCTGCCTCGGGCATGGATGTGCATGATGTCCTTAGGTTAGTTACGTTTTAGTAGTTCTAAGTTCTAGGGGACTGATGACCACAGATGTTAAGTCCCATAGTGCTCAGAGCCATTTGAACCATTTTGAACTGGTGTTATGCAGCGTCTCAACGACTCCATGTGACTAGCGCCTGAGAGGTCATATATATATTGTTCGTGGTTCAATACAGCATTATACAATCATGTAATCCAACTTGAGTCAGAAAATGGGCTTCTTTGCAGCCTGACAAGTACCCACACAGACAATGTGACGACGTCTGCAGCACCAAGGACTGTCAACATGGCAACCATTGTTCCTGGTCGAGCTGACTGCCGCCGACACTCTGCAGACTGCAGATCCCCAATTTAAGGGGATCTCTGCGCGATGTTCCCTCCAGACCTCGAACAGTAGAGTGGTCGCAGACCACCTCACAGAACTACTGTTCTACCAATCAGACTGATTCAAACCTAGTCACAACCGTGTGTTCCTAGCCCGACCAACCAGGTGCATATGACTCTCATATCTATTAAACTGTTTGACATAATTAAGGAACCTTAAAATTTAACCTACCACTGACACCGAGGTCACCTGACACGGAGTACGAGATCTGTTAGTGAAGAAGAAATGAAGAAATAAGTCGTGGGCCCAACGAAGGAAGCATCCCGGCAAAAGCCTGAAATGATACGGGATAATCCCGAAAAAAACTTATCAGTATGGTTACATTGAGATAATTCAGACAAAATGGAGAAATGTCTATCGATTTTTGTGCGAAGATGACTGCCTATACTCTTTTGCGGTTCTACAAACCACCTTGTCACACAAAACGTCCAGACATTTTGCAGAAAAAGATCGCTTTTGGTGTGACAATGTTACATGAAAACAAAAAATTCCTCATATGATCAGAATTGAGAACTTCAAGCCTGATGCAAACGTAATATGTAAACATCTACACTATATAATCCAAAGTATCTGGAAGCCTATTAGAGGATATTAATACGCATCACACACACGCTTTGGCTTTATGATGGCTTGAAATCTGCTGGGGGCACTTTCAATGAGGTGTCCGGATGTATGTGGAGGAATTGCAGCCCATTCTTGTTCAACAGCTGAAACCAGACAAGGTGATGACTTGGATACTGGAGTCTGGAGCGAAGTCCACGTTTTACTCATTCCGAAAGTTTTCAATGGCTTCAGGTTGGGACTCTGAGCAGGCCAGTCAGGGACGTTATTGTTCACAAATAATTGCCTCGCAGAATAGCTCTATGAAAGGATCCATTGTTATGCTGATACAAACAATCGTCTTTTCCAAACTGTCCATCTGCTGCATGTAATACACAATATTGTTCATGCCTTTCCCCATTTAGCATTTTCTTAAGTGCAATAAGGAGACTACACCCTGTTAGTGGGGTAAAGGGGATTCTAGAACACCATTGATATCAAACTGATGTGAAAATTAATTAGAGACAGCTGATTGATTTCTGACCTTAACCTTGTTGTTGTTGTTGTTGTTGTTGTTGTGGTCGTCAGTCCTGAGACTGGTTTGATGCAGCTCTCCACGCTACTCTATCCTGTGCAAGCTTCTTCATCTCCCAGTACCTACTGCAGCCTACATCCTTCTGAATCTGGTTAGTGTATTCATCTCTTGGTCTCCCTCTACGATTTTTCCCTCCACACTGCCCTCCAATGCTAAATTTGTGATCCCTTGATGCCTCAGAACATGTCCTACCAACCGGTCCCTTCTTCTTGTCAAGTTGTGCCACAAACTCCTCTTCCTCCCAATTCTATTCAATACCTATTCATTAGTAATGTGATCTACCCATCTAATCTTCAGCATTCTTCTGCAGCACCACATATCGAAAGCTTCTATTCTCTTCTTGTCTAAACTATTTATCGTCCATGATTCACTTCCATACATGGCTACACTCCATGCAAATACTTTCAGAAACGACTTCCCGACACTTAAACCTATACTCGATGTTAACAAATTTCGCTTCTTCAGAAACGCTTTCCGTGCCATTGCCAGTCTACATTTATATCCTCTCTACTTCGACCATCATCAGTTATTTTGCTCCCCAAATAGCAAACTCCTTTACTACGTTAAGTGTCTCATTTCCTAATCTAATTCCCTCAGCATCACCCGACTTAATTCGACTACATTCCATTATCCTCGTTTTGCTTTTGTTGACGTTCATCTTATACCCTCCTTTCAAGACACTGTCCATTCCGTTCAACTGCTCTTCCAAGTCCTTTGCTGTCTCTGACAGAATTACAATGTCATCGGCGAATCTCAAAGTATTTATTTCTTCTCCGTGGATTTTAATGCCTATGCTGAATTTTTCTTTTGTTTTCTTTACTGCTTGCTCAATATACAGATTGAATAACATCGGGGACAGGCTACAACCCTGTCTCGCTCCCTTCCCAACCGCTGCTTCCCTTTCATGCCCCTCGACTCTTGTAACTGCCATCTGGGTTCTGTACAAATTGTAAATAGCCTTTCGCTCCCTGTATTTTATCCCTGCCACCTTTAGAATTTGAAAGAGCGTATTCCAGTCAACATTGTCAAAAGCTTTCTCTAAGTCTACAAATGCTAGAAACGTAGGTTTGCCTTTCCTTAACCTTTCTTCTAAGATACGTCGTAAGGTCAGTATTGCCTCACGTGTTCCAATATTTCTACGGAATCCAAACTGTTCTTTCCCGAGGTCGGCTTCTACCAGTTTTTCCATTCGTCTGTAAAAAATCCGTGTTAGTATTTTGCAGCTGTGACACTGATAGTTCGGTAATTTTCACATCTGTCAACACCTGCTTTCTTTGGGATTGGAATTTTTATATTTTTCTTGAAGTCTGAGGGTATTTCGCCTGTCTCATACATCTTACTCACCAGTTGGTGAGAGTTTTGTCAGGACTGGCTCTCGCAAGGCCGTCAGTAGTTCTAATGGAATGTTGTCTACTCCCGTGGCCTGTTTCGACTCAGGTCTTTCAGTGCTCTGTCAAACTCTTCACGCAGTATCGTATCTCCCATTCCATCTTCAACTACATCCTCTTCCATTTGCATAATATTGTGTCTCAAGTACATCGCCCTTGTATAGACCCTGTAAATACTCCTTCCATCTTTCGGCTTTCCCTTCTTGGCTTAGAACTGGGTTTCCATCTGAGCTCTTGATATTCATACAAGTGGTTCTCTGTTTTCCAAAGGTCTCTTTAATTTTCCTGTAGGCAGTATCTATCTTACCCCTAGTGAGATAAGCCTCTACATCCTTACGTTTGTCCTCTAGCCATCCATGCTTAGCCATTTTGCACTTCCTGTCGATCTCATTTTTGAGACGTTTATATTGCTTTTTGCCTGCTTCATTTACTGCGTTTTTATATTTTCTCCTTTTATCAATTAAATTCAATAGTTCTTCTACTATCCAAGGATTTCTACTAGCCCTCGTCTTTTTACCTACTTGATCCTCTGCTGCCTTCACTACTTCATCCCTCAGAGCAACCCATTCTTCTTCTACTGTACTTCTTTCCCCCATTCCTGTCAATTATTTCCTTATGCTCTACCTGAAACTCTCTACAACCTCTGGTTTAGTCAGTTTATCCAGGTCCCATCTCCTTAAATTCCCACCTTTTTGCAGTTTCTTCAGTTTTAATCTCCAGTTCATAACCAATAGATTGTGGTCAGAGTCCACATCTGCCCCTGGAAATGTCGTACAATTTGAAACCTGGTTCCTAAATCTCTGTCTTACCATTATATAATCTATCTCATACCTTCTAGTATCTCCAGGTTTCTTCCATGTATACAACCTTCTTTCATGATTCTTGAACCAAGTGTTAGCTATGATTAAGTTATGCTCTGTGCAAAATTCTACCAGACGGCTTCCTCTTTCATTTCTTACCCCCAATCCATATTCACCTACTATGTTTCCTTCTCTCCCTTTTCCTACTATCGAATTCCAGTCACCCATTACTATTAAATTTTCGTCTCCCTTCACTACCTGAATAATTTCTTTTATCTCATCATACATTTCATCAATTTCTTCATCATCTGCAGAGCTAGTTGGCATATAAACTTGTACTACTGTGGTAGGCGTGGGATTCGTGTCTATCTTGGCCACAAAATAATGCGTTCACTATGCTGTTTGTAGTAGCTTACCCGTACTATTTTTTATTCATTATTAAACCTACTCCTGCATTACCCCTATTTGATTTTGTATTTATAACCCTGTAGTCACCTGACCAAAAGTCTTGTTCCGCCTGTCACCGAACTCGCTAATTCCCACTATATCCAACATTAACCTATCAATTTCCCTTTTTAAATTTTCTAACCTACTTGCCCAATTAAGGGATCTGACATTCCACACTCCGATCTGTAGAACGCCAGTTTTCTTTCTCCTGATAATGACGTCCTCCTGAGTAGTCCCCGCTCAGAGATCCGAATGGGGGACTATTTCACCTCCGGAATATTTTACCCAAGAGGACGCCATTATCATTTAGCCATACAGTAAAGTTGCATGCCCTCGGGAAAAATTACGTCTGTAGTTCCCCTTGCTTTCAGCCATTCGCAGTACCAACACAGCAAGACCGTTTTGGTTAGTGTTACAAGGCCAGATCAGTCAATCATCCAGACTGTTGCCCCTGCAACTACTGAAAAGGCTGCTGCCCCTCTTCAGGAACCCCACGTTTGTCTGGCCTCTCAACAGATACCCCTCCGTTGTGGTTGTACCTACGATATGGCCATCTGTATCGCTGAGGCACGCAAGCCTCCCCACCAACGGCAAGGTCCATGGTTCATTGGGGGGGGGGGGGGGGGGGGGACCTTAACTTACTTTTTTTGTTAAGTGGTTTTTCATGTAAGAAACAATCCCACCCCTGCTCAACTCAAGGGTCCCTTAACATATTGTTCTGCCAAGTGGTTTATGACCCCCTAAGGATTGATTTATGACCCCCTGGGGATAATCGGTCCTTCTGAGAAACCCCTCATCCCTCTGGGAAAACGGATGCCGATCCCAGCGCACTTTCGATATCAAATTAATTAACTAATTAATTAAACTGATCAATTAATTACCCTTCTCCCTCTGAGAAAACCCCAGCTCATCGGAGGGTCCCTCCTCTCACCTTCTTCCCTATTGGCAGGTGATGATGATGATGATTATGATGATGATTGGTTTGTGGGGCGCTCAACTGCACAGTTTTCAGCGCCCATACAAATTACCAATCCTTACTGAGTCCAATCTCGGCACTTTCATGAATGGTGAGGACAACATAAACACCCTGTCCCCAAGCGGAGAAAATCCCCAACTCGGTCGTGAATCGAACCCAGGACCCTGTGATCCAGAGGCAGCATATTGGCAGGAAAATCACAAATCGGCGGGAAATTAAAAATTTCGTGGTAAATTTGAATTTTGGCGGGAAATTCAAATGCTAATTACATTGTATTGCAGAGAACATAATAATAATAAATCCTTTATTTATAGAAACTCAAGATGCACATCGCAGGTGTGGAAGGACATGCGGTAGTCTCTTTATTTCAAAAAAATGGTTCAAATGGCTCTGAGCACTATGGGACTTAACTTCTGAGGTCATCAGTCCCCTAGAACTTAGAACTACTTAAACCTAACTAACCTAAGGACATCACACACATCCATGCCCGAGGCAGGATTCGAACCTGCGACCGTAGCGGTCGCGCGGTTCCAGACTGTAGCGCCTAGAACCGCTCGGCCACCCCGGCCGGCTCTTTATTTCAACACCCTTTGAATACTGACATAGTCTATGACATCACAATTCATTAATCTAGCACCAGAGAGTTGCTCCAGACAGTCTAGACAATAGCCCTATGTGGAAAGCATGGATAATAATAATAACAGGACAGCAAGCTACAAGCTATCACTGAGGTGCAGAGGAGTAGCCTCCTGCCGATCTACAAGTAAATAACTGCTGAACGGGACATAAGGATGGTTAATAATATTAGAACAGCGACCCATAGTCCCAGCACGGTTACGAATCCCTGTCCCTATATACAGGACTCCAGCAGCAACATTACTGGCAATGAAACACACTTATATTTATTTACGACTCGTAAGTCACATCCTAGCCAACAGAAACATGGGAAATACATCGTAGGATATTTTTTGTGCTCATTATCTTACTTGAAAACGACACCTCAAGATGAAAAATCTGACCAGTCACATCCAGTCTTGTTTAGCGACGTCTACTGGGTGTATTGTGTACCCAAACAACCAGCCAGCCAGCTGGAACTTTTCTTTATAAGTGTCCCACGATCCCCTCTACCCTACTAATCACACTAATCACTAAAAACATCCCCGTACCATAACATCAGCTCCCTCGCACTTCATTTTTGCCATTATACACGATGGCAGGTAATGTTCTCCAGGCTTTCGCCAAATTCAAAACCTCTCATCGGATAGCCATAGGATACAGTGTCATTCATCACCCCAAATCATTCTTTTCCAAACATCCAATGTCCAGTGGCATCGCTCGATACACCACCTCAAGCGTTGCTTAGCAATGAGTGGCTTATGAGGATCTGCTCGACCACTGTACTCCATTCTTTTTAACTCACTATGCAATGTCACTGTGCGAAATAAACTGCTTGTGGCACTTTGAAACTCATGAGTGATTCCTTCCGCAGATTTCAAGCTATGTTTTTTTTTGCTCGAGTATCATGTCGTTTTTGGAAACCCAGAATCTACTATGTAGGAATCAACATGGATTCCGGAAACAGCGATCGTGTGACACCCAACTCGCTTGATTTGTTCATGAGACCCAGAAAATTTTAAATACAGGCTCCCAGGTAGATGCTATTTTTCTTGACTTCCGGAAGGCGTCCGATACAGTTACGCACTGTCGCCTGATAAACAAAGTAAGAGCCTACGGAATATCAGACCAGCTGTGTGGCTGGATTGAAGAGTTTTTAGCAAACAGAACACAGCATGTTGTTATCAATGGAGAGACGTCTACAGACGTTAAAGTAACCTCTGGCGTGCCACAGGGGAGTGTTATGGGACCATTGCTTTTCACAATATATATAAATGACCTAGTAGATAGTGTCGGAAGTTCCATGCGGCTTTTCGCGCATGATGCTGTAGTATACAGAGAAGTTGCAGCATTAGAAAATTGTAGCGAAATGCAGGAAGATCTGCAGCGGATAGGCACTTGGTGCAGGGAGTGGCAACTGACCCTTAACATAGACAAATGTAATGTATTGCGAATACATAGAAAGAAGGATCCTTTATTGTATGATTATATGATAGCGGAACAAACATTGGTAGCAGTTACTTCTGTAAAATATCTGGGAGTATGCGTGCGGAACGATTTGAAGTGGAATGATCATATAAAAACAACTGTTGGTAAGGCGGGTACCCGGTTGAGATTCATTGGGAGAGTCCTTAGAAAATGTAGTCCATCAACAAAGGAGGTGGCTTACAAAACACTCGTTCGACCTATACTTGAGTATTGCTCATCAGTGTGGGATCCGTACCAGATCGGGTTGACGGAGGAGATAGAGAAGATCCAAAGAAGAGCGGCGCGTTTCGTCACAGGGTTATTTGGTAACCGTGATAGCGTTACGGAGATGTTTAGCAAACTCAAGTGGCAGACTCTGCAACAGAGGCGCTCTGCATCGCGGTGTAGCTTGCTCGCCAGGTTTCGAGAGGGTGCGTTTCTGGATGAGGTATCGAATATATTGCTTCCCCCTACTTATACCTCCCGAGGAGATCACGAATGTAAAATTAGAGAGATTAGAGCGCGCACGGAGGCTTTCAGACAGTCGTTCTTCCTGCGAACCATACGCGACTGGAACAGGAAAGGGAGGTAATGACAGTGGCACGTAAAGTGCCCTCCGCCACACACCGTTGGGTGGCTTGCGGAGTATAAATGTAGATGTAAATGTAGATGTAGATATTTTTTTTATTACACTCTCGGCAATACTCGACAATTCCTATCCGTCAGTATATGAGGTCCTGCTGTTCTTGATTTAGCTGTGGTGGTTCCTTCGTGTTTCCACTTGACAGTTATGAAGTCTATAGTCGACTTGGGCAGCTTTAGAAGGACTGAAATGTCCCTGATGAATCTGTTTTTACGTGACATCCAATAACTAGTCCACGTTCGAAGTCTCTGAGCTCTCACGACCGACTCATTCGGTTGTTACTGCTTGTCTACTGACAACGCAACACTCCCGTCTGCTTTTAAGCTGACGGGTCCGCCTTCTGTGACATCTAGTGGTTCATTCCGCATTACACGGACTTTTGATCAGATAGCGCATACGCTTCTCGGCAAGTGACGTGAAGATAATTATGGTACGGAATTTTGCAGTTAGGTGACAATGTCATTCGAACCAGGTGCGCCAAAGTGTAATGTGGTCGTGACTAGCACAAAGTCGGACAACCCGCCTTCTACAGCTACTCATTTGTGGTAAAACTGATCAAGCATCAGGATCATCAGGTACGCAAGGTTCAGGTTTCATGTGCAAAAAAACTCACATGAACAGCAATGACACTGATGTTTACTATAAAAGCAGTAAGTTGGCTTCCAAAGCTTTTCATTATAGCAATAGGCTACGTCACTGTGTGGAACAATCTTCTGCGTATTCTCGTTGTAGTAATTTGGTGCCTAATCAGTTTCTTTCACTTTATCACCGTTATCGAAGACCAACTGTCATTATCGTGAAATTTCTGTTCAGTCTAATTACCCCATTAACTCATAACAACACTTCCTCAGTCACTTTCCATGGTCGGTTGTTCCGTTCTTCATGGTTAACTTTCTCACAACAAAATGGAGGGTTCGCAAATATGTAAGAAACATTGATTTCTTCACTGCCCTACCCCACTAACCTTATAGACATGACAACATACATGCACTGCTGTCGTATTTCGTACATTTTAAAAACGAATAATCATCCGAGTCTCACTGGTAGTGCCGCTTTCATTCTATTTATCCTTACAAACATCTGTTAGCACTCGATACAGTGCATAATTAAATGCAAATGGCTTACATAGCTGGTCAAGACAAATAATTTTTTGTAATGACAACTCCACTGAACGTTTGACAGGGCTCATCAAAGGAACTTACTTTCGGGATGATGTAGCAAATGGCCAGGTCTGAGGCTGTGCAAACAAGTCTCTTCGCTTTAAGTTCGAAATTCTACCAAGTTGTTCTGTGCTGCTGAGTACTTTTTTTTTAATTCTACTAAATTGTACTGTGCTGCCGAGTACTTTTTTTGAATTGCTATTTCATTAAAATTCTGTGCCAATAGAAACGCGAATGTGTTTACTTTCTTATCCTACAGTCTGGAACCGCGCGACCGCTACGGTCGCAGGTTCGAATCCTGCCTCGGGCATGGATGTGTGTGATGTCCCTAGGTTAGTTAGGTTTAAGTAGTTCTAAGTTCTTGGGGACTGATGACCTCAGAAGCTAAGTCCCATAGTGGTCAGAGTCATTTTTTCCTTACCCTGTTAAAATGCCCTCACGAAGCTGTAGATACTACTGCGAGAGGAAACGTTCCCATCTCCATTAATAGCTGAAAAGTTAACAGCTGAAGGCTTAACATCTCCTCGACGTCGTGGTGGTCACTGAGAGCTATTTCACCTGAATCCAAGACTGAGAAGAGAATTGGTTGTGGGTGTTTTGAAGTAACTTTGACGTTAAGATAACCGTGGCTCACAAAGGAGATTAGCAAAAAGAAATGCTCTTAGTAGAAGATAAATCATGTTCAGATACCTGCAACCATAACCTCAACAAGGAAACACAAAAGATACATTGTACAGTCACATAAATGTGGTAGCGTGAATAAACAGTTTTTGCAGTGCGGACAGCTGCGAGACGTGCAGGGAGAGTCAGTGTGGTCTGGAAGGTACCGACAGGTGTGTGACCCCACAGATTCTCGATTGAGTTTAAATCGGGGGAGTCTGGTGGCCAGGGAAGTCCAGTAAGCTCGTTCTGGTGCTCTTACAACCACGCACACACATGAGCTATGAGACACGTCGCTTTGTTCTGTTGGTAGATGCCATCGTGCCGAAGAAAAACAAACTGCACGTAGGGGTGCACATAGTCCCCAAGGATAGATGCATTGTTTATTGATCCATTGTGCCTTTTAGAATGACGAGAGAACCGAGTGGATGCCAGGAGAACATTTCCTCAGACCACAAAGCTCCCTCCCTCCGGCGTAGACCCTTCCGACTATTGTTGCAGGCCGTTTTCTTTCAGACGTTTCACACCGTAAACGTCAACGGTCATCTGTCCGATGGAGCATAAAACGTGTTTCATATGAAATCGCCAACTGTCGCCTCTAGTTGACCTCCAGTTGCGGTACTCGCGTACAAATTCCAGCCTTCGTCGACGATGAACGGCATTCAACATCAACAAGGCTGGCAATGAAGTTTACAGGTAATGCATTAGTTTTCAGACGGCCAACAACACAGACCATCCGTAGTCGCAGGCCGGAAATTTGCGAGGATCAGGGCAGTCTTCTCACTACCCGTCTCACCCCTGAGGTTCCAGGTCTATGTGTACCACTTTCATGAAGTCTTCTCCCCAGAGTCCTCGATGGAATCTTCCTCCTGGAAGCGGCGCCAACATCGTACCGTAGTCAGCCGCTGGTGTCGTCGTACTAATTCCTTCGACTGAAAAATTTCTCGGCGACAATTTTTACAGGCCTTCGCAACTCGTGGCTAAGCTTTCTGAGTGTCCAAACGTGTTTCCGCATTTGTTGCCGCTGCCTATGAACCACGAATGGACGACCCTTTAGTTACTTGCGTGTATCAGAGTTCGAAGTACCGAAACCCAGCTAATGATCCTCCTTTGCAATGAATGACGTATCTACGCCATCCGAGCGATTTAAAGCTGTCTTTCCTGTCTCTTTTACCATCACCTGCTCAAGTGTACTATTACTTACTATTATGATGGAATGGAGATTTAGAGTCTGTGTTGTGCACGCAATAGTTTTGTGTAGCACTACTAGGAAAATGAAAAACACAACTCGACCACCGGCAACAGCTTTATATAAAACCTTAATTTATGCAAACCACTTCATTTGAAACAGCGATGATGTACATTGGAAAGTAATTTAACAGTCGAAAAGATGAGGTCACAGCGCGTATACTGATAACTAGAAACGACTGTGTTTGTAAATGAGAAAAGAGAGAGGCAAATGAGTGTCTCCCACAGGCTCAAAACCCCGCCAGTCGGTCGGCGCTTTTCAATCGCACTCGCGCCCGTATCGCGTTAAGGCGAGGACACGCACAGACACGGTGACCCAGGCGCCGCTATCGATCTCAGCGAAGCTGCAACCTGTGAGCCGCGCAAGATGTCCCGCGGATGACGGCTTCACCTTATCAGCCAGCGGTGAATGATGTGAGGAGGACTTATAGAAACCTTAAAGCACGATTATACCCTCAGATTCGACAAAAAAAAATAAAAAAAAATAAATAAATAAATAAAAAAATAAAAAAAATAAAAAAAATCACATAAAGTTGTGGTAAAAGGGTGAAATTATCTACTCAGTTACTTTCTGGCCATACAGATACCTAACAGACGACCAGAAAAACGACAGTTCTCTAGTACAACTCTTATTCTAGCTTCCGTATATCGTGTATCCCGGCAGTAACAAAGTTATATGTGAATAGAGAAACGCTCGGGCTGTTTCGGTTCAGAGGTCCACGTGTTGAACTACACAGTCTAATCAGAACTGTCCGGAAACTCATATGTAATGCGGAACTGGCTACTAGATGTCAGAAGACGCACAAACGCCAGGGTAACAGGAATAGGAAAACTGCGTTGTCAGTAAAGATGCAAGACAGCAGAGTGGGTCAGTCAGGAGAGTTTTGGAACTTCGAACGTGGAAAAACCATGGATGTCACCTGAGTAACAAATCCATTACACATTTCATCGCTTCGAAAGCTGCCCAGGTCGATTGTTGGTGATGTGATTGTGAAGTGAAAACCTCGCCGGAATAATCACAGCTAAACGAAGAACGGGAGGACTCCCGTGTACTGACGGACAGGGAATGCCCAGCATTGCGGAAGGTAGTTTAAAAAAATCATGTGAAATTAGCAAATTGGAAATTTGTGGTAAGATCTTATGGGACCAAACTGTTGAGGTCATCGGTCCCTAAACTTACACACTACTTAATCTAACTTAACTTACGCTACGGACAACCCACACATACGCCCGAAGGAGGACACGAACCTCCGACGGGAGGAGCCGCGCGAACCGCGACAGGCGCCCTAGACCACGCGGCTACCCCGCGCGGCGTGAAATTAGCAGAAGGAATCACCCGTGACCAGTCAAGCTGGCACAATGACTGTGCGTAGAGAGTTAAAACAAATGGGGCACCATGGTCGAGCAGCTTCTTATAAGCCACACATTTCTAGGGACACTGCTAAGACGCATTTGAGGTTGTGTAAAGAGCGATGCCACAGAACAGAAACGAACGATTTACAGTGATGAACGACGCTACACCATTTGGCAGTCCGATGGAAGCGTTTGGGATTAGCGAATGCCAGGAGAACGTCACATGCCAACAATGAAATACGGAGGAGCTGACGTTACTTTATGAGAGTATTTTCAATGGTTAGGCTTAAGAACACGCTAAATGCGGAAGGATATGAAGAGACATTTCAGCATTGTGTACTGCGTACAGGAGAAGAATAGTTCGGAGACGATGATTGTTTCTATGTATCAGAATGGCAATGCACCCTAATACAAAGCAGCATCTGTGAGGCAATGGTTTGTGAACAATAACAGCTCTGAACTGGACTGACCTCCCAGACTCTCGACCTGATCCCAATGAAAAACCTTTGAGATGAGTTAGAACGGGCTGCTGTTCCTCCCAGACATTCAGACATATCATTGAAAGTATTCCAAGCAGATTTCAAGCCGTCATAAAGGTGAATGGTGGACACAACCCAAATTAATGTCACGTAATAAGTGCCCGGTTATTTTTATCAGGTAGTGTATGTAGATCTCTCCTGAATGTTGGTTTCGACACCACAATACTGAATAGGCTTGGTCCTTTTGGGTGTGAATGCCTTTGTCTTCTTCCTTATTCAAATTAACTTACCCAGCCACATGCAGGGGGAGCTGCAGCTTAACGCGGATTCCGAATCAAGGTGCAAGGCGAATGACGTCACAAATGACGTAATGAATTCTAGAAGCGACCGCGATTAAACCTCGGATCTCAGAATTTTTGGTTTGACACTGAGCTACTGAGTGAAACAATACATCTGTACGTATTGTGAAACTATGGAACACGCTTTGTGCCTGCTTCGAAGACCGACCAACTAGGTAGGATCGCAATGGATCCCGAAACTTACGACCAAATGAAACACAGTTCGGACTGTTCATTCACGCAGTTCAGTAGACTGTCGACGGAGGTACGGCAAGTTGAAACTAAGCTTCTGAAGCTTCCGTACTGTTTCTGGTGTAGTCCTCTAAGCTGCATAGGAAACACCATTGTTCTAACAGAATACAGGACCAAAATGCGACAACACTGAACATACTAGTAGACAGTACCCGGGATGTCGTTCTCAATGGGGATCATAGAACTGCAGTTCTTAGGAAAAAATTATCTGCACGTTAAGACGCACATGATCACCAGAAATAGTCGTTTAAATCTTGGTCATTATTTATCACAAGAAAATAACAACAAGTTCGATGGAATGTCATAAAATTGTGGCAAAACCGGCACAGAAACACTCTTACAACTACGTGGGAGGCAATCCAGCCCTGTACGTCTACCATACGCTAATTGTTATTGGAAATGAAGAGAAGAAATATTTACTGAACTATGGCCTCGGTATCATGTTAGTGCTGTTAATGGAATCTTGGTGGCGATCAAGAAGTTTGGAGGTAGTTGTCCAGCGTCAGTTTGTACAGCTCAACACGGCTGTGACTGGGTTCTGCAGTCGCTCGTGTCACATTAGTGGCTCACCTCTTTGCGATGATCTTCTCAGATGTTTCGCCGATCTCAACCTATGGAGATTGGTTTTTGACACTTTTCTCTTGCTACGAGTGGAGAACACCATTGGTCCCCTCAGTACGCCCAGTCTGATATCACGTATGGCCGCATAAATATTACACTACCTACGGTAGTACAATCTGTTACTGTGATAGTGGGGCAGCGCAGAAAGAACAAGTTCTGCAACTTTGTTGTCTCTGCTCGCCTTCGTCTTAGATGCATTTCATTGTTACTCTACGAAAAACAAAATGTGATGCTATACACGTTTTCAGAGTAGTTCACTTTTCTTTTACTTTAACTCAAAACAAAAGAAGACTGCTTATATTAATAAGCAATTGATTCTTCAGGCATTCTCGGTGAAATTGACGGTTTATACGTCTCTGGTTTTCCAGCCGAATTGTACTGTCTTTTTCCCAATATGTGGACAGCCTCCCTAGTTGCCCTCGTCAAGCGCCGTTTACTTAATGTTTGGAGTCCAAGCGTGCCGTGAACGGCAGCCTATACTTCGCACCATCATAGCGATTGTTTCTCGGGAAAGATAACATAATTTTGAAAGCAGTACCAACAAGGAGCGAAACACTGGTGAGAACAGATATTGGTAGTGTCACGTCACGTGCTATGTCCAGAACCAACCTAATACGTCAAAATTCTGAGACAGTATAATATAGGAGAGAATAAACATTAAAGAGGAGGTTAATTTAATCATCATGGCCAGACGAAAACATATTACTGGTAACAACAATAATACCGTAGGCGGACTACTCTAACAAACAAATTAAAAAGAGATGGAATTGTAAAAGAATCTTTATCTCCACTTTTTCTTCGGCCTTTTACTGACACGTCATTTGGACGCCGACGATTTAGTCAGCGCGCTACCTGCATAAAATCAATAACTCATCTAAACGTAATTTCCGGTAACTTGAAAACCCATTACACCTCCACGACAGCCAGCCGTTTATTCCCATTCTTGCTTGACTACGAAAACAAAACCTGAGGCCAAACCGAAAGTTGGTTTGACCACTGAAGGGCTTCACTAGACGTGATCCTATTGGAGGTAGTATGATGTTGCCAACTACCAACCTCTGAACTAACTATGCCCAGTCAGTTTTACAGGGACCAACAGTTTAACGAAACAACGAACGACTGTACAACTTGGCTGTTTTCACTTATACAAATCGTTACCAAAGGTAAAATCAACGATACGAGACTGAAAAACAGAACTAAAAGCCGAGCATTTGTAATTGTTGTCAGACACTTATCCACTAAAGAAACTCGCATGGATGGAAAAAGTTTAAAGAAAAGAACAAAATTAAAACTTCTCTCTTCTGGGTAAGACAAAGCAATTTTGTACACAGTACCAACAAGGAGCAGAATACAAGCGAATACGAAGAGCTTCTTTTATGTCCCACTCAGAAAAATCTTAATATTTTTACACGATTTGTATTGTGGTGTGATCACAGTTTATCATCACTGAATCCATGGTCTCTCCTTGCGCCAGGTAGCACAGTTTGATTACTCAGTCTGTTACTCCTCAAAGACAGACACAGGACATGAAAAATTATACAGAAACTATTCACGTTTCTCAAATTTTTTTATGCTTAATTTCGTTTGCTAAATTTCGGATTCCTGAAGATTATTTCTACTACGGAACGAAATCGCACGATTTATATGGATATATGGCAGAGGAGTATGGGTATTACGTATTACGAAAATATACAAGTGGGCGAACTGAATTAACTGTATATGAAGTGCTAAGATATGTGGCACCATAGGGTCACTGACTGATATTTGTTACGCAGTACATCTGTAAACAAAAATTTTAAATACGTGCCGTAGAAACATCATCATTGTTGCCTCTGACAGTTAAATCTTTCTACAAAATTCACTATTGCAGTATTGTCCGCTTACTCATTTTCATGAAGCGTCATATTTAAAAAATTTATGCTTCAGCACATGCTAAATTTTAACAATATCCGACGTGTATATATGTTATTAATACATCCACAGTCTGTGAATACTCTCTCTCTCTCTCTCTCTCTCTCTCTCTCTTTGTGTGTGTGTGTGTGTGTGTGTGTGTCTTCAATTAATCCTACATCGGCAACGGTCCCAGGCTGATGAGCAATACTCGACAAAAGGTTACACAAATGTATTGTATGCCACTCCTTTCACGGATGAATTCTATTTCCGTAAGATTCTTGCAATAAATTTCGGCCTGGCATCTGCTTTTCCTACAAGAAGTTTCAAGCGGTGTTTCCCCTACAGGTTGCCCTGGACACTTACTCCTTCGTATTACGTTTTCCAGTCATCGATAGTAAATACTGAAATCGAACATTAATAGATCGTTTCCCTATTTATGCACAACATCTTACATCTATTTGTGTAAATTACCAGTTCCTGTACTAATCCTCGATCTTTTGTAGGACATCCTGCATTTCGCTGCAGTCTTCTAGCGTTGCAACTTTCCGGCAGACCAGGGGTTCTCAACAAAATTTTCTCGAGGGTCCCATCATCGAGCATGATTGGTACCTTGTCACATCACAGTATCAAGTACCTAAAAAGCCAAATTAAGAGTCTTTTTATACGTTTACTATTTTTGGTACTTAGAAAAAACATTGACATATGTTATTGAAAAAATATTGAGCTTAAAACTTTTTTAATTTAGCCACCATTGTTAATGTTACATTTTTTATTATTGCTCAAAATCTTTGTCTTCAAATCTGGGTCTTTCTCGTTTTAACGAAAAACCTTTTAACTAACAGTCCATTTTTAACTACGCGAACTGTAGCTTCCCTAAAACACAACGCTTTACAAACACTACTGTTTTATACACAATACTGAATATGTAAACAATACGGTCTGTGAAAGCACTGGCCGATTGTCGTCTGAAATGCGAGTTTCTGTATAAAGTGACTGTCGGTTGTCAGCGGCAAAGAGGCAGCGCGCGTAGTCTAACGGCATACAGCAGAACTATTTGCATCTGTCTAATTCTAGTTTTGCACTAGAATGTGTTAGTGTCAGTTGGCTCTAGGAAGACGCTAAGCGCAGAAGTTAGCGTTCGCTAAAGCTCTGCTCATGCAGGAAGCGGACAAAACTAAAAATCTGTTATAATATGAAATATATTTAATTTATTTTTTATTCTAATAGCATCTTGCGGACCCCTCTAGCACAGCTCGCGGCCCCCTGGGGGTCCGCGGACCACCTGTTCGGAACCACTGCGATACCATAGACAACAGAATCGTCTGCAAACAACGTCGTGAAGCTTCCGACGTTATAGTTATTCAAGAGTAACTCCTGGGTTTTCAGAAGATGACTGTGCGAAAACTACAGGAAACACATAAAATAGATACCTATCGTCACTAGATCATCTATCCAAGTTTTTAACTCACTTTAATGCTTTCACTACCATTGCGATATATGTGCCCCATGACTGGTTAATTGTTACCGAACCAATGGGAATTCGCTGCGTGTTACTGTTATATATCAATGTCCCATTAGCATAGAGAAGCCTGCTAATCGTTTGCAGAATTTTTATAATTACGGAGTGTACCTGTATCTAGAACATGTTGGCAAATCATCCGGTCCGTATTTGTCGCATCGAGTCAGTTCGCACCTGCAGATAGGCAACTCAGTGAACAGATTTGCAGAGCAGGCTGCTGTCGTGCCTTCCCGAATAGTTTGTGCCAAAGAACTACAAGAACATACTGACGTTTTCCGCGTCAAAACCGGTGCCTATATTGAGCACACGTAATGCCCGTTACAAACTTGGAGAGATGCTCCGCCCACTTATGTGTGTCTCTTGTCTGTATCCCTTGCAGTTAATGTGTAGTCATGCTCTGAAACCCAAGAGGTGCATCAGAATAATCGTGCACATCCCATACCTCTCCGCGTTCAAAAACGAAACGGCGTAACATATTTTTTCGTACTGTTACTTCTGATTGTAAAAATGTAAATGTCGTGTGACTAGGGCCTCCCGTCGGGTAGACCGTTCGCCGGGCGCAAGTCTTTCGATTTGAAGCCACTTCGGCAACTTGCGCGTCGATGGGGATGAAATGATGATGATTAGGACAACGCAACACCCAGTCCCTGACCGGAGAAAATCTCGAACCCAGCCGGCAATCGAACCCGGGCCCTTAGGATTGACATTCTGTCGCGCTGACCACTCAGCTACCGGCGACGGACAGTTGTGATTATGGTATTAATTGAAATAACTATGCACTAAAGTGTTTAACTACGACAAAAAATTGGTAGAGCAAGGGTTAAAGGTAATCAATATGAGAACAGTTTCCGACGCGGCAAACGTCACTACGAAAGTCAAACTTTATCTTTCCTATCAACAAGGGACGTCAAGCTGATTCCACATTTTTAGATCTCCAAGAGGTTTTTGACACCGTTTCTCACAACCGACTTCTAATCAAATTGCGTGCCTGCGGAGTATCGTCTCAGTTGTGTGGCTGGATTCGTGATTTCGTGTCAGAAAGGTCATAGTTTCTAATAATTGACTAACTGACGAGAAGTCATTGAGTAAAACGATTCTGACGTTTCCCAAGGAAGTCTTATTGGCTTCTGTTGTTCCTGATCTACATAAATGATTTAGGGGACAATCTGAATAATGGTTAATGGCTCTGAGCACTATGGGACTCAACTGCTGTGGTCATCAGTCCCCTAGATATTAGAACTAATTAAACCTAACTAACCTAAGGACATCACATACGCCCATGCCCGAGGCAGGATTCGAACCTGCGACCGTAGCAGCAGCGCGGCTCCGGACTGGAGCGCCTAGAACCGCACGACCACCGCGGCCGGCCGGACAATCTGAGCAGCACTCTTAAGACTGTTTGCAGATGATGCTGTCATTCACCATGGTGTAAAGTCATCAGATGTTCAAAACGAATTGCAAAATGATTTATGCAAGATACGGTGCAAAAGCGGCAGTTGACTCTAAATAATGAAAAATGTAATGTCATTCACAAGAGTACTATAAGGAATCCGCTGAATTTCAGTGACATTGTAAATCACACAAATCAAAAGGCAGTAAGCACAATTAAATACTCAGGGATTACAATTATCAACAACTTAAATTAGAACGATCATAACGTTAGGGGGAAAGCAAACCAAAGCTGCACATGTTGATGTAACTCGTCCAAATTAATAGTAACAGTTAACAAGAACACAGGATCTTTGACATAACCCCATAAGAACAAAACATGTGGAGTGACGTCAGGTCACCGTAGGGAGTTACTGAAGTAGAGGAGAACGATGTCAGGAATCACGTCCTATCCAGTTCGGCACAGTGTCAGTCTCGTACGCCTGAATGTGTGGTGGAGCACTGTCTGGTTTCAAAATGAAGTTTTCACTGTCTTGAAGAAATGTGGCTTAAGCCACCGCTGAAATATGTCCAGGCACACGAAACCAGTCACAGTTTTCTCCTCAAGGAAAAACGATCCGCAAATTTTTGGGAAGGGCATGGCACAAAAGACGATATCTGCAGGTCAGTCACGAATGTGTCCCACAACCTCGTGCGGGTATTCTGTGTGCCCAAAACTAAGTTATGACGATTCACCTTTCCATATATATGAAACGTGGATTCACCAATGAACTTCTGTGAAAAGCTGTCTTTCTCCAGTAGCCGCTGTCAAGTACTGTAACTGTTAGAACCAGTGTTCGATTCGCAAATGTATTCTGCAGTCTTTTTATTTGTATTTTTTCCGTATCGAAATTGGTGGACATAAGAGGGCTAATAAGGTATTCAATATATATTACACTGACGGAAAAAAATCGTAACACCAAAAAATAATCAGTATACACGCCAAAAAATAATCAATGCACAGCGATGAAACCTCGGGAATACATTTGCCTAGGTAATATATTTAAGTGATTAACACTGCAAGATCATAGATTACTGTAAGCGCGAAATAAGCCATTGCAAATGTGGAATGCTGGGGCATTAATAAGCGGTGCAACCAATAGAATGTTCAATGGCAAGCTACAGGTGCCGAATGTCAGCTTGTGGGATAGAATTCCATGCCTGTTGCACTTGGCTGGTCAATGCAGGGACGTTAATACTGTTTGTGGTTAAAGGTGGAGTTGCCCTCCGATGATATCCTACATGTACTCGATAGGAGGCAGATCTGGTGATAAAGCACGCCAAAGCAATATGTCCACACACTGTGAGCGTGATGGGTTACAACAGCGATGTGTGGGTAAGTGTTATCCTGCTGGAAAACACCCCCTGGAATGCTGTTCAAGAATGACAGCAAAACAGGTCGAATCACCTGGTTAACGTACAATTTTGCAGTTAGGGAGCATGGGATAGCCACGAGAGTGATCCTGCTGTCGTACGAAATCGCACCCCAGATCATACCTCCAGCTGTTGGTCCAGTCGACTAGCATGCAGACAGGTTTGTTACAGGCCCTCTAATAGCCTCCGCCCACGGTCATCACTGGCACCGAGGCAGAACCGGCTTTCATCAGAAAATACAACAGACCTCCACCATGCTCTCTAATGAGCCCTCGCTTGACAAAGCTGAAGTCGCAGATGGCGGTGGTCTGGGGTCAGTGGAATGCACCTACATGGCGTCTGGCTCGGAGCTGTCCTTCAAATAACCGAATTGTAACAGTTCGTTGTATCACAGTGATGCCAACTGCTGTTCAAATTGCTGCCGAAGATGCAGTATGATGCGGCCAGAGCCATACAGCGAATACGATGGTCTTCCCACTCGGTAGTGTCACGTGCCCATCCGGAGCTCAGACTTCTTGCGACCGTACATTTTCGTGATCACTGCTGCCAGCAGTCACGTATAGTGGCTATATGCCTGCCAAGTCTTTCTGCAATATCGCAGAGAGAACAGCCAGCTTCTCGTGCTCCATTATACGATCTCGTTCAAACTCACTGCGGAGTTGATAATGGCGTCTTTATCGCCTTAAAGGCTTTCTTGGCTAACATCAACTCACTACGTCTAAGCTCCAAAGTAACTAACCCTCACGACCGTAACAGCGTGTGTTTAAAGCTAACCTCACTTGTGTCCTCACAATGGCAC
The DNA here is from genome assembly GCF_021461395.2 of Schistocerca americana. Classification (NCBI taxonomy): domain Eukaryota; kingdom Metazoa; phylum Arthropoda; class Insecta; order Orthoptera; family Acrididae; genus Schistocerca; species Schistocerca americana. The sequence goes on from NC_060119.1 coordinate 877,478,298, forward strand.
TACTCATGCGACTGGCACGAAATCTGAATAGATGCCATCTTTCAGCTGTAGAAACACGCCTACCAACTTTCGCACGCCTTCCAACTTTTGCTCACGTCACACAACTCCTCCTTGGTGTTAACGATGTTTGTTCCGTCCTTCGTCTTTATGATTTTCTCTATACTACCTATAATATCAACGACTTCTACAATGTGACCTACGGAAGATTAATTCGGATTCCGGAGAAGTGGGGGAACTCCCGAAGCAATACCTATGTAAGAAGATAAGACGAAGGATGCAAATTCACATATACAGCATCTGCCTATTTAGAAAAAGATTTTTACGATGTGGATTGGATCGCACTCTTTGAAATTCTGAAGTTATCAGGAATCAAATACAGGGAATGAGAAGTTATCTACAACCTATAAGAAAACCACCAGACTGCAAATTCTAAGAGTCAAAAGAAATGAAAGGAAGGTAGTAGATGAGAACGAGGTGAGACAGGGTTTTAGCCTATACAAAATGTTATTTCGACTTACAATGAGCAAGCTGTGAAGGAAAGCAAGAAGAAATTTAGAAAGGGAATTATATTTCAGGGATAAGAAATAAAAACAATGAGGTTAAGCGATGCCACTGTAATTCTGCCATAGATGACAAAGGACTTGGACCATCAGCAAAACGGAATGAATAGCGTTTTGGTAAGAGGTTATAAAATAAACATCAGCATAACTAAAACACGGTTAACGGAATGCAGCAGAATTAAGTCAGGTGATAGTAGTGGAATTAGATTGGAAAATGAGATGCTAAAAGTGAATAGAAGGAAGGAAGATTTAGAGTTTAACGCCCTGTCGGCAACGAGGTCATTAGACACGGAGTACAAGCTCGGACTGCTCAAAACTGGGAAAGGAAATCGGCCGCGTCATTTTGAAAGAAACCATCCCAGTAACTTCCGCAAACGATTTAGAGAAACAACACGAAATCTTAATTTGGATGGCCGAACAGATAATTAGAACCATCGTCCTGCCGAAAAGGAGTCCAATGTGACAGCCACTGCGCCACCTCCCTCGGTAGTAGTGAACATAAGTTTTGCTATGTGGGCAGCATAATCTTTACAAAGACAGAAGTCAAGATGACACAGAGTGCAGACAAGCGGCAGCAAATATAAATTTAAGCATCCTGGGAGTACTTGGAGAGTAGTCTTCTGTAGAAGTGAAAGACGAACGATACAAAGTATAGAAAAGAAGAGACTATAAGTTTTCGAAATATGGTGCGATAGATCAGTGGTGACGAGTAAATGGGTAAATCACGTAACTAACGAGGAGGCACTGAATGGAACTGAGAAGAAAAGAAAATTATGTCACGGATCTGTTAAAGTGATGTGTTATACACGGTATTTAGGACCGACGAATTATTTGTTTACAGTAGATTGGAAAGTGAGACACGCGTGTTAAGCGTGATGTTTTTTCTATATGCACATGCAGACTTAATGGTAACGGTGACGGCGTTGATATTGGACCAAGCGACGCAGGGGGTGGCTCACTTTTGGCCACATTTGCCGCTCTTAACGTTTTTTCTCCGTGCAGCGGATCCTCGCTGCGGAGTTGCACCGGTCTTCACGGAAGACGACGCCCGCGACAATGCAAATGACAGCCACGCAACAACAGAGCTTCCAGAGTAGGGCTGCTATGAACTGTTAACTCGGTTCGTTGCGAATATTGTTGAAATAAACTTATAAGGCCGACAGAGAATTGTCTGAAGTTTTTCCTGTATGTAAAAAGCTGTTGTTACTCACTGAAGAGCCAAAGAAACTGGTATACCTGCCTAATATCGCGTAGGGCCCCCGCGAGCACGCAGAAATGCCAACACGACGTGGCATGGACTCGACTAATGTCTGAAGTAGTGCTGGAGGGAACTGACACTATGAATCCTGCAGGGCTGTCCATAAAACCGTTAAGAGTAGGTGGGGGTCGAGATCTCTTCTGAACAGCACGTTGCAAGGCATTCCATCAACAATGTTCATGCCTGGGGAGTTTGGTAGCCAGCAGAAGTGTTTAAACTTAGTAGAATGTTCCTGGAGCCACTCTGTAGCAATTCTGGACTGTGGGGTGTCGCACTGTCCTGCTGGATTTGTCCAAGTCCGTCGGAATGTACAATGGACATAAATGGATGCAGGTGATCAGACAGGATACTTACATTCGTGTCACTTGTCATAGTCGTATCTAGACGTATCAGGGGTCCCATATCACTCCAACTGCACACGCCCTACACCATTACAGATCCTCCACCAGCTTGAACAGTTCGCTGCTGACATGCAGGGTCCATGAATTCATGAGGTTGTCTCCATACGCGTGGACGTCCATCTGCTCGATATAATTTTAAACGAGATTCGTCCGACCACGCTGCATGTTTCCTGTCGTCAACAGCCTAATGTCGACGTTGACAGCCGCGGGATTAGCCGAGCGGTCTAGGGCGCTGCAGTCATGGACTGTGCGGCTGGTCCCGGCGGAGGTTCGAGTCCTCCCTCGGGCATGTGTGTGTGTGTTTGTTCTTCGGATAATTTAGGTTAAGTAGTGTGTAAGCTTAGGGACTGATGACCTTAGCAGTTAAGTCCCATAAGATTTCACACACATTTGACATTTTCGGTGCTGACGGGCACAGGCAAGACGTAAGGCTTTGTGTCGCGCAGTCATCAAGGGTGCACGAGTGGGCCTTTAACTCCGAAAGCCCATATCGATAACGTTTCGTTGAATAGTTCGCACGCTGACACTTGTTGATGGCCCAGCACTGAAATGTGAACCAATTTGTAGAAGGGTTGCACTTCTGTTCAAAAATGGTTCAAATGGCTCTGAGTACTATGGGACTCAACTGCTGAGGTCATTAGTCCCCTAGAACTTAGAACTAGTTAAACCTAACTAACCTAAGGACATCACACACATTCATGCCCGAGGCAGGATTCGAACCTGCGACCGTAGCGGTCTTGCGGTTCCAGACTGCAGCGCCTTTAACCGCACGGCCACTTCGGCCGGCCTGCACTTCTGTCACGTTGAACGATGTTCTTCAGTCGTCGTTGGTCCCGTTCTTGCAGGATCTCTTCCCGGCCGCAGCGGTGTCAGAGATTTTATGTTTTACCGGGTTCCTGATATTCACGGTCACTTGTTGCCTCATACAGGCTTGACGCCGAGAGCGCCGTATTCTGCCTGTTTACGTATCTCTGTATTTGAATACGCATGCCTATGCCAGTTTCTTTCGCACTTAAGTATATATGTGGTTTACGGGAGAAGGAAATTCTCTAATTTAGTAGTGTGCAGAGAAGGAGTCTGTTGTCAAGTTTTCAACACTCAGCAGCACGCCAAAAACGAGAAGTCAGTGATACGACGCATACACGGTATAGCTGGACTCCGATTTGGAGTGTGTGTGTGTGCGAGAGAGAGAGTTTGGGTGGTTGATTTGAGGGAGAGGGCCAAACAGCGCGGTCATCAGTCCCATCGGATTAGTAAAGGATGGGGAAGGAAGTCGGCCGTGCCATGTCAAAGGAACGATCCAGCCATTTGCCTGAAACCATTTAGGGAAAGCACGAAAACGCGAATCAGGACAGGAACCGTCGTACTCCCGATTGCGAATCCAGTGAGGGAGAGATTTTTTTCCGGCCAAGACGCAGGTAACGAGAAAAAGGCGTTTTACCATTAGCAGCCTGCCCTCCAGGTAACGTATTGCACTATTCACCGAAAACTGTTACGGAGATACCCGGGAAATATTTCAATGATTTAATTAGATAGCTAATAATGAGACACCGAATGGAACCTAGGAGAAGGGAGAATTATGCCAGAAATTAACTAAAAGAAGGGATCCCTCAATAGAACACCCCCTGAAACATCAAGGAATGGTGAATTTGGTGACGATGGGACGAACTGGGGTAAAAGCTGTAGAGGGATAATACGTACGACTGCATGAAAGCTGACCCGCTATTTCGTGCTGGTAAAGTATGTTCAGTATTCCCCTGACTGCTAACCAATTTAAATTTTTCACTTTCCATCTCTCCTCTGTTATCTTTTTCATTTCTTCTCGGGTTCCGTCTATTCTACACATCACTCATGCCCGAGTCGCACAGGGGCCTCGGCGTTGGTGTTTTCATGCCTCCGAGAAGCAGAGACGCGAGCGAGGCGCGGTGGCAGGTGGAAGTCCCGGTGCCGGAAATGCAGCACGTGCGACGCCCTGCGCCGCTTTACGACCGCCGGCGGGCGCCCTATTTCCAGGTTACAGGCGGCGTTTACTCTCGCGCCGAGAATAAGGCCCCGCCCGTGGGCACCGGACACCTGAGCGACGCGCCGGAAACCGTCGCAGGCCGCTATCCGTCGGAAGCTGGGGCCATCCCCAACCATTCTCGTGCGTTCAATCGAAGCAGTCGTCGCCGTTTCAGGATTTCCATTCCGAAATAAACTACTCACTTGCCTTTTCTGTACGAGGACAGCCTCTTATGTATCAGCAAAATGACCTTCCCTCCTTTTTTTACCGCCACACAATTCACCGGTAAATTAAGAGGGCTATTCCGAAAGTAAGGTCCGATGGTTCGCGACATGGAAATGACAATGAAAATCCGAATAATCTTTGCACAGATGTGTCTCTAGTATGCCTGTCGATCGCGTCACGTCGCTATTTTCAGTTGTGAGCACATAATGAGCACGGAAATATGCCTAGAACTATAGTGTCACCCGCCAAATATGGGTGCCCACTGCGAGGTTTCGCCTGATTTCATGCAACTCCACATAACGCACCTGCCATGCACTCCCTTCTTCTTTCAGCCGCACAATGCGGGTGCAATGAAGACGCTCCTGCAGCGTTTTCGATGGGATGTGGCTGGTTACCCATCATACAGTCCGGACTTTGCTCCCTCTGATGTTCATCTCTGCTGACATCAACTGCTGGCTATGAAGACAACGTTTTGGCACAGACAACGAGCTGTAGAGCAGCGCAGAGAAGCAGTGGAAAGTACAGGCGGCTGCCTTGTATGACGATGATATTGGAAAGTTGGTAGAACGCTGCGATGAATGTCTAAATCGGAGCGGCGACTACGTAGGAAAGTAGATGAAGGTGTAGCAACTGTTGCAAATAAAACATTTTTTATTTTCATTTTCGTTTGCATTTCGCGACGGATCGGACCTGACTTCCCGAAAAGTCCTCGTATTGGGCACTTCTGGCGAAATATAAATAGCATTTCTCGATTATAGTGCAAACAACCCATTTCTGTATAAAGTTTTGAGATAAAAATCGATATGACCGCCTCTCTCTGATCTGACAAACACGACCTATCGTTGTCCTAGTATGTGGGCGCCCCACGCACCGTGTCAGCCTCTCTTCCACTGCGGTGACCTATTCACGCAGAAGTGACCGGTCTTTCACTGCTCAAGCAAGGACCAGTGGCAACTTATAAATTCCGTGCGTCACCACAAAGGCGCCGCATATCGTTCTCAGCTCGTCCTGTCACAAACATCACTTGTGAGACACAGAAAAACTTGTCATTAAGTGGAAAAAACCGTAAAATAACATGTGTCTCGATCCGCCTAAATACGCTACGATCGGCTCTCCACAAACGAAAGATTTCATTAAGTGACTACCTCGTATGGCAAATTAAAAACAGCAACACAATTCATGCAAACGTACAATCATAATATGAAAGCTCCCCGCTATTTAGATTTATTGTGACACTAAAAAAGATTGACATTCAGTCATAAAGGTCTTTCACTATCTACTTAGTCATATTAAAAGTCCAGCAGATAACAAAACTTATTTTTCCACTAAAGAATTTAGTAACATAAATAGACTAGAGATACGTATACATAATATCAACCAAGGATAAAGTTTGCATCTAAAATATTCTTTACACTGCTATCTATAGGGTAGCATCCATCAACGGAAATGGTAATGGTAATAAGGTCGCAAGGAGTGAGTCAATTTAGCAGAGGAATGTGGCTGAATCAATCCTTTGTCTCTGAACTATCAGAAGGTCCTGTCTCTGCGCCTTGCAAATCTGTATCTCAGTATATTTAACTTCTAGGTAAAAATACTGTTCACCAACTTCATTAAGCTGTTGTACTTTCCTTCAGGTAAAGTGTACAAGGGGACAAGGAAAAAAAATTCCGTGTTTTTCCGGGATTTCCCGAGTAAAAATACACTTATTCCGGGAAAAAATACACTATACCCGCGTGAAAGCAAATTTTTTTCCATGTTAACCTAAGAGAGCTGCTCACATTGTCTCCTAAATCGTTTATGTAGATCAAGAACAGCAGAGGGCCCATAACACTTCCTCGGGGAACGCCAGACCGACGAATTTCCGCCAGTTACTACGAACTGTGATCTTTCTGACAGGAAATCACGAATAGAGTTGCACAACTGAGATGATACTTCATAAGTACTCAATTTGATTAGAAGTCGCTTGTGAGGCACAGTGTCAAAAGCCTTCTGGAAATCTAAAAATATAGAATCAATTTGATATAATCTGTAGACAGCACCCATTACTTCGTGAGAATGAAGATCTAGTTGTGTTTCAGAAGAACGTTATTTTGTTAATCCGTGTTGGCTGTTTGTCAATAAATCGTTTTTTTTTTCTCTTTCTCCCCCCCCCCCCCCCCGAGATAACTCATAATGTTCGAACACTTTTTATGATCCAAAATCTTACTATAAATCGGCTTCAACAATGTGGGTCTGTAATTCAGCGTATTATTCGTATTTTTTTCTTGGGGATTGGTAAGACTTGCGCAACTTTCCAGTTTTTACGAACGGATCTTTCAACGAGCAAGCGGTTGCATATGATTGCCAAGAATGGAGCTGTTATATCACCATACTCTGAATGGAACCTGACCGGTATACTATCTGGAACGGAGGCGTTGCCTTTATTAAGTGATTTAAGCTGCTTCACAACAGCGAGGATATCTATTTCTAGTTACTCATGGTAGCAGTTGTTCTAGATTTTAAATTTTGGACTATTTACTTCGTCTTGTTTGGTGAAGGAGTTTCGAATGACCTTGTTTAATAACTCTTCTTTAGTCGCACTGTCATCATTGATATTATCATTGCTATCGCGCAGTGAGGGTACTGACTGTGTCTTGCCGCTGGCGTACTTCACATACGACCAGAATCTCTTTGGACGACACAAGCAGATTACCTCTATACTTATCAACTGTATGTACACCACGACAGATGAACATTAATAGTTTGACCCATTCGTATAACACTGCTCACAAAATTACGTTGGAAGGGAAAGTAGTGGAAAAGGATTCATTGTGGCTCCCACAGTCATCTTCCACATTATAAGCCACTCACGGAAAATTGGAAATGTGTGTATCATAGCAAGTTATAGTGATACTTTACAATATGCTAGGGACACTAATTCTGCTCCATCGAGTCGTGTGGTTTACACTTAAAACTCTGCAACGTTAGCTACAAATGTACTTCCTACAAGACTGACTCTGCACGTTTAAAATAAAGTGCCTACCATACTCTGGTCTGAGAAAAAGTTCGACCACATCGCCAACGAGAAAATAATAGCTACATCAGATTAATTATGATGGACAATTGGGGAAGGGAACTCTGGCATTGAGATGACGTAGTGGGGCATTTTCACCACAGACCACAAGTGGGCCGCCCGTACCTCCCGTCACGTCTTAAAACGATCCGCGACACATACGGTGCTCGGAAGTGGACGGACGAAACACGCGTGCCATATTTTTAGTGTTTGTCTCAGCGTCGGTCGCTGCCAGTTGCCGCACTTAACAAAGTTCTCTGGCAGTGTTCGCCGTAAATCCACACCTACACTCACGGTGGCGTACCGCGACCCAAACGGAGCATCACAGCGCCTGCGTCTTGCGTTAGCTACTAGCATAATCGCAACATCAGAAACTTCACTTCATCGATGTTCTGTCCTTAGAGGTGCAAATTCATTAGAGACAAGGGTATAGTCAGGAGCGTTGCAGGGAAGTGTAACAGCGCCGCTCCTGTTTTCTAAACACACACTGCGACTGTTAGCTGATGACGCTGTAATGCACAGGAAAATGTAGTGTGACTGGAAGTGGATACACGATGATTTAGACTGAATTTCTATTTATGAAAATGGTAGCTTGTTCTGAATGTAGAAAAATACAAATTAATGCAAACGAGTAGGAGAAACAGTCTAGTAATGTATGAGTAAAGAATTAATAATATGCTGCTTGATACAGTCAGGTCGATTAAATAACTAGGCGTAAGGTTTTGAAACGATATAAAATTGAACCCGCATGTCAGGGCGGTAGTGGGAAGGCGAACGGTCGACTTCGGTTTATTGGGAGAATTCTAGAAAAGTGCAGCTTATTTATAAAAGGGACCACGAATACACCGCTATGCGACCCACTCTTAAGTACTGGTCGAGCGTTTGGGGTCCCCACCAGGTCGTATAAAAAGGAAGACATCAAAGCAGTTCAAACGCGTTCCGCTAGATTTGTTACCGGCAGGTTCGAAGAACATGAAAACGTTACGGAGATACTTCGTGAACTCAAACAAAAATCCCTGGTGGGAAGACGTTGTTCTTTTCATGGAAACTGAAATTTAGCGAATCGGCATTTACAGTCGATTGCAGAACGATTATACTCCCGCTAACGTAAATTAGGGATCGGGTCACAAAGGCATCTTTTATATTGACGTAGTGGATAGCTTCGCCAAGCGGACAATGAAATTAGGCTTAATGAGTTCCTCACCAGGAAACGTCGAGTTTAATCTATGATAAAGCGAGAAACGCTAGCAAACGCAGTGGGATTGGACCAAGATCTGCTGCAAGCAAAAAAAGATTAGAATAGAAGCACGCGATTCATAAGAATGATCAATTGGCCGGCCGATGGTGGCCAAGCGGTTCTAGGCGCTACAGTCTGGAACCGTGCGACCGCTACGGTAGCAGGTTCGAATCCTGCCTCGGGCATGGATGTGTATGATGTCCTTAGGTTAGTTAGGTTTAAGTAGTTCTAAGTTCTAGGGGACTGATGACCTGAGATGTTAAGTCCCATAGTGCTCAGAGCCATTTGAACCATTTTTTGATCAATTACATGCGCTTAAATCACAGCAAATTTTTAATCTTCCTTTTCCGAATAGGTCTGAAAGAATCTTCTTTATGCGATTTGTGCAGTGAAGGAGACGTCAATCATCTACAGCTTTGGTGCACCAAAGACACGTCAAAAATCCTTTCATCGAACATTAGTTAAAGCACAGGTTCCCCATTTAACATCGGCTCCAGCCTTGGTGTCAGACCAGAAGAGTAGAGTTGTAGAGGTGATGATCAGTTACTTAAACGTCTGAATCTAGAGACAAGGTGTTCATAATAAATAGATATTTTCTGAGACAGCTACGTGCTTTATTTATGACAGAATTGCTTAAAACGTAATTTTATAGTAGCGTCATCTTCAGTTCGGACCTTTACTTCTTGCAAAAAGAGCCAAAGCGATTAGAAAAGCTACAGTGTAGAACTGATAGTGATATTCAAAACACAGTACGAATATTTACATTTTTAATTTGTTTTGGCGTACTGTCCGTAGCTGCTTTATAATTAATAAAGGTATTTTAAATCCGTCTTTGTGACTACGCCATGTAGTTGGAAACATACTTTCAATGTAAATATTTAAAGTCTTATTGTTTCCAAATACGGCTTCAAGTCCAAAAATGTAACCTAGATGACAGAACTGCGGAGCAGGAACCCCTCTGTGACGTATGCTTACCCTCAATAACTCACGTTAAGCGGCGACGCAGAGCAGTCGGGTGGAGCGCAGTTACGGGCCTTAACAGCTTCCTGCGCTCGGCTCTCGGTGGACGTCGCAAATTGCCGGCTCAACAGTTTAATTGCGGCGCAAGTGCATTGGCTGACAGGCCATTAATGCATCACTGGCCGGTCATCTCTCAGTGCGCGCCTCGCGTGCACCTAGCGACACGAGCTCACCCCGTGGCGGGCAGGGGCCGGCCGTTGCCACGGTAACGGCCAGCCATGCGTTGCCCGGCGACAGCAACTAGATTCTGTGAATGCTGAATTTCACACTGTTCACTTCTGTACTTCCCCAATTAAGTGTTACACGCCCTCTGCTGCTCTTTATTTATCAGGGTGGTGCAAAAGTTCGTAGCATTTTTGTTTTGCATGTTGGTATTCCATTTGCTATGGATTTATTTATCGATTGTCATTTTTTATCTGTTGTTCACCGTCGCTATTTGAGATTACATATTTTAATTTTGACACCTGGAGACAGTGGGTGGAGCTGTGGTCGCTAGAAACTGGAGTACCAAGTAGAGAGATCATATAATTTCCGACATATTCTTCTGTTTGAGTTCAATAGAGGGGTGAAAATAGCCGAAGCAGCCAGAAGCATTTGTGCTGTGTATGGTGATGATGATGATGCCACTGGACAGGACACGACAAGAAAATGGTTTTCACGTTTTAAGGAGGATCGTTTTGACATTGGGACGTTCGGGGTTTGATGAAGTTCGTTAAAACGCATTAATCCACAATGGTGCATGTCAGTGTAGTCGAGAACTGGGAAATGTGATGAACTGTGATCATTCCACCATCCTGCGACAAAAATCTGTGGTTTCACTTTGGTTTCCCCACGTGTTGAAGACACTGACCACAGCACTCCTCGACCACAAAAATCATCTGAGGCGTCTAGCAGACACAATCCAAGAACAACGATAACGCCCGCCTGCATTCTGTTAGAATGAGAAAAACACTATACAGGAGTTGTGTGGGAAGCCATTCCGCACCCACCCTATTCACCTGGTCTTGCGCACTTGGATTTTCGCCTTTTCCGCTCTCTATTGAACAACCTTTAAGGAACTTCCTTTTCGGATGAATACGCGCTCCGAACATATGGCTCGACAAGTTCTTCACTTCAAAACCGCGTGATTTGTACAGTCACTGAATCGAAAAGTTACTCCAGCGTTGGCAAACTGTTCTATACAGTGAAGGAGAATATGTACTGATCAGCTAGAACTTTATGACCACCCACCAACTATCGATATGAATCAATTCACGCGATAGGAGCGTTACCTGGCGAGGAACGACTGCTAGTCAGACACACACGCAAGGTGCATGCAGTATCAGTGAGGGTGCTGTCGGTGTTCAGAATGGGGAAGATGCGCGATATAGCTGAGTTTGACCGAGGGCAAATTGTGGTGGCCCAGAGGCTCGGCACGAGCATTTCGGAAAACGCACGACTTTTCGAGTGTTCAGCGAGTGCTGTGGTGAGTGTCTTCAACATGTGACGTAGCCTGAGTGAAACGGCGTCCAGACGTCGTGGGGTTGGACGGCCACTCCTTGATGCAGATGTCGGACGTCGTGGGTTGGACAGATTGGTAAAACAGGACAGACGGCGAACTGTGGTGGAACTATCATCAGACTTCAATGCTGGGCAGAGTACAAGTGTGTCTGAACACGTAGTACACTGAACACTCCTAACGATGGGCATCCGCAGTCGACGACCAGGCATGTTCTAATGTTGACACCACGACATCGGTAACTACGACTGAAATGGGCACCTGACCATCAGCTCTGGACGTTGGCGCAGTGGCACAGCGTTCCACAGTCTGCTGAATCCCGATACCTTCCTCATCATGCCGAAGGGAGGGCACGAATCCGCCGTCTTCCAGGGGAACAGCTGCTTGACACCCTCAGTGCGGGACGGAGACAAGCTGGCGGCGTCTATATTACGCTCTGGGGAACATTCACATGGGCATCCATGGTCCAGTGGAGCTCGTGCAAGGCACCATGACGGCCAGGGAGTAGAGTACACTGGTTGAAGACCATTTGAACCACTTCATGACTATCACGTTTTCCGACGGCAGTGGCATTTTTCAACAAAATAATGCACCGTGTCACAAGGGCAGGAGTGTGGTGAAGTTCCAGTTGATGTGCTGGCCTCCCAACTCGCCAGATCTGAACCCGATCGAACACATCTGGGATGTGACTGAAGGTGGCGTCAGAGCTCATCCGCCCCACCCCCCGGAATTTACGATGATTAGGTGACGTGTGTGCAGATGTGGTGAAAACTCCTTCCTGCGACCTACTAAGACCTAACTGCTTCCATGCCACGATGCGTCGCCGCTGTTATCAGTGCCAAAGGTGGACATGGACATACCAGCTATTAGGCAGGTGGTCATAATATTCTGGCTGATCAGTCTGTGACGGATGACCAAAGTCTCTGTGGTACGCACCTGTTGTGTTCATTAAACTTGTGGAAAAACGCTACAAAGTTATGCACCAACCCAATTTACAAACGACTTAGGAGGCAACCTGAGCAGCCCTCTTAAGACTGTTTGCAGATTATGCTGCCAATTACAGAATAGTAAAGTCGTCAGAAGATGCAAACGAAATGCAGGATTATTTAGATAAGATATCTGTACGATCAGAAAAGTGACAACTGACTCTAAATACTATAAAAAGCGTGAGATCATCCACATCAGTACTAAAAAGAATTCTTTAAATTTCAGTTACACGGAAAATGACACAAATTTAAAGGTTCTCGATTCAACTACAGTCATGATCATAAATTAAGGATAACTGCAGGATGTGGTGCCACACAAAGTGGCACTACACAAAACTGGCTCTAATAGCATAGGCTCACAGGGAACACACACGACACAAGATCTGTAAGTCCACGGTATTGGTGATAAGTTGAGAAAACCGTCCCGAAACACATTTGCTACAAAACGCCACTGTTTCCTGCGCATGTACCCCGACATCAGTGTGGGATATGATCACCATGCACACGTTCACAGCCCCCACAACGGGTTGGCATACTCTGGATCAGGTGGTCGAGCAGCTGCTGGGGTATAGCCTCCCATTCTTGCACCAGTGCCTGTCGGAGCTCCTGAAGTGTCGTAGGGGTTTGAAGACTCCTCCACGATGGCAGCTCGGTGGGGCCTTGCGTTATCATCCACCGGGAGGAAGGTGGGACCCACTGCACCCCTGAAAAGGCGGACATACTGCTGCGAAATGCCGTCCCGATATACGTGCACCAATCATAATCTCACCCCACACCATCAAACCACGACCTCCATACAGGTCCCTTTCAAGGACATTAAGGGGTTGGTATCTGGTTCCTGTTTCACGCCAGATGAAAACCCGGCGAGAATCACTGTTCAGACTATGCCTGGCCTCGTCCGTGAACTTAACCTGGGACCACTGTTCCAATGACCATGTACTGTGTTCTCGACACCAGGCTTTACGGGCTCTCCCGTGACGAGGGGTCAGTGGCATGCACCTTGCAGGTCTCCGGGCGAATAAACCATGTCTGTTCAGTCGTCTGTAGACTTTGTGTCTGGAGAAAACTGTTCCAGTGGCTGCGGTAAGGTCCCGAGCAAGGCTGCCTGCAGTACTCTGTGGCCGTCTGCGGGCACTGATGGTGAGATATCGGTCTTCTTGCGGTGTTGTACACTGTGGACATCCAGTACTGTAGCGCCTGGACACGTTTCCTGTCTACTGGAGTCGTTGCCATAATATTGAGATCACTCTTTGTGGCATACAGAGGGCCAGTGCTACGACCTGCTGTGTTTGACCAGCCTCCAGCCTAACCCTCATAACGTCATCAATACTTTTTTTTGAGCCATTTTCAATACACAGTCACCGTTAGCACGTCTGAAAACTTCTGCACACTTACTCGCTGCACCGTATTCTGTCTTACACCAACACACCTCTACGTATGTGGACTGCTGCCAGCGCCACCGTGCGACGACCGCAGGTCAGATGCACTGCATGGTCGGTCATACCCCGAGGTGATTTAAACCCACAAATCGCCCACCAGAGCGTTGTTTCACCATGTATCAGCATTATCATTAATTTATGAGCGTGAGTGTAAATAACTAGTAATTGCAATTAGCAATAAGTTAAACTGGAACAATCACTCTGCAAATGTTGTTGGGAAAGTGAACCGAAGACAGTGTTTTACTGACAGAACACTTAAAAGAGACTTCTACACTATGCTTGTCCGTCTCCTTCGGAGGAGATCTAAAAAGTCCAAAGGAGGGCAGCTCGTTTTGTATTATCGCGCAATAAGGGAGAGACTGTCACAGATATGAAAAGCAAGCTTGGGTGGCAATCACTAAAACAAATACATGAAATGTATTCGCATTTGCGAATATCGACAAACATCAGTCCTATAACGGAATGACAACAATGAAAATCTATGCCGGACCGGGACTCGATCCTGGATTTCCTACTCATCGCGAGCGGTCGCCTTACCATTAGGCTACCCGAGCACGACTCACGACCAGACACGAACTTCCATACGTCGTCAACCGTGAGTCGGCAGCATGCACTCGTACATCCAAAGTGTGTATTCCCGTACAGAGGAGACATTTTAATTGAATGTCGTACACCGGGCAAGTGACTTTCAATCAAAATGTCTCCTCTATACATGAATATACATAATGGATGTACGAGTGGATGTTGCAGACTCACGGTTGACGACATATGGAAGTTTGTGTCTGGTCGTGAGTCGTGCTCGGATAGCTTAATAGTAAGGCGGCCGCTCGCGATAAGCGGGAAACACGGGTCCGAGTCCCGTTCAGCACAAATTTTCAATGTCGTCATTCCGTTATAGAACTGATGTTTGTCGATATTCGCAAATGCGAATACATTTCATGTATTTCATAACGGCTGCAATCGCCACAGTGCAAGCACGTGCGAAATAACTTTGCATCACACTTCTGAGTAACACAGACACTGCAATATCGCATTCAGACAAAAGTGTTTTACTTTGCGGTAAGACTTTTCACTTATCCTCCCGACGCCGACATGTTTTGTCGACTCTCACTACAGAGGGAGAAATGATCATTGTAATACAAATAAGAGAAAACAAAACTCGCACAGACAGAGTTAGGTGTTCGTTTTCCCCCATGTGCTATTCCACAGGGGAACGCTCGAGAAATAGTCTCAACATTTAGGTGTAAAATGCAAACTAATCGTGTATACGAAGAAACTTATTTATTCACTTGCGTTTCCTTGTACAAGTTGGCCCTTCATAAGTATAAATAACTACACAACGGTGAACTAAGGAAAACCACATAACCTCGTTACAGAAATTCATGTGTACCAACGTGTAATGGGTACCATTCACAATTGCCTCTCTCAAGCAAAATAACCCTTGGCTCCGAGAAAACTACAATATCATACCCTTGGCTCTATTTGAAGTTATATTGTATGCCAGTGTCCATCATCACATTTTAACATTAACTGTTATTCATTACGCTACACACTTCAAGAGTAGTCTTCCATTTACAGGCGTTTACTTATTCACACAATGACTAGAGCAACAAGTTGCTACACACAGCTATAATTAGCAAATGAAGCCATGACGGCTTTAGGGAATCAGTGTACAGATAAGCCGCCACATGGCGCGTATTATTTGCTTTACTACTAGTTTCGCTCTACAACAGGTGTCCTCCAATGAAAACGTGGATTTAAACAATGGAAAATACAGGATAGAATGTAACAGTATTAGAAAAAGGGCAATTCCTATCACCATATAACAAAGATGCTGAATCGCAAACAGGCACAACAAAATGACTGCCGGAAAGTCAGCCTTCGGCCAACAAGGCTGTTCACTGCAAACTCACGAAGTATCACACTAATTGCAGTTCAGCCACGTAAAAACCACAAGTAATCCCAGAAGAACAATGTTTCGATCATTAATCATTAAATAGGCAAAAGCAGTTTGTGTGTGCTTTTTATTTTGAGGCTATTTTAGGGGATCTCTAGAACAGTTTTAAAATGACTTCTTTCGTCTTTAAATATTACGAGAAATAATTGCGCTAAAAGTATTTTTCCGCGACGGAATTTCTTTTACCATATTACAAATGGATAGTGGCGCAGTGGTAAGACAGTGAGCTAGCATTTCAGACGATGGCGGTCGTAATGCCCACTCGGCCATCGAAGTATCTGTTCCTTTAAAAGGACACGGCCGTTTTCTTCCTCGTCCTTCCCCAAGTCAGGCTTGTAGTATTTTGTTTTATTTTATGTATCTGCTAATTACTTTTAGTCTGTTACCTGTATAAAAGACCAGATCGACCGTTGCACATAAATTGGCATGAATGTAGCACATAATATTTTAATAAGCTTGCACACAATTTCTTCATTCCTTTAGCTTTTATTTTCTTTTTTCTCTTTTTCATTTTAGTATTTTGTCGATGTGAACGTAGACTTGTATGGCCAAACTGTAATACAGTTGTTAAGTTTGTTTTAAAGTTCAACTATTTCCATTAGTTGTTGTTGTTTGACGCAACGCAACCTCACAGCTCATTTCTGTAAGTGGGATGTCAAATAGTAGACAGTAACTGTCGTGTGGGGTATAAACCACCCACATTACAGTCTGTAAACAGACATACTGAGCGTTCGATCAGAGATTCGTACCCGTGTCTGGTGATCTAGTCTAGCTGCGCAGTCATTCACTTGGCGTGTCTCTCCCACCTAGTATTTTCAGCTTGCTGTTGGGACACTACCTTTCCTTTCTGTTATCCGAGCTGTATCCGGCGCACCTTAGCAACATCACTCCCAGATAAGGATGGCGCTTCCTACCGACACGGCACGAACGTCGCTCATGCGTCACCTACTCCCAATATTTGACCTTACGTCAGTGTTTGACTTGACCGGTGCGGCGTGGCGCTTCACTTGGTCCTGCATGTCCAAAATGTAACGCGGCCGTATGGGACAATGACCAAGGCATAAAGGCTGTTGAAAGATGCCTCCAATATGCAATGTACATAATTGAATACGACTATACAAGATCTTAAACGCACGTTGCAAAGCGTGTTTAAGAATTGCAACAATACAGCGTTCAGTTTCTTTCTACAATTTGAGACTAGTGTGAGAGCGGGTTTTGAAAGTGTCAACCGTAAGATCTCCTCACAAGTAAAAGCCAGGTGCAGATAAAGCAGCAGCTCGAGGGGGCCGCAATCCCTTCATCAGTTGTCTATGAAAACACTGATCCAACAAAATTATGGTGTTTTGCCTGTATAAGCCAAACCATAGTCACATCAATACCGTGCTTACTGCAACTAGTTGTCACTTAAAATGTTTACTTTCGTACAAGTGCCACTCTTCGTGTGTACAGAGAGCACTCGTACAGCTGACTTGAATTTTCCGTACCACGCACAAAATCCGGGCTGTTATATGTCCACCAAAGTGGAAATGTGTCTCCTAGGTTCAAAACCAAGCATCGAAAATCTTTCCCAGACGACATTACAAATGACATGAGGCGCTGACACAAAGCTACGTGTTTTCCATTGTCTTCAGGCAAAAAACTCGCAGACGGCACCAATTTTGCGTACTCATGGGCAGACGTTGCAGAGACTTCATGCTGGGCTCTACTCAAAAAATATGCAACTTACCGGTCGATTAAATGTTCTGGTGTTGACACACTCGGGCGACAAAAATTTGTACTTCTAGAACTTGTCCGTAAATTTGATGGGGGCCTTTATAACATTTTTAATGACATCACTTGACTCCCTTCTAAATATGTTACATGTCGTTACCAATCGCGTGGAACTGGTCACTTGTAATCTTAGAAAAGATATGGATTTACAGTGACGACTTCTTTGAACTCCTCATTACCAAATGAAAATATTCTCCGTAACTACAAATACGTTTGCTTCGCTCAATGACAGAGAAAAGTCTTGCATTCAGATTTTTATCGTGTGTTTCGTCATAGAAAGCCAGCAATAACAATTTCTCTGGATAAAAATTACGAGGATGGCTAATTAACCGAATCTAACTCTCAGCTACATAAATTCTATTAACACAATAACAAAAATAATAAGATAACGATTTTTTCCACTGAGGAGGACGTGTTTCAGATATTTCAAGTTGTTTGCAGCACATTCCTAACTACTTCTCTGTGAAAGCATTCTGAATTTCGGCATACTGGCACATGTAATGTCCTGGGTGAAAATGAGTACCCGTTCCTGGAGTGTGTTAACTGTTTCTTCCTCAGTTAAACAAGGATCACACCTACAACGAAAAAGAAACCGTCTTCCACACTTTTCGAATGTCTTATGTATTTTAATTGGCGCCCTATTCTTGCCGGCCGGAGTGGCCGAGCTGTTCTAGGCGCTACAGTCTGGAACCGCGCGACCGCTACGGTCGCAGGTTCGAATCCTGCCTCGGGCATGGATGTGTGTGATGTCCTTAGGTTAGTTAGGTTTAAGTAGTTCTAAGTTCTAGGGGACTGATGACCTCAGAAGTTAAGTCCCATAGTGCTCAGAGCCATTCGAACCATTTGAACTCTATTCTTGAACCGTAACAAGATCTCAGCATTGAGAGTTGTGATGCGGAAAAATACACTTACATTTTGTAAGTACAGTTGACGCCAGCTGCCTCGAAGGCTGAGTACTCTCAACAGTGATCTGTACTTCAACCGAACCCGAAAGTGGTTTTCTTCTCGATACGCGTAGATTGTGGTGTATTACATATGGACACAGCTTGTGCCCATGATGCAAGATAATACCCCACCATTAGAAACAAAAACCTGTAGGCTCGCACAACAGAATGTGAGATAACGATTGACAGCTTCTTCATCAGCTGTTTCAGGAGACTGGACAGTTATTTGGCCAGTACGTCCAACTCGACAGTTACAAACAGACTCCTTATGTGTCCCAACGAGACTGACTGGATCCGTTTCATCTCTGCTACCAAAGAAGAGTCCTTGGCAGTAATCGTGATCAAACCTGATTCGTCTGTGCGGCTTTCACACATATTTTGTATTATTTACCTACTTTTCACAATTACAGTTTATTATCTGTATAGCTAAAATGGACCATACAGCCCACGTATCTTTTTAATAAATTGTACACGAAAAATTATCACTGCAAAAACTAATACTACAAAAAGGAGAAGGAGGAAAAACTGAAATAAACAACACTTCCCATCACTGCGAAAGTATTATACTTTTTAAATGCGATCATTTTACTCTAGCCTTAACCGTGA
This sequence comes from Schistocerca americana, assembly GCF_021461395.2. Classification (NCBI taxonomy): domain Eukaryota; kingdom Metazoa; phylum Arthropoda; class Insecta; order Orthoptera; family Acrididae; genus Schistocerca; species Schistocerca americana. The sequence goes on from NC_060119.1 coordinate 877,497,253, forward strand.
ATGTTGTAAATATAAGTTGAAGCAACGAGTTACTGTAACCGGTCACTTTTATTACCTCCAACATCAAGTGGGTTTATGACAGTTAAGAAGTCATGTATGCATTGTATGGTCGACGTTTCTGTCACATACAGCACTGCCTGGCATCATAAGACAAAGCTATATGGGATGGTTTGACTGCAATCAAGAAATCCACGTTTTCAGTATTATGAAAAGGATAGCTGCTACTCACCAAATAGCGGAGATGCTGAGTCTCGGGTAGGCTCAAGAAAAAGACAGCCGGAAAGTGAACTTTCAGCCAGCAAGGCCCTTGTCGAAAATAAACAACATAGACGAACAAGGCCATCTACGTAAATTAATATCCTGTCCACACAGTTGCAGCGAGGACAGTCAAAATAGTTTAAGCTTACAATGCCGAAGAACTTTTGTGTGGTACCGCTTACTATTATATTGCTACTTCTCAGAAACGTAATGAGTAACGTCCAGACAAAGGTGACAATATCGTCGCTTTTTGACGAAAATCTTGACACATGGCAATCAAGTTTTCCGACATGTGTTCGTCTCCGTGCCGACTATTGAGCCCCAAAATGTATCCGCGGGGTTGCAAGTACATACTTCTTTTTTTCCTGCAGCGGGAGCGGACTGTACAGAATGCTGTAGAGTAATGGATTTCCACTCTCATGATTGCACACACGCTTCCCCGTTTCCGAAAGAAGTACTTACGTCATCAAGGATCATATAATAAGCAACGGGTACAAGTGATAAGAGCTGCTGTAGATAAGAGGAAACTATGTTCAAACAGCCCACGGAACCATAAAAAAAGAGCTACGGCACTCGACGAATCACTGGGACATAATTCATAGAGGAACCAGTCTATTCTCGACACTATTTTGGTTAGTTCCAGGTTTCGTGGGTCATTAAAACGCTAACAGTAATTATAAGCATGAGGGTCGCTCTTCTAATACTGATCACAATAATTCATGACACTTTTTGGAGTTTTCTACCATAATCTGCATGTGGCCTAAGTGTTTCACAGTTCTTAACTGTTTAACAAGAACGTGCCGTATTAGACCTCCTACATCGAACCATTTTTTGTCCTGCAGATCCGATCAGCAAACCTGATAAATATATAAAAATTACTCCAGTGCCTAGTACTAATTATTCAAACACAACGAGCAGCGAAAAGTTATAACTTGCCATTTCGATTGACATGCATTGAACGGAATCGACTTAATTAAGATGAAAATATTTAGGACGTGTGTAGGTACATTCCCTCTGATAGGTGGTGCTTCACAAGCGTCGGCAATTTATACAACCGCGTCCTTCCGTAAAGGACCTTCGGGATCCACAAAAACACACTAGATCGTGGCCAACGGACAGAAAAACACTTCTCTCAATACGGCAGGCTTCCACGAGCCCGTTTAGCAGGGGACCGTACAAACTTCCCCTCACCGATTTTATTCGTATTGGCATGGTGTGTAGGAGACGAGTAGGTCTTTACGTAATGTAAAAAGGAAGACCCAACTCTCAATAGTTTTCAGGAAAATCTAGTCTGAAAATTTCAGACGTGCTTATATACTTTGCATGGCCCTTCGTATTCACGGAGTTCGCAGCCGACCGAGGAAATCCTTAGTTTTATAAACGCAAGGGCTATGGATCGAATCTAGGTACCAGCACTTATTTTCCATTTCCACATCTACATCTACATCTACGTGATTACTCTGCTATTCACAATAAAGTGCCTGGCAGAGGGTTCAATGAACCACCTTCATGCTGTCTCTCTACCGTTCCACTCTCGAACGGCACGCGGGAAAAACGAGCACTTAAATTTTTCCGTGCGAGTCCTGATTTCTCTTATTTTATCGTGATGATCATTTCTCCCTATGTAGGTGGGTACCATAATGCTAACAATATATTTATGACAACAAATTATCTCAATATTTTACGATTTATTTATTATTTCCAGGACCTTTGCGAAGAAAACAGGAGAAAAACGAATGTCGTAAGGAGATCGGAAGTTAAAAAAAAAAAAGATACACAAAAACTCTCAATCAAATCAGTATAGTCACTTTATATTATGGTATTCACACTTCTGATACGTGCAATGCGTAATCTATGGAGCACTACACGAATCAGGCTTATACTGATAACACAAACATAGAAATTATTGCGACATGCAGCAACTCAAATGAAAGCCGAATTTTGCACGTGCATGGTTTTTTCAATGCGTGTATTGCAAAAGAACCTTGGGTTTCATTCACAAAAGGTTCCCCCCGATCATCACACAATTTCGTGGCGTACCACGCGTATCTGAACACACACACACACACACACACACACACACACACACACACACACACACACACACAGAGAAGCGAGAGTAAACTAGCAGACCCCTCGCATACGAAACTAAGCGCTTACTCGCTCAGCTGCAGACTCGACTATACAGAGTGCGTAAACACGTCTAAAATCTTCAAACTCATTTTTCTTTAAAACGGTTGAGCGTTTTGTCTTTCTTTTTTACATATGTTGAAGTCCTAGTCGTGCGCTACACACCATGTTAATATGAATCAAGTGGGTGAGGGGAAGTTCGTACGGTCCCTTTGTTAGTGCGGCTACAGCAGTCCGTGGGGCCCACCATATTCTAGACGTGTGGAAGCAGAGCTGCACAGTAAACACATTTGGGTGACATCGCGTGTGGCCGAATTACTGAGAGATCAGCCGCAGACCACAGCACAGGACAGGCCGGCAGCTGAACGTCGCCCGCAGCGCTGTTACACGACTGCGCGAAAGAATCTAGCAAGGAAGACACATTCAGCAGCATTACGTGCAAGGCCGATCACGTGCTACAACTCAGCGCCAGCATCGCGTTGGCTCGAGTGCTGGTAGGCGTCCATCAACACAGAACGTGCCCTGGCTAGGGTGCTCGTTGCAGGTTCTGGATCAAACGTCTGCCGTCAGACTGTGTGTCGTCGGTTTTGAGAGGTTTAACGGTGGGAAAGACAGAAGCCGGATTCAGTTTTATTGGACAGTTCCTAATTACGTAATTCACGCACGAAAGGGTCGGCTAATTCTTGAGGTATTGTTTGTCCGTCTGGGATGATTAACAAGTTCGATTGACGGAAAGGACGGGAAAGATCTTTGAGGTATTGTTTGACGGTCAACGAACTGCAGAGGGAAACTTTACAAGAAAGACGGTGTGCATCGCAGAGAGCCTAGCTAAAGACATTCCAAGAGCCTACTTTTCAAAATGACCGAACGGGCACACTAACTCCAGCATCATATTTCTTGCGTAATGACTAAGATGCCAAAATCAGAAAAACCCGGTCCCACATGGATGTGTGACTACAGTTTTTCCTCGCGTGTACCACCTGCGAATGGAACAGAAATGGGCGCTGTGGGTAGAGAGACCGGTACAGTCCGTACGGTGGCTTGCGGTGTATAGACGCAGATGTAACTCATGCTCCAATTGGTCGACAGCCAATGCTGCGTTCCCCTTGCACAAACTGCAGTGCGTTGCTGAGGGCATATAATGTCACGCCAATAGTGAGCTGATCAAGCAGCAGTGGGGTAAATCCTCGTTCAGGGATGAGTCGGTCATTCTCGCCATCTGTTCACCCGACATCCCTCTAAAATATCAAGTACCCGTATGCAAAAATCTGAAGAGATACGTAATTGATTGACCATTCATACAGTATAACAATGGTGTTTACATATAGGTGTTGAAACTTTTATAATAGAAAACTAAATGAAGAGTCCAATAGCCCGCAATAGCCGTTTTTATTGAATTCGAAGAGAGGCTCATACAACCGGTTTCGCAACTTCTAAAGTATATCTGTACAGATGTTTTTAAAACACTTTGATGATGGGGAAATTAAGTTATCTGAGATATTTTGAAAGTACTGAGTGCATCTGCAGGCATGTAAACCGGAAACATCACTTCCACTCAGTTGTAGGTAAAGCATATGATAGACTTCGGTTCATTGGCAAGATACACTGAAGAGAAAGATACTCGCAGACCTGCCTAATATCGTGTAGGGCCCCCGCGAGCACGCAGAAGTGCCCCAACACAACGTGGCATGGACTCCACTGATGTCTGAAGTAGTCCTCGAGGGAACTGACTCCATGAATCCTGCAGGGCTATCCATAAATCCGTACGAGCACGAGGAAGTGGAAATCTCGTCTGAACAGCATGTTGCAAGGCATCCCAGATATGATCAATAATGTTCTTGTCTGGGGAGCTTGGTGGCCAGTGGAAGTGTTTAAACTCAGATGAGTGTTCCTGGAACCACTCTGTAGCAATTATGGACGTGTGGGGTGAAGCACTGTACTGCTGGAGTTTTCCAAGTCCGTCGGAATGCACAAGGGACGTAATGGCTCTGAGCACTATGGGACTTAACTACTGAGGTCATCAGTCCCCTAGAACTTAGAACTACTTAAACCTAACTAACCTAAGGACATCACACACATCCATGCCCGAGGCAGGATTCGAACCTGCGACCGTAGCGGTCACGCGGTTCCAAACTGAAGCGCTTAGAACCGCACGGTCACACCGGCCGGCAACGGACGTAATGGATGCAGGTCATCAGATAGGATGCTTACGTACGTGTCACCTGTCAGAGTCGTTTCTAGACGTATCAGGGATCCCATATCACTCGAACTGCACAGGCCCCACACCATTACAGAGCCTCCACTAGCTTGAACAGTCCCCTGCTGACATGCAGGGTCCATGGATTCATGAGGTTGTCTCCCTACCCGCAACGTCCACCCGCTCGATACAATCTGAAACGAGACTCGACCGACCAGGCAACATGTTTCCAGTCATCTGCAGTCCAATGGCGGTGTTGATGGGCCCGGGCGAGGCGTAATACTTAGTGTCGTACCATCATCAAGGGTGCACGAGTGGGCCTTAGGCTACGAAAGCCCGTATCGATGATGTTTCGTTGAATGGTTCGCACGCTGACACTTGTTGATGGCCCAGCACTGAAATCTGCACCAATTTGTGAAAGGGTTGCACTTCTGTTACGTTCAACGATTTTCTTCAGTCGTCGTTGGTCCCGTTCTTCCAGCATCTTTTTCCGGCCGCAGCGATGTCGGAGATTTGATGTTTTGCCGGGTTCCTGATACTGACGGTACACTTGTTAAAGTGATGCTGTGTCGCTTCGCTCGTGCGCCAACTGTAACACCACTTTCAGACTCACCTACCATTGTAGCAGCAATAATCGATTTAACAACTGCGCCAGACACTTGTCGTCTCATACAGGTGTTGCCGACTGCAGCGTCGTATTCCGCCTGTTTACGTATCTCTGTATTTGAATACACATGCCTATACCAGTTTCTTTGGTGCTTCAGTGTATTAGGAAATGCAATCAGTGTGCAAAGGAGACTGCTTACAAAACAGTCGCGCAACTCTTCCTGCAGTATTGCTTAAGTGTGTGGGACTTGTACCATATAGGGCAAACAGAGGATATTAAATGTGTACGCAGGAGTTCAGCACAAATGATCACAGGTTCGTTTGAAACATGAGAAAGCATCACGGCGGTTTGCTGTGACGAATCTAAGAATAGATTACAACCTCCTATATATCACTTCTATATGGATCAACACGACAAGATTACAGCACAGAAGCGTTTAACAAGTTCACGCCGGCGTGTACCACCGATTGCTCAAGCTCGACTCAAGCAATTATGATACCAGCAATAGACTAGCATATCAGCTAGGGGCAACGAGCAGCTGTGAATACAATTTTATAAGCTCTCTGAACAAATGAAGTATCACACAATTTCTGATTAATTCAGTGTAAAATTATTTTTGTGGTATTTCCTTGTTTTAAAATAATGGACTTTCCAAATAAGTTCAAGCTATTAAAATTGTAGCCTAGAGCGTCTCAATACGACCACCGCCCCACGACAAGAAGCATGAAAAGCTGCGCAGCCAGATGCAAGAAAGCATGAATCCGCGCAGCCCCACAGCGAGAAACAGAATTCTCAGCGCCGCGCCGGCGTAAACGTGTTACGCCATCATCATCCTGCCCTTCATGCGTCACTGCAACAGGAAGAATGTCTGCTAACTGGTGCTATGGAAAGTGCCCTTCAACATGCACTTCACTATGGTCAGCAGATTACAGATGTTGTTGAAGAAAGGGGTCGATAATACGGGATCAGTGTTGCCGCCCCGGGTGGCATCATATTCGTATTAGTAACATACCGCCATTGCATGAACGTCTTAAGATACGTTTCCATGGGCTAAAAAAATATGTATGTTGACGACAATATACCCCAACAACGTTGTCCCGTAAGATTGAGGCCTCACGAATTGCAGCAACACGTACTAAAAAATTACCAGCTCCTGTTAACCAGCAATGTTTGTGGAAATACATTTCCGGGCCAGAAGAGCTTACAAGGACCACACTCCACAGAACTGACGACCGCGAGCTGGTGGAAGTGGTGCGGTTCTACTGCTTTAACACCACACTAGGGGAAAAGTTAAGAAAGAGAAGAAGAAATATGTCTTTTGGATATGTTGTTTTTCAAGTATGGGGAATCCTTCAGAAAATTTAATTCGTCAACTTTTAAAGAACTGTACCAGAATGCCGAAACACTATTTCGAACATCTCGTACAAGCAACTGAACCGAGAACTGCTAAAACAGAAATATGAGAGAGTGCACATCAGTGACAGCCCGATTGGCGATCACTCTTCCTTTTTTTAGCTACTGATGATTTGTACAGAAGTTTAATGTGCCTCTTTAAATTTCACCATCCAACAATAAACATCTTGGTACCAAAGGTACGCAGTGCTTTGGTAAAAGGATTGAAGCATTACACTGCACTTAGTTAAGTTTGAAATAAGAATACGGTTTTTGTTTACACTTTCTTTTTGTTCACCTGCACACGAAAAAACACGTGATAAGGCTCATAACAACATTAAGCACGACCTTTCCAGCAACATTAGCCAATTGTCCTTTCTCAGTATGTATCTTTCTAGGCCTATACATTATTTTCGACACCTCATAGCTGTGGTCCTTGATGAATAGCATTTATGAAGTTCATAGCTCTCAATTGCTGTGCAAAACAAACACACAAAAAATACATGGCGTAGCTACGTACGCATTGAAACTTTCGATCTAAAGCGAAACGATACTGATTTCACTCGGACAGGTGACTGTAGTGCTGTCGATGAGAGAAGTAGGAAACAAAGGTGGGAGCGAGAGGAAGCACTTACAGACAAGGACAGAGATAGATATTTCCCTGCAACCGAAATATTCTCCACTCTTCAAACAGTATACAGGCAATCTCTCGGCAATATGTCAGCAACTACATGCAACAGCTGCAATATCAGCAATATTGCCCGGTCATACGTAACTGTTGAATTTAGCGAAACTAAACTTCTAATTGCTGTTATTTATAGGCCTCCTAACTCTAACTTCAGAGCATTTCTCTAAAGCTGGGAAAGGTTCTTAGTTCACTTTGTAGAAAGTACCAAAAATTAGTTGTATGTGACTTCAATATTAATTCATGTGATCTAATGCAGACTGTTTTTTTCAGCCAGGATGCAGGGGAACAGTAGCACAACCATAGACAATATATTATTCAACTTCATTACTAGCTGGGCATTCTTGTTTATAAAAGAGTGAATGGCCTTTCAGACTATGATGCACAAATTTTAACACTGAAAGGTTTTTGTATTCAAACAAACGTTATATATAATTCCAAAATACGTAGAAAAGCTAACCCAACCGCAATAGCGAGTTTTTTTAAAACTTATTAAGGAACAAGAGTGACAGGATGTTTATAGCGCTGATAACATCGACGACAAATATAATGCTTTCAATAACACATTTTCACGCTCTTTGAAAGCTGCTTTCCATTACAACGTTCAAGGCAGGGTGTTAGTAGGCAATGGCATGGTTACATTAAAGTGCCCCAGGGATCAGCGCTGGGGCCACTCCTGTTGCTTATTTGCACGTATACAGGGTGTTACAAAAAGGTACGGCCAAACTTTCAGGAAACATTCCTCACACACAAAGAAAGAAAATATGTTATGTGGACATGTGTCCGGAAACGCTTACTTTCCATGTTAGAGCTCATTTTATTACTTCTCTTCAAATCACATTAATCATGGAATGGAAACACACAGCAACAGAATGTACCAGCGTGACTTCAAACACTTTGTTACAGGAAATGTTCAAAATGTCCTCCGTTAGCGAGGATACATGCATCCACCCTCCGTCGCATGGAATCCCTGATGCGCTGATGCAGCCCTGGAGAATGGCGTATTGTATCACAGCCGTCCACAATATGAGCACGAAGAGTCTCTACATTTGGTACCGGGGTTGCGTAGAAAAGAGCTTTCAAATGCCCCCATAAATGAAAGTCAAGAGGGTTGAGGTCAGGAGAGCGTGGAGGCCATGGAATTGGTCCACCTCTACCAATCCATCGGTCACCGAATCTGTTGTTGAGAAGCGTACGAACACTTCGACTGAAATGTGCAGGAGCTCCATCGTGCATGAACCAAATGTTGTGTCGTACTTGTAAAGGCACATGTTCTAGCAGCACAGGTAGAGTATCCCGTATGAAATCATGATAACGTGCTCCATTGAGCGTAGGTGGAAGAACATGGGGCCCAATCAAGACATCACCAACAATGCCTGCCCAAACATTCACAGAAAATCTGTGTTGATGACGTGATTGCCCAATTGCGTGCGGATGCTCGTCAGCCCACACATGTTGATTGTGAAAATTTACTATTTGATCACGTTGGAATGAAGCCTCAACCGTAAAGAGAACATTTGCACTGAAATGAGGATTGACACATTGTTGGATGAACCATTCGCAGAAGTGTACCCGTGGAGGCCAATCAGCTGCTGATTGTGCCTGCACACGCTGTACATGGTACGGAAACAACTGGTTCTCCCATAGCACTCGCCATGCAGTGACGTGGTCAACGTTACCTTGTACAGCAGCAACTCCTCTGACGCTGACATTAGGGTTATGGTCAACTGCACGAAGAATTGCCTCGTCCATTGCAGGTGTCCTCGTCGTTCTAGGTCTTCCCCAGTCGCGAGTCATAGCCTGGAACGTTCCGTGCTCCCTAAGACGCCGATCAATTGCTTCGAACGTCTTCCTGTCGGGACACCTTAGTTCTGGAAATCTGTCTCGATACAAACGTACCGCGCCACGGCTATTGCCCCGTGCTAATCCATACATCAAATGGGCATCTGCCAACTTCGCATTTGTAAACATTGCACTGACTGCAAAACCACGTTCGTGATGAACACTAACCTGTTGATGATACGTACTGATGTGCTTGATGCTAGTACTGTAGAGCAATGAGTCGCATGTCAACACAAGCACCGAAGTCAACATTACCTTCCTTCAATTGGGCCAACTGGCGGTGAATCGAGGAAGTACAGTACATACTGACGAAACTAAAATGAGCTCTAACATGGAAACTAAGCGTTTCCGGACACATGTCCACATAACATATCTTCTTTATTTGTGTGTGAGGCATGTTTCCTGAAAGTTTGGCCGTACCTTTTTGTAACACCCTGTATAAATGATATGCCTTCAAGTATTACAGATGATTCTAAAATATTTTTGTTTGGCGATGACACTAGCTTGGTAGTAAAGGATGTTATGTGTAACGTTGGCACTGCTTCATATAGTGCAGGCCAAGACATATGTTCATGGCTTGTTGAAAACAAACTAACGCTAAACCACAGTAAGGCTCAGTTTTTACATTTTCTAACACACAAGTCAACTAAACCCAACGTTTCAGTTAGAGAATACGGGCATATGCTTGGTGAGAATGAACGGTTCAAATTTCTGAGTGTTCTGGTAGCCAGTAAACTGTCGCGGATAGGCCATGTTCCGGTTCTTTTTCAAAGACTTAATGTTGCCACTTTTACTATTAGAACATTATTTGAAGTACGAGGGCTGAATGAAAAGCAATGCCTCCACCTTCGTTAATTGGGTTTGGTTGGGAATATTTTAATAAATCAAATGCAGAAATAATCCTTATAATGTGATCTTTAATTACCAATATTCACTTTTCCACATAATCAACAGCCAGTTGGATACATTTCTGCCAACGATGAATAAGATTTCTGAAGCCGTCACGGAAGAAGTCGACACTGTTTCCGCAACCACAGTCTCACAGTTCTCTCAACGTCTTCATCAGAAGCATTATGATGTCTCCGCAGATCGTCTTTCATTATCAGGAACAGATGGAAGTCACAGGGTGCAAAATCTGGAGTGTATGGAGAATGCCGTACGGTGGTGAGAGTCTCTGAAGTTCTGCTGCGGTGGCACGTGACATGTGTGGTTTGGCATTGTCACGCTGCAGGAAAACTTTTCCATTTTCCTTTCGGACCCTTGTTAGTCGTCGTCGTCGTTTCAGAGTTCGCAGCGTTGTGATGTAACGCTCTGAATTTACTGTTGTACCACGATCAAGGAAATCAATATGGATAACACCATCTGCGTCCCAGAACACTGTGGCCATGATTTTTCCAGCTGAGGGCTGCGTCTTGACTTTTCTTTTCTGGGGCGAGTCTTTGTGTCGATATTCCATAGACTGACGTTTCGTCTCCGGGTCGTAATAGGGTACCCACGTTTCGTCTCATGTTGCAATTGAATGGAGAAAGGCATCACCTTCATTCTCGTAACGGGAGAGGAGTTCCTGGAAAATTTCAAGTCTGTGCGCTTTCATTTCCGGAGTCCGCATCGTACCCATCGTGCACAGATCTTCCGACAGCCAAGCAAAGCAATAATGTGACCCACACGTTCTTGTGAAATGCCGATTGTCCTTTCAATTTCTCTGAGTGATACGACGATCGCCCTGAATCAATCTGTCAACATTTTGCTTGCGAAACTCGGTGGTTCCTGTCACAGGACGTCGAACTCTTTGTTTGTCACGCAGGTCAGATGTTCCCGCCTCAACATCTTTAAACTTACTCTCCCAATGACGCACAGTACTCACATCAACACAATCACCATAAACTGCTTTCATTCCCTCATGAATCTCCTTTGGGGTGACACCTGCTGTCAAGAATTCAATGACTGCACGTTACTTAAATCGCACTGACCGACCTGCATCTGCACAGGGTTCCATACTTTACACTGTAACAACACAACCGTTCAATGCTAAGGCTTCCTGCCAACTGGAGCTGTAGAGAAGAGGCTACGAAACAAGCCAGTACCTGCCGCATACCAATACTGCCAACTCTTGAAGCTAGTATAAGTGCCGTTCAAAAAGGAAGGAGCCGGAGGCATAATTACAGAAACCAGTATCTGTATGTTAGAAGTATTGACCCTGACTGTTGAGACACTTGTCCCCCTGTGACACAAGGCGGTGAATGGCTGTCTCATAAAATTCCCGGGACTGCGATGTCAACCAGTTCCGCACGAACAGCTGGACGTCATCGTCCGAGGTGAATTGTACGCCCCTCAGAGCCTTTTTAAGGGGACCAAAAATGGCGCAGTCGCGGGGAGAGAGGTCCGGTCTGTATGGAGGGTGGCCAAGAACATCCCATTTGAATTTCTGCAGGAGTGCCGCGACTGTGTTGGCCGTATGATGCTTTGATTTGTCGTGGAGCAGAATGACCCCAAGGGTGAGATTGCCTGGTCGTTTTGATTTGATTGCTTGGAGAAGGATGGTCAAGGTTTGCGAGCAACGCTGGGCATTCACTGTTGTCCCGTGCTGCAGGAAGTGAATCAGAAGGGGGCCATCTTAGTTAAAGAAGAACGTCAGCATAACCTTTTCTGCACTCGTATGGATGGCCTTGGCTATTTTTGTTGGTGGTGACCCTGAATGCTTCCACTGGAGACTTTGTCGTTTTGATTCTGGTTCGAAGTGATGACACCATGACTCATCTCCAGCCACCACTCGTGCCGGGAACGCATTCCCTTCCCGAGCATAGCGCTGTAGATGAACAAGACAGTGGGCCATTTGACGTGCTTCCCAGTGTGGTTGGAGGCTGTGGGGCACCCATTGGGCACACACTCTGCGCATGTGCAGTCGTTCCTTCATGATGGTGTGAACACTTCCGAACATCAATCCTACCACAGCGGCTATGGCATTCACTGTCAGTCGGCGCCGGCCGAAGTGGCCGTGCGGTTCTAGGCGATGCAGTCTGGAACCGCGAGACCGCTACGGTCGCAGGTTCGAATCCTGCCTCGGGCATGGATGTGTGTGATGTCCTTAGGTCAGTTAGGTTTAATTAGTTCTAAGTTCTAGGCGACTGATGACCTCAGAAGTTTAGTCGCATAGTGCTCAGAGCCATTTGAACCATTTTTTGTCAGTCGGCGGTCCTGGGAAATGAGTGCATTCACCAGCTGGACGATGTCATCGGTAGTGCAGCGTGGTGCTCCAGACCGTGCATCATCGGCTAACGACACCCGTCCTTCCCTGGAGCGCTTGTGCCACGCCTTGACCCTTGCAGGGGACATGCAGTGTTCGCCGTACACTTGTGACATTCGTCGATGAATGTTCGTTCCTCCTACTCCTTCCGCTGTCAGTAAACGAACACCACCTCTTTGCTCTTCTTTTGACGCCTCCATGTCACTGTTTTGCAATGCGACTGCCAGCGTTGGACGATTGATGCATGCTGTTGCTAGCTGTGTATAGTCACGTGCCGTGCACGCGTGCCTTCTAGCGACGAGCTGTGAACTTCCACGCTCTGGTCGGAACTACACCTCGTTACACTCGCCACGATATTACCCTCCTGTCACCGGTTTGCGAATTCCACACTCCAGCTCGTTTCTTTCTGAATGTCCATTATAAGTGATAGCCGACACGAAAAGTAGTCTACTTTGCTTATCTTCATTCACTTATGACGCATGGTATTATATTTTCGGGTAACTCTTTGTCATTCTCAAAGGGGGGAATTACTGGCTCAGAAACGGGTGGTTCGGACAATAAGTGGTGTAAGATCGCGAAGATCTTGCCGACATCTCTTCATTAGACTGGGTATTCTGACACTGTCCTCCCACTATACATATTCTTTAATGTTGTTTTTTGTTGACAATATCAACTTATTCCCAAGAATTCGCAGCTTCCATTCAGCTAATACTAGGCAGAAATCCAATCTGTATTTGGATCGCGCCTGTTTGACTCCTGACTGCTGTATTCTGCAGTATCCATTTTCAATAATTCAAAAATCTTAGCAGTAATCCACGCGCTTTCAAATCTAAACTGAAGAGTTTTCTCTTGTGTCACTCCTATTCTGTTGATGACTTCCTTGAAAAATTAAGCTGATCCCCTTGTATTGTTGATTGGGTTTATATAAACTTAAAGCCTGTCGTCTTTTTAGGATTCAAAAACATTTTCTTTATTATTACTTTTCTATTGTAGTTTCATGTACTGACACGTTCCATGACCATGGAGATTTGCTTCTCAATTTGGTCCTACGAAACTAGACGTGTACAATAAGAAAAAAGCAGTGCGAAGGACGCTGTCTATATTATCTACAGGGACTTAGGTTTCATATGATGGATGGCTCGACCACACTGGTCTGACGTGGACGAAAAGCATTGATCGTAAACATGCTCACTTGGGTTAGTGTCACCAAATGCCGCAGACCATTCTAACCGGACGATTCATGCCTCCTGCAGGAAACTGTGCAGTGTGCTCCTGTATAATCACCGTGAAAGATGAACTCATCCACAAAATGTCGCCTGTAGGGCAGTATAAAGGGTTAGAGGATACTGTTTCTACAGTGCACGGGCTCTCAAATGACCTCCGATACCAGGGAGAAGTGTTCGACATTCGAAGGCTGCATAACACCGCCCGAAAGATAACTATACCGTCTCTCTGCTGGAATCACAGGCTTGGCACGTGCGTTGTTATGTGAGCTGGCCCATCTTCTCCGCGCACCATGGAAGCTTGAACGGGAGATGGGTGGGGTTGTACTGTTGTTTATACTGGGTGCCTGAAGGGCAAATTGTCCGAACACAGTTTATGAAGTTACCACAAAAAATGCAGAGTGTGTATCTGTTACATTGTCCTTGGGATACCTAAGAGACACAATCTGTAGCTAACTGGTGTTCTTGAGCGCAGGTGATTACTACGAGGCACATTATCTAGGTTTTGTGTCTCACGATTGCTGTTGAATGTCCGAATGGCGTCGCTACGATGTAGGCCAATTCGTAAGGAAACTTCCGGTCCTAATTACTCTTCTTGTCGTGAAGTTTAAACGCGCGCTCGGTTTAATATTGAAAGGACATTTCGAGGCACGTCGTTAGACTGAACAGTGCCCATGAGCTGGACTGTTACGGTCGCGAATAGAAACACAAAATGCTCTACTGAAATACAATCTTCGTTTGTATCTACATCTCCATTCCGCAAGCTACCATTTTCAATGTGTGGCGGACAGTTTTTTTGGTACCACTGTCTTTCCCCCCAAAAAATGGTTCAAATGGCTCTGAGCACTATGGGACTTAACATCTGTGGTCATCAGTCCCCTAGAACTTAGAACTACTTAAACCTAACTAACCTAAGGACATCACACACATCCATTCCCGAGGCAGGATTCGAACCTGCGACCGTAGCAGTCGCGCGGTTCCGGACTGAGCGCCTAGATAATACGGTCAAACAGCGGTGTATCTCTTCGTCTATTTATGCGCAATGCATTACATTTATTGACTTCCAGGGTCAACTGCCTCTGCCTGCACCGACCTCCATCCTCTGAAGGTCTTCCTGCGTTTCGCTTCTGGCGTTACCATCGACACATTAAAGTACCGTTTGCGAACTGCCTTGGTATGGTGCTTCTGCTGTTACCCTCTCGCCCCTCCCCCCCCCCCTCTCTCTCTCCCTCATCCCTCTCCCTCCGTCCGAACAGGCCTCGAAAGGCCCAACAGTACCGACCGATCGCCATGTCATCCTCAGACAACAGGCATCGCTGGAAGCGGTTGTGAAGGGGAATGTGGTCAACACACCGCTCTCCCAGCCGGCATCAATTTTCTCAATGAAGTAGCTACTCAGTTGGCCTCACAAGGGCTGAGTACACCCTGCTTTGCCAACAACGCTCGGCAGACCTGGATGGTCACTCATTCAAGTGCTAACCAAGCCCGACAGCGCTTAACTTCAGTGATCTGACGGGAACCAGTGTTACCATTGTGGTAAAGGCCTTTGGCCCCCGCCGTTATCTACTAGATCATTAATATAAATCGTAGACAATAAAGGCAATGAGAGTCTGTGATTGCGTTTACCTCCATTGCAAAGGTGCGTTGCCGCTCCGTGTGCTGATGTGAGTGTAGAGAAAGTAGTTTCCCGTTTTTAAAGAAGAAGCATAAACTATTCAAGTAATGATGGAGGTGCACAACTTTTTATAGTAGCAACGCCTTGCGCAGCGTGCTAGCGGTGCAAGCAGACAGCGGTCCCGAGTAGAAAGGCGGAGGCGCGGAGCTTCCTGCGGAAGGACGCTGGCCAGTGTCCGCAGTGTCGGGCCGTGCCGTGTCGGAGGTGGCTTCCGGGACCCCGAGGACCCGTTACTGCCACTCGCGCCTCCGCCCTATTGAAACAAAGCCACGTCGCTCTGCGCTGCTCATCTATTCCAATCACTTCTCCCGCTGCAATACATTAACACGTCGGCAATGGCACTTACCAACATCCGTTAGTTTCTGCAGTCTTCTCAGGAAGCAACTGAAACTGCAGTCAACGGACTCTAGCAAGTCAATCTATGAGCCTGCATGTTGGCCCATCTTTCGTTCTTTCAGCCTTGCGATAATTTTTGGTCTCAGATATCCACGTTCAATCAGATGGCGAAACGTTTTGTAGACAACCACGGCACAACATCAGCAGAGCTATACAGTATTTGATCAAAAGTATTCAGACACCTATTAGTGGAGATTAATAATGGGTATGCACGCCCTTCGTCTTGATGACGGGTTGAACTCTGATGTAGAACTTTCAGTGAGGTGTCTGGAGGTTTGTGGAGGAATGGCAGCCCATTCATACTCAAGAGCCGGAACCAGAGAAGGTTGGATCTGGAGCGAAGTCGACGTTCTAATCCCAAAAGTGTTACATCGGGTTCAGGTTGGGACTCTGGGCACGCCAGTCCACTTTAGCAAGGTTACAGTCCACAAACCATTGCCTCGACGATGCTGCTTTACGACAGGGCACTCTGTCATGCTGTTACAATCAAACATCCTCTCCAAATTATTCCTCTACTGTCTGCCGTACACAATATTGTTAAATGTTGTTGTGGTCTTCAGTCCTGAGACTGGTTTGATGCAGCTCTCCATGCTACTCTATCCTGTGCAAGCTTTTTCATCTCCCAGTACCTACTGCAACCTACATCCTTCTGAATCTGCTTAGTGTATTCATCTCTTGGTCTCCCCCTACGATTTTTACCCTCCACGCTGCCCTCCAATACTAAATTGGTGATCCCTTGGTGCCTCAGAACATGTCCTACCAACCGATCCCTTCTTCTGATCACGTTGTGCCACAAACTTCTCTTCTCCCCAATCCTATTCAATACTTCCTCATTAGTTATGTGATCTACCCATCTAATCTTCGGCATTCTACTGTAGCACCACATTTCGAAAGCTTCTATTCTCTTCTTGTCCAAACTATTTATCGTCCATGTTTCACTTCCATACATGGCTACACTCCATACGAATACTTTCAGAAATGACTTCCTGACACTTAAATCAATACTGGATGTTAGCAAATTTCTCTTCTTCAGAAACGCTTTCCTTGCCATTGCCAGCCTACATTTTATATCCTCTCTACTTCCACCATCATCAGTTATTTTGCTCCCCAAATAGCAAAACTCCTTTACTACTTTAAGTGCCTCATTTCCTAATCTAATTCCCTCAGCATCACCCGACTTAATTAGACTACATTCCATTATCCTTGTTTTGCTTTTGTTGATGTTCATCTTATATCCTCCTTTCAAGACACTGTCAATTCCATTCAACTGCTCTTCCAAGTCCTTTGCTGTCTCTGACAGAATTACAATGTCATCGGCGAACCTCAAAGTTTTTATTTCTTCTCCATGAATTTTAATACCTACTCCGAATTTTTCTTTTGTTTCCTTTACTGCTTGCTCAATATACAGATTGAACAACATCGGGGACAGGCTACAACCCTGTCTTACTCCCTTCCCAAGCACTGCTTCCCTTTCATGTCCCTCGACTCTTATAACTGCCATCTGGTTTCTGTACAAATTGTATATAGCCTTTCGCTCCCTCCATGTATTTTACCCCTGCCACCTTTAGAATTTGAAAGAGAGTATTCCAGTCAACATTGTCAAAAGCTTTCTCTAAGTCTACAAATGCTAGAAACGTAGGTTTGCCTTTCCTTAATCTTTCTTCTAAGATAAGTCGTAAGGTCAGTATTGCCTCACGTGTTCCAGTGTTTCTACGGAATCCAAACTGATCTTCCCCGAGGTTGGCTTCTACTAGTTTTTCCATTCGTCTGTAAAGAATTCGTGTTAGTATTTTGCAGCTGTGACTTATTAAGCTGATAGTTCGGTAATTTTCACATCTGTCAACACCTGCTTTCTTTGGGATTGGAATTATTATATTCTTCTTGAAGTCTGAGGGTACTTCGCCTGTTTCATACATCTTGCTCACCAGATGGTAGAGTTTTGTCAGGACTGGCTCTCCCACGGCCGTCAGTAGTTCCAATGGAATATTGTCTACTCCGGGGGCCTTGTTTCGACTCAGGTCTTTCAGTGCTCTGTCAAACTCTTCACGCAGTATCGTATCTCCCATTTCATCTTCATCTACATCCTCTTCCATTTCCATAATATTGTCCTCAAGTACATCGCCCTTGTATAGACCCTCTATATACTCCTTCCACCTTTCTGCTTTCCCTTCTTTGCTTAGAACTGGGTTTCCGTCTGAGCTCTTGATATTCATACAAGTCGTTCTCTTATCTCCAAAGGTCTCTTTAATTTTCCTGTAGGCGGTATCTATCTTACCCCTAGTGAGATAGGCCTCTACATCCTTACATTTGTCCTCTAGCCATCCCTGCTTAGCCATTTTGCACTTCCTGTCGATCTCATTTTTGAGACGTTTCTATTCCTTTTTGCCTGTTTCACTTACTGCATTTTTATATTTTCTCCTTTCATCAATTAAATTCAATATTTATTCTGTTACCCAAGGATTTCTACTAGCCCTCGTCTTTTTACCTACTTGATCCTCTGCTGCCTTCACTACTTCATCCCTCAAAGCTACCCATTCTTCTTCAACTGTATTTATTTCCCCCATTCCTGTCAATTGCTCCCTTATGCTCTCCCTGAATCTCTGTACAACCTCTGGTTCTTTTAGTTTATCCAGGTCCCATCTCCTTAAATTCCCACCTTTTTGCAGTTTCTTCAGTTATAATCTACAGGTCATAACCAATAGATTGTGGTCAGAGTCCACATCTGCCCCTGGAAATGTCTTACAATTTAAAACCTGGTTCCTAAATCTCTGTCTTACCATTATATAATCTATCTGATACCTTTTAGTATCTCCAGGGTTCTTCCATGTATACAACCTTCTTTCATGATTCTTAAACCAAGTGTTAGTTATGATTATGTTGTGCTCTGTGCAAAATTCTACCAGACGGCTTCCTCTTTCATTTCTGTCCCCCAATCCATATTCACCTACTATGTTTCCTTCTCTCCCTTTTCCTACACTCGAATTCCAGTCACCCATGACTATTAAATTTTCGTCTCCCTTCACAATCTGAATAATTTCTTTTATTTCATCATACATTTCTTCAATTTCTTCGTCATCTGCAGAGCTAGTTGGCATATAAACTTGTACTACTGTAGTAGGTGTGGGCTTCGTATCTATCTTGGCCACAATAATGCGTTCACTATGCTGTTTGTAGTAGCTTACCCGCATTCCTATTTTCCTATTCATTATTAAACCTACTCCTGCATTACCCCTATTTGATTTTGTGTTTATAACCCTGTAGTCACCTGACCAGAAGTCTTGTTCCTCCTGCCACCGAACTTCACTAATTCCCACTATATCTAACTTCAACCTATCCATTTCCCTTTTTAAATTTTCTAACCTACCTGCCCGATTAAGGGATCTGACATTCCACGCTCCGATCCGTAGAACGCCAGTTTTCTTTCTCCTGATAACGATTGTTAAATGTGTTTGTATAATTCCTCAATTAGCATTTTCTTAAACGCAATAAGGGAACCACACGCTAATCACGAATAGCACTCCTACACCGTAGCCGGCCGTAGTGGCCGGGCGGTTCTAGGCGCTACAGTTTGGAACCGCGCGACCGCTACGATCGCAGGTTCGAACCCTGCCTCGGGCATGGATGTGTGTGATGTCCTTAGGTTAGTTAGGTTTAAGTAGTTCTAAGTTCTAGGGGACTGATGACCTCAGAAGTCCCATAGTGCTCAGAGCCATTTGAACCATCCTACTCCGTAACACTACCAGCTTCATACTTGACAGTTGGCACTACACATGATGACCGGGCCTCGCTCTTTACACCATCTCTCAAGCCTCGCTTAGCGCTAACTACAGAAATGCGTGGCTTATCATGAACGGCTCGGCTATTGCACCCCGGTCGTTTCAACTCCCTACGCAGTCATTGTGTTAGAGCTGCGCTACTGGTAGAACTTTGGAACTTACGAGTGATTTCAAGTCATTTTTACAACCACCCTCCGCAAAGGCCGACGGTCCCTGCCCTTTAGTACATGAGGTCTACCTGATCTTGGTTCAAATGGCTCTGAGCACTACGGGACTCAACATCTGAGGTCATCAGTCCCCTAGAACCTAAAACTACTTAAACCTAACTAACCTAAGGACATCACACACATCCATGCCCGAGGCAGGATTCGAACCTGCGACCGTAGCAGTCTCGCAGTTCCGGACTGAAGCGCCTAGAACCGCACGGCCGCCGCGGCCGGCGCCTGATCTTGTTTTGGCTATCGTTGTTCCCTCGCGTTTCTACTTCACAACCACGTCACCAACAGTGACTTTAGCAGCTTTAGAATGAGTGAAATGTCTCTGATGGATCTGTTATTCAAGTGACGTCCAATGACTATATGTAGTCCAAGTTCGAAGTCAGTGACATTTTCTGGCCGACCCGTACCGCTGTTACTGCCTCTCTACAGACAACACAATACTCCTCGCCTCCTTTTATACTGGCACGTCCGCCTTTCATGAAATTAGTGGTCAACACCGCATAATTTAGGGGTGACCTACTTTTGATCAGATAGCGTAAAATGAACATTCAGTCGAATTCCAGTCTTCATCCTGCGCAGATTAGTCCGTAATCGACTTGTTAACCACGCATTATGAAAGAGTGCACTTTATTTTTATACACACAATACTTATTTCCAAACTGTTCATCGATAGTAGACAGCAGCTAAGCGGTCAGAATAACTCGCTGCCGTGACAATGACATCTTCGTATTACCATAACGATCAGAGCAACGTTATCGTCACCTTCCTCTGAATTCCGTTCTCGAGGAATGAAAGGAAGTTCAGAGGGTAACGTGCCGTCGACGACGAGGCCATTAGAGACGGAACACAAGTTCTGATTGTGGGAAGATAGGAAAGATTTCAATGAAGCATCTCCGCAAAGGTATTAAATGATTTAGGGAAATAATGGAAAACCTAAGCGGAAGGCAGGAGGGGAATTTAATCGCCGTCCTTCCCAATCCGAGCCCTCAGTCATACCGCCTCGGCCGGCCGCGGTGGCCGTGCGGTTCTAGGCGCTTCAGTCCGGAACCCCGCGACTGCTACAGTCGCAGGTTCGAATCCTGCCTCTGGCATGGATGTGTGTGATGTCCTTAGGTTAGTTAGGTTTAAGTAGTTTTAAGTTCTATGGGACTGATGACCTCAGATGTTAAGTCCCATAGTGCTCAGCGCCATTTGAACCATTTGAGCCATACCGCCTCTCCAGCCAGCTCGCTTTTTGTTGCTGAAACTGCACAGCAGGGTAAGCACCCCTCACCAGGCACAGATAACTCAGAACGCTTCCATCGGCACACCACATGATATTCGCCACTGCACAATACGTCTTTACAGGGTTCCATCAATCTCTAGCGTCGTTCCATGAACATCATGAGGTGCTGTTTTCTTGTGGCTGAGCATCGGATGTCTCGTTCATGTGAGATAGAAATACGTTTCGTTACGTTTTCACTTCTTATATAATCAGAGCCAGCCGAGATACAATGTTGAGATCAGAATCAGGACCGACATGTTACAACGCTATCAAGCAGTTATTCGACTTGATGAAGTATCATAGTTTCACCGAATGGTACATTGGCGCCTCTGGTACTGTCTTACTGCAATCCTGAACGCTAGGCGTGCGTTTCAGTAGTGTATTAAACGATACTCTCAAAAACGTCATGGTGTACAGGAGCTCAACGTCTTCCTTACATCAATTGGTGGAAAAAAAAAATGTTATTGTGTTTCTTACTACTTCATCAGCACCTGCGAGAAACATAGTCAGTATTTAGTACTAATGCCGACCGCAAATTACATTGATATGTATTAGCCATAGTAGTTACCTATAGTTTCTTTTACTTTTCCGCGAAAATACTGGTAAAGTTAACCAATGTCGAAGTTACTTTCTTTCGTAAGTTCACTATTAGCTGCCACTGTCATATTAAATATCAAAGATACTATTAATAAGAGTACCATCACAACGTTCGACATGATGGCAATAGTGCCCTTTCCGCTATCCACCACGAACTTTCCCTGAGCGATAGTCTACTGAACATTAATACTCATGATAGAGGTTGACTGTTTGATGCTTTTAAGTTTCGTACTTTCGGAAAACGAATACAGCGAGTTTTTCGATTCTGTCCAGCATTACAAACACCTGCCATTACACTACACAACTTAATGAAACACAAGTGCACCCACACAACACTGCTGCCAGGACGCATCAAATGTACGTACTTCTCAATGCTGATGACACCTCAAACCCACTTCAAATATTACAGTGCGCTCACTGTTAGGTTCAAAAACGTTGGGAATAACCATTCTAAACTAGTCCATAGCGCTAAGTAAATGATCCATGTCAATGCGGAACTTATGTTTTTACGTCCATCGCCAGATTTAACTTCATTCCTCAATTTATACAAAATAATGTCGATGAAATATGAAATTTTCGTAATTCCAGATCGGCTGCGACTGTTAGAGCACGTAAAAGTGTAGAGCATTTACCAGAATAAATTTTAAAAGAAAAAGCCAACATACAAAAATATCTCTGGC
Organism: Schistocerca americana; assembly: GCF_021461395.2. NCBI lineage: Eukaryota > Metazoa > Arthropoda > Insecta > Orthoptera > Acrididae > Schistocerca > Schistocerca americana. The sequence goes on from NC_060119.1 coordinate 877,519,437, forward strand.
CCTTTTTATTAACTGTTGCATAACACACAATTTCTTGGTTTCAAAATGGCGTTCATACATCTAGAAAAAGCACACTTGACAAAAAACGTCCGCTATTATTCAGCTACGCAATAACCACTCGCAGGCGGCAGATGGCAGCACCAGTAGTGGAGATACATAGAGCACGTTGGGAGGACGCGGGAAACAATGCAGTCAGTGTCGTAATGAGGAAACAGAGCGATTTGTCTGACATTCAAAGGGACATGATCAATTGGCTTTCGGGCAAGGGTGAAAGTATTTCCAGAAGGGGTAAGTCTGTAAACTGTTCGCGTGCTGCCGTGGTTAAAGTAAACCACGCATGGCCGAAGCAACTGTGGTGCAACACGAGCCATAGATGACAAGGGTGTATGACGGCTGCGGAGATTACGGGCGAAGAGACGTGAAAATGTTGAGCAACTGATCTCGCAGTAGAACCAAGAGGCTACGAACAGTGTCTCCTCAACGATCGTTTAGTGAACGTTGCTGCGTATGGACCTCCGCTACAGGCACCTGGTTCATGTACTGCTGTTGATTGGCGACGAAGGCTGGAATTTGTTACCGACACCACAACTGCATGTCCACTGAGTGACGACACGTGGCATTTTCAAATGAATAACTTTTTATGCTCCATCGGTCATATGGCAGCTCGATCGTCGGAAGCGTCCAGGCTGGAGGAGGGAGCTTTATGTTCGTGGCATTTCCTGGGTTAGCTCGTCATTCTGAAAGGCACAATGGACCAACAGCAGTGTGCATTTATCGTTTGGGACCACGTCCATCCCAACATCAGTTTTTTTTTTTTTTTTCCCCCGGCTCGATAGCATCTGCCACCAGGACAAAGCAATGTGTCACACAGCTCGCAGTGTACGTGCGCGGTTCGAAGAGCCCCAGGATGATATTATCGAACTCCCTTTACTACCAAATTCTCCGGATTTAAACCCAGTCGATGATCTGTGGGATCACCTCTATCGGGCTGTTCACGCCGTTATCATCAATCGAGAAACTGGCGTCGGCACTGAAGTCTACGTGGCTTCACATCCCTGTCGGTCCCTTCCAGCCGGCCGCTGTGGCCGGGCGGTTCTAGGCGCTTCAGTATGGAACCGCGCGACCGCTACGGTCTCAGGTTCGAATCCTGCCTCGGGCATGGATGTGTTTGATGTCCTTGGGTTAGTTAAGTTTAAGTAGTTCTAAGTTCTAGGGGACTGATGACCTCAGGAGGTAAGTCCCATAGTGCTCAGAGCCATTTGAACCATTTTTGGTACCTTCCAGAATCTCAGTGACACTCTCCCTACACGCCTCGCAGCAGTCCGCGCTACAAAAGGTGTGGCTTTTCACAGACGGTAACATTAATGTGACTGTACAGTGTATAATTTATCTTTCATTGTTACGGGTTATGATAGCAACCTTCTGAAGTGATTAATCTTCTACTAAGAACATTTCTTTCTGCGAGTCTCCTCCGTGACCCAATCTTGCCGTCATGGTTCCTTCAAACGCCTGCAGCCCATTCTCTTCTAAGCATCAGGTGGTCATATTAATGTGACTGAACAGTGTGAAACGGTTAATCACCCGTAGTTGAAGGTTGCCTATGTGACGGCTTCCAGAGGCAACTATTATTTGACTTTCAGTACTTCATTAATTACTGACCGAAATTAAAAATTTAAAATGCTGTCATATCTGTTCACTAAACATGGACGATAAATAGTTTGGACAAGAAGAGAATAGAAGCTTTCGAAATGTGGTGCTACAGAAGAATGCTGAAGATTAGATGGGTAGATCACATAACTAATGAGGAAGTATTGAATAGGATTGGGGAGAAGAGAAGTTTGTGGCACAACTTGACCAGAAGAAGGGATCGGTTGGTAGGACATGTTCTGAGGCATCAAGGGATCACCAATTTAGTATTGGAGGGCAGCGTGGAGGGTAAAAATCGTAGAGGGAGACCAAGAGATGAATACACTAAGCAGATTCAGAAGGATGTAGGCTGCAGTAGGTACTGGGAGATGAAAAAGCTTGCACAGGATAGAGTAGCATGGAGAGCTGTATCAAACCAGTCTCAGGACTGAAGACCACAACAACAACAACAAGAGGTACAATGTCACGTTAAATGTTTAACACAACAAATCAGATATTAAAGTTAGAAACTGGTTATATGACACATGTTTAACACTTTATCTCATTTGCGAAGTTATCAAGCGTTGGAAGCTGTTTTATACATGATAGTTCCATTCTTCAAGGAGTCTAGCGTTTGGTCACTGGCTGTCTCACACGTGAGACGGCGAAACATGCTGCTGATCTATAACAAACCGAAAAGGAAGGAGCAAAGCAAAACATACACAATTCTGGTCATCAAAACTGCAGCACCACTAACGCGGCGATTTACAAACGTCAAATGGGCACGAAGTGTATTTTAGGATTGGATAGGCAATGATAAGCATTTCAGCGCAACCCCAAAAGTTGGGCACGCGTAGCGCCACATACGTTCTGAATACAGAAAATGAGTTTCTAGTTTGGAATTTGAGTTCGAATGTTGTTTGTTTGTGAGAAGAACGTGTTGTGTGCTTCATGTAAGAAGAAGAAACGTCTACCAGTAAGTTTCTTTTCTTTTTTTCTGGCGAGTTTCGGTTCTGTGAACAGCAGCACAATAGTTGTACCCGTGAGTGGCGGGTCCGAGGAAAACAAACGTTGCCAGACTGCATTTGCCACCGCCTGAAGGACACAGCCCCTGACGCAATGATGCGGGATGGCACTGAGTACGGGAGACGCATACCTCCGTTAATTTGGTCAACAGTTGTTACATTTCAGGCGTGTTACCAGATTCGGTGTCCCCGCCCCGCGGCGTGGTAGCTCGGAGAACGGCAGGTAGCCGCCGTCAAGCTTTGCATGTTCCGATAACGGCGCCGTCTAATTTACAGTATGTTTTGTTTACTGTGTGGGTCGGATTTGTCTCAGTCGGTGCCCGGGCACTCTGCAGTGAACGCCAGTTGCGATGAAGCTGTTGGTTTATCTTCCTACCATTCTGCTGTGAAACTTGTGCAGGTAAGTGCTTTCCAATTTATCATTTTTTATCTATAAAGTAATTATTTTCAGCGTAATTACACACAAATTTAATTTTTATGGAAACGGCTTGAAACAGGCGTTGACGTAAGAGGAAATTATTTCCGATTCAAACTAAATTTTGTGTGTAATTACGCTGAAAATAATTATTTTATAGATAACGAACGATAAACTGAAAACAAATGCACTTACCTGCACAGTTTTAACCACAGAATGGCAGAAAGATAATGCAACAGCAAACTCGCACGACGTTCACTGCAGAGTGCCCGGACACGGACTTCCGCAAATCCGAGTCATACAATAAACCAAACATAGGCTAGACGGCACCGACAGCCAGAACATGCTACCAGTGGCGTCGGCCACTTCCCGTTCCCCAAGCTACCATGCCTGGCGGCGCCGGGGCACCGAATGTGTTCGGCCAAGCGCCTGAGCCCCGCCTTCGAAATCTTCGTGACGTCATCTTTCAACAACAAGCTGCTTAGGTGATGTTTAATACGTGACAATTCCTACAAAAGAAGAGAACAAGAAATTGATAAATATAAGTCACTTTCAAATTCTCCATTATCTATAGGGAAAGATAGAGCGGTAACTGAAAAACTGCGCATGTTTATATACATTTCAGTCGCAAGAATAATGCAGCGCATCACACATTGTATTTGGTCATGCAGCACGAAATAAATACTAGCAACACCAACCAGTCATGGGAATTCAACAACCAATTCATGATGAATACTGTTTGGTCGAAGTCGTGCCATAAGTGTCATATACTACAACTAATAACAATTATGTAGTTAATTCCAAGGAAAATTCCCTAAACTTGATGTGATTTGTGGATTTTCTCTTGACCGAATTTGTCTCTGAATTCAGGGAACATGTGCTAAACTTTCAAAATTTTACAGTTTTTGATAATGACAGTCTTTGGAATAAGTTCAGTCGTTGGGCTAATGGTAGTTGTGGGAATGAGAGGGAAACATCTTTAAAAATGCACCCAAAGACGTGAAATAATAATCACGAATTTATTATGCATCCTTGTATATTCATTTTCATGTGTCCAAAAATGTGTTTGGCTTTCTGAATGTTTGTGCCGGCTTGTACCACAGACAGAGATCACGGACTGTCTTCAGCTCTACAAATATTTTCAATTACAGTACGCACGTTAGACCATAGTAGCAATAAGTAAATCATAATCCATGGCGACAATGACAAATATGTTTTTCGTTTCGGAAAGTACGAGTATGTTCGTTTAGAAAAGTTAACTTGTGCGAAGGACAGAGATAATGTACTACCGCACTGGTCACGCTTATTATCTACGACAATACTGTATACAAATTATCCAGTTACTTTACAACAAAAAATGGTATTGCTCATAAGATAATATGAAAAGAGAGTCTCTTATTCGTGATTAAGAAGTTAGCTTCGTAAAGTATAGGTGTGAAGGTGGGCATCGGTTATGTCCTTTTGCCTGTGGTATTTAGAAGACTCTTATATGTTCAAATGTTCCACAAATAGCACCTTTTACGGCAAAATCGGAATGCAATGTCAGAAGCCGTATCGCTGTACGATTAGTATGTTTATGTTGTTGTTGTTGTGGTCTTCAGTCCTGAGACTGGTTTGATGCAGCTCTCCATGCTACTCTAACCTGTGCAAGCTTATTCATCTCGCAGTATTTACTGCAACCTACATCCTTCTGAATCTGGTTAGTGTATTCATCTCTTGGTCTCCCTCTACGATTTTTACCCTCCACGCTGCCCTCCAATGCTAAATTTGTGATCCCTTGATGCCTCGGAACATGCCCTACCAACCGGTCCCTTCTTCTTGTCAAGTTGTGCCACAAATTCCTCTTTTCCCCTATTCTATTCAATACCTCCTCATTAGTTACGTGATCTACCCATCTAATCTTCAGCATTCTTCTGTAGCACCACATTTCAAAAGCTTCTATTCTCTTCTTGTCCAAACTATTTATCGTCCATATTTCACTTCCATACATGGCTACACTCCATACAAATACTTTGAGAAACGACTTCCTGACACTTAAATCTATACTCGATGTTAACAAATTCCTCTTCTTCAGAAACGCTTTCCTTGCCATTGCATTTTATATCCTCTCTACTTCGACCATCATCAGTTATTTTGCTCCCCAAATAGCAAAACTCCTTTACTACTTTAAGTGTCTCATTTCCTAATCCAATACCCTTAGCATCACCCGACTTGATTCGACTACATTCCATGATCCTCGTTTTGCTTTTGTTGATGTTCATCTTATATCCTCCTTTCAAGACCATTCCGTTCACCTGTTCTTCCAAGTCCTTAGTATGTGTTGAGAAAAAAGGGATGTTGAGTGGTAAATATATACATGAATTGTGTAATTTAAGGGGGGGGGGGGGGGGGGGTGGAGGAGCAAAGGGAAGGAAGTATTGATGTTAGCTGCGTCGGAACTTTGTGCGGAATCAACGGCTTACTAAGCAGCTGCGTTAAGCACTGCGCCATCAGGAGACAGCATTTATTGCAACTGCGCGGACTATCTCGGCCACGCCCCTCGACCGATCCACACATTCCCATTTAGCACCACCTATCCGCAGTCTCCGTTCATGTCCTCCATACTCATAGTTTGAGATTCTCGCAGGAAGTCGAACGTAACTGTGCATCCGTACTGAAAGTGGTGGATTCATTGCCCACTGAGGCGAATCGATTACATGAGTACGATACAGCAGCCTTTAGCGATTACAAGACGCCGTTCTTTAGACACATTGAAACTGTGAAGCACTGTCTACAGAAAGTATTTGAGCTACGACAATAATGTTGACGAATAAGAGTGCTGTGCAATGCTGAGAATATAAAGAATTGTCCTCGACAATAATGGGTCAACATAATTCGATGAAATGTATAGTATGTCGTGTTTCCATTTAGTTATGAGTTGGGCCTAAGCACAGGAAAATTTCTTGTTTTACTTCTGGAGTCTTTGTAACACTTTCGCGGACTCTAACATGCTGAAAAAGCCCTTTAGAGGTTCCCATAGACAAAATATGTGTACAAATCGTTCGCAGGAAAGATTTGATGTACGCTTTGAGTAAAGTAGCGCACGTAACTGGCGAGTACAGAAAAGATGAAACGAGAAAAAAAGAGGGAAGAGATGAGAGGCAGGGGACCGCAGTATCTGTGTGCGCTCCTGTGAGACGCAGCTCCCCCAGCGGTGACCGCCCACGGCGCGGCACGAGGTCGCTATCTGGGCCGTAACGTCAGCCGGCGACACAGCGGACCACAAGCCCTGAGGAACCACGTGCGATACTCTCGTGCTCACGTCGCTGGACGTGCCGGCGTACCGTGGTCGGCTAGGCGCTCACTTCGGCCAGGATGATTTTCCTTTAAGCGTAGCAACATGCAGATCTCTGTCTGTCAGGACACTGCTCAAAAGTCGAAATTATCCTACAGCGTACCCTATAGAGCACTAACTTGTAATGCATCGACGCGAGCCAGGTGTTGATCCTATTGAAACTGTCTGCGTACAAGTAAAAACCCCAAAAAGACAGCGTTTAGCGGAAGTGGAGGTCGCACGAATTAAGGATTTCGAGTGTAGCCGAGAGAAGCCAATTGGAAGCACAAGTAGGAACCTCGGACTGCCTCAAACTTCTGTCGGATAGTCGGGTCTGTGTTGAGGCGCCAGTTACCGCTCGAAGCATATCCATTACAAATGGCAGGGCTCTTACTGGAGGGTAAGGTATGAGGACTCTTGTGAACGCATTTTCAAAACCAAGTGGCTTCTTTCCACCACAACTGGCAACTCAGTAATGCATTAATTGAATACGCAATGAAAATCGGTGTGTTTAATACGATATAACTAAAAAGAGATTTTTTGACTAATCTTTAAAATACAAAGTGAACAAACACAGGCTGCTGGCGTAACGTACCTCTAATGCACCAGAACTGATTTTTTCCACAAATGAATGGAAATTTAGAGAACTGCATTTTCTTCATCTAACTGGCACCCAACAGTTCGTCTGTTTCTGAATGAATACGTTACAGATGGATCAGTCTCGCGGCAAAAGCAAACCCACCTGACCACCAAGATCTCCTGATATTACTCATTAAAATTACGCTGTTTATGTGCCACCACTACTAACAATATTGGATGAACTACAATAAAAAATAAGTCTTCTCAAAGCTACAGTAAACTCTGCAACATATTCTTCACCGGTTATGAGAAGAATTCAGCATCCATTTTGATACTATCCGTGCAGCCGCACAAAAAGCTTTTGACTTGTTATTATAACCAAATGTAAATCTCATCGTTCACTCATTACATTTTTAATCATAAATTACCCGCTCAAACAAAACTGAGCAATTTCAGTAGCAACGCTCTGCGAAGAAGTAGTAAATTGGCCCACCATAAACATATTTCATTGCTAGGCACAGAGAACAGAAAAATAAAAAATCACTTCTCTTCTTGGCCAATCAGTAAGCTCATTCGTTTTGTAATCTTTGCTACTATATACAGATATTTTATATATATTTGATGTTACATTTTTTACGTTAGGCAAATACAGTTTCTATGTAGTCATGATTTGATCACATTCGGTTCAGTATAGTCCATGCTGAAATACAAAGAGACGACACGCAAGTGATAAGTCTCTCGATAAATTTGAAAAATATAGGCAATCTCTTCAGAATAAATACGTTTCATCTACGCCGGAGCCCCTCTACAGTTTGTATGTTGTCGAGAAAGGGCTGTATCATTAACTGTTTTGGAATCTTTTCACAGAACACTCCATTCATGCATATACGTAAAACACACATACCGATCGCCATTGAGGTTGCACGACAAGATTTGCTCAGGGTGTTACTTGGGTTTGTATGCAATATCAATCAGGCGTTCTTTCAGTAACGAAGTGGCAGCATATTCTCCTAGATCCGATTTTATTCACAATCCACTGGACCACCTACTTTCGTGAACGTCTTCCATGAGTAGCCATGTCGTCTTGCAGCATCTCTTGACCTAGTTACAAGACCAGATCAGTCATAGTGACGGCCACTCGTCCTTACTGTCAAGTTTGTCTACCTTTTTCGTACCGTCTGCTACATACACAATGAACAGCAATAGAGGGAGCATAAGCATTGAAGTCGATCATTATTTCGCCAATTCTGCAAGCGGACTCCATATCTCGCGACAATCTGCAATACAATTTTCCATGTTCTGCTCTCTATAATAGGGACACAAATGTAACAAGCTCGCCAATTTTCTCTGAGAAGGTGAAATGTTGAAGTGGACAGAAATCAGTGTCTATTTGAGCTCTTAAAAAGAATAACTGATCAATGCAGTTCCGCTGTGGTCAGCATCCTGTACAGTGGGGACAATCTCAAAAGATGACACATAGTAAGCTTTAAGGCTTTTAGAGATATCAATTTATGTATTAATCCCGTTGTGTGCAAGGGATTACCCAAAAGAAACCGAATACATGTTTTTTTTTTAACTTACTTATTTACATTTTAAGCACAACCCTTCAAAGTACTCTCCACTTGCACTAATACACTTGTCTAAACTTTTATTCCATTTTACAGAACATTGTTTAAATTCGTCTTTTGTGATGCTTGACAGCGCTTCCGTTTTTAGTCTCTCCCCCCCAGCAACATGACAACGCTTCTCTTTCATATTGCTCTTCATTCTAGGAAACAAAAACTAGTCGCACGCGGCATGGTCGGGTGAGTATGGGGAGTGAGGAACAGGAGTCACACAATTTTGGTCAAGAAAAGTCGTACAGACAGGGCTGTGTGAGCAGGGGCATTGCCATGATGGAAAAATCAGTCATCCGGCTGCCACAAATCAGACAGCTTCGGTCGAACACCGCTGCGCAATCTTTACAAAACTTCCAAATAGAAAACCCTGTTAACTGTCTGACCCTGTAGAACAAACGACTCCTCCCACAACGAAAAAACAACTCAGCATTGATTAATGTTTGATTACACCTAACGAATTTTCTTGGGCCGAAGCGAACTTGAAGTCTTCCACAAGCTTGATAACTGCTTTGGTTCAGGATCGTAAGCACAGCACCAAATTTCCTCGCCTATGATACTTCTAGAAAACGGAAGTCTGGATCATTTCAGGACTGTTCTTTCAAATGTATTTATTTAGCGTGTGATACATAACAATCACAATAACACATAAAATACAGTACCACAGACACATTAAAATACAGTTTAGATCTTTATATCTAAGCCACTGATCCAATCCACCACTTCGGAGGTAACCAGGTTCGAATCCACTAGATTTCCTGGGAAGGCCCAGAGGGGGCAGTCCACTGCTATATGCTTCATTGTTTGTGGAACGTCAGCATAGTCACAGTATGGGCAGCCCACCCAGCCCCATTTATCAAGAATCGAAGCACACTTATTCCCACACCACACTTCTTCCAACGGTTAAGCCTGCTCCAAGTGCGTCTTGGCAAGTTGAAACCATTGAGCCTTACTGTTGGATCTTCAACTTTCAAGATGCCCTGTGGAGTTGAAGATGTCCATTCTTTCCGCCAGCTGTCTTTGGGGTCGAAATGGTTGCTTAACAATTCCATGGCCGGTTTACGGGTCTTCAACCTGGATGATTCTAGCTGTCTCACATCTTCGTGAAATGGGAGTGACGAGCTATTCAGTACTCTTGACCACAGATGACCAAGGTGTTTTTGTCTTCTGATGTGAGGAGGTGGTATGTTACAAAACACCGGCAGCCATTGGACTGGAGCAGCAAGTAATGTTCCAGATATGATACGCATAGTGTGACGAAGTTGAATGTCCACAAGGCGAGTATGGCCGCTATTAAGCCATACTGCACAGCAGTACTCTGCTGAGGAATAGACGAGTGCTAGAACAGATGTTCTCTTATGATGTACCAGCTAGACGTTGAAGAAGGTTATTACGGCTCTTCAGTTTTGCAGCAGATTTACATAACTGGGCTTCTTTCAAAGCACAGCATGCTCCAACACGACCTTGTTTCTGTCCAGCAGACAGTAGCCGTGGCACGAATTTGGCAGGCACCCTCTTCATTCCCAAGTTTCGTATCACAATTCGGTTCACCAAACTCCAAGTCACTGCTGACGGCTCCACAATTTTTCCAATGGTGCGTCGTCGATCTTCGTTGATGACTGGATGAATGTTTTCAATATTTTGATGTTTTGTGTCCGTGGAAGGGCGAGCAGAACGAGATTTGCTGTCAACTGACATTTCACCATTTTTGAAGCGGGAAAACCATTCAAAAACTTGAATTTTTCCTACAGCATCGTCCTTGTATGCTTTTTTTTAAAACCTTTCAAAAGTTTCTGCTCCACTTTTTCCAAGCAAAAAGCACTGCCGCACGCTGTTCACGAAAATCAGTCCTTGCAAAAAGGACAATAACGGTACTATAAAGCTCTGCTCACCAAAAGATTACTTCAGTTTCTTCTGGATACCACCCTCAAATTCAGTTTAAGCCAAGTTTTTATCATAACGAGAATATGACCTGCAAGATGACATATCAGAAGAAGCAGAGATAAAATAATGCCTGTTTAGCAACTGCAGCACCTGAATTGCTACTAACTTTTATGAATCTTTCTATATAGGCATATCCGTCATAAATCTCACAAAAAATATTAGCGATCTGAGCAGGAGGTAGCAGCGAAACTAGGAAGTGAAACATCTTCGTAAAAACATGACAACTAGGACAATACTGCAATACTCGACAGAGATTAGCGTCATACATTCGGCCTCGAGCAGATGAATAAACAGCGAGGAGCAGACAAGAGACGCCAATTCCGAATGGAGGGCACGCTCGTGCTGAATTAGGAGGAACGAGCTGTACGAGACGGCTGTACGTCCGAAGTGGCGGCATCCTGTGAAGACGACAGTGGCGGGCCACGGGGAGTCGGCCACGTGCTGCCCTCACACTGTGGAGCGCCGGCGCTTCAAAGCGGCAGCGCAGTCAGCTGGCGGCACACCAATCAGCTGAGAGGAAGAGGGACACACCCTGCGACCCACTCGTTTCGGCATACTAGTCGGGGGTCACTCGAAAGTAACTCCTCTGGCGCGACAAAGGGAATGCACACCCGTTTTCGAAAAAAATCGATGTGGAACGTCTTGACGCAAGATCCGAAGACCTAATCGTAGAAACAGATCTGCGACCTTGGAAGCAAAGTAATGTGTGTCGGACGAAGCAAGGAGGACGTAAAAAGCAGACTAGCACAAGCAAAGACGACATTGACACCTCGTAGAATCGGGTGTCCTGTCGGTGGTCCACAGATATTTCGGTACCAGATTTAAAATTGTCAGACATTTCCAGGGGCAGATAGGGATTCTGGCCACAATTTATTGGTTATGATATGTAGATTAAAACTACAGAAATTGCAAAAAGGTACGAAGTAAAAGAGATGGGACCTGGTACGTTCAAAGACCCAGAGATTATTAGAATTTTAGAGCGAGCCTTAGGCAACGGTTGAGTGGAACAGGGGAAAAGCATACGGTAGAAGACGAATTGGTAGCTTTAAGAGAAGAATAGTGAAGATAGCAGAGGATCAAATAGGTAAAACACAAGGCCCAGTAGTATTCCTTCGATAACTCACGACACATTGAACTTAACTGATAAAAGTAGGAAGTAAAAAAAAAATGCAGCAAATTAAGCAGGCGAAAGGGAATACAAACACCTAAAAAATTTGTTTGATAGGATGTGCAAAATGGCTAAGCAGGAATGACTAGAGGATAAATGACACGATTTAGAGGCATATTTCACTAGGTGAATGGCAGGTACACCCAGAGGAAAATTAAAGAGGCCTCTGGAAAAAAGAGAAGCAGCAGCATATATGTCACGAACTCAGTTGGAAAACCACTCTCAGCAAACAAGGGAAAGCCGAAAGGTGGAAAGAGTATATAGAGAGTATACATAAAGGAGATGAACTTGAAGGCAATATTATAGAAATAGATGATACTGCGAAAAGAATTTGACAGAGCACTGATAGACCTAAGTCGAAACAAGGTCCCCGGGGGTAAACGACATTTCGTCAGAAAAAAAATTATTTCATCCGGGGTGCATGGTATATGAGACTGGTGAAATACGTTCATATTTCAATAAGAATGTAGTAATTTCAAGTCCAAAGAAAGCAGTTGCTGACGGGTGTGAATATTGCCCAGCTATCAGTTTAGTAAGTCACGGTCGCAAAATGCTAACACGAATTCTTTACAGAAGAATCGAAAAACTGGTAGAAGCAGGTCTCGGGGAAGATCAGTTTGGATTCCGGAGAAATGTAGGGACACACGAGGCGATACTAATGCTAAGATTTATCTTACAAAATTAATTTGTACACTTAGAGAAAGTTTATGACAATGTTGGCTGGAGAACTCTCTTTGAAATTCTGAAGGTTGCAGAAGTAAAATTCAGGGATCGAAAGACTATTTACAACTTTTACACAAACCAGACGGCAGTCATAAGAGTCCTGGGGCATGAAAAGGAAGCAGGGAGTGAGACAGGGCTGTAGCCTACACCCGATGTTATGCAATATGAACAGCGAGGAAGTAGTAAAGGAAACCAAAGAAATATCTGGAGTAGGAATTAAAGTTCATGGAGAAGAAATAAAAACTCTAAGGTCTGCCAATGACACTGCTATTCTGTCAAAGACAGCAAATGACTTGAAAGAGCAGTTGAACGGAATGGACAGTGCCTTGGAAGGAGGATGTAATATGAACATCAACAAAAGCAAAGCAAGGGTAATGAAATATAGTCGAATGAAATCAATTGATGCTGAAGGAATTAGATTAGGAAACGAGACACGTAAGGTAGTAGATGAGTTTTGCTAATTGGGCAGCAAAAGAGCTGATGATGGCCGAAGTAGAGAGGATATAAAATGCAGACTGGCAATGACAAGACAAGCGTTTCTGAAGAGAAATTCGTTAACATAAAATATAAAGTTTCAATGACCCTTTTCTGAAGGTATTTGTCTTGAGTGTAGCCATGTATGGAAGTGAAACATGGAGGATAAACAGTTTAGACAAGAAGAGAAGAAAAGAAAAGCTTTGAAATGTGATGATACAGAAGAACGCTGAAGATCAGCTGGTTAGATCATGTAAGTAAGTGGAGGCACTGAATTGATCTGGCGATAAAGACATTTGTGGCACAATTTGACTAGAAGAAGGATCGGTTGATAGGATTTATTCTGAGACATTAAGGGATCACTACTGTAATATTGGAGGGAAGTGTGGAGGAATGGGGGTAAAAACTGTAGAGGGAGATCAACAGTTGTACATAGCCAGCAGGTTCTGAAAGTTGTAGGTTGCAGTAGTTATTCAGAGATGAAGCGACTTGCACGGGATAGAGTAGCATGGACAGCTGCGTCAAACTGAAGACCAGACAGCAACAACGCGTGAGTATAATGGATGTCTGTATAGTATAGTGTTGTGTTCTGTTCTGTTTGTGTTGTGCCGGCCGCTGTGACCGAGCGGTTCTAGGCGCATCAGTCTGGAACCGCGCGACAGCTACGGTCGCAGGTTCGAATCCTGCCTCGGGCATGGATGTGTGTGATGTCATTAGGTTAGTTAGGTTTAAGTAGTTCTAAGTTCTAGGGGACTGATGACCTCCGATATTAAGTCCCATAGTGCTCAGAGCCATTTGAACCATTTTTTTGTTTGTGTTGTATGACGACAGCCAGGGCAGGGAGAGGGTGAAAGCCGGTACCGGCACTTAGCCCACTCTTCTCAAATAGCGCCATGGGCGCCGCCGAGCTTGACGTCCCCATCTGGCGGACTGATCAGCACGAACAGCGTCACGTGCCTTCACTTCATGAGACACTACGGAGAGGTTTGAAATTTAGTCCACAACATTTGAGGAAAGGCTGGTGATCAGAACTGTACGTCGCCACCTTCCTTCTTCTTGCAGCACAAATACTGTCAGTGAAAACTTCATACACCATCAGGATTCGTACCAGTGTACCTTCGAGTTACGCGCCACCGCAGAGGCGAGCGTTAGCAACCTCTGCTACGTGGGCGTGTACAGTATCTGTCCCGCAATGAAAGTAGCCGGAGCGGACGACGAAAAATGCGGCCTCCTAAGTATCAGGAAGCAGTGCTCTGCATCGTTTCAAGCTTCTTCCAAACCTTCGTTCTGCCATTATCTGTGGTAAATATTCCTTCAAATGTATCGGGAATACATCGCAATTTCAAGAGACGCAGTTCGTGTTGATACGGTTTGATCGACGGCTCCTGGACGAATATGAGGAGAGGAGAAACTTTAAATTCCACGTAACTCAGATGGTGAAGCAGTGCGCGTTAATGAAACTTGGCAGTCAGCTGCCCGGGCTGTGACGGTTGTCAGACTGGACGCAGCGTCGCGCCTGTATAAATAGCGGCGCGCCGTGCGGACGATGAACGAAGGCCTATGTTTAGCCGCGGCCACAATGACGGCGGCGCGCCCGCTGCCAGGGATACGTAGGACCAGACTAGTCTAGTCTGCGGACGCTCGCCACCAGTTACGTGCGGCCAAGCTGGGGGCATCGTATCAGATAAAAGTAGCGAAAACAACAAGGGTGTCACGGATAAGAATGGGCCATCCTACTTACGTGGTGGTCTTCTAATTTACTGGTACTCTACGTCTAACCTTTGTAGATGTCTTAAAGTGTGTGCTGTCTGATCGGATCGGGGGAGGGGGGGGGGGGTGTTATGAGGGACGGATGACATTGGTGTATGCTAGACATCTATAGAGGTTAGACGTAGAGCACCAGTAAATTAGAAGACCATCACGTACCAATGCACAATACCCATCACATCATCAGTTGAAAGAGAGAAGTTTTCAGTCTTCTGATTGGTTTGATGCTGCCACAAATTCCTATTCTGTGAGAAACCTCGACCTCTTTATCTCAGAGTAGCACTTGCAACCTACGTCGTCAATTAATTGCTGCATGTAGTCCAATCTCTCTCTTTCTCTACAGTTTTTACCCTCTACAGCCTGGAAGTTATTCTGTAATATCTTCAAAGATGTCCTGCCATCCTGTCCCTTCTTCTTGTCAGTGTTTTCCAAATATTCCTTCCCTCGCCGATTCTCCGAAGAATCTTCTCATTCCTTACCTTATTAGTACACCAAATTTTTCAGCATTCTTCTGTAGACCACAACTCAAATACTTCGGTCTCTTCTTTTCCAGTTTTCCCATAGTCTTATCAATGTATTTACGTGAAGCAGAGAACGGGGAAAGAATGGGAATGGATGGGCGGGAATTCGTGACTTCCAACCGCACAGTGTACTGTGCTAATGCAATGCCGAAAGTTGAAAACTCTTGTAGCACCAGGACTCAAACATGGATTTGCTGCTTCATGTGAGCGGTTGACTTACGCGCTTCGGTCATCCGCACACGCTCCGTGGTCGACTCGAAACTTCCAACTTATCGCAAGCTGCAGTGCAGCGTCTCTCGTCCATTAACCCCACTACTCGCAAATTATTGGTTACCGTAGGAATTCGGACGATATTAGTGCACTCACACTGAGTCAACTGTCGAGGCGCCGTCGCGTTCTTAAAGAAATACACTCTTGGAAATGGAAAAAATAACACATTGACACCGGTGTGTCAGACCCACCATACTTGCTCCGGACACTGCGAGAGGGCTGTACAAGCAATGATCACACGCACGGCACAGCGGACACACCAGGAACCGCGGTGTTGGCCGTCAAATGGCGCTAGCTGCGCGGCATTTGTGCACCGCCGCCGTCAGTGTCAGCCAGTTTGCCGTGACATACGGAGCTCCATCGCAGTCTTTAACACTGGTAGCATGCCGCGACAGCGTGGACGTGAACCGTATGTGCAGTTGACGGACCTTGAGCGAGGGCGTATAGTGGGCATGCGGGAGGCCGGGTGGACGTACCGCCGAATTGCTCAACACGTGGGGCGTGAGGTCTCCACAGTACATCGATGTTGTCGCCAGTGGTCGGCGGAAGGTGCACGTGCCCGTCGACCTGGGACCGGACCGCAGCGACGCACGGATGCACGCCAAGACCGTAGGATCCTACGCAGTGCCGTAGGGGACCGCACCACCACTTCCCAGCAAATTAGGGACACTGTTGCTCCTGGGGTATCGGCGAGGACCATTCGCAACCGTCTCCATGAAGCTGGGCTACGGTCCCGCACACCGTTAGGCCGTCTTCTGCTCACGCCCCAACATCGTGCAGCCCGCCTCCAGTGGTGTCGCGACAGGCGTGAATGGAGGGACGAATGGAGACATGTCGTCTTCAGCGATGAGAGTCGCTTCTGCCTTGGTGCCAATGATGGTCGTATGCGTGTTTGGCGCCGTGCAGGTGAGCGCCACAATCAGGACTGCATACGACCGAGGCACACAGGGCCAACACCCGGCATCATGGTGTGGGGAGCGATCTCCTACACTGGCCGTACACCACTGGTGATCGTCGAGGGGACACTGAATAGTGCACGGTACATCCAAACCGTCATCGAACCCATCGTTCTACCATTCCTAGACCGGCAAGGGAACTTGCTGTTCCAACAGGACAATGCACGTCCGCATGTATCCCGTGCCACCCAACGTGCTCTAGAAGGTGTAAGTCAACTACCCTGGCCAGCAAGATCTCCGGATCTGTCCCCCATTGAGCATGTTTGGGACTGGATGAAGCGTCGTCTCACGCGGTCTGCACGTCCAGCACGAACGCTGGTCCAACTGAGGCGCCAGGTGGAAATGGCATGGCAAGCCGTTCCACAGGACTACATCCAGCATCTCTACGATCGTCTCCATGGGAGAATAGCAGCCTGCATTGCTGCGAAAGGTGGATATACACTGTACTAGTTCCGACATTGTGCATGCTCTGTTGCCTGTGTCTATGTGCCTGTGGTTCTGTCAGTGTGATCATGTGATGTATCTGACCCCAGGAATGTGTCAATAAAGTTTCCCCTTCCTGGGACAATGAATTCACGGTGTTCTTATTTCAATTTCCAGGAGTGTATATATATTTGAGTGGTATCTGTTGTGTCGGACATGTCCGAGGAATACGAAAAAAACGCGACAGAATAATTCCCACAAACTCATTCTTGTTGTAATGCTTAGATGAGAGCATTTCGCATCTACCTCACGGCTGATTATCTATGTATTTATGACCAGCACGGCTTCAAAATAATTGTTACTACGTAAACAATATGTCAATTTCGCTTCGTGTATGTTCTATTTATTGCGAAAGAATAATAGTGTACCAGGATGAATCTTTCACTCTGTTGCGGAGTATGCTGCCTGATAAAAACTATGTCACGGACCAGCCCTGGAATATGGAACCTTTACTATTGCTGACAGTGCTCTTACCGACTAAGCTATCCACGTACGATTCACCACACGTCCCTACAGCATTTTTAGCAAACTCCACACAAGCTCTCTTCCCTACCCTACTGGACTCCCACTCCAGGACTACCACTTCCTTTCTTCCAGGAGTGGAAGTCCAACACGGTATGCAAGAGAGCTTGCTAGCACCAGTAAAGCTGTCTTGCGTTGATAGCTCACTCGGTAAGAGTAATGTCCGCGAAAGTTCGGCACACAGTTCTTAATCTGCCAGGAAGCTTCACAAACAGTGTACTCAATTAGCTGTCTCTCTGCCTTCATATATCTGGTAACTTCTGCGTAAGTATTTCATAATACCAATATTCCATGTTTCAGATCTGCGAGAAGCGCAATTTTTACAGGGAGATTAAAGGTTGTCAAGTCCAAACACACTTAGGGAATACAAATTTTTATCTTACTCATTACTAGACGAAAATAAACATAGTTTGCACACAAATTAATAACAGTGATAAACCGTTACTTTTTTTCGCAAGCCTCCAAAGGAAATATTCAGAACTGGCGGAGTACCCGGCGTTGCCCGTGTATGTACTTATTTCAATCTTCCGTTAGTCCATATCAGTCCATTTCCTCCTCCCACGTCTCTCTGTCCACCTCCATAACCCCCTCTTTCTATCCACCTCCTACACCCCCCACTCTCTTTCCATCTACTCCTGCCCCTCTCTCTGTCAATCTGCTCCTTCCTCCTCTGTGCCACTAATTCCACCTCTTCCCCTCCCCCTTTCAATCTCCACTTTCCTTTCTGTGTTCCTCTCCTCCTCTCCCCCCTCTCTGCCCATCTCCTCCTCTTCCTCTTCTCTGTCCATTTGCTCATCGCCCATTTCTCTATCTCTTCTTCACCTCATTTTCCTTTTCATCCCCCTCTGTCTGTCCATTTTCCCCTCCCCTATCTTTGTCCATCTCCTCGTTCTACCTGTGCCTGTCTTCTCTTTCCCCTTACTGTCTGTCCATCTTCTCGTTCTCCCTTCTCTCTCCACGTTATCGTACTCACGTCAGTAGGGGGCCGGTTGTTCGTATCCCTACAGTATTTCTTTCCAGATTGTAATCAATCTGTGTACCAAATTTGATCGAAATCGTCCAGGGAGTTTAGGAAGAGCTTTTTTACCCGCGACTTTGCCAACATACGCGCATGTTAAATATATTTCACGCTTATTTAACACACTTCCGTATTTCTACACTTTCACCTGTATGTCTAGCGCATTTTTCCCAGCAGTTTCGTTTTCACGCAGTTCAATTTTTATGACGTATCTACTGAACTATGTGATGTGCAACCATATAATTTTGCGGGTACATCCAGTGGCCTACTGTCGGTGAAATGTGTTGTGAATAGATTTAGTAGTAAAGAAGCACAAAAATTAAAATGTCATGCATGATGTGGCAGTTTCTCACACATCTCAGTTCAGGAGATATGATATCATAGACACTAAGTGTCGTACAATGACATTTTTCTGGTACATTCAATGGCATATGTGAATGCTGTCTGCAAAATACGTCACGAATACAGTTAATACTAAAGAAGTACTAAATTAAAATGTTACGCTTCATGTGGCAGTTTTACAGCATGAAGAGCCAAAATGTATTAGGCGATACACTTTTTTTTCCATTTACTATTTCGGAGAGTTGTCAGCGAGAAAAACTTTCGTGAAGTGTAGGAATTTATTGCACGTCTCTAAGCGCTGTCATTCTCAAACACTGGATAACTAAAGTGTGAGCATTCTCACGTCGTGGGCTACACTGCTTTTCACCCCCTCCCTTTTGATAGGTGGTTGGTTCTTACCCCCACAGACATTCTTTGCTGACAGTAAATGATATGTGTACCAAGTTTGGTTGAAATCGGTTGGCCGGCCGCCATGGTAGAGCGGTTCTAGATGCTTCAGTCCGGAACCACGCGGCTGCTACGGTCGCAGGTCCGAGTTCTGCCTCGGGCACGGATGTGTGTGATGTCCTTAGTTTAGTTACGTTTAAGTAGTTCTAAGTTCTAGGGGACTGAGGACCTAAGATGTTAAGTCCCATAGTGCTCAGAGCCATTAACTTAGATAACCAAACGATGGGAGCTTGACTCCCGAAACGCGTTACTAAGGATGATGTTACTAATATTGGTGACTGTACGCTAAAGTATTTGCGACGAAAATATTTACGAAAAATTTTGCGTAGATAAGGGTATTGTTTTATCTCATTACGTCTTCATTTCAAATTATTTTCTTTATATATTTTTATCATATGGAGAGATGTAAAGACAAAACATTTTTATTAAAGAAGGCATGTAACTATCTCGGAAAAGTGGAAGAAAAGAACTGTGACAAATTTTAGTTTTTGGTTTTTGTATTATGTTTCATTGCACCATGCACAGTTCCATCGCTTTTAAAAGGGCAAAAGAAGACAGGATTCTCCGCGACAGATACCACGAAAGGCTAATACTTCACTTTATTTTATGACGCAGAGCCGACGCAGAAGGCGGCGTTTGGTGAGCGCAAGGAGGTTTACACGAGGGGCGTTCAATCAGTACCGCAATACAGTTTTTTCTGGGCCAGATTCGGTTGAAAAAATGCGGAATTTGTTGTGGGACCTCGTGGAATATTCCCGCTACAGCCCCTATAGGTTCAAGAAGTTCAGATAGGCGGCGGCGGTATTCGTAGCCTTCAAAATGACGTCTGTAATGGAGCTGCGTTCACGCAGAGAGCTGTCATCGAGTTTGTTTTGGCGGAACACCAGAGCACAGAAGATATTCATTGGCGTTTGCAGAATATGTGCGGAGACCTGGCAGTGAACAAAAGCACGGTGAGTAGTTGGGCGAGGCGTCTGTCATCACCGCAACAAGGTCGCTCAAACCTGTCTGATCTCCCGTGCGACAGCCGGCTGCATACACCGGAAATGTTGGAACTTGCGGACACACTCATTCGAGGTGATCGGCGAATCACAGACAGACACCTCGCTGCTCAACAATCGTCCACCAGTTGGGGTACTCAAAGGTGGGTTTCTCGCCGCCTAACACAAGACTGTAAGGAGCAACGAAAGACCATCTGTGCAGAATTACTTGCCACGTTGAATCGTGGGGAGGATATTGATGAAGCAAGACATTGGCTCCGACGTCAACCAGTGAAGTGATACCATCTGGCCATACAAGCTCTCCCCGTGAGGTGGGGTAAGGCCGTCACATTGAACAGAGATTATGTTGAGAAATATGGTGCACTGGAATTCTGAATAAAACTAACCTACTTTCAGAAAAAAAACTGTGTTGTGTTACCTATTGAAACGCCCCTGTAAGTAGAGGAAGGACGCCGGACAAATTGTAAAAAATTGTGGGGAGTATCATAACTGAGCCGGTTGAAAGTACACGATAGCGCAAGCAAAAACATTCCAGTACGCATAAATCCGCAAACGAGCCGTGGAATGTATGGTTACGAGCCACTACTTCATCATGGAATACTGTCCTGATTACCACAAATGTGACTGGGACACAGACTTTTCAAATAAATACCTATGTTCTCTTAAGGGATACTTTCAGTCAGCTTTCGCTATTAATTATGGTACATCCTGTGTAATAAAAAAATTAAAAGACGGTTACTGTATATCCCCACATTAAGCAACTCTTTCTGTCTCTTAAATACGGTAACATATGAGCTTTATCATAAGGTGACCATTTTTAAACGAAGATGGTCAACCTATCAAAAAAGTAGTTGGATGGTTGGTATGTAAACAACATTACAGAACGATCGTGATTGGACGTCTGCAGGACATGAGGCCAACGCCCGCTTTGGTTAATGATAACAAACGTAAACAAGGAAAGAATCATAAAGAGGGCTCGGTGCAATACTCTGCTGCACTCCTCGTTTACGAGGCAGTACGTGGATCTCAGGTCAAGCGCCTGGTTACTCTGCTCGGACATGCAGGGCTTCTGTGTAGCTCCGGCGACAACGCCGTCAAGCGCTGCCCTAGGGTTTCAGCCCTCCACCCGAGCAAACGCCCTCAACAAGAACAACACGCGCAATAGGATTTCTTTACGATTTGTGGAGGGATTAGCTGTAGCTAACGCGGAGGAATGAAGCTCAAGTTCGATTTGAAACTACTATCTAAGGTACTACTGAATCAGTGCCCAGTACTCTTGTAGAAGGGAAGGATGATAAACATATTAAGTGTAACCCCAAACTGTACATATTCCTGGGACGAACAACCTTTTTTGTCTATGTTACAGTGTCTTTCTATTGTGATACTACCTGAAGACACTACAATTTGCACTTGTGCTTGGCATTATGATCCCACGATCTCTAGACTTCCTACATCAAAATTTAGTTTAACTCGAATAACACATACAACAAAAGGTAACGAAGGAGAAACCTCTAACACTGATTTAAAGTTTATGGAAAATGAATAAAACTTCGAGTTTTCCCAGCTTGCAAATGATACAGTTTTAATGCTGAAAAGTGTAACAGTACGATGTACTCTCGGAATGTACCGAGTGGTGATAATGAAAGTGCAGCTACACGGAAGTCCAGTGTGGACTGTATCCATCGTACGGCAGCGAAACTTGGTAGTTATACTTATCCGTTAATGCAGAAGCGATTTAGGCTGGAAGAAAAACAGTGCAAATACGGCGCTGTGAATACAAGAAAAACGTACAGCAACAGGTTAGTAACGTGACATAGGCACAAAAGGTCAAACAAGTGAGAAAGGCATAATGTTGATTTTAGTACTGACCGCCGCTTACATAGTTTGTTCAATACGAACTGGGGAGACAACGACGAGATGCCGCTTCTGCAAAAGGACGTGATCAACAGCTACTCGTAGCAGTTCCAGCGGAATCTGAGTAACGTGTTTCTGTATATTGGGCTTCATATCACGTAGAGACGGGAAGTGTCTCTAGTAAATGCATTCTTTTGCGTATCCTCAGAGCCAAGAGTCACATGGATTCGGTCAGGTGATATTGCAGGCGATGCACTGGAAAACTTCTGGAGATAACACGTTCGTGGAAGGTTGCATTAAGCAGATCTTTCAAGAGCGAGCGACATTAAGTGTTGTCCCATTTTGCAAGCAAACAGCGGTTTCGACACAGTGGCGCTCCTCCAAAGCAGGCATCACATACTGTAGGAGGAGGTCTCGATAAGTGCAGACGTTGCGGCACATATGACAGCCCCTCTGGGCGTATTCTCTTTAGAGCAGAACGGAACGAGAATAAAGGTGCTTGTGAATCCACACAACACAGTCATACACGGCGACTGCAATGGCTCTTCGTGCACAATACGCGCTTTAACACAACCCTAACCTCACCAGTTATATGTATTCACTGCACCCTGTAGTGTAAAATGTGCCTCGTCAGTCCTCACATTATAGCACGACCACGTGTCATTAACTTCGACGCGTGCCAGAAGAGAACTTTCAGGACGTTTCTGCGGACCATGAGGTTTCATTCAGTTGCTGCACCATCTGGACCTTTTACGGGTATCAGTGTAAAATAGACCGCAAAACTTTCCGTACTGTTGACCATGGGATGGGCAATTCTCGTGACACTGCACGAGCACTACCACTACCTGGGCCATGTGGCACGGACTGCATGGTCCGTTATAGCAGCAACAACCTCGTCAATAATTTCCTCCGTTATAGAACGCCTTGCTCTTCCAGGTGCCACACCAAGCTCACCTGTGTTTTCGAATTTCATTATCAGCTTCTTTAAACTACTTAATGACATCGGACTTCTCCTCAGATCTTTCAGTCGGCGGTACTCTCTCAATGCAGCACCATAGTTGCTGCCATTCACATAAAACAGTTTCACTGGCATCGCACGTACGCTCTCTCTTCTCGATAGCCATACTGTTGACTCGTGTTATGATTTGCCTAATGTCAGCGCGGATATCATACCAACAGAGTACAGCGCGAGATTAGCGCATGGTATCCAAAATTGTAACTAATTTTTGCCAGCGTAAATCGGTTCCCCGTTAAAACATTAGCGTATCTTCCAAGATCCGCTACCATAGATAATTACAGCCCACTCTGGACTTCCGTGACTAGCAGTAATTTATTTATAATCACCCGGCACTATTCAGAATCTTAAGCAACTTATCCGCAGACGTATTCGCTAATTCTCTTTCCTGCACGAAGAAATCTGTTCAAGAAAATGGCTGATTATTATTAATCCACATAGGCTTCACAAATCAGAAAAGATATCCTCCATCCCAAAACTCCAAAGTATCGATCCATCAAAACGTTGCCGCCAATTCTGGTCACCTGAAACCTTCAGATATTGCACTTCTTTCTACTAACAGATGCCAAACGTATATGAACGATTCTCACGTTTCTGCTCGATTCAATCTGGTTAGCCATGTAAACACGCGGCTTGCAACTTTAGAATGCTAATGTGATATAGAACATATTACATTCACTGGGTAGCTATGCAAGACGGTAAACACCATTTTATATTTAAGCCTGCGACGACCTGCGGTATTTGCCCGTGCGCCGGTCTGGGCTAAGCGTCACTCACCGTGCTTGCTGTGGACGAAGCCGCATGAGTCTGGGTCCTTCTTGCTGGCTGCTCTGACCTCGTCCAGCACCTGGCGCGCGATGGGCGCAGTCAGTCCGGCGGGGCAGTTCCTGAAAGCACGAGAGCAGGCGGCTGTAGCGGGCAGAGCAAGATGTGGGGCTGCGAGTCTCAGCCCAGAAGGTAACATGCGTTGTAGAGTATTTTATTCACTTGCTTATTATTTACTGCACTCCAGGAACAATTGCAGCTCGTGTTTCATAGCTACTATCATTATTTTTAAAATTCAGAGTACATTAATAAAAAAAAGTTCCTTTTTTAACGAATAGTTATCTGCACAGCCCCGAAACAGGACACCACATTATACTACATAACTATTGAAAAAATCAGTAAAAAGAAAGTGATCCAGAGAACAAGAGAAGGTACAGGGGAAGAAGAGAATGAGATTGAGGAAAGCAACGAGTGTTGGACATAATGAAAACATGTTACCAGTAATGGTACGAAGTCTAATTAGTGAGATTAACGCTCGGCGAATAAGTACTAACGGTTTCTTACTCACTTATTGTTTTATCTGAACATGATGAAACACAGTTCACCAATTGCAGTCCATGACTCCGTATATGGAGCGCCATATCAAATACTCATTCTGGCAGGTGTTCGCGTTTTTGGCACGAAAGGTGTCATCTACCTGCTGTGACTGTGTCCTCCCCTCCTTGTACGGCACTGCAGACCCTGCTGACGTGACATTCTGTTTTCCCTTCATTTGTTAGAGTTCCCACCAAGACGGAACTGTCAGAAGTTAGCAGGAACTCTAGAGTCGAATTCATGCTGGGAATATCATGCGCTCCGAGACAACTGCTGACGTCACTGTCCTTGCTGGGTCCACAGTGGGGCACAGCTGTTACAGATTACCGAGCTTGATTTGTCCTTCCGCTCTGAAGATTCGCTGAATATTTGCCTCATTGCCTGTTTAGAATAGAACGTGCTTCTCTGCAAGGTATGAGATCATAAATTACTGCCTCCTGAACCGTCTGTCTCTGCGTGAAGTGTGAGCCGTTCATCGAAGCAGTCGATCATCATGGAATAATTAGGATAGATCCGTGCCCCATCTTCATGTGAATCACATCTTCCTTAGGTATTAGACAATTTTTCATGGGATGTTAAATTCTGACCGGCTGCTTAGTTCCTATTGGGGAACAACCATGTGACCCAAAAAGACGAGCATAAGAAGTTTGTTGAAAGTTGAGCAAAATGTCCATCGTTATTTCATTCTGCACATTTGATACAACTGCAATAACTATAAGCGACATGTTTCTAAATTACAACACCAGGCAATCATCAAAGCAAGGAAATTGCAAAGAAAATGAAACCACAATATTCACAGACTGATCTAATATTTCATTTAATAAAAACAGACAATACTGAGGGGAGAGAGAGAGTCTTAGATGGCGTAAAACCCCTCTAGTTTAGATATACCAGACATGGATAAATTACTTTCACGTATTTCGACGCAGTACCCACAAAACTACTTTAGACAAAAAACCTGGGTCGGACACTATTATACATTCTACAGGCGTAGCAATTCAGGACCACCAAATTCACCAGATTTGAAACCAATGGACTACTTTCTGTGGAATCACGAGAAGAATTTGCTGTCTTTCAAACTTGTGAGGGTGGTGTTCACTCTGCGCATTTCACCAACTCTTGAAAACGTCAGAGAAGTTTCAAGTATAAGGTCCGACAATCACTTCTCAACGAATGCACTCTATACGAATGTCAAAAACGCAAATGTCAAGCCATTACAGTCAATCTGCAGGTATTAAAAAGTGATTAAAAAGTAATGGCTAGAGTTACTATTTGAATCTGTCTAATAATTAGGATCCGACAAGTGAAAAAAAACCCTAGCAGTATCAGATTCTACGCTATATCTGAAACAGTCTGTTTTAATGTATTTCATCATCCGAAGTTTCTAAAAATGTCTGTTTCCGTATCATGTATAGTTTCAACATGATTCATCGCGTGAGGAGTAACTCATTAAGTAGCAAATGTTCTCGTCCAAAGTACGTCATTACAGCTGCAAGAGACTTCTGATATGCTGCCCGGATTAATGGACCAAAGAGTCAAAAGAGTCATAGCGTTCGCAGTCGTAGGCAGAAGACTTTTTATTTTTTCAAAGCAATAATGTTATAACGTACTGCACTTGGCATATGAATTCGCTGTCACCAATGTAAAAACTACAACTTAAATTATAATGTGGGCTGGTGGTACGCCCTGGTTGTTTTGTGCTTGCGATGTTTATAATTTTGTGTTTGACGTTTGTATCTTTCTGCCTGCCTTTTTTCTACAATGTGTAAAACTGCAAATTTCATCTAAGAATATTCACAGATATCTCATTACTACACTTGGCTTTCAGCAGGAAATACGTAGTTTTGTGAGGTCTTAGAGACAATATGACACTTCGACGACATCCTTCAACTTGATTGAGTGCCGCGTTACACTTGTATTCTACATTTCTTCTCGAGCAACTACTTACGACGAACATCAGGTCGTCTGCAAATGCAGAAAGTCCGTTTCTGTTCATCTACATCATACTTTCGGTACCACTATCTAATCCCTCCAACCAAGTTCCACTCGTTCTCATCGTGGTCAATACGCGAGATGTATGTGGGAGGAAATAATATGTTGCTCGACTCCTTCTGGAAAGTGCTGTCCGGAAATTTCAACAGTAAATCTCTCCGTGATGCACGACGCCTCTCTTGTAACGTCTGCCAGTGGAGTTTATTTATCATCTCCTTAACGCTCTCTCTTTAGTTAAACGATCCCGTGAAGAAACGCGCCGCTCTTCCTTGGATCTTCTCTATCTGCTCTATCAGTCCTACCCGATAGGAATCCCAGATATATGAACAATATTCAAGAATTTGGCGAACAAGCGCCTTATAAGCCACTTCTTTCGCGGATGAGTTACAATTCCTTAAGATTCTTCCGATGAATCTGAGTCTGGTGTCTGCTTTTCCCATTATCTGTTTTATTTGGTCATTCCACTTAATGTCGCTCTGGATAGTTATACCTAGATATTTTACAGCAGACGCGGTCTCCAGCTGTTTGTCATCAATAGAGTTCAAAAAATGGCTCTGAGCACTATGGGACTTCCCCTAGAACTTAGAACTACTTAAACCTAACTAACCTAAGGACATCACACACATCCATGCCCGAGGCAGGATTCGAACCTGCGACCGTAGCAGTCGCGCGGTTCCGGACTGCGCGCCTAGAACCGCTAGACCACCGCGGCCGGCCATCAATAGAGTAGCTGTACAGTAGTGGATTTCCTTTCCTATGTATGCGCAATATGTTACATTTATTTACGATCGGGGTCAACTGCCAGAGTCTGCACCATTCATCAGTTCCCTGCTGTCAAGTAACTTCTGCAGTATGGACTGCAAAACAACATTCCAAAATTATGAACTATTCACAGATCCCTACGTACAGCCTTTTGAGATGGTTTACGACATGTCCCGTCCCGGACACATTAAAGATACTTGTATTCGGCGGCAATAGTCTCTCAGGCAGTTATACGAAGGCTCTTCAAAAACCATTCGACTTTTATTTATAAAATCAATCTTTATTCAGATACAATTGTTTGACACTCGCCACCTTCCAAGTAGCCTCTCTCAACTTCTACACACCTCTCCCAACGCTGCAAGCATCGGTGGAAAGCCTCTTTTGGTATAGTGCGTAGCTGCTCTGTCGAATTCTGCAGCATGTCTTCCCTGTTCTCAAATATGATCCCCTTCAGAGTCTTTTTCGGTTTAGGGAAAGAAGTCACTCGGTGCTCGGTCAAGGGAAAAGGGAGCCTGGCAATCCACAGAGAGTTGCGTTTGGCCAAAAAGCTCTGAATTAATTGTGAACCATGAGCGGGTTAAGAATGATTTTGAAGTAATAGGCTTAACATCAGAAGAGGCACCAATGCTAGCACTGAATAGGGGATCATGGAGGAATTTTATAAGGGGGACTATGCTCCAGACTGAACGCTGAAAGGCATAATCAGTCTTAAATGATGATGAGCGGGTACATTACTGTTGTGAAGATGTCAACTGCCCGCTGCCCGCAAGTCTGTCCGTTCACGTGTGACTGCTCCATGACGGCGGCACGGAATCTGAAGGGTAGTACTATTTTGATATTAGACCTTTTGGGATGTACTCGGGACGGACCATGCCACTCGCGTCAAAAAACGACCAGCATGACTTTTACATTGGTGCGGACCTGCCTCGTTCTTTTGGGTCTCAAGAATAATGGATGGTTCCACTGCAATGAATGGAACTTTGTCTCTGGGTCGAACCCATAAATACAGGACTCGTCACCAGGGGTCACTCCATTAAGAAAATGGGGATTACTGATCACAGTATCCAGCATGTTCTTTTTCGATCTCTGAACGAAGTTGGTTGTGCTCAGTTGTTCGGAACCTCGGCACAAATTTTTTGCTGCGATCCTCCTGCGGTCCAAATGTTCCATTCAAACAGAAAGAATGAATCCAATACCAATTTTAACAGTTAAAATGGAAGAAATGGGTGCAATACTAATTTTAACCTCGTCTGCAAGTTCTCTGATCGTGACTCGTCTATCCGGCATCACATGGGTCTTTTATGTGACCCATAAAACTTAATTTGTGGATGGGCCTACCTGGACGCGCTTCACTCTTCACTGATGAGCGGCCAATTTTGAAGTAGTTGTACCACTCCTTTAGATATACGGTACCCACTGCTTCGTCCCCAAACACTATTCGAATCTTGTGGATTGTTTCAATTTGATAAATGCCAAGCTTAAAACAAATTTTGATCCAATGAGGTTGTTCCAGTTTTTCTGTCATTTTGCCCACAACACAAAATCCGACGAGTACCACTTGCACCTGTTCACCTGTCAACGGCTAGCCAGCGACTGGCTGTTTCAGCTGTTGTGGAAAAAAAAAAGAGAGGAGGGGGAGGGGCACGCGCATTACGTATGCCTACAGATACAGAGTGCGCGCTCCCAGAACCGTTGTTGGTTTCAGCAATAAAAAATAAGGTGGCATAATTTTCAACAGCCCTATGTAACATCTCCAGATACTCAAATTCCTTCAGGCAACCAGAGAAAAACGGCCACAACAGGTCATCGGAAGCGGAGGTAGTACCTGCTACAGTAATTAATGTAAGTGTCGCTTTCGTTAACGTGCGTGACATGAGAATGTTTGAGTGGGAGGCGCTGCACAGGGCCAGGTGGGCAGATAGCGGCTGGGCGACACGGCGGCGCTCCACCTGATGAGCCTTCCGCGCTGACTCACGCACTGACTGAGCTGTCCATGGCCTCGCTTGGAGCTCGCTAGCCGTAAGGAGAGGGGAAAAAGTTAGGCAGCATCAATAACAGATCAAATCCACAAAAAACTACAAGATCAGGCTTAATGCCAGGCCGAATATGACTTAATTACATTGAAAGCATAATCTGGACTCGGAAAGGAAATCTGCCGTGCTATTTCAAAGGAACGCTGGCGGCATCCACCTAGCGATTTAGAGAAATCACAGGAAACCTCAATCTGTAATATGAACCTCCATCCTCCCGAAGATGAGTCCGCAGACGTAGATTTAGTGCAAAAGAGAGAGCAATGGAGGATATGGTGGTCACAAGGGATACTGTTGCTGAGGTGACTAAAGTCATGGGATATCTTCTAATATGGTGTCGGACCTCCTATTGCACAGCGTAGTGCAGCAACGCGACATGGCATGGTCCAGCACCCCCTCTATAGGAGGTGCTGCATGGACTTAATAAGTCGACGGAAGTCCCCTGCAGAGCCATACTATCTCTACAGCCATCCACAACGCCAAAGTGTTGCCGGTGGAGGATTTTGTGCACGAACTGACCTCTCCATTATGTCACACAAATGTTCAATGCGATACATGTCGCGCGATCTGGGTGGACATGTCCGAAAGAACAGATACCATCTTCATATATATATACAGGGTGCGTCAAAAAAATGTATACACACTTTGAGCTGTCATAGACAATTTATTTCCCGTTCTACAAGGTTAAATATCTGTGAGAAAGTACTGTTATGTGTCTTCAACAGGTGGCAGCAGTGGTAAGGAAGTAACTGCAACATGGCGGACGTGCGTTTGAGCTTTGAAGCGCGGAAGCAGATAATTACGTGGTAATGGAAGTTTGAGAATGTACACTCCTGGAAATTGAAATAAGAACACCGTGAATTCATTGTCCCAGGAAGGAGAAACTTCCTGGGGTCAGATACATCACATGATCACACTGACAGAACCACAGGCACATAGACACAGGCAACAGAGCATGCACAATGTCGGCACTAGTACAGTGTATATCCACCTTTCGCAGCAATGCAGGCTGCTATTCTCCCATGGAGACGATCGTAGAGATGCTGGTATAGTCCTGTGGAACGGCTTGCCATGCCATTTCCACCTGGCGCCTCAGTTGGACCAGCGTTCGTGCTGGACGTGCAGACCGCGTGAGACGACGCTACATCCAGTCCCAAACATGCTCAATGGGGGACAGATCCGGAGATCTTGCTGGCCAGGGTAGTTGACTTACACCCTCTAGAGCACGTTGGGTGGCACGGGATACATGCGGACGTGCATTGTCCTGTTGGAACAGCAAGTTCCCTTGCCGGTCTAGGAATGGTAGAACGATGGGTTCGATGACGGTTTGGATGTACCGTGCACTATTCAGTGTCCCCTCGACGATCACCAGTGGTGTACGGCCAGTGTAGGAGATCGCTCCCCACACCATGATGCCGGGTGTTGGCCCTGTGTGCCTCGGTCGTATGCAGTTCTGATTGTGGCGCTCACCTGCACGGCGCCAAACACGCATACCACCATCATTGGCACCAAGGCAGAAGCGACTCTCATCGCTGAAGACGACACGTCTCCATTCGTCCCTCCATTCACGCCTGTCGCGACACCACCGGAGGCGGGCTGCACGATGTTGGGGCGTGAGCGGAAGACGGCCTAACGGTGTGCGGGACCGTAGCCCAGCTTCATGGAGACGGTTGCGAATGGTCCTCGCCGATACCCCAGGAGCAACAGTGTCCCTAATTTGCTGGGAAGTGGCGGTGCGGTCCCCTACGGCACTGCGTAGGATCCTACGGTCTTGGCGTGCATCCGTGCGTCGCTGCGGTCCGGTCCCAGGTCGACGGGCACGTGCACCTTCCGCCGACCACTGGCGACAACATCGATGTACTTTGGAGACCTCACGCCCCACGTGTTGAGCAATTCGGCGGTACGTCCACCCGGCCTCCCGCATGCCCACTATACGCCCTCGCTCAAAGTCCGTCAACTGCACATACGGTTCACGTCCACGCTGTCGCGGCATGCTACCAGTGTTAAAGACTGCGATGGAGCTCCGTATGCCACGGCAAACTGGCTGACACTGACGGCGGCGGTGCACAAATGCTGCGCAGCTAGCTCCATTCGACGGCCAACACCGCGGTTCCTGGTGTGTCCGCTGTGCCGTGCGTGTGATCATTGCTTGTACAGCCCTCTCGCAGTGTCCGGAGCAAGTATGGTGGGTCTGACACACCGGTGTCAATGTGTTCTTTTTTCCATTTCCAGGAGTGTAGTTGCGGTTCGAAGACAGTGGAGAAGTGAGTATGGTACAGAACAACCTTCAAGGTTAACAATTACACGTCTACGAAACAAATTCGAAATTCAATGAACAGTGTGTGATGAGCATAAAGGTCGATCAGGGGGACCTCGTACAGCCATAAGTGATAATTCCACAACTGCGGTCTTGGAACTGGTTCAGAGTTCGCCTCAAAAATCTTCAAGGCAAGCGGCACGTGAGAGTGAAGTGCTAGTAGTATGCTACGCATTCTGAAGAAAGGCAAGTTTTGTGTGTACATTCCAAGGCTGGTGCAACAGCTAAGTGACGACGAACCAGATCGAAGGTTAGAATTTTGTGAATGGGTTCAGGAGATGGTGAGACGTGAACCGGGATTAATGGGTAGCATAATTTGGTCGGATGAAGCCCAATTCAAACTCAATGGAACTGTCAATAGGCACAATTGTGTGTACTGGGCTGAAGAAAATCCTCACATTATAGTTGAAAAGGCTGTGAATTTGCCTGGTGTAAATGTGTGGTGTGGTTTGTCTGCAAGGGGACTGATTGGGCCTTTCCGCTTTGAAGGTACTGTTACTGGAGAAACGTACCTAACAGTGCTTGCTGACTCCATGTCCGTGCCATTCGTGCATTATACGGTAATGATGATTTTTATGTCCAACAAGATGGCGTCCCGCCGCACTATCATAGGGACGTACGAGCATACCTGGATCACAATGTGCCAGGCCAGTGGATAGAACGCAGGGGACCAATCGAGTTTCCTGAACGCTCTGCAGACCTCACGGCGCTGGATTTCTTCTTATGGGGCACAGTAAAAGATGAGGTGTAACCACGTAACCTGGACACACTTTGGAATGAAATTCTGGCGGTATGCGTAGAAATCTCATTGGACATTTTGGTACGATGTAAGGAATCAGTGGTGACTCGTACTCAGAAATGTATTGATGCTGAAGGCCACCAGTCTGAACATTAATCACATTTGCAAAGTACATTTATTTTTCCAATTGGACTTTAAGCTTTCCATTTCCAGAAATTTAACATTGTAGAACCGGTAATAAATTTTCTATGGCGCTTCAAAGTGTGTCTATATTTTTTGACGCACCCTGTATATATACAATTAAGGCTCACCGGCCATTTGACCATCTTTTGTGCGGATGCACAAACAGTGCCCGAACTCTTACGGGAACCTGTCAAGCCGCGAGTAAGAGTGTAACGGGCAGGGGCACTACGAATATAGTGCGGGACAGTAAGTTGGGAATGTGGGTCTCAAGGCAGCCGCAATTGTGTCCTCGGTGGCTCAGATGTATAGAGCGTCTGCCATGTAAACAGGAGATCCTGGGTTCGAGTCGCGGTCGGGGCACACATTTTCGACGGTCCCCGTTGATGGATATCGACGCCTATATGCAGGGGTATTCATTTGCTAAGGGTATTCATTTCACTGTCTTGATTGAATTGTAATTTGCCGGCCGAGGTGGCCGAGCTGTTCTAGGCGCTACAGTCTGGAACCGCGCGACCTCTACGGTCGCAGGTTCGAATCCTGCCTCGGGCATGGATGTGTGTGATGCCCTTAGGTTAGTTAGGTTTAAGTAGTTCTAAGTTCTAGGGGACTGTTGACGTCAGAAGTTAAGTCCCATAGCGCTCAGAGCCATCTGAACCATTTTGAATTGTAATTTCAGAATGGGTCTACACCGGATTTATGATATGGGGTGCGATTTCGTACAACAGCAGGAGCGTTCTCGTTGCTATCCCACGAATCCTGACTGCAAATTGGTACGTCTATCTGGTGATTCGACCAGTTGTGCTGCCACTCATTAACAGCATTCCAGGGAGTGGTTTCCAACAGGATACCGCTCGCCCACATACCGCTTTTGAAACCAAACATGCTCTACAGAGTGTCGACATGTTGCCTTGGCCTGCTCGGTCACCGGATCTGTCTCCAGCCGGGTACATATGGGTCATCGTCGGACAACTCCAGCGCCATCAACGAACAGCATTAACCGACCCTGCATTGACCGACGAAGTGCAACAGGCATGGAACGCCATCCCACAAACTGACATCCGGCACCTGTACAACACGTTTGCATGCTTGCATTCAACATTCTGGCGGTTACACTGCTTATTAATGTACCAGCACTGCAATGGTTTATTTCGCACTTACATCAGTCTGTGACGTTGCAAAGTTAATCACTAACTATGTCACCTAGACAAATGTATTGCCGAAAATTCATTAGTCTACATTAATAATTTTTTTGGAGATGCGATTATTTTCTGTCAGTTTATTTCATGAACATGGACGAAATAACTGCTTTTTTAGTGCTTCGAAATTCTACTGCAAAATTGCTTACGAAAAACGCACTTATTTGCAAAATTTAAGGACGAAAGTAGCTGTCGCGTGATGTGTTACTGCCACGTGACATAGCTAGAAGCAAATTAGACCACAGGTAGGGAAGGGTTGCTACAGTATAGTACCGAAGGTAACAAAGAAATACGCAATGAAACGAACAGAATTGATACTTTTTATTCCAAGTACGTTTGCCCACATCTCGCCATATCAGGGAACGTAATACACTCAGGATCATTGTCGAACGTTATCGTGTGGTGGTCCAGGTGTTATGCTGTGGGAAGCATAGTGTTGTATGGGCGTACTGACCTCTAAATTTTTGAAAATGGTACACACACCGATCAACGTTATGGTGACACTGTATGCTTCCCCATGTACGCTTTTGAGAAGTACATTCAGACCGGACTTCCTTTGTCATGGAGGACAGTGTTAGACGGAGTGCTTAGCGGATCTCTTGGATGGAGAGGATATTCGGCGTATGGGCTACCCTACCCGTGTCCCCGACTTAAATGCCGTTGAGCACGTACGGGATGTGTTGTGGAGACGTATCGCAGCACGTCTACCTGCATCAACGGTTATCCAGCAATTGGCAGTCGCGCTGATAGAGGAATGAAACGCCCTACCACAAGAGTTTCTTACCAGTCTTGTGGCCAGTATGGGAGCATGTTGCAGAGCGTCCACTGCCGTCAATGGCAATCACACGTCCTATTAAGAACAGTTTCTTGTCTTTCGTTATGTCGAGGGGACTACCCTAAATCGCGGTGACTTCGGTGTAGTTATTGAAATCCATCGCCAATTGACGGAAGTGTATGGTGAGTCGTGCATAGCTGTCAAAAATATTCGTAAGTGGTGTAGAGAGTTTGCAGGTGGTCGGATCGGAATTCACCGCGAACAAAGTATCCTGGAGAACGTCAATTTCTGAGGAGACAGTGTTGAAGGTTGGGCAAAGCGTGCGTGAAGATCGGCGGATCACCCTGGATGATCTCTGCACGTTGGTTCCTGAGGTTTCCCGAAGCACCGCTCACAGAACTTTAACGGAAAAATTGAACTACCGGAAGGTGTGCGCAAGATGGGTGCCACGCATGCTGACTGAGGACCACGTGCGGCAACGAGTTGATGCTGCCCGCACATTCTTGAACGCCTTGCAGACAAACAGGACAGCTTTCTGGACTCAATTGTTAAGGGTGACGAAACCTGGGCATACCGCTTTACACCTGAGACCACGCAACAATCACGCCAATGGCGGCGGCATCCTTCTTCGCCAAAGCCGCGGAAATTCAAACAAACACAGTCTGCCGGTAAAGTCATACAACCGTTTTATGGAATCGGAAAAGGGTATTGTTGGTCGACTTTATGCCCACTGGGACCATAATTAACGCTGACAGGTACTGTGAGACACTGAAAAAACTCAAACGGGCAATTCAGAACCGGAGAAGAGGAATGTTGAGCAAGGGCGTACACATTCTCCATGACAACGCTCGCCCACACATCGCTCGGCAAATCGTTGCTCTCCTGCAACAGTTTCAGTGGAACATATAATCGCCCACCCACCCTAAAGTCCTGACTTGGCGCCCAGTGACTACCACCTGTTCTCTAAGTTAAAAGAACATTTGGCCGGAAAGAGACTCAGCTCCGACGACGAGGTGAAAGAAGAGGTTCATAACTTTCTGAAAAACGTGGCGGCGAGCTGGTATAACATGGGAGTACAAAAACTGCCACAGCGTCTACAAAAAAGGATCGACAGAAATTGTGATTATGTCGAAAAACAGCTTAATGTTCAAGCTTTAAACTGATGTAAACCATCGTAGAAATAAACAGGTCTATGTGCTTATAAAAAAACAGGAGACCTTACTTTTGGGATTACCCTCGTATGTATGGTCCAAGTTTTACTGGACTATTTTACTTGGCTGTGACACATTGTGCGAAAATTACTTTCGTAGTTTTAGTTTTCCATAGAAGTGTATGCACCACACGAAACAGAGATACAAGATTCGCCTACAAAGTTGAACCGCTACCTGCGAAATGTGAATATCTGCACAGAGTTTGTTTCATCTGGATTGATGACGTGGACGTTTGCTACATTATTACCACAAGACCGTTCACCTGCAGGAAATAGATTGATGTCAGGAGACATCTCGTCAGAAAATCCCCTGCTCTACGACCGAGAACGCGTACTGTCTTACAAGATCGTATGTATAGCTGTTTACCCTCCATTATCAAGAATTTGTTGCAATTTATGTATAGTTGCAAGTGTTCTGTTTGCAGCGATGTTCTTCAAAGGTATGAGGCTCATCAACAACTAATAATCATTGTGTTCGTACGTAGCTGTGTTGCTGACGATTTCAATTTGCCGCTTTCTATAGCAAGAAGAGACTCACCACATGTAGATAAACTTCGCAGCTTCCGTAATTAGTAATTAGATATGGGATACAATGAGCCACACGTACAAACAGGCCCCCGCAATGGACCCACTGCATCCCATCTCAAAATATCATTCCCTGGCGTTCCATTCCTCTGTCAGTCTATTCGCCAGAGCTGGTTATTAACAAGAGACGCTTAGCACGTCAGTCATACTCGGCCGTCTTACGCTGACGACTTAGTTAGACAAATACAGTTCCACTGGACACCCAAACTATTTTGGGCGAAACATAAAATCACATCTCCATCTGTAGGTGGAAATTACGCTTTTAAGTCTCAGAATACGTTTAGAAAAGGACGTTAAGGTATGAGCTTCCACTAAGACCACTTCAACTGCGCATGAATGGGAAACGAAATTGGACATAACCAAGTTCTTAGCAGAAACAAAGAAAATCTAAATCTGGATAGCTGTACATGGATTTGAACCTACGTTCTTTCAAAGACTTGTCCTGTGTTTCAATTCTCGCGCCTTCTATCTTGCTTTTTCCATTACGATTCCGTATAATTGATACGTACACTGGGGTGACAGGAGTCATGGGATTACGATATGCACAAATACAGATGGCAGTAGTATCGCGTAAACAAGGAATATAACGGCAGTGCATTGGCGGAGTTGTCATTTGTACTCGGGTGATTCAAGTGAAAAGGTTGTCGACCTGATTATGACCGAACAACGGGAATTAACAGACTTCGAACGCGGAATGGTAGTTGGAACTAGACGCAGTGGACATTCCATTTCGGAAATCGTTAGAGAATTTAATATTTCAAGATCCACAGTGTCAAGAGCCTACGGAGAAAACCAGATTTCACGCATCACCTCTTACTACGGACAACGCAGTGGCCGACAGCCTTCACGTAACGACCGAGAGCAGCAGCGTTTGCGTAGAGGTGTCAATGTTAACAGACAAGCAACATTGCGCGAAATAACCGCAGTAATAAATGCGGGACGTACTACGAACGTATTCGCTAGCACAGTGCGGCGAAATTTTGCATTAATAGGCTATGGCAGCAGATAACCGATGCGACTGCTTTTGTTAACAGCACTCCCATCGCCTCCAGCGCTTTTCCTGGGCTCGCTACGGTGAAAACCGTGGTTTTGTCAGATATGTCCTGATTTCGGTTGGTAAGAGCTGATGGGTCACAGACGCCACGAAGTCATGGACCCAAGTTGTCAACAAGGCACTGTGCAAACTGGTGGTGGATGCATAATAGTGTTGGCTGTGTTTTCATAAAACTCACTGTCATCTGGTATACATGACCCTATAATGGACTGGAAATGGTGATGTCCAGCTACCTGGAGACCAGATGCAGCGTTTCATAGACTTCCCAAACAACGAGGGAATTTTTATGGATGTCGATGCGCCGTGTCACCGGGTTACAACTGTTCGCGATTAGTTTGAAGAACATTCTGGGCAGTTCCAGCAAATGATATGGCAACCAATCGAACATTTACGGTATATAATCGAGAGGTCAGTTCGTGCACAAAATCATGCACCGGCAACACTAATTATGGATGGTTACAGAGGCAGCGTGGGTCAATATTTCGGCAGTGGACTTCCAACGACCTATTAAGTTGCTGCACTGCGCTGGGAAAAAGGAGGTCCGACACGGTATTAGGAGGTATACGTTTTTTAATACTCTACTAATGTGCAAATAACGGTTACGGACGTCTGCTCTGGGAGACGTTTCAGTGGGGGCGCAGTTTTGTGGCGCGTACAGTATAATGAACAAGAGCGAAAGAAAAGTTGGAGAGGGTTCAAAAAGGAGTGACGTGAAGAAGAAGTAGAAGTAGATGAAGTTTGAGGAGGAGGCGAGAAAAAAAGGGCTGGAGAGCGCTAAAATGGGAAGGGGGCAGATTTAAGAAAATAAATTATGAGGAGATTCGAATTAAACTGTGCTAACATACAGTTACTTTACCGTGTTAGTGGAGACGCTTGTTTGCTTTGGCTATTAGATGGAATCACTGTCACTGTGCGAAATGAACCAACCCAATGAAAGTGAAAAAAGAATATGTTTTGTTTCTTGTTTCTGTTGGCAACGGCTCTGCATTGATCGCCAATGAACAATGAGAAACGAATAACGTCACTGTTGTAACCAATCCTACTTTGGACTACGAGTCGCTCGATGTTTTGAAGTACAACGTATAAAAAATGAATTATTGAAATGTGCAACTTTTTCTTCTTTATAAAGTCGTGCTGTTTTCAATGGACGAATAGACTGGCAAAACAACGATGAGAGACCACACGGCATGTTTGGTGGCCGTGTCAGCTGTTACAGCTGGGAGCGTTAAGAGCAACGACCAGAGCCGCAAGGCGCGCGGCAGCCGGAAGCGTGCAGGGTAGCGTGTCGGGCGTTCTGCGTCTGCGTGACTGGCCGGGGCAACGCCCCCTCTGCAAGTGGCGCGGGGGATACTGCCGGCTGTCAGGCAGCCCACTCCCCAGACATCAACCACAACCGAAAATACACGACACTGACTTCTGACACACGGAAAGCGAACGGACACTGAACGATTATTTAACGACACTTTTCTCATATGTGATTGTTAACATCAAAACATCTCCCGTCTTCTCTGTACTGGATGGTGGCGGAAAAAATTGCATTTTCCACGGATTATTTTCAGAACATATAAGTACTCGTGAGAATAACTGATGGAGACTAGTGCAGTACAGTGTACTATTTGTGTTCTTATAGATTGTTACGGAAATGGTGTTAAACGGAGGAATCGGATGACTTCGAATAGCATCTAACAGGCCAAATTGATGGTGTGACACAGCCCTTTCAGTTGCCTCCAAAAAGAAAGAGTGCACTTCTGCTGCAATCTGCTCGAAGTACCTGAAATTGTTGTTTGTTGCTGCTACTGCCGTCGTCTTTGGTCATAGTTGATGCAACTCTCCACCCCATTGTATCTTCATGTGTGCATAGCTGCACTGATGAGTCCAAACATTATGACCACCGTGCCGGCCGTTGTGACCGAGCGGTTCTAGGCGCGTCAGTCTGGAACCGCGCGACCGCTACGGTCGCAGGTTCGAATCCTGCCTCGGGCATGGATGTGTGTGACGTCCTTAGGTTAGTTAGGTTTAAGTAGTTCTAAGTTCTAGGGGACTGATGACCTCATATGTTAAGTCCCATAGTGCTCAGAGCCATTTGAACTATTTTTTATGACCACTGGCCGCCGCGCGATTTCACCGTTTGCCAGTCTTTCTCTTTTTTCAGACACATTAATGTGTCTTTATTGTAATTAATGTAGTAGAAGTAACGATATGACATTAACATTTCTCGCCATTTCATTTCCAACTCAGGGAGTGATAGGGCATTCACGGTTATTCATAAGTAACTGCGCAAAATCTACGAGGCGTATGGAAAACACACATACATCAGTGGAGAGAGCATCTCTCTAAGTTTATAACTCAGATTACAGGTGCACTTTTTGTGATGTTGTAAACGTCAATACGTGCTTGCAATTCGTTGACACAACGTGTCCGGGGAGGCGCAACGGCAGCCCGCTTTGCAAATTCGATAACTGGCAAGCGTTAATTAATTCGACGCGACAATACGCAGACGAGGGATAACAATGAAAGTCGAGGGCAGCACAATCTACAGGTGCAATATGTAATTATAATAACTCCGTAAATCACCAACAGGCTTCACTTTACCAGAGGACAGTGATAAACAGCGATAACACGCAGCAAATTCTCAATGTTTCTCTGCTAACCTATCAAGGGGCTCATACGTCCAAATGGTAGTCCGGGGGTTAATACTGACATGTGGCGTTGGAGGTACTTGACGCGGTAAGTAAACTGTAAAACCGGACCAGAGCCGAATGGAAACTCATTCCATTGAAGATACGGGTTCCAAATGGGGAAATCGACTGGTATCAGCGACTCTGACGAAAGCAGATTGTTATGGTCCGGCGCCTGGGAATGAGCAGATAGGAAACGGCGAGGCTCGTCGGCTGCTTGAACGCTACTCTCATGAGCGTCTGTGGAAAATAGTTAAAGGATGCTGAAACTACGAGTAGGCGATAAGGTGTCGGACGCCCACGCCTCATCTCAGAATATGCAGATCAGAGGCGCACTCACTTTGCAAAGCAGAATAGGAGGGGCATCTGTGTCAGATCTCACGACAGAGTAAAATGTGGCGCGCAGGCGCAAATATTTCGGACCGGACTTTTCAGCGCAAATTTTTGAGCTGGAGTTCCATGGCCGAAGACATATTCGCATGCTGATCGAAAGATACAGTCAATTACGGCTGCAGTACGCACAAGATCATCGACAGTGGGCTGTGGATCACTGGAAACGTGTCGGTCGATCCGAAGGATCGCTTGTCTTGTTACTCCCGTCGGTTGCAGTGTTCGGATAGGCCATCATTCCGGCGAACAGCTGCTCGGAACATAGACCGTGCCACGGACATAGGCGTGGGGGCACTATTATGCTACGAGGGATATTCTAGTGGGCTACCATGGGATATGTGGTTCCAGTGTAAGGCACCACAACAGCAGTGGACACGTGACAATTACTGCGGATCACCTGCATTCCCTTCATACTTGATGTCTTCCCCGCCAACGGTGGCATCTTCTAAAAGGATAACTGTCCCTGTCACAAGGCCAGATAGTGTTACAGTGGTAGAGTAGCATGATATTGAGTTCACACTGACGTACTGGCCACAATATTCGCCTTATTTGTACCTTGAGGCGTCAGTTCCTTGCACACAAATTATTGGCCCGCCATTTACGGGAATTGCGTGACCTGTGCGTAGACTTCTGGTGCCACATATCTCCAGAAACATACCAGGGACTTGTCGAATCCGTGCCATGCAGAATCACTGCTGTATTGCGTTTCGTAGGTGTACCAATGCTGTATTACGGATGTGACCATAAAGTTTTGGCTCATGTGTGTACATTCATTTGAACATGTTGTCTAGCCTTGGCCTCCATCTGAAATTTCCATCCCTCACACATCCGTCCACCAAATTTATAACTCCTTGATGCCTCAGGATGTATCGGATCGAACGATCCCTTCTTTTAGAGAAGACGTGCCACATTTTTTTCTTTCCTCGACAATCCAGTCTATTAACTGTCCGATTTAACCGCGTTATCTTCATCATTTATCTACAGCAAAACAAGTTCCAATTCCGTACAAGGCTGCCTTCCAGACACATCCTCAAAAAGGAGTTGCGCACACTTAAATTTATATTCTATGTTAATGAATTTCCCTGTATGAGAAACTCATTTCTTCCTATTGTCAATCTGCATTTTATGTGAGAGCCATAAATTACAGACGCTGTTCATCGCGGACGACCGCTATAACGCATATCTTCTATTTTTTTGGGACCCAAGACGACTGTAAAATATTTGAACAATACAGCTATTGTGTACGTCAGTTGGCGGGCAATTTCCCGTGCTGACAAAATTTTTTGTCGTAAAGTGACAAGGTAACTCACCTAAGTCTGACATAAGCCTACGAGCTATGTTAGTAAACTGAACTATGTCGACGAGCAGCATTGTACCGTTTCACGATTGAAAAGACAGCGATTTACAGCGGTCACAAGAGAGTTGGGGAGGAAGTTTTCAGTTAAAAATAAAAAAATCATAAACAATGCATGCGATGAGGGCGGTGCAAAACATTTTTGGGGGGCTCGTTAATTAGACTGTGCAGTAGGCGATTTCAGCCGCTCGTGACGTCGTCGCCGTGGTCTCCTGTTCGCTCGCTTAGTACAGAAGGCGGCAGTGACCGCAGCGGGCAATTTGCATTGCAGGGGAGACGGAGCGCAGCGAGGAAGCGTGGGCGGACGTGGAGGAGGAAGGGGAAGAGCCGCTCTTCCGGCAGAGCTCGCAGCGGATCGCCGTGCAGCCGTGAGCACTGCACCAACGACGAGATCGAGGCGGCACGAGCGCTCCCAAACCCAAAGGCGCCGCCGTAGTCTGCGACCGCGACGAGGTCGCTGGAGGCGCGCCACTGCCTCGGTTGCGCGTGGAGGTACGTTTGCCTTAGCCCTGCTGAAGG
Source organism: Schistocerca americana (assembly GCF_021461395.2). Classification (NCBI taxonomy): domain Eukaryota; kingdom Metazoa; phylum Arthropoda; class Insecta; order Orthoptera; family Acrididae; genus Schistocerca; species Schistocerca americana. Next base: position 877,561,659 of record NC_060119.1, read on the forward strand.
ACGTGCCCGGGTCCAGGCTTTCCTCGTAAGTTATATACGGAAGCCACAGAATAACTCGGTGTGGACCTACATCCTTGACAAATAATAGTGGTAATCGTCAAGTTTGTATCATCACAAAAAAAGTTGAAATTACGTGACTACCACTTTGTTGCCAACGGCTTAGCCACGTTGGACACACCAGTTCTCGCCCGATCACCGAACTTAAAGTAATGTCGCGCCCGGTTACTATCTCGATGGGGACCGCCTGAGAACACCGGGTGCCATTAGCTCAGGGACACGAAAGCTGCCGAAGTGGCGACCAAACTGAAACACTTGCTTCAGGCCGTTGCGCCATCCGACATTACTATTATTATTATTGTCCGCAGCTCGTGGTCTAGCGGTAGCGTTCTCGCTTCCCGGGCACGGGGTCCCGGGTTCGATTCCCGCGGGGTCAGGGATTTTCACCTGCCCCGAGATGACGGGGTGTTGTTGCGTCGTCTTCATCTCGGCCATTCGTCATTACGGTCGGAGGTAGGCAACGGCAAACCACCTCCATTAGAACCTTGCCTAGTGCGGCGGTGCGGGTCTCCCGCATCGTTCCCCTACGCCCTGTGAAGAAGCGGGGGACTTCATTTCCATTATTATTACTTTTTTCTTTGTTTGCGCATGTGTTCAGTCCTGGTACACATTGAAATTGCCACGCCACAGAACCGCTAGAGGAGCCAAAACAGAATGGCACTCCCCACTGGGATTATCGCGCAGTGATTCGTTTTATGCATTTTTTGCTATTTATGGTGAGCAGATATTCTGATCGATCACTTACCGTCCGCCACGGAGGCATTAGATTATTTTACGCATCTTAGCCTATGAAAAGTTTGCGTCCTTCGATTTTAGTGCAGTCTTCAGATACTGAATGAGCAAAAGTTTTATGATTTATTTTTAGTTCTGAGCAACAATATAGCCATATTCAAATACACTTTTTTTCTACACGAAAAAAGGATGACGCATCACGAAGGAGCTATCCGAAGGGGACGAAAATCGGTATATGTGATATACATGCACAGGCATGGTTACAGTTTCAGAAAAACTGGATGATTTATTCAATGGAATTAGCTTCAAACAATAAGCGAGTCACTAACGAATTAGCCTGCCTCTGGCCCTTATGCAATCATTATTCGGCTTGACACTGGTTTATAGAGTTATTGGATGTCCTCCTCAGGGATATCATACCAAATTTTCTCCAATTGGCGCGCTAGATCGTCAAAATTCTGAGTTGCTTGAAGGGCCTCCAAACGTTCTCAACTTGCAGAGATCTGGCGACTTGCTGGTCAAGGCAGGGTATGCCAAGCACAAAGACAAGCAGTAGAAACTCTCGCCGTGTGCGGGCAGGCATTATCTTGCTGAAATGTAAGTCCAGGATGGCTTGCCATGCGGGGCAACAAAACGGGGAGTAGAATATCGTCGACAACGTACCGCTGTGCTGTAAGAGTGCCGCGGATGATAATCAGAGCGATCTTCCTCAGAGGAGGACATCTCAGACCATTACTCTGGTTGTAAGCCCGTATGGCGAGCTCTAGTCAGTTTAGTGTCGCACTGCCGTCCGGGGCGTAACTCGACACGCCATCGTTGATCTTCGGGGCTCAATTCGAAGCGGGAGTCATCCCCAAAGATAATTCTATTTCAGTCAATGAAATTCCGGTCCCCCATGACCAACGACGATGCGTCCGGAGACGTTCCAGACAGTGCTGGGATACCAACCTGCTTGTCGCCCGCCACAAGGCACTACAACCAGGAGCGATGGCCTCGGGTGCCATTTTTTGGGGGGGTGGGGGTTAGGGCGCAAAACTGGGTGCCATTCCTTTTCATAGCATGACGTCTTTGGTTGTCATCCGCGGCCACCCCAGAGCATAACGTATGTCGACCACTTTCAACGCACCGTTCTGTTGCCCTTCATGGCAAGCCATCCTGGCCTTACAGTGCAGCAAGATATGGCTCACCCCCACAAGGCGAGAATTTCTACTGCTCGTCTTCGTGCTTCCGAAACCCAATCTTGGCCAGGAAGATTGCCGTGTCTGTACCAAACTGTAACATTTGGAGCAATGCAGGCAGGGCCCTCCAGCTATCTCGTGTTTTTGACGATCTTACGCGCCAGTCCGACACAATGGCACGGTATTCCTCAGGAGGATATCCAACAACTTTTTCAATCAATGCCAAGCCGAATAACTGCTTGCATAAGAGCCAAAGGGGGATCAATGCGCTACTGACTTGCTCAGTTTGTGAAGCGCTTTCTCTTAACTAAATCATCCAATTTAACTGAAATGGCAATCATGTGTTTGTCTGCGCATGTATATCATATCTGCAGATTTTCATTCCATTCGGATAATTTTTTCGTGGTGTGTCGTTTCTTTTTTCCTTTTTTGTCTTAAAACGTATTATGCTGTATTGTGTAAAACACAGACTACCACTACTGAAAATATTTTGCTCTGTTTTCGTATTACCTAAAATACTACTTACGTTTTCAAAATCTAATAGTTCAGTACTGCTGGTACAGCCATTTAATCAAACCTCTTCTCAGTTTAGATATACGACGATACGAGTGGCTGTTTCTTCAGCGTAGCTGACCAGGTCAAGTGTGCTGCCTAGTTTACCACACAAATTATCTCTCTTTGTTCCGGAAACCCTACAAAGGCCAATTGCGATGCTCGTTGTCTTTGTATCAATCCGCGAAGAACATCATTTGCTCCCTAGGATCTGCCAGGATGTTTTTAGAGACCATGCTGTGGCACAACAGGCTGGACCCAGGTCACAGAAGGGAGAGTCCAGAGCTATAACCGAGGGGCTATTACGGCGATTATTTCCGCCTCGGCGCTTGGCGCGGTGATCGATTGTAAGGCGGTGACAAGTCGACACGACCCAGTTACGGTCTAGCAAACTGGACACGTGCGGCAACGGAAGGCTCTTCATATGCTGGAAAATTTCTGGCGATGATCTGCACGTCACTTATGCGCATTAGCACACAATCCCTTCCAACTTTAATCAATTTGCACTAAATTACTAGCTTGAATCTTTCCTCTAGAATGTTACATATTTGCTTCTTTTAAAAGAGTAGCTACTCTAATTTCGCACTGTACAGTCTTCCGGGCGAAATATTCTCCGTAAAATTCGTGAGAATTATTATGCTCATAGTAAATGCATGAGACGAAATTGTTTTTTCTCTTCATTCTATGACCACTGCATAATATCACAGAAGGACAAATGTACGCGCGCATCCGTGACAGACACCTCGTTTCAACAGACAAATTTTCGACTTTGGTACCTCCTGAAAGAGTATCTTCCTATCCAAATGATCTCACGTAGTTCACTGTTCTCTTTGCAGTGTGTGTGTGTGTGTGTGTGTGTGTGTGTGTGAGAGAGAGAGAGAGAGAGAGAGAGAGAAAGAGAGAGTGGGGGGGGGGGAGGATGCATGGAGGGTTGGGGGAGAGAGAAGAGAGAAGAGGAATAAAAGGAAGGGCGGACGACAACAATTTAACATATGTCGATGGTGAAATCATCATAGACTGAGTGTAAGCTCGGATCGGGGAAGTAAATCGGAACTCAAATTCATATTCAAAGGAACCATGCCGATATTTGCCTTAAGTAACCAAGCGAACACAGAAAACCTGCCTTTGGGTGGTCAGAGGGATTTGAACCGCTGTCCTGTATGCAAGACCAGCGTGTTACCACCGCGCCACCTCGGTCAGCGAAAGTACAAGAAAGAGAGGAAACGAGATGGCTGGATGGGAAGGAATGGAAAATACGAAGAGGGATGGATGGGAGATGGGTGGGAAAGATGAGCACGGAAGACAGACGGATGGGAAAGATCGGAAGAAGAAGGATACATGGGAAAGTGGGAGAAATCGGAGAGGTGTATGTGCGGAAACAAAGAAACAGAACGGAATGAATGGGTAACAGGAAGGAAGGACGAACGGAAATGAGGAAGTGGGGAAAGTGGTGGATGGGAAAGGGGAAGAAGGATATAGAGGAATACCGGTAGTTCAAATGTTCAAATGTGTGTGAATTCCTAAGGCACCAAACTGCTTAGGTCACCGGTCCCTAGAGTTACACACTACTTACACTCACTCAAACTAACTTATGCTAAGAACAACACACACATCCACACCCGAGGGAGGGCTCGAACCTCCAGCGGGAGGGGCCGCGCAGTCCATGACAGGACGCCTCAAACCATGCGGCCACTCCTCGCGGCCCGGTGGTTCATTGATGAGTTACTTGCGATGTCTTCGATGTCATATGTTTTCAAGTAGCCCGAAGCCCTAGACTCACATCGTTATTAAAAAAAATATTTATCTGTTTGTGTAGTGTAATACTTTCACAGAGAGGTGGCGGCTCTGCAGATACGAAATGTTCCATTAACCGTCATCCCCCCTGACAACTAACTCAAGGAAAATGTCAAGAATAAAACCCGTAAAACTCGTGTGACGAATTAACGGTATATACCGGCGCCGACACTTACAAACATAGACATATACGCTGATTTTTCAGACGGTTTCAACAACATTTTGATTACACTGCAAAGCGAACTGAAGACCTGGTCGGGCGACAGCACCTGCGTGTTCACGCTCGACTAACGGGGACGGGAGACAATAAAAGCACACATTCCAGTGGAGCACTACACGTCTACACGCCAAATGTCCTGCGTTGCAGAATAATTAAACACTGACCGGCACTTTTTTTGGACAAAACTCCTCGTAACCTCTGACAACGTTTCTTCCAAGTGCACTTTTCACCTAAATAAGTCACTGACCGCTTTAATTCGCGTGCTCCATTTTTTCTTTGAAATTTATTGTAGTATGCTTTTTCTGAAACTGTCGTCTCATTCTCACATGACGAATTGTTTATTTAACGCTTTTTAAAACAAAATCAAATAGACGGAACAATTTTTCTGAGAGTTCTTTTGTTAGCACTGAAGGCCTATTTGGGTGACAGACGCTGTGAAGTTTACGCAAAGTTGGTTAATTCTTCTACTGTTCATAATATCACGCAAACTGATGCCTAATAACAGACTTATCCATATAGTCAATGCAATATTTATTGAAAACACTTCGTTCGTCTTCTTTGGGACAAATACCCGAACCCCATTCGTCTCGGTGTTGTGATCCTCCTACAGCAATCTGCACACCACCGACCTTCCCAGCCTTAAAATTTTGCTTGCACGTTCTGCCACCCTTACCGTCAGCAGTCACGCCTTTCCTCTTTTTATCGTCACTACATTAATAACGTCGACCACGAGCCACCGTGGCTGCTCACTTTCCGTGCTTGCACTGCGAAGTAGCAATGGGTACGACCTTTAAATGGATCGTACTTGTATCTAGTAACGTGACTAAATGGGTATCCGCCACGGCCAGGACTGCGGTCGGCACTGTCGAGTAATACTTGGTAGACATTCTGCTCACTGTGGTGATTTATTTATTTAATCGTATGGCTAGGGTCTCCCGTCGGGCAGACCGTTCGCCGGGTGCCGGTCTTTCAATTTGACGCCACTTCGGCGACCTGCAGTCGATGAGGATGATAGGAGGATGATGATGAGGACAGCACATGACCCAGTCCCTGGGCGGAGAAAATTCCCCGATCCAGCCGGGAATCGAACCCGGGCCCAGAGGATTGAAAATCCGTCACGCTGACCATTCAGCTACCCTTTTTTTCCGTTATTGATCGTTGTGTTTAGTCGTTCCGGACGTCACATGACATCCGTTCAAGTTCGTTTGTTGATCCTTCCACTCAGTTTTTTATTTCACAGGCCAACCAGGTCTCTGACCGAACACGCTGAGCTACCGTGCCGGCTAGACCGGGGGCGGACACTGTCGTGATACCTCTCTGTGACATCATTATAACGTGTGCACGGCCAGTTTCGATCCTTTGAGGTACTATCGACCTTCGTGGTCGTATAGAGTTCTGAGCAGTGGGAGAAGCCATATTGGATTTCGTCGTTTTAGTTGAAGTTCGTATTTGATGGGTTTTATATTGTAACTTGTGTTTTGAAACAGCATATATTCATAGGACACAAGAACAATGAGGATCTCTTGAAAATGCTTCGGTATTGATAGATTGGCGGTTAAAGGCTTCAGGAGATGTAAGTCAGAGAAACGGTTACGAGTTGTCTGTCTTCACAGACGGAGGTATAGAGTTAGGAAGTGAGATGCAGCTGGTGCGCTGGTTAGTGTCCCGCTACTTCCAACGTATATTTTTTTAAATTTCTGTTTATGTATAATGTTGTACATGTAATTAGATGACGCATAAGGTCATTAAATGAAGGAATAGATCAATTAAAACGATGTCACTAAACAGGTCAAATACAGTAAGATGAGCCAAGATGTGAGTTATTCACTCTTGCGCAACATATATATACGTTTCCGTTTATTAATACTACTGAGGCACACACAATAAACGTGCATTTGCAGCCAGCATTTCCGAAATGAAAATCACCTAGTTAGCCAAACATTATTTTCATGCCTGGAAATAATTAGGTACTGAAAACAGCGAACAGTCATATTATTTCTAAGAATCATTAAATCACGGGAGCAAGTATACCAGATGCGACGAGTCATATTACTTTCGTATCAATCGGTAAGCTGCTATTATAAAAATGCTCCCTAGGTGGTGGTGTTGTGTCACCCAGTTCTTACTTCTAAGTGTTTGTTTCTGACACGAAAGTCCATAGACAACCCAAACGGTCGAAACTGGGCATGCACACATCATAGTGACATCATGTCTCCCGTAATACGTGCGATAAGTCACACCATTTCTCAGTTCAACAAACGGCAGCGAGCGTCCTTACACTGTAGAGAGGCCGGGGCTTTGGCGACAAATAATCACTCCCGCGGCCAACTGCTCATTAAGCGGATGCGGCTCTCGCTGGCAGGTGTGAATGGCAGTCACGGCTCAGCGGTCCATCAGATTGGCTCTTCTCGCGTCACCGCCTCCCTGCGGATCACCAAACAATGGCTCACACGTGGCCCTTTACATCACACCCTGCCTCTCTTGTCGCCGATTCAATCTGCCGCCTGTCATATGACACATGTTTGCCGATTGGTGTACCCCCTGTCATCAAACGCATCAGGTCACGGACCGGAACACATTAATTACGTGGCGCCCACTCGACCCAAAATTAGTAACTTGCAGAAATTAGATATCAAATGGTTCAAACGGCTCTGAGGACTATGGGACTTAACTTCTAAGGTTATCAGTCCTTAGAACTACTTAAACCTGACTAACCTAAGGACATCACACACATCCATGCCCGAGGCAGAATTGGAACCTGCGACCGTAGCGGTTGCTCGGTTCCAGACTGAAGCGCCTAGAACCGCTCGGCCACACCGGTCGGCCAAATTAGATATCCAACAGCCGTATAGTCATCGAATGATTTTATTGTGCTATCAGTTTAGGTGCCTCATTGGCACCATCTTCAGGCCCCTATACAAGAAACGAAATAAGCAAGCCAGTCGTCTGTGCTTACAAAAGGAACCAATATGTCAAACTGGTTTCCGTAGATATCTTCACACATCTAACATCTGAGTTGTCACAAGACATGTGAACCAATATATTAATATGGTTTCCGTAATCTTACAGCTGAGTTGACCCTTCACAACTCTTAACACCTGAGTTGTCGTTAGATGTGTGAAGGGACCACGTCTGCTGCAAGATATCTACGGACATCAGTTCGATACAGTGGTTTCTTTATAAGCACAAACGACTGGATGGCTTATCTCGTTCCTCGAATAGGAGCCTGTAAATGGTGCCAACGAGGCATGAAACTGGCAGCTCAATAAATTCATTTGATAAATATAGGCTATTGGATATCTGATTTCTGCAAGCCATCGATCAGCCGCAGTTCCGCTCTTCCGAAACAACATGGAATTACAGAAACCAATTTAGTAAAACCGTCCATAACGTCTAATGCTCACTACGACTGGACATACAGTGGAATCTCGTATATCTGGACTAGATGCGAGCGTAGGTCATCCGAATAATGAACAATACGATAAATTCGAAAATTCGGGAAAAAATGGAACGACAGACATTAAATGCCGTAAAGACAAAGGTTATATTTATTTTCACGTGATATTATTATCACACAAATGCTGACGAGGTATGGAAAAAAAACAGCGAGCTTTTACACAGAAATAATCAAAAGTTTCTTTTCAGCCAGACCTGTAGCACGATAACGTAGATGTTTCGCCAGAAATAGTTCGGCCGAGGCTGCTCCCGCCTGGCGTTCCAAATAAACCATTAAAATGGTTCAAATGGCTCTGAGCACTATGGGACTCAACTGCTGAGGTCATTAGTCCCCTAGAACTTAGAACTAGTTAAACCTAACTAACCTAAGGAGATCACAAACATCCATGCCCGAGGCAGGATTCGAACCTGCGACCGCAGCGGTCTTGCGGTTCCAGACTGCAGCGCCTTTAACCGCACGGCCACTTCGGCCGGCTAATAAACCATTATTCTGTCCAGCTTCGTTGTTGACTCTGTTTGTATTATAATGTTTGCCTGAGACTTCGTCAACTAGTCCAGACACACTATCGTCGTTGCCTGCAGGCGAACAAACGGAGTTAATTTCGTCATCAGGTACCATACCGTCACCAGTGTCACTGGCATTTCGCGGCCAGTCATGTACGTCATTGACGCCTGCCTGGAATCTTTGAAAATGCTTCAACACTAATTTCGACAGAATTGTTGTTCATCAATTCTCGTTTATCCATCCTACGCAGTGCTTCTCCCTTTTTGTCTAAGAACTCTACTACCTTACTTATCTTTGATGTAACTTTACAGTCGCAACGAACTGGGGAACATACCGTCCTGCACAGCTTAATGTCAACTTGCAAATTGTATTTTGTCCAGCTCCATGTATGGCGATTGGTCGAATTTAAATTTTAATGATCTTCCACGTAGATTACTGTTGCCGCAATTATTTCCAAAGTACCGAGTACTGTACAGCTACTGCGCTAAAAAAAGACCCGGATTAATGAGTGCCGTATGAACGAGGTCCAATCGAGCAAAAATTTCCAGGAAATCACAGGGCGGGAATGCACCGACGCGGAACTGCGGTCATAAAACGACGGCCAATCAGCGACGAGAGAGCGGAAATTTGTTCGGTATGCGAACGTGTTTGGTTGTATCTGAGCATTGTTTTTTGGTTGTTTTTTTCCCAGGTAAGTTGCTGCTTTGTTTTTCGAGAGTTTGTGCCAATATTATTTCTTCGGTAATGTCAATTTTGTAGCGAAGTCACAGGCAGCAATTCCGAGAATTTGTTCTAAAAATAAGATTTGTAGGAAAGGAAAGTTTAAAATGCCTGTCACTCAAGCTCTCTGTACGTCAGCAAAAATTAGATGTGTTGGAATTAGATTTCACTATTGTACAATACCATATGTCGACTACCTTTGTTGTTTCTGCAGTAAAGATAATTTTAACGAATTCCTTGTTTTTCTCCACAGTGTCATCATCATCGTCGTCGTCATCACAGGGCGTTGTGCTCGTTGGTGGGTGTAGCGACCACACAGAACCACGCGTCCCCGCACTGGACCGTTACAGGCTTCTTAGGGCCTCCTGAACAGGTAGACTGGAGATCATATTGATCTGATCGATCCACCTGCTCGCTGCTCTTACACTCGGTCTCTTGCCCTCGATCTTTCTTTCCATGATTATTTTCTCTATCTTTCCCCCATCTCTTCTCACAATAAGGCGAAAAACTGGAGAATTTTTTGGCTAACACGAGAAGAAAGGCGCCTGGAGATATTGTGTTGTTCAATAATGGAGACATTTGTTCTTCTTTCAGACTATATTATGAGCAGCATCCTGCGCCAGCAGCAAAGATCAAATGCATCAATACGCTGCTTGTCTATGGCATTATGGGTCTATATTCCACAACCATAAAAGAAGACTGAAAAAACGAGTGTTTCAACAAGCCGCATCTTTGCGTTGTTCGTTATCGCTTTGTTATGCCAGATCTTGACGAGCTTCTTCACAGTCACTCACATTAGCGTGATCCGTCTTCTATCTCATCTGCACAGCTTCCCATGTCGCAGATGGTCGACCCAAGATAGATAAAAAAAATGCACGGTTTCCAGTTCTTTTAATCGATCTATTAGTTGGACCTGTGCCCCTCTATCGATTATCACGAGTTTGGGCTTGCTACGATATTTAATCCATATAACAGATTAATGTACTTTACCTTTGTTAGTAGCTCTGCAAGGACATCTTCGCCGCTTTCGGTGTCATCAGAAAGTCGGGGGCGGTGTTAATAATTCTTTCATCTATTGACCTGCTTTTATCCAGCCGTCAAGAGAATTCCTAATGATATGTTCTGCATACATATTGTACAGTAGGGGGAGGGGGGGGGGGGGCAGGGCACAATCATCCCGTTCGACACCTTTTGATTCACTGAAGAAGTCAGACGAGCCAACACTTGTATTCACAGCTACGAGATGATTATTGCAGAGACTTCTGCTCAGTGCTAAAAAGTTTAGTGGGGCACCGAAGTAACTGCTACATTTGCCACCGAGCGGTGTAGCGCAGTGGTTATGACAATGGACTCTCAATTCGGTAGGAAGACGGTTCAAAGCCGCGTCCGGCCATCCTGATTTAAGTTTTCTGCGATTTCCCAAAATCACTTACGGCAAATCCCGGGATGCTTCCTTCGAAAGAGTATGGCCGCTTTCATTCTCCATCCTTCAGTAATTCGAGCTTGTGCTCTGCCTCTAATGACCTAGTTGACGACGGGACGTTGAACACTAATCTTCTCCTCCTACTTTTGCAGACAACACAGTCAAAGGTTATCCTGTAGTCAAGGAAGCAGATGAACACAGAACCCTCGCGATTTCCAAGTAATTTGTCGTATGTTGAAAATCTGTTCACGGGTTCCTTTTTCTTCAACAAAACCATGTATAATGCCTGCCACGATAGCTTACTCCGCGTTAGCAAAAAATTATCTATTCTCTGTACCCCGTATCCTGATGCTCTTTAATACCGTACTGTAGAGTACTCACTGAATGTCAAAACAGAATAACTACGACGTTTACAAATCAGAACACAATCTTACCAAATAACAAAAAAACTTATAGCACAGTTATTGTTGGACGCATCAAAAACAACACGGATTAAAAGAAGTTGTGAAAATTACGATCTGTCCCAGAAATTTTAATATGGACATTAGCTACATCGACCAGTAGCAGGTAGCACTCTTTGGACGGAGCAAACTGGTATGACAGCAGTTTCTCTCGGACTAAGGCGTTTCTGGGAGATGGGCATTGGAATTGGGTCGTGTTGGGGGAAGAGACCAAATAGCGAGGTCATCGGTCTCATCAGATTAGGGAAGGACGGGGAAGGAAATCGGCCGTGCCCTTTCAAAGGAACCGTCCCGTATTTGCCTGGAGCGATTTAGGGAAATCACGGAAAACCTAAATCAGGATTGTCGGACGCGGGATTGAACCGTCGTCCTCCCGAATGCGAGTGCAGTGTGCTAGCCACTGCGTCACCACGCTCGGTGATGGTCATTGTAAGCAGGCTCCACCGCGCTGCTGACACACTGACAAAGGAAACGTACGAACTTTCCCACACCGATTTGGTGAAGACTGACATGATGTGTAGGGCACGACATGGACTTAAACTTGTGTAAACAGGAAGACGAAACTCTCAACCGTTTTCGAGGAAACTGATTTTGAAATTTTAGGCGCACTTATCGGTATATACTTTGTATGGAATCCGCAGCCGAGCGAGTGAGTAAACTCTTAAGTTTCTCAAGCGCAAGGTCTCTGGATCAATATCGCTGCCGGCACTTCTTTTTTTTTTCATTCTCCCTAAAAACAAATTTATTATTTTCATAGCCTTTACACTGAAAAAAGAAGAAAAATATTTTCTGGTGAGGAGACTGCAAATAAAACGACGATACACAAGAACTGTCATTCTATTTATGTTATTGTATCTACATTAATTGTGACGAGTATACCGTATAATCTACAGAGCACTGCACGAATTAGGATAATACTGATAGTAGAAAAATGAGGAAGAATAATTACTGCGACATACATGCAACGAAGGCCTAATTTTTGAATGTGGATTGTTCTTTCCATGCATCTTTTCCAAAACAAACTTGTTTACATTCATAAAAGGTTCTCGCTCATCACACAATTTCTTGGCGTGCTACACATATCTGTTAGAATTACGTAGAAAAAAGGGATGTACCGAGAGTGACACTCGATCCACAGACATCGTGCTTAATAAGACGCTTAGTTACTACGCTGCGGGCTCCTTAAATACTAGCGACGATACAAAGTACACAAGCACATGTAAAATTTTCAAACTACATTTTCTCTAAAACGGTTGCGTGTTGCGTCTTCAGGTTTACACGAAATAACCGCTGACACACATCTTAAAATTGCTTTGCGAAGCAGTTCGCCGCTTTATTCGGAGGATGTCTCCCGCAGTCGGAAACGAAACGTCAGGGGAGAGTTTATACATCGACCACGGTCTATCAAAATGGTTCAAATGGCTCTGAGCACTATGGGACTCAACTGCTGTGGTCATTAGTCCCCTAGAACTTAGAACTACTTAAACCTAACTAACCTAAGGACATCACACACATCCATGCCCGAGGCAGGATTCGAACCTGCGACCGTAGCAGTCGCACGGTTCCGGACTGCGCGCCTAGAACCGCGAGACCACCGCGGCCGGCACGGTCTAACAGCCCGGAAGTATTAAGTGAAGACAATACCTGCCTTGAAAGCCTACACTGTATGATTTGCGAAGCACAGTTGCAGATGTCGAGAAAGAAATACTGTTGCGGCGTGTGGACATCCATCACTTTGAACTCACTTCTGAGATCGTGTGTTAAGGTGGTGGCGTTTATTATGTAGTGCCTGGTAATATATCATTGTGTAACAATCTAACCTATCCACGCTGTCTCTTACGAAGATACTTTGTTACGAATGTCTTTATGTTTTTCTGCTACCACGCTCATGCTGTTAGTCTTACGGTTTCTTATACTCCATCACGATATATCGGAAGTTATTCGGCGATATTTTCCGAGTACTTTGGTATGAGGGACCGATAGTCTCCGGTAGCTCGATACAGAATAACTGCATTTCTGTTTGATTTCTTTCTCCCCATTTATCTCTGTATTTGTACTGCACTGAAAATATTTACACAAAAGTGTAATGACGACGGTATAATATTGTGTGTCTTGTTTGGAAATAAACTTTTTCCCTTCTCTCACCGTACTTGCTGTTGGTAACAGTCCTACCCATCTTACTCTTCGCCCTGACACCTGCTTTCACTACTGTTCGTTTCTATATCGGGTTTGTTCCTCTGACAGTGTTAGTTGTGCACATTTATTTGCTTACTTATTTCATTAACAGTACAGAGTAACCCACCGCCTTGAAATGTAAGATGGGTCCGATGCTTCTGAATCTAATAGCAAAGACATCTCATTGTTACAGTCTTATTGGTATTCAGTTGTTAATGCTTTTTTAAAAAAATATAAAGAACATAATATATAAAGATTTCTCTGAGGTTATACGAATTGAATGCATAAAAATTGTTAAAATGGTTCCATGTAATTTGTTACTACCTAGTCGATGAGAATATAATCTATATAATGCAAATGTCAAAGAAAATTTAAAAAAAGAAAATGTAACACAATGAACGTGGTTAAGAATAATTTATAATATATATAGAGGGAAATTATATGCTGTAGTTGGATGAGTAATACAGTCTAAGTAGCATGATGGTTAATAATGGCCTATTTCTACCTATTTCAGATGAGAAGGTCTCGGTGCAACCTGGAGGTATTCTCATCTGAAATGGTTTGCGCTAATGTAGGTTTACACAGATTAAATGCTGATTGAGCACGTCATACATGGAATACATGAATTTTAGCTTCACATGAGAAATACACTTATGTTTGTAACTCGTTAGTTGAAATAGAATATAGTTCATTGTAGCACTTGCAACCTACGTCCTCAATTATTTGCTTGACGTATTCCAATCTCTGTCTTCCTCTACAGTTTTTGCCCTCTACAGCTCCCTCTACTACCATGGAAGTCATTCCCTCATGTCTTAGCAGATGTCCTATCATCCTGTCCCTTCTCCTTATCAGTGTTTTCCACATATTCCTTTCCTCTCCGATTCTGCGTAGAACCTCCTCATTCCTTACCTTATCAGTCCACCTAATTTTCAACATTCGTCTATAGCACCACATCTCAAATGCTTCGATTCTCTTCTGTTCCGGTTTTCCCACAGTCCATGTTTCACTACCATACAATGCTGTACTCCAGACGTACATCCTCAGAAATTTCTTCCTCAAATTAAGGCCGGTATTTGATATTAGTAGACTTCTCTTGGCCAGAAATGCCTTTTTTGCCATAGCGAGTCTGCTTTTGATGTCCTCCTTGCTCCGTCCGTCATTGGTTATTTTACTGCCTAGGTAGCAGAATTCAATAACTTCATTGACTTTGTGACCATCAATCCTGATGTTAAGTTTCTCGCTGTTCTCATTTCTACTACTTCTCATTATCTTCGTCTTTCTCCGACTTCCTCTCAAACCATACTGTGTACTCATTAGACTGTTCATTCCGTTCAGCAGATCATTTAATTCTTCTTCACTTTCACTCAGGATAGCAATGTCATCAGCGAATCGTATCATTGATATCCTTTCACCTTGTATTTTAATTCCACTCCTGAACCTTTCTTTTATTTCCATCATTGCTTCCTCGATGTACAGATTGAAGAGTAGGGGCGAAAGGCTACAGCCTTGTCTTACACCCTTCTTAATACGAGCACTTCGTTCTTGATCGTCCACTCTTATTATTCCCTCTTGGTTGTTGTACATATTGTATATGTCCCGTCTCTCCCTATAGCTTACCCCTACTTTTTTCAGAATCTCGAACAGCTTGCACCATTTTATATTGTCGAACGCTTTTTCCAGGTCGACAAATCCTATGAAACTGTCTTGATTTTTCTTTAGCCTTGCTTCCATTATTAGCCGTAACGTCAGAATTGCCTCTCTCATCCCTTTACTTTTCCTAAAGCCAAACTGATCGTCACCTAGCGCATTCTCAATTTTCTTTCCCATTCTTCTGTATAATATTCTTGTAAGCAGCTTCGATGCATGAGTTGTTAAGCTGATTGTGCGATAATTCTCGCACTTGTCAGCTCTTGCCGTCTTCGGAATTGTGTGGATGATGCTTTTCCGAAAGTCAGATGGTATATCGCCAGACTCATATATTCTACACACCAACGTGAATAGTCGTTTTGTTGCCACTTCCCCCAATGATTTTTGAAATTCTGATGGAATGTTATCTATCCCTTCTGCCTTATTTGACCGTAAGTCCTCCAAAGCTCTTTTAAATTCCGATTCTAATACTGGATTCCCTATCTCTTCTAAATCGACTCCTGTTTCTTCTTCTATCACATCAGACAAATCTTCACCCTCATAGAGGCTTTCAATGTATTCTTTCCATCTATCTGCTCTCTCCTCTGCATTTAACAGTGGAATTCCCGTTGCACTCTTAATGTTACCACCGTTGCTTTTAATGTCACCAAAGGTTGTTTTGACGGTCCTGTATGCTGAGTCTGTCCTTCCGACAATCATATCTTTTTCGATGTCTTCACATTTTTCCTGCAGCCATTTCGTCTTAGCTTCCCTGCACTTCCCATTTATTTCATTCCTCAGCGACTTGTATTTCTGTATTCCTGATTTTCCCGGAACATGTTTGTACTTCCTCCTTTCATCAATCAACTCAAGTATTTCTTCTGTTACCAATGGTTTCTTCGCAGCTACCTTCTTTGTACCTATGTTTTCCTTCCCAACTTCTGTGATGGCCCTTTTTAGAGATGTCCATTCCTCTTGAACTGTACTGCCTACTGCGCTATTCCTTATTGCTGTATCTATAGCGTTAGAGAACTTCAAACGTATCTCGTCATTCCTTAGTACTTTCGTAACCCACTTCTTTGCGTATTGATTCTTCCTGACCAATGTCTTGAACTTCAGCCTACTCTTCATCACTACTACATTGTGATCTGAGTCTATATCTTCTCCTGGGTACGCCTTACAATCCAGTATTTGATTTCGGAATCTCTGTCTGACCATGATGTAATCTAATTGAAATCTTCCCGTATCTCCGGCTTTTTCCAAGTATACCTCCTCCTCTTGTGATTCTTGAACAGGGTATTCGCTATTACTAGCTGAAACTTGTTACAGAACTCAATTAGTCTTTCTCCTCTTTCATTCCTTGTCCCAAGCCCATATTCTCCTGTAACCTTTTCTTCTACTCCTTCCCCTACAATTGCATTCGAGTCGCCCATGACTATTAGATTTTCGTCCCCCTTATACATACTGCATTACCCTTTCAATATCCTCATACACTTTCTCTATCTGTTCATCTTCAGCTTGCGACGTCGGCATGTATACCTGAACTATCGTTGTCGGTGTTGGTCTGATGTCGATTCTGATTAGAACAACCCGGTCACTGAAGTGTTCACAGTAACACACCCTCTGCCCTACCTTCCTATTCATAACGAATCCTACACCTGTTATACCATTTTCTGCTGCTGTTGATATTACCCGATACTCATCTGACCAGAAATCCTTGTCTTCCTTCCACTTCACTTCACTGACCCCTACTATATCCAGATTGAGCCTTTGCATTTCCCTTTTCAGATTTTCTAGTTTCCCTACCACGTTCAAGCTTCTGACATTCCACGCCCCGACTCGTAGAACGTTATCCTTTCGTAGATTATTCAGTCTTTTTCTCATGGTAACCTCCCCCTTGGCAGTCCCCTCCCGGAGATCCGAATGGAGGACTATTCCGGAATATTTTGCCAATGGAGAGATCATCATGACACTTCTTCAATTACAGGCCACATGTCCTGTGGATACACGTTACGTGTCTTTAATGCAGTGGTTTCCATTGCCTTCTGCATCCTCATGTCGTTGATCATTGCTGATTCTTCCGACTTTAGGGGCAATTTCCCACCCCTTGGACAAGAGAGTGCCCTGAACCTCTATCCGCTCCTCCGCCCTCTTTGACAAGGCCGTTGGCAGAATGAGGCTGACTTCTTATGCCGGAAGTCTTCGGCCGCCAATGCTGATTATTTATCAAAATTTAGGGACCGAAGACGTTTTGATTATGAATCAAAGACGCTACCCCTAGACCACGGGTGACTTTATATAGAAAAGATAATATACGTATTTCTGCACACAATAAGACGAGCAATACATTACTGCTTGTGTGCAATATACTTTAAACACTATGCAGGATGTCATTGGGGAAGAGGAGCATCAGAATAAAAGTTCTTCGAGCCTTTTGCTCCCAAGCGACATTACCTTATTACTGCAGTCTTAGTATGTGGTGCCGGTGTTTATTTGTTTCTGTGATTGTTGTGTTGTTTGTGACTGTCTTGTGGCATGCAGTGTCATGCATTGTTGGTTTTGGTCCCTTACATGTTGATCCCTGCTGAGTCATGTTCACTTAGTGTTCCTTCCTCGGTTTCGGAATCTGTGGTCGTGTTTGTGTCCCACCATGTTGTGCACCGCAGTATGGATGGGTATACAGGAGAAATGTTGGCGGACAGGCATCTCTCGTACGGGTTCACTGAATGCAATGAAAGAGTGGCACAGCGACGCTACGCCAGGCTGTTCTCGCAAAAACGACAAAAACAACCACATCACACTACTTTTGCGTCTGAGAGTTCTTGCATTACTCCGGTTTGTGTTCTGCGTTCTGGTGGCCGCGTGTTACAGGGTTTTTGAATGTTGTGAAGGTATTTTCACAGAAACAAAAGTAATTTGGGAAACGAATCCAATAAATTGCAATTACATTAGTTAGCGATTAGCCATCGGCGACCGAGCATCCCTTATATCAAAATAGTCAGAATGTGTCCCTAAAAAACTTCCGAAATACTGTTCCTCCTTCACTTTACATTTCGTTACGCTTCCTCTATTCGAGTTGCGCTTCCTCTATTCCAGAGCCAAGGCAAAAAAACTAACTCGTCAACGACGATCTTCTAATTTTTTTAAATTTTAAATGACGATAACTGTGTTCTCTTTCTCTTTCTTCTCATCTGCTTAAGTCTAAGCAACTTCTGATAGTGGGCAGTATTTTTCATCGGTGCCACTGTATTTCCAACGTAGAAAAGAATTTTGACACTCGATGCAAGTAGGGCAATTACGGATACTGTAGCAACAACGCGCGCAACAAATTGCCTATCGATGAACGTTCGAAGGAGACAGTTCTCTGGGCTGTTTCACAATCTTGTCCGTCTGCGGTGAAGAGAACGAACGTGCTCTATTTTCTTTAGAGCCAGTTTATTTTCAACACCAACCATTATGCATCACTTACCATAACAAGAAACGCGTTCAAGCGTCGACGTTTCCGGTTCACCGCTCATCAAACAACCGCTACTAACCGCCACTTTCGCGTTGCTTTTGATGTACTTGCAGCAATGGAATCACGTCAGGCACGACACGTCACTTCGCAGTGATGACACAAGTGCTGACCGGTTTCTACGTGCGGTCGCCGCGTAAGGAGCGACTTAACGAGATAGGGAATCTTTCGCTGGGAAGCTCTTTATGGCTGGCGCTTACGCCGCATCACCACATGACGTCACTTCGGTAGTGACCTATTACAGCTACCGACGGGTTACCTCAACAGGTGCGGAATCTCGCTCGTGACCAATTGCTTTAGGAAGTAACAAGAAGCTGCTTTCAGCGTCGTTCAACTCCTTTTACATCATCCAACAGTTATCTCCAAAGACGACAGTATCGTGTGCGAAAACTGTTACAAGGCATTTCTAATTTGCAGGCATTACTATATTTATTACTCGCCATCACAATTGAGTTGTTAGCGTGTCTAGCTGCTATTCGGCCTGGGTCCATTTCTCGTAATGCAAGGGATTTTTTTCTTGGCGGGAGGACTGGAAGGGGTGCATTCAGCCTCGTGATGCCAATTAAGGAGCTACTGGAGTGAGAAGTAGCGACTCCAAGGTCAAGAAAGCCAACAACGGCCGGGAGAGCGGCGTGCTGAGCCTGCGCCCCTCCATACCGCATCCAGTGGTGCCACTGCCAGAGGATGACACGGCGGTCGGTCGGTCCCAATTAGCCTACCAGAACAGAATGCGGCGTTTTCCTTGATTTGCTACTACATTAATTTCGTTGATTTATACAGATGTCCAGGAGATAAACGACGCTATGGTTAAGACATGTACGCGCGTTCGAAAATACCCGTACAGATATCTTGCATAAGTTTACCATGATGCGCTCAGTACAACAGGACTCCATTTCTCCCGATCCCAATAACGACCGTTTTTAACATTCCTTACTCTGTCTGTAACTCCCGTAACCTCTATCCATGGGCGTCAGTATTTTAAGTGTTGGTTTACTGAGTATTTCACACATAAATGTCCGCGTAAACATGAGCGTTTATACAAGCAGTTCCACCAGAGAATAAGGGAAATTTCGAAGTTCGTCTGACTCGTTCTCCCAACTGATCATGACCTTTCTCATGGGCAATGCTACAACAATGTGCGATTGGACATTGGACTACATCACGGTTTCTTTCTTTTACGTATGCGTTTTACCTGCTTCGTCAACTCATTCAGTAGACTCCACTATCGCGCCTCCTGGAAGGTAAACAGATGCTATTGCATGGTGCATGGTGCCATGGAGGCTCCAGCGTCTGTCCTGTGGTACAATGTCAATCTGAGATGTTTTATCCCACTTTCCTTCTTCACCACCATCTATCAGTAACGAAACTACGATCACGTGCCGTTCTGAATGATTCGGTTCTACGGTGCTACAGGAGTCCTACCCGCTACTAGTCAGCAAACCTGCCTGCCGAAAGCGTTCCTATTCTCACATTAGAGATCAAGTGCTCATCCTTGGTTAATGAAAGTGGGCAGAGCTGTGTTTTTATAATGTCATTGTGAACTTTACCGCAGTTTTCTCATTCACAGTGCTGGTTCATTAATCACATATCGATCAATATTAGTATGTTTCCTATTCTATAGAATTACTTTAAATACAAATGACACACAACATGGGATACGTTGTTACGTTGAGTGATCAACAATAAAGATATGAACGCAGAAGGCGCTAATTTCACTTAATTAATAAATAGCCAGTAATGGAGGACGGTGATTAAATGCGCCTAAAATGACTTGGAAAAATTAAAAATTAGTATGACTAGGCCAGGTAACAATGCGCAGTCCTTATAATAAAAAAACATAAAACGTAAACTTAAAATTCACTGATTTTATTGGCGATCACACTTAAATGTGGCCTTAGGCATTCGTGCAGAGAACAGGAAGCGTTTACCAGGTTAAAAGCCCTCTATCTTCCACTTGAGAATTGCACAAAGCGGCATGTCATCAGCTGCTTTGAACGCTATCACGTCTCTTGAAGCCATACGCTGCAACGAAAGTCACACTTTTTTGAGCGTTAGGCAAGGACGTTCTCCCATCACACATACTGCTCATTTTTCTTTTTCTTTGTGTTAGCCGGCCGGAGTGGCCGAGCGGTTCTAGGTGCTACAGTCTGGAACCGCGCGACCGCTACGGTCGCAGGTTCGAATCCTGCCTTGGGCATGGATGTGTGTGATGTCCGTAGGTAAGTTAGGTTTAAGTAGTTCTAAGTTCTAAGGGACTGATGACCTGAGATGTTAAGTCCCATAGTGATCAGAGCCATTTGAACCAAGCCATTCTTTGTGTTATCGAACAGAGGTAACTGCTTAGTACACATGACTGGCTGTTGTAAATAAACAATATCATGAAAAAGAATTCAGGCTGTGTGGCTCAATGCAATGATCTCGACATTTTAAATAATAGCCTACGTGATATTTGTGGCTTAACACTACGTATGACTCAGAAGAAGCCAACACTGATAGAAGCCGATTATGTGAAAGTACAGTTTGGGTTGTAGAGGCAACACCCGAGGTGATACTAACCGTCCCACTTATTAAGATAAGCTGAAGGAAGTCAAACCTATATTTAAAACGTCTGTAGAACTAGAGGAAGCTTTGGACAATACTGAGTGGAAATCGATGTCTAAAGGTCTTACCAGAGATAAAACATAGGGAGGGAAAGGTTATCTACAACTTTTACAGAAAGCAGACTACAGTTGTACGACTTAAAGGACAGGGTTGAAGCCTATCCCCGTGTTACTCGATCTCTGCACTGAACAGGAGAAATAATTTTATGAACGGAGATTAACGTTCAGGGAGAAGAAATAGTGATATCAGATTTACCGATAACACTGTAATTCTTTCAGAGACGGCAAAGACGTTGGAAGATCAGAAGATGGTCGGAGCTGGCGGTCTAGTGGTACCTGAAATCGGAAGGTCGAGGAATCGAATCCTGGTAGGACCACGGAATATTTCAGTCTGTCTTTAACGCAGCCTTCACCTCTCAATGATATGAAGATTCACCAGGAACGACACTTAGTTCGAATTCCATTTGATGTGCGGGGTCTCATTTTCCCCATAGGATTAGTGAGGTAGGTTAGGGACACACAAATTGCCGAAGTGGACTCTAATTTAAAAACTTGCACCAGGCAGCTGAGCCACACGGATTATTATTATTATTATTATTATTATTATAACAGTACGGGTAGTGTCTTGAAGAGAGGTTATAAGATGAAAAACAACAACAATAAAACAAGGATAATGGAACGAAGTCGAATTAAGTCAGGCGATGCTGAGGAAAGTGGATTTGGAAATGACTATTGAAAGTCGTGCGTGAGGGGCGTATTTGGGCAGCAAAATGACTGAAGCTGGTCTCAATACAGAGAATACTGAAATGCAGACTAGCAACGGAAAAGCATTTCTACAAAACAGAAATTTGTTACTATTGAATATAAATTTAAAAGATATTTATCTGGAGTGTAGCCTTGCACGGAAGTAAAACGTGGACGATAAGCAGCTCTAGCAAGAAGACAATAGAAGATTTTGAAATATAGCGCTACAGATTAATGATGAAAAATACATGGATAGATCGAATAATTAGCGAACAGGTACCGAATCGGATTGGGGGAAAAGAGATTAATGACACAACTTGATTAGAAGAATGGATCGGTTCATAGGAAGCATCCTGAGGCTTTACATAATCGTCCCGTTGGTAGAAGAGGAAAATGTGGGGTGAAAGAGAGAGAGGGGTAAAATTATTACTAACTACACAGGTGTACGTGGATGTAGGTTCTAGTAGTTACGCAGAGATGAAAAACAGGACAGACTAGCGTGGAGACCTGCATCAAATCAACTATTTGGAGTGTAAACAACGACAATGATATGATACTCCCTCGTAATTCACAGGAGATGACTAAAATATTACCCTCTGTGACACCGAGGACTGAGAGCATGTGAAGAAAACCAGAGACAACTCGTCCATATAATGCAACGAAACACATGTACCGTATCTGAAGCCAATAAGCAACGGCGTAACAAGCAGCGGGCACGCGTACTAAGAAAACGCTGCAGGACAAGGAAATGCGACCCCATCGGGGGGCAGTGTGTGTGAAACGAGTGGCGGCGTCCGCTGGGAAATTTGCGGTGTGTGTGTGTGTGTGTGTGTGTGTGTGTCACATCGCAGAGGCCGGACACGCGTGTAGTCAGCCTCTTCGCGTGACCGAGCAGCCAAAACATGCGAGCTGTTCTAATCGATTGGCCAGCGTGGCCCAGCTGCCATTAACGACCACCGCCCAAACAGGCGACCCTAATTACTCGCTAAGACGTCACTCGGCCAATTACAGATGACTTACAGCGCAGACAGACAGCTTGCGTAATCAATGGTTCCGAAACATCTCTTCCAAGAGACCCTGGGCCGTACAAATACAGGTCGATATTAACCTGTCTCCAGCCACCGGGAAAATATGCTATCCGCTGATGATTGTAACATCGTAGGCACTGAAAAAGTGGTCGCTTAGGAACCATAATACCAGCGTAGGAAATACGAGATCAGTTTTGCGAATGGCTCGAAGCTTTCCTTGCAAATAGACTACAGGATATCGTTACTGTCGGAGTGAACTTTGCGGGCGTGAAAGTAACTTCGAGAGCTCCCCAAAGGAACGTTATAGGACGATTACTGCTAACTATGTAGCTAGATGAGCTACAGTATAACATAAGACTGTTAGCGGATGCTGCTGTTGTGTACAAGAAATCGGAACACTATAAAAATTTGTAGTGAAACGCGGGAAAACCTGCAGAGGATCGACGCTTGGGGCCAGTATTCGACTCTCTTAAATGCATTAAATGCACTCTAAGAAAAAGCAAACAAACAAAACACGACGCGCCACTAAGGAATTATGCAAGTGGGACGGAAGACCAAATAGTTCAAATGGCTCTAAGCACCATGGGACTTAACACCAGAGCTCATCAGTCCCCTAGACTCAGGACTACTTAAACCTAACTAACCTAAGGACATCACACACATCCATGCCTGAGGCAGGATTCGAGCCTGCGACCGTGGCAGCAGCGCGGTTGCGGACCGAAGGGCCTAGAACCGCTCGGCCACAACGGCTGACGACAGAAGACCAAACATGATTACAATTTCAGAAAAACTGAAAGATATATTCAAGAGAACGAGCTTCAAAAGTTGAGCAAGTCAATAACGCGTTGGCCCACCTCTGATCCTTATTCGGCTCGGTGTTGACTGATACAGCTGTTATATGTCCTCCTGAGGGATACTGTATAGCTGGCGTGTTAAATCGTCAAAGTCCCTAGGTGGCTAGAGAACTGTGCCCTTAATGTTCGCCGGCCGCTTCGGCCGAGCGGTTCTAGGCGCTTCAGTCGGGAACCGCGCTGCTACTACTGTCGCAGGTTCGAATCCTGCCTAGGGCAAGGATGTGCATGATGTCCTTAGGTTAGTTAGGTTTAAGTAGTTCAAAGTCTAGGGGACTGATGGCCTCAGATGTTAAGTGCCATAGTGCTTAGAGCCATTTGAACCGTTTGAACCTTAATGCTCCAAACGTTCTCAACTAAGAATAGATGTGGCGACTTCGCTGGGCAAGACCGGGGTTGGCAAGCACGAAGACAGGCAATAGAAACTGTCGCCATGTGCGGGCGAGCATTATCTTGCTGAAATGTAAGCCCGGGTGGCTTGCCATGAAGGGCAACAAAACGGTGTGCAGCATATCGTCGACGTGCCGCTGTGCTGTAAGGGTGCCGCGGATCGCAACCGAAGGTCTCCTGCTATGAAAAAAGGTGGCACCTCAGACCATTACTCCTGGCTGTCGGGCTGTATAGAAGATAAACAGGCAGGTTGTTATCACTGCAGACAATCCAGTCAATGAAATTTCAGGTCCAGGACGTGCATGGAGGCGCCCCTGACAGCGGTGGGGTACGAAACAGACGCCCGCCATGCAGCTGTGAATATGAATGGCGTATTTTTGTACCTCGTTTGTAATATCATGACATGACTTATGTCCTTATCTCTGTAAAAGTGATCCATGGATGGTAACGCATCCGAGTAAGACCCCAGAGCAAAAAGTATGTCTCATTTTTTGTGTATACATCGAACGACCAGCATCACACGTCATTTCTATCAAGCATGCGCAAGGTAGCCAACATTACATCAGAAATGCTGCAGGCAGGCATCGTTTCTGCACGATTCACTACAGTGAGCGGCCATCGTTACAAGATTAACCGTTGGGGGCAAACGAAATGTAATCACCGAGCGTAAGGGCTGCATTGTTTGGCTTCCACGAACTCTCATCAACCTGGGGAAAAAAAATTCTGTAAAAAGGTCAGGCGGGTAATGAAATTACAAGACACATATCACTGATTAGATGAAATGAAATGATCGTGTGGCATTACTGGCGGTGAGGCCCCAGACTTCCAGTTCGGTCGCCAAGTTGCAAGTCTTATTTCAGATGACGCCGCATTGGACGACTGGCGCGTCGGTGACGATGAAATGATAAGAAGGGCAATACAAAACCCAGTCCACGAGAGAAGAAAATCTTTAACCCGGCCGGCAATCGAACCCCGGCCCTTCTCTGCCTCGTGATGACTGGGTGTTGTGTGATGGCCATAGGTTAGTTAGGTTTCAGTAGTTCTAAGTTCTAGGGGACTGATGACCTCAGATGTTAAGTCCCATAGTGCTCAGAGCCATTTGAACCATTTTTTGAACCCCGGCCCGCTGCTTGGTAAGTAAACACGTTACCACTTACATAAGCAGGTGGACAACGGTCGGATAATCTATACAGACAATAGCGGTTCGAAGAATGACACGCGATGGTTACCATATTGAAAGTGAGCGCTATGGCATTAAAGTATTTTGAACTGCCAGCATGTTCGTGAAAAGTGAATAAAAATGCAACCACTCACTGCATTTCTGACTGATCAAACAAGGCCCACAGAAATTTAAGCTGAGCAGTAACTCAGAGCGACATCAAACGAGAATTCAAAACATGAAAACTTCGACGATCCGTTCCAAATCTTTTTGCAGGAAAGCTGGCAATGTGGTTTTCACGCAATGTAGCTCGGCGTGTGCAATTTGTTATTGTACATGACACAAGATGTCTTCAGTAACTTTAAGACAAACTAAATCTTTAGGTACAAGGAAAGCTACATGCGCCTTGAGTAGTTTGAGTGATGTAGTTGCGTGTTCGCTGAAACTTGAGTTGGCAGCAGCTTCTCAATGTTTTCGGTATTTTGTGAACTATCGCTGTGTAAGGATGCAGACCGACAAAATTAATATAATACGTGAAAAATTTCGTTCACTAACGATTGTGACTATTAAAATAGAGACAATATCCATTTAGCGTACAACATTATTTGGGTATTACAGTGCAGAAACAAAATTATATAGATACAAACGCGAACTTCTGATTCAGTTATCGTTTAAAGCTGCTCCCAAACAAGAATAGTTGTGATATTTAATAGTGATATCTAAATCAGAATGGGCGGGAACGAGCATATGGATCAGACAGAGGGGTGAAAGCATTTCAACAGTTGAGAGGACGCGTTCCAAAAAGAATGCGGCAATTCCTTCAGGCTGTCCGACACACTCGTACGCTGTGAAAACATGTTTCTTACTACGCCCTACTGCAGACACCGAGTGCAAACAAGTTTCAAAATTATCTTCTGTACTTAAGATAAAATACTGAGAAAGCAGTTAAATTAACTAAAAAGAAATAAGAATAAAATAAAAAATTAATGCCTTTGCATGGTGATATTTTTGTTGTCATCCACTCGTTATTTTTGAAAATCGTATTTTTAATTTTTCCGGAGAATATAGCACCTATCTCCCTTAACTACGTTCAGAAACTAGAACTTGAAGGAAGCTCTTAGCAGCCCATTACGTATGTCATGCGCGTCCTGACTGGTCGCTTCATGACGTTGCAGCTTTCAAGTTTTCTATCATGCACCATGGTTCAAAAAATGGCTCTGAGCACTATGGGACTTAACATCTGTGGTCATCAGTCCCCTAGAACTTAGAACTACTTAAACCTAACCAACCCAAGGACATCACACACATCCATGCCCGAGGCAGGATTCGAACCTGCGACCGTAGCAGTCGCGCGGTTCCGGACTGAGCGCCTTAACCGCGAGACCACCGCGGCCGGCCATGCACCATGTTCCTAAATTTTCCGAAAGCGTTTGACTCAGTGCCACACTGTAGACTGTTAAAGTACGAGCATACGGATTACGTTCTCGGATATGTGATTGGCTCTAAGTGATACAATGCAGTACGTTGTCGTGGACGGTGAACGTTCATCAGAGAGAAGAGTATGGTCAGAAGTTCCCCAGGAGAAGTATGATAGCACCTCTCGTGTTCCCTGTATACGGAAATGGTCTAACGAATGGGGTGAGATGTAGTGACACTGACGTCTTGAAGTGACTGTAGAACGATACAGGATGACTTGGACAGAATTTCTATATGGTGTGACGAATGGTAGCTTGCTCTAAATGTGGAAAAATGTGAAGTAATGCAGATGAGTATGAAAACAATCCTATAATGTTTGAATACAGTAAAAGAGGCATGCTGGCGGCAGTTGGTGGTCTTGTGGCTAGTTCTGTTGACTCTCGATCACGGGCTCCCGATTCGATTCCCGGCCAGGTCGCCGATTTTCTCCATTCGGGATTGGGTATGTGTGTTGTCTTCATCATCATTTCGTCATCATCGACGCGCAAGTCGCTGAAGTGGTGTCGAATAAAAAGACAAGGCGGCCGAACATCCCAGATGGGACTCCCGGCCAATACAGCCATGTGCACATTTCATTTTAATGGTGTGCTGCTTGACACAGTCACATATCTAGGAATAACATTGCAGAGCAACATGAAATGAACGAGCACATGAGGTAATTTGTAGGGAAGGCAAATTGTCGACTTCGGTTTAGAGGGAGAACACACAGTATAGCTCAACAACAGGGTGATTATTATTAATGTTTAAAAGCCCTCTAAGTGACGCAGTTGACGATGAGAAGACAAGTGACTTAATATAAGACACATGGGGTCGCAAACGTCGGGAAATACCTCAAAAATGGATGAAAAGTGTTGGACATGTGACGTCAACAGATGACGTAATCGCCACATGTGCAGTGGTTGGGCTTGGGGGCCAAGGGACGATTGAGCAATACTTGCATTCGAAAAAACGGTGCGTATTTCGAACAGCTTTTACAAATGTGACGTCATGTAAAGCTAGGAGCTACAAAATTATTGTCCTCAATGTAACCAAAAAAAAAAAAAAGCTATTCTTATTTTGTGTTTCCTTCTTTTTGTCTCTTCTTTTCCCGTTAACAGACATTATTTAATAACGGAAACGTAGGTCACTCAGTGGTAGCGACACAATTCGGAAACTTATTTACTTGTGACACAAAGCGGTAGGTTTTTCTTGTACTGTACTTTGCAATAAACCAGCGGTGACCACGAGATGGGCAAATAAATCTCACCTCAATGTAAATACAAAACTGTCCAACACAATGAAATAAACACTGACTGCCGGACGCAAGACTCGACCCCTGGGCCCCACGCGCTAAAATTGCGCACGTGGACCCAGAGCCACACTGAAATGAACTTATGACCTGGGTTGGGGTGTTCACGTGCGACAGACCGACAGGCTCAACCGATGCACGTGTGGCGAGCTATGCCATCTTGAGACGTCACCTGTTCAACATTTCTCATACAAATTTGGTGTATTTCCTAACTTTTGCGACTCCATGTGTCTTATAGTAAATCACTTGACTCAGTGTCATCTAAGCAGCTTTGGGATTTCTACAAGTTAATACTAATCATCCACATAGATAATTCTTGTGCAACCCATTCATGAGTATTGTTTGAGCGTTTGGGATCCACAGCAGGTCGGATTAAAGGAAGACACCTAAGCGTCCTTCTAAATTTGTCAGAGATAAGTTCGATCAACAAGCGAGTATTACGGAAATACTTCGTGAACTCAAACAGGGGTCCCTGGAAGGGCGTTCATTTCGTGAAACACTACTGAGAACATTTAAAGAACCGGATTTTGCAGCTAACTCCATAATGATTCTACTGCCGCCAACAAACATTTAGCGTAAGGACCGCGGAGCCAAAGTCAAGATAAATCAGGAATCGTAAGGAGGTGTATATAGACACGTTTTTCCCTCGCTCCATTTGCGAATAGAACAGGAACAGCGAGGTGGCGCAGTGGTTAGACACTGGACTCGCATTCGGGAGGACGACGGTTCAATCCCGTGTCCGGCCATCCTGATTTTGGTTTTCCGTGATTTCCCTTAATCACTCCAAGGAAATGCCGGGATGGTTCCTCTGAAAGGGCACGGCCTACTTCCTTCCCCATCCTTCCCTAATCCGATGAGACTGATGACCTCGCTGTCTGGTCTCCTTCCCCAAACAACCCAATCCTGAAGAGATCTGACATTACTTTGCATCAGCACTGAAAGAGCTGACTAACAGTGGTACAATGTAGCCTCCACCACGCACCATATGATGTCTTGCGGAGTACGTATGTAGGTGTAAATACAACACTCGTCTCCGTGTTCGCAGTGGCCCGTGCTGTTTCACACCGCACGTGGCTGGTGTGGCTCCCGCCTTCCTGGTGAAGGGGATTCCAACTGCATCCACACCACAGGCAGAGGCGGACAGAGTACGCTGGTGGCGTCCCCAGCGCAGTGAGTACTGCACAAGTGTGCTCGTGCGCTCGCGACGCGCCGCACCCAGGGAGGGGCCCGCCGCCAAGTGCGACGCCGTGCAGTGCTGGCACGTGGCCGCGGCGCGACGACGCCCCAGAGCGTCGCACTCCAAGTCTAACTGTCTCACCAGCTCTAAAACACGTACAGCACTTTGAGGAACCTTCATAGTTCTGATACTTTTGGCAGCTACGAGCTTAACTTCTGCAACCTCGGCATTGCGATGTGCTTTGTGGTATCGTGGAAAACACGCAGTTACGGTAACAGCAGGACGAATCTGTAAATTTCCTCCAATGAATAGTTGCTCGAGTCCTTTCCCAGTGCGGTGTGTGCTTCGTCAATTGCGTAAACATACGAGGGGCGTTCAATAAGTAACGTTACACTTCAGACCCTACAGGTTTCATGAAGTTCCAATAGGTGGCGGCGCAATACGTGGCCTTCAAAATTGCGTCTCTAGCGGAGATGCGTTCCAAGCAGACAGCTGTCATTGAGTTTCTTTTAGAGGAAAAGCGGAGCGTCGCTGATCTACATAGGCGCTTGCAGGATGTCCACGGAGACCTGGCAGTGAACAAAAGCACGGTGAGTCGTTGGCCAGGCATCTGTCAATCGCAACAAGGTCGTGGAAACATGTCCGTTCTCCGACGTGTCGGCCGGTCGCTCACAGCTGACTCCTGCGAAGTTGGAACGTACGGACACTCTTAGAGGCGATCAACGCATGAAATCAAACAACTCGCTGCACAACTGGACATCTTGCCAAGTAACATAGATTGATGAGACATATAAAGAACTGCCATAGTATAGTACAGTACAGTACAGAAGATAACTGAAAGAGATACGCAATGAGACGATCAGGAAAGATACTTTTATTTTAAGAAAATAACTATATTGAGTGACCGCGATTTATGATGGTCCATTGGACACTGCAAAAGGCGGCACATGGTTCTTAATATGATTTGTGAACACCACGGACGGCAAAGTGTGCTGGCCACAACGTTGGTTAAGACGTAAGTAACAGGTAAGGCGAACTCTAGATTGCGGTTTATTGGTAGAATCCTGAAGCGATGCAGTCCTTCAACAAAGGAAATAGCTTACAATACGTTAGTTCGTCTAGTCTTGGGAGTATTGCGCGTCTGTATGGGACCCTTACCAGTTGGGTCTGATTCAAGAGATTGAGAAGGTCCAAAGAAGAGCGGCAAGATTCGTGACTGGTACATTTACCCATCTCGAGAGCGTTACAAATCTCATAGAAAGTTTGAAGTGAGACACACTTGCAGATAGACGACGCGCTAAACAGAAGGGACTACTCACTAAATTCCGAAATCCAATCTTCACCGACGATGTAGAGCATATATTATTACCACCAACTTTCAAATCGCGTAATGATCATCATTCAAAGATATGGGAAATAAGAGCTCGTACTGGAGGCGTTCAGACAGTCGTTTTTCCCTCGCGCGATCCGCAAGTGGAACAGAAGGGGGGGGGGGGGGGGGAGAGGAGAGAATATGGCGCGAATTGTGCCCTCCGCCACACGCCGCTTGGTGGCTAGCGGAGTATATATGTAGATGTAGAAGTTCTTGTGGTACGGCGTCCCATTCCTCCAGTGGCGCGGTGGACAAATGTTAGTTGGTGTTCGTGCAGAGCCGGCCGCTGTGCCCGAGCGGTTCTAGGCGCTCCAGTCTGGAACCTCGCGACCGCTACGGTCGCAAGTTCGAATCCTGCCTCGGGCATGGATGTGTGTGATGTCGTTAGTTAGGTTTAAGTAGTTCTAAGTTCTAGGGGACTGATGACCGCAGCTGTTAAGTCCCATAGTGCTCAGAGCCATTTGAACCATTTGTTGGTGCATGTGGACGTGCAGTACGTGTCCCCAAAGAATCCTACACGTGCTGGATGGCATTTAACTCAGGTGAATGGAAAAGCCAGTCCATTCGTCGAATATCCCCTCGTTCCAAGAGCTATTGCACCTGCTCTGTTCGACGCGGTCGATGAACTCAGGGCCGAATGCATCCCTGAAAAGACGCACATGGGGAAAGGTTACAATGTTACAATAACGTTGATCGGTCCGTGTACCGTCTTCAAGTATCTGGAGGTCAGTACGCCCATACAACATTATGCCACCCCACACTGCCGGCCGCGGTGGCTGTGCGGTTCTAGGCGCTCCAGTCCGGAGCCGCGCTGCTGCTACGGTCGCAGGTTCGAATCCTGCTTCGGGCATGGGTGTGTGTGATGTCCTTAGGTTAGTTAGGTCTAAGTAGTTCTAAGTTCTAGGGGACTGATGATCACAGCAGTTGAGTCCCATAGTGCTCAGAGCCATTTGAACCACCCCACACTGAAACACGTGGACCACTCGACAAAGTTCCTTCATGTATTACGCATCCTCATATGACGTGAGGTGGGAAAACGGAATTATTGCCTCTGAATAAAAGTGTCATTTCTGTTCATTTCATTTCGTATTTCTTTTATTTATCTTCTGTACTACACTATAGCAGTTCTTTTTACCTATGGTCCAAGTTCCATCAAGCTATATTGCCCAGTAGTGACAAGTCATGCTAAAATTACTTTCATCTTTGAAGTTTTGCACGCCAGTGAATATTGTGAGCATTAAAGGTTCTTAATTCCAAGGTACGAATATACTTTTACGTCTTAAGATTTTTCTCCGTTAAGAATGACATGCTGTGTTCTATTCGCAAGGAACTCTTCAATCAAGTGAAAAAATCGGTCTGATACTCCCTACGTTCGTATTTTGTTCATTATGAGACAGTGCGGAGCTCTCTTTATGGAGGAATGTGACGGTGAAACGCTTCCCTCGACAGATATATTGTAACAGAGACACGCTACACCACTACGTATCGTGGTCTGTTGTACATTCTTCGACATTCCTGGAATTAGAGTAGCTCTTCGGTCGCTGTCGATATGAGGATGTTGATATTTTAAAAAATGGTTCAAATCGCTCTGAGCACTATGGGACTTAACATCCATGGTCATCAGTCCCCTAGAACTTAGAACTACTTAAACCTAACTAACCTAAGGACAGCACACAACACCCAGTCATCACGAGGCAGAGAAAATCCCTGACCCCGCCGGGAATCAAACCCGGGAACCCGGGCGTGGGAAGCGAGAACGCTACCGCACGACCACGAGCTGCGGACTGTCGATATTTTAGGCGATTATTATAAACAGTGAGTAACTAATATAACTGGAAAGTTTGCTTGGTAATGTAAACTAAAGACGCTGACTTTAACATACCTGTTCCAAATCACTCTAGATACAGAAGTCCATAAATTCATTAGAGCAACAAAATCAGAGTACATCCTCGAAGTTCATTACTAGTTTTCCTGTTCACTCCATTTTACCATTAATGATCAATATTCCCCTGGTAGCGGCGGATAAATACGATATTGCAGGGCCTGTACTGTTACGAAGAGCGATGCGTTGTTCTTTCGGACATGCAGGCCTTCTTCGGAAATGCATGCAAGTCCAAAGGAACATTGCATCGCTCTTCTTAACAACACAGGGACTAGAATATCGTATTTATATTCTAATATATTCATAGCCATCAACGTTTTTCTTAATCATACTTTGGCTATGCAGTTTTTACTTCACAAAAAGTGTGCGGTCGTAGTCTGCAAACACTAGTTGTGCTCCGATTGTGGCGCTATTGATACGTGCTGTGAAAATGGCCGACGCTGCTTCCTACTCGGCAGTGAAACATGCACGTGGACCACCGTTAAAAAGTGCTGAGAAACACGCTATTCTTAAAATAATTTTCACAAGTTTATAGAGAAAATCGGATTTGAAGTTTTCCGAGGAACTTTATTTACTAAAATTAGGCCGTTTCTGTAAACGAGACGCGTGGTTGAACCGGTACTGTTGGAGAACTGTAATCGTATATGATGCAAAACCAGCTAATCGGCTCTCCTTTTGGTTTCTTTTTCCGAGTTTTTGTTTTCGTTCAATTCGAATACCTACATCGTTTAAGTCATCAAATACATCCTAATTAGAGCACTTCTAATCATTTTTATGAAAAAATGCACGTCTTCTTGTTTCTAATTGCACGTCGCACGCTAAATTCCCGCTTCCGTTGAAAATATAATTTTTAATTATCGATATTTCATAAAAGATGGTTAATAAAAATTGTTTAAATTAAGGAAATATTAAAAATTAGATTTTTGGGGAAAAATGAGAACTCAAATACTATACATTTGAACTACCTCCATTGAACTACCTCCACAGATGTAGTCTCACATGAGCCAACGTGATAAGCGTCATAGAGAGACGGAAATCAATTTCGACTGCATCGAGCACACTATACAGACAATGGACAAAGCATTTTTACAGTTACCACAGCACCACTGCAGTATGAACCTCATAGAACTGATCTGGAGTCAACAGGTTTGTTGCGAGAAATAAGAAGACATTAAAGCTGTCACGCGTACTGGAACTAATGCAAGAAGCATTGTCACGTCACGGCCTAACGCTGGCCGGATGCAGAACAACACACCATAAAAAATGATGAGAAAATGTGGCACTTGGATGAGTTCGTGGATTCTGTTGTTGATCGCCTTGTTATCAATGTAGCAGATGACAGTTCCAGTACTGAAACTTACTTCTCGGATTCGGATAAGGAAGAATTTCAGAGATTACCAGTCGACTGACTATAAGCAACACCCACAGTGGCTTCAATATTTTAACTGTACGGTGAAATCCCTGCACTACGCTTATAGTCACACTCATCTCACCCTATGGGCTATGTTTAAATTAGGAATTTTCATCACTCTTGTTTCTAATTACGATGTCATGTTACCTAAGTAAGAGCTTAGTTTTAGCCTGGTGCCCTAAGAAGCGCACTGCCGGAGCTTTACCGTATATTATTTCATTCCGTTTGAAAATTAAATGACATTAAAAGCTATGTTATGTCTCTACTCGTCGTTTTTTACGTCTTAAATGTAACCGTTCACATCACTGCAACTAAGTTTCACCAGATGGCTAGCCACTGCTGTCCGAGTTAAATGTGACAGAAGAGCTGTTGCTGTTGTCCTGTATTATCGCTGAGCCGATGTATACGTAACGCACAGCATAAAACGTATCCATATTATCGTACTTGACAGTACTCTAAACAGCCTGGCTTCCGCTCCACGTGGAACGAAATCCAATGAGATTCCAGCAAGCACGGAAGAATACATTGTGTAATGTTTACGTCAGGTTTATTCTTACAATGAACGCAATATAAGATGAGCCATCCATCGTACTGGTAGCTCCAGGTTAAGTACGCTCCTGGTCATTAAATAAAGCAGAAAGGTGCAAGAAATATATAGAGGGTCTATACAAGGGCGATGTACTTGAGGACAATATTATGGAAATGGAAGAGGATGTAGATGAAGATGAAATGGGAGATAAGATACTGCGTGAAGAGTTTGACAGAGCACTGAGAGACCTGAGTCGAAACAAGGCCCCGGGAGTAGGCAACATTCCATTAGAACTGCTGACAGCCTTGGGAGAGCCAGTCCTGACAAAACTCTACCATCTGGTGAGCAAGATATATGAGACAGGCGAAATACCCTCATACTTCAAGAAGAATATAACAATTCCAATCCCAAAGAAAGCAGGTGTTGACAGATGTGAAAATTACCGAACTATCAGTTTAATAAGTCACGGCTGCAAAATACTAACATGAATTCTTTACAGACGAATGGAAAAACTAGTAGAAGCCGACCTCAGGGAAGATCAATTTGGATTCCGTAGAAATATAGGAACACGTGAGGCAATATTGACCCTACGACTTATCTTAGAAGCTAGATTAAGGAAAGGCAAACATACGTTTCTAGCATTTGTAGACTTAGAGAAAGCTTTTGACAATGTTGACTGGAATACTCTCTTTCAAATTTTGAAGGTGGCAGGGGTAAAATATAGGCAGCGAAAGGCTATTTACAACTTGTACAGAAACCAGATGGCAGTTACAAGAGTCGAGGGGCATGAAAGGGAAGCAGCGGTTGGGAAGGGAGTGAGACAGGGTTGTGGCCTCTCCCCGATGTTATTCAATCTGTATATTGAGCAAGCAGTGAAGGAAACAAAAGAAAAATTCAGAGTAGGTATTAAAATCCATGGAGAAGAAATAAAAACTTTGAGGTTTGCCGATGACATTGTAATTCTGTCGGAGACACCAAAGGACTTGGAAGAGCAGTTGAACGGAATGGATAGTGTCTTCAAAGGAGGATATAAGATGAACATCAACAAAAGTAAAACGAGGATAATGGAATGTAGTCGAATTAAGTCGGGTGATGCTGAGGGAATTAGATTAGGAAATGAGACACTTAAAGTAGTAAAGGAGTTTTGCTATTTGGGGAGCAAAATAACTGATGATGGTCGAAGTAGAGAGGATATAAAATGTAGACTGACAATGGGAAGGAAAGCGTTTCTGAAGAAGAGAAATTTGTTAACATCGAGTATAGATTTAAATGTCAGGAAGTCGTTTCTGAAAGTATTTGTATGGAGTATAGCCATGTATGGAAGTGAAACATGGACGATAAATAGTTTGGACAAGAAGAGAATAGAGGCTTTTGAAATGTGGTGCCACTGAAGAATGCTAAAGATTAGATGGGTAGATCACATAACTAATGAGGAGGTATTGAATAGGATTGGGGAGAAGAGAAATTTGTGGCACAACTTGACTAGAAGAAGGGATCAGTTGGTAGGACATGTTCTGAGGCATCAAGGGATCACCAATTTAATATTGGAGGGCAGCGTGGAGGGTAAAAATCGTAGAGGGAGACCAAGAGATGAGAACACCAAGCAGATTCAGAAGGATGTAGGTTGCAGTAGGTACTGAGAGATGAAGAAGCTTGCACAGGATAGAGTAGGATGGAAAGCTGCATCAAACCAGTCTAAGGACTGAAGACTACAACAACAACAACTTTACCTACATTTACGAATGCCATAAAAGTGGTGTAACGTAAAGAACAGTTTTATCCTATCAAAATCAGGTGATGCTTGTAACTTTGTTTTCCTTTAAAGAAAACTGCAGTTACAGTAAATGTATGTGACATGAAACAAACTCGATTGGCCAGTTACTTGAAGTACCTAGGAATGTAGCGCGCAGTAGTGAAACAGGCCACCTGATCGCAAGTCCTGTCGTTATACCTGTAGATGTGTTCCTGCACAAAACTGACTGTAATTTCTGTGGTCCAAAGAACTTTCGTGGTATGTGCTCCGCAGAGGAGGAATATACAACAACTGAAGGTGCCCATAATTTCTTGGCCTAATCAAAAAGTGATCAATTTATTGCGATTCGTCTGATCAGACAGACAGCACACTTATGAAAACGACAGAGTCGCATTCGGAGGAAGACGAGATTAAAATCTCCGTCCTAGTGTCCTACTAAGCTTTACCTCGGTTTCCCTTATAACTGGAAACAAGTTCTGGGATGATTTGTTTAAACAGGTCACGGTCCGTTTCTTCCCTCACTAGTGGTTCGTCTCCAAGGCTGTTGTCACTCTCAATACGATTGACTCCGACTTTCCTTCATCCTACGCTTTGGTCTGCACGCTTGTAGCGTCCTGAATTGCCTACAGCTGATTCACTGTGATCAACGGGTCTATTAACTTCCCTTTGCAGTAAAGCTAACGGTCGCGCGAAAGTAAGGCGGTTGCATCACGATGCCGTCCGGAGCCGCCTATAAGGCGAGTCGCCGGTCGCCGGGAACGAGACTTTACCACTTGTCGGGCGTGTGTGACGTCAGCAGGACAGCTTCGCGACTCTCCCGTAAGGGCAATCAAGTAACCGAAGGTGACCTGACAGTTGTGTCTCTCAGTCTGAGTTCCATCTGGACATTTTAGGGCGTACAACACATCGAAACCAGCTGTCTTTGGCTTTTCCCCCAATCAGCTGCGTCTTTCAAGCAATTCCTTCAGTCATCCTCACTATACGAATTAATGGGTGGTTCTGCAGAAGTCTACACTGACAAAGATCTGGGACACGATAACGAATTGGTACTGGTATTTTTCCTTCCTAAACATGATTTTAATCTAGCACAGTCTTTTACGGATGTGAACAAAACCAAGTTGTACGAGGGACAATCAATAATTAAAGAGACAAATTGGCCTGGGGAAAAAACCGTTAGTAGGGCAAGTTTCGTACTTTTATGGCTTTAAGTTGGCATCACTGGGATGAGACCTGATCAGCTGATATATCAACATTGTTTTGTTTATAACCTCAAAAATACATTTCAAGATGGCGAGTCCGCTTGAAACGTCCACATTACTTGAGCAACGTTCTGGTATTCGTTTTTTACCTGCTGAAGGCGAGAAACCAGTGAATATATACTGTAGAATGTCTAAAGTTTATGGTAAAGGGTGTATGAATCGTGCAAATTTTTACGAGTGGATAAGAGCAGTTCAAAAATGGTCGCGACTCAGTGACTGACGAACACCGTTCTGGTTGACCAGTTGCAGCTTCAACTCCCTCACTTGAAAGTCGAATTGATGACATTATTCGCACCTAACGCCGTGTGACTGTGGAAATGATAGTTGATAAGATTGAAGTTAGTACTGGTACAGTTCATAACATTATCTGCAACAAGCCGAAGTACCGCAAATAATGTTCACGATGGGTCCCAAAAGAGTTGACGCGGCTACACAAGGAAATAAGGTTGAGTGTGTGCACAGAGCTAACGGAACGTTATAAAAGAGAAGGTGAGCACTTCTTCAACAAAATTTTAACTTGTGATGAAAC
Organism: Schistocerca americana; assembly: GCF_021461395.2. Lineage (NCBI taxonomy): Eukaryota > Metazoa > Arthropoda > Insecta > Orthoptera > Acrididae > Schistocerca > Schistocerca americana. The sequence continues at coordinate 877,599,520 of NC_060119.1, forward strand.
TTGGGTTCACTATTATGAGATAGATTCAAAAAGACAAAGTGTGGAGTGGAAGCACACCAACTCACCCGTCAAGAAAAAATTCAAAACCCAAGCATCAGTAGGAAAAGTCATGTTGACGGTGTTTTGGGAAGCTAACGGTCCAGTTTTTTTGTGATTATCTCGAGAGCAGCGTACAAGTAACAGCCGATATTACTCCGATTTGCTTTTAAACAAGGTGAAGCCAGCAATGAGAGAGGGACGTCGTGGAGCAAGACAACGCACGTCCTCATATTGCTCAACTAACTCGTGAAACCATGAACAAAATGGGCTGAGAAGTACTGCCTAAACCCCCTTACAGTCCTGATTTAACACCTAGTGATTTGTTTGGTGCACTGAAGGAGACATTACGTGGGAAGAGGTTCGAGGACCACGAGGACGTGATAAAATTTGTGGGAAACTAGTTCAAACATCAAGATAAAGAGTTCTTTGCAGCTGGAATAAAAAAGCTTGTAGCCCGTTGGAACAAGTTCATCAATGTTCAAGGGGATTATGTTGAAAAGTAGAAAAAGTATAGTTTTCTAAAAATAAATGCTTTTTTGTCCAGACTAATCTGTCTCTTTAATTACTGAATGATCCTCGTACAACGGTTCGGCTCCTAATGTTCACCCTCTAGCCCACATACGACACAGAATAATATGCTGGGCGTGCGCTGTGTCTAACATTGAAGGGAAGCAGCGGAAAAATAAGGTCGAAGTCGATTTCATACTAACAAGAGGAGGCCACGAAGTTGGGACCACAGATTTACATCAGCCCGCCGGTGTGGCCGAGCGGTTCTAGGCGCTTCAGTCCGGAACCGCGCGATCGCTACGGTCGCAGGTTCGAATCCTGCCTCGGGCATGGATGTGTGTGATGGACTTAGGTTAGTTAGGTTTAAGTAGTTCTAAGTTCTAGGGGACTGATGGCCTCAGATGTTAAGTACCATAGTGCTCAGAGCCATTTGAACTATTTGAAGAGATTTACTTCTAACTTTGTACCCCTTTAGCAGGCCATTAAAACAACATAGTGTGGAAGTAGCAAAGTGCACTACTCCGGCAATTCCGAGAAAGCCGAAAGAGAAGTTTTACGCGTGTATTATGTAGCTGATGTACTGGACGTTACAGTTCATGGTGGTTAAGTGGTTAGCGTTCGATCTATGTAAGACGAACGTATATGAGGCGATCGTTCGACTCCCGCTCACATCTTCATGTTTGTAGTGCAAATGTAAATTTTGTGATATTCAAAAAATTTGCACCTACGTTATTCGCTCTTGCTACGTTAGCAAGATCTCACTGCTACGCTGGTTAACTGCCAAATGGGGCCTGCCTCTGTGTCTGCAGCTCGAAGCGTCGAGGTGCAAAGTAGTTCCCTGTACCTTACCAGATTGCATGTATAAGGGATTTCGCAAATCAAGACAGGCATACATTTTCAGGAAAACTCTATGCGTTTCTTCATGAGTTGTCGATAGTTATATTTTTTCTAACAACTAAATTTAATTACAAATGGTAAGTAGCCAAATAACACGAAATTAATTGAAACTTCATGCAAATACACGTTGTTTTTTAATTATATTACATCTCAAATGTCATATAAATGAAATAATATGCCCAGTGATGAAAAACATATAGATTAAAATTCAAGTCTGAGCGGGAATCGAACCACAGCGTCATGCATGTTCGTCTTTCGACGCTGTAACGGTAACCATTTCCTTTTTTTAGTGATCTCATTTTGTTCGTTATTGTTCGTTGATTTGCTCGGGGCTGACGTCTCATGACACCCGTTCAATTATAGAGGGCAGCTAACCCTCTGACCGAACACGCTGAGCTACCATGCCGGAATCACTGAACCACCAAGAATTCTGACATGCAGCACCTATGAACAGATACGTCAGTTACATAACATACATATAAAACTTCTCTTGCGATTTTTTCGGAACTGCCAGAGTGGTGCACCTTACTACTTGCAGATTATGTTATTTTAATGGCCTACTGAAGACGTACAAAGTTTGAAGTAAACCTGTGATCCCAACGTCTTGGCTCTCCTTGTAAGGTAGCGAGTCTAGCTAATGTTATGAGAATCTCGAATTGCCGTCGCCTTCTACCTTGCTACGAAGGGTAAAGCGTGATATTGCATAGATTAAGTTGCATCACTGAGTTGACAGCTGTACTACCACATGCAGTCTTTATGAAATGTGATATACAGTCCATGTGCTTAGTTTTTTTTTTTTTGGCCTAATTCACGATCACGCATTATACTGGTGCACGTTACTTATTTCTCATAATTTCTGTATATCGTCCCACAGCTTTTGAAATGTGTTACATTTAATAATAACAGGAAACGTATTTGCAGCTGCGAATACGAACAACCGTCAACTGCATAAGGAAATGACTACAACGAAAGTTTGAAACAGACTGGAACTCGAACCCAGATTTCCCGATTAATGCGTGTGGTCGCCTTAATCTTTCGGCTATCCGCGCCGAATCACGGTAAGACCCAAACTTTCATATGTCGTCATGCGTGTGTTACAACCTGCACTCGTACGTTAGGTGTATTCCCACCCAGGAAAGGCATATTTATTGAAAGTCGAGGACCACATATTGTCGAATATGTATACGAAATACTAGTGCTTCTGTTTTTAAATAGTACTGTGCAACGTGCCTTCGAATACGCATGCATGCCTGTGTTATTTCGTATTTAATAAGACTTTTCCATATTTGCAATTTGTGTCAAGTGTGGAAAGTGGTTGTGTTCCAATGGATGATAATCTATACCTGGAAACATACTCTGCAAAGCACAGTGAAGTGCTAGGCAGAGGGTACATAGCGTTTTACAAGTTTCGGTCTCATCGATGTAGAGCACGGGGAGTATGAATGCCTCTGTGGGTGCTGTAATTAGTCTAATTTTAGCTTTCCGCTTCCTACGTGAGCGATACGTAGGAGGCTATTGAATATTAACAGATTCTCCACTAAATATTGGTACTTGAAACTTTGTAAGTAGTCCTTCACACGGCAGTTTGCGTTTATATGCAAGTGTCCGCTAATCCAGGTTTTTCGGGTTTCCAGGATACAAACCTGTGACAACTCGTGTTGCCTTTCTTTGTAAACATTCAACACCGTCTGTTTCATCTATTTGGTACGAGTGAAATTTATAATAAAATTTAGTGCACCTCCTCAGCTACTTTCTACGCCTACACTGTCATGCATCTTTATATAATTCTGTAGCATTTTATTTATCTAAAAGTTTCATTTAACTGACACTCTGCACCCGACAATCTTCATTTTCTCACTCCATTTTAGTGGTACTGACTATGACGACCCTTCTTGGCGTATTCTTCAGTGATCGACTACAGTTTTCAGCTGCCTGGGTTTTATCTCACTTTTAACCATCCCACTGAAGCTACAGTCGCACAATTTTGAACCACGACGACACGGTCACAGACCATGGAGCTGACAGTTCTCCTTTTCTCGTTCCGCTTCGTTTTACGTGAATTCCCAGTGCAACGACGGCCTGACAACCAAAAAGTTTAATCTCTTTACACCTCTAAGAATCATTATCATCATCATCTTGGTATGCGTCCCATGAACTTGGGCGGTGTTGCATAAGTGTTTTGCAAGCAGCCTCCTACGCAGACTGCGTTTTCCCACTATCCTGCCAATTTATCAAAGTCTACAATTTGCTTTACCTACGACTGAACCTACGTGATCGTTCCACTTCGTATTCGTACAGATTGTTTACACGGGGCATTTGTATGAGTTGATTGATTCCAATTCCGACTCACTGACCTCGTAGTCACGGGATATTATTTTTCTATGTTTTGTGAAGGACACAAAACTGTGCATTTTGTTGTGCGTCGCCAATCTTTGCAAGACACTGAAAACTTATCAATTGGATATTTCTCCAGTTTCTTTTTTGCCCCTTTTTTCCCTTCACTCAACAATACATTAGAGAAAACTATATCATCCGTAAATCCATTGTACTACCGTGCATTACTGACCTGGGCTACGAAGGCACGTACAACTACAATATCACACCCAAACCAGTAACGCTCTACGGTGATCGAGCGAAACTTCATAATTTCATCTCTAGAATTTAATAATTACTATATCAGACTTTAAGGTACGTAGTTTTCGTTGCTCATTGTTACAATTTCTCTGATTTTGGGCAAACATTTTTTTCAGGTAGGGTATGCAGATAGAGCTCGTCGACTACTGAATTCTCTTACTGAGTCACGACACGGGAACTGCAGCATGTGAACAATTCTTCGTCTAAGATAGCATTTTCCGTAATTTTGTAGAGGTAATTGTCACATACCAATGGTAACATATTCCCGACTAACGGGCCAAAACGAGGTATCGAGGATATTTCTGATTTATCTTAATGGCTGCACCCTCCTCGAGAAGCTCTTGCAGAGGATTACGCAGCTTTTGACATTCAGAGCACTCTCCTGAAATGCAGCGCAACATTTGTTTGGAGAAAGAAATTAGATCGTACCCTCCGCACAACGCTTAGGCAACAATACGATACCACAGGAAGATGAAAGCGTCAGGACAAGCAGTTTTCTTTAGTGCCACTTCAGGACACACTGTTGTATCGTGTGTGGGAAAAAAGTGGTTTTAAATGAACTGAAGGAAGAAGAAAAAAAGATCAGGAAACCGAAAACTAGAAGGAAATATTTGAAAGCCACACAATACATAGCAGGCTATGAGGAAAATACATGATAAGGCTCTGGAGGATGAAAGGGAAAGTATATTAGGTGCAATGTATAGTTCGTCAAATGCTATAGCGTACATGGAATGTGAATATTAAAATAATCGGCGAATGTAATTGGCCGCGATTTGAGAGCGGCTCATCTACTGTGACTGGGCATCCCCAAACGCCAGCTCAAAACTGCCTCGCAAATGACAAGTGCAGTACAGCAACAGTCATTAGATGATTCACTGATGACTTTTTGGTCTTGCCTGTTAGCTAGTCGTGTTTTGATTCATCACAAATGGAAACAATAGCTTCGTAAGAACGCACGGGGTTCTACTGTTTCACCAACAGTTAAAGTGAGAGACGAGTGACAGCTGAATTAATTCTGTTGCAGAGAAACAATGGTCACAAATATTCAAAGTATGCAGTAGCATGATTACGGACGACGTCACCGACGTTTGGGTACAAAATTGTGCAGGTTCTGTATGTACTGTCTGCGGGGGATGCATATATAGGAGGACGGCTTATATCGCTATTGTCGTCGATAACTAGATATGGACCATAAAGCCGTCCAATCGCTTCAGAGATTACACCGTGTCGACAAATAGGATTACAGCGCATACAGAGATTCCCCTCAGAACCCGCAAATAAACTTGTCAACGCCGCAGCGTAACGACGGCTAGCCCCTGCCCACTATGCCAACTGAAGCAAATCCCCAGGTGAATCACAGCACGCTATCATGACACAGTTCAAGAACAACTTTCGGATTCTACACATGTACCATTACTCAGAGTACACTACCAAGCCGCCCGGCTAGCTCAGTCGGTAGAGCATGAGACTCTTAATCTCAGGGTCGTGGGTTCGAGCCCCACGTTGGGCGAATATTTTTATTCTCCCATTGTATCATCTGTTATCCTATAGAGCATGTAAATATTAAAATAACGCTAAGTTTCTTTGCATAAGCTAGTAACATTTACGTTTTGAGTGGTGCGGTGTGCATTATCAGTAAGGAGATAATGTTATTCCAACGTACCGTCTGAAAAAATGTGCTAAGGCAGATAAATGATGGGCAGACATAACTAGTAACTTGCAAGGGGAGGCCACGACGTTGGGATCACGGATTTACTTCACACATGGTACACCTTTAGTAGGCTATTTGTATTATCTATTCCTATTTTTGTCTAGGATACAGACAAAAAATAGGAATAGATAATACAAATATTAAAGAAGAACTAAAAGAAAAATAAGGACAAAGACTAACAAAAATACTGAAAACAGAATTGACAGCAAGAAACAAGACAAAAGCTATAAATACTTATGCTATACCAATATTGACCTACTCATTTGGAATAGTGAAATGGAGTAACATAGAACTAGAAGCACTCAATACACTTACACGATCACAATGCCACAAATATAGAATACATCACATACATTCAGCAAGAGAAAGATTCACATTAAGCAGAAAGGAAGGAGGAAGGGGATTTATCGACATAAAAAACCTAAATTATGGACAGGTAGACAATTTAAGAAAATTCTTTATAGAACGAGCAGAAACTAGCAAAATACACAAAGCAATCACTCATATAAATACATCGGCTACACCACTGCAATTTCATAACCACTTCTACAATCCTTTAGATCACATAACATCAACAGATACGAAGAAAGTAAATTGGAAAAAGAAAACACTACATGGCAAGCACCCGTATCATCTAACACAGCCACACATCGATCAAGACGCATCCAACACATGGCTAACAAAAGGCAATATATACAGTGAGACGGAAGGATTCATGATTGCAATACAGGATCAAACAATAAACACCAGATATTACAGCAAGCATATTATTAAAGATCCCAATACCACAACAGAAAAATGCAGACTTTGCAAACAACAAATAGAAACAGTAGATCACATAGCAAGTGGATGTACAATACTAGCAAATACAGAATACCCCAGAAGACATGACAATGTAGCAAAAATAATACATCAACAACTTGCCATACAACATAAACTAATAAAACAACATGTTCCCACATACAAGTATGCACCACAAAATACACTGGAGAATGACGAATACAAATTATACTGCAACAGAACCATTATAACAGATAAAACAACACCAAATAACAAACCTGACATCATACTCACCAATAAAACGAAGAAATCAACACAACTAATCGAAATATCCATACCCAATACAACAAATATACAGAAGAAAACAGGAGAAAAAATTGAAAAATACATCCAACTGGCTGAGGAAGTCAAGGACATGTGGCATCAGGATAAAGTTGACATTATACCAATTATACTATCAACTACAGGAGTCATACCACACAATATCCACCAGTACATCAACGAAATACAGCTACATCCAAACTTATATATACAACTACAGAAATCTGTAATTATTGATACATGTTCAATTACCCGAAAGTTCCTAAATGCAATGAACATATACCGCACACTTAAAAGGAAGTCATGCTTGATCAAGGTCCGCGTCACTTTCCATTTTTAACCAGACCTAAGGTCTGCGAAAGGAAAGAAGATAATAATAATAATAATAATAATAAAATTCCAGTTTGCAGATATACTATTAGTAGAAAAGTTAGCTGCAAAGACTTCATATAATCCAAACAAAATAGAAAAGTCATTAAAAATTGGAAAAAGAGTACCACAGAGAAAAGAATCCCAGAACTGTAGGATACCTTTTACATCCTATGAAATTGCACAGTACTCTGCTTGAACATTTGTGGCGAAAGATAACTTTTAATCACGATTCGATTCATTGTGCGTGTCATACATTAAGAAATGAAACATTTTTGAGTCCATATATTGAGTCATTAAGCAAGGTGTATGACTTGGTAAAATCCGCTTATTTTCTTAATTCACTGCGGTTACAATTTACTTGTCTCGCAAGAGGCTCTTCTTTTCCTATAGTTTCGCGGCTGATGAACAGTGAGGGAACGATAGGTCGCTGTTTTCAAACAAGAAACCTTTTGACTGTCTGTAGTTGTGGCATCTTTACTCTCTGCGTATCTCTGAGCTGGGATCGAATCAGAGGTCCATGGAGTTCTTTCTCGCAAAACACCTCTCGGTTTATAAAACACCTCTCGGTTTATTGACAGAAAAAATATACAGACAGCTGACTCACATAAAATCACAAAAAATTCAACATAAATAAAATAAACCATACCATTTCTGCGCTCTAGTCCTTGAAACGTATTAAAATATCATTTCAGCGTCATTTGCTGATCGACGATGGCAATCGAATATTCCAGTTGTAGCCTAAAACCGTAGTGCGTCAAAGTCGTCGCCGTCAGTATGTATGGGTCCACTGCAAAGACGGAAGGTAGTTACGAAGACCAGCAGCTTAAGGGCAAAGACACCATGGTTATCAAGCGATATGATGGCAACTCCCCGTAACAGAGTTCACGCAGTTTCCTCATGGGGTGTTATACGTGCTTCCTAATTTCCGTGCAATTTCTATACTCTATACCTGTGTTAATTTAATGTTCTGCATCTTTAGTGTATAACCAGCATCAGACGGAGAAGTCGACAATTCAACCACTCGCTGAAAATAGGAGTTCCACTGTTTTCTGTAGCTTTTAAAACGTTCTCGGCGAACTCCGCAAAAACGTTGGAAATCTAGCTTCACTGTCTTTCTTCTTCTTCTTCTTCTTCTTCTTCTTGAGTTTCGTTACGGCTGCTTTCTGAAATTCACGCACTTGTTACAGGATTTCAGCGTCATTTGCTGATCGACGATGGCAATCGAATATTCCAGTTGTAGCCTAAAACCGTAGTGCGTCAAAGTCGTCGCCGTCAGTATGTATGGGTCCACTGCAAAGACGGAAGGTAGTTACGAAGACCAGCAGCTTAAGGGCAAAGACACCATGGTTATCAAGCGATATGATGGCAACTCCCCGTAACAGAGTTCACGCAGTTTCCTCATGGGGTGTTATACGTGCTTCCTAATTTCCGTGCAATTTCTATACTCTATACCTGTGTTAATTTAATGTTCTGCATCTTTAGTGTATAACCAGCATCAGACGGAGAAGTCGACAATTCAACCACTCGCTGAAAATAGGAGTTCCACTGTTTTCTGTAGCTTTTAAAACGTTCTCGGCGAACTCCGCAAAAACGTTGGAAATCTAGCTTCACTGTCTTTCTTCTTCTTCTTCTTCTTCTTCTTCTTCTTCTTCTTCTTGAGTTTCGTTACGGCTGCTTTCTGAAATTCACGCACTTGTTACAGGATTTCAGCGTCATTTGCTGATCGACGATGGCAATCGAATATTCCAGTTGTAGCCTAAAACCGTAGTGCGTCAAAGTCGTCGCCGTCAGTATGTATGGGTCCACTGCAAAGACGGAAGGTAGTTACGAAGACCAGCAGCTTAAGGGCAAAGACACTATGGTTATCAAGCGATATGATGGCAACTCCCCGTAACAGAGTTCACGCAGTTTCCTCATGGGGTGTTATACGTGCTTCCTAGTTTCCGTGCAATTTCTATACTCTATACCTGTGTTAATTTAATGTTCTGCATCTTTAGTGTATAACCAGCATCAGACGGAGAAGTCGACAATTCAACCACTCGCTGAAAATAGGAGTTCCACTGTTTTCTGTAGCTTTTAAAACGTTCTCGGCGAACTCCGCAAAAACGTTGGAAATCTAGCTTCACTGTCTTTCTTCTTCTTCTTCTTCTTCTTCTTGAGTTTCGTTACGGCTGCTTTCTGAAATTCACGCACTTGTTACAGGGGCTGTGTGGGCCTTGTGTGTTGACGTAAGACACAAAGGATAGTGAAGTACAAAACTTAAAACATTACTTTAGTACAGAGGAAAAACACGGCTCAGCTGAAGGCAAGAAATGTAATACAAGAAGCATAAAAATTACATACGTGGGCCATGGAGCGAAAATTATTTCAATTTAGAGTGAGAACGCTTCCTTTTACATGCAATGTACTTCATAAACTCACTTTAATATAATGTTAACAGAGAGGGCTATCGCTCTCAACGATTGCAGAAGAATCTAGTACTGTGAACGCTGAAGTCCATCCTTTGAGTGTCCCTGACAGTTTACTACCTTTCGCCTTCGACAGGTACCCACAATCTAACTCGTAGACAACAGAGGGATAATGCCGAGCACTCACCCGACGTCACAGAAAACACACATTCGCTGCACCTAACGCCCGATGGTTTAAGCGAATATATACGTTCTCACTTACTATCGATTACGAAAAACTCCATAAGGCCCTCTGGTATTTAGTCATATGCAAAAACCCCAAGTTCCTCGCACTCGTTTTGGGCCAGGTTCTCATTCAAATGAACAAAAAATGGGCAAAGTTTGGATTTTTTGTTTTTCGAAACAATGAAAAAACGTACAAAGGATCTGTCTGGGAACTACGACTGATCATGCTTTGAACCTTAATGTAGATTTTCAATACAAAAAAATAGCGCCCCTAATTATGGTTTGATCAAGGGTCGGCGAGTTTGAGGTGCGCAGACTGCGTGCAGTGTAGCCCCTCCGGGGAATCAAAAACGGACATCAGTCGATACTCCATTAAATTTATGGGAGCTTATACCTAAACACAATGAAATATCCTTAAATTTAACGATACGGTGTTAACTTGAACTTTGAGTTCGATTTGTGTGGGTTTGTTTCACTCTTTATAGCTTTACAAAAATTAGTTAATATTAAGAAATTTCATATATTGTAGGAATAAACTCCCAAAAAAAGTATTTAATTTTCGGGGGGTCAAAGCTAGAAGTTAATAGTCTGAACCGTCTTTATTTTATGCTCCACGCAGTTTTGAAAAATTGTTTCTCGAGAAAAATCCCATTAAAGTTTAGGGAAAACTCTTATACGTAATACCCGTTCAATTTGCATCAAAACTACGTCTCGTCATATATTTTTGATGTCGCTCAGCACAAATCTGAAGTTAGATTTTCAAAATTCAAAATGTCTATCCAATTTGGAGGACCAAATATTTTGTTTTGGCCAAACTCGAATCATTCTTGGAGAGCAATTCTCTCGTTCTTCTTAGCGAGAAAAGCCTATCCGGCTGTGCTGGAATATACTGAGCTCCGCAGCCAGCACATGTTGTCCGTCAGTTTTTTCGGCGAATATGTTTGCATGCTTACCGTAATATAAATCATTTTGTGAACGTGCGTCACGGCACGACAAGTTTTCTGCCTGAGCCGAGCGACTCGGTTGCGAGCGTCCCACGGCGGCCGTTACTCTTCAACAGTGGGCTGTAGAAACTTTTATAACGCACACATTAAAAAACGTTTTCGTCCCAACATTCTATACAAACATAACTTTAAAAAAACGCAATAAAAACATCGAATTTTCCGCCATTTTGAATGAGAACCTGGCCTTAAATAGCTGACAATGTCAAACCATCTTCAAACGGACTTTGCCAGGTGCAGATCTGCATTTGCACTTTGTCCTACTATCACACGAAACTGAATCAAGATTTTACTGAATAAAGGCCTACATCACTACTATCATGAAAGCATATTTACTTCAAGGCAAACGAAGCTAATATCAAGATTTTACTGAATAAAGGCCTACATCACTACTATCATGAAAGCATATTTACTTCAAGGCAACGAAGCTAATATCAAGATTTTACTGAATAAAGACCTACATCACTACTATCATGAAAGCATATTTACTTCAAGGCAAACGAAGCTAATATCAAGATTTTACTGAATAAAGGCCTACATCACTACTATCATGAAAGCACATTTACTTCAAGGCAAACGAAGCTAATATCTACCTGTTATTTCATGGCAAACGAAATTAACACTCTTCCGTATCTGATCGATTGTCATTCCAGTCCCTTGCTCACTGTACGTGAAAAACAAAGTCCCCCCCCCCCCCCCCCAACAACTATCTACAGCGTCCGTGTGCAAATTTAATTGAGATGATGACACTGATTTGACATTCTCGCGACGCCGACATTAGTACCAAGGGAAGGGCGAAGGGCGGTGGAACTGCTCTTGCCTCCATTGGATACATTTCATTTTGGTAACATCAATGCATCATCCATTTCCTTGTATTCACAGTATTATTTTACGCTGTACATCACATAAGTGTTACGAAGGGGACATACCCGTGTGTTAGCAATGAAAGAAAGAAATCATATCCTCCAATGGGTTCCGTATAAAGCACCCATATTCACAGGGCTAGACGCTAGCGCTTCCATCACTCTTTATCTTCTTAAAGAGCTGGCGACGCGATGTTTCACAAAGGATGTGGTAGCTACAAATATGTTTCACTGTTCTTATCTGTGAGAAACAGGATCTTACTTATCTCTTGCATGACAAAATGTATACTCCCTTTCACGATTCCCACGTCTATTTTTACTCATTCATAACACGCCTGACTGCTTATCTTACTTCTTTCTGTGGTGTAAAAGGCCTGACAGTATAGCTCCAAGAGGCATTTGAAAATTATATTAAAATTGTGTAAATGACAATGCGTTTATCCAGAATATTTTAAAAACGGTGCACTGGACCAGCAACAAATCCTATTTCAGAGGTACCGACCGCTGACATCAACTAACTCAATCGCATATACTTTCGCGTTCAGAGAAACAATGTAGGTGATCAAAATTTACCTAAGTTTGTAAAAAAAAAAAGCACCCAATTGAACTTCTCGCGTAGAATCGTTATTACTGTATAAACAATCAGACGCATCTAATCGAAAGAAGACCAAGGAAAAAAAAAATACGTCTCATTTAACTACACAGCTATTACATCGTTTACCGGGGTGCTTTACCTGATCCTCATTGGCCCACCACTACCAGTAAGTGCCATAGATTCTAAAGTTGGTTTCAAAACTGCAGTGTTTTACTAGAGACGGCCCATCAGTGATGCCTTCTCCGGTCCTGACATGGGGTCATTTACAGTAAAGCGTGGAGTCAAAACCAGAGCGTAACCTGATTTTTTTCAGACGGACTAAACCATGATTAAGGTAAACGTCACATTGCCTATGGAACTCCCCGATTCTAGTCGAAGTTAAAACACCGAAGCCTTTGTCTAACTATATTCTGCCTCACACTAATTCTGTAAAAAAGATAATTAACTCAATGAGGAACCAAGTTCGTGACACATTCTAAGAGACTCACTGTAATGAATATGAAAGCAAGTCGCCTAATTACCTGTTGTGAAGAAGCTGATTTCCTTACTTTGAAATTTTCGTTTACAAGTCCAAAACCCATCATGTTCTACAACAACAAAAACAAACGATAGTCACATAACTCGAGCGAAGCTTCCGACAACATTCATCCTAGCTGTGTGTTCTGTCCTTTCAGAAAATAATACGCCGAGATTGAGCGGCAAAACAATGGATTCTGTTAGGTATATGTAAGAGGAGAGGAATTCCGTCTCGTCACCGATTAGACAAAACACGGCCACACGCATGCAACCAAATGGCTATCTGCAGCGCGGACTGCTGCTGACAGTTCAAGCAATTTCCCGCCGCCCTCTTTTCGCCAGGGCGTTCTCAGAAACTCAATACACTACTTTATGTTTGGAAAGACTCTGACCCTATTAGTTTTATCCCGTATGACCAAGCGATCGAGCGTTAGAATCTCACACCATGAATGTTAGTGTAGACCCATCCCGGTCACCAATACGTATAACTGGAAGGACTGATCAAGTTACAAGATTTCGAAAGAACAGGGCAACACAAGATATTGTGTCCACGAAGAATAAAGAGGTATTGGAATTTCTTTAGTGTCTGGCTAGAACTCACGAAAGAAACGTTTTCTATTAGTCCTTCACGAATCTTAATGTTATTTACGACATCGAAGTGTTGCCGTTCGACTGAATTTTCAACGTGGAGGAAAATTGTTGTTAAGTAGGATTTATTGGTAACGGTGTAAGAGGTGCAGACTGAAAGCCATTTTCGCAATGAAGATCTTTGCATGATATAGCGTGCAGTAACCATACAAGCTTAATAAGCATAAGTAAATCAGCGTTTCGTCTGGAGACGACAGGGAGTATCTATCGAGCTGAAAAAAAAGCGAAATGTTTCCTACCAAAGACAAATTATGCAGACACTTATCAGTATTACAGCCTTTCAAGCACTCTACATACTACTTCGACACAAAGAATGGACACTGTTCGCATTTCTAAGTTACTGTTTATCGATCCTAAACTGGACCTTTATCCCAAGAGACACACACAGTAAGAAGAAAATGTCAATGTAGGCTTTAATTACTCAGCGACTTAATACACTGTGACCTAATTACTTAATTATTTTAGTTCGCATAAGTCTCCTTCTATCGCCTATCGTGGAGGCGGACAAGATTTTTATGTCCTGTAGCTACTTATCTGGCTTTTCTGTTCGTATGTAACCTCCACAAAATACAAAAATTCAACCAACCTGCACTGCAGCAATAGTTCCAGATAGGTATCTACTTTCTCGCCTCTCTAGGAGATGGAGAGGCTGTTTGGATGCCAACAGAGGGGACACGCTGCAGCCCGTCAGAGTTGCTGCCATGTGTTGCCAAGACGCGTGCTGCGTGTCTGGGGTCGTGCGGCGGCCCGTGGGTGACCTTTGCGGACCTGACTCAGCCGCACGGCACGCAACCCCAGTAAACAAACCGCGCTCCACACTGCAGCTGGGGCTTGTCGTCTAAACGTTACGGTTCACTAAAAAAATAAGTGCTACACCGACAATCGCTGCTACTTACTCATTTGCCTTTTAAATACTCAGCTACTTCAGCGGCAACATTCAATATCCAGTACTTGACAGGTTTCATTTATTTGGTTACGTTGCACAGTTAATCTGAGTGCATTACTTCGTAGTTGAATACATTCCATATGACGTACATGGATCCTGCTGATTGCAGTGTCTACGCAAGACAACTGTTCCCCAATAACGAAACTAGAACCATGACAGAGAATCGATAAGACCAACCTTCCAATGTTCTTCATTTAAGTCTGTCCCTTTCTTAAATTATCCTAAAGCCAGGACGAAGACAACCAAATCCGTGAAGTGACTAAGGTCTAAGACTCATTTTCTGGACGAGCGATGCTTACAAGAGATTACGCGAAAGAACTTGATCCCCTTCTAGTAGTAGTTTATCGTGGGCCCCTGCAGCAAGAAATGTTACACAACGATTGGGAAAAAAGCGCAGGTCATTGCCGTTTTCAAAAAAGGCTCTTGGAGAGACGCTGACATTATGGAATGCGTTTCGTGTTCACGCATTACGATGTTGTCGGAGAACGAAAATCTCCTCTATAAAACTCAATATAGATTCCGCCAACAAGATTCTTGCGACACTCAGCTGTGTCTGTATGTCCATGAAAGCCAAGAGCCGTAGAAACAAGCGCTGGTGTTGATGCCGTATTCTTTGTTTTCCCGAGTGCACTCTGTACCTTTCCACAGACTTCGAGCCTACCGAGTAGCTCACCATATTTGTGGCTGGATACAGGACTATCTTGCAGATTTCTGGTCGACGCGTCGGTCTTAACAGATCAAATTCGACAAATGAAATGACAATTTCAGGAGTATCTTAAGGGAGTGTCACAGGGACATAACGTTAGAAGCTTCGTGAAGCTATTCGCAGGCGATGCAGTTGTCTGTGAGCACGCTGAAACGCGATAAGACTGTAGTGAAATGTAGCAGTAAGATGCAGATGTAGTTGAGCTGCAGAATCCCCGCTGTATGGCGTTCCAAAAGTGTACCAACAAGCTGCTACCCATCTGGTCATAACTTTTTTGGTTCATCTGTCTATAAGCGCCTTTAATAAGACTGGGTATTCATGAACCTACCGATATGGTTAGCTTGCTGCGCACAGCCAAACCAAGTATTCTCTCTCACAGCAGCAGTATACATGAAAGACATTTCAAAAATATCTTTTACAAACTTTCGGGACAGGCTCCTTACACTAAAGCAAGGAAAAAAAGTTCAGTAAACTTGGGGGCCCCATAACGCATACTATGAGCACGTTTTCATCTTCGCAACTGTGAAACACATCTCTACCATTGAACAACTGCTCAAAGCATTTTACAGCACATGTTTGCTGGCCGTGTTTCTTATTGTCTTGGTGTAAGGTACATGTCCTCAAAGTCTGTTAAAGTATTATTAAAAAACACCTTGTATAATAACAAAAAAATGGTTCAAATGGCTCTGAGCACTATGGGACTTAACATCTATGGTCATCAGTCCCCTAGAACTTAGAACTACTTAAACCTAACTACCCTAAGGACATCACACAACACCCAGTCATCACGGGGCAGAGAAAAGTATAATTGCATATAGCCTTGTAATTACACCTAATAAGCTTGGCAATAATAACAGTAATTACTATTTTTGTCCATGCTTCATTCATAAATTACTGTTGTTACCATCTGTCACTAATAATATAAAAAGTATCTCTATTTCAGTGTAACTAAGTTGGAAGGTGATCAGCTTGGCTACGTGTCGATAGGCGCGCCAACCTCGCGCTATTGGAGGCAGATTTGCATACTACAGGAAAGTCGAACCTTTTTAATCTAAATTTATTATACGAAGTCCGATTCATGTTATTTAACGTAATACAAAATTATTTGTTGCATTGTATTTAACACTAACACGTTCCGCCGTCAGCAAACTTAGCTCCTCAGAATATCGATTCGGATCATGACAACCACAAAGCAGGTAACGGCATTAATTATAACAGACCATTCGCAGTAGAAGTCGTAACGGATCGACATTACCAGATTCAATTATGATTTTCATATTCGTCGGTCGAAGTGGCCGAGCGGTTCTAGGCGAGGCCGCTACGGTCGCAGGTTCGAATCCTGCCCCGGGCATGGATGTGTGTGATGTCCTTAGGTTAGTTAGGTTTAAGTAGTTCTAAGTTCTAGGGGACTGATGACCTCAGAAGTTAAGTCCCATAGTGCTCAGAGCCATTTGAACCTTTTCTTTTCTTTTTTTTTCCATATTCAATTACTGCGATGGTTACTGTGACCTACCCACCACACATGTGCATCATTCCATAAACTGGAAAAAAAGTGGAAGACCTGAGGCACACAAACATTTCACTGTGTTTTTTTCGCAAAGTACACTGATTTTTGATAATGCACCGCCACAACGATTGTGGGTTTAGCAGTCTGTATAGTAGCGACGAGGGACTTTAAACGACTAACCATGTTCCACACGGATCGGTCGCTAGTCGCCCATTGTCGCCTATAGTCGCTTGTAATGGACGCTTTGTACTGGGATCGGCACGTGATCTTGTTCTCGTAGTCGCGCGTAGTCATAATACAAAAATTTATGATGCTGTCAGCCATGCACTGTACAGTGGTTCGGAGAGAATGGATGTGGATATACATTTATTTTCTGAATCTGTTTTGGCTTACACGGTCACGATGAGTCAATTACGGCGACAGGATAGTGACAGTCAGACTTGGCCCCGAGTAAGGAGTCACTACGTCTGACAACTGCGAACCCATTCCACTGCGCACTGGGCAGCCTGCAGGTGGCGCCTGCCGTAAGGGTCGTTTGGATGCTGGGCGGCGGGTAAGGACGCGGCGTGACGCGCGTTCCCAGAAACACAGCCCGTGTTTACAGGCGCACTCTCTGCTGGCGCAACCTGCCGTCACCGGGTGGTCCCGTGGACTCACTCTCGTGTTTACGTCCTCCTCTGATGACGAGGAGCAGAATATAGCGGCTGCGGTTGACTGATGTCTCCTACGCTCTCCCGTTACTGGGGCGCTAGTGGGAGTCGCCACTTGCGCCTGCTCAGCTATGATTGGTGATTTCACACGAACACACATGTTACTGCCACTGCAACGCAGCACCATCGAGGACAGATTAAGAGACTTAATGATACGTTAAGTCACAGCTGCCTCCACTTGTGAACAATAAATGCAGGCAAAGTAGTCATACTTACAGATACAACAGAAACACACTCTCCATCCTCTCGCATTTTTGAAGTTTCACATGCCTTCGATATAATCATTTTTCTCTACAACTTTTAGCTTAATCATAAACATTCGGGTGACTTAAGTCTTGGGATAGCGACGTGCATGTCTACAGATGGCGGTAGTATCGCCTACACAAGGTATAAAAGGGCAGTGCAGTGGTGGAGCTGTCATTGGTACTTCGCTGATTCATGGGAAAAAGTTCAAAAATGGTTCAAATGGCTCTGAGCACTATGGGACTTAACATCTGAGGTCATCAGACCCTTAGAACTTAGAACTACTTAAACCTAACTAACCTAAGGACATCACACACATCCATGCCCGAGGCAGGATTCGAACTTGCGACCGTAGTGGTCGCGCGGTTACAGACTGAAGCGCCTAGAACCGCACGGCTACATCGGCCGGCTGGGAAAAGGTCTCCGACCCGATGTGATTACGGCCGCACACGGGAATTCACAGACTTTGGATACGGAATGGTAGTTGGAGCACTATGAATGGGTCATTCCACTTCAGAAATCGTTAGCGATTTCAGTAATCCGCAATCAGCTGTGTCAAGAGCCCGCCGAGAATACCAAATTTCTGGCATTAACTCTCACCAAGGACAACGCAGTGGCCGACGGTCTTCACTTAACGACCAATGGCAACGGCGTTTGCATAGAGTTGTCAATGCTAACATAAAAGCAACAATGTGTGAAATACCCGCAGAAATGATTGTGGGGAGTACGAGGAACGTATCCGCTTGGACAATGTGGCGAAATATGGCGTTAATGGATTACAGCAGCAGACGAAGGATGCGAGTGCCGTTGCTAACAGCACGACGTCGCCTGAAACGCTTCTCCTGAGCTCGTGACCATATCGGTTGGATCCTAGACAAGTGGAAAATTGTGGTCTCGTCGGGTGAGTCTCGATTTCAGTTGGTAAGACCTAATACAAGGGGTCGAGTGTGGCGCAGGCCCCACGAAGCCATGGACTCTAAGTTATCAATGCAGTGGGTCCTATGGTCCAATTAAACCGATCCTTGACTGGAAACGGTTATGTTCGGCTACTTGGAGACCATCTTCAGCCATTCATTGGCTTCATGTTCCCAACAACGATGCACCATGTCGTCGGGCTAAAATTACTGGCGACTGGTTTGAACATTCTGGACAATTCCAGCGGATGATTTGGCCACCCATGTCGCCCGACACAATCTCCATCGAACACTTACGGGACATAATCGAGAGGTCAATTGGTGCACAAAAAACTTTATCAGCGACACTTTCGAAGTTATGGACGGTTATCGAGGCACCATGCCACAACATTTGTGCTGGGGGCTTCCAAGGGCCTGTTGAGTCCATGCAACGTCGAGATGCTGCACAACGCCGGGCAGAAGGAGGTCCGACACGATATTAGAAGGTATCCCATGACTTTTATAACCTTAGTGTATATAACCAAATGTGTATGTTTTTATATAGCTTTTTATGTCTTTGACGATAGAGTCGTGCTAACAAGATAGTTGTCATGCATTTCATTTTATTTTAAGACACTAACCACCCTATCTACAGCTACATCTATGCTCCGCAAACCACTGTGAGGTGCATGGCAAGGGTACGTCCCACTGTGCCAGATATTACGGTTTCTTCCTGTTCCTTTAACGTGTGGAGCTCGGGAAGAATGATTGGCTGAATGCCTCTATGCGTGCAGTAATTATTCTAATCTTATCCTCACGATACTACATGTGTTTTCATTTTAATAGTCAAAACTAACACATTGTAATGTGTTGTAAGCTCGCACAATGGCAAAACCCGCATAAGCCATGCGCTTTTTCTTTTCTTTCCATTCTACATATTTACTTCACGTCAAAGATAGTAAGGTGTTAACGTCATTCGACGCTAATGTCATATGAAATTTATATTTTTACGATTTTCGTGTGAATTATGTTAAATAGTGATTGCATACAGGTTGCGCTCTTAACTACTATAACTGTGCGAAACTATTATTATAAACGCCGTCTCATGTTTCTTTCTTCCCAAGGATGTGTGATATCTATCAGTTACCTGCATTACAACTTTTACTGTGATGTTAGTAACAGAGACGTGTATTTTTTTTATAAATGTATATATTTTTTATTTCTTGAAGCGCTATAGCTTCTGGTATTGATTTTAACACCACGTAGCTTGATAATGCCCAAGGGAGGGATTTAGCTAATCACTAAATTGTGAGATAAAGTGCCTACCCAGGAAAATATTTCCCTCAAGAAATTCACAGAGGCTGCGAAACCGTACGTCGAACCCCAAAAGTAATGAGAAAATAACGAACACACAAAAATAATAAAGGAAAGGGAAAAAAGAACAAGCTTTCCCGTTCCTTCGTTGACGAGGTCGTCAGAGACAGAAGACAAAATCTGACTGGGAAACTATGAAAAAGGAAATCTGTTGTGTCCTTTTCAAAGTCACCATCCCAAATTTTCCCTAGAGAGATTTGGGGAAATTTATTAATTCGTTTATTTTCTTGTTACTCTCAGCCTATCATTTAAACACTACAACTGATCAAATTTTGCAAGTCTCCTTCCTTCCCTCGAGTGCCCTTTATCCAGCCAGAGCCAGCTCGTGACTAGCATGATAATTCTCCTATTTCACGGAGAATCAACCATTCTCTCGTATAGGCTGTTATAATGATTGTGTCGCCAGTGCTAAAAGTATTTTAAAGTTACTCTACTACCAGCCCCCCTCTCCCTTCATCCATATGGGAGGAATCCGTGTACCCCTTCTGTCCGGGGCTAGTATAATCGAATGGTCAAGTGTGAATCGCTGTCCAAAGAGTTTACGCATCAAGTATCTGAGATGGAACGTGGGATCCACCCCTTAACGCGCTCGGCTATCCGAGCGGGGACGATACTTAAAACTGTACATACGAGTGGAACACAGAATATATTAACACACAATTTCCAACGTATCTCAAGTTTCAGGCAAGTAAAATATGCAGAATAGAAGACAAAGACAGAGGATGAGTATTTTACAGGTTAAGGACAACTTTATATCTACGTACTGCCCTTTGACACACAGATATCTGCTCATCCGGAATCCGAAAAGAATATGTCACTGCAGTACTGTACTGTACGAGGTCAGTTCAAAAAAACTCGTAATTTCGTGCCAATGGTGTGTTAGGGCGAAATGCGGTTCGCATACCTGCACACGCTTGTGGTTAATGTTTAACTGACGGAAATTTCACTGTTGTATGTCTGTTATTGTTCAGTGCTGTACAGAATAGAACGTTGTGGCGCACAGTTTACGAGTTTCGAGATGGCAGAGTTAGCGGAGCAACGCATCTGTATTAAATTTTGCGTGAAACTCAAGAAAACCTTTACACATACACAGCAAACGATGCAGGAAGCCTATAGTGATGATTGTTTATGTCGTACTCCGTGTTACGAATGGTACACATGTTTAAAAGTGGCCGGACTGAAGTTACAAGATGACCCTCCTTCAGGACGTCCTTCGACGTCCACCGACGACGCTCATGTCAGGAATGTCAACGAAACTCTGCGTGCCTATCTACGACTGACTGTCCGAGAGATTGCAGGAGAATGTAACATTTCAGTTGGATCATGCGATGAAATCCTGACAGCATCTCGGAATGCATCGTGTTCCCTCAAGTTCGCCTCATGGCTCTTGGGTCAAGATCACAGAGACCTTCGCCTCGCAATCTGTGAAGAGCTTTTGGATCGCGCAAATGAGAATGAGATGTTCCTTAAGAGAATCATAACTGGTGATGAAACGTGGGTCTAATGTTATGGTGTTGAGACCACGGTTCAGCCTTCACAGTGGGTCGACAAAGATTCTCCACGACCAAAAAAAGCTCGTCAGATCAGGTCAATCGTCAAAGCCATGCTGATAGTTTTCTTCGATTTTGAACAATTACTTCATCATCACGAATTTGTGCCACAGGGACAAACATTTAATCGATGATTCTATCGGGACGTGTTGCGAGAAAATGTGAGAAGGGAACGGCATGAAGTGTGGCGATACAGTTCATCCCTTGCGTCACCATAACGCACCCGCACATTCATCCCTATTGCTACGTGACTAATGCACGAATTCACTGTGCTGCCTCATCCTTCGTACTCTCCAGACCTGGTCCCGGCGAACTCATTTTTATTTCCAAAGTTAAAATCCCCCTTGGAAGGACGAAGATCTGCAACACAAGACGACATAAAAGAAAATTCGCAAACGGTGTTTGTCGCGTTCCAGCAAGAGGCGTACCAAGACTGTTTCCGAAAGCAGCGTTTGGAGCTGTGAATCAATTGTGGAGGAGAGTATTTCGAAGGAGACCAGGCACAATAAGTAAAAGGTACTTTTTTGAACAGACCTCGTACACCATTGCTGTACCGCAGATTTTCTAATTCATAATTGCATACTACAGAGCACTACACTACACAACTGTACATGCTGACAGAAGGAAAACTTGTTTTCTTACTTGAGGAAACATCGTAAAACCGGTCGGGAATTTGAACAGCCGTCCTCTCGAATACGAACCCAGTGTACTAACCACTGCGCCATCAAATCACTATGATGATTATTGGTGGTATGTCTGCTGATTCTTTCTTTAATACGACAGACCTCCACAAGAGTTATAACAAAATTCCGTTTATCACGCAAATTCCCGTGATTTCCCAACTTCAGATCTCTCTCAACTTTTTACGCTCTACAGTCTAGACCATGTGTAGTCAAACTATTTTCCCTAGCGCCCACTTCTGTATCGCTGTTAGTAGTAAAATTTACTCCGACCGGGTTCCAAAGTAATGGTGATTTACAAGGTAGAAAAGCAACTTTACTTTACAAAATTTGTAAAGCTCAATTACAGCAAGTTAAAGCATACAATAATAACTACTTACCAAATTCCTTAGATCACAATTTTATGAGAACCAAATGAAAACCTTTTTGAAATTCCGACCATCTACCACTCACCATGAAAGCTGGAACGCCCACTTGTGAGCGGTAGGGACCAGGCTGACTACCACTAGTCTCGGCTGCGTCCTGGGATTCTTCAAATGTTTTATATCGATATACGCTACGCACATTCACTTCTGGGAGCTGTCGGCTGATTACATGCAGCGGATGCGTAGGTCTGTGCTCAGACGCGAACAATGCGTCACACTATAAAGACGGCCAATGGGAAGATGCAGCGGAGACGACAGAGAAAGTAGCGAAGACGCCAGACAATGGGCATTGTGCGCCGGGATTGGACGCCGGGAGCGCTTCATCACCGTCGCTGCCGCTGCACTGGCCGTAATCCCGGGCTCCCTCTCTCGATATCCGCATCGCCACCGGAACGCCGCCTACCACCACAGCAACTGGACACTTCTGTTCCGGGTTCACGGAAGAAACGTGTCAAATAAGGACTTTCATTTACTTATTTAGCCTCTTAGGATTACGGCCATGAAGCGCTCTCTTACATCTAACTAGACAACATACAGGGCGTGGACAAAAATATGGAAATAGCGCAAGAAATGTACACTGACCAACCGGAACATTATGACCGCCTACCTAACAGCCGGTATGTCCACCTTTGGCACGAATAAAAGCGGCGATGCCTTGTGGCATGGAAGCAAAGAGGCCTCGGTAGTTCGCCGGAGGGAGTTGGCAGCACATCCCCACACACAAGTCACCTAATTCCCGTAAATTCCGGGGAGGGGGCGATATGCTGTGATACCAAATTCAATAACATCCCACATGTGTTCGTTCGGGTTTAGTTGGAGGGCCAGCACATCAATTGGAACTCGAAACTGTGTTCCTCGAATCACTCCACCACACTCCTGGCATTATCCTGTTGAAAAATGCCACTACCGTCGGGAAACATGATCGTCATGAAGGGGTGTACGTGGTCTGCAACCAGAGTACGATACTCCTTGGTCGTCACGGTGCCTTGCACAAGCTCCACTGGGTCTCTGAATGCGAAGTGAGTGTTTCCCAGGGAATAGTGGAGCTGCCGCCTCTCTGTCTCCGACCCGTATTGCAGTATAGGTATCATGGAACTGTTCCCCTGGAAGACGACGGATTCGCGCCCTCCATTGGCTTCATCAGACCAGGTAACACACTGCCACTGAGCCAAGGCCCAGTGCCACTGGTCACGTGCCCATTTCAGTCGTAGTTGTCGATGTCGTGGTGTTAACATTGGCACATGCATCGGTCGTCGGCTGCAGAGGCCCAACGTTAGGACACTGTGTTTTCAGACACACTTGTATCCTGCACAGCATTAAAGTCATGTTTGTTCCACCACAGTTCGCCGTCTGTCCTGCTTTATCAGTCTGCTCCGCCTACGACGTCCGACATCCGTAGTGCCGGCCGGTTTGGCCAAGCGGTTAAAGGCGCTACAGTCTGGAACCGCGTGGCCGCTACGGTCGCAGGTTCGAATCCTGCCTCGGGCATGGATGTGTGTGATGTCCTTAGGTTAGTTAGGTTTAAGTAGTTCTAAGTTCTAGGGGACTGATGACCTTAGAAGTTAAGTCCCATAGTGCTCAGAGCCATTTTTGAACATTCGTAGTGAGGGGTGGCTGCCCAACCCCACGATGTCTGGACGTGGTTTCACCTTGGTTTCGTCACGCATTGAACACACTCACCACAGCACTTCTAGAACACTCGACAAGTGCTTTTTCCGTGAGGTTCGTGTTGCGCCTACGGACCATGACATCTGCCGTAGCTCAAATTCAGATAGACACGCGCCTCCCGCATTCTACACATGGTCAGCACGCTGCTACATGCACCGTACGTGTGTCTCGCTAGCCGTCATTCCTCGTCAGGTGCTGCTGCTACCGCCTGGACGGTTTTATATCGATAGTAGATCGATGGTCATAATGTTCTGACTGATCAGTGTATGCTTCATGCATATGTTGGCCAAGCCTGCCGGTTGCGCTGTTGTATTTGACAACGAACAGTACCTGTGCTATGTCCTCAACACGTTGGAAGTGTCGCTCGTGGTCATGATAGTGTTCCGTGCAGTTGTGAGGGCATTATGCTGGAGCCAAGTGAATCCGAACGTGGGAAAACTGTTGGAGCTCGTATGTTGGGTGCTTCTGTAACGAAGGGAGCCGAAGTGTTGGGTGTTTTAAGAAGCGCCGCATCTAAGATTTTTATCGCGCATAGGGAAACCGGAAGGACAACAAAAATGGTTCAAATGGCTCTGAGCACTATGGGACTTAACATCTATGGTCATCAGTCCCCTAGAACTTAGAACTACTTAAACCTAACTAACCTAAGGACAGCACACAACACCCAGCCATCACGAGGCAGAGAAAATCCCTGACTCCGCCGGGAATCGAACCCGGGAACCCGGGCGTGGGAAGCGAGAACGCTACCGCACGACCACGAGATGCGGGCAAGGACAACATATACTACTGTTAATGCTTAATGAAAACCAATTGAACTTTATTATTACATATTTATTGTGTTATAACCGGTTTCGTTCCCTAGTTGTGCTACAGTCATGACACAAAGATCTTGTTGCCGTATTAAATGTTAAAGATAATATCATAAACATTACGCCCTCTGGCCACAACAGTCACCAGATCTAAATATTATTGAGCCTTTGTGGTCTACTTTGGAGAGAATGTTGTGCGATAGGTATCCACCTCCGTCACCGTTGCCTCTATTTTGCGGGAAGGATGTTATAAGATTCCCTCGAAAACAGACCCATACTTACCCATTCCGAGACGGCTGCAAGCTATTTTAAATGTCAACAGTTTTACAGTTTTCTTGCCGTATTAGTCATGGTAAAGTTTAGTGTTTTTGGTGTTTCCACATTTCGGTCGACACGTACACATACTTTTCGTAACATATATTACGATTGACTTGTGATATTAAATTTAGAAATTAATAATTACAATAGTACAGACAAAAAACACAGTTTATATTCGTACATGGGAAGTACAACAAATAACTAGATATTACGGTAAAGTAGACTTTAATTACGAGTGCTAGCAGCAATGGGAATGAGAGAAAGGAGTGGAGAACGGAGGGAAGGAGGAAAGCGATAACAGACAATTAATGAATATAAAGGAACACAAAGTGGCGTGACACGACGAGAAAGGAAAAGGAGAAAGAAGCATAACTGGGAGACGAAGAGAAAGGAAAGGAGAAAGAAGCATAACCGGGAGAAGATAAGAGCATTAGCTATACTATTTGAAAGACGGAGGACACATTAATTTTTCGCGAGAAGTTCTGAAGGTGACATAAGGAAGAGCTTCTGTTTTTTCTTAAAATCAATAGGGCACTGAATTGCGCGCAAAGTGCAGGGCAGCTTGTTTTAGAGGCGGACAGCAGCAACAGCAAAGGAGTTTGCCAATGGTTTTGTATTACGAATGAGCGAAGCTAGGATACTAGATACGTGGTATCTTATGATTACATTATGGTGATATGACAGGTGTTTAATCTTTGAGAAAGATACTGGAATGACTGCGAACTGAGGAGCCGATTGAGTCACATCTTGTGGAAATACGTTTCGATGCTTCTTGACGCTCCAGAGGTAAGTGGAAGTATTTTCAGCCCAACTAAGATACTCATTTAAAGTTACGCACAAATCCTTCATTGCTTTCTGATAAGGTGTTTCAATACCGTCGAGCAGAACAGGAGGCAACTAACTGTTGGCGCAATTCTGAACTTATTAATTTATGATGGGATACTAAGATTACTTGTGACTTTTTTTTTTCACTTAGTTCCGCCGGCCGGGGTGGCAGAGAGGTTCTAGGCGCTACAGTCTGGAACTGCGCGACCGCTACGGTCGCAGGTTCGAATCCTGCCTCGGGCATGGATGTGTGTGATGTCCTTAGGTTAGTTAGGTTTAAGTAGTTCTAAGTTCTAGGGGACTGATGAAGTTAGAAGTTAAGTCCCATATTGCTCAGAGCCATTTCCTTTAGTTCCCAGGTTTTGCGTCCATATTACAACTGAAGACAGATCAGGTTTTGCGTCCATATTACAACTGAAGACAGATCATCACACATATGGACGATCACAGTATTAATGTCTTCAGGTCTGGCACTTAGGTAAAGCTGAGGTCTGTCGGCATAGAAATGCTACTTGCCGAAGGACAGAAGTGTCGAAACGTATTTCCACAGGATGTGACTTTATCGGCTCCTCGCTGCGCAATACCTCGCATCAATTACATACATCAAAAGCAAGAGTGGTTAGATGTTTTGCACTACAACTTACCGTACGCCGTTTCAAGGAAACAGCACATTCAAGATTTATCACAAATACGTCACCCTTATCATTAAACAACTTAATGACGCATCACCGATATAAGCCTTAAAGAGACACAATGATATCAAGACAAACGACGGGAATTATAGGACTACAGCGTGGTGTTCTGGGTAATGTCGTGGATTACAGTACCGAAGGAAGCAGGTGCGCGTACCGCTACGTGTTAATACATTCTGGGACTTTTCATGACTGCTATAGAGTACAAGTATGTTCTGCAATATTCGACGTTATTTATATTTCAGTCTGATAAGAAAACGACGAATGAAAAAAATATTTGGCTCTTTTTTCCATAAAATTTGTATTTTTCACTGTCGCAAATACGTCGCCTTCATTTCAGAATATGTGGCGATTTGCAGTGTGTGTGTGTGTGTGTGTGTGTGTGTGTGTGTGTGTGTGTGTGTTACTTACTTCACTTCCGCCTGGTTCAAATCTACATCTACATCTACATTGATACTCCGCAAGCCACCCAACGGTGTGTGGCGGAGGGCACTTTACGTGCCACTGTCATTACCTCCCTTTCCTGTTCCAGTCGCGTGTGGTTCGCGGGAAGAACGACTGTCTGAAAGCCTCCGTGCGCGCTCTAATCTCTCTAATTTTACATTCGTGATCTCCTCGGGAGGTATAAGTAGGGGGAAGCAATATATTCGATACCTCATCCAGAAACGCACCCTCTCGAAACCTGGCGAGCAAGCTACACCGCGATGCAGAGCGCCTCTCTTGCAGAGTCTGCCACTTGAGTTTATTAAACATCTCCGTAACGCTATCACGGTTACCAAATAACCCGGTGACGAAACGCGCCGCTCTTCTTTGGATCTTCTCTATCTCCTCCGTCAACCCGACCTGGTACGGATCCCACACTGATGAGCAATACTCAAGTATAGGTCGAACGAGTGTTTTGTAAGCCACCTCCTTTGTTGATGGACTACATTTTCTAAGCACTCTCCCAATGAATCTCAACCTGGTACCCGCCTTACCAACAATTAATTTTATATGATCATTCCACTTCAAATCGTTCCGCACGTATACTCCCAGATATTTTACAGAAGTAACTGCTACCAGTGTTTGTTCCGCTATCATATAATCATACAATAAAGGATCCTTCTTTCTATTTATTCGCAATACATTACATTTGTCTATGTTAAGGGTCAGTTGCCACTCCCTGCACCAAGTGCCTATCCGCTGCAGATCTTCCTGTATTTCGCTACAATTTTCTAATGCAGCAACTTCTCTGTATACTACAGCATCATCCGCGAAAAGCCGCATGGAACTTCCGACACTATCTACTAAGTCATTTATATATATTGTGAAAAGCAATGGTCCCATAACACTCCCCTGTGGCACGCCAGAGGTTACTTTAACGTCTGTAGACGTCTCTCCATTGATAACAACATGCTGTGTTCTGTTTGCTAAAAACTCTTCAATCCAGCCACACAGCTGGTCTGATATTCCGTAGGCTCTTACTTTGTTTATCAGGCGACAGTGCGGAACTGCATCGAACGCCTTCCGGAAGTCAAGAAAAATAGCATCTACCTGGGAGCCTGTATCTAATATTTTCTGGGTCTCATGAACGAATAAGGCGAGTTGGGTCTCACACGATCGCTGTTTCCGGAATCCATGTTGATTCCTACATAGTAGATTCTGGGTTTCCAGAAATGACATGATACGCGAGCAAAAAACATGTTCTAAAATTCTTCAAGAGATCGACGTAAGAGATATAGGTCTATAGTTTTGCGCATCTGCTCGACGACCCTTCTTGAAGACTGGGACTATCTGTGCTCTTTTTCAATCATTTGGAACCCTCCGTTCCTCTAGAGACTTGCGGTACACGGCTGTTAGAAGGGGGGCAAGTTCTTTCGCGTACTCTGTGTAGAATCGAATTGGTATCCCGTCAGGTCCAGTGGACTTTCCTCTATTGAGTGATTCCAGTTGCTTTTCTATTCCTTGGACACTTATTTCGATGTCAGCCATTTTTTCGTTTGTGCGGGGATTTAGAGAAGGAACTGCAGTGCGGTCTTCCTCTGTGAAACAGCTTTGGAAAAAGGTGTTTAGTATTTCAGCTTTACGCGTGTCATCCTCTGTTTCAATGCCATCATCATCCCGTAGTGTCTGGATATGCTGTTTCGAGCCACTTACTGATTTAACGTAAGACCAGAACTTCCTAGGATTTTCTGTCAAGTCGGTACATAGAATTTTACTTTCGAATTCAATGAACGCTTCACGCATAGCCCTCCTTACGCTAACTTTGACATCGTTTAGCTTCTGTTTGTCTGAGAGGTTTTGGCTGCGTTTAAACTTGGAGTGGAGCTCTCTTTGCTTTCGCAGTAGTTTCCTAACTTTGTTGTTGTACCACGGTGGGTTTTTCCCGTCCCTCACAGTTTTACTCGGCACGTACCTGTCTAAAACGCATTTTACGATTGCCTTGAACTTTTTCCATAAACACTCAACATTGTCAGTGTCGGAACAGAAATTTTCGTTTTGATCTGTTAGGTAGTCTGAAATCTGCCTGCTATTACTCTTGCTAAACAGATAAACCTTCCTCCCTTTTTTTATATTCCTATTAACTTCCATATTCAGGGATGCTGCAACGGCCTTATGATCACTGATTCCCTGTTCTGTACATACAGAGTCGAAAAGTTCGGGTCTGTTTGTTATCAGTAGGTCCAAGATGTTATCTCCACGAGTCGGTTCTCTGTTTAATTGCTCGAGGTAATTTTCGGATAGTGCACTCAGTATAATGTCACTCGATGCTCTGTCCCTACCACCCGTCCTAAACATCTGAGTGTCCCAGTCTACATCTGGTAAATTGAAATCTCCACCTAAGACTATAACATGCTGAGAAAATTTATGTGAAATGTATTCCAAATTTTCTCTCAGTTGTTCTGCCACTAATGCTGCTGAGTCGGGAGGTCGGTAAAAGGAGCCAATTATTAACCTAGTTCGGTTGTTTAGTGTAACCTCCACCCATAATAATTCACAGGAACTATCCACTTCTACTTCACTACAGGATAAACTACTACTAACAGCGACGAACACTCCACCACCGGCCCGCATCTCGTGGTAGTGCGGTAGCGTTCTCGCTTCCCACGCCCGGGTTCCCGGGTTCGATTCCCGGCGGGGTCAGGGATTTTCTCTGCCTCGTGATGGCTGGGTGTTGTGTGCTGTCCTTAGGTTAGTTAGGTTTAAGTAGTTCTAAGTTCTAGGGGACTTATGACCACAGTAGTTGAGTCCCATAGTGCTCAGAGCCATTTGAACCATTTGAACTCCACCACCGGTTGCATGCAATCTATCCTTTCTAAACACCGTCTGTACCTTTGTAAAAATTTCGGCAGAATTTATCTCTGGCTTAAGCCAGCTTTCTGTACCTATAACGATTTCAGCTTCGGTGCTTTCTATCAGCGCTTGAAGTTCCGGTACTTTACCAACGCAGCTTCGACAGTTGACAATTACAATACCGATTGCTGCTTGGTCCCCGCATGTCCTGACTTTGCCCCGCACCCGTTGAGGCTGTTGCCCTTTCTGTACTTGCCCAAGGCCATCTAACCTAAAAAACCGCCCAGCCCACGCCACACAACCCCTGCTACCCGTGTAGCCGCTTGTTGCGTGTAGTGGACTCCTGACCTATCCAGCGGAACCCGAAACCCCACCACCCTATGGCGCAAGTCGAGGAATCTGCAGCCCACACGGTCGCAGAACCGTCTCAGCCTCTGATTCAGACCCTCCACTCGGTTCTGTACCAAAGGTCCGCAGTCAGTCCTGTCGACGATGCTGCAGATGATGAGCTCTGCTTTCATCCCGCTAGCGAGACTGGCAGTCTTCACCAAATCAGATAGCCGCCGGAAGCCAGAGAGGATTTCCTCCGATCCATAGCGACACACATCATTGGTGCCGACATGAGCGACCACCTGCAGATGGGTGCACCCTGTACCCTTCATGGCATCCGGAAGGACCCTTTCCACATCTGGAATGACTCCCCCCGGTATGCACACGGAGTGCACATTGGTTTTCTTCCCCTCTCTTGCTGCCATTTCCCTAAGGGGCCCCATTACGCGCCTGACGTTGGAGCTCCCAACTACCAGTAAGCCCACCCTCTGCGACTGCCCGGATCTTGCAGACTGAGGGGCAACCTCTGGAACAGGACAAGCAGCCATGTCAGGCCGAAGATCAGTATCAGCCTGAGACAGAGCCTGAAACCGGTTCGTCAGACAAACTGGAGAGGCTTTCCGTTCAGCCCTCCGGAATGTCTTTCGCCCCCTGCCACACCTTGAAACGACCTCCCACTCTACCACAGGTGAGGGATCAGCCTCAATGCGGGCAGTATCCCGGGCAACCACAGTCATAGTCCGATCAGGGGATGCGTGGGACGAGCTGGCCGTCCCCGACAAACCCCCATCCGGACCCCCACAGTGATGCCCATTGGCAACAGCCTCAAGCTGTGTGACCGAAGCCAACACTGCCTGAAGCTGGGAGCGAAGGGATGCCAACTCAGCCTGCATCCGAACACAGCAGTTGCAGTCCCTATCCATGCTAAAAACTGTTTTGCAAAGAACGTCTGAACTAATCTACAGAGAGCGCAAACAAATCGACAAAATTTAAACGGTTATTAAAATACAAGATTGCCTAGTAAATGCAGTACTGCTGCTACTTGCGCACTGCTGACACTGCTCGGCGGCGGAAGGAGACTAAGCGAAATTACACTATTCAGGTACTAAAACACGATGCTACACTCTCAAATATTATAATACGCCCGAAATTTATGAATTAAACAATGCAAGAACCAAAAACACGCAAAGAAATTAAGAATTAAACTATGTAACAAATGAGTGAGCTAGGAGTATACGACTTGCTGCTGCAGCTGCTTATCCAACGGCGGCAGGGAGCACACTGACTGCGACCAACCGACACTGGCCGTTCAAAACAAAACAGTAGACAAACGACTACGCGAATTTACACTATTCAGGTACTAAAACGCGATGCTACAACTCTCAAATACTATAATACGCCCGAAATTTATGAATTAAACAATGCAAGAACCAAAAACACGCAAAGAAATTAAGAATTAAACTATGTAACAAATGAGTGAGCTAGGAGTATACGACTTGCTGCTGCAGCTGCTTATCCAACGGCGGCAGGGAGCACTAGGGGACTTAATATCTGTGGTCACCAGTCCCCTAGAACTTACCTAACTAACCTAAGGACATCACATACATCAATGCCCGAGGCAGGATTCGAACCTGCGAACGTAGCGCTTCCGCCTGGAGCAGAAGCGTATTGTAGGTTTTACGTCTTGTCTTCCGTTCTGTTTGCCGTTGTCACATCACTCTGCGGATGGCACTTACGGCCGCTAAATACTGTGACATTCTGATGTAACTGTTAGAAAACAGATCAGTTGTATATGTGAACTGGACTTCCTCGCGAGTTGATGACATGAAACATAGCGCTGCAGCCGAGTGAGGTCGGAAACGGGAAGGAAATTTGGGCTGAGACTGGTTTTGTAATATTTCTAACGTTTCATCAGCATGAATGGCTTGCATCTGCCAATGATTGGTGGTGGTGGCCGACCTAAAGCACGAATATGACAATAATAGCCCCTCCCACGGCGAAACATCAAGAAAATGACACAAAACGACTGTCCATCGGAGAAACCGAAACGACCGCCAGCGTCAGAAAGAGACCGCGGAAGTTCAACAATTTCGGAAAACTTATGCCCCATCCAATTGCTACGCGATGAGGATACGACCTTTACACACGTTGACTCTTGTTGATACCATTAATCTGATAGAACGAGAGCTGTTCGTAGGCTCCGTTTTTCATGTGCAGCAACACGGAAGTACAGTGCGGGAGTTCTGATACGTTCCTTGATTTTATCAGTTTGCTTTTGTGCAGTGACATCAACAATCTTCGAAAAGCTATACACCTAGGTATAGACATGCGAGATTATGAAAACACAAACGATTTTCAGGGAGACTTGCAGACGTTAAAAATTGTTACGGGCAAATGTCACACCAACGAACGCAGTACTGGAAAACTCATTCCATTGTAACGATGTTACCGTCTATGAAAGTCTGGACACAATAAATAAATCGTGCAAGTAAACATTTGATAATCAAATACTATAATTCCAACAACATTTTATTACGTATTTACTCGAACATCTGACATAGACAATATTGCGGCAGCAATAAAATACAGCCACATCATTAGGTTTAACCAAAATTTCTCTAAAATTTTCCTAGGTTTAAAGAAAAGTGCTGTATCTGCATATTCCCAATGGAAAACAAGCACCAAGCCGCAGATGTTAATGACATTATTATAAAGACGGTCCAGAGTGGTAGCAATGTAATTCAAAAATGTTCAAATGTGTGTGAAATCTTATGGGACTTAACTGCTAAGGTCATCAGTCCCTAAGCTTACACACTACTTAACCTAAATTATCCAAAGGACAAACACACACATGCCCGAGGGAGGACTCGAACCTCCGCCGGGAACAGCCGCACAGTCCACGACTGCAGCGCCCAAGACCGCTCGGCTAATCCCGCGCGGCAGCAATGTAATTATCAGTCTTTATTTCACGACAGATATGTTTCAGGTTCCACTGCCATTTTCAAGTAGCCTTTTGATGAGATAATTTACGTACATAATATGCCTTGAACATTTGATTGATTACATATTGGCACGTATAAGTCTAGATGAACATGATGTCCATATTACATTGATAGTAAACTTCCACGTAGCTATTAGTGTTCAGTTCTTGGTATATTGCGTAATTTCATTATTAGTTGTACGCTGAATATGTTTTGTCAGTAAATTGACAGTTCTCTTACTATGATGTTATATGTTTAATAAGTATATGCAAAGAGACAGCGAAGATATTATTTCTCACAGGTTGGTTTCGAAGAAGGCTATCTTTGGTTGTTGTGTATATTTGTTTTTAAATGTACCCCTTTTCGTGTTATAATATTTCAACAAAGTTTTTTTACGTAGAATTTGTGTTTAAAATCCGTTTGTTTGTTTAATATTTCTTGTGGACAAGAAGGTTCATAATATCATTATCTGACTATACTATGCTGCAAGCCTACATTAAGATGTTAATGGGATAAACAATTTCGTAAAGGTTGCGACTGTAAACTAATTTAACTAAAATGCCTACCTCTGACGTGAATCTTTATTTGTGGAAACCAGATAAAGAGACAACGGGAAGATCTGCCTATAGGAAAAGTGACTTCGAAGTCTACTGTAGAAAGATAACACTACTCAATAGGGGTTTTGCATTTGGGATGTGATGTATCAATTAGTATGTATTTTGATACGTAGAATCCGAATCTACCTTTCAAAGTGTTCTAGCACGTAAGATTTTTGAGTTTTTAAGGGCTTTTATTGTGTATTTTCCGTATTTTGATGTTTGCTGTTCTTTTGTTTGGGAGTCTTTTTTTAATGTGTGCGTTCTTTTTTGGCACAGGAGTGCTAGAAGATATACAAATCGTCACTACATGGAAGGTGTGTTAAAGAAACAGCAAACAAAAAAAGAGCATCGTTGTCACATTTTTCGAACAGCAAAGCAGACAAAAGTTGAAAATGTGTTGTGAACTAATTTAGACTTTCTACTAATGTCATGTCCACATACAGGTTACATGCTAAATAGCACTGAGTTCTAAAGTTATTAATATTTATGAGTATTTCTTGCTTCTTTTAATTCTCAATGTTCGCCAGTACTGTTTTTGATTCTGGTGTGTATCTTGGAACTGTGTCGTGGTAGAAAAAAGCTGATTTTACCAGCGAATTCTGCACCACAAAATTAGGTAAATCCATCCATTTACAAACCAAACTCAGAAACAATGCTTAATTTTGTTGACTAGTGTAATCTGCTGAAATTTTTGGACGGTGTGCTGTTGCGCTGTGTTGATGAATTACGGTAAAAGGTCCCAGGTTAACAATCCGGTAATGTTCAGAGCGTTAAAAGCGCAGAACTCCTGCTGTCGGGCAGGGGCAGGGGAGAAAACTGGCCATCCCTGACAAGATTTCAGGAATATAGCGCAATACTAATACTATCTGAATGGTTGGATGGGAATTTGTCACACTTACTTCTGAAAATGAATTCAAAAGAACACCATCTATCGGTTCTCGCTATCAGTACGATGGTTTTAAGCGCCAGTGCGTTTTGAGGAACGTATGTTTCTTGAATTGCGTTCGTCACCAATTTTTACACTGTCTTAGAGCGTAGATTAATAGTCACCACTATCTTCTATGGCTTATTGGATGTATGAAGTGCGAAGGGAATACCTCCACCCTCCAGCAAGTTGCTATTCGGAAGGAATACTAAATTAATAAAACCAGGCTCTCTCGGTTGTAACACAGCGAGATGCATAATTTTCAATACTTCACAGCATTTTTCGTCCCCATAAAAAACAAAAAAAAAGGAAGGTTCAAATGGCTCTGAGCACTATGGGACTTAACATCTATGGTCATCAGTCCCCTAGAAATTAGAACTATTTAAACCTAACTAACCTAAGGACATCACACAACACCCAGTCATCACGAGGCAGAGAAAATCCCTGACCCCGCCGGGAATCGAACCCGGGCGCGGGAAGCGAGAACGCTACCGCACGACCACGAGCTGCGGACCCATACAAAACATTTGGCTGTTGTGTCAAGCACGAAGAACAGAGCGCCGGCCGAAGTGGCCAAGTGGTTCTAGGCGCTACAGTCTGGAACCGCGTGACCGCTACGGTCGCAGGTTCGAATCCTGCCATGGATGTGTGTGATGTCCTTAGGTTAGTTAGGTTTAAGTAGTTCTAAGGTCTAGGGGACTGATAACTTGAGAAGTTAAGTCCCATAGTGCTCAGAGCCATTTGAGCCAAGAACAGAGCCTCCACAGTTTAACGTACCCTCCCACAATTGTGCTAATATCAAGTAAAACATCCCTCTGTTTGATGAAATGAATTTACCACTCCTGGTGTACCGATTCTCCTATCCTCGAAATCCAGTATGGCTAGATTTGCGGAATAATCTTAATTTCGTAAGAACTGGGGTAGATATGAAATTATGCCACAGTGAAGACAATGGTACCACAAAATGGTTCAAATGGCTCTGAGCACTATGGGACTCAACTGCTGAGGTCATTAGTCCCCTAGAACTAGTTAAACCTAACTAACCTAAGGACATCACAAACATCCATGCCCGAGGCAGGATTCGAACCTGCGACCGTAGCGGTCTTGCGGTCCCAGACTGCAGCGCCTTTAACCGCACGGGCACTTCGGCCGGCCAATGGTAACACAGGGCGACCAGTTAAACCAGAGAGTTTCAATTTTAAAAGGGTATACGTGAACTAAACCAGTCCTACTAAGGAAGGACCATGCCACTATTAATGCTCAGAGGTACGAACGGCAACTCCGCAACTCTTTCAGCTGTGACGTTGACGACTGAACAGACTGTATACCACACGCTGCAAAATGCTCTGGAACGCTCAGAGATTCTAAAGACGTCACACTTTCGGCATTCAGTTTGCTGCATTTGTTGGATGCCATTATACTGCAGTATATTTTCCTATTGATACCATTTCTTTGAAGCACTGTCAATGACGGGAAGAGTACACAACAAAATTGCATGCCATTTTTCTTTCACCCACTGTTTCTTTAGATGCCATCAGATGAATAGCTATGTAAAAACTCACATAAGCAGCTCCAGATGTTCGCTACAGCACGTTTGTGCGTATCTTACTCAGAATTGTGACTTTTATAATTAGGGCCAGCCACAGCAAAACGTTTCGAGTGCCCTTTACACGGGAAGGTGTACAATCAAAAGTGGAGCGCTCACCTGTGGCTGCCGCCGTGCTCCGTGGGAAGAGAAACTTGGCAGCCGGCGCTACAAGCTGACACACCGGCGCTTCCGATTAACTCTACACTCTGCATGGACAGCCGTTGACACAACTCTTCAGGAGAGCGATAACAGGACGTCAGATAAAGAGACAACAGATAGCGGCCTCATTTGCTTTGAAGCTGGCCGGAGGGCCGCAAATTAACTGGGGTTTTGTGCTCATCTGCCTTGTGTCAGTTATTTTTGTACTACGATTGACGTTAAAATTTTGGGAGAAATTGTACACCGAATATTGCTGCTTAAGTTCGAGGAACGTGTCAGCAATGCAGACCACTTACGGAAAACAGGTTTACCCGGGCCGTAGTATTTGAAACTATGACTAGTATTATCCTCCTCCGACATTCAGACTGATAATACGATTTATTTATTCCGTTTTTTGCATGTAAGGAAACACTGTGTCTAAAACTGAGCAAGATAGAGGTGTTTAAGGCGCTGCACTTTTATTCGGGAGGAGCAGGGTTTAAGTCCCTTTACGGAAACCCAAGCTTAAATTTTTCCATCACTATGCTACGGCTGCAATAACCCCGTCGTCGATGACACTATAAAACTTAATCTTTTTTCCTTCGTACTATGTCATAGAGAGACGATGTCCACTCCACAGTTAGAAATGGCGAATCGTGTACAACAGGGTGACGAAAGAGCGATAAAAAGTTGTTCTGGCACTATTACGCCATTAAACGAACAGCTATACAAATAATCACCTAAAAAGACACTTCTGAACTGGAGCTTGTGAAATTTCATAATTTAAGCCATAACCAACAAAACAGGCGTTTTAGCATCTGCTTCTTCGTCTTACTTGAATGTAAAACGAATTAAATGGTTATTTTGACAGGTTAGACAAGATTGTAGAGAGATGGTAATTAAACTAATTACGCTTAGTGTCTAAAACGACCACTTGTGTATCGCGAATTGCCCTTTTATTGGACAGTCATATTAGTTTGTTATCTCATACGGTTATCTGAGAGCGGAAAACGGAGCAAAGGAAGATTAGGATTTAATGTGCTGTTGACGGCGAGATCACTTTCTTTAATACTTGCATTTCGTTTGGGTGCTGTAGAATGGTTGAGGTTGGCCTTTCTTGTAACACAACAAAGGCTGCTGCTGCTGCACTTACGCGTACGCCACAAACTGTTTTTGAAAATATTTGGAAAACTACAAATACCGTAAAAAAAAAAAAAAAAAAAAAAAAAAAAAAAAAAAAAAAAAAAGAGGTTGGAATAAAGCTGTTCGTCTCTAAGGGGGGCATCCAATGACACCAAACTAGATCCCCCCCCCCAATCCCACTCACAGAGGGCGGTCAACTCCGAAGTCTTAAATAGGAACCCTCACTTTTTATTGCGAATTCGGATTCTCCGGGATAAAATACGTAAGCTTTGCATTTAACATTTTATCTTTGCTTTAGGGATGGCCCCGTAATCAGAATGCATTAGGAAGCATTGAAAAATGATATCTGAGGAAACACACATCAGATTAGGGTCCCAGGGTTTAGAAAGGCAGTAATTCTAAAACCTTTACAGAAAAACCGATTTTTACAGCAAAAAATATATTAGTTCTACGATAATCGCACAAAATTCGGGAATTTCGCAAACAAGTGTTTTGCGCGTATTGCATGAATGCAAACCTAACTAACCTAAGGACATCACACACATCCATGCCTGAGGCAGGATTCGAACCTGCGACCGTAGCGGTCGCGCGGTTCCAGACTGAAGCGCCTAGAACCGCTCGGCCACTCTGGCCGGCAACAACTTTCTCCCTCGAATGAGAAAATATTTTGTTGACACCGAACTACATAGGGAGGAACGATCACCACGATAAAGTATGGGAAATCAGAGCTTTTGCGGAAAGATATAGGTGTTCCTTCTTTCCGCGCGCTATACGAGATTGGAATAATAGAGAATTGTGAAGGTGGTTCGATGAACGCTCTGCCAGGCAGTTAAATGTGACTTGCACAGTATCCATGCAGATGTAGATGTGATTTGCACAGTATCCATGCAGATGTAGATGTAGATTTTTGTCGATTACAGCGCCATTTATCAAGCAACGAAAAAAAATGCTAGATACATAAGTTACGTATTATATCTAGGAGAACCCGAGTCCACAACAAAAAATGGGGGTTCCTATTTAAAATTTCAAGGTTGATCCACTCCCGAATCCGGGGGCGTGGGTGAATTAGATGTATTGGATGCCCCCCTTCGAGAAAAAGAACCTTTATTACAACCTTTCTTATTTTTTAATCCGATTTGTAGTTTTCCAGATACTTACAAAAACAATTGTAAATGCCTCACCTTGTATAACAGATCCTACTCGTTTAGTACCGTGTTAACCATCCCCCGAATTTGGATTCATTCAAGCAAATGATTCTCGGCGTTGCAACGACAATGCATATTTTCCCATAGGAAATTATGGCAATGGCGGTGGCGACGGAACGGTATTATTTCTTCACACAGCAGTCGCTAGTGGACCACAGTAAAGTGCGGCAAATTTTTTTCGTCAACGACGATTAGCGTAGAAAGACGTTCACAGATAGGACGTACGAGAAGACGGCGAAACGAAGATCCACAAGCGGTGGCGAGCATCGGCCCATGTCGCGCCGCCAGTGAAACTCTAGGCGCGCGCCGCTGCAACCCGACGCCGGCCACGGCCGCTGCCCGACACCCGACACCCCAGCCGGCGCGCAAATCTGTCCGCCACGCTCGGCACCAGCTCTTCTGTCCGCACTCAAACTGCTCGAAAACGGTTTGCACATTTGCGAACGTGTGTGGGCTTAGATTCGCGGGGGAGCAGCGAATGAAAGAATATGCCTTACGCAATCTAAAATTATTGCGCAGCCCTCAAATTACGCTCGACACAAGCGACGGGCGTCCGATATACAAACTTTGTACCGGCCCAACTTGTGACTGAATCCCTGGTAATGCCTGAGACGTTCAATGGTACCTCTTCTAAAATGGTCACTCGACATATTCCCTTGCCCACTATCTTCGTGTGGCACGGTTTTGGCGGAGTTGTACTGTCGTTTTTAAAGGACGCCGAGAAGCCAAATTGGTCGTGTGGAGACGGTTGCGTACTGTCTGTACGGACACAACCGTCCCAGTGGCCTCCAACAGAGAGGTTCGCAGTTCGGCTGAATTCCCCTCGGGGAATGCCTAACAGCAGTGTAGCGGTCACCAGTTAGTGCTGTTGACCTTGTGCGACCGCTATAAGGAGGAAAAGAAGTCCCAGCTCCTTGACAGATCGTAGGGGAACGATGCGGGAGACCCGCACCGTCGTACTACGCAAGGTCGTAACGGAGGTGATTTGCCGTTGCCTTCCTCCGACCGTAATGGGGATGAATGGTGGTGATGATGAAGACGACACAACAACACCTAGTCAGGTGAAAATCCCTGACTCCGCCGGGAATCGAACCAGAGACCCCGTGCTCTGGAAGCGAGAACGCTACCGCGAGACCACGAGCGGCGGACCGCTGCATGGTAGATCTTCAATATTTTCTTCTCGCGATAGCGGTGTAACGTTTGAATGACCTCGCTATGTTGTATAGCAACACGGCGGACATTTCCCACGCTGACAACCCTCCGCGCCGTAAAGTAGCAGGATGCCAAAGCATAAATCCCCGAGCAAAAGGAGGAGGGATGCTATGAGAGCAAGTAGATTCAGGAATTTCCTGAAGTAGCTCATCAGCGCCGACGTACCAACAGTCGACAAATCAATAAAGAGTCCCCCACCAGGGACATTGGCATTCAAACCGAGCTCCCCTCAGAGGTCAGAGCACCCTCCTCCCAATGCCGGGACACGCTGCCGACTAATAATCCACAACGGCAAGAGCATCCTGTGGTAGCGACAGATAAAGCTGCAAAACCTGTTCAAGAAAACACGATAACGAGCTCCACCGCCAACTCCGTCACCAAAGACAGCCCGGTGGTCAGGTTGCCACCCGTAGACCCGGTGAGGGTGTACCCAAATCTTGAGTACACCATGCAACTAGCTAGGCTGGAGCAGCCGACAACCCTGACCATTGCCTTACGACATGTGGTCCGAGTAGGACATGAGTACGGACGGAGGGTAACCTTCTCGGTGATGGAGGCTGTGGACAGAATACAATTAAAGTCGGTGAACCTCCCCACTGGCTTCGGAGCACTGCGGGACCTACTCAAAGACGAGGAGAAAAATTTGACCTGGATGAAATTTACCATCAATCAGTGATGGCAAACGGACGACTAGCATATGACTGGAACAAAACCTGGCCACATGACCACATACATACTTACTTTCCACGACGACCAGAATAAAAATCGGACAACTCAATACTCATAACAGTCGACTAGTAATGCAGGAGCTCCGAAAGGAAGTGGTGGAAAAGAGACTGGACATACTCTGTTTGCAGGAGCCGTACTCATTGGCTGGAAAAGTTGCGTTCAATGCCGCAACATGGCATACTGTTAGCAGTGGGGACATCCCCAGAGCGGCCATTCTGATAACAAACACTGCACTGCGTGCAACACCTCTGTCACAGTACTCCAATAGTCACTGCAACGTCGTGTAGATACAATCTCCTGCTGGAATTGTTATCATCATTAACATGTACTTTCAGTACGGAGACAGAATTGAACAACACATAGATCATCTAGTGAGTGTGGCCACGGCCTTGCGGGGACGCAAAATCATTGTAACTGCAGACATAAACGCCAAATCCCCCCTATGTACAGTGGCACAAGGGATGAAAATGGTGCTAAAGCAGAGGAAATGATAATGGCTCTTCAACTAGTGGTGGCAAACAGACCAGGCAATCCCCTCACCTACGTGGCCGGAGGAGGACAGGCACCAACATTGACGTGACGTTGGTCACGCCAAACGCAGTGAATATGCTCCAAGAGTGGAGAGTGGTAGATAATGCCACCACTAGTGATCACAATCTAATCACCTTTATTGTAGGAGATAGAGTGTGCCGCTGGGCCATGGGGTGGGAGGTGCAAAGAAATTTTAGGAAAACAGACTGGGAACGCCTAGCCAGAGAGTGCGGCATTCCTCCGTTACCAGAAGGGGACGCACGACAGGACTTTAACGTGGACGACAGAGCCGAGGGGCTGGTACGTGCAATAACAAGGGCGATTAAGGCGACCGTACCAACCAGGAGAAGGGCCGTGGCGGCCACACCGTCACCATGGTCAGCCGAGCTACAAGAACTGCGTCAGTCTGTCAGGAGACTGAGGAAGCACTACCAGCGCAGTGTCGTCTGGTGCGAAAAGCAAAGATGGCTGCAGTTATGCCGGGAGGCAAAAGACAACTTTCAAAAAGAGCTACAGAAGACCAGAATAAATAGTTGGGAAAATTTTGTAACCAATCAGCTGGCCCTCGATCCTTGGGGTGTGCCATATAGATTGGTGAGGGAGAAGATCCGCTCCCCAACGATGATATCAACGCTCAGGCACGGGGACGGGCTGACGGAATCCTGGCAGGAAACTGCCGAGGTCCTCCTCCGGTCGCTGTTGCCTGACGATGAAAGGAATGACGACACTGAAGAGCAGCGTCAATTACGAAATGAAGACCTTCATAGGTATGTAAATGACGAAGCGGTCCTCCCCTTCTCTGAGGAGGAAGTTGCTGCTCTCATCAACTCCTTAAAGAAAGGAAAAGCCCCCGGGCCAGACGGCATTGTGGCGGAGGTGGTGCAGTTCTTAGCCCCACAGCTAGTTGCGCCACTTACACATCTCTTTAACGAATGCCTCAGGCAAGGCAAATTTCCCAAAATATGGAAAACCGCAAATGTGGTAATTATTAAGAAAGGCCCCGAGAAGGACCCTGCAGAGGCCAAATCCTACAGGCCCATCTGCCTGCTGGACGGCTTTGGCAAACTTCTCGAAAAGTTATTAGCGGACAGACTGACTGCTCACCGCATGCTGCAGGGGATGAGCGGCAGGCAATTCGG
Organism: Schistocerca americana; assembly: GCF_021461395.2. Classification (NCBI taxonomy): domain Eukaryota; kingdom Metazoa; phylum Arthropoda; class Insecta; order Orthoptera; family Acrididae; genus Schistocerca; species Schistocerca americana. The sequence goes on from NC_060119.1 coordinate 877,642,176, forward strand.
TTTTAGGCCGGGGCGATCGGCATCTGATGCAATCGCCCTGGCGGCCGTGGTCTGCGGCTCAGCCCCGTGTAAGTATGTTGTTGGCATCATGGTGGATACCAGTGGCGCCTTCGACAACCTGTGGTGGCCTTCGCTCTTCTCCTGCCTCCGGGAGAAGGAGTGCCCAGGGCTGCTATATGGATGTTTGAGGAGCTATTGTGAAGATCGGGAGGTATGGCTATCATCCCCTAGCGGGAAAGTCCGGAAAACTATCACCAAGGGTTGCCCCCAGGGCTCCGTGTTGGGTCCCCTTTTTTGGGACATCCACATGGAGCCTCTTCTGGATAGTCTGCAACAGAGCGAAGAGGTGCTAGAGGTGATAGCCTACGCTGACGACCTCCTCCTGCTGGTCGGCGGCCGAAGTCGCGAAGACATAGAACCAAAAATAGAAAGAGCAATAGACAAACTACAACTATGGTGCCGCAACACCAAAATGACTATCTCAACAACCAAGTCGACTTACCTATTACTCAAAGGACAGTTAATGAGAAACCCGACTGTGAGAATTGGCGGTACGCCCGTACTTCAGAGACGAGAAACGCGCTACTTGGGAATCATCATCGATGAAAGGTGGAACTTTGCAAAGCACATAGAAACCGTAACCCAGAAAGCACTACAACTACTAAATAACCAGATTTCCATCGGACATAAGAGATTCCACCTACCGCCTCATTTAATCAAGCTCTATCATAACAGTATACTGACATCAATAGTGGGTTACGGCTCGGGAGTCTGGGCTCACAGGCTCACGAGGGTGGTGCCTGCCGTGACGGTGAGTAGAGTACAAAGGAACATGATACTAAGGTCCGTGGGAGCATATAGAACATCTCCAGGAGGAGCCCTGTTAATCATAATGGGGCTCTGTCCCCTAGATATAAAGATTAGGGAACAGGCTGCATGGTACTGGGCCAAAAAAGATATTATCACCAAGGTAGAGGAAATTATGGGGGCACCAGTCAGGGAAAAAGGGGAGATACGGGGAAGGGGGGTAGATCTATGGCAGGAGATATGGGAGTCAGATGAAACTGGTAGAAGAACCTTTCAGTTCCTACCAGATGTCAAGGAAAGATTGAAAATGAAATACCTCGAGCCAACTCGGGGATTGTTCCACTTTCTCACTGGTCATGGCCCCTATCCGACTTACCTATGTTGGTTTGGAAAAAGGGCGACGCCTGCGGCGCACCGGAGGGTACTCCTGACCATGTGGTTTACGAGTGCCCCCTTTTCGATGATGTAGCCGGGACATTAGACGACAACTACCAAGTAAAAACACCTATGACCTTCTAAGACAAGAGGAGACCTTTCAGAGACTGAATACGCTAGCAAACGAGGTATCCCAAAAAGTATAGAAAACTTTTTTGAGAGACCCTCATGCCTAGATAAATAGAAATCACCGATTGTGACCACTGCCCCAATCCCGTACCGCCTGTTCGTGGATAGGTCGACCTTACAGTTGGAATCCGCCACGTCCAGGACCAGGGGGACTGGGGTGAACCCGAACTAGACAACGCACCGATTATGACGTAGAATAGGAAGTAGATTTAGTTAATTAGAATAGGATAGTAAGTTAGGAACCTGCAGCGATAAATTACCCCTTGCCTGCCCTGTGCCAGGGGCATGCTCATAGGGATTAGCTCTATGAGCAAGGCATCTAAGTAGGTTTATATTATTAACACTGGCACAACTGTAACGCTGCAGGCAGTTAATACTAACCTTTCGTAGTAACCAGAAATTATGCTAACACTAGTAAAATAAGAAGAAGTCTGCCTAGTAATAATTATAGTATTGTCTGGAGTCAAGTAGAATGTAGAAGCTGCTATTGTAAAACTAGAAATATAGGACCCACTAATCACTAAGGTGGTGGGTCATTTTTGTATAATTATTATGTTATGAAATAAAGAATTTAAAAAAAAATGTGACAACGTGCACATGACCGGAGCTGAAACGACCCTTCGAAGCTTGTTAACAAACTAAACAGCCACATTGTCCGATGACGACTGAAGACAGAAGGCGCTTTACTTAAGTGCAATGAGAGTGCAGGTTTACTTTACCTCCTTTACATAACAATTTCCTGTGGCCAAATGAGTACTGTGATAGAGGCTTCCTACCAAATAAAGCAGATAATATACTCAAACATAGTTTGGGCACTTCAGTTGCTGCTATAGACCGATCCACGAACGATGGCGGTTCGCGCATGACGATGCATAGACGGGGATTGCGTTATTGACGAATCCAAACGACAAATGCGGCACGTGCATTCGCGTGTTTTACGCTTGAAGAAAACGTATATCCTGCAAATTACGTCTTTCGCGTGCTTCTGCAGAACTTATCACTTACCACCACTATCGGCGATGACAAATCGCAATAAATGGAATATATATCCGCTAAGGACTCGCCACGTTCACGTTTAATGCTCGCATTAGTTACGGCATTAGCAGCAGTGTGCTCACAATGCTACTGAACGCTCATTGGCTTTCGAATAATCCGTGACGTAGATGCGCAGAACAAGTCTAAACTCGACAGTCATCGTTCGTGACTCCAACTATAGAAGACCAGCCAAGGTAACTCTCACATATTACAGCGAAACTTAGTTCCCATACGCACAACGAAACCACGGTACCAAGTCAGTAGAAAGAAACTGTTGTAGACACAGTCACTCGTTGTATGGGGCAAGAAGACAGTCTTCGCAATTGCCACAAAACAACACGAGATAGTATACATAAAGATAGTAGTAATATCAACTTGCTCTTAATGTAAACGAATGCATCGTTGTGTAGACTACGCGGTTACTTTTCACACTTAGAGTCAGTAACGTCACATGAAAAATATTTGCGAGTACCCGATTGTTGCATGATTAAAATCTCCCCCAGTAATGATTGGGAAACGTATATCCTAGTAAATCGAGATTTTCCCAAAGTTTTCGGTTTTGTCTAGGGTAAGTATGGTGTTCGACAGAAGGACCTAGTTATAAGTTTATGCCCATCCTTGATACTGACTCTTGCCCAAACAATGTCGCATGGAACATCGTTGGATTCAAGCTACTTTTCTATAGCGAAAATACACCATCGCCATTTTCCATTAGCATATGCTTTCTATTTACCCCAAAAATTTCACTTGCGGCAATTTCGGGATTTACCCAGCTTTATGTACAAAGTTTACGTGAGCCCCACTGCTTTTAAAGGAGTGCTTTAGATTGCGGCATGTTGTTCAGAGTGCTTCGGCAGTTGCTCCTTAGGATTTTAAAAGTTGCATCTGTCGCGGCTATTTCTTTCGGTCTTACACTAATACTTAGGGACCTCCCACAGTTATCTGGAATCTCTACGCTCAAAAATAGTTGTGTACATCCTACATACAAATCAGCTACCTGTTTAACAGCCTGTGATCTGCAGTGCACTTTTGACCTATTTAGGAAGACTCTATGGCGCATGACTAGAAATCACAGCCGAAGTTGTCACTGAACTTTCGAAGTATGTTGTTCCAATCTTCACTTACAGGCAGAGGACCATTATCAGTGCTGGGGACAATGCTTCGTCGAAATTCCACGAGCAGGACTGGTTTTTTTAACTTTCTCTACCAGCTGCTGCAGTGATCTAAGTAGTACTTCGGGGCCTCGAGCGACAGGCATTGTTCTCTCCAACGTGCGCCACAATCTGCAAATGGTTGTACCCCATTCCCTCAATGGCTGTTGAGAATAGCCTCTTCAGTCTTCGTATTGAATGAGGCCCCCACGCGTACACCCTGAGTGCACAAGGTAATCCTTCTTATCTCTGGCTGCCATTTCCTTAAGGGTTATCATTATTCGCCGCACGTTCGAACTGCTGACGATTAAGAGACACCAACCTTTTTGCACTTTCGTCGTCAGTCCACTGTAAGCGGTTGTCCAGAAAAAATGAACATAACAGTTTAATATTTCATCAACATGGAGATTGGACGGAATACTATGTCGATTGCAAAGGATATTGGTCATGAGGAATCAATCCGGCATTCGCTTCAGATGCTACATGGAAAATAAGCCACAGGGAGGACGGCGGATTTGAATCCCAGTACCCTTGAACTGGAACCAGCAGGCCAGCGTCTCCAGCTTGCAGGACGCCGGCTGCAGATCCCGTCGCGGCCACACGTCGCTGCCGCTGTGGAAGTCAGGGCCGGTCAAGCAGAGCACGCTTGCCCCAGCAGAGGCGCGACTTCCGGGACGTGTGTGATCCGCGCACCTGTTGCTCGCCCACGCGCGCCACGCCCACGCCAAAAGCGGGTCGCCACGCCGGAACTGACGTCAGCCGCTCCGGAAGTCATCTCGCTAGTTGCGACTCTCACAACGCGCCCTCTACCTGCGTTCGGGACACTGTGGGACGGCATTAATCTAGAACCCTGACAGTTCTTGGAAGGCTGGAGCACGTTTTGTCTGGGGAAAACAATATGAGCAGGTCGTGATATACAGCACTCCTCTTACGAAGGCAATACGTATTCCCAGCTATACCCTGAACTACTACTATTTTATTTTAGCCCATTACTCTGAAATGCACAATGCATGCGATTTACAGGATGCTTTCAGGACGCATTTGGCCAAATGTTGCATTAGTTTTGTCATCCCCGCCTCAAGTACGAAATATGTAAATCCCAGGTTACACTGGTTAAGAAAGTCTACTGATTAAATTTTATCAGTAGGCACTTGAAGCTGACTGCAGAACGATTCTACTGCTGCCAACGTACTTTTCGGGTAAGGACTACGAAGGTAAGAGTTGCCCCTCGTTCTATTTGCGAGTGGAATAGGAAAGGAAATGACTATTAGCGGTACAAGATACGCTCCGCCACAGACCAGCTGCACAGTATGCATGTAGATATAGTTTCAGACACAATTTCTTGCTGTTCGCACAAAATGAAGATAAAGTTAGTTTTACTGAGCAACAGAGTAAATGAATGTGTATCATAGTTTATGCATCGCAGATTGAAGACTTCTTGACGTTCAAAGCTACGATACGTGTAAAGATAGTGTAGTGTCTCAACAAGTTGGGGTTAGTCACACCGTGCGGTCGTAAATGCCACTGAAGTCACTCAACGACAATAAAGGTCTTCGAAATAGAGATCTTTTCGTATCCTCTCGGAAGGAAAAATGGGAAAACGTTTACGGTTTAACGTCCTGTCGACGACGAGGCCATTACAGGTCGGATGGGGAAGGAAATTGGAAACGTCCTTTCTAAGGAAGTATCCTGGCATTTGCCATAAGCGATTTAGGAAAAGTATGGAGAACCTAAATCTGAAAAGGGAATTGAACAGCCATCATCGAGCATCACGGTTTATGACATATACGAACAGGGGAAACGGTGAGGAACATGGGAAGTGAAAATCTGCGTGTTGCCTTTTGTCTCGGGTTCTTCGGCCGACGTTTGTTGATGATTTTTCTGACGTTTCGCCACCACGAGTGGGTGGCGTTGTAAAAGCTTCACCCTCCACTGCTGGTGTTGGACTGGAGTCGCGTTCGCGGCCGTAGGTTACGAGTACCTGGTGCGCCAACGTCCAAGAACTTCCCGTGGTCATTACCGCTGCTGTTTTCCCCCTGCTACCTGCAACAGTCGTTCGCTGCAGCATGGGGAGTACCTATTGCACCTCAGAACGCTTTCTCGGTGTTGCATTTCGCGTCTGAGGTGCTGCGGCTCCCATACTTGTCTTGCTCGCGTTGCAGGCGTATTAATTATGCCTCTCTGGGGCTCGGGTGATGATTCGATAGTTTGTGCAGGTATGAGTCCGTGTGTGTCGGTTTTCGATACACGCTGTTTCCCAGGTTTTCACCATATCTCGTGAGCACCACATTTAGAACGGGTAGCTGTTGGTCCTTTTCTACCTCCATGGTAAACTTTATGTTGGCATGAAGACAGTTCAGGTGCCTTAAGGAGTCGCCGAACTGTTGCTCACCATGCAAGCACGACGTTAAGATTATTTATAAACCGAAAAACAAAATCAGGGACTGTCTCAGATCGGCAAAGGAGAAAAGGGATCCACTTGCAATGTCGGTAATAAAACGCATACCATGCACATGTGGTAAAATCGGTGTTGGAATGACTGGACGATCAATTAACAACAGGATCACCGAACACAGGCGGCGTTGCAAGCTGCGACATGTAGAGAAATCGGTCGTAGTGGAGCACGCGCTGTGAGACCGACCACGTTATAAGCCGTCTCTTCAGCAAGAAAGAAGAAAACCTCAAGGTGAATTACCGTGCTGCAGCGAACGACCGTTGCAGGCAGCAAGGAGAGAACCGCAGTGGAAATGACCACAGAAAACCCCTCGGGCGTTAGCGCGTCAGTTATGGTCTTGTACAGCGACGGCGCAGTAAGGCAGAGTCGCTAAAGACGTCGGGTGGCCGTGGACCTCCTGTTTACAGTTAGCGCTGTTCTACCCGTATTAACACGACGGCGCAGGTGCGCTCTGCCCTGTCCAGTCGCTTGCGATACTGCAGACGGCGAGAAAGGGCGGACCCATACAAAAAAATTCGTTTACATTAACATCAGTGACAGGTGTAACACAAACCACTAAAATTAATTTCATGTACAGGCTGGGTACATGCAACACACAATCATTACGACTAGACAGCTGTATGTCATCTCTGGTTTTGAGACTTCAGAGTCCTATAAACTGGCCAGCTGCTGCAATTAGTCACGAAACTCTCTGGCAGGTATTCAAAGAGGCGCAGTTATGATCTTGGGGAATCTCTTCCACCATGCGGTTTGTATGATAGCCCACACAGCATCGGCAGTGCTTGCTGGATGACCACAGAGAGAGGTAGTCGTAAACTCTTACTTATTGTCTTGGGGATATATATATATATATATATATATATATATATATATATATATATATATATATATATATATATATGATGCTGTGACCATGAAACCTGGTGAAGGTGCTAGTCTTCCCCTACATGCTCACCCATCAATACAACAGATTTTCCCCAAAGACGAACGCCTTGGCGGGGATCTTGATTAAAAAGTCACTAAACTATCCAACTCGAAAATCTCTTCTTCCCCATTCTGGAAATACCTGCCACGATCATCACTATACACGATCCCCTTCTGTTACCACCGGTTCCACTGTTGTGGCACGTCCTGCACGAGCCGAAATGCCACGGTATGAAAAACCCATTTCCTGGAAACCGACTCTTCTGTGCACGCTGGTGTGGCGAGGCACAATGGGCTCTTCCTATCGCGTTTTCAAATGGTTCAAATGGCTCTGAGCACTATGGGACTTAACTTCTGAGGTCATCAGTCCCCTAGAACTTAGAACTACTTAAATCTTACTAACCTAAGGACATCACACACATCCATGTCCGACGCAGGATTCGAACCTGCGACCGTAGCGGTCGCGCGGTTCCAGACTGCAGCGCCTAGAACCTCTCGGCCATCCCGGCCGGCTATCACGTTTTCACTTTGAGAATTCTTCATTAGCGGTATTCCGTTCATACAAAACACTACTTAACCTATGTTTACACCGTGTTTGTGATACTGGCTTGCTTATTGCTGGCACATTGTTCTAAACGACCTCTGCATTTACATTCGCTGATGTAACTCTTTCTGAGAATTGCAAATTTCACAACATTAGTGTAGTCAGTACATGACTCTCAATTTACTAAAAATTGCATTCGTGTGAAGTATTCACATCTTATCTGATATTTTATTGCCTCAGGTCTTTATTTCTTTTGATGATGGAGGGTTCATGAAGCTCTGAGTCTGTAGCAACGCCGTCCCACACAAAAATTTACTAACACACAGCTTTTATAATACTTCTAGGCAGATTAAAACTGTGTACCAGGCTGGGACTCGAACCCGAGATCCTTGCCTTTTGTGAGACCTGTTCAACCGACTGAGCTACACAAGCACGGCTTTCCTTCCGCCAGTAACTCATCTAGTACCTTCCAAAATTCACAAAAGTTCTCTCGTGTTAACTTGCGAGACTAGCGCTCTGAAGAAACGATATTGCCGAGACATGGCTTACCCACAGCCTGTGGGATGTTTCCACAATTAATTTTTCACCTAGTCCCCCAAATTACGTAGGAGAACTCCGTGGAAGGTAGGAGATGAGGTGCCGGCGGGATTAAAGGTGTCAGGCCGAATCGTGAGTTCTGCTTGGATAGCACAGTCACTGGTGGGCTTGCGCGCAAAAGGCAAAGGTCGCAGCTTCGAGTCCCGATTCGACGCAGTGATTTAATCTGTCATGAAGTCTCATATCAGCGCACAGTCCGCTACTGACTGAAAAAATCATTCTGGAAACAACAAAAAACCAACAAAGTTTCCAAATTACTGTTTTATGTTAACCACCAACTACCTTTTAAACGGCAGACGTGTTTAAGGTTTATGCCTTTCTTCTGAAGGTGGTTGACAGTGAAATCAAGCGTGGGAAAAGCGTGGTTCCCATTCCTTCCCAATGACATGGTCTCATTTCGCCATTCCAATCTGAATGTTACGACAGTTTAAGCAACAAACCCAAGCCAATTAATTTCATTCTACATGCCTGACTGCGCTACTAGCACTTTTTTTTTCTAATGTTCCACACACGAGCGACAGAAACTACAGAAACAGACATTGCGAGAAGAAGAATGACAGAAATGTCTACATAGGGGATACGGTAGTAGTAGTAGTAGTAGTAGTTAAGACTATTTTCCACTTTAACTATAGGAAATACTGTCCTAGCTTCTCATCCATTCTCCCATCCCTGTTGTACTTGTACAACGATGAAGGAATGGCGCAAATCGACTCAACGTTCCGTGTCTCTATGTTAATGCCGCCACAGGCTGCGAAATGCGCCCAATATGACCAGTATGGCAGAGAGTGTGATATATTAATCTTCAAGAATCTTCGTTTGCTCAGAAGAGAAATTACGAGAGAAATTAATATCAAAGCTGAAGGCTGCTCCACTCGTGTCTTCTATTTATTAATTAGAAAAGATTGGCCCCCTGGGGAGGTTACGGGATGAAGTCTGCTACTCTCGTTTAGTTCACGTGACCGTCACTGTTACATTCTGTCTCTCAACAAGTTACAATCGTGTGTCTTTCAGCTTTAGCGTAAATGAAGTCTGGCTATCAACTTGTGCGCCACCTGCCACGCGTACGTACTTAAGCATTAACTTCACAGGTACCACCTTTAATTCACGTGGGTAGCCTCTTTGTTGTCGAAGAAGGCGTTTGATCATTGGCAGTGTGATACTTCTTTCTCAAAAAGCCGCATCACTTATAGTTGGCGGGCCAAAGGCTCATCATCCTATAGTATATGCTCCGATTTTCCCTTTTCAAACACCGACTTCGGCGTTTAGCTCGTATGTCACCCATACGTGATGGGAAGCTGCATATACACAGCACTATGGGAGTTTAGCACTTTTATAGCCGGTATCACCCAAATTGCAGGTACGAGTCTATTTTTTGGGGCATTTTGCATGTGAGGGATGAAAAAATTGTCATGCGCTCGTAAAGTACGACTGGTTGTGCTTTTTAATTAAATAAACACTTCTGTCTTACTTAGAGGCTTTTTAACATGATACTGCGTCAATATGCGAAGCTGCTAGTATTTGAAAACAGCGCAATGCCCGCGAAAAGAAATATTAATACAAAACTTACGACACGCACAAAACGAACCTTGGCGTTTAATTATCCAACACTCGGTATAACGAGGATTAATCTCACAAAAAGCTTTCATACTTGATATCTCATCTCTGTAGTGGAGCGAACAAGAAATATCTTGTTTTCAGAAAGGCAGTCGCAGTTTTTCAGAATTAGTGGAACGCTGTTCGGGGAAACAATATCCTTTCAGAGTTGAATAAAAGCCATATCCTTGATTACAGGGCGGTAATACAGCGGATCTGGTTTCGGTGGCCGCCACTGCAGAGCACATTCAGGATAAGGGACAGGAAACATGGTGCAGCGAGTAGTAATGTGGGAAAAAATGCCCGAGTACGTGCAGGGGGAACATAATCCACTAGCCTTAAGTTACTTCGCACTAAATATCTGCAGAGCAGAAATTTTGTTTCAATGTCATCGCAATACCTGACACTACCTGAAACGTTTCATTAGACACGAGCGTTTATTTCCTTCAAAACAAATAACAGGACATGCAAAACAACATTTTATCATACTAAATTCTGACAGAATAAAACGTCTCATCCACTGACGCTCCTTCACTTAGTCCGATGTTTAGTCTCTTTCTGGCATCTGCGTGAGCATAATTTAATCAAAAATCGGTTAACCACTCAACATACGGCGACAAGATGTATCTACAAAGGCTAATGCAAATCCCAATGAATCAACTAAACGAATAATTTTTTGGTTAGATTATTTATCGCAATGGGAATGAAGGGTGATAACAGACTTAAGAGGTAATGAATAAAACAGTCATGCAGCAAAACGACGACTTTTCTCAGGTTCGAACAGAGGAAACTAAAACACAGGAAATTTCAGAGCTGCTCGATACACGACATCAACACACTGTACAGAAGTGGCAAATGAGATCGTTTCATTCTTTCTCGTAGCGACGATATGTGCATCACTCAGCATAGTAGCGTACTGGTAAGACACTGGACATGCATCCAGGACGACGACGGTCCGAATTCCGTTATGGCTATCCAGAGTCAGGTTTACCCTAAATTATTGTAGAACGACGTCGGAATGGTTCTTACTAAGATGACAAGGCATTATCTCCTAACCAATTCTTGGTCAAATGCGAGCATTTGGTCCATGTATAATGGCCTCGTCGCCGACCGAACGTAAAAATCATAAGTTTGTTTTTATGTACATCAAACTCTGAAGCAGCCGGCCGCTGTGGCCGTGCGGTTCTAGGCACTTTAGTCTGGAACCGCGTGACCGCTATGGTCGCAGGTTCGAATCCTGCCTCGGGCATGGATGCGTGTGATGTCCTTAGGTTAGTTAGGTTTAAGTAGTTCTAAGTTCTAGGGGACTGATGACCTCAGAAGTTAAGTCCCATGGTGCTCAGAGCCATTTGAACCCTTTTAACCAAACTCTGAAACACACAGATAATGTTTTTTCTTGCAGTCGTCTTGCAGTGCACATGGGTACCTACGGAACCAACCGGGGACAGAGAGGGGGAGAGAGAGAGAGAGAGAGAGAGAGAGGGGGGGGGGGGGGGTTTGTGACAGTGCGTCCGAAAGCTCCTGATTGTATTGTGTTTGTTTTCTCCTTCGTCTCTTTAAATATATATATATTATATTGTGATTTAGTGCAGTGAGCACTGTTTTCTAAATTCTTTGCAACTGTGTTGATCTCGAGGCACGTGCAGAAAGACAGAGAGAATTTCTACCAAACTTGTCATCTAAAAAAATTAATGTGGCAGTAAAACACCTATAGCACCTTCCTGGGTGAGGGTAGTGGTGAAAAGGGGTAACTCAATGACGACAGGAGTAATTTCAACGAAATGTCATGTTTACGTTACTTATTATTTGCGTACAAGTGCTTTAAGGGTAAGATACCCCACTATCCCTAGGGGTGCGGGTGGGGATGAAAAGCAGTGACATTTAAAAATATTCGAAACCGACCTTTTGGTATATCGTCCCTGTATTTAGTAGATTCTAAATACTTTATATGAAAGAAGCGTACTCTGTCTCTTACCTATGTTGATCACAGCAAGTCAATAATTTTGTCAGCTTGTTTCAGGGTCAAAAGTCACGCCTTGAGGCTGAATATCGCAGATACGGGTAACGACCTCTCTGGAGTCGCATGGTCGAACACAGCGGGGCATCACAAATATAAGACAAATATATTGATGAGACAGTCGCGATCCATAAATCCGCAGTCTCGAAGTTTCCAGAAGGCATAGCTGGTTCCTTTTTTAATATTTTGAAGGCAGATCAACGTTGAACATTGGGTGGGTGTCGAAGTCACCACATAATGTGGAGCAGTGACTTGGCTGAAGCGATTCAAGAGAAACGAGGGATAATTTAAAACCTCAATGGCCACACGTACATTTAGAACACGCTTTTCCTGCGGAATATCGTTTCTCGGACAGTTGCAAGGTTGGGGAAGGAAACTGGCCTTTCTATTTCAAAGGAATCATCTCGGCATTTACCTGGAGTGATTCAGGGAAATCACGTCTCAGAAAATTTTGTATTGTGGGCATCACGCCTGTAGAATTGTATCATAATGAGGAAAACCGCTTCGGTTGTATGATACACATTTATTCATTATCCATCTAGTTTCATGGCGTTAGAGGCACATCTTCAGGGATACCTATTTATATCACAACTGCTTTCAAGTGATAACCAGTAGACGACCTAACATTCACTGTCCAGTTGCGTGTAATAAAGAGGTTCAACCGTAGAGAGTTCTGTAGTCAGGTTAAAATACGGCAAAATGACTGGAAAAATGTTGGCGGTTGTTCCATGTTTCTTGCTGTCGCTGCTATGTTACATCGTTGGCTTCCTTTATTGGAATGATTTTCTCTGCATTCTGCCCCCCTCCCTTTTTTTTTTTTTTTTTTTTTTTTTTAGTTTGACTACTGATCTCTCTACTGTTGAACAATTTTGCCATAGCTAGACAGAGAGAGCTGGGTCATCTATTAGTTATTGGTTGAATTCACTCTCTCTCTTTCTTGAGCCTTTCCCCGCGGATATGCAGGGTCGGCCATGGTTAATCGGATGTGGCATGTTAATGTAAGGGGTGGCCGGATGCCCTTACTGTCGCCACCCTGTATCCCCTGGGACAGAAAGAGCGAACCCCAATTGTCTGCAAATAGTGAAAGCCACAGAAGAGTGTGAATGTTTTCAGATGTCCGCGAGCCGTGTAACGGAGGCGGAACGTGGGGATCAGCCCGGTATTCACCTAGCGGGATGTGGAAAACCACCTAAAAACCACATCCAGGGGGATTCGATCCGGGGCCGGCGAACCTACCCGAATCCAGGAAGCAGCGTGTTAGCGCTCTCGGCTACCCTGGCGGGTCATCACTTGAACTAAGTCATGTAATAAAAATGTATCCCTGAAAATGTGGCTCTAACGTCATGGAACTACTTGGACAATAAATAAACATTTATCACAAAACTGCAGCGGTCCTTTTCATCATGATGTTAAGACGGAAAATATAAATAAAGATGCTGGCCGCGGATTTGAGGCATCGTCCTGCCGAATGCGAGCACAGTGCTCGGTACCGCGCCATCTCGCCCGGTCAGGACCCAAGAGAACCGTGCTTCTGGTATTTATATTCCTCTCCCTGAGAGAGCAAAAAAATGGCTCTGAGCACTATGGGACTTAACATCTGTGGTCATCAGTCCCCTAGAACTTAGAACTACTTAAACCTAACTAACCTAAGGACATCACACACATCCATGCCCGAGGCAGGATTCGAACCTGCGACCGTAGCAGTCATGCGGTTCAAGACTGAAACGCCTAGAACCGCACGGCCACACCGGCCGTGCCCTGAGAGAGCAACCCGACTTATGTACATGCTCGTCGGAGGAGAGCCCAAAGATGTTTTAATCTGACAAAAACGACAACATTTTGGAATTTTATGGGTGGAACTATACCCGGAAGATGTATTAATTTGTGTCAAAGAATCCGAACGTTCTACGCACACCGTGGTAATATTTTAACAAAGTCACATGTGTTTCCGTGATTTACTGCGCATTAATGCTGTAGGTCTACGGTGGCGACTAGGGGTTATCCCGGTGACGTCACGGGAAGCTTGGTCGATAGCTCGCAGACTGGTGCGTGCGGGCGGCGCCAGATACTCGGGGTCAGCGTTGCGTGACGCCAGCGTCTCTTGCAGGCAAATTGTGCTGTGTCGTGAGTTGCGTGACACGCGAGAGGCATCTTCACGAGAGGCGCAGGCTGCCTGGCGGCGGCATGCCACTGCGCTGGCTTCGCTGCTTAATTACCACTTCCTCACAAATACCTGTGCTGTCCTAATCTTACCAAAACTATTACTTAAAAGGAAAGCATACACTTAACGGATCACCGAATTTGTTTAATTTTCGCACGATTGCAATATACGTACTTAGCTGCAACAAATGCTGCTCTGGACGACGCCCTTCACAAGCGTTTTCGAAAACCCGAAATGCAAAGTCTTACGCTTCGATAAACACCATACGAGAGCGCCACCCATCTAGCAGCGAATATGGCGCAACCAACCAGGCAGATTTGACGTGTGCCACTACTATGGACGAATCTCATCATTTCTTTCACAACCGTCCAACAAATACTTTTATCAACAAAACGAATCATGTTTCTTCGAAAAAGGAACGATAATAAAATTCGAGATGAGGTATAATCAAGGTATAATAATGGGTGTTTATTTATAGATGCATTCAAGCACTAATTCCACTGAAGTCATATAGGGCTACACCTGCTTCGTATAACGTATCCCGTATTTGAGTTGCTTTCGTGGCATCAACAAGAAGTGTTTTCCCAATACGTGGAAAAGGCAGGGGTTCCCTTCTTTCCTGCCTCTTGTGCTGCGGACCCCTTTATTTCTACACAAAAAGTGGTCTAGCTTTTAATGGACACTTCGCAGCGCTTAGGACGCTTGCTTTTATTGTCTACTGCAAAGACACGTTCACAGTGTTTTTTAAATGGAATCATTAATAGACCCTTCTAACAACGATGATCGAAGAATCATTGCAAGAATGTTTAGCAGAAGACTGGCGGGGAAGAAAGTCTAGCGCTTTAGCCCATTGCACTAAAGTCACTCGTCTGACCCTAGAGAAACCGGTAAACGCCACAGAGAAGAAGGAGACTGAGCACAGGGTAGGAAAAGGCAGTCACCATCTTGTGACTGTGGTAGTTTTACTATCCTTCGAGCATATATTCTCAAATCTCCCCTCCAACGGACGTTCGAAGGCATGCACTTCCCCAGTGTTAGACGCAATCGCTATTTAAAAATACTGAGACATGAACAATAAAGAAACATATGAAGTATCTACGAACGATCTAAATTTAAGTTTAGAGACAGCATCGATAACAGTGATAGAGAAACATGATTTAGATAGTTGAGGACAACAACATTGGTTGGTTGGTTTGATTTGGGAGAGGGGACCAAACAGCGACGTCATCGGCCACATCGGATTAAGGAAGGATGGGGAAGGAAGTCGGCCGTGCCCTTCCAAAAGAACCATTCCGTCATTTGCCCGAAGCGATTTAGGGAAATCACGGAAAACGTAAATCAGCATGGCTGGATCGTTCGGTCAGGACAACAGGAGGGTGATCTACGAGGTGGAAGTTTCATGTGTGCAAGGGGTGAGCGTAGCAAGAGCAGCACGATTCGCAACTGCTAGTGAAGACATAAGTGTTAATAAAGGAGAGATAAAGCGATGCTATGTGCAGATGAGAGGAGCGGCGAACGAGTTCTTTACCGACACGTGATAAATGCACGAACAGCAAAGGCTGTAACAGTGCTTTGAAACTGGTTAGTTGCGACAGTGCTAAGGATTACTATAACAGTACAATTCTAACGGGGCCGATTTCGTGAATGCAAGGGTAGCGACGCTGCGTCGTAAATTTGAGGTCCACGGTTCGAGATCCAGCTCAGTTATACGTGTCAATTTTAAACATGCCTCAATTACGTGAACAGTTGATAGCTGCAGGATGGGAGTATAAGTTCACCGACGGCAAAGAAAACTGTACATCAATGAATAATCTACAAATACATAGATAGCTGAACTTTATAACAAGCTCTCCGATGCCAATCAATTAAAAAATTATAAGTAGTTCAGGATAACGGTTTCCAAATGCCACACCCCTGTCAGTACATAAGCACTGTTCGTGCCTAACAAAGGGCAAGCGTAGAAGACGTGTCACAAAATTCCACAATCACCTATGATTTGTAATTCTTACTGTATCATTAAATCCTGCGCTGTCAAGCAACATGACGAAGGACGAACAATAACATATTTTTTCACCTTTTTGTAGCTCCCAGTCCATTCTAATTAGTACGCGTGTGCATCACCTGTATTGCAGATATAGCTGATATTGCAGGTATACCTGACACAAATTTCGTAAGTGAATTCCGTCAAAGACTCTAAAGCACCACAGTTACGCCAAATATCGTATTATATTTCTGGTGTCGAACATACAGGTCAAAGCTACATCTGATCAGCTATTTTACGATTCATATCAGGTGCCCTGTGTTGTAACAGATAGCGTGAAAGGCTTAAGATATTTTTATACCCGGCAGAGGAGTAAATTATGCGACAAGCAGAAGCCTAAAACGGGGCCATCGAAGGAAAGTTATTGAAAACATGTATTTTCTAACAGAAAATTAAAAAAAAAACATGAACCAGCAATTGTTTTTACTATTAGTTACTCAAAACAGAGCCGCTACTTGTTTCGATAGGAAAGGTTCACCTTCAAGTGATTCTATATGTTTTATTTTGGGTCTTTTGCTTTTCATTTGAGAAATGGGGAAGCTATTCGTAAGCTGATGATAGTATGGTTAGAAGTTGAGTTACAACATTGCTACACTCCAAAACACATAGGAGTGTCGCTGGACAGATCTCTTACTTTCAAGAGACACTGCATGAATTGCAAGTTTAAAGCTTCCACCAGGGGCAATCTGTTAAAACAATTAGCTGGGTCACATAGCGGCAATCAACGTGAAACCATCCGAACCTCTGCAGTTGCATTAGCCTATTCAGCACCAGAATATGCTTGTCCTGTTTGGTATAATTCATCACATGCCAAGCAGGTACATGTACTCTCAACGACACGTGCAGAATTATAGGAGGTTGTTTGAAATCTACTTCTGTCGAATGGACACCTTGCAGGAATAGCACCACCTCTCAGCTGAGGAGAAATTGCGGCGAATAAGAAACGAACAAGAACAAACCCATCCCTGTATAGGCATAAACCGCGTTCGCAGCGATTAAAGCCAAGCAAGAGTTTCTTTAGAACATCAAAGCTACATACTACCGCTGTCGAAAATTCCAAGATGCAACTTTTGAGGGTTAAGACATCCCTTCGCTCTGGTTGGAAAAGCTGCCTCAAGGACATGACGAGGAATGGATGACATGGTTCAAATGGCTCTGAGCACTATGGGACTTAACATCTGAGGTCATCAGTCCCCTAGAACTTAGAACTACTTAAACCTAACTAACCTAAGGACATCACACACATCCATGCCCGAGGCAGGATTCGAACCTGCGACCGTAGCGGTCTCGCGGTTCCAGACTGTAGCGCCTAGAACCGCACGGCCACCCCGGCCGGCGAGGGCTAGCGAGTGCAGACGTGTTAACAAGAACTCTTGTGAACCGGTTATTAGCAGTGCTAGTATGGGTATGCACACCTCCAGCCTGCCTAGAACCGCACGGCCACCCCGGCCGGCGAGGGCTAGTGAGTGCAGACGTGTTAACAAGAACTGTTGTGAACCGGTTATTAGCAGTGATAGTATGGGTATGCACACCTCCAGCCTGTCTTCCACTCACGCCACAGCATCGACGTGCACGGCTTGACTGGTGCCGTCAAAGGATCACGAACGACGTAGACCTGGTGAGCGCTGTCTCGTAGAGTGCATTCGTCTTCACCCCAGGCCTTATGGTGTGCGATGTGACAAGCTACAGCACTGTTCACCTTTCTGTTCTGTTTCTGGAAGGGACGCTAATCAGCGCTCGGTACGTGCAGGAAGTTATTAGGTCCTCTCCCTTATCGTTCTTGGAATACGAAGGCGATGTGTTGTTCCAACAGGATAATGCTCGTCCACACACTGCCCGAGAAACTCAACGTGTTCTCCAAGATGTGCAACAACTTCCCTACCAGCACGATCTCCGGACTTCCAATGAGGTTGTGGGATATGACAGAAGGCAAAGTGACTCTTGCGACTCAACTAACATCTCTTACAGAACTATGTCAACAAATCGAGCAGGTGTGGCATAACGTATCCCAGGACAGTATCGATTGGATGCCAGAGTCAGCGGCTGCATTGCCGCCCGTAGAGGTTACACCACATTCTAATATGGGTATTTCAGCATTGGTCGACACCTCGTACCTCAAAACCGCTTGTGGTATTGATCTGTAAAATGTAATCATTTCATGTACTCCACATGCACTGTTGCGAGAATAAATCTGAGTGAATTGGAAACTTCTAAAAGCCTGTACTGTCTTTTTCCGGCAGTGTACGTATTTGGATAACTGCATGAGACTCTCGTCAGAAAATCGTCTCTAAGGTGCTACATAAGTTTATCGTAGATTACGGCTATCACGTTTTCAAACATTCGATTCAGACTAGAGTGCTAAATTCTATAAAGTTGGCGTCTCAGTCTACAATTACACAAATAGTACTGTATCTGTTGTGAGCTTCATATGTCGAAAATAGTCATGTTGAAAACTGGCATTTTCTCAGTGGAAATATGGGTAGAGAAAAAGTCAAATGCATCTTTAATATCCACACACGCATCATCATCCATCACGAAACTCTGGACCCTACCACAGAAATTAACTGCCAGAGCGGATGTCAGAGAGTTATTAATATGGAGTTTCAGAATCACTGCAGTTTCACGAACTCGTTTTCACTTAGAGCGGTGTTGTTGTTGTTGTTGTGGTCTTCAGTCCTGAGACTGGTTTGATGCAGCTCCCTATGCTACTCTATCCTGTGCAAGCTTCTTTATCTCCCAGTACCTACTGGAGCCTACATCCTTGTATCTGTTTAGTGTATTCATCTCTTGGTCTCCCTCTATGATTTTTATCCTCCACGCTGCCCTCCAATACTAAATTGGTGATTCCTTGATGCCTCAGAACATGTCCTACCAACCGGTCCCTTCTTCTTGTCAAGTTGTGCCACAAACTCCTCTTCCTCCCAATTCTATTCAATACCTATTCATTAGTTATGTGATCTACCCATCTAATCTTCAGCATTCTTCTGTAGCACCACATTTGGAAAGCTTCTATTCTCTTCTTGTCTAAACTATTTATCGTCCATGTTTCACTTCCATGCATGGCTACACTCCATACAAATACTTTCAGAAACGACTTCCTGACACTTAAATCTATACTCGATGTTAACAAATTTCTCTTCTTCAGTAACGCTTTCCTTGCCATTGCCAGTCTACATTTTATATCCTCTCCACTTTGACCATAATCAGCTATTTTGCTCCCCAAATAGTAAAACTCATCTACTACTTTAAGTGTTTCAATTCCTAATCTAATTCCCTCAGCATCACCCGACTTAATTCGAGTACATTCCATTATCCTCGTTTTGCTTTTGTTGATGTTCATCTTATATCCTCCTTTCCAGACACTATCCATTCCGTTCAGCTGCTCTTCCAAGTCCTTTGGTGTCTCCGACAGAATTACAATGTCATCGACGAACCTCAAAGTTTTTATTTCTTCTCCATGGATTTTAATACCTACTCCGAATTTTTCTTTTGTTTCCTCCACTGCTTATTAAACATTATCAGGCACATGTGATACGCATGGACCCTCGTGAGACCGTGTTGATTTGAGTCAGTCGCTGGCACAACGCGTCGATGACAGGACGAGCTGAGTGAGCTGAAGGCACGCAAGTGGAAGAGTGGGCAAACCCCACACTCTGGCCAGAAGTCACGCCGCGCAGCCAGGTGAAGGAACGCTTAATGACTTCACATCGACTCACCGGGGACGACACTGAGGTGCGACAGCGGGTGTACTCGCAGAACCTCCAGTACGTCACTAGCAACAATAAATATGAAAGTCGTACTCATACAGAAAAAAAGGTCAGCGTATATAACTGAAGGTCACATGTTAATAAAACTAGTGTAGCCTATGATAGCGCTCTGTCACAGCATGACTCCTATACTTTTATTTAATTTACTGAGCTGTATATTATGTGTTTGCAAAGAGACAGAAAGAACTTGGAAGCTAACGAAACACGAAAGAGATGGGTGGTATACTTTCTGACTTACGGAGTTGCTTGAGGAAGAGACATATAACACGAATTTCTTTTATTTCCGCCAATGATCATGAAACTTTTGGTCCTTAGACCTAAAGAAATTCATTCTACACGACCTGGATAATTGTTTTAATCCGCGACCAATCGCAGCATCGGTGAAATATAGTGTCTCACGTGCGTTCCGTATCGCGACCATCGAACAACCCGCTCACATGTAATCGATAGTTTTAAACCTGAATTGGAAAATGATACTTGTAATGAACCCGCGACGGTTACAGGCTCATTCTGGCGTTATACCCTTCATGTCATTTCGAGGCGGATGGCCTTATGCGGTTTTGGCGTACCATACATCTACTTAATTTAGTTTCATCATATTCAGGCCAATAATACATACCTCAAAACTCGATGGAATCGAAAAACCCTATATCGATGAACCTAATATGATAAAAAAATACAGCCCAGCTACTTTGACCCTCAGAATGAGAAGCTGCACAGAAAGTAACGACTTTGACGCAACTCTCCCTTTTATCAACGCTTAATACAATTTTATTTTAGTTTCTGTATCCTTGTCGCTTTGACTTAGTAACAAAGTTGTCACACGAATATTTTCTTTTTAATATGGTGACTAACTGTACTTGGTTGTTTTTTTACGTTTCTGTTTCACGAATGGATCACGTCACGTAGCGTTCTTTTACGTCTCGTCACTGTCGAGATCATTAAGATGGAACATTACACACACACACACACACACACACACACACACACAGAGAGAGAGAGAGAGAGAGAGAGAGAGAGAGAGAGAGAGAGTGGCCCAGGGGGTTAGCTCTGAGCGTCCTCTGGAACCATGTTCGTCCGACTAATTGTTGGAGGGCAGTGACCCCAAAATTGTATCACAGACAGTCCCTTTAACTGTACAGAGATATCACTAAACCCGCCCAAAAAGATGTAAACAACCATGTATGAGCAGCGCCTATTAGACGGAGGGGGGTTCGGCAGCCGATCAGTACCAGTCATTCCATCAAAGAGCAGGTACACGGCTCGTGTTGCCTGTAGTTCAACCATGCCTAGACGGTCAATGCCGCGGTTAGATCACGCCCGCATTGTTCCTTTGTGCCAGGAAGGGCTTTCAACCAGGGAAGTGTCCAGGCGTCTCGGAGTGAACCAAAGCGATGTTGTTCGGACATGGAGGAGATGCAGATAGACATGAACTGTCGATGGAATGCCTCACTCAGGTCACCTAGGGCTACTACTGCAGTGGATGACCGCTACCTACGGATTATGGCTCGGAGGAACCTTGACCGCAACGCCACCATGTTGAATAATGCTTTTCGTGCAGCCACATGACGTCATGTTACGACTCAAACTGTGCGCAATAGGCTGCATGATGCGCAATTTCACTCCCGACGTCCATAGCGAGGTCCATCTTTGCAACCACGACACCATGCAGCACGGTACAGATGGTCCAACAACATGCCGAATGGACCGCTCATGACTGGCATCACGTTCTCTTCACCGATGAGTGTCGCATTATGCCTTCAACCAGCCAATCGTCGGAGACGTGTTTGGAGGCAACCCGGTCAGGCTGAACGCCTTAAAAACACTGTCCAGCGAGTGCAGCAAAGTGGAGGTACCCTGCTGTTTTGGGGTGCCATTATGTGGAGCCGACGTACGCCGCTGGTGGTCATGGAAGGCGCCGTAACGGCTGTACGACATGTGAATGTCATCCTCCGACCGATAATGCAACCTTAACGGTAGCATATTGAAGAGTGACGAGGCATTCGTCTTCATTGACGACAGTTCGCGTCCCCACCGTGCACATATTGTGAATGACTTCCTTCAGGATAATGACATCGCTCGACTAGAGTGGCCAGCATGTTCTCCAGACATGAACCCTATCGAACATGCCTAGGGTAGATTGAAAAGTGCTGTTTATAGACGACGTGGCCCACCAACCACTCTGAGAGATCTACGCCGAATCGCCGTTGAGGAGTGGGACAATCTGGATCAAAAGTGCCTTGATGAACTTGTGTATAGTATGCCAGGACGAAAACAGGCACACATCAATGCAAGAGGACGTGCTACTGTGTAGGTGTGTACAGCAATCTGGACCACCACCTCTTAAGGTCTCGCTGTATGGTGGTACAACATGCAATGTGTGGTCTTCATGAGGAATAAAAAGGGCGGAAATGATGTTTAGGTTGATCTCTACTCCAATTTTCTTTACAGGTTCCGGGACACTCGGAACCGAGGTGATGCAGATTTTTTTATGTGTGTAATATTCACTCAAGTACTAAAAATCGCTTTTTACTTCCACAGAGCAGATGAACGTCGTAAATTTAACTCGTGTGGAATACGATGCACTGACACCGCCGTTCTCGCCGACAGAAACGTATCGTTATGTCGACTGTACCAGCTGGCAAGAGAATACAGGTGTTGCTTCTTCCCACTCCTCGCCAGTTACGATTATCTGTAACCAGTATAAACATTTTGAGTACGTCAACTTTATCGTGGGTTATCAATTTCAATACTTGTTTGCAGCAATTTGCATTCACTAGTCATTATTCCAAACGCATATTCTGTCTCTGTCGAGTCTTACAAAGATGTAGTTTGCTTTGATCCGATTTCTGACAGTAGGAATGATCTTACAACGTAAGTCTTCAGATCAGCTGCCTCGCGACTGACGCTGCTGGCCGCGTGTCGGATGTTAGACGGCTGCAGAGGACGAGCTTTATAGGTCGGCCTTAATCGTACGACCATACGGACAACCTGTCAGTCGGACGAATACGGCCCCAGTGGATATCCAGGCTGGGACACTGGGCTCGTTATATGAAGAAGCGGTTTCAACTTGTCGATTTAGTTTTCCGTGTGTTCTTTAAACAGATTAACGCGAATACTGAGATGACTCCTTTGGATTGGATGTGTCCGATATCCATAGTTTTTGAGGTTATGCTCTTTGTTTAATATGAATATTAAATCTTAATTTTCCTTCCTTCCTTTAGGAATAAACAATGCAAGACTCGCAAATTGTTGCTGCACAGAGCTACTCTGCAAGAGACACTAACTGACGTTTATTAAAATAATTTCCAAGTCGTAGCGGGGGATGGATCATCTTTAGCGGAGCCTTTCAAAACGCTGAAGGAAAAGACGAGCGGCCGACATCTCAGTCAGTCTGAAGGAGCATGGGAGGGCGATCAGAGTTTAATGTTTCGACGTCGGTTTCACTGTGTGTCCAATAAGGCTGTTTTGAAATTTGTCTGTTCAAATGGTTCAAATGGCTCTGAGCACTATGCGACTTAACTTCTGAGGTCATCAGTCGCCTAGAACTTAGAACTAATTAAACCTAACTAACCTAAGGACATCACACACATCCATGCCCGAGGCAGGATTCGAACCTGCGACCGTAGCAGTCGCTCGGCTCCAGACTGTAGCGCCTAGAACAGCACGGCCACTCCGGCCGGCGAAATTTGTCTGTGTTTCGCAATGTTCCAACGACTACTGGCGTGTAACACACCTTCTCATAAAGATTACGTTTGGAATGACAGTACCGCTCATTTTTTTTCAGTTTTTGCTAACAATTCAACTACTGATGATTAGGTGATACTGATCGATCTTGTTCCGTAGGGTGTTGAAGCCAAAGAACCTTCTAGCGGCGGTACTAGTAGATTCATGTGGACGGTAACAGAATTGGAAATGTAAACTACGGAAAAATGAAGGAACTAAAATCGATAATATTATAAAAATTTCACCATAAGATGGTAAACTTCACCTACATTTGCAATCACACTTGGTAAGTTTCTTCTGAGTTTGCTTCGCCTTCCATTGCTCCTATCTGTGTAATCTGTAATTATTCTTCTTCAGGTGCTTAGGGGATAAAAAAGACTACAAAGAGTTTGATCTCCAGTCGGTCCTAGGATTTTTTCTGTAACTTATCACTTCTCTCACGTCTGACAATGATTTGTTAATGTGAAAAATGCCAAACTGTACCTTGGTTCGGATTCCAGGTTAAACTGTAGGTCAACCTCTAAGCAACTGGGTCAGTCAGTTCAAAGGTCAAACCACCTCCAACAGGATCATATCTAGTAAAGCATTTCCATGTTCAAGCCAACCGTCACTAACTTAATCTTTAGATTCCATAAAAACATATCACCCAGGAGTTTAAATAAAAAAAACACACCTGAAGATGGACTCTAAAAGCAATTACTAAAATAACAAAATTATAACAATTTGTGCCTGACGGCTTACTTCGTATGCTTGTGGTCTCTCGTTACAATAATAGGAAAAACGAGAAATACTTGCGACTTACGAGGGGCATCTCGTACGTGACTGCCTATAAACAAGACGCCATGAAATATTCGGGGAACCTCTCCAAGTTGTCCGTCTCGGAAGATGCGCAGTCAGCGCGACGGATTGATAATCGAACGGGCCCGGTTTCGACTCCCGGTCGGTTGGATAATTTTTCCACTCGGGGAATGGGTGTTGTCCACAGGTTCTTATCGTCATAGCTATTGAGATGACTGTATGGGCACGTCGCGAAAGCTAATAAGTTAAAAAGGAAAAACTCTCCGAATTATGAAAGTGTGTCAATAATGGGACCGGTAACAGAGGTTATAGCTGTCGCTGGCCCACTAATTCAATGAAAATTAGTACACAAGGAAAAGGGACGAGTCCGCTGGTGCAGTAAGAAAAGTGTCGGCAGGTGGTAAACAACAATGGTGAGCGCGTCTCCGGGTCGCTGTGGCACTTATGAGGCGTAGTCGTTGCGCAACACGAGCTGCGTGAGCAGAATCACAACGCGGCAGCGGCCGAACACATGCACCGCGCGACTCGCGTCTCATTAAGCGCCATCTGCCTTCCACAGATTCCCCACTGGTCTCATTCTCCACTCATATTCTCTTCTACAAGTGTTTTCCCACACGTCCCGCATTGCACTCTCCGCGCATCGCTGCTAGTAAGTCGACGAGCTGCCTTCTTGGGACTACAGTCAGTACCAAACGGCTTACAGCGTTCTTCCCTTCGTCTACAGAAATACTCGTACTTGCGACACTGTATAAATAAATAGCGTATCCACGTAACATAAACGCCCAACATATTTCATAAACTGATTTAGATACTGAAACAAATTTTTAAGTGATATTATGGACAATGGCGAAAGTTTTTCAGCGAGGTTATTAGTTTCTTTTTTTATCTATTTATCTATTGAGAACTGTATTAGCTATGGGTTTGTTTTAAATATAATGTTGTTCTTTCTTTCATAAACTTCGGTCGTACATGATAATAATAGCATAAAGAAGAAAAGGATGAACATAAAATTCACAGATTGAGTATTATTCCGTCTGATATTTTAAATCATTTACCAGTTTTAACGATCAATTACCTCGAGTCTAAATATAATAACTGTGATGATTTGAAGAGCCATCAGCTCCTTTTCAAATAACAACGAATTAATTTTCATGAGACATTATCTCGTCTTGCAAAGTGATAATGACGTTAAACGACTTCTCTTATGCGAACGTTGTTTAAAAGTTTTGATAGTCGGTGTACACACAAATTCAATAAGTTTTACTGGTTGTCATATTGTGTAAATAATATTTATTGTGAGTTTTGGATGTGGGGTTATAAAGATAGAAAGGGTACAATACTGAATAGCAAGCTAAATTCTGCCAGTCTTTTCCATCCAGGAGCGTGGGATGTCTCAGCCCTCCATAGTTGCAGCCTGGCTTCTTCATCAGTGGTTGTTAGGCTCTACGATGTTCTGAGGGAACTTTTCCTTGACCTTAGTCGTTGTGGGTAGGGTTGTTGCCCATGTATGCGATTCGTTTTTTTTTTTTTTCTGCTCCAGTTTCGTTCTTTCCCAGTTTGCTGCTATTAGTTCGGACAGGAGGTGGTGCAATACCTACAAGGTGGTAGAGCCCCTCGACTGGAGTTGACTTGAAGCAGCCTGTTATAATTCTGCATGTATCGTTTCGGGCAATATCCACCTGTTTGGCATGTGTTGACTTATGCCAAACAGGACAGGCATACACTGCAGCTGAGTTGCATTATG
The DNA here is from genome assembly GCF_021461395.2 of Schistocerca americana. NCBI lineage: Eukaryota > Metazoa > Arthropoda > Insecta > Orthoptera > Acrididae > Schistocerca > Schistocerca americana. The sequence goes on from NC_060119.1 coordinate 877,668,100, forward strand.
CCATTGCAGAAGATCAGATGGTTTCAGCTTGGCTGCCACTGTAATCCTGTCAGTTTTCTCTGTAGGTTGATCCTCGAATCGATGTTGGTGCTTAGGGTTGTCTGAGCGTACAAGAAGCTCCTGCAGTTGGGGACTATGTGTTGGTCGGTAGCATATATATAGAAGAGAACTGCGGCCAACAAACTTCTCTGGTGAAGGCCATTTTTCTGTAGCCTCCATCGGCTGGGCTGTCCTTGGAGGTCAACGAAGAATCTACGGTTCTGCAGAAGATTGGCGATGAGCCTGATGTCCTTGGTTAGGTTGTACAGCTTGTTTAATAGTAACTGGTGGCTGACGGTGTCGTACACTGCTGTCATATCCACGAATACCACTCCTGTCACCTTACGGGCTTCAAAGTCATCTTCTATGAACTGTGTAATTGCCCTCTGCAGCTTTTACCTGGGCGTAATCCAGCTTGCTGAGGTATAAGCAAAGGATCAATAACATGTGAGAGACGGTTTAAAATCATTCTCTCTACCAGTTTGTAATAGGATAATACGGATAGGGAAGAAAGAAGAGAAGGTAAGGAGTCATTAATGACAGAACGAACCCTCAGATTGAGGAAGTAAATCGGTTGCGTCCTTTTCAAAGCAACCATTCCTGCATCTGCCTTAAGCCGGCCGGGGTGGCCGAGCGGTTCTAGGCGCTACAGCCTGGAACCGCGCGACCGCTACGGTCGCAGGTTCAAATCCTGCCTCTGGCATGGATGTGTGTGATGTCCTTAGGTTAATTAGGTTTAAGTAGTTCTAGGGGACTGATGACTTCAGATGTTAAGTCCCATAGTGCTCAGAGCCATTTGAGCCATCTGCCTTTAAAAAATTAGGGAATCTTTCAAAATCTAAATCTGGATGGGCTACAGAACGGGGATTTGAACTGTCCTTCCGAATGCGAGTCCACATGGTATAATAAAAAATTCGCAGCTCGGCTAAAGTTCGATGACATTCACATTGCCCTCGTGACAGCATATGTAGTGTACTGCCCCGTAAGGCACAACGGTACTGACCGACCGGCGTGTCATGCTCTGCCGATGGCCGTCAATGGAGGCGATATGGAGGGACATGTGGTCCGCATACCGCTCTCCCATCCGTTGTCAGATTTCGTGACCACAGCCGTTACTTCTCAGTCAAGTAGCTCCTCAGCTGGCCTCCCAAGGGCTGAGTGCACCCAACCTGCCAACAGCGCCCGGGAGACCCGGACAGTTACCCACCCAAGTGCTATCCAGGCACTAAAGCGCTTAACTTCGGTGTTCTGACGCGAACCGGTGTTACCACTGCGACAAGGCCGCTGACACTGTGCATACTGACACACGCAAAAATATGCAGGGTGGTCCTAAAAAGTCTGAAAAGCTTGAAAGGGTGTTACAGATTTGGTTGTGCTGAGATACCTGTTACGAAAAAAAATCGATATGTTTCCGAGTTAATTATCATTGAAGTTAGCCAATCAGGCCGTTGTACGCGCCAATTCAAGCGGCCCGCCAGATTCAATTAGTGTCAGCTGTTCTCATGGCGTAGATGATTGCGCACGATGCTCAGCCTATGGCTCGGATTCGATCCTTGCTAATGTCCCGTGGCCAATTTTTGCATCGCTCTCTTATTCAGTTTAGTGAAATCAGAAGAACACGTTTGGTAACACCGTCACTGCTGGGGCCGCTCGAATTTGTGAGCGCAAGGGCCTCAGTGGCTAACTTCAATTCTAATTAATGGGAAACGTATCGAATAGTTTTCTTAACAGTTATTTGTCAGCACGACCTATCCTGCAACACCCTTACAAACTTTTCAAAAAAAATGTTCAAATGTGTGTGAAATCTTATGGGACTTAACTGCTAAGATCATCAGTCCCTAAGCTTACACACTACTTAACCTAAATTATCCTAAGGACAAACACTCACACCCATGCCCGAGGGAGGACTCGAACCTCCGCCGGGACCAGCCACACAGTCCATGACTGCAGCGCCCCAGACCGCTCGGCTAATCCCGCGCGGCTACACAAACTTTTCAGACTGTTTCTGACCACCTTGTATAGGACTCTTTCCCACTCATGTACGTCTTTGGGCGATGAGGCTGAAGAATAGTCATTAACGTTACACAATTCAGTACATACACATTACAGGGAATCACTTTAAGGAAACGCTTCCTCTTTGTCAAAATGCAGATATATTTTTTCTTCTCTATGTTACAACTAGACATATATTTATATCAAGACGCAGATATTTCCACACATTAACACTATGACATCTGAATTCATGTAAATCACCTACGCTATAAATAAAGTGTACACCCGCAGCTCTAGCAAGAAAAAAAGTTTTTGAAGAAAACTGACGATTTCCTTTCGGCTTTGTTGAGAAGAAATAGAAAATTGAATAAATGATTAATTTTGTCACTTACACAGTATACCTTCTACACGTGATGTGGTAGTAACTATAACTTTTCTCCCCTGATTGACGCCGCTAAGTACAGAATCTCTTATAAATCACGCGGATAACGGTACAGCATTCCTTTTACATTTCAACAACAGACATTGAACAAAGGAGTAGCTGTACTTCAGACACTTTGGGTTGTCATGCCACAGGTGGGAAAGTGCGTGGTGGACCGGTCAGTCGTCGTATGCACGGGCTTTTGGCGGTGGCAAACCTTTGGAGAGCGAACGGTGTGACGGCGCGGCGCGGCGGCCCGCAGCTTCCTTCCTGCCGGCGACGTCACCGGCCGCAACGGCCGTCCGCGAGCCAGCCGGCCGTGCACTGCGCTGACGCCGAGCATATGTCCCATAACCTCACTGGACAAAATATCAGCAGCCCTTACGACAGCACAATGGTCGCTCTGGAGTTCTGTCGGTGGTGTAGTACTCGTACCACGCGGTCATGTGGCCCTTCACCGATGACGTAAGTAATGACAGTGAAGTGGTGCATGTGCTAGTTTCTTATAAGGAATCAGCACAGCGACGTAAAGACGTAACAGAAGGGAAGAAAGGAGATATCGTCTTTGGCCGTCCCCATAACCATGCTCTGAATAAAGGTCCCCAGTTTGGAGGACTGTCCAACGTGTCTACGTCGAATGGCGTGCATCTGCATTAAACGTCGTCACCGGTGACAAATGGACGTGGGATGCCTGAAACAGTACGATGAACAAGGGCTGAAAAATAAACCCTTTCTCCTACGCATTCTTCCTCCGTAGGAAAATAGTTTCATATGGCGACAATGTCAATTTTTATGGATTTACGCCATCCAGTTTCATTAATGTGACCACCTCTCAAAAACCTTTTGCAGCGCAGACCACTACGAGACATGGAGGAAGAGAATCACTGAGGTTCTGGTAGATACCGACAGGGACGTGGAGCTATGCAGACTCCAGTGACATGTCCAGATACGCTAGGTTCCTCGGTTGAGGATCCTGGGCTCGAAGATCCCAATCGAGGCGGTCCCACAGATTATCGACTGAGTTTAAATTCGTAGAATCTGGTGGCCAGGAGAGTAATGCAAACTCATCCCGGTGCTCTTTCAGCCATGCAACTACTCCGCGAACTGTGTGACACTGCTGGTAGATACCTCATGCCGATGGAAAAAAACCTGCATGCACGGGTGAACATGGTCCTCAAAGACAGATGCACACTTGTGTTGATTCATTGGGTCTTCCAGAATGGTGAGACCACACAGGGAATGCCACGAAAACATTCCTGAGACCATAACGCTCCTTCTTCCGGTTTCGATCCTTCCGACGATTGTTGCAGGACCGTACACGTCGACGGCCGTCTATCCGATGGGGCATAAAACGGGATTCACCTGAAAAGACCATTTGTCACCACTCGGTGGACGTCCAATTCCGGTATTGGCGCGCAAATTTCAGCCATCGTCGCCGAGGAATAGCAGTCAGCATGGGTGCATCAGCCAGGCGACTGCTGCGGAGAGCCATAAGCAGCAACGTTCGTTTAACTACCGTTATACCTGCGGCCGTCGTTCACCCTTGTCATCTTCGACCTGTGGTGCACGTGAGTTGCCTCGGTGCCGGCTGTGGACACCACCATTTTGCCATGCACGCTCTACTGTTACCACGGACACACGAAGCCGTTTCGGAAATACTTCCATCCTCGGCTCGGAAGCCCTTTTGGGCGTCTGGTAAATCGCTCTGTTGTCGCATTAGATAACGTCTTTTCTGATTTACGCCCCCCCCCCCCCCCCCCGCGCTTCCCGCTTTATATACCCTCGACTGCTAGTGCTACCACCTGACGTGTGTGAGTGGTTACTGCACGTTGACGTCGAAGATAAGTGGTGATCACATTAATGTGACTGGGCCGTGTAGAAACGCAGGAGGAAGATATGGATCGCTGAAAATTGGAGTCTGTTAACAGAGCGAACGAGCATCAACGAATGGGAATTTCCTCTGGTATAAACATTAGCCGAGCAACAGCGACACCATTCGGTAGTACTCGGTTCGCATTCTCAGATGTTCGCTAGTATTCCGCTGGTCGTCGGTCTTTCGGCGAACTTTCAAAAGAAGCTCGCGTCTTCTGCGCTTTGGCGCTAGCAGCACAGAAAGCATTCGTCTGCCGTTTAGCGAGTGAAATCTTATTGTTGCCGTCAGTAGCATGGGCGTACCACAGCACAAATGCCATATCACAAGAAATATGACTAGTAGAACATTTCCGTAGCATTCAAATGCCCCAGTGCGGATGTGAGAAATACGATAAATTTATTAGATGCTTCCACCAGACGGGAAAGGAGTGAATATTCACAATAATTTTATTTATTTTTATTGAAATGCAACGACACAATAAATTTCCTTGAAGTAAGCAAGTATGAACGTATATCTATTACGCTGATCAAAATTAAAAATATACAAGAGATCTGATCATTCTTGTTTTACGTTATGTGTAGCTGTAATCATATATCTGACGTGTAACTGTTAACACGTTCACTGCCATCGGCGCACCAGCGCGTCCGGCCGATACTAGTGCATATGCCGTCGACGCGCCTGCGCGGCGAGACACTCAGCTGTTTCTCAGCGCCACAGTTTAGTCGGGCACAGCCATTCGGTGTGGTTCATTGCGCAGGCACTCTAAGAACGTATTGTTTTCAATTTTTGCGGGTGCGGTTCGTGTGTTTTCCCTACAGTTTTTCTCTGTTGTGGGACTGAAAATGGAAGACAATCGTGACACGGCGGGCCCTTCAGAACCTAAGAAACGTAAAACACAGGACACAAGAAACGTACAAAAACTAACGGATGCGGAATTATTACGAATATTAGAAGAAAGCGATTCGGAAACGGAACTGGCCAGTGAGGAGGACGGCGTGGAATCCAGTGAAGAGTCTGACGGAGCCGGGTTTGTTTTAGATGAGACTGTAGAAATGGCTGTGAATCCTAGCGACAGGGAAATGGCAGAAGGAGTGGTAACAAGAGATAACGCAGCTGATACAACTGTTGCGTGGGAAAGAGAGCCAGTTGGAATGATAAATTGCCCATTTATAAAAAATGAGGGACTGCTTATTCAACCGACGGAAAACACTCCCTTAGATTATTTTCGTCTTTTGCTGACGGACGAATTTCTATTGACAGTTGTAGACGAAACAAATCGAAACGCGATTGAATTATTCCTTTCTGCGGGAACCAAAGGACAATCACGAATAAACTGTTGGAAAGATGTGACTGTTGGCGAATTGTTAGTGTTCTTGGGAGTTTTCCTGCACATGGGAAATGTAAAGATGAGGAATTTGCAGGACTATTGGAAAAAGGACGCTTTATTCAACGTGAAAGGAATTGCCGATAGTATTTCACGAAATCGTTTTCTGCTAATACTACGTGCATTACACTTTTCTGAAAATCCAAAACAGGGCAAACCAACACCATCCGACAGGTTGTATAAAATACGTCCCGTTATCAATTTTTTCAATGAAAGGATGTGCCAAGTTTACTACCCTGGACGGGAACTGTCTCTGGACGAATCAATGATCCTTTGGCGTGGACGATTACTTTTCCGCCAATACATCAAAAACAAAAAGCACAAATATGGCATAAAGCTATATATTTTGACAACTCCCACTGGAATGGTCCTAAAATTCGCGGTATACACTGGCATGCTGGACGATTTAGGAGGAAGAGGCCATGCGCAAAAAATTGTTCTTCATTTACTAGATGAAAAGTTGAATGCTGGTCACCATGTGTACATGGACAATTACTATAACAGCTTCGCATTGGCAAAGCTGCTCCTGGATAAGAAGACCCACTGCACGGGAACTCTGAGGGCGAATAGGAAGGATACACCCAAGGAAATACAGGAAGCAAAACTACGAAAAGGTGAAGCCGTTGCCAGATTTGCGGAAGGAGTTATGATAGGTAAGTGGCGTGATAAGAGGGAGGTTTGCTACATTTCTAATGCATTTACAAATGAAATGGTTGAGGTTGAAACCAAAAGAAAGGAGAAGAAATCTAAGCCCTTGGCCATTGTAAACTACAATAAATTTATGGCGGGAGTTGATCGGCACGATCAGATGTTATCATATTACCTCTCGGAACGCAAAACCATACGCTGGTACAAGAAACTTTTTATCCACGTTGTGGAAATGATACTGACAAACGCACATGCCCTACACAATAAATATTGTGGCACAAAAATGCCCCTCCAAGAATTTAGACTCAGTATTATAAGAGCACTATTGCCACGAAAGCAGGTAGAACGGCCAGTCCGAAATCCCCAACATGTTGTGGTAAAACGAGAATCAAATGGAAAATCAAAAACACCGCGAAAAAAGTGCAGATCATGCGCCAGCCGTGGACAACGAACAGACACGATTTACGAGTGCCTAGATTGCCCAAATAAAGCAGGATATTGTTTGAATTGTTGTGTTATTCACCACCTCTAAAGGCAGATAGCACTTTCGTTGCTCATTTATTTTTCGACAGTTATGTGTCGGTACTATTCGTAAACTTTGTATTTATTTTATTTGTTTGAGAGTGTAATGGATAAAGCTCTAGATTGTATTTTTCTTAGATTTGACATACATTTTATTTCAGAAGTTTCTTCGAGATCTTGTGTTTGTATTTGAATGTTTCTACTATATTTTTTGTCCAATAAATATGTCGTTTGTCAGTAGGATGTTTCGTTTCATTTATGAATATAAAATGAAATTGTAGTAACCTAAACTGTCACACTAACCAGGAACAATACACTAGACGCATTGGCGCGTCCACGGCCACCCGCTACAGAATATGGCCTGATATGCCACTGACGCCTTAGTGCGCCCCAAAACAACTTTGATTCACGAGAGTAAATTTGATTGTGTACTTATAAAATAAATACATGTTATATTACTTTTAGCAATATATTTTCAGATTCTATTAAGAAAAATATTGGTTACGTGGCAAAGCAAGGCCAATTACAGTGGCAGTGAACGTGTTAATTTAGAGGTCTTTGCTGTAATAAGCTAACAAATGAAAATCGTTTTCCCACAATCACGCTACATCTCCTCTAACAAACTTTACTGAAGATTTTATTAAGTAGCTCATGTAACAGAGTGTATCCATATTCATCCTTTATTGTCATTACTTTCTTTATATGTACTTTAACATAATCCCAGAACTGCGCGGCATACGTCATTGCTGACATCAGAAACTATTTCAGATATTGGAGCTATTCACAAGCTAAACAGTTTCACCGTAAATGTCCCCGGTTGCTAATAACCAGAGTATAAATGTTAGCTTTCCTTCAGCTATCGTTGTTTGTCCGCTTCAAATTTACCCCTCAATTGTGCAGAGAAAAAAGTGAAATGCGTCAACCGAGATATTTGCGAAGTTTTGCTTACTTCGTCTAATCAACGCTCTCGCGATAAAAATGAATCCCTCCTGAATATCAAAGTTTTGACGTGGCTATAACTAGTGTTGCATCGAGTGAAATGTGTGTAGCGATTATTAGCGCCAAAAACACTTTTCTATGGTTGACACGCTATGCTCGTTTTCTCGTGTTCTCAGCCATTCCCTCTAGAGTAACGCTTGTTCACGGATGCGAGCGAATGGTAATAACAGAGGCAAATTGTCTGCGACTGCTCGTTCGCTGTGTGTCCGTTTCCATTCGCTCCTGTACGCAGGAGGCTTTAGTGGGACCTGCTCGGTGAGCTCAGCTGGTAGAGACCTGCCGCTCAAAGATACAGATGCGACTTAGAAACCCTAAACGGTAAATTCTGAAATGTGGGACGAATAATTTCAACATGCTGTATTCTGCTGCAGAAGAATGAGATCTCAGACGCAACATAAGCAATAGGAGAGTTTCTCACTCGGTGAGGCAGAGTTCAGCTCCCGCCCTCTGGTCGAGTCCGCTTGGTCGATGCGCCATCAATAATGGGCACGTGCAGGCCTGGCCGGTCATTACCAATACTGTTCACGGAGGTGCGTGACGCGGCACAGTTTACGACAGAGGTAAACAAAAGCGGCGAGCCAGTTCCTTCCTCGGCGACGCACCTGGCACAATTCTCTCTGCCACACACGGTCATCGTATCGATCGGTCTCCAACGAAAGCCACGAGTAAACTTCCATTACGTGTGCTCCCTGTCCAGTTACATCACGCTGGTGATTCATCAAAAGGGCTCCTTGGGATTTCCAAGTTAAAATTTCAACTATCTCTCAACCGATTTTTGTTGTATATGAGAACAAGTTTTACTGTATTATCACACTGTAGGAAAAACAGCCTCAAGTAGCTGGTTACAGTTTTTCCTACAGCTAATTTACGAAATCGGCTGCAGTGTTCTTTAACCAAAATGGATTCACTGTACTAGTTTTCAATGCCACAAATGACGTTTTTTGAGCTGCCACGTCACATATTGTTTATTACACCAAATTAAAATGGGACTGGAAACAAGATAAACTGATTAAAAGTACCAGACACTCTTATCTAATATGGAATTGTCCAATGGATATCACGAGAGGCACACCCGACAGCACAAAATGAGGCAGCGAGTATCATGTTGTCAGTGGAGTAGCAGTAACAGCAGAGTGAGTCGCACATGGGCCATCAATGACTTCGAAGATGGATTGGTCACTGGATATCACCGGAGTAATAACTCGATCAGGGGATTTTCAGTCTCCTAAACTCGGACGCATGGATTGTTGGTGATACGATTGTGAGGTGGAAACACGAAGGAACAACCACGGCTAGGAAGACCCCATGTAAGGCCAAGGTAGACCCCATGTACTGACGGACACGGATCGTCGAGCATTGCGCAGATTGTTTATAAAAAATCGCAGGAAATCAGTGGAACGAATCATTCTTAAATTCCAAACTGCTACCAGCAGTCCACCTGACACATGATCGTGTGTAGGGAGTGAATAAGAATGGGATACAATTTTCGAGCATCTCCTCAGAAGCCACACTACTGTAGTTAATGCTAATCGAAATGGTATGAAGAGCAACACCATTGGACAATGGATGGCTGGAAACGAATGACTTGAAGTGACGAGTCACGCTATACTGTGTGGCAATCCGTTGGAAGGTTTGCCTTGGCGAATGCCTAGAGAACGTTATCTATTGTCGGATGTAGTGTCAAAAGCGAAGTTCGGATGAGGTGGTGTTACCGCACGCGCGTGTTTTTCGTGATTAGAGTGTGGTCTCCCTATTGCGCTTAAGAAAATGTTAAACGCGGAAGGATATGAATACATTTTACAGCATTATGTACTGCGCACAGAAGGGGACTAGATCGGAGACGGTGACGGTATTAGCATAACAATGCACCCTGTCATAAAGAAGCATATGTCACGCAGTGGTCTGTGGACTGAAACATGCCTGAAATTGACTAATTTACTCAAGAGTCCCACCCTGAACCCAATGAAACACATTTGAGATAAATTAGAGCATCGACTTGAAAGTATCCCAGAGTTAAAGCCTTCGTGAAGGCGGAGGATGAACTCACTCCGTATTATTGGCTGTTGACAGGTGTCCGGACACTTCTGATCAGACAGTGTGTATATGAAACTAATTATATTTTTGTCGGTGAAAGACTAACGCTCCATCGTATTATTTTGTGCTACAGCTTACAGTAAACTAGCAAACAAAGCTGCTACAGACATACCTGCAAAATAAGGTAGTGACTACTCTTAAATCTGACGTAGGGCTTTCTCAGTTTGACTGATGAAACGTACGACGTTACAGGAATAGAGTAGTGTGACTTGAATTTTCTGTGTATACCAATGGAGAGAGCTATGCCTAAATCATTAGCTGGACACAAAAACTGAAAACCAAACAATAGTTCATTTACATTTTTCTCAACACTTCTATAGGCTATTAGGTCTCGCCGAAACTGGAATTCCCAACGTTACCATCGTCCGTCACCATTCCGTGACTCTGCGCAGTAACCTCAAATATATGAGAGAATGCTGACAGGAACATGCTTTGAACGGTTGTCACTGGAATTACATATCGATGGACTTCGACAGCGACGACGCATCAAGTTTCGAACCACTTTGTTAAGTTGAAGCAATGTGAGAAAGTCGGCGAAGTAGGGGACGGGACTACAGTAGCGATAGGGGATCCGTTGTAACGGCCACTACGCGGCAGGAATGCTGCGGTTCGACAGTTGGAGCCGACGCACAAACGCGTCTCCAATTTAAGCTAAAGCTGGCGAGTTTGCAAACGATCGTATTAACAGGTTATACCAGTACGACCAATAACTTGACCGAAATAGACATTCAAAGCCCGTGGTTTGTCACTAGAGCCCCGAAAAGGAAATAGTCGCATAAACGAAGAAACAACCAAAAAAACATACGCTGTCAGAAAGAAATCTCTTAACGCACGAAAGTGTTAAAAAAATAAATAAATAAAAAACGTAGCGTAACAGAACGTCGCTTAATTTGACACTGGCAATGTAAAATGAAGTACAAAAAAATGGTTCAAATGGCTCTGAGCACTATGCGACTTAACTTCTGAGGTCATCAGTCGCCTAGAACCTAGAACTACTTAAACCTAACTAACCTAAGGACACCACACACATCCATGCCCGAGGCAGGATTCGAACCTGCGACCGTCGTGGTCGCGGTCGCTCGGCTCCAGACTGTAGCGCCCAGAACCGCACGGCCACTCCGGCCGGCAAAATGAAGTACAAGGGTCACGTGAAAAATGTGTGTCTTTTACTTATATTATCTAAAAATAGTACTTTCTTCTTCTTCCACGTCTTTCCGAAGTACTGAAGCCTGGTGAACTACTTGCAGCCAGCGTTTCCCCCTCCCTCTTTATTATGCGACAGCAACAGCTAGCGGTTTCTTCAACCCTCTCAACACAGTTTTTAATGATGATTTGGCTTCCTTGCTTGCATCTTCTTCCAAATCAAATTTTAATGGCATAGTGAATAACCACATGAGGCCGATTATAAAGGACTTTCCTTTCAGCTATGGCGTGTGAAGGCTGCGGTGTCATGTTGTGTAGTAAACCAGAGGTGGCAAAGAGAACGCTCGAAGTAGGCACGTCAGTAGGCGACAGTCAACTGAGCTGCTCCCCGCCTCCTAACATCACCACCAAAAACAAGAAGCAGACCGATTTAAAAAAAAAAAAAAAAACACCTTTGACTCTGTGCGAATGACGAATTCGCAGCTATAGTGGAAAATTCTCTCGCGGTCATTTCACTCCGTCGCACTCACGCGTGCAATGGGGAACGAACCTGGTTCTCGACAACCCACGGACGATGATAACGCAGACTTCCGAGGTCGGCAAGCGCGGCAGAGGTAGCTGCGATCAAACAACAAACATTACAGCAATCCGATGAACTTTTTCAGCTTTCCTTTTACGACTCACAAACCGATTATTTCCGAAGCAGAATCTCAGAGTGATTTATAATATAATAACTTAGTACGATTCTTTCTGCAAATTATCAAATAAATTCAACTTCCGTGAGAATTCCAGATGGCGACACAAGGACTTGCAGTACCATCATTGCCATTAACCGTGAAAAACGAATTCTCTGCACTCTTCGTCTGCCACTTATAATTATGCACACAATAATGAAGAAAGCTACTAACAGTGGACCACCGTTAGAGCGTAGTAGAATTTTCCATAAAAATAAACAACTAACACGTAACGAACGATTTATAGCATCTGCTGTTATCCACTAACTCACACCACTCCTAGTAAAAAATATTTTGAAAATGAAGGAATGATCAGACAGGAATGAACTGCTGTCTATCCATTACCAACAGCGAAACAAAACTGCGATTGCAAATACAGAACAATAACAGTCTTACCTGTCCAAAATTAAAATTCAGAGAAGTCATCACACGCTATAAATTGTGATTTTTAGTGTAACATCGATACGAAAATGCCCTGAACCTGTCACTCAGGAATAGCCTTTTCCCAGTAACATCTAACAGAACCCAAAGTTCTTCTGTGTTCGTCGCTGGACAAGGTCCTATCTTGGAATGACCAAGTACCTTATCAATATCGTTGAAGCCCACAAGTTTTGGAATCTATTCAAATAACTAACTTTAAGAATTATTTCTTTCTGCGAAGGGATAAATACAGGAAAACAATTGTTGCCTGTACTAGGATACAGGTCTGGACAAGATACAGGAGCAATTTGTGTATCTTTTTTAAGAAACGATCAAAGCATCTCCCTGGAGAGATTTTTGCTATGAATCAGATTCAAAATGTGTTTTCCATGAACATGGATGTTCTGCAGCACCTTGTGAAATGCCTCTGAGGTACTAAACCTCCATAAAAATTTCTGTCTATCCACGAGCCCGCAGACAGTGGTACAGACGAGGTACAATATAACTGGTCTTTCCTTTCCATTCGACACTGCAAAACTTAAGTTAACTATTTCCTTTGTCGATTTAGTGGGTCGACGCTTAGGATTTCTGTTTGTTCTCTGCAATTTTCTCGCTGATGTCCTTCGAAGCAGTTCTGGAAGCGCTACTGGAGACTTTCGGAGACGCAAACAGTCCACTTATGTGGCTATAAGTGGAACTGCGGGTAGCTAATCTACTCCCACGGATGCTATTAGAGTGTATATATTGACAAACACCGTAGAACAGCTAACAGTAGTTCAAACACAAATAACTTCGAAATTACGTAAAACTGAGAACACGGTATGCACACAGATCAGGTCTGGATTGCACCCTAACACTGACTAACTTGATGCGCCCTAACAGATAAATTGAATACACTTCGCATAACCTAGGAATTATTCGGATGCTGTCTATAGATTGACAGCTGTCACACTATATGATCAAAAGTATCCGGACACCTGGCTGAAAATGACTTTACAAGTTCGCAGCGCCCTCCATCGGTAATACTGGAATTCAATATAGTGTTGGCCCACCCTTAGCCTTGACAGCTTCCACTGTCGCGGGCAACGATCAATCAGAAGCTGGGGGGTTTCTTGTGAAATGGCAGCCCATTCTTCACGGAGTGCTGCAATAAGGAGAGGTATCGATGTCGGTCAGTGAGGCCTGGCACGAAGTCGGCGTTCCAAAACACTCCAAAGGTGTGTATTGGATTCAAGTCACGACTCTGTGCAGGCCAGTCCACTGTAGGGATGTTATTGTCGTGTAACAACTCCGCCACACGCCCCGCTTTATGAACAGGTGCTCTATCGTGTTGAAGGATGCAATCGTCATCCCAGAATTACTCTTCAACAGTGGAAAGCAAAAATGGTGCTTAAAACATCAGTGTAGGACTGTGCTGTGATAGTGCCACGCAAAACAAACTAGGGGTGCAAGACTCCTCCATGAAAAACACGGTCACACCAGAACATCACCGTCTCCGAATTTTACTGCTGGCACTTCTCACGCTCGCAGATGACGTTCACCGAGCATTAGCCATACCCACACCGTTCCATCGGATCGCTACGTTGTGTACCGTGATTCGTCATTCCATACAACGTTTTTCCAGCGTTCAATCGCCCAATGTTTACGCTACATGTACCAAGCGAGGCGTCGTTTGGCATTTACCAGTGTGATGTGTGGCTTGTGAGCAGCCGCTCGCCTGTCATAGAACTTGCAGTGGATTCTGATGCTGTTTGGAAATCCTGTGTGATGGTCTGGATAGATGTCTGCGTATTACACATTACGACCCTCTTAAACTGTCGGTGGTCTCTGTCAGTCTACAGACGATGTGGGTCTGTGCGCTTTTTTGTTGTAAGTGTCCCTTCCCGTTTCCACTTCACTATCACATCGGAAACAGTGGACCTAGAGATGTTTCGGAGTGTGGAAATTTCACGAACAGATGCATGACACAAGTGATACCCAGTCACCTAATCACGTTTGATGTCCGTGGGTTCCGCGGAGCGCCCTATTCTGCTCTCTCACGATGTCTAATGACTACCGGAGGTCGCTGATATGGAGTAGGTGGCAGCAAAATGCACCTAATATGAAGAACGTCTGTTTTTGAAGGTGACCGTGCGCTTTTTATCACGTAGTGTATTTTCTTATATTGATAACTGTTTATTGGTCCGATGGTAGCATAGTTTTAACGAGGCTTAGATTCAGCCGAGCATTTAATATGCTCAATAATTAACATTTGATAAAGAAATTGTTGGTAGGTCCTAGACGCCGAGTGGGATTTACTCTCCCGTCTTAAGGCGCGTGCGCACTAGCACAACGAAGGCAAACGAACGACAGCCAATGGATTTAGTCGCAAGTTGGTCGTCAACGCATTGGAGTTCGGCCTGTCGTACTCACCAAACCTAGGAGTTGGGACCAAGGGATTCGGCCATATGGAATTGCAGTTGGCTCTGATAACTTGTCAGAGTTGCTCCAATTTTGTTATTTTTGTAAAGTAGCGTTTTAATAATGGTTTCACCGGCCGATTTTATGAGTGAAGAAGAGGACTTAGCAGCATTTATTTTACTGAATGACGCTGATCATCAGGAAAAGATGTAGAAAAGAAACGATGCTGGTGAACGACCTTTCGTTTAAAAAATATGGAGCAGTGTGGTGGGACAAAATTAATGTCCAACCTTAAAGCTGAATTGGAAAATGGGATATTTCATACCTTTTGCGACTGAGAAATACAAATTTTGAATTGTTGTCGAACTGTGTAGGACTTAAAATTTCCAAAGACGACACTCTTTCAGGAATGTTGTACCAGCAGTAAAAGGATATCCATAAAGATTTAATTTTATTTTTCATATTGACAACGTTTTCTAATAGTTCACTTCCCTCCCTCCAAGTGTACGATCTTTTCAATTCGTTTTTACAATCGCAGTTCACAGGGTCTCTTAAATATTCCCGTTCGCGACAAAACTATCAGCGTTAATGCTGTCTACGTATTCTCAATATTTTAATATTTTTAGACACAATAAATACATATACGTTCAACAGACACAGTAATTCGCTACCGAATCAACGAACATTCGACCCGGCGTCCATACAAGAAGTTGGATCCTTAGCCCAACTCACCGCTAACGTTTTAATGTTACCGCCGGCAGAAAGAACCGCAACGAAGACAAACCGCTTCGTTGGCTCCGATTTGTCGCTCTTATACGTTACGTAAATTGCGGCATTTCGGCCGACGAAGCAGTTGGTTGTCTTCGTTGGCCTAGCGTGTACGCGCCTTAGCGACCCAAACTAACTGTTAAAATTAGCAAACAAAATTGTGGTCCCAAATAAGAGGAAAGTCACAACCTGTTGAAAATACACTTCCGACCAGTCCGAGCAGGAAACAGCACTTTACCGAGGAGTGCTATTGTCGGGAGCAGCTGGTTGCTTGAAAGGCCTAAATGACGGAACAAATTTGTGGTGCGGGTAAGAGCTCATGAAACAGATAAGTAGCCAGCAGCCATCTTAAGTGTGTGAAGCAATTCTTAAGCCCTCTGGAGCAGACGTTGTGTTATACAGTGGTTAATATTTCTGAAGTGGGAAGTTAATAATCCTAGTTCCCTCCTCAATCCCTAAAACGCTACATGCCAATTTTCCATTGGTGGAAACAGTGCTGGAAGTCTTCCTCTGTGAACTCCTTGACGATACGTGCCACTTTTTCTTTCACTGCTTCAACAGACTAAAATCTTCTTCCTTTTAATGCAGGTTTGGCCTTGAGGAATAAATAAAAGCCATATGGAGCTAGATCGGGCGAATAAGATGGGTGATCCAAAACACTGGCATACTGGAAACCTCTTAACAGACAATACGGTATGAGCCGGTGCGTTGTCTTGATGTAGGATTCCACAGTTCGGGTCTTTTTCTTTCTTATTTTCTCACGGAGTTTAGCAAGAACGTCAAGGTAGTAATGTTGATTAACAGTTTGATCTTCAGGAACCTAGAGAAGAAACACAATTCCATGAATATTGAGGAAAACAACGATCATAGCTTTGAATCTTGATTTGCTCATTCGACCGTTCTTCGCTCTCTGTGAACCTGGGTCATTCCAATGCATGGATTGGCGCTTAATTTCTGGATCATAGCTGAAGAACCAAGATTCGTCATATGTCAGTAGTCTTTTCCAAGATATTACGCTCGTTTTCAATGGTATTCAAAGTGTCAGTACAAACTTTTTCACGAGCTTCTTTATGTTCGACCGTGACACACTTCGGTATCAGATTCGCACACACTTTTCTGTGTTAAACTAAGTGAAATTTGCGTTACGCATTCTTTGTCAATTCCTACAGTTTCAGCAATCGATCGAATACTCAGCCGACGGTCAGATCGCATTATATTACCTATCTTTTCGATATTTTCATCAGTTTTTGATATTGAAGGGCGAACCCTGGTGTGAGTCGTCTTCAACATCTTCTCGACCATCTTGGAAACGGTTGAATTAGTCACAAACTCGCGTACATGATAAACAGCCTTCCCCATACACTTCGTTTAGTGACATATGTGTCGATAGCAGTTTTTCAAAGTTTCATGTGAAACATCACGACAATTTGTTGTTCTATTATTACAGTTATCGTTTTTCCGGCAAAGGAAAACAACAACTCTTACACAAGGCCACGGTCACACGGATTTGTCTACACACACCAGAGATGCCGCATTCGACCGAGAACGCTTCACAGCTATTGGCCGTTCATCTTTGGCCGTGCATATTTTTTCTGTGACACCATCAATCCGGTTATTTTATAGCTGCATCTGGTACGAATTATTAACGATATAGCCGGCCGCGGTGGTCTCGCGGTTCTAGGCGCGCAGTCCGGAACCGCGCGACTGCTACGGTCGCAGGTTCGAATCCTGCCTCGGGCATGGATGTGTGTGATGTCCTTAGGTTAGTTAGGTTTAAGTAGTTCTAAGTTCTAGGGGACTGATGACCACAGCTGTTAAGTCCCATAGTGCTCAGAGCCATTTGAGCCATTAACGATATACATTTTCCATTCCACAGGTCAAACGTCGGACGTTAGAAATCTACAGGATTTTAATTATTGCCTTTGTGTAGAAATAAGTTCGACCATACCTCGCGAGCCAAAGCGAGGCTGGCGACCATTATTTAGCGTCGCTTCAATGGTGTAGCAGCGCAGAGAATTAATCGGGCTCCGCCAACAAATGTTTCGTAACAAATCTTCCGAGCAATACGTCGCGTAATTTGTCTGGCGCGACGCCACGCACGCTTGGACGCTGTCACGTAACGCCGCACCGGGGCGACGTCCTGCCGCAAGACGCAGACGCAGCGGCGGCGGCGGCGGCAGCGCGTGGGTCCGCAGTGACGGCATCGCCTGCTCAATGGTCTCCTCCGCTGACGTCAGACCACTCAGTGGCGCGGCACGTGCGCTCGGCAGCTGCGAACACCCGCCCCCGCCCACGGCACACTCCTCACGTGCTACTTAAAACTTCCTGTCGTGTCGTCTTGCCTCTTGTCTCGCAACGGCTACACGCACACCTCCATAGCTTTCCACATGCCTAACCTATCACATAACACCATTGTTGACAGCTGAACCCTACCACAAACATATGTATAGTAATGTATCACAAGCTGCAACTTGGTCGCGGATTAAAACAATGATCCACGAAGAGTAGATTTTTTTCTTTATTTCCGTCAATGATCACAAAAATTTTGGTCATTAGACGACAGTCTTCAAATCTGTAGCAAAACACGGGAAATGAAATACAAATAGTGGACAGATTACACCTAAAACTAACGTCTTGAGTATGGAGTGCATGATTTCGATGCGTCACAGCGCCACCGTCCAATTCCAACTACGGCCACACCAGGTGCCGTGATCAGTCACCGTGATTCATAGTCTCACACACCTGATCAGTCGCAGTGCAGTTGACGTAACAACATGAGCTTGGACAAAAGAAGCAGGGCATTATTGTTGAAGCTCTATTATCAAAACAATAGTAATGCTTCGAGAATATTAGCGGCTGAAAAGATTACGGAAGGGTCCTCTTTCTCTATCTGCTGTGTGGAGCATGACGAAGAAGTTCGATCAACTGGAAAACTGGGCGTTGCCCCGGGAAGAGGCCGACGACCAGTTGCACGACAGGTGGTTGATGAATTCTCTGTTGCTGTGGCAGACAACGCTGCGCGCAATTCCCGATTGCCAGACAGTGCGCGTGCTGTCACGACAGCTGAACATCCCGTGGTCCACTGTACGGAAGGTGCTTCAAACCATTCTCAAATGGTATCCGTACAAGATCCATATCGTACAGCAGCTTGCACCACAGGACGTACAACGACGTGTTGACTTCGCTCTACAACTTCTCGCAAGGATTGAAGTTGACGAGAACTGGCTCTGGACCATCCTATGGACAGTTGAAGTTCATTTTTCTCTGACGGCTGAGGTGAACACACAGAGTTGCCGCAGCGTGACTGGCCAGCGTTACTGTGATAGGCTTCGCCAGCACGGCATGCCCGACCTACAGGAGAGAGAAGCACTGAACTCAACAGTTTTCATGCAAGATGGGGTCCCACCGCACATCGCTCGTGAATTCACCTGATTCTCGAATTCACCTGATTCTCCGAAACACATCAAATTATCAT
This sequence comes from Schistocerca americana, assembly GCF_021461395.2. Taxonomy (NCBI): domain Eukaryota; kingdom Metazoa; phylum Arthropoda; class Insecta; order Orthoptera; family Acrididae; genus Schistocerca; species Schistocerca americana. The sequence continues at coordinate 877,687,012 of NC_060119.1, forward strand.
CCCATCGTTTCCAAATTCTTGGCCGGCACGAGCCCCTGATCTCACTCCCTGTTATTTCTGGTTGTGAGCCTTCGTGAAGGTCAGCGTTTACCAGGGGAACATTCACACATGTGCTGATCTGAAGCGCAGCGTATCAAGAGAGGTAGCCAGCTTACCTGCGCACATGCTTCGTTCCCCTGTGCACAATGCAATCCCGCGCTTTCTGACTCTTCTGGGCACCGATGGGCGCCATATTGAGCCCCTTTTTTTAGCAGTAATGGTACCGGTATGTAATGATATGATGCACCGTAGCAGCATATTAAAAGTGTTCCAATTGTATTAATTCTGCATTATTTCTCTTCCCCACATCCTTGACATTAATGCTACAAAGTTTGGTCCTCGTACGGTAATTAGTTTCCATGTTACATAACGTGTTAAATAGGCAAAGTTTAATTATAACCACCCGATATAATAAAGCCATAGTGCCATCGTCACAAAATCAGCTTAGCATCAGTCCACTAGAACTTAGAACTACTCAAACCTAACCAACCTAAGGACATCAACACATCCATGCCCGAGGCAGGGTTCGAACATATGATTGTAGCAGTCGCGCGGTTCCGGACTGAAGCGCCTAGAACCGCTCGTCCACCGCAGCCGGCCGCTACTGTTCGTAACAGCAATACAGTAGCCACGACATATGTTTGTGGTGTAAGTTCGGTAGATGACACTACTGCAAATCTACATATATTCGTCGATCATAAAAATTTACAGAACACAATAAATGAAGAGTACAATACGTAAAGCCTAGAGCAGGCTTGCCAAATGTATAACTTATTACAGTGATGAAATGCAATAATTAAAATTAAGAATGAAGTTAAATTTAAAATTGTTAAAAGGAAATGGTTAAGTTCAAACGGCTCTGAGCACTATGCGACTTAACTTCTGAGATCATCAGTCCCCTAGAACTTAGAACTACTTAAACCTAACTAACCTAAGGACATCACACACATCCATTCCCGAGGCAGGATTCGAACCTGCGACCGTAGTGGTCGCGCGGTTCCAGACCGTAGGGCCTAGAACCGTTCGGCCACTCCGGGCGGCCGAAATGGTTAAAGGGAGCCGGAGGTGCCTATGCTGTCCATGTTAAAATCACCAAGTTTGAGGAACATTTATGAATAAACTACCAAATAGAAAAAATTGAATTTTTTTTTACATATAGAGTGGTTTAGTATTGCAGTTATGACAGAGGGATTTTGGAGTATCTTTTCTAGTTTCCTTCCAATCATTTTTTTTATTAATGACCCAAATTTTTTTACAAATAGTTGCTTTATAATTAAACTGAAATGAAACTACTGAACATATTGCCAAATGGCTGTGTTACAATGTAAGTTTGACCACTAGGAGTGCTGTACAAAAATTTCGTCTCTCTAGCTTGAGTGGATTTTGAGAAAATGTTCCTTATATTCGAAAAATTCTAATTTACGGGAAATGGCTATCAAAGTTTCTCAATACAGTCCTGCACTATAGGATGGATTATCAGGGTCTTCTTCTTCATCCTCCAACAGCTTCCTCTTCTGTCTTCTTTTCTGGCCTGTTGTTCCATCATACTTCATATGCCTTTCTCTTCTTTCTGCTCCTCTTATCCTTTCTCTGTCAATATTTCTTAGTGCTCGTACAGTGTTCACCCCAGCCGTAAATCCTAATGCCTTCAGAACTTCACACTCTTCCCTTGGTTGTAGGTTGCTATTGCATCATAAGTGCCAAAGTGCAGTGTTTTTATGCTTACAAACACCCTTATAGGAATCACTTTCCAAATCAAATTGTTTACGCTCTCATTAGGATTCTGCGTCTTTCCGTGTAGACATTTGTGTAACAATTCTGGCTGTGCTAAGTCATGAAAAATATCATCACTGTCACTAACTTATTCACGAAATCTGTCACTTCCACCAGTCAGCTTCTTGCTAGAAGATGTCACAGGGCTATGGCCGGCCATGTGTTGCTTAGCAGAAGAACGCACTGTTTCATTAATTGTAGTATCGCAACTTGGTATTAGTGTTAATTTTCTTTTCCCTACGTTCTCCCTCTTCTTATATACACGGTTACTAAAACGTGGCATCGTAACCAAAACAACGCTTTACACAAGAAGTATAATACTACCAACAACAGGCGCAACACTGAACTAATTCGAAACGGTAAACAGCAAAGAGACGATGTTCCGCGCTCTTAGTGCTTAATTTGTCACAGAAAACTATGTAGCCAACCCTTGCACACTCGCTGTATGCGTAACATAAGGCGCTGTATGCGTAACAGGCCGATAAAATCCCAAGCAGTTCGCCAGGAAGTCACGAGAGGGTGTTAGATGCATTCAGCGCTCGCCCATTTCCTCTGCAGGCGTGGGGGAAAATGGTAATAACTCCACTTCCAGGGCGAGTAGAACAATAATTCAAAGTTTACATTAAAGAGGAATGTTCCAATTAATTTTCGGTAGAAAAAAATCGTAATTTTTTGGATTTGACCACCTCCGGCTCCCCTTAAGTGACAATATGTGATTCTGCGACGCTCGTGTGCTCATTTTAGACAAAAATAATAACATACATAAGAACAAGCTTATGGAGCTACTAAAAGAATATAAAATTGATAGAATAACTAGGGACAAAAGCGGAAAGGACGAAAATAAAAGACTAAAGCGAGTAATCAGTGACATCTGCTGGCGTAGCCGCCAGAATGCAGCGTATGCGTGGAGTCAGAGGAACCTAAGCGCGAGAGGGCCTCACATATGTACCCTGCGACGCTCCGTTCCAAGACACGTATAATAAAATATTGTAACAGTCACTTAATAGATTATCTTGTTAATGATATGTATTAAGCAAACAGAGAAGGGAGAACCAAACACGAGAGGAAAACGAACAACGTAAGAAAATGGAGTACATATGTGATGCATTCTATACTATGTAATGACAGGGGAAGGTATATAGAAACGAGACGCTTTTAAGAATTATACGATACACTAGTTGTATTCCATTTCCATTTCCCATGTTTGGCAGCAGGTCTGAAGATGGTCACTGCTGACCCAAACCGGTAGCTCAAGGACCGAATGTTTTGAAATTTAGATGTAATGTATTCCGCGTAAGAAGGCAGACATACTCATTACTGTTTGTTTATGTGACCGGGCAACAATCGCTGTAAACAATCAGATCCATAAAATATCTGGCAGTACGCACACGAAACTGTTGAAAGTGGAACGACTTCAAGTTCACCGCAGGAAAGGCAAAATGCGAAACAGCTTGACTGGTAGGGTCCTAAGTAAAAAGTATTACACCCACGCAGAAGGCAGCTTACAAATCCCTCATTGGATCGATTTGCATACTGCCTGTATTGCCAACTGATTTGTTGGGGTGGACGGCTGCCTCAAGGAACGCAATTCAAACATTCCACAGAGCTGTATATACGATGTCTACACCACGTGACAAAAAAAGGGAAGCACCCAGAACGGGAGAAGAATATGAAATAAAACTTCATGTGTTGAGAGGATATGAGATATTGTTTCAGTGATAACAAAATCGAGTCGAATTTACAAAGCACTTGGCAGTATGGGTATGAGCAGTTCCTCTGCACCGGATGCAAGCACTTATTCGGTTGGGAAGGCTATCGTACATCCGTTGTATCCTCTCCTGAAGCAAACTGGCCCACAGCTGTTGTAACTGGTTTTTGATACCCTGGGTACTGACGCTGAGAAGCAGTTAAAAGTCCTAGCTCGTCTCACACATGTTTTACCAGGGACAGATATGGGAATGTTGCTAGCAAGAGGAGTAAATCAACACTCAGACGGTTCACTGACACACATGCCATGTGTGGTCACGGATTGTCCTGTTGAAAAATGGCACCACAATACAATCGCACGGGAGGTAACACAAGAGGAAGCAGTATGTCTGTGACGTAGCACTGCAGTGTCAAAGTTCCATTGACCACTACCAGCAGTGATCTTAAGTCATAGCCCATGGATCCCACGCCACGACGCGAGGAGAAACACCGCAGCCCCTGTCCAAAGCAACGCAAAAATGGGACCTCTCCCATACTCACCGACAATGGTCATCCGGGATAGTACAGTATCGCGATTCATCGCTGTACATGATGCGATGTACATGATGCGACGCATTTCATCAGCAGTCCATGGTTTCCGGTCACGGTACCACTCCAAACGCAGCCGTTTCTGTTGTGGAGTTAGAGGCAGCCTACGCATTGGGGCGGCAGTTCCCTAGTCCAGCTGTTGCTTGTCGTGCGGGATGTTGGAGGGAGTCCATTACTTGTTCTCGGATGGCTCGGATATGGAGGGTTTATGACGTACTTGGTGCACAACACGGCGATCCTCCCTTGTCATCGGACAGTCGACCAGAACCTTGACGAAGAGTATGCCAGCCCTCATGTTCTCATGCCTTCATCAGGCTACTGTTACATTTGAATGTCCCACAAATCTAGATATGGCACGATTCGTCCAGCCAGCCTAATGAAGACTCACAATGAGATCCCTTTCAAACTTTCATAATGCTGCCTCACACGAATACGCGGCATCTCCGTGTTCTTCGCAGCCATCACTACACATTTGACACTGTTCACGGCTCTTATGTATCCTACCTACATCTATATACATCTTCATATTTCACAAGTTACCGTGCGGTGCGTGGCGGAGGGTACACCCTGTAACACTACTAATCTTTTCTTTTCCTATTCCACTCGCTAACAGAGCAAGGGAAGAACGACTGTCTCTATGCATATTTATCAGCCCTAATTTCTCGTATCTTACCTTCGGGGTCCCTAGGCGAAACTAATGTTGGCGACAGCAGAACCGTTTTGCAGTCAGCTTCAAACGCCAGTTCTCTAAATATTTTCAAGGCTGTTGGTCGAAAACGACGTTGCCTTCACTGAAAAGATTCCGTAACACTTGTATGTTGTTCGAACCTACCAGTAACAAATCTAGCAGCACGCCTCTGAATTGCTTCGATGTCTTCCTTTAATCCGACCTGATACGTCTTCCAAACACTCGAGCATTAGTGAAGGTCTAGTGTTCCATTTGCGGTGTCCTTTACAGACGAATCATACTTTTCAAAAATTCTCCTAATAAACTGAAGTCTGCTATTAGTCTTCCCTACCACAATCCTCCCATGTTAGTCACATTTCAAATCGCTTTGCAACGTTACGTCCAGATATTTTAACCACGTGATTATGTCAAGTAAGACACTACTAACGCTGTATCCGATCATTACGAGTTTGTTTTCCCTCCTACAGTCACTCAACTTCGACATCTTCCCGTACATCCCACCATCAAACTGCAAACAACCACATATTGCTGCCCTCTCTGTCCGCTGTAACGGCCCTGTTACATTTCGCTGGGGCACTCCTGACGAACACTCACCATCGAGTAGAACATACTGTGGCCTATTACTTAAGAAGTCTTCGAACCACTCACCTATCTGGAAACCTGTTCCATGGGCTCGTACCTTCGATAACAGTCTGCAGTAGGACACCGTGCCAAATGCTTTCCGGAAATCTAGAAAATGGAATCTGCCTGTTGCCTTTTCTCCATAATTCGTATTACATCATTTGAGAAAAGGGCAAGCTGAGATTCGCTCGAGCGATGCTTTTTAAAACCGTGCTGATTTGTTGACGGAAGCTTTTCTATCTAAAGGAAATTTATTATATACGAAATGAGAACATGTTCAAAGATTCTGCAGCAAAACGATGTCTGTAATTTTGCGGGTCCACTCCAGCGTTGCCAACCATACGATAAATTATTGCGGTATACGATAATTACAACGTGAACACGATATACGATAGTACATTGCTGATAATTGCGGAATCTACGATAATTTTTGTGATGATTTAAAATGAAAATAAATTGATACTTGTAGTAGTTTCATACGTTAATAATCTGTTTTCATATATTTAAGTCCATATCCTATTCAATATAAGCAATTTCCTCTTTTTCTCTCGCGCACTCCCCGCAACAGTCCAACGACTCTTAACACTGTATATTCGCTTCCGGGGAATACCCTTACCGCCTAACAAATATTGTTTCACAACAATATGGGCTATTAGGTCTAGGCCATCGTCATTCAGTTGCTGGTGAAATTGGGACTTGAATGCACGGGTAGTTGTCTTTGTGCTCTTAAAAGAATATTAATTTTTTGTTCTTAAGGGAAATTAAAGTGTAGTGTTCTTTAAATAAATACTGTAGTAGTGTATTCAAATATAAATAATGGAAAGTGACTACAGTGATGTAGATTATCCGCGGACCCCACAGAAAAAATTGAGGCTGCGTGGTGAGTTGAAATTAAAACGTTTGAAACAAAAGTTCAGAAAGGAATGGTTGCCTGATTTATCTTTCAAGGATTGGCTACAACCTGTTAGTGATGATGCATATAAAGCTCGGTGTAAAGTTTGTGGATGTGAATTCAGTGCTGAGTTGACTGTAGTGAAAAATCACGCTAAAAGGAAAAAAACACTTAAGTGCCGTAAAATGTGTCGGGCCTCTACAAAAGAAACTTCACTTTTCATCACAATTAAAATCGTCTGATACATTTGATAAGCAGGGCAAGAGGGCTGAAATATTGCTACGTGGATTTTTGGCAGAACATAACATCTCTATTAATACAGCCAATCACTTGACAGATGTAATTAAAAGTGCCTTTCCCGATTCTAAAATAGTTGAGATCTTGCAGTTGGGTAGTACAAAAGCCACAGGGGTGATAAAGAATGTCACAGGTAAATGTCATTTGGATGAACTGAATGAAGTTTTACGGGGACAGAAGTTCAGTTTCATAATTGATGAATCTACCGACATTTCCGGGCGGTGCCACTGCTAATCGTTTGTAAGATCTCGTACGTAAAGCCTTGTCAGTACATAATATTCCTCCCGAAAATTTAGTAGGATTTGCTTTGGATGAGTGCAACACAATGATGGGAAAAGATAATTCTGTTGCTAGTCGAATAATTAGAGATTTTCCTGATTTTTATACAGAAATGTATATGTCATTCATTGCACCTATGTGCAAGTGAGGCTTGCAAACAATTACCAAGACTATGTGAAGACACAGCAAGGGATACATATTCATTCTTTAAGCACAGTTCAAAAAGAATAGCGCAGTTTGTGGAATTCCAACAGTTTTGTAAAGTCGAACCTCACAAGATACTGCATCCGTCTCAAACAAAATGGTTATCTTTGTTCTCGAGTGGATTCTACCGAAATTTGTGTCTCTGAATCAATATTTTCAAAGCGAGAAATTAGTAATTTGCTCTTTGCATGACAGAATGTGCAAAACGTACAAAGAAATCCTTCTCTGCTATATGTCTCCTGATTATATCAATAAAACTTATTTGACAGACATAGATCCAGCAAACCCAGCCCAACTTGTGCCTTATACGCAAATGTATTTAGGCGTAGGTGTGATGGATTTCATGAGCCAAACTGAAAACATCTCACAAAAATTTAAAGTGACTGATTTCTACTACAGAGTGCAACAGTTTCTTATAGTATCTTGTTGTGAGATAAAAAAGCGGTATGATTTCAACAATTCTATTCTAAAAATGTTGAGTTGGTTAACACCAGAAATAGCATTTCAAAAAATGCTGCATGGCCGTCAACGCTTGTTCCACTTATAAAGTCGGTTCAGAGGATTTCTCCAAAAGACAAAAGGCTTATGCAAATGATTGATGATCAGTGGGGAGCATTGCCACATGCAGAATTTCCCGAAAATCTACGGTCTAAAGAGGTGGACGAATTTTGGGTGTTCATAAAGAACGCTAGTGACCTTCACGGTAACCAAGAGTTCCTCCAAATAGGAATCTTTGTGGTAGATATATTAGTTTTACCACATTCTAGTGCAGATTGTGAGCGGGTCTTTTCAAAAATGAATCTAGTGAAGACAACATTGAGAAATACGTTACATTCGGGTACAGTCAGCGCAGTAATGCTCACTTCCCAGCGTGTGAAGAATTGTGTACAGTTCGAACCAACCAGTGCAATGATTGCATCAATGAACACTGCAAACATTTATGCTAAGAAGAAGAAATCTCATCGGGATAGTGACGCCGATTTCGCCGATGTGGAGTTCGACAACGATGCTTATTAGAGTGAGTTTGATTATATTATTATTTTTAATTATATTACGTACACAGCGCTACTTTTCGATCGGGGTTAGCGAATTTTCCTTGCATAACAATCTGTGATGCTTTGGACACTTCCGAGTTTATCTAGTTCTGAACGTATTTTTAGTACTTAGCATCGCGATTAGTGACGTTTTAGTTCGTAATTAGGAGGTTTTATGGATAAAAATTTTAAAAGATGAGAAGGCTTTGCCTATCGCGATTGAAAACAAATATTGTGTACGTCATATTATCAGCATTATTGTTTTTGTTTTTTTTTTAAGATTATCAATATACGATAATTTTAGATAAGAAATGATAATTTTAAATACAAAAATGGTTCAAATGATTCTGAGCACTATGCGACTTAACTTCTGAGGTCATCAATTGCCTTGAACTTAGAACTAATTAAACCTAACTAAGCTAAGGACATCACACACATACATGCCCGAGGCAGGATTCGAACCTGCGACCGTAGCGGTCGCCCGGCTCCAGACTGTAGCGCCTAGAACCGCACGACCTTTAAATACAAAATCCCATAATTTTATCTTCTGGAGTTGGCAACGCTGGTCCACTCTTTACTCTTCATATATACAGCAATCACCTGCGCTTTTTTCCAGTCGCTTGGGACTTTGCGCTGGGCGAGAGATTCGCGAAAATGCAAGCTAAGTAAGGAGCCAATGGCATAGAGCACTCTATAAAACCGAAGTGCTATTCTATCTGGACCTGGCGACTTATTTTGTTTTCAACTCTTTCAGTTGTTTGTTTACGCCAGGAATGATTATTACTACGTCCTCCACACGGAAGCCTATTCGATGATAAAATGACGGTATGTTTGTACGATTTTCCTGCGTGAACGATTTCTTAAATGCGAAATTTAAAACTTCAAATTTCGTTTTCTTTTTTTCAACTGCCATATCAGCCTGGTCAATGTATGACTGGATGGAAGCCTAAGACCCGCTTAGGGATTTTACATAGGATCAAAATTTTGTCAAGTCCGGTAATACCACGAAACACGAACAACAGCAAACTACTCTCTTTTTTGTCTGTCACACAGAAATGTAACACTAATAATTTCCGTAACTACCGGCAGTATGTACAAGTACAAAGCTACAAACCCATCCGACCATGGGCACTGTGTGTTCCTTTTTTCTCGGGTACTGTCTTATCGACCACTGGTTTCTTACTGGATACGTCTTCTGTATGGAGCTGCCGTTTTTTGGGTGGCGGTAACTTTAGAGCTTCTGCTCTCCGCACTGCAGCAGGTGCCTGGCATCACCGTGGGTAACAAGACGAGGCCGGAGAGAGCGGCGGCCGCCCACCCGTGGGTCACGACCTCCCGACCCCGCACAGCGCTCCAGCGGTGTCGCTGAGAGCCGGAGCACTCTCTCTGCTACCACGGCATACACAGCTAAGGTGGCCATGCCTGACATCAGTGAACATCTGTCTGTGACAAATGGAATGACGCGGAAATGTCCTCTCAGCTGTTTCTGCTACTTTTATAAAAGTCTGTACACAATGCTAAGGACGGCGGCAAACTGTTTCACAATACCATTTTTTTTTTCAGGCAATACAGGTCTTGCATCTCTACTCCACATCTTAGAATCCGAAAGTTACGCATAACCGGAAAAAAGGAAGAGGAAAGGCGAGCAATCAGTGAAAACGATAGTTAAGAATTCTCTACAAACAGTAATCGGGCTGCCTGCACAGGAAAATGAGTATTCCGTGCTCAGAAAACGTACGAGGTTCAAAGATAACGAAAAACTTTGAATGAAGTCCATAATGTCTTAGCCGTGTTTACATTTTGTTCGCGAATAGTCTGTAGTTTCTCAATGTATCTTACAACGTACTGCCACGAAGACGCCATCTGCACCCTGTTTTTGGGGATAGACTCCTTGGACGCCTTGAAGCAGGACACCCACGAACCGCAGTCTCCGTAGCGTTCAACGTGCACGGAGCGTCATTTAGATTCCTTGGCGAAGGTTCCGAGGAACACAAAATACAAGGCCGATACAACGATTTGAATACAGGATGAATATTTGACCACGATTTATGGACTAAATCCGACTACAGTACGATAATTATCTACAAAAGTTTGCGAATGCGTTGGAGTCGAGAGTGCTGCGAGAAGCTGTGCATCGAAGGCTCAGTGCAGTCGACTTGCACGCCACTGCCAAACGTCCGACAATGAGCGCCCATCTCACGGTGATGCAGCGACGGCTACGATTATGCTGGAGGCAGCAACTTTGAAATTCAACAGTTATTGTACAGGGAAATCTATTCTTGAAAGAAATCTAGCTTTAGTCTGCAGAATGATACCAACGCACAGGAACATCGTGGAAAGAGACCAGTTTGGTATCCTAGTGTGCTCACGTTGCAGCTTCACATCATCATTGATCGACGATGGATACTGTTAACGCAGATAGGTATATAGAAGGGGTGTGCGACTTCAGGGGCAAAGTCGGAACGAATGTCCTCTTCACAATACGATAATGCTCGCCTGGATCGAACACATCTGGAGTATGACCTTTTTTTTTTTTTTTATCCGCACAGGCTGGGCAGTGAATCCTACAAAGTATGTGTGGGAAGCACTGATAAGATAGTTTCCAGCCCGGTACTCGCAACCAACGACTTCCGTGCCTTTGCTCTTTCCAGGAATGGGATTCACTGGCGATTCAGCTCTGGAACCAGCTCCTAGATAGCATTGGTGGCAGGATTGTGTGCCAGCTAATGGTGACATGCCGGTAAAATCTTTGGGATTATAAGGCTTGGTTGGCTGAACATCATGGACACCAGAAGTCTTCCGAGGGAGACCCCAACAGACGACTAGAAAAATCGAGTTTTTGAGAAGAAGTTTGAAGAGGAATACGATTGGCTTTCTCACCCACAACATTAAGACGACCACATAAACTTGCAGATCTATACACATTAATGTATTTACCCATTTCTCATGTTCCGTGAGATAATAATGGTTGATTGGTTGGTTGACTTGGGGGAGGGGACCGCCGGCCGCTGTGACAGAGCGGTTCTAGGCGCTTCAGTCCGGAACCGCGCTACTGCTACGGTCGCAGGTTCGTGGGTGATGTTCTTAGGTTAGTTAGGTTTAAGTAGTTCTAAGTCTAGGGGACTGATGACCTCATATATTAAGTCCCATAGTGCTTGCAGCCACCTGAACCATTTTTTTTGTGAGGGGATCAAACAGCGATGTCATCGGTCCCATCGGATTAGGGAAGGAGGGGAAAGGAAGTCAGTAGTTACGTTTCAAAGGAACCATCCCGGCATTTGCCTGAAGCGAATTAGGGAAATTACGGAAAACCTAAATCAGGATGGTCGGACGCGGGTTTGAGCTGTCGTCCTCCCAAGTGCGTGTCCAGAGCGCTAACCACTGCGCCACCTCGCTCGGTGGATAATAATGGAACGAATCACTCTACGTGACTGACAGAATACTGGTAAAATTAAAAAATTCAAAACACACGAAAACAAGAGAGATGTGCTATGAAATATAGAAAAAAGGTGATACATAAGAGCGAAACTTTCTAAAATACAGGAACAGAACTCCGTTTCAAAGCAAAAGGAGCATGTCGTGAACACTTTCAGTTTAGACACAGAAATATGCGTAGGGACGGGGGAATTAAGACCCGGAGATGCTTTAACAACAGCCTGAGGGAAGTATGCGAACTGCCGCCGCCGGTAGTTCTGACCGCTTTCCTCTACGGCAGCGGTCGGCAACTGGCGGTCCGCGGTCCAGATCTGCATCACAAAGATCAAAAACTGGCGTGGCAAAAATATTTGGAAGTATAAATTACGTACTCAAATTATTTAAAAAAATTTTCGTGTAGATATCAATTCGTTTGAGCGCCGCCCTTATAATTTTTTCTAGTAGTGCACAATTCACTGCTGAATAATTGGAAGTCTTCCAAAAAACGCACGGCCTTCCTAGTTCGCTCTATGAGCGAGCAAGAAAAATATGCATAATCACCGATGGGTGTGTATTGGACGCTTAATGACACCAGAAACCATTTCCGGACTCTGAGATAGTGAAACAATGTATGTTAGAAGTAGCCTTTTGGATAGAAAAAGGACATTGTTGCCGCAAGCAAGGTATCCCACTGTCGGCAAAAAATAATACAAAAAGAACCGAAATTTTGGCTGCTGACAATAAAGGTAGTTTGGGCGGACTTCTGCAGAAAGCACCCTGCTACACCATAGGAGGAGATGAATAATGCGACGTTGTTGATGAAGAACAAATGTCCATTTTCGTGCGATTTTTTTATACTGAAAGGAAAGAATTTAGAGAAGAACTGCTAGCAATATTGCCGTAAAAGGTAAGACTCGCGGTGAAGATTTATTCAAGACTTTTGATGATTTCATGACAAAATCAACCATTAGTAATGACAAAATGGTGTCTCTTTCAACTGACGCAGCCCCAGCGATGATCGACAAAGAAAAAGGATTAGTAAAGATAATCAAAGATTAGAATTACGTGATGGAGAAATACGTCGATGGTAGGGGCACGCGACCATTCGGATTTGGCACAAATTTGAAATACAGAAAGGTCTTGATCGCACAATTCTTTATTATTTATTATTCTTAATAAAGAATTGAGCGATCAAGAGCCTTCTACATATCAGAATTGTGCCAAAGATATGAATGCTGAGCTACTATCTTATCAGTGCATAATTCACTAGGCAGCCCTTTGTGGAAAACTTAGTATGACTCCGAAAGAAGTAATGGACAGGTTGATAAATTCTAAGAAGTCGCGTTCTACTCTTCAGAACAGACAGTTCAAAGAGTTTCTTTCTGAGTGTGATTCGGCGTATTCTGGCTTTACTACAGTACAACAGCGTTCGTTGGCTAAGTAAAGGTCATGTGACTGAACTCTTTTGGCAACTAAAACAGTAAGTAACATTTGGATTCACAAGAAGCAAGAAACCATCTGGAGTGCCTAGCAAACGTACGCAATACGCTAGCTGTGGCTTTACTGAAAGACATTCTGAACCCTTTAAATGTGCTCAATACCGAGCTACAAGGAAATAGAAAATTAATATGTGATCTGATACAAAGTGTATCTTCTTTCCGTCGCAAGCTGGATACCTTTCAAAAAGACACTGCAAGTCATGAATTTGTTCACTATCCAACAATTTTTCAATATAAAAATAATTCTGAAACTAAAATTTCAGTATTCTCAAATTTCATGTCAGATCTTCAGAAGGAGTTTGTCGAGCCCTGCACTAGGATATTATTTGCGAACGAACAGAATTGCTTCCGAATATGATAACACAGAAGATAATAGAGTAAAAACATGCAAAGTAAAGAAGACTCGATATTCCTTTCTCACTGACAGCGGAGATTATTCTTATATCGAAGACAGCACTCAGGTTTTGTACAAAATCCTGAATATGACACTTCCAAGACGGCTTTTCATCTCTCTTCAGGGCTAAGAATTTACAATTTCGGGCTTCACTGGAGAACTGATTACCAGTAACAACAAAATTTCGGTTTTGTGAAATGTCTGTATCAGTAACTACATGTCCAGTGGTTCGTTACAGTTAAGGAAAGCCACGAGTTGAAGTTATCGACTAACCGTTTGTTAAACCATTTAAATCACAATCAAAAGGACTTTTGTGTCATCTGCATACAGAAAAACTTTGAATAATCCATCATGCATAATGACAGATCTGTGATAAACATGACTGATTGCAGTGGACGCTGATGTGACTCAGTCCTCGCTGGTGTTTCCTTGTAAAACAGCGGTTTGCTGTGTGGCAGCGCCCTGGTGAAGAAGATTACTGCTTCCTTCTGTAAGACAAAAGGACCCCGCCACACAGCGCGCAGTATTAATGCACAGTAGAGGCCCCATTCACACGTGACGTCACGCACCGGGATGCACTGCTCGGCAGGTGGACTTGACTCACAGAGCCGCAGCCCCGCTCAATGTGGCTTATTGGGTGATGTCACATGGTAGCTGTGACGCCTCCAGTCGGCGTAATGTATAGTTCCCACAGTGGGAGTATTTGAGGTTTTGCAAGATCACTATCACAAAAAGCAAAGTATGGAATAAAAACAAACGGTTCAGCCAAGCACCTAGTTCTCGATTAAGCGTTAGCGAAACATGCTGAGCAGACACTGAAAATTTTTTTCCACTTCTATCGTACGTCATTGACGTCATTTAAAGATCTCCTGAAGCCATTATTGCAACTGGAGTATACGACATCACGAAACTTATTGTGTCGACAACTTTGCTTCCGCCTTTTTTTCTCTAAGTTCGAGGCTTTATTGCGAAAAACTTGACAAAAAATTTACGATTCAAAGTGTGGTATCATAGATAGATACCATCCCCACCGGCGTCCCACAGTTGGCTACGGAAAAGCTCGTTTCCGACAGATGCCAACTGCTGTGCGCGGGGATCCAGCAGATCCAATGTTGCGCGCCCGCTAAGCCACGCGTTCTGTGGGTCCGACTGCGAATGCAGATTGCCGGCACGGTATTGGATGATCCTGTCTCAGTTGCAGTCTTCGACAGTCTTCAGCCTTAGTCAGCCTTCGACGGTTCGCTCCTGCATCAGTACCAGGATGCTCTTTGTTTCTTGCAATAGCTGGATTTCATTGTTGTTTGTTCTTTTGTAATGGTTCTTTGCAACACTTGAAGAAAGCTACAAGTTAAGTGAAACTGTATTTACGTGGTCGCTAATCATTTCTGCTCTTGTCCAGCTTCCCTACGACGACAGCTGTTGCACCACTCTGTAGCCCACCCCTCCTTACCGTTGTGTACACATCACCAAGTGTTGGTCTTCGGTGACCACTACTTTCTCCCATATTTCTGGCAGCATACGAATCCAGCGGCGTAAGAACTGGGCGTCGTTTGAGAATATCCATGAATCGATCCAGTTTTGCACTTGTTCTTGTGGCCGACAGTGCTGATCAGCCAGACCGTGTGCCATTGATCGAAGAAGGTAGTAGTCAAGAGGGAGCAATACTGTGCGTTGGGTAGGACTTCTCATTTCAATGTAACCAAGTATGGTTTGACGGGTTTTGCGTCGTGGGGTCGACCATTGTCAATCAAAAATCATCTTTTAATGTCTACTGCACTAAGGCCGTTTGTGTTTCAGTGCTCGGCTCAAACCCAACAACTGGTTTCTTTAACGATTTCCTGCCATTGTTTCGGTCGATATCAGTAGCTCGAAAACCTTCTCTCTTCCACCGCCATACCAGTATTTTATGAGCCTCAGCCGCAGAGGCCGGCCGGTGTGGCCTTGCGGTTCTAGGCGCTTCAGTCCGGAACCCCGTGACCGCTACGGTGGTTCGAATCCTGCCTCGGGCATGGATGTGTGTGATGTCCTTAGGTTAGTTAGGTTTAAGTAGTTCTAAGTTCTAGGGGACTGATGACCTCAGATGTTAAGTCCCGTAGTGCTCAGAGCCATTTGAACCATCAGCCGCAGATTTCTTCATGTTAAAGCAGAAAATTAAAACTCCCTGCAAACAACGAGAATGGGGCTCGCAACCTGACATATTCAATCGAGAATAACTTTATGATGCAATCACAAATCAACTAATGTTTCGATGGCGTTATGTTTACAAACGCCTAGGCTTATTTTATGACGCTTATGGCCTACCAAATGCACCGCCGCTTGCTGCCACTGTCATCTATTGCAAAATAGCGGAAACAAAGTTGTAGACCTAATATAATATCGGAAAAGAAGGTGCCTGTGACTCCGACGTGAGCATAAAATAAATTTATTTGTTGTAAAAACATAGAAAATGTTGTTGAAATTACGCAGGTTATTAGTTACAAATACAAGTATATCGATCAACGTAACAGAAACTTACGTCAGGATGGTTATCTGAGTTTTATAGCCGTGAAAGCACGAGGGCTGTCCAGAAAGTAACAGTTGTTTCGGGCTATCAAGGCGGTTGCGGAGCTACACCCGCCATCTTGGTGCCTTAAAGTTCCTAAACTAAGTACACATCCAGCAGCGGTGACATGCGATCTGTGTGTCTGCTACTTTGCTTTCTGTGAATATGCGCTAACAGAAAATCCCGCGTCTTGTGAGGTCGTTCTGTGATCAGGTTTTTGTTGGCAAAAAACTGCAAACTAATTGTCAAACACTAAGTTACGGCGGGCGATGCAAAACAAGCATCGGGGAATACTTAGACCAAAAGTTTTGTTTCCTCATGAAAACGCACGTCCCACACGGCCAATCGAGAGCTCCTACAGGGTTTTGGATGGGAGGAACTTGATCATCCACGGCACATCCCGGATTTTATGCAGAGCGATTACCACCTCTTCCCAGCAATGAAGACATGGCTCGTTACACAACGCTTTGATACTGACGCCGAACTGCATGCCGGTATAAACCAGTGGTTGCAATCACAGGCGGCATGTTTCTACAGAGAAGGTAATGAAAAATTTGTGCCACGACATGATAAGTGCCTCACTTTGATTTGCGACTATGTAGAACAATACAAGGGTTGGAACTTTAATAGTAGCAACTATTTATTTACATCTCGTACAAAATAGATACGTGTTTCAAAGTTTTGCTGACTTCCAGACTAGTCAAAAGCATTGTGTGTAACCTGTTGCCATTAGCCGAGCGGTCTAGGGCGTTGCAGTCATGGACTGTGCGGCTGGTCCCGGCGGAGGTTCGAGTCCTCCCTCGCGCATGGGTGTCTGTGTTTGTCCTTAGAATCATTTGGGTTAAGTAGTGTGTAAGCTTAGGGACTGATGACCTTAGCAGTTAAGTCCCATAAAATTTCACACACATTTGAACATTTTTTAATCCCCTTGCCAGCGATGTGGATGTCGTAGGATACTCTTAGCATTGCCAGTTGTGTTGACAGAGCGGCGCTGTCTACTGCCCGACGAATTTGAAGCAGTTCTGAAGCGAATGCCGTGGAATGTTTCCTTCAGTTTAGAAATCGAGTTGAATTCATGATGGCTTAAGTCAGGGGAGTGCAGTAGGTGTTATAGCACTTAGCAGCCCCATCAGTCAAACAAATCAGCAACAGCTTGCACTGTACGTGCTTGAGTATTGTCCTGCATAATGGTTGGTCAGGTCCTGCAGAAAGTGCCATTACTTCTGTCTCTAAGCTTGTCGTAGGTTGTGTTCCAAAAATGAACAGTATAGAGACAGAACTGGTACAAATTCGTCGGGCAATAGACCGCACCGCTCGAACTGTCAAAACATCTGGCACTGCTGAAAGTATCCTACGACTTCCACATCGCTGGCAACGGGTTACACACAATGCTGGTGACTAATTTGAAGGCCAGTGTAGCTTGGAAACACGTATTTATTTTGTACGAGCTGTAAATAAATAGTTGCCACTATTAAAGTTCGAACCCTCGTATATTAAGTGTGTATCTTTAAAAAGTACAGAATAAAATTTGGTTTTTCTATATTTTATATTTCAAAACGCTATTAATTTCTGGATAGTCCTCGCTTTATTGTTTCTATTAACAGAATCGAAAAATCAATTTTTATTATTTCAGAATCGATGAATTATCCGAGGCATTTTTGACTTCTGCGCAATGGGCGGAAACAACAAAGCTGTTGACTTAGCGGTGTGTAACGAAACGAAGGGCGACGGACGATAAGCAGTGGCGCGCACGACTGGCGGCAACCGCTGTGTGTAAAACGAGCAGCGGCTATCCACTTGACAAGCTACAGGACGGGTCCGGTGAGGTGGAGATGCAGCTATGCGCCTTTCGTGTGCAATGACGCAGGTTGCACGGCTTCCCGTGTCGGAGGGGCCTAAAAGTAGACAGCTGGGAGTCAAACTAGCATTCTTCGCTTTTCTAACACGTTCCACCTAACTTTTCACTATACTAAGAGTATTCTTTTAAATGTGACGTAGCGCTGCAAAGTGGAATTTTATATGGGACAAGTCCAGCAGTCTCGATGTATCAGATGGGACAGTAGCACTATAAACTTGTTCCCCTGACGATGCTGTTTTCTTGCGGAAAGTATCGTCGTTAGAATATCGTAAGGAACTGCAGAAAGACTTGCAAAACATTGTCACTTGGTCTAAAGGGAATAAATGTAAGATAATGGCTATAGCAAGGAGTAAGAGTACAAGACTAGTGGTAAACATCTTGAGAACGTCATATCGTATAATTATGTAGGTGTTAAATTATATGGACACGGACGATCGCGTAAACTATATGGAATGGGTCGATCACGTAAAATCAGCGAATTGAAGAGTTAGATTTGTTGGAAGGGTTCTGGGAAAATGTAATGCATCTTTACAGGAAATAGCATACAAGATGCTAATGCGGCCAATTCGTGAGTGTTGTTCCAGTGTCTGGAATCTTATAAAGTACGCATGACAATTGAGAAATAACGAATTCATAAACGCGCTGCTAGGATCGTGACAAGCTGGTATAGCCCATACGTGTTAACAGAAATGCCCTGGGAACTTAAATGGGAATCACTGGAAAAAAGACACCAAAGATATTGCGAAACCTTGTTGCGTAATTTTAGAGATAGACTACCACTATAGTATATCTACCGTAAGGGTCAAGAGGATAAGATGACACACACAGAGCATGCAGAAACTAAGAAATCATTCACTCAACACGCGAAAGTGAAAGGAAAGAAAATCGATAACATACGTACTATACACCGTCTGCTATGCTATGCAAAGTGGCTTTAGGATACATTAAATTATAAAAAGTGAAGCAGCCAGAAAATGTGATTGGATATCAAGGTAACTACGTACACACCATCGGCAGGTACGTATATGATTAGAGTTGCAATTCTCTGTGACAGGAAGAACGCCGTCGGAGTTCTCCGTGTTTAGTGTTGTCAGCAAGCCTAGGCGTGTATATGTGGGGCGTGAACAGCGTGGCATGTTACGTGGTCACTAAAGAAAACGGCGATGCCACGTACTCGTCTAAGACATGCGTTATCAACATCTGACAGAATTTCAGAGGGACCTCATTGTGGTTCTTCATTTGCCCAGCTGATCGAAATGTACAATATCCCGATTTGTTGGGCATTCGTATGCGACAGTGGCCCGATGTTGGACTTCATGGGGATATGAGGGCAGCAAACTACATCCACATCAACACTCGTCAAGGCACCCATCGACGTGTGGCGGAAGGGTACTTTGATACAACTAACTGACTCCCCCCCCCCCCCCCCCCGACCTGTCCTGTTCCCCTCGCGAATGGTGCGTGGGAAACGATTGGTAGTAAGCAGGCCTCAGTATCAGCTCTAATTTCTCGATTTTTTTTATTTTTTTTTTCATCACGGTCATTTCGCGAGATGTCCGACTCTTCCCGGAAAGTGCTCTCTCGAAATTTCAGTAGTAAACCTCTCCATGATGCACAACGCCTCTCTTGTAGCGTCTGCCACTGGACTATGTTGAGCATCTCTGTAACGCTTGTCGTCAAGGTTCTGGTCGACCACGTCTGATGACCACAGGGGAGGGTCGCCGTATTGTCACCAAGCACATTGGAAGCCCTACACATCTGCGCCTGTCAACAACAACAAGTAATGGTATCCCTGCAACGTTCTGTCACCCCGCGCCAGCGGTCGGAGGCTACCAACAGCCAGACTCGGAAATTACCGTCGAAAGCGTAGGCTGGTGCCGTGACCGGCAAGCTCAGACTGCTGATGACAGGCTTCGCGTTTTGTTCAGCGAGAATCGCGGTTCTGCACTAACCTGAACGACTGTCGCCTAGTATGGAGGCACAGCGGTGTCATCCAAGTATCATGGTGTAGGGAGCCATTGGGTACAGGTCATGGCTGGTAATGACTGAGGGAAGCCAGGCGATACATCGGTGCGACGCAGGCAAAAGACGTCCTCGTGTGTTACCTCTAATGCGACAGTATCTGTAGTGCCACTTTTCAGCAGGACAATAGGATAATGGTCGTCAAGTCGTGGCTCATGTGTCTATGAACGGTCCCCGTGATGTTGACGTACTCCTTTGGCCATCAACCCGCCCCCCCCCCCCCCCCAATAGAAAATTTGTAAGTGCAGCCCAGACATCAACTCTGTTCCACTACTATCTAGGATATTAAGGACCAGTTACAACAGTTGTGGGCCAGCTTGTCTTAAGATACAACGGCTTTATGACACCCTTCCCAATCGAATCAGCGCCTGCATCCATGGCAGAGCAGATGCAACGTCATATTGATAAGTGGGCTCATACTGCCAAGTTCTTTGTAATCACTGGAATAACATTATTACGCACACCTTTCAACCCGTGAAGTTCCATTTCATTTCCCACTCCCCTTCTCAGTGCTTCACTATTTTTATCAGAGGTTGTATATGTTGTAAATGTTTAGAGCCTCTAAAGTAGACGCTGCATGTCGGCGCATCACGCGATTTACCTACATGACTACTGCTAATTGCCTTGACAGCGTGCCCAGACGAGAGGGAAGAGATGTACTAGTTACGAGTTGCGGCGGCGACATCCATATTCGGAAGGAAAGTAGTCGGCTCGGCGGGTTACTTCATGTGCCGTGTAGCTATATAGCTAGTCGACTGGTTGGCAGCGTGAGTCAGCAGATGAAGGTCGCCGGCAGAAACCGGTACATCCCAGGCACCGTCCCATTTCCCTAGCGTCCCATTTCCCTACACTCCGCACTCTGAACAATGAAACTTTAGCTTAATAAAATGTGTTTTATACTTCGAACCGAAGACCAACAAAGTCTTATTTGTACCCTGAAGCCACATAATTACATCTCGTCAAATAAGCTTTGCCTGTAACCAATACATTAAAAATGTTAATCTTAACTCACTGGCTGTTGGTACATAAATTTTGTGTGGGATAAAAAGACGATTCGATTAACTTTCAGTCATGAAACTCAGTTATTAAAAAAATCTCTTTTGTAACTATTTGATTAGAATAACATTTATTACATCACTATCATAATTGAGGAGTGCCGGAACAAAACCAGATATATCCACTTTTACTGCATTCGCGTGTTTAAGCTGTAAAGGGGAGATACGGGAGTAATAATACATGCTGTCACAAAATACTTTTCAGCACAACGCGACGTCAAGTGTTTTATGGTGTGTTTCTTCTTTTTAGCCGCGCGGGATTAGCCGAGCGGTCTAGGGCGCTGCTGTCATGTACTGTGCGGCTGGTCCCGGTGGAGGTTCGAGTTCTCCCTCGGGCATGGGTGTGTGTGTTTGTCCTCAGGATAATTTAGGTTAAGTAGTGTGTAAGCTTAGGGACTGATGACCTTAGCAGTTAAGTCCGAAAAGATTTCACACACATCTTCTTTTTATAGCTTGTGGAGCCATTTAGAGATCACTATTTGTTACTTTCTGTATTAACAGCAAATGCGGATTTATCGGTTTTTGTTCCGGCGCTCCTCAATTATCAGCCATTTGACAGCCATTGCAAGACGAAGGTCTCTTTTCGTTATTTTCAAGTATTAACAGATTTCAGGCTGCTCCTTCATGTTTTCAAACATGGTCTACCCGCCTTTCGTCAGATTGGTGCCTCTTGTCTTTCCTTACATCTTCCTATTCATGGGAGAATTTCCCTGGTCCATCTACCATCCAATCGCGTGGCTACGTGTCTCGTCCACCTTCAGTTTAAAATCCACATCTCACTAGATAATTCGATTTTAGTAGTATATACTGACTGTTAACTTTCAGTCTGATATACACTCAGCGCTCTGTTTTGAAGACCGCTGGCCTTATTTTTTCTTCGGTTTATTTTGCTGTCCACGAGTCGTACTAATTTACTGACTTGGAAAATCAACAAATAAATATCTGTATTCTAAGAAAACTTTTAGTGAATGAAGGCATACTTTCAGACAGTGAAATTCGAGTTCAAGTATAGTTTTTTGATGATAGACCACGCACTGTACATAGATTTTGATATAACACATTTGTATACGGTTTAGCGAGTGATTAGTGGCGAGTATCCACTGCCATCGAAAAAAACCTTAACAATAGTTTCAATTGGTCAAAACTGTTAAATATATTTTCGACTATGGTGATGATCAAAACAAAAGCGATAAGCTAAATGAACTTGGCCTCGTAATTTGCAAGGAAACAATCGCGGGATTTGCCTTAAGCGACTTGCGGAAACGATGGACAAACGAAATCTGAATAAGCGGAAGGAGATCCAGTCCAGTTTCTCTCGGACGCGTGTCCACTGTCTCGGGGACTACGCAACACCGTTCTGTCTAGATATATTACACGTGCGATTAAAGCCGCAACCCACGGCAAATGAGGGGAACGAAGGATCGTTTCACAATAAGATATGGCCGCACCGTATCTGTATACGAATGACCACGTGTATATAAACTGACATACGCCACGTCGTTGGATTGGTCATCTATCGAAAGCAGACATCATCACGCATGATTTCCTTCCTCGGAGCATCTCCCTGTGTGTGATTTCTCCCTTTGTCGTTTGATCTAGGCCAAACTTACCATCATTCCATTACCTATGAAGTTCCCAGAACTGAGATGCTGCACTGACACAGCAATCGAAAAAGTCACACCGGACGTGCATGGACGACCTTCGAGAGAACGGGACTAGAGTCTATCGTATTCGTTTATCGACACAGCTCACAAAGAATGCACGTAAAATCAGTTTAAAGGTTTCAAAATTTGTGGTACAAAATGAAGGTAAGGTCATGTATTTATGGTTTAGTAGTGGTGAAAATATACTCTTGTAATCCCTTTGTATTCCGGTACTCGTACTCTGACGGAAACAGCTCTGTGACCGCAAGGAAGAGAGCTGCAACGATAGGAAAACTGGCTGGCATAAAACTTGCAGAGATTGCCGTGTTCTTACGTAGACGCCTTTTGGAGATCACTAAAACGCTATTTACGGCCCCAATGGTGCTGCAGAAATGTGACTGCCAAACGAACCACATGACGATATCAAAGAACCGATCGGGCACTGACTAAAATTGAAAATACAGAGTAATGGAGGAACAGTAGCTGAGCTTGTGGCAGGCGTTATGGTCGCTAATGACAGGCGACACGGCATGTCGAGTATGATAGTGATGGGGTGCGCGCGCCCGCGGCGGGAAGAGCCGTCGTCCTTGGCCTCTCGGCAGGCGCGACGAATCGCAGGCGGTTGCCGGACTCCGTACCCAAGGTCCCGCGGTAGGCCCGCTTCTGTCACCGCTCACCTGCGCCACGCTGGACAAGCGCTCTGCTTCTTCTCAACGGGACGCGTTAAGGTCTCCTTCCTAACAGCCAAAGTGCACGTACGATCCTCTGCATTCGGTTTTCCCTGACCTTCGACACATTTCACGTTATGAGACCTCGTTTCTTGAGGAACATAACGAGTATGTTTTTCCCTTGAAATGGTAGGCACACGCACTTTGAACACATTTTCGTCGCCTAAAAGTCATGAAGAACTAGGTTCGACAAATGATAAGCAATGCTCCATAATGTACGCGCACAATGGACACGAATTTCGCCTTGAGCCTCTCTTGGCGGTTTTCAGAATATTCTAAATATGACTGTACAAAGGAGTAGTCATAAAGTCTTAATTACCATCTCGAAAAAATAAAGTAACATTATTAAAATTCGCGCGCCACAGTACAGAAGCCAGGCCGCTGTTCGAAGCAAAAGAAAATTGCGCAGCCGTTTGATAAAGTACGTTACTGTGCGGTAATTCGTTTGCAGCAGAGCGGAAGTTACAGATGGATCAGTTCAGAACGTTAAAGAAGTCATAGAATTGCCCTACATCGTTTCCGCTGCGGGCCGAAGAGGAATTACCGCACAGATCCTCACTTTATCATTTGGATGCGCCTTTCTGTTTTCGCTCGTCTAGCGGAATGCTAAGGTATTGTGGTACGGGGTTTACTGTGTGTCCAAGACTGTATATATGTACCTGCAAACGAACAAAAAATGTAATAACTTTTCCATAATGTGGGGCCACAGTCATAATATATTTCTTTAAAGTCAGTATCGCCATTAGACTTGTTTATTTACTGTGTTACATTTACACTTACATAATCATGACGTCGGCTTCAAAGTGTTAAAACACTTGATAATGGCACTTTGAAGCCGAAATCATAATTGTGGCTCTGAGCACTATGGGACTCAACTTCTGAGGTCATCAGTCCCCTAGAACTTAGAACTACTTAAATCTAACTAACCTAAGGACATCACACACATCCATGCCCGAGGCAAGATTCGAACCTGCGACCGTAGCGGTCGCGCGGTTCCAGACTGTAGCGCCTAGAAGCGCTCGGCCACTCCGGCCGGCTCATAACTGTGTAAATGTAACACTGTAAATAAACAAGTGTAATGGCGGTACTGACGTTAAAGGAACAAAAAATTAATTATGCAGCTTTATCCTTTGAGATAATTAAGGTTTTCTGACTAACCCACTGGAGAATTACTATTACTTCCGCACGTGGAAACTTAATCGGTCAGATACACTTTTTTCGCAGAGGAAGCTTACGACCTATTGCAAGCTCAAAACTACTAATTCTGACAATGTGACGACGCTAACGAATCTTACCAGCCGTATGCCAAATGCTCATGCAGCCTCGCAACAGGCGATGCTGATAGCATATAAAACAGAGACAAAACTCACACAGGTACTACACCGAAGGGACGATTTTATAATTGAACTGACCGCCCTGGTGGCGACTTTGGCACGTTACAGGAACGGGACCGCTGTCTTAGGCTCAAGAGACACACCACCGGTGCCCAGCAACAACGTTTATTTCCCAAATGCTAAAAAATTCTTGCTCCAAAGGGCGAAAAGGCTGCTGGCAAGCATAATCCGCAGCAGCATACCCGCAAATACCCTGGCACGTGATTTCTCCCATGACGGCTTCCCGTGCCACTTTCTTTCCCTTTGCCCTAAACCGTCAATCTTTAAAACTCTTCTGCTAACATTTCCTATGTGAGGCCATAGTAATGAGTGTACGCACCGACACGTATGGACAAAATCACAGATTTTCATCCTGTGAATACTAATCTTTTGTGAGAGTAGAAATTTTTGTACCTGTCTTGATGCAAGTGGGCAGGCTCCAAAAGAGCCACCTGATTAGGCATTTCGTTAATAACAGATGTGCAGATATATAAAAATGTGCTTATAAACAAAAATAAAGCACATTCGAACTAACGTCTAAGGACAGATGGGTTCTAGAGCAGAACACTTTCTACTGTTCCCATCTCTTCTTCAGGTAACGCCAAGCAGCTGAGAATTTGAACTACTGAATTCGAGAAAACTATGGAACTAATACAGTTTCGGTTACTAGTTACTGCACGTTAAATGGAAGGCACAACGAGCTTGAGTAACAACATAGTACAATACACATGCCTCTTGTGTCTTCCAGTGTCGCTCATGGTGCGTAATTTGGACCAACGTAGAATCCAGAATAACTGTTAAACGACAAGACGATGTGAAAGGGCAGTCCGACTTGAACGACAGTAGTAGAATCATAGTCTCAACTTAACGGGAAACAGGAGGTATCGGCGCAGACCAAGGAGGTCACCGCTCGGTACGACTTGGTTGACCTCAGGCTGAAATAAATATAAGCTAGTTGTGATACGAAGGATGTAAGCTCATTTAAGATGAAATTATTGCACAGCCTGGGCCGGCAGCAACAGCGCGCGGTAAAGAGTTCAGGCTGGTGCCAGTTTCCTTGGTTAGCCGTGCCTCCCGAGTGCAGAACCGGCCCCTCACAATCCTATATGCAGGAGTGACGTCAGGTCACGTCGCAGCTGCGCTCTACGCGATCTCGTTACCTGCATCCTCAGTTGTAGCATAGCCTATAGGTACGGTGGGTCACCAGGAAAAGTCAAGTCTGTTTGTGAATTCTGTCAACAATGCGGTGCAACTACCACTTTGTTTAATACAACGCGCGAAGATTTCCAATGTTATCCAGGAATATAAGATACCGGCAGTTACCTGCGACCCGATATTAACTTTAGCAAGTGTTAATAAAGAAGAAAAGAATCAAATAGGCCGCCAGATGTTAATTTAGGTAGCAGTAAGGGTTCTGAACACACAATACAAGATACTCACAGGCATTCGCAGTCAAATCTGTGGTATTTACCGTAGGTCGGCATGGCGAGAGAGAGGGAAAGGGAGGGAAGAGAGGAAGAGAGAAAGAGAGAGAGAGAGAGAGAGAGAGAGAGAGAGAGAGAGAGAGAGAGAGAGAGGTATACTCAACGTGTCAACACATGTTGCGAAGACAATCATCTGGTTCGTGTGAACGTTTATCCACAATGGGAAAGAAGAAGAAATTATAGTTTCAAGTCTTATTTACTATTAGGCCTGTAGAGACAGAGCTCATGTACATACTGGAGAACAATGGGAAAAGAAATCGGTTATATCCATAGGCATTCGCCATGAGGAGGGTGGAGGGTAGGCTGGCAAGAGGGGCTCCTGTTCAATCTCTACGGGGTGCAGCGTAGTACAATGTATAGGTATAAGGTTATCAATTCTGCTGTCCACTTGATATGCCCGCATAACAACTTGTCAAACTATAGAGACGACGACCGTCTTGATTCAGCCCTTTGCTGTGACTAGGTTACACTTTACACAAACAACAGAACTCTAAAAACAACTTTGCTAAACTTTAATTATGCCAGTCAACATAAAAAATAAAAGGCATGAAAACAATACAGCACATCCATTAACATGATCAGATGTGAAGCTTTGCAAATAATATGTTACAAATAGCATCAAAATGAGGACACCCATATTTAAATCTTATTTCCTGTTTCTCCACCAAGACAAGTAGGTACAATCCACTGTACTTTTGCTGTCTTTGTAAGAGGATTTTCTCAGCTGCTCTGACTTTTTTCGTTTCATATTTTAATGTTCAATTATAATTAATCAAAATATTTATTGCCTATATTTTGTAGCTTTATTTTAGAAGTCGTTGGATACGCTGGAGTTAATCATATGAATTCGCACAGTTATTGAAAAATAGCGAATTTAAAATCTTTCCACGTCCTAGACAAATTTCTGCAGACGCCCGTGGCTGTGTCCGTGTCAAAGGATCATAGGATTTGTTCGCCGAAACTGATGTTAGGGAAACCATGTCAAATCTGAATCTGGATAACTTGAACTGAAATCGAACCCCCTATTGAATACAAGTGCAGAGCCTTAAACCACTGCGCCGTATCATTCTGTAGCTTGCTTCGAAAGAAGATACTCGTCCAATTTTTGTAACTCAGATAAATCTCTTCATTTTTGTCGTGGCAGCTGTGATAGAATTACCTAAATTCCTCCTATACAGTGTACCAATGCGGGGAGTGAACGGTGTGTGAGATTCATCATGATTAGTATTCAATAAACCATCGACGAGAAAAAGATAAGAGGCACGTCAGAACCTGAGATTGGACAGGCATGGGGACACAGCGACTGATACGAATTACTGTGGATATAAAACTTGCCTTATTGCTAGTTTCGCCATCCGCACGATAGCGGCGTCATCGTCAACCTTAATATTGGTGATGGTGCTGAGAAGAGCTTGGAATATTTAAATTGTTGTCATCAGGGTACTATATACCTGAAGATGCTGTCGTTTGTAGAGTGAAGCTAGCAATAAGGGAAGTAATACGCGACCTGTCACGGTTTATCTCGGCGACCACAAATCTGGATGGTCGGACGAGAAACTACTGAATGCGACTTAAGTATCTGAACCACAGCATCACCTCGTTCAGTATGCTGCCACGTACATTATGATGCACGAACTGGCAGCTACAACTGAACGTAAGTAAATGTAACATTGCCCGTTTAGTACTCTACAATTACACTATTGATGACATATTACTGGAAACAGTAACTACAGTAAAATATCTAGTAGTAACCATACAGAACTTCATTAGGTGGAACGACCACACAAAACAAACAGCAGGAAAAGCATAAGCACACTGAGATTCACAGGAAGAATATTTACGAAATATAACCCATCCACAAAACAAGTGGCTTACAAGGCGCTTGTTCGGCCGATTCTTGAGTATTGCTAATCCTTACCAGGTTGGATTAATAGAAGAGATAGACAAGCTCTAACGTAGAGCGGCGCGTTTCGTCACGGTGTCGTTTAATCGGCGCGAAAGCGTTACGAAGTCATTCAACATGCTCAAATGGCAGACACTACAGGAGAGGCATTGTGCGTCACGCAGAGGTTTACTATTAAGATTCCGAGACAACACGTTCGGAAAGGCAGGAAAATATATCACTTCCTCCCACATACGTCTTGTGAAATGATCAAACGAGAAAACTCGAGAAGTTAGAGCTAATACAGAGGTTTACCGACAAGCATTCTTCCCAAGCGTCATTCTCGAATGGAACAAGCAGGTGGAGATCAGCAAGTGGTACCCTCTGCCACACACCGTCAAGTGGCTCGCGGTGAGTAGATAAAAGGTATTGTTGTAGATGTACATCCATACTCGGCAAGACACATTACGCGTCAGTGGGTACTTCGTACGAATTTCAGCTGTTTTTGTCCTATTCCAATCGGGGACTGGGTGAGGAGGAAAAAAAAGAGTGTCTACGCGCTTCTGTACATGCCCTAACCTCTCTGTATGTTATTTCCAGATCCCTACACGAGACATACTACGGTGGCAGATGTGTCTTTTTCCAATGCAAATACTCCCACTTCAGTTCTCAAACATTTCTGATACATTTTTGTATGGTGCATACCTACGTTTACGATCCTAGCAGTGTGCCTCTGAATTCGTTCAATGCTTGTTGCCATGCCTACTGGATCATTAGTCTACAAGTGGTCGCATTAGGGTCTCGCAGACGGTCTCCTTTACAGAAGAAATGCACTTTCCCAGAACCCTTTCAACAAATCTAAGTTTTAATCTGCTTTCCCTTAAACTTATTTCACGTTTTGGTCCAATTTCATATAGCTTCTTACTATTACATCGAAATACTTAGGGTATCGGAAAGTAACTGAAATTTGAATTTCGCGCTCAAATGATGACAAGTGTACCGAAATATCGCTAGGTCCCCATGTATCCTTCTTGAGTCAGAGTCGCGAGTGGCTGCGAGCTGAGTGGTCTGGATATTTGTTGGTGAGCGTATTTGTGTGAGTTCCATTTTGTCATGGCTGACTTGAAACAGCAGCATGGCTGCATAAAAGTTTAGTTTCGAACTTCGGAAAACACCAGCAGAATCGCACTAAAAGTTGAAGCAAGTTTTTGGAGACAACGCTTTAGGGCAGACTGGTGTGTATGAACGGCCGAACATCGGCTGATCGACGACTGTGCAACACCCTAGGAATACGTTATGGTACATGGAACGTAATCTGTTATAACAGCTGACCATGAGAAGCATTTCGGTGAGGTCTGTGCCGCGACTGCTACAAACCTCTCCGGACTTTCTTCCGAAAGTTGGTTTACGGTATGATCCTGAAACTAAGCAGCAATCGTCGCAATGGACAAGAGTCCTTTTCTACCTCACCCCAGAAAAGCTCGGTAGCTCAAGAGTAACATTGAGTCCCTGTTCATCTAAATCATTTTTTAAATAATGGCGGGATCGTTCAAAAAGAGGTTGTGCGTCCTGCTCAGGCAGTCAATAAAAGCAATCCGTCGTGATAATCTAAGACCTTTGAGGGAGGATATGAGGAGGAAGTATCAGCAAAAATAGCGTACGAACGACTGGGTACTTTTATTTTCATTTATGTATTTATTACATTGTAGCTTGTTAAGTGTGGTATCTACACTCCTGGAAATGGAAAAAAGAACACATTGACACCGGTGTGTCAGACCCACCATACTTGCTCCGGACACTGCGAGAGGGGTGTACAAGCAATGATCACACGCACGGCACAGCGGACACACCAGGAACCGCGGTGTTGGCCGTCGAATGGCGCTAGCTGCGCAGCATTTGTGCACCGCCGCCGTCAGTGTCAGCCAGTTTGCCGTGGCATACGGAGCTCCATCGCAGTCTTTAACACTGGTAGCATGCCGCGACAGCGTGGACGTGAACCGTATGTGCAGTTGACGGACATTGAGCGAGGGCGTATAGTGGGCATGCGGGAGGCCGGGTGGACGTACCGCCGAATTGCTCAACACGTGGGGCGTGAGGTCTCCACAGTACATCGATGTTGTCGCCAGTGGTCGGCGGAAGGTGCACGTGCCCGTCGACCTGGGACCGGACCGCAGCGACGCACGGATGCACGCCAAGACCGTAGGATCCTACGCAGTGCCGTAGGGGACCGCACCGCCACTTCCCAGCAATTTAGGGACACTGTTGCTCCTGGGGTATCGGCGAGGACCATTCGCAACCGTCTCCATGAAGCTGGGCTACGGTCCCGCACACCGTTAGGCCGTCTTCCGCTCACGCCCCAACATCGTGCAGCCCGCCTCCAGTGGTGTCGCGACAGGCGTGAATGGAGGGACGAATGGAGACGTGTCGTCTTCAGCGATGAGAGTCGCTTCTGCCTTGGTGCCAATGATGGTCGTATGCGTGTTTGGCGCCGTGCAGGTGAGCGCCACAATCAGGACTGCATACGACCGAGGCACACAGGGCCAACACCCGGCATCATGGTGTGGGGAGCGATCTCCTACACTGGCCGTACACCACTGGTGATCGTCGAGGGGACACTGAATAGTGCACGGTACATCCAAACCGTCATCGAACCCATCGTTCTACCATTCCTAGACCGGCAAGGGAACTTGCTGTTCCAACAGGACAATGCACATCCGCATGTATCCCGTGCCACCCAACGTGCTCTAGAAGGTGTAAGTCAACTACCCTGGCCAGCAAGATCTCCGGATCTGTCCCCCATTGAGCATGTTTGGGACTGGATGAAGCGTCGTCTCACGCGATCTGCACGTCCAGCACGAACGCTGGTCCAACTGAGGCGCCAGGTGGAAATGGCATGGCAAGCCGTTCCACAGGACTACATCCAGCATCTCTACGATCGTCTCCATGGGAGAATAGCAGCCTGCATTGCTGCGAAAGGTGGATATACACTGTACTAGTGCCGACATTGTGCATGCTCTGTTGCCTGTGTCTATGTGCCTGTGGTTCTGTCAGTGTGATCATGTGATGTATCTGACCCCAGGAATGTGTCAATAAAGTTTCCCCTTCCTGGGACAATGAATTCACGGTGTTTTTATTTCAATTTCCAGGAGTGTAGGTAAGTGTGGTATCTATACAGGCTTATTCATTCTTACACAAATTATTATCAGCAACAGCATTTTTTTCTATACAATGGCAACTAATGATAAATATGTCCTTTTACTTCTAACACAATGCTGCTTCCTTCACTATAATTATTTCTACTCTAAATGAAGAATATAGCTACTGCCGTAATTACCTAATTACGTCTATCACTATTACTAACCCATATCTTGATCCCTGAGTCTTCCACCACGACAGTGCATGATCACGTACGGCCTATATTAATCAAGCACTTTTCTAAACAAGACGGCGTGCTATATTCTCTCCAAGCTTAGCTCCACGTGACTTCCTTCCTTTCTGAAATGTGAATATCGAGTTGAAAGTGCAAAGACTTGACACTGCGGAGGAGATCCAAGCGAAATCGCCGATAGTACGAGAAACCACGCAAAGGCGGACTTCCAGTGTGCGTTTCAAAAGTGACAGCTCAGTGTATTAGCTCCCGAGTGGACTACTTTGAGGGTAATGCTGCATAACAAGATGTAGGCGAATCGTAATAATTTTAACCAACATCTTTCGGGAACTCGCAATGTTGTTCGCCACTAATATTGAATTCGGATACTAAAGGGCTCTGCCGGCCGGGGTCGCCGAGCGGTTCTAGCCGCTACAGTCTGGAACCGCGCGACCGCTACGCTCGCAGGTTCGAATCCTGCTTCGGGCATGGATGTGTGTGATGTCCTTAGATTAGTTAGGTTTAAGTACACTACTGGCCATTAAAATTGCTTCACCACGAAGATGACGTGCTACAGACGCGAAATTTAACCGATAGGAAGAAGATGCTTTGATATGCAAATGATTAGCTTTTCAGAGCATTCACACAAGGTTGGCGCCGGTGGCGACACCTACAACGTGCTGACATGGGGAAAGTTTCCAACCGATTTCTCATACACAAACAGCACTTGACCGGCGTTGCCTTGTGAAACGTTGTTATGATGCCTCGTGTAAGGAGGAGAAATGCGTACCATCGCGTTTCCGACTTTGATAAAGGTCGGATTGTAGCCTATCGCGATTGCGGTTTATCGTATTGCGACATTGCTGCTCGCGTTGGTCGAGATACAATAACTGTTAGCAGAATGGAATCAGTGGGTTCAGGAGGGTAATACGGAACGCCGTGCTGGATCCCAACGACCTAGCAATCGAGATGACACGCATCTTATCCGCATGGCTGTAACGGATCGTGCAGACACGTCTCGATCCCAGAGTCAACAGATGGGGACGTTTGCAAGACTACCACCATCTGCAGGAACAGTTCGACGACATTTGCAGCAGCATGGACTATCAGCTCGGAGACCATGGCTGCGGTTAGCCTTGACGGTGCATCACAGACAGGAGCGCCTGCGATGGTGTACTCAACGACGAACCCGGGTGCACGAATGGCAAAACGTCATTTTTTCGGATGAATCCAGGTTCTGTTTACAGCATCATGATGGTCGCATCCATGTTTCGCGACATCGCGGTGAATGCACATTGGAAGCGTGTATCTGTCATCGCCACACTGGTGTATCACCCGGCGTGATGGTATGGGGTGCCTTTGGTTACACGTCTTGGTCACCTCTTGTTCGCATTGACGGCACTTTGAACAATGGACGTTATATTTCAGATGTGTTACGAGCCGTGGCTCTGCCTTCAAAAATGGCTCTGAGCACTATGGGACTCAACTGCTGAGGTCATTAGTCCCCTAGAACTTAGAACTAGTTAAACCTAACTAACCTAAGGACATCACAAACATCCATGCCCGAGGCAGGATTCGAACCTGCGACCGTAGCGGTCTTGCGGTTCCAGACTGCAGCGCCTTTAACCGCACGGCCACTTCGGCCGGCGGCTCTGCCTTCATTCGATACCTGCGAAACCGTACATTTCAGCAGGATAATGCACGAACGCATGTTGCAGGTCCTGTACGAGTCTTTCTGGATACAGAAAATGTTCGACTGCTGTCCTGGCCAGCACATTCTCCAGATCTCTTACTAAATGAAAACGTCTGGTCAATGGTGGCAGAGCAACTGGCTCGTCACAATACGCCAGTCACTACTCTTGATGAACTGTGGTATCATGTTGAAGCTGAATGGCCAGCTGTACCTGTACACGCCATCCAAGCTCTGTTTGACTCAATGCCCAGGCGTATCAAGGCCGTTATTACGGCCAGAGGTGGTTGTTCTGGGTACTGATTTCTCGGGATCTATGCACCCAAACTGTGTGAAAATGTAATCACATGTCAGGTCTAGTATAATATATTTGTCCAATGAATACCCGTTTATCATCTGCATTTCTTCTTGGTGTAGCAATTTTAATGGCCAGTAGTGTAGTTCTAAGTTCTAGGGGACTGATGACCTCCGATGTTAAATCTCATAGTGCTCAGAGCCGTCTGAACCATTGAACTAAAGGGCTCTTCCTCTATTGTACGCATCACCTCGCATCCATCCACATTTAAAGAGGGCTGCCATTCGCCACTGCAAGTGAAATTTCGTTCAAATCTCTCCGCGTTTCCCGTCGGCCATAGCATGGTCAACGAGCATCAGGAGCAGCGTGATTCACGGCACGCCCAGCCCGCAGCTGCCGGCGGTGACTTGTGCAGCAAGGTCGCCGCCGCGTCGCGCTACGCAGATAGCGGCGTCAACACAAATGGGGAGGCCGCTTCCGGACAGCGCGAAGCAACGCTGTCAGCTGCTGGGCGAGGCGGCTGCCTCAGCTGACAGCACATGCAAGACTAGGGGGTTCACCGCCACTGACTGGCCCTCTGTTCGCATACCGTGCAGAGCTGACTAAGTATCGCCGCAGCACAGACTAAAGAGGGTGCACAGGATACTGCTCTCAACTACTCTGTGATCATCTATGTCACTCAAAAGCTATCCCGAAAGCGTAGGGTAACAAAAATCATATACACAGCCTGAAAAAAAAAGTAGTGACCTGGAAAGACTACATCGATTTTGATCCGATGATGGCATATTCCATCTGGAGGATAGCAGATGTACTGACAATGCTTCCAACGTTGTTCGGCAACAGCGTAGTGGCACAGCTACCAGTTGGCTATCTGTGTCTACCTTTTAATAGGGGACGCTCACAGCCAGAAGGCTCAGTGTGGTGCAAATGTGCGAAGCAAGCAGAAAACCATGCCACGAAGATGCACTCTTGCTTCCTACAGCCAACTGAGCGTGTGTGAAAGAGGTCAAATTGTGGCCTTCCGAGTTGGGCAACGATGCTGGTATCAGTTGTCACGTGAACATTCTAACACAAATAGACCAGGTTCTGCACGTCCACGCCGTACAGACGCCCGTCAGGATCGCGTATTGTAAGGGTAGCTGTGAGAGATCGTATAGCTACCACAGCATAGATAAGAGGGCTTGTGAGCCTAGACGTGTCAACAAAAACTGCTGCGGACCGGTTAACAGAGGGAGTACGAGCATCCACACCTCTAGCCCCTCTTCCGCTCATATCAAAGCATCGACGTGCATGTTTCGACTAGTGCCGCCAGAGGATCACTTGGAAACGGGCGACAGTGCATGTTCCTGGTTTCTTGCAGTGGAGTTCTGTTGCTGTACGAATAACACACATAATTGTACACATTTCAAAGTGAATTTCTGGCGTTTATGGACAAAATGCAATGTCGAATCTAGTAGTAGTGAAATACTGGCAACAATTTGCCCAAGAACGCACAGACTTGGGCGATGATGACCGGGAACGCAGGAAGATCTTGCACCCTGCGATTTCCATCTACTCGGGAAATTACAACAATATCTGGGGAAAAAAGATTTTCCAGCGATGAGGATGTGCATCCAGTGGTCCTCGAATCGCTGTTTATCAAATGAGCGGATTTGTATCATCGAGGAATTGAACGACTGGTTCAAAAAATGGTTCAAAGGCTCTGAGCACTATGGGACTTAACATCTGAGGTGAA
This sequence comes from Schistocerca americana, assembly GCF_021461395.2. NCBI lineage: Eukaryota > Metazoa > Arthropoda > Insecta > Orthoptera > Acrididae > Schistocerca > Schistocerca americana. The sequence continues at coordinate 877,722,115 of NC_060119.1, forward strand.
AAGTCCCATAGAACTTAGAACGTCTTAAGCCTAACTGACCTAAGGACATCACACACGTCCATGCCCGAGGCAGGATTCGAACCTGCGACCATAGCGGTCGCGCGGTTCCAAACTGATGCGCCTAAAACCGCTCGGCCACAACGACCTGAACGACTGGTATAATGTTTAACTGTGATTTATATGGACTAGGTGAATAAGCTGAAAAATATCTGGTAGCTGTAATTAAAGTGCAAATACTCAGCGAGGTTCAGTGTGAGCTGTAATTATCGTATAGCAGCAAAACTTGACAGCTACGCTAATGCGTTAATGATGAACCGATTTATGCTGAAAAAAAAAGTTAAAATTTTGGCCACTGGGTGCAAACCTGGCGCTGTACATGGTTTGTACAACGGTATGACATTCATGTTGTCATTTGAGAAGCCATAACGTGAGTGAACAGTATGGCTATCGAGAAGAGAAACAGCGCGCTGTTACTGAACCTGTTTTATGTGGACGGCAGCAATTACAATGCTCCATTTAGAGTACGGCGACTGAAAGTTCTGGGGGCAGCCCGATGTCATTGAAGAGGATGAAATTCTAAAACACGGGGTTTTTGGTAAGGTACCCGGAAGAGGAAACCATCCTATCGCAAAGGACGTTATTGACGAGGTTGCTGTTGGTGTAGCTGGCCATGCAACAAACGCACAAGATCACGACGATGTAGCAGCTGAAACCTTACGATCCGCAGCAACGTTTTGAATTGGTTCTTCGATGACGAGACATATTTTACACAACAGGGTGCAGTGAATGCGCAGAACTGCCGAATTTCGTGTACTGATAAACCGCGCAATTGTTATCTAGGCCTCGTTGTACACCATGCGATTCCTGCTCTGGAAGAGCGCAGCTGTATAGAAACTACTGATTTCATGTAAGATGGGTCAACACCTTACATCGCTCGCACAAAGAAAGATCTGTTTAATGCAACCTTCCACGAACGTGTTATCTCCAAAGATTTTCCATGTGCATGGCCTACAAGATCGTGATAATCTGAACCCATGTCACTTTGGGCTCCGGGAATATGTAAAAGAACGCGTTTACCAAGGATACGTACGGCCTCTACCTGATCTGGAGGCCAGTATGGAGGAACACGTTGCTCAGATGCCACCGGCTGCGAAAAACTGTTGATCACGTAGTTTTACGAATGCAGCATCCCACCGACGTCTCCAGTGTTCATTCTCAACAAATTGTCTAAGTGGCGGTTAATGATAAAATTAACATTATGCGTTTCTCACTTGTCTGATCCTTTCTGCCCAAGTCACGTTCATAACGCATTACAATTGGAAACATTGATATACTATTTTCTTACATTCACACGCCAGATTTGCACCTAGTGACCAAAATTGGAACCTATTTTATCTAGCGTAATTCGGTTTCTGCAGTAACGATAATTACAACACACACTGGACCTCTGTGAGTAGCTGCATTTTAATTATAATCACCCGTTAGTTAACATGTCTGTGTCATTTTGAAGTAAATTCAGTAAAAGTAGCTTGGTCTGACATTATAATATGTGACTTGCTTTTTGCAGAAACTCTTCAAGGTAGATCAGTGACTGAATTAGATATCAGGAGAAGAAATAATTTTGGTCCAGATACACGTCTGAAAGATGATGGAATGTTCTATCCGCTGGAAAAACTTTTAGAAACACTCCAATATTTTGTCGCGTTCGCGCTCTATATATCTGCAACTGAGTGTATTTACTTTTTTCTTCCTCGACTTGAATGTTTAAGCACTTTTTCTGTCATCGCAGTCCATGTGTAGAGACCTCTCGTGACGAAAGCGTATTGTTTTAAGGATACAGGCTACTTATAAATTATGGAAACATCAATTTTTTATGACTTTAATAAATTCTATAGTCTTTCCTGATTACGTTGATATATACATTATAGGGTTTCAATGAAAAATGACCTATATATACCAAATTTTGAAGTTACGGTCATGTATGCCGCCACGCCCCCTTTATTTTGTTACAGAAACCAGTATTATTTCGAAAAGAACTGTGAACTTTCTCTTTACAGCGATTTTATGTATGATACATTGTATGTGTTGGTAACAGTGCAGGTTTCTAGTGTCTGTAAATGATTACCTTTGCTAGTTTTGCTGAAACAGTTTGTTCACCTGTTACTGAATGTTTGTTGGCCAAGTGCTACATATATTTGTGAAAGTACATATCTTTTAGTGTGCATAAATACGAACTATGCCACGCATCAAGAAGTTTAATAAAAGGAAATTCCGTCGTAACCAGTTCACAAACAAAGCAAGCCACACTGTTGAATGTAACCTATGTGTCAGTTCTTCAGGGAAGAAACTCCCACATGGCACGCCTCCTGGTGATTCAGATTTTTGTGTTAACAATGACACTGTTTGTAGTGGATTTGTTGTTGTTGATGTCGGCATTTTATCTTCTTTGATAAAGGAAGTGGCGAAATGTAAACAATGTGATTGTGTAGGCTGTCTGGAAATAACTGAGCAACAAAGTAGCAGGAAGGGCTTAGTGTCAAAATTAGTTGTTCTGTGTAGATCTTGCAATAAATCTACCTAGAAAATGACTTTAACATTGTGCATAATTCATATGATATGAATTTGAAGTTAGTGTATGCAATGCGTGCAACAGGAAAAGGAAAAAAGGCTGCTCAAACGTTTTGCGGTTTGATGAATCTTCTGCCTCCTTCCAGTAGGTTCAGCAAGTACATGAAAATACTTTTAGGTGCCTTGACGGTTGTGTCTAAAGCATCTATGAAACGTGCAGTAGAAGAAACTGTAAATAGTGGAACCAGGGACATTACTGTTGCACTTGATGGGACATGGCAACACTGAAGGACACACTGAACATCAGTGTTCTAAGAATTATGATGGTTACAGTGCAGGTATGGAGTGTGATTGAGCTCCAAAAATATTTCAGAGGTCGTTAGATATACGAAGTACCTAGGCGATGGGGACTCTACAGCTTCCAATAAAATTAATGAGTTCAATGTTTATGATGCCTTGGTAACAAAACTGGAGTGTTGTGTGGGCATGTGCAAAAGAGGATGGGTGCTAGATTGAGGAAGCTACGAAGAGAAATGAAAGTTGGTATCTGATTGAAAATCTCTGCCGGCCGGGGCGGCCGAGCGGCTCTAGGCGCTACAGTCTGGAACCGCGAGACCGCTACGGTCGCAGGTTCGAATCCTGCCTCGGGCATGGATGTTTGTGATGTCCTTAGGTTAGTTAGGTTTAAGTAGTTCTAAGTTCTAGGGGACTGATGACTTCAGAAGTTAAGTCTCATATGATGACTTCAGAAGTTAAGTCCCATACTGCTCAGAGCCATTTGAACCATTTCATTTTTTAAATCTCTGTCTGGCCGAGGCAGATTCACAGAAACCGAAATAGACCTACTTCAGAGTTATTATGGACTGGCCATTAGTTGAACTGCACCTCTGAATGATGTTACAGCAATGAGAAAAGCTGTATGGGCCACTTATTTTCATAAGTTGCCCACAGCTGACCACCCTGTTCGCGGACTTTGTCCTAAAGGAGCAGATTCTTGGTGTGGTTACCAAAAAAAAAAAAAAAAAATTACTAGAAAAATTAAAATGAAAGATGTGATATTTTTTGTCCTTGTAATATACGTAATAAGTGGAATTAAATAGTCCAGTACCTCAGCCATCATGTCTTGCATATGTAGTAAAAATTTGGTCTCCTTCAAATGTATAACATTGGAGTAAATGGTACCTCAATTCGAGGAAGCATTTTGAAAAAAAAAAAAAAAAAAAAAAAAAATCACATCAATTTCTTTGTAATTTTTTTAAATAATCCTAAGCAGGTTCAAAAATATTCAAAATACTTCTAATTTGTTTAGAAAGTGTGCTGCATTACCTGATATCAACAAAAAAACTGCAAAACATATACATTATAAACAGTGCCCTAAAGAAATAGGTGTTAATTTTTACATAAAATTGAACCGGAAAAGTACCCTGTATCCTTAAGCGTTGATATAAGAGGCGAGAGAGTTACAAATTTGTCTCGCTGTGATGAGCTGCCTCAATGTCGTTTGTATGTCAATCGGGAGGCGGCATGCGCTGCGGCGGCGGGTTTGTTTTGGAAGCGAGTTGGGAGGTGGGTGCGTGGCGCTTTGCGTCACCGCACGACGCCGCGGCAGTGTGTATTCCAGCACGCTGACGCCCCAGGCGGCGGCCTGCCACTTTTTTACGTGACCTGGCCGCCAAGCAGTGACTAACGTGCCCTGGAAACGGCCAGCCCGGATTACGCAAAGCACCTGCTGCGCGCCTGCACGACGTAAAAGGCGTCCGAGCGAGGTCCTCTACCGACCGGAAGACGTTCTGCCGTCAAAACAGGCCGCTACGCCCTACTATAACGAGTGTTACTCAGAGTTTCATTATACCAATCTGACAGTCTTCCCCAGTGTTTCCTTTTCTTCGTATACATTGCTACCAATTGAACTGACGTCAGCTGTATTTGTAGTAGTACGCGCTCTTTTCTTAACCAAGCGTTTGAAACTATTTACGATCGGGTAAGTCACAAATCTTATAAAAATGAACGTGTGAATATTGGACTCCATTCACAACGCAGAAATAGGATAAAAGTGCGTGTATTTTTTTGTGCTATCAATAGGACAGCGTTGTCTTGGGCAACTACAACACATAGTGGTACATGGAAATGGAATTGAGCGTTTGGCGCCATTGGCCGGGAGGCCCCTTGCGCGCCGGATGCGGATGAAATAATGATGAAGACAGGACAACACCCAGTCCCTGAGCGGAGAAAATCCCCGACCCAGCCGGGAATCGATGCCGGGCCCGTAGGACGGCAATTCGTCACGCTGACCACTCAGCTATTGGGGCGGACATAGTGGTACATCACCAAGAACGAGTAACGATACGTCACGCTACTACAGAGCATGGAAAAACAATCATACGGAGGAGCTTGGCATCGGTTAATGAACTACAGTTCGATGTTACATTCCATGGTCTGAAACGCAGAGAGATATAGCAAAAGGAGCTCATAGGTAAGGGTAGTCAAGGAATATAATGAAAACATGTAAATCAAGTTTTTAATTATTTTTCATAACGAAATTCAGTCGCTGAACTGCCCAATTACTGCAAATGAGTACTGAGTTATTCCGAAATATATACCAGAATTGCTGAGAAAACTACAGCTCCGAATAAAACCATGTTTATTATTTTTTCAGACTGGGGTGTTGCTGCACGTACTAATTAATATATGAGGTTTTTTTCCCCTGTATTTGGCTGCGATTGTATTTGGCTCTGAGCACTATGGGACTTAACTTCTGAGGTCATCAGTCGCCTAGAACTAAGAACTAATTAAACATAACTAACCTAAGGACATCACACACATCCATGCCCGAGGCAGGATTCGAACCTGCGACCGTAGCGGTCGCGCGGTTCCAGAAAGTAGCGCCTTTAACCGCTTGGCCACCACGGCCGGCTGGACATTTATTCCGGAGAGCAATGTCGACTTCCTTTGCATGATTTATATCTACATTCCTCGGCCTTTGCAAACTTTCATTTGCGCTATACCCACCTGTTACGATCTTAACAGGATCTTTGAATTACATCGACGTCTTTCTTCACACCCAGTTGATATGTTTCCAAACATCAATGGAATTTTCGATACATTTGCAACGTCACTTGCATGCTTCTTCGTAAATAGGTTGAGTAAACTGTAACAGAACTCTTTCAGCAATTTTGAGACTTTAGTTCGCTTTCTTTATTGCTCATTACACATTTTCAATCTTGTTCATACGCCTACATATCTTAAGGGCATGACAAGCTGCGGGAGTTTCTAATTAATGCTCTAATTTTATTCCACCGCTCACGTTTGCTTGTTTGTAGACATTGGCTGCTGTGTATCTACATTAAAGGACAGCTGCCACATGAAGCGGACAATGTCTAAGTAGCTATGCATTTTTATCTGTGCGCAGACAACGGGGGTGAAACTCCTATCCAGCTACCAGTTTCCAAAAATCTCTCATGGTGAATATCTGAACACTTCCTTTGAAAAGAACACAGCTGACTTATTTACTCATTTTGTCGCTAATAGCGTCGACATCAATTGGGTATTAAACATTCATTTTCCTGGAAGAAAATAGAATCGTCATCGAACAGAGTGCTGCTTACGCTATTTGACAAACCGTTCACGCTGTCCTAAACATCGGAGCGGCTGCGGCTCGCGGGAAACACCACCGGCTGGTTTGTTGTTCATGCTGACCATCTGACAATACCCCACGTCTTTCGCGGTAACTGCAACACACTATACGTCAAAAAAACGTGGCGGGCCAGGATATGAAAGGAGGACAATTACGCATTACAGTAACGCAGTGGCGCGAAAAGACAAGTGTTCCATAATCTGCCAAAGGGAATGAGACATTTGGCAGCTGTTATCTCGAGCAACGTGATACGTGCGTTACACAGGATCTACTACGGAGTCCTTGCAACTGATTTTTACAACGCTTTCCGTGCCATTCTGCTCTTTTCGTATTTAGCTCGAATGGGAATAAACTAGTACAACGTAGCTACAACTACAAATATACTCCGCAAGCCGCCGTACGGTGCGTGGCGGGGGGTACCCTGTACCACTACTACTCGTTTCCTTTCCTATTCCGCTCGCAGAAAGATGGTTCAAATGGCTCTGAAGACTACGGGACTTAACATCTGAGGTCATCAGTCCCCTAGAACTTAGAACTAATTTAACCCAACTAAGGACATCACATACATCCATGCCCCAGGCAGGATTCGAACCTGCGACCGTATCGGTCACGCGGTTCCAGACTGAAGCGCCTAGAACCGCAAGGCCACACCGGCCGGCTTGAGTTCCCAAAGCATCTCTGTAACACTTGGGTGTTGTTCGAACCTACCGATTACAAATCTTGCAGCCCGCCCCTGGGTTGCTGCGATGTCTTCCTTTAATCCACGCTGGTGCGGATCACAACCGCACGAGCAGTACTCAACAATCGGTCACACTACCGTCTTATACGCGGTCTCCTTTACAGGCTAACCCCACTTCCTAAAATTCTCTCAATAAACCGAAGCTGACCATACGCCTTCCCTACCACAATCCTCACATGCTCGTTACATTTCATATCGCTTTGCAACGCTACGGCCAGATATTTAAACGACGTGGCTGGGTCAAGCAGTACGCTACTAATGCTGTATCCGAACATCACAGGTTTGTTTTTCCTACTCATCCGCATTAAATTACAATTACAGTCATCTGCCATTCATCACATCAACTAGAAATTGTGTCTAAGTCATCAACTGTGAACCGAACCTAGACGTGCACGTCCACTGACGGATATAAATTTCACGTGCTCTTGTGGGCGTGACTGGTGTATCCGAAGCACGGGAGCGAGCTCATACTGGCCCCTATAGAAGGGAATGCCTATTGCCAACTTCAGCTACGGGGTTATCACAGTGCGTCCGTGCACCTCGATAAGATGCACAGTGCGCGGAATGCACGAGGGCTGGCTGCAGTCGCTTGGGCACGCATTCGACACGTGCGGTCCCCACCCAGCCGCTCATTCCACTGCCGCAGTCCTTTGTCTGCACGGCCGCAGGTGCGCCGCCAAGAATGTCCGGACTAAACCTACCCACGGCTCGGCAAGCAATTTCTCCTCGTCACATACGGGACTTGGGCGCTATATTTGGACTGAACAACTGCTGTCGCGGAAGTATATTATGGTGCGCGCACTACGATCTCAAGTACTCTCAGTATCGCCATGGATTTCATGGAAACAGCTTGTTTGGTGACGCTTTTGTTACGAAGAAGAGAGAGAAAACAGCCAACTTCAAGTCAAAAAATGGTGAAAGGCCAATCTTACAAATTACGTGAAGAGTTACAAAATCACCCATATAAATTCTTTCAATACTATCGAATGAGTAAGAATTGTTTTGACGCACTGCTTCAGGCAATAGGACCGAAAAAAATGTTCAAATGTGTGTGAAATCTTAAGGGACTTAACTGCTAAGGTCATCAGTCCCTAAGCTTACACACTACTTAACCTAAATTATCCTAAGGACAAACACACACACCCATGCCCGAGGGAGGACTCGAACCTCCGCCGGGACCAGCCGCACAATCCATGACCGCAGCGCCTCAGACCGCACGGATAATCCCGTGCAATAGGACCGAAAATGACAAAACGAGACACGACGTGGAGGAAGTCTCTACCAGCTGAGGAGCGGTTACCAGTGACCTTGAGGTAAACACACATAATTTCATTCAATTTTTATTGACCTTTTACACTGATCAGATACATCAAGAAAATCACCACTACAAAAAGAAATTAGCGAACTTGTTTCCTGTGAAAAGGGCAAAATCAAGTTCGGCATTGAAGTTTCCGAGTTGTTGTGACTGTCAGCGAGGGGCACAGGAACACAGTTTGCGGGCCGGCCGGGGTGTCGAGAGGTTCTGGGCGCTACAGGTTCGAATCCTGCCTCGGGCATGGATGTGTGTGATGTCCTTAGGTTAGTTAGGTTTAAGTAGCTCTAAGTTCTAGGGGACTGATGACCACAGCAGTTGAGTCCCATAGTGCTCAAGAGCCATTTTTGAGCTCATCCTTCACAGATCGGAGTACTTGACTTATTTTCTTTGTTGGTCTAAAGACCGACCTGATGTCATGTTTCTGTAAAATCTTACGGATCTGACCCGTTATTTTTTTAATAAAAGGGAGAGAAACTTTATTTTTCCGTCGTTGTGGCTCATCCTAGTCCTTCGGTCTTCTGTTCCTTGGTCGCAAAATTCCCTTTACCTCTTTCCACGAGTAACCATTTTTCACGAAGGCCTGCTTCAATTGTTTTAGTTCAGCGTCCAGGTGTTCCGATGTGCATATCCGCTCGCCTCTATCTGAAAGAGAAGTGTCATTAAAAGTCTTGTCGATAGAGCCGAGCGGATATGCACATCGGAACTCCTGGACGCTGAAGTAAAACAATTGAAGCAGACCTTCGTGAAAAATGGTTACTCGTGGAAAGAGGTAAAGGGAATTTTGCGAACAAGGAACAGAAGACCGAAGGACTAGGATGAACCACAACGACGGAAAAATACAGTTTCTCTCCCTTTTATTAAAAAAGTAACGGATCAGATCGGTAAGACTTTACAGAAACATGACATACTCCGATCTGTGAAGGATGAGCGCCCTCCTATGTCGGCATGTGGTGTATACAAAATTCCGTGTACGTGTGGTAAAGTTTATATTAGAACTACCAAGAGGAGCGTAAATACACGACTAAAACACCACAAAAGCCTTTGCCGACTAGGAAAAACAGGGAAATCAGCCGTGGCAGAGCATGCTCTTCAGTCAGGAAACCACAAAGTGAAGTTTTCTGAAACAGAAATTTTCTTTACAATGTCAAATTATTGTTCACGGCTATCCACAATTTTATCTTTGACGATAATCGATAGTTAAGTTTTATCTTTGACAAGGATTATCCGTGTTTATCACGTGTTACTCTCGGACGTCCGACCAGTCAGTCGGCAAGACTCAGCGGAGGAGCGCCTCTGAAGTTGTCCAGCGCAGTCCTGGACGAAACGTCAGGAACAGAAGAGTTTTTTGGACCACGACCTCACATCCCGAAAGGTTTACCAGCAGCTAATCAGTTAAACTTTCCGAATTCTCAAAAATTACCTCACGACGATGAAAGAGAACTTCCACCTATTAATTTTGTAAGAGATGAAGTATTTGTATTATCTAGACATAGTCTGTGGTCTTATTCTAAGAGAAACTCGACAATGAAACAGCACGTTTTTAACTACAGACTTTGTCGTTCTCGTAGAATGATGGAATGCAGTTTTGGGATTTTGCCTAAAAAATGGAGAATATTTCATCGGCCTATCGATGTGGTTGACGGTTTCTGACATAATCATAAAAGAATGTTGTATTCTACATATTTCGTAAAAAGAAATGACGGTGTACATATCGAAGGCAAGTCATAAAATGCCTTCTGCAACGCTATGAGCCTATAGGAATTAGAGCTGATATGTGTCGTATGCAGATTAGGGATTAATTTGCAAACTACTTTGCGATTCCACAAGGATCAGCACCTTGGCGGTATGACAAAATGTAGATCATGGCGATGACGTCTACATGAATGAATAAAATTAGTAAGCTTTGGAATACCTTTGTTATTCTTTTCTGGTCCAGACAATTCAGTCCAGTTCCCAATGTCGCTGCGGCACACTTCACCTCAAAGTTTCTCTTTCAAACTGCGATCACTGATTCTTTTAATTTCCTACTGTAGAGAGCTGGCCTCTTTTCTACTTCTGCAATTAGTGTTTCTGAATCGACAACACGACTTACAATGTCTTCTGCAGCGCGACTCTCGTTATCAGACATGCTGCTGGCGCACAGAACTTGTCTGCCTGGAAACACACTGCGAGAGCGACTGAGAAAGAGCGTCGCCAGTGCGTGCGAGCTCGTGCCCGTGCGTGTGATCCATTCATCATTTGCGACTGTCGCGTCGCACGTGAAATAAGAGCAGGTTGTGTTTCTTTAGATCGCCGCTACTGTTTGATCGTAGATGCGCGCGCTCGTATTCCAGGCAGCGTGTTTCATTCTTGCGACAAAATAAACGCGCGACAGAAAATCGCCTGGGCGCGTCTAGCTTAAGACTCGCACACTCCTAATGAGCAGACATTCTATCAAAGACGCAAAGTGAAGCGCATCTCCAAGTACATGCTGTCTGAAGTGAGAATTTTACGTAACACCCACATACAAAGAAGTGCTTCCATCTCGAAGGGCGACTGATGGTAAAATGTAACCCACTTCGTATTACAATGGTGTACAAAACTCACGGACGAAAGTAATTTTGGTATGACGAGTTGCTGTCCAGTAACACAGCTCGATGAAAATTGGACCATACGTGGAAAGAACTGCTACAGTATAGTACAGGAGATAATTGACAGAAATACGCAATGAAAGGAATACAAATGACACTTTTATTTAAAGACAATAATTACAATGAAGTCATCGAGATTAATTATGGTCCCCTGCGTATTACAAAGGGCGGGGCATTAAACTTAATATGTTGTATGACTACCACGGACGCCAATTCAAGTTCTGCATCGTACTCCAATGCTGGCCACAATTTTGGTAAGGAGTTTTCTGGTAGGGATTCCGTTTCTTCACCAGCGCGGTTGCGTGTGGATGTACTTCAACACGTCTCCCCAACGAACCCCACACATCTACTGTAGGATTTGAACATGGGAACCAGCAGGCCAGTCCATTCGTCGAATATCCCCTCGTTTCAAGAGCTACTCTACCTGCGCACTTCGATGTGATTGCACACTGTCATCCGATTAAATGAAGCCAGTGTCGAACGCACCGCTAAAAAGACGCAGATGGGGTAGGAGTACGACGTGACAATAACGTCGACCATGAACGTGCCGTGTTCAAAGATTTTGAGGTCAGTACGTCCTTGCAACATTATGCCTCACCACACAACAAGGCATGGACCACCAAAACGATCACGTTTACGATGTTTCTGGGTGCACTACGTTTCCCACCTCTCGCTATGAGTCTACATCCAACGTCACTGTTCAGACTGAGTCTTCTCTCACCCGAAGGGATCACGCGATCCCACTCCTCGTCCGTCCAGTCCCTATACCCTTGGCATCATCACAGACGGTGCCGCCGGTGTCAACGACACACAGAGACCACACACAGGTACCATCCGTGCCATGTAGAGCGTGAAATTGCGTGTCTCGCAGTCTTGTTAAATGTGGCTGCAATTGCACCCGCTGTTTGACGTGGGTCTGTTGTTGCCTGTTGCACAGTGTAAGGCTAGGCGCAAACTGTGACGAGTATAGCACGTGTGACGTGATACGACACTACAGTGCGACACGGACGTGCCGCACGGGTCACGCGGGTCCAGCGCATACTGTGACGTGTACGCCATACTTCGCACGCGCCGACTGGCGACGCTGTGCGCTGACAGAACGGAAGCGAGCGCAACCTGTTATCTTTCTCAAACGATTTTACAGTAACTATTCACGGAAAATATATGATTTTTGCCTTACTTGTAGCGTTATATGTCAGCTTCGTGGCGAAGTGCCCATCACCTCGCTAATGACCGATCTTATTGTGATGTACACATTTTAGTAAGCCACTACGCAAAACTCAAAAAGTAGGAAACGAAAATTAGGGGTCGCTATGATTTTGCGTTTGATGCGCATTACACCATATGTTGCTGCGTATGAAATTTAGCTAACATCCTGAATTTTTGTTTAGACTTGGGAGGAGGTCTATATCTGCCTCCGATCTCAAGAAAATTTATCCCATGTAGCGCGCTCACTTCCGATCTCACGCCCGCGAGAGTGAAATACTCGCAACATCTCTCGTATCTCCTAAACCGCTCGAGACATCGAAACGAAAGTTTGCCGAATGATAGCACACAAGGAGGAGAGTGTTTTGCCAATTCTTTCACACGCGGAACTTTCTTATCTATGGCAATATATCAGTACTTATACTCCCCTTTTTATTTATTTCACTCCAGTGACTGTAATTTTTTAAGAGTTATCGACAGCTAGCGAAACAAGAGCTTCCTAGAATGAAAATAAATATGAAATCTCTTCTTTTATGTTACTGCAAACCGACACTATGTAGTTTTTCGTAAGCTTTGGAGCACTGTGATTGCCAATTACTTGTTTAATGAGGCACTCCATTTCGGAATTCTGTCTCAATAGCTGCTGTGAGATGAGTTTGGCAAATTACACTGTGACAAAGGAAGTACAATTAAACCAGTCACCAAGAGAAATGTGGCCGTTACTCACAAACGGTGATGCTTCTTCGAATGAGAAAAGGTTAACAACTCACACAAAAATAGATTGCCAATTCTGTTGGAATTTTGATGGAATCCCCATAACCCTGAGCGACTGGAATGGAAACTTACCAAAGGATTTTATTCCTTCTCTTGATCTGAGCAGTGTTAAAATAATAACGAGCGTTCCTTCAGGCGGAATGATAGGCACATGCCAGATACTGGTTGCTCACCTACGGCTTGACAAACTGACAATGTGTGATTGCGCATAAAATAGTTGTTATTTAGAAAAAAATACAACAGATCTGTCGCACAGCACAATGGTCAGTGTATTGTCAGCAGCGGAGGATAATGCGCGCGACAGGAATGCAGAAGCTAGCCAGCCATGTGTGCCTTCTGAGTTGGAGTTCGAAAAACATTGTCATGAAAGTGGATCTGCCTTTGTCAGCTGTTCATTTCAACAAATTAAATATATCTAATCGTAACATTCTTTTAGGATATTCCTACTTTCGTAATAATACCGACCATTTTCTTCATTTGTGTAACCTGTTGTATAATTAGTTTATTAATGCTGATAATGTCCATGCAACAATTGAAATGCTTTTTCTCATCACGGCGAACCAATTAAAACATTGTTATTTGTGAGTGCTTTTCGACTGTTTATAGCTTGCAGTGGAAATGCGACGTTCACATGAATGTAATACAGTGTGTCGTATTACATTATTACACCCATATCAGAGTAATCACAGTGAGACTTCTATACTTCTTGGACACTTTTTACCGCAAGCACAAAGGGATCACAACTGAGGAGATTATCCCTTTCTAAATTTTTGTAACAGATTGTACAGATACGCCAGCATACTAGGCAGCGAGAAGATAACCTTGTTTTACTTTCCTGCCTTGATTCTTAATCACATGATTTTATAATATTCCTTGCTTCCTTATTCACTACCCACTGTCTCTTCTTGCGATCTGAAAACATCGCGGAGGCATATGATACAATTCCAGCGGCCAATGGCTCATCAGTTACTGAAGTATGAATTATTCTTGACAGAAGAAAAACAAAACTATACAGATATAAATAACAGAAAAGTATAATGTACTAACGAAGAAAACTGGAGCGTTTAAATGGGGAAGAACGAAACACTACCCAAAGGCAATAAAATTTAGTACACAGTAAGGCAAAATTTATCGTATGGGCAATACTACCACTGCTCATATGCGCCGTTCCGATGTGAGCATATGGCCGGGCTACTTTTCCGCTCCCCACCTTAAATTTCCCACGGTGCTAGCGAGGCACGCGCGACGCGAGAAACTGTGCCTCAACCACAACGCCGCGCGACCTGCCGCAGGCGCGTGTCGCGTCCCAGTCGCTTCGCGTCGCAATTTGCGCGGTCCCATTTGAACCTGTGATGTTACAAAAACGCGCGCTGCGCTGCGTCGCGCCACACGCGCCTCAATTTGCGCCTAGCCTAAGACTGTAAGCGGCCATCTGCTGCTGTAGTTCACCGTAGCCGACCAATTCCTCTCCTTCGGGTAGCAATGCATGTGATTCGGATCTGACACGACGCACGTGAAACAATGCTGCGGGCAATACCCAACTTCTACACTACACTCATCACACTTCCAGTTTCCCGATGATTCTTCCCATGTGAGGCCATCCAAATGTTGTCTCCGGACCACGTTGTAATAAAGAACACCGCCACAGCACGCCGTAACTGCTCGCTGATTGACATAAACTTTCTTTTCCCGTTCCTTTAACCGCCTCGTGTCGCGGGGGGCAGCCCTGTTTGGCGCAATAGCCTCGCTGGCCCCACACCGTGTAACATCAAACTTTGTGTGCGCGCCAGTGAGACATCTGGCAACCACGCTTACTCACTTTCATTCGTTTCCACCGAGTAGTTGATAAGTTACGTTACTCTACCTATTTCATGCTTAAGCGCAATGTAGATTCTATTCGAGGTAGGTCATTGTAAGTACACTTAGCGCTCGACGACGGTCTTAGTCTTCCTTTTTGTGTGCCTGTGGCTTGCCCTGCAACTGCTTCCATTCATTTCGAACCTGGTGTTCCGGATAGTACTTGCTGCACCACTGACAGTGGTGGCAGTTAATTTTTCTTAGGTGATCTTTTGACTCGAATTCCTTAAGGACTTCCGTTAAACATCAACGAATGATGATGCTGTAGGAGCACGACAGCAAGTTCTTTAGCACCTGTACGAAAATCAACGAAGGAGGGGGTGGAATGCAGGGATAATTAAAGTCCACCCCAAATGTCCCATCTTCGGTTTGGAAAATTCTCGATTCTTCCCATTCAGACCCATAGTTTTAAGTCAACGGTTCTCTCGAAAACGTTTCATCGCCTATTCAAGTATTTGACATGATGAGGTTTCACACACACACACACACACACACACACACACACACACACACACACTACTCTAAAACCTTCTGCATGAATGTTCTTCTATTGTGCGTGCTAAAAAAAAATAAAAAAAAGGAAGACAGGTGGTCTAAATGAGTGTGGGATTGTGTCTGTTCAAAGAGGTACACGACACCACCATTTACACACACATCTACTCCTTGCAAACTCTGATTATCAATAACGGTGACCAGTTTGTCAACTACGGAAATTTATAAGCGCGATGAACCGGGTCGGCATCTACAATTACAGTAGCGAAGTTACGTGTTTAACTGTGGCACAAAAAACACTTCATTTTTGCACGAAGAAGTCAGATCTCTTACTTAACACCGTCCTGTAGCAATTTATTACAGGAAAGATTAACCTCGGTAGTGTGATTAATCCAGTCCATAATGAGTATCATCTTGTCCAACAATCACTAATTGCGATGACAATAATATTTCACACTCTTGATAACCGCAACACAGTTCAACCAAAATGTTCCTTAATTTGGGTTACAGAAATCACCAGAAAGTCTTTAAACATCAATATTAATGAGTCTAATGGTTGGTGAGTACAAAATGAGCATGATTTTGGCATGAGCTAAAATCGAAGTGCACACGACACAGATCTTACTAGTGTGCTTTCTAATCTGGTAACGTCCGACTACAGACGAGCGTAAGAAAAAACTATTATTTTGAAAATTATATTATGCTTTAGAAATGGCACTTAAGTGTTTTTGACAAACTATATGAACTAATAGGATTTTGACTTACATAAAATACTACTAGTCAATAATTTAGAAAAATACACAGATATCCGTACGCGATGTGGATCCCTTGCTACGCTCCGAAAATTTTACACGTATCGAACTGTGCTGCTGCAAACTTTAATTAGCTGTAACTTTTAATGAAAATGTTCTAATTAACATGTTACTCCTAGAATCAGCCTTGCCCGATGGAATAGGCAAAAAATAACTTCAAATCGGAGAAAGCTGAATTACACTTTTCGAATATCAATACATACCCCAAATATTACTTATATAACTGTACTGAAATTATTGCAGAAAATCAAAGAAAGAAAAAAAATTATTAGTAGAGGTCGAAAACATAAGACTGGCTACAACCACCATGCTATGTCACACATCCGAAGTAGATCCTGGATCGTAATCTGATATACCTCAGACTTCCAGAGTTAAAGTAAAAATGAGCGTAGGGAAAATATGGATCGTCATATGTTATGAACTCATTTTAGTGAAATTCACCGAACTGTAATTGTCTTGTCGATATGCTTACCTTGTTAGATATTTACGTAAAGACAATGTGCAGGCCTTTAGACGATTTTAAATCCGATTATACGACAGAAACGAACACGACTGTCATAACAGGCATAATACGGCGCTGCGGTCCGCAACGCCTATATAAAGTAACAAGTGACTGGCGCAGTCAGATTGGTTACTGTTGCTACAATGGCAGATTATCTAGATTTAAGTGAGTTTGAACGTAATGTCACAGTCGGAGCACGACCGATGGGACACAGCAGAACCATTTGACGAGTGTACCGTGAATATCAGGAATCCGGCAAAACATCTAATCTCTGACGTCGCTGCGACCGGAAAAGAGCCTGCAAGAACGCGACCAACGACGACAGAAGAATATCGTTCAACGTAACAGAAGTGCAACCCTTCCGCAAACTGCTGCAGATTTCAATGCTAGGCCATCGACAAGTGTCAACGAGAGAATCATTCAACGAAACATCGTGGATATGGGCTTTCGGAGCCAATGGCTCACTCGTGTACCCTTTATAACTGCACACTCGTGTACCCTTTATAACTGCACAACTCAGGCTTTATGCCTCGCCTGGGCCCGTCAACACCGACATTGGACTGTTGATAACTGGAAACTTGTTGACTGGTCGGACTAGTCTCGTTTCAAATTATATCGAGACGATGGACGTGTATGGTGGTATGGACACAACCTCATGAATCCATGGCCCCCGCATGTTAGCAGTGGACTGTTCAAGCTGGTGGAGGCTCTGTAATGGTGTGGGGCGTGTGCAACTGGAGTGATATGGGACCCCAGATACGTCTAGAAACGACTCTTGACAGGTGACAACTACGTTAGCATCCACTCATGTCCATTATGCATTACGATGGACTTGGGCAATTCCAGCACGACAACGCGACACCCCACACGTCCAGAATCGCTACAGAGTGGCTCCAGGAACATTCTTCCGAGTTTAAACACTTCCGCTGGCCGCCAAATTCCCCAGATCTGAACACTACGGAGCACATCTGGGATGCCTTGCAACGTGCTGTTCAAAATAGATCTCCACACCCTCGTAATCGTAGGGATTTGTGGACGGCCCTGCACGATTCATGATGCCAGTTCCCTCCAGCACTACTTCAAAAATTAGTCGAGTCCATGCCACGTCGCGTTGTGGTACTTCTGCGTGCTCGCGGGGGCCCTACACGATACTGCTAGGCAGGTGTACCAGTTTCTTTGGCCCTTCAGTGTACATCTTCTCATTAGACTAGAACCTACATTTAATATATGTTGTATCTGAACCTCATGCGTTGCAATAAAATCGTGGAAACAGAAAAGCTGAGTTTCTCTCACAAAATAGAGACGACTTATAAGTACCGTCTCAATTGTTTTTGAGTTCAAAGCGTCACAAATATCTAGACAGTATTATGTCTCTGAAAATGTGTGAAACATTTAGATCAGGACATAATCCGTATCACTTCAGGCAGGGGGGTTACCTTCATAGTCTCGGATGTTACTAAATTTAGTATATGTTAAAATTCAGGAGTAAGTAAGAAACACATTTTTTTTTTGTTTTCTCCAAAACGAAAAATACCTGCCCCGAGATACAGGCCTCCAAAGATGACACTGCGAACACCATTTTGAAGATGCGAATTTCGGATTATTTTTTTTTTAATGCTGTATCTCTGTAACAGTTGTAGGTATTCTGTTAGAGTTTTTTTTTTTATTTGAAAGGTAATTGCTTTATGATGACAATGGTATCCTCCGTTTGGACAAATCTGTCGCAGTTCTTTTACTGTCGCCTTTCGAATTTTTTTTTATAATTTACAGAAGCTTTTTTTTTCAAAAATACCATTCTAGAAAAGTTAGATTTTCTTCTGTTGATTAGTACCATGTAGAACTATATTCTCGTAAAGGAGAGCTTCCACTTTTAAGATGGACAGGTTTTGATTCTAAAAACTTATTATTTTTTACTTTCAAGAGTAATGTATGTCTTTACCGAAGTTGTTTCTTACTAATTTCTTTGTTACAATGTTTAATTGTCTTGTTGCAGTTATTTCTTTCACTTCCTTTGTTGCAGTTACTTCTTTTCACTTCCAATGTTGCAGATATTTCTTACACTTTGTTGCAGTTTCTTTGTCGTGGTTGTTCATTCAGGTTTCTGTATTGTAGTTGTTCAGTGCTAATTTGTTTACAGAAGAGGCTTCTAAGAAATCTGGGATCATTGAGTGAGTTCTGTGTTTTCGTGAGGAATTTGCCAGTTCACACAGTTGCAGTATGTTTTGTGAAAATGACTGATTGAAATGTCTTCTGACTGGGGCCACAGGTGGGTGAAGTGTGCTGACTGTTTGCATATCCATAAAAGAGTGATATATATGACAAACAAAAAAACAGACTTTGTTCAGGTTGGTAATAAGTGTTCTCATTTGAAGACTCTTTTTCAAAGTGAAGTTGTTTCTAGTGACGATTTTTTGTGTTCTAAATGTTTTGACAGAATAACAACAATGATAGTATCTGAAAATGGTGAAGCCTCCCATGGTGCAGATGATGCAGATTTTGCATCAATAGAGGAAGAATTAAATACCCCGAATCAGTTGACTACAGAGGTAGGTGTTAGTCCTGTTAAGAAACCCTGGTAAATAAAGTCGAGTCATAAGCTCTATGTATCAAAAAAGCGCAGAGAAATTACTAAAGCTATGGAAGAATACGCTACAGCAAAACTGACCACACTTGTCAAAGTAGAAAATCCATCTTCAGCAGAAAACGAACCAAATCACTCTTGCCAGGAAGTTTTCACAAAGATCAATTCAGCTGTTGAATATTGAGCATCCTACAGTGAAAAGCTGCAAGTTTTAACTATTATTCCAGAGACATTTTCAAAGAAAAAATTTTGAACGACGTTCCAGTATCAAACTATATGGTAGACAAATCAAGAAATGTGAGGTCTGTAAAATGAGTCTTTGGAAGACACGATCCCTATTATGGTCATCCTGCAGAAGCAGCTCAAGTTCAAATATTCAAATAGGGCAGTAATTTTATCTGGAAGATAAATGCCAGAGTGCCAACAAAAAAGAAGCTATAACTGTAACAGTTGAAAGTCAAAAAGAAGTGAAAGTGAAGAGGTACATGACTCGCAGTATTAAAGAAACTTTTACGATTTATAAGAGCAACTATACAACTTCCGACATTGGAAGATCAAAATTTATGCGCTGCGACCTAAGTGGGTAGTTCCACACCCACCTAGAGATGTCTGTTTATGTGTGTACTGCGCGTATTTTGAACTCTGTGTGGTAACTTTGAAGAACTTACTGGCGCACGTGACATATGATACCTTGGTTGGGCGTGTGAAGTCATTAATAGTCTGTGACGTAAAGCGAGAGATTTGTTTGTTTCAAGAATGTGGGGACTGCCTTGGAAAGGGAGGACTGTCTTTACAGACACTTGGCCTGGAAAACGTAGCAGATAACTCGGCAGAAATTACATATGCGACATGGGAGGAAAATAAACTAATTAAGAAAACTGTTGCTTTTGACAGTTTCATTGATGAACTTGGTAAATGGTCAGTGAAAGAAGTAACACACCAGCATCTGAAGAAACTGCAACAACACATTACAGAAGTGAAAGGATGTGTGCAGGTTGAAGAACTATGTTTAGTGCTTCACTGTGATTTTGCTGAGAACTGGTCTGTAATTCTTCCACAAGAAGTACGAGGGTATTATTGGAGTAATGGCCAGGTTTCAATTTTTACAGGAGTGACATATTTTCAAAACAAGACCACAAGTTCAAATGGTTCAAATGGCTCTGAGCACTATGGGACTTAACATCTGAGGTCATCAGTCCCCTAGAACTTAGAACTACTTAAACCTAACCAACCAAAAGTCAGCACGCACATCCATGCCCGAGGCAGGATTCGAACCTGCGACCGTAGCAGTCGCGCGGTTCCGGACTGCAGCGCCTAGAACCGCTCGGCCACCGCAGCCGGCCAAGACCACAAGTGTTGCAGTTATAAGTGATGACACAGGACATGACTCAGCACAGGGTTTGCTAGCAATGCGCAAAACTCTTCAACTGCAAACAGAAGCAGAGAAGATCATTATTTCTGATGGTGCTCCTAGTCATTTTAAAAATCGACATCAGCTGTTTGAATTGAGCAAGACGGTTCTGTCAACTGACTGGGTATACAGTGCTACTGGTCATAGGAAGGGGCCTTGTGATGGTGTTGGAAGCCTGCCGAAGCACCATGCTACAAAACATAACCTTCCCAGACCAAATACAGCTGCGACTCAGAATGCTGAGGATTTTACGAGAGTCGTGAAATCTTACACATCCACCTCATTTTTTTGTCCAAAGAGCAAATCGAAGAATTCCGTGAGCAGAGAAACGAAGATTGGTCCAAGCAAACTACTCCTGTGAAAGGAATTCGGAAGACACATATTTTGGACTCAAAGTGAGGAGTGAACCCATACTGCACGCACTTTAAAGAGCAAGAAAGAAGAAATTTTCATTCGTTCGGCCAACACCTCAGAAACAGCAGGATAATATTCAGATTCACAACCTGAGAAGGGGGATGTCTGTGGCGTGTGTGTAAGACTGTGACTGGTGGATTGCAGAGATTATAGACGGCAGTTACGAGTTCAATGAAATTGTGGTGAAGTTTATGCTACCACATGGACCAGCTGCTGGATATAGCTTTCCAGCTGAAAGACAGCAACAACGCCATCAGAGCTCACTTCCAGTTCACAATGTTTTGAAGATTGTAAGTGCTCCAGTTCCTATTGGTTCAAGAGGAAGGCATCACTCTACATCAAAGGAAAATACTGAAGCAGTGGAACACATTTTTAGTTAATTGACTGGCTAATTTCAGTACAAAACAGAGTGCACAAAAGTTGTACAAATTGAAACTTTGAAGTCTTTGGACCTTTCACATTCATTTTGGAGCCATTTAAAATGCTTGAAAAATGAGTGTCTTACTAATCTCTCAAAGCTAAAATTACGTTAAATAAGGCTGGGTTTTGATTTTTATGAGCCTGTTGTGTGATAATGCAATAAAACAGGTTTTATGTATGGTAAAAATTTCAACTCTTTATAAAACCTGTTGAACCTAAAAGTGGAAACTCTCCTTTTCATGGAATGTCAAACTATGTGGTAATAATCAACAGAAAGAAATGAAAACTTTATGGATTGGCATTTTTGGTAAAACATTTTCTTTCCATAAATTATAAAAAAGTTCAGAACGCTATAGTAAAAGAACTTTGACAGGTAAGTTCAATGGAGGATTTTTTATAATCATAACGCAATTATCTTTCAAATAAGAAAAAAGCCAACAAAATATCTAGAACTGTTCCAGAGATACAGCATTTTAAAATGTTTCCCAAAATTCGCATCTTCAAAATGCTATGTGCAGTGTCATCTTTGGAGGCAGAGCAGATTTTTTTTTCAGAAAACAAAAAATACGTGTTCCTTAGTTAATCCCTCATTATAACACATGTAAATTCAATAACATCCGAGACTATGAAGGTATTTCCTAGCCTGCATGAATTGATATGCGTTATGCCTCAGGAGAAAGTTAAAGGTCGCCCTATCCTGAGCCACGAAGACAGCAGTCTGAGTCCCTACGACTCTGTGCATTGTGGCAGAGACGGCACCCGTCCGGTTCCGGCAGTAAAGCTGCCTCGAAAGCTGGCGACAGAGTCGCGTTTACAACGGCCGGCCGCTGGCTTTCCCGCCCGCTGCTGCAGCGGTTTCTCCCACGCCGACAGCGGACTTCCTCCGGCCACGTCAGAGCCGTGCCGCAACCAGTGGCAGCTGTCATCCCCACGACGGGAACTTGCAGAAACTGCCGCACTGTAACAACTGCGAGCCGCGTAACTTTAACCGTTCCGCTCTGACTGGCTCAAAACAGAAGGCGGTTGCGTAACATCGTACCATTTGGTTCACCGTCTCCTGTAGCAGTGGTTCGGCCAAAGGTACCTATGCACTCTTTGCGTAAGCCTAACACACTTTTCGCCGGCAGCCGTTCCAAATAAAACAGTAACAGAACTGTGACGATGGGCTGAAATCGCTTTTCGCAGAAGCCAGCGATTTTAAAACTAGTTACGCGAACAACGAGTCAGAAATGTCAGGAAAATGTAAAATAAGTAAGGCGAGAAGGGGAGAGACGCGGAGCAGGTTAGAATACATACGCACCCCCCTCCCTCCCACACATACAAAATTGCAACAAAATTAGAGTTTTTAACAAACTGTTCTCTTAGTGGGGAAGGAAGCAAACGGAAACTTATAAAGAATAAACTGGACATTCAATCTGATGAAACAAATTTCTGTTAAACCATAAGCTGTTTATAACGATGTTCATCTTTACGATTTATCATCTCACATTTAAAGCAACAATTTCTGCGTATTACAGGATGATCTAGTACTGACGCGCTGCAAGATCCTAATTTCCAACGATATGTCACCTGATGATGTCTATGCACAGGTCAAGCAATGCCAGTAAATGGCGGGCCCGTGGTTTGTGGACGTGGAGGTGGTGGCCGATCAGGTTAATCTGGTGGCCAAGACATCATGTGAGTTCGCTATAACGTTCCTCAAACCAATGTAGAACGATTCAGGCCTTGTGACACGAACAGGTGTTATGCGGCAAGATGCCTTCGCTGGCGGTCAAGACATCAACATCTACATGACTATTCTGCAGTACCTGCATTAATGGTCGAGTAGTTCACAGCTGCCATGATAGCTTCGATTACTACCGCAGGTCCCATAATGTCCCTCATAGCATAATACTATCCCCACTGGCCTGCCTCCGTGACATGATTCGTGTTCCGAGCAGCCGTTCAGTGGATGAGGTTGAATCCATAGACGACCATCCAGCAGATGTAACAAGAAACATGAATCGTCCAATCAAGTGACGCGTTTCCACTAATTCACGATTCAGTCCCGACGATTCCGTGCCCACTGCAATCGTAACTGACGAGCTGATAGTCCGTGCTGCTGCAAACGTCGTCGAACTGCTCGTACAGATGGTTGTTGTCTTGCAAACGTCCCCATCTGTTGACTCAGGGATCGAGACGTGGCTGCACGATCCGTTACAGCAATGCGGATAAGATGCCTGCCATCTCGACTGCTAGTGATACGAGGCCGTTGGGATCCAGCACGGCGTTCCGTATTACCCTCCTGAACCCACTGATTCCATTCTGCTAACAGTCATTGGATCTCGACCAACGCGAGCAGCAATGTCGCAATACGATAAACCGCAATCGCGATAGACTACAATCCGACGTTTATCGAAGTCGTAAACGTGATGGTACGCATTTCTCCTCCTTACACGAGGCATCACAACAACGTTTCACCAGGCAACGCCGGTCAATTGCTGTTTGTGTATGAGAAATCGGTTGGAAACATTCCTCATGTCAGCACGTTGTAGGTGTCGCCACCGTCGCCAAACTTGTGTGAATGCTCTGAAAAGCTAATCATTTGCATATCACAGCATCTTCTTCCTGTCGGTTAAATTTCGCGTCTGTAGCACGTCATCTTCGTTGTGTAGCAATTTTAATGGCCAGGTGTGTAATTTCCATAGATGCTCACGACAGCAGCACGCTAACAACTTCGCCGTATCTGAGATGTTCGTTCGCAGATTCCAGGGTGCAATAGATTATCCTATGTCAAAGTCGCCTATGTTAGTAGACTTCCCGCTTTCCTTACTGCGTCATGTGCCCTCAGCACCACCAAGAGGCATTCTATCTCGCGGTGGGCAGAGATCGTCATAATGTTTTGGCTCATCAGTGTACAGGATCTTTGGAAATTCCCGTTTCAAACTTCTAGGTCTCGTAGAGGAGAGTGAATACATAATATTTTTGAATTGGAACTCATGTTCGGAAACTTTCCATTTCCGTGCTGCAGCGGTTTGAAAACATGTTTTTCGGATCGGCTAATGTCATTTGGCGTCCATTCCACTTCTCTGACCTGGTTCGAACCTCATTCACGTGTCTGTCAGTGTCAGGGCAACAATGGTTGAGTACACGTTTGCAGAATACGCCTACATCATCCTTCCGAATGGCGAAGCTCAGGATAACGGAAGAGCTGCTTGTCGACTTTATGAAGATCGTTCACCACATCGTCCGACTCCATCGCATACCTTTACCGCCACAATTATGCAACGGCTTCGGAAAAGGGTAACTCCGCCGTCAGCAAACGTGACTGTAGTGCTCCAAGGAGACGCCGCACATCCGAATTGGAAGAGGCAGTACTGCATCATGTTGAAGAGGAACGGTCAACGAGTACACGAACAATTTCTTTGGTAATTAATGAGTGAATTGTAAAACAAGTGATGTACTGCGTCACGGCTAATGAATTACTTGTAAAAGTGGTTGCGTTACCAAGATGTTTTGAAATGATTGTAGCACGGAAAACGTACGTTTTCGGACATGGATTCCAATTCAAAATATCATGAACTCATTCCCCTCTCCAAGTCCTAGAAGTTTGTAACGGTTATTTCTGTATAGTCTGTATAAATGTGTGTGTGTGTGTGTGTGTGTGTGTGTGTGTGTGTGTGTGTGTGCGCGCGCATGTGTGTGTACACGCGTGCAACAGTAAATAATTTGCGTCTTTCTGTCTCGCAGTTACTGAGAGAGAAATTTTATCCTTTGGACAAAGGATTCATACTGTTGTCTGAAAACTGGTGTTTATTTCCCTGAACGCTGGAGTACGAGATACAGCATAATTTTGTTTCTGTGGTGCGAGTTCCGACTCCACGATGATTCCTTCCACGCCCAGGTAAGCTAGTTTAAGTACTTGCAACTGGTGTCCAGTTCTTTTCATGTCACAAAGCTGGACGAGAGTAAAGCCGGTCGAATGCAAAATCGCGAAGAACAAGCATTTGCATAAAAAACTAAAATCGCACTATGTCGACACACTAAAAACTAAACGCGTTATTTGTCGCAAGGCAGTAATATTGCAGACAGGTGCCACAGCTTAAATGTATAGATACTACTGTTTAGCCAGAGTTGACACTTGGTGTGCATGGTCACACTTCACGCTTTACTTGAGCCCATACCGTGTTACGGTCGCGCCTCTAGCACCCGTATGGATCGGTATTTGCGGCCGCATGAAATATCTAAAAGCTGTCATCCCAACCAAAATGCTCTAGCACTCCATCAATCACACCACACCCCCATCCTTCGCATTCAGTATCAGCGCCACTGTAAAAGCTACTCTTTTTACGATGCATTACCCGCTGTCAATATTTGATGGTAATGCTCTGCGAACCACAAAATGACACACACACACACACACACACACACACACACACAAAGAGTAAGAGAGAGAGAGAGAGAGAGAGAGAGAGAGAGAGAGAGAAAATTTAACTTGCAGCACTACCGTAGTGACTCTCATAATGTCAGACTCAATGCGACATATGGTTTTATGAAACCTTCAAAGTTATTATAACGATAACAACTTCACACACATTATCATGTCAATTGTGCGCAACGTAGTAATCATTATTTCCATTCTTTCTTTCTCTTATTTTTTCAAAATAATTCAGAAGATATATACGGCAAATATAAGATACAAAAGACTAAGCAAATTAAAAATTAATATATACTACAACGACGGTATACAATATTATACGCCTAGCAGTAACCCGGCACAGTTTGCTACACGTTCTTGTAAGCGTCGACATTAGAAGTTCAGCGCATCAAAAAACAAAATTTTTCTAGCCCCCATAGGCCACTACCAAGCAAATAATATAATTCCCTCGCGATTACCTTTGTTGGAGCCATAAACTATACGAACAACAATATGTTCTGGTGTTTGTAACTCACGCTCTAATATGGAAAACAGCGAATAAGTGATGACAGTTATATTTGGTGTAATCCAAGTCCGGCATTGCACATTCACACAAAAGTATTCAGACACTGGCAGTAATCAGAGAAGTAAACCTTAAATGTGTAATACATGTGTCAATCTGAACATATGCCTAACAAGTAACAAAAAACATGCTTTACTTTTTAAAAAATCGAAAAATACAATGGGCAAAAGTATTTACACACTCAGCAGTCAGTATTTGGTAATACGTCCCTTCTCTGTATTACAGCTCTAAGGCTTTGTTGTTGTTGTTGTTGTTGTTGTTGTTGTGGTCTTCAGTCCTGAGACTGGTTTGATGCAGCTCTCCATGCTACTCTATCGTGTGCAAGCTTCTTCATCTCCCAGTAGCTACTGCAGCCCACATCCTTCTGAATCTGCTTAGTGTATTCATCTCTTGGTCTCCCTCTACGATTTTTACCCTCCATGCTGCCCTCCAATACTAAATTGGTGATCCCTCGATGTCTCAGAACATGTCCTACCAACCGATCCCTTCTTCTAGTCAATTTGTCAGGCTTTGTAGCATGGAGTAAACAAACTTTTTCGTTATATCCGAACCGATATTCACCTATTCTTCTATCAATTCAAGCAAATGTGTCCAACTGCACACATGTCGTTTGTGTTGTCTTGTTTTCAATTCGTTCCAGATGTTTTCGATGGGACTGAGGTCCGGAAACTGCGGTGGAGTTGAGGCGTGTTATATAGAATCCACAGTTTGACGATTTGTTTTACACTTACAATTATTGTCTTGTTGGAAATGAAAGTCACCTCCAAGATCCAACTTCGCAGCATTTTTCGTCAGATTTTGTTTGAATGTATCGAAATAGACAAATTTGTCCATGGTACTCTCAAAAAAGACAAGCTCGCCAACATCTCTGGAAGACATGCATCCCTACACTGCCGCCTCCACGTTTGCTGGTTGCTCCCATTCTGTGTTTGGTTCAAATGGTTCAAATGGCTCTGAGCACTATGGGACTCAACTGCTGAGGTCATTAGTCCCCTAGAACTTAGAACTAGTTAAACCTAACTAACCTAAGGACATCACACACACCCATGCCCGAGGCAGGATTCGAACCTGCGACCGTAGCGGTCTCGCGGTTCCAGACTGCAGCGCCAGAACCGCGCGGCCACTTCGGCCGGCATTCTGTGTTTGTTTGACGCCACAATAAACTGCGGCCATCCACGTGGTTCAAAGTAAATTTGCCATTTATCACTCCACAGAATGTTGTCCCAAAAGGTCACATCCTTGCCGACAAATTATTCTGCGAAAACCATCCGCTTTTTTGCGTTACACTTACCGACGAATGGTTTGCGCGTAGTTTTTCGCCATTCGAACTATTTTTCTTTTGTCTCTGTTCGTGAGTTTCTGAGGACGCCACTGTCGTGGACGAATGACGAGAATTTCTTCTTCTTTCCATTTCTCGACGATACTAAGTACAGTCTGGCGGCTCCGGTTTACGACCTTGCCAATTTCTGCATATGATTTTCCCTCAATGCGCTGCCGCACAATAAGCTTTCGCTAAGCTTCAACGCTGACCACACGACCGCCGCCGTCCCGCGCTTAGAGTCGCAACGTATCGCTACATCAATTTCTGTAATTGCTCTTATAGCTTTCTTCTGCCACATGAGCACTTTTTGAGCAACGGGAGAATTTCCCCTAAGTAATATTGTATTGTAGATGCGAATGAAAGATAGTAGTAGTTGTTTGCTAATAAATGTTTTTATTTGGCTTAGCAAAAAACTGCTCCATGGGGCTGTTACAAGGCAGTTTGGGATACAGGTGGATTCCGGTAAGTCTAACAGAGTCAGATTCACTCACTTTCTCATTTAGCTTGTGCAGGCAGATAATTGAGTCTTGCTGTTGTTTAGGATAAGCTAGTTATTGTGGAGCCATGTGGCAGACCTTTCAAGCATTGCTTTTGTTTTTTTCCTCGCCACCTTCACATCCACGGTGACCAGGGTAGCATCTACTATGGCCTTGTGAGGCAAGAAAGTAAGCAAGTCAACTCATGTAAAACGGGGAAGAGGAAAGGTCCCAGCACTGAGCCTTGTGGCACACCTAACAACCGGTAGTGCATTTCATTGACAATTATTTACCACGACCACCTGCGTTCTGTTAGCCTATGATCTAAATAGAGCCAATTCACTATTCTTATACCATAGCACTCTTGCTTATTTAGGAGGGTATCAGGTGACACAGTGTCAAATGCTTTGCTCACATCTAATAGTAAGGTACAAGTAAAGGAACCGTTCTCACAACCATCAAGAGTATCTGCAGCAAGAGTTTCTACTGGATATACTGTAGACAAACCGATACATCACTGAAGCGTAAAATTTCTCCTTGGATTTTCTCGAAATCGCGTAACTATTACATCTATCTCATTATCATGTTATCTTTAATGGGTAATTAAAAGTAGAAACTTTGAAGTAAATCCGTGATCCGAACGTCTTCGGCTCCCCTTGTAAGACGGCTGAGCTGTTTGTACGACGGAAGCACAGCACCGAGCTTGGAAGGAACGTGGCAGTAGGCAGCTCACGAGGAACTCACGCCTTTTGGCCTCTGAGCGGAGCGCGGTTGAGAGAGGCGACAACCTTTTAAATAAAATGCGGCGCTGCGCTCAACAGGTCCCATGGTTCGCTACGTGCTCTGAAATGCATTGCACGCGGCCAACTCTTTACTGCGGCAGGCGGAGGCTTTTAGTGCTGCGTCAATAGCGAGCGGTCTCTCTTCGACACAATTCGCCGAGGCAGCGGCGGTGACCTTTACCTGTACAACTCTAGTTCGTCACTCATTCCGAGAGACATTAATTTCTCTGTCTCTGCTCCATTTTTTATAGCCTGTACATTATTTATAATTGCAGGCACTTTTTAAAACAATCATTATTCCACAATCTGTCAACTCAATATTCGTATTTTGACTGGAATTGCATTTTTTTTTAAATTTGTCATACGGTCTTATGGGAATAAACTGCTGAGGTCATCGGTCCCTAAGCTTATGCACTACTTAATCTAACTTACGCTAAAGACAACACCCACACCCATGCCCGAGGGAGGACTCGAACCTCCGACGGGGGAAGCTGAAAAACGAATCGCTCAGTCAAGAAATTATATACAGCACTATCTTTAGATAATAAATGCTGCTGAAATACGTTCGCAATCATCAATACTAAGGTTGTTTTAAACACATTTCCATTCGTGAGCCGATTCACTGAGTCATTATGAGAGGAGTCGAAACTTTAACGTGGTACTCTTAAGTATAGCGTAATGTGGCTTTTACTGCGTATGCAGAAATTGCCAGAGATAAAAGCTGTAAGCTGCACTTACAATGCAAGAGCACGCAAACAATTCCAAAGATTTTAAAATTCTGTATTTTGCACGGTTATTACTAATAAAACTGCACTGTCTAAGTTAGAAATGAGTACCGCAGAAGTCTTAGAAAGGGATTCCAACCCGGAACCTTGTCTTTCGCGGACAAAGCTCTTACCGATTGACCTATACAGCCACAACTCACGACCATCCACTGCCTCTCTCCTACCTTCCAAACTTCACAGAGTCTCTTCTGCATACCTTGCGGGACTAGGTTGCCTGTAAGAACGGATATTAAGGAAAAACGGCTTAACCGCAAGATAGGAGACTGTTTCCGGAATGAATCTTTCACACTGCACTCTACAGTATTAATATTCCAGGAACAAGGAAAGCTGTGCACACTCAATTGTAGAGCGAAATATTCATTCTGGAACACGAATGTTGACGTGGCCCTTTTTCCTAATTGGGCACCTATTTTCAATAACACCAATACAACGCGAAACATCTGGAAAAAAAAAAAGATGCATAGTATGTGTCTATTCTCCAGACATACAATGATACGATTTCAGAGTGCTTCAAAGACTGACAACTTGCTTCAAAAGTTTGTAAATGAAAAACTGTGCACTTCATTTCGTTTGTGGGATACTGTGAAAATGCAGACCGGCTAAGAAATGAGACTGCTTACAGAACGTTTGTGAGCTCCACATTAGAATATTGCTCGGATTTGCGAGACCTGCACCAAATACTGAACGTATAAACTAAAGGCGGCAAGAACAATGAAAGGTATGTTCGACTCACAGAAGTGTGTCACGGACATGAAGAAAACTCTGAACTTGAAGGTCAGACGCCTATAATTCCGCGAAAGGCTACTAGTTTCAAGAACCAGTGAGAAGTATGGGTAAATAATCGGTCATAACTTTATAATCTATGTCATCAACTCCCTGGCCATGAAGATTTTCCGAGACTGAAATTCACTGCACGAAAGGTAATAGTTTGTACAATCACAGAGAAAATTTGTCTACCCTGAGTGTTTTTTAGATTGAACAATCCATACTAATATTATAAATGCGGAGGTAACACTGTCCGTTCCACTTTCGCGACTGAACCCCGGAACCGATTTTCACGAAATTTAGCATGAAGATAGCTTGAACGCTGTGGAAGAATACAGGCTACTTTAGAAAAGTGTATAATACAAGATATATATTGATTTGAATATAACGCGAAATGTGGAACAATAGTTACTTCTTGAAAAAGCTATTTCTCTTTGTCTTTTGAACTTTATATTTGTGAATGTGCTTTTGTTGTTTGATGTTTTATGTAATACGATAACAGTACTTAAAAAATCCTCAAGGTGCTTAAATAATCCATAGTTACATCAGTCACAAGTACGTAGCATTTTAGCCGCTGAACGTCAAGAGCCTCTTTTTAGCTTCTGAGACGGTCCAAGGCGCACGACGACGCTGTGCCTATACATGTAGAACATGGTAGGCTTTTACTGGGGCTGCATTAGATAGTGATATGCAAGTGCAACCCCGGGTAACAGGCAGAAACGTGAACGTTGCTGACGATATTGCACGTACGAATATTATAAAATTTGCGCTGCTCTGAATTACAAATAATTTATTTTCTTTCTTCGTCAGTTTAGCGCTATTTCGTAATTTTAGTAAGTCCACATTTTATTTTACTATCGTCACCGTCACCCATCGTAACAAAACTACTGGTACGCGTTAACAGCTGGTCTTCTTTTGGATAGCGTAGCTCACGCTTGACCACGGGATCTCGGTTCGATTCCCAGGCAAGTCGGAGGTACACCGCTCGTGTGTGTGTGTGTGTGTGGTGTGTGTGTGTGGCCAATAAAGTCACACGCCCATTTCATTCTATTTCACTGATACGCGAGCGCAGCTACGGGTGACAGCCAGAACATACTAAATGGAACTGAATGAGAATCAAAGAATGCAATTTGCTTCACAGCTGTTTGCCGAACGCATACAATTACGTTGCGGTAATGTACGTAATGACGCTTCAAGACGTATGATCAACACGACTGTCACTCCAAATATGTCGTACAAACGGTAGCACGGACTTCAGTGTCGAAATACAGTATTCTGGACGTTTTCACTACTACTAGCCACTTTTCATGTAAAGCTGAAATATGTGACGTGCAGGCATATGCACAAAAAAAATTCGTACCTATCCGCACGCTTATTCAGAACTCTACCGCTACTGGAATCCATGTGTTTTGTTACACTCGTCCTTCAATCCTCCATGTGAATCACCTGTCAGTCGTCGTTTCGTAGCGTGATCCAGTGGTAGCTGTACGCCGATCAAGGACTGTACCTGTGACGTAAGACACGCAGCCAGCTGATAGTATTCAGGTCGCACGCGAAGCAACATTACTAACATCCGTTCGTACTCCGATCGGTTGTCTTTAGATAACCGCGTCCTCATATTGCTGATATACAGCGTTCAGCAACGCCGCTGCTTCAACTGCATCACTGCCTCCGCGTCAGGAGAGTTATCATCAATATATTATAATGCAATTATCAGTGTAAAGTTTTAAAGTCTTTCGTCCATTGGACATGGGACATTTGTATTCAAGATCCTGTCGGAATGACTCAGTGATGTGATTTTCTGATATCCACGAGCTGCAGTGACTAGTGTCACTCACGAGTGAACGAATGATGATGAACGCTCCAGTAAATGACAAGATTTCGCAGATTAGGCTGCAATATTTTCCGTAATTTCCAGTAGGGGTACAACGACGAGGCGGTGAGAGTGTTTCGGAACACATCGGTTATAATGTTTTCCATTTGCCTCCCAATGAGTTGCGAAATTCCGTAGAAATGCAATCTATCCCTTCTGCCTTATTTGAGCGCAAGTCTCCCAAAGCTCTATAAAGCTCTAATACTGGGTTCCCTGTATCGTCCATCTCGACACTCACTTCTACCGAGAGAGGTGGCTTAGAGTTTGGCACACTAGTCTCGCATTCGAGACGACGCATCAAAAACACGCACCCGCCCATTCTGATTTACGTTTTCCGTGATTTTCCTAAATCACTCGAGGCAAATGCCGGGATGGTTTCATTGAAAAGGTCACGGCCGATTTCCTTCCACAACCTTCCGTAATGCGAACTTGTGCTCCGTCTCTAATGACCGCTTTGCCGAAGGGACGTCCAACTTGTTCTTTCCTATGTCTTCTTCTGTCACATCGCCAGACAGCTCGCCCCCCCCCCCCCCCTCCCCACAGTTATCCTCTGTGTTTAGCAGTGGAGTTCCTTTTGAACTATAATGTTCACACCTTTGCATTTAAATTTATACACAAAAAATACACAACTTTTATTTTTTTCCCTGTGCTGAAATTGTCCTTCCACGACCATTTCCTTTTCGATTTCTTCACTTTTTTTCCCTTTAGTCATTTCGCTTTAGCTGTACTTGCTATTAACTGAGTTATATCGGAGTTGTCCCTTATTTCCCTTAACATTTTTGTATTTACTTCTCTCGTCGATCAAATTAATTTTTTTTTCAGTTACCCAAGGGTTCTTCACAATTACCTTCCCTGTAGCTGCTGTGTATCTCTGTGATAGCTCTATGTACTCATCTTCAATTACCTGCGTACTGTGGTATTCATTGCCACAGTATCTCCAGCCTCAGAGAACTTCCAACACACAGCATCATCTTCAGTACTTCAGTACCCCCTTCTTCACACACTGATTCTCCCTGGCGATTCTTTTAAACTTAATCCTACTCTTAATCTTTCTGAGTCTATATCTGATCTTGAATACGCCTTTCCATCCAATATCTCATTTCGGAATTCTTTCTCACCGTGATATAATCTAGTTGGTACCTTCACATGCACCCACACCTTTTCCAGGTATGCCTCCTTCTCATGTGATTCCTGAACAGTGTATTTATATTAATAGCAGAAATGAATGAATCATTCTGCTCTCTCATTCTTATTACCGAGCCCATATTCTTCCAAGACTCTGTCCTTTATTCCTTTTCCTACTGCAGCATTCTAGTCCCTCATGATTATTAATTTTTTATGTCCCATGACATAGTGGGCTGCCCATTCAGTGCCCTCACATTCTCTCTCTTTCTCTTCTGCTTGTGAAGTCGTCATATCTCCTCGAACTAAAGTTGTTGTCATTCGTTTACTCTCGATTCTGATGTGAAGGTGGTATTTTCGGACATGTCCGAAGAACAGATACCATCGGTGACCATGGAGCCCGTTAGAATGAAATTACAATGAAATGATTACCCCTAGCTGCATACAGGCGTTGATATAAGTCAACGGGGACAGTTGAAAATGTGTGCCCCGACCGGGACTCGAACCCAGGATCTCCTGTTTACATGGCAGACGCTCTATCCATCTGAGACTCCAAGGACACAGAGGATAGTGCGACTGCAGGGACTTATCTCTGGCATGCCTCCCGTGAGACCCACATTCCCAACTTATTGTCCCGCACTATATTCATAGTGCCCCTGCCCACTATACTCATTACTCGCGGCTTGGTATCTGTTCTGTATGCAGCTAGGGGTATTTATTTCACTGTAATTTCATTCTAACGAGCTGCATGGTCACTGATGGTATCTGTTCTTTTGGACACGTCCAAAAGAACAGGTACCATCTTCATATATATATTTTAGGCTCAGGAGGTTCTCCAAAGAATCGTTGAGGAAAGGAGCATGTAGAAAACACTGACTAGAACGAAGGGAAGTATGATAGGCCACGCTTTAAATCAGGGAATAATTTCCACAGCACTAGAGCAAAATGCATTTATTTTTATATCCACGTACTGCTCGAAATTTGTGCAGGTTCTAATCTGTATCATAATAAAAATCGAACTCGTTTCGCGAGATGGCGCATTAGTTACCACACTGCATTCGAATTCGGGAGGTTCAAATCCGCGTCCTGGCATCCAGATTTAGGTTTTCTGTGATTTTCCCAAATCTTTCCTTTGAAGAGGTCACAGCCGATTTCCTTCCGCATCCGTTCATAAGCCTAGATTGTACTTTGATTCTAATCACCGCGGTCTCGACGGGATGTTAGACTCTAATCTTCCTTCTTCACTTTTTTCCTTGTTGCCACCCTGGTATATCGAATAGACATCAATGAATTACTTCGTTTTTAATCACTATCTTCGACTGCATCGGGCACCTATTCTGAAGAGCGACGACTTGTATTTCGTTGATACAAGAATTAGTTTAGCCCAGTGGTCGGCAAACTGCGCAGCTCTGCCATGAAATACCAGATGTTGTGAGAGTGAAACTCCGTGGCTAATGTGCAGAAGTCTGTTTCGGCATCGGCAAGTCTAGTTTAAAGAAGTGGCGTTAGAGCGAGTACAGGTGAAGTTACCATTCTCTCTCGAGACTCAGACCACGTGCTCTCTTTGTCACCAGGACCGCTTTTGCTGCTTGTGACAAAGTCCTCTGAAGTGGGTGGTGGATAAAGTTTCGCAGTCAAGAACGTAGTATGACTTTTACCGTGCTGAAGTTCAGCAAACTGAAGCAATGGAAGAAATATCTGTACCGTTGAATACCTATAAATATGAGGGGAACTTTCCGCAGCATATTTCAGGAATTTAGAAACAGTAAAACGACGTTAACATTTATTAACAATCCTTTAATGCTTCTGTGACAGAATGAAAGAACTGTGGTGCTCGAAATTTGAATGTCTCTGTGCATAATCAGACATATTGGAGAAAAGCAAACGTGAACTTTGTTCACACCATCCGTGGTCTGCTTAGAAGAACCTGGAAAGGAAGTTATGTTGATTTGTAAAAACTGCAATAATACTACTGACTCATATAATCATCTCAAAAGACTAGCTTTTGCTGTTATTTCCTTTTTCTGGTATACAGGTTCGTATGAACTGTCAATTTAAAGCATACAAACTTGAATTACACAAAATTTCTAAGGAGATACAAGGCCAGTGTTCAAATTAATGAATGTCAATCAACTGTCATATTTTAATTTTACGGATACCTTACAATTTAATTTTATCAATAATTATTTCGTTATTAAGTATGATGTCAAGCTTTATTCAACATAGCTATAATGTAATTAAGACTTAAAAGTTTAAGCAAAATTTATTAAGTCAGTTTTAGGAAGTGTTGTGAAGATGAAGTATCGAATATTGAGAAAGGTGTGTTGTGATAGTTTGCACATACAAAGAGGATGGAGGAAAGAAGATAGAAAGAACAAACATACAAGATGAGTGTGGATGGGAGGTTTGCGAGAGTCGCGACCGGAGCGAACGTGTATCTATCAGACTGAGGATGTTTTCAGCAAACGTCAACTTAGGAGTACCATACTTATGTTAATAGCAATGCAACTACCTACAAAGTGTAACAAACTTGTCCCTCAAAAGAAATTTCAGTCGTTGTACTGTTGATATTTGGCTCTGTTTTACCGACCACTGGTTTAGCCGTTGTACGAGTGCTGTTAAGTAGAGATCTTTCTTATTACTTTATCACCGACAAGGTACTTAGATTTGTATTTATATAATTTAATTCTTGGATAATTCTCTGCTTTTTCAATTTTAAAGGACACTGTCGATGTCGATGTTAAAAAAAATGTGGTGGAAGAGAACACATTTGTCTCACTTTTGGACTGACTTCTACGTCGCCTTTGCTTCTCTCGCCTGTATTTGTTACAATGTTCTTTTCTTTCCTTCCACGGCACAAGCTTTTCATTTCCCTTACGGGGTATGGTGGGTTGTACCTGTGACTGATTATTGCCCACAATTTATATTTATCGACTCGGTCGAAATCTTTCTCAGAATCTTGAAAAGCAATGTGGGATGCAAGGTCGGTTTCCTGCGAGTCGTTTTATTGCAAAAATATTTAAACTATGTGAATGTCCTTTCTTGAAGAAGTGTTTCCGATAACGTTGAATAATAGGTATCAAATCAAAGCTAAGGGCGGACATGTTTTGGCATGTAAATAAATAAAAACTGATTATGCCAGGTGGCAGACCATGTGTATATTTAAAGTGAGGTGGCAATAGGATCACCTATCATTGCACCATAGTGTCGAGGAGCGAAAATACCACACGCATAAACGCGGCGCTATATGCCCGATCTTAGGCACTTTACTGCGATTCCAGAGTAAGAGTGTACAAGTAGAGTATATCACCGACAAACAGACCACCGCAGGTCACTTTACGTGGTTGGTGAATGATAAGGAGGTTATGCCGGCTATTAGCACAGAATGGCGAAAGCACCATTACCCAACGGAAGGTGTGTGAATGTGCCCATCGAGCAAGCGGCACAGAGGGATGTACATGTGAACGCTCAAAAACAGCCAACACTGAAGGAGGCGTCAACGGCTGGATGTCATTATCGGGAACAACTGAAGTGAAAGATAAGAACCAGAACGGAACACATCGCTTAGCTCTTCGACACCAGTTCTGAACAAGTTTATGCAATAGTGTACGATGAATTAGGATTTAATGAAGATTGTGGGAGGTAGGTATCAAGGAGCTCACAGACGAGCACCAACGGCAGCAAACAGTAATCTTTTAGGAAGTGATGCTAACGCTGTTTTGGATCATTTGTCAAACGAACTGTAATCCACCATAATGCCAGGCGCCATACGGCATGCAGAAATAAAGACAAAACTTCCGCACCAGTATAGCTCTGACTTAAGGTCATCGGATTGCCACAGTCTTCGGGCCTTTGAAGGAGACCCTGCGTTTTCGCCAGTTCTGGCCGGATACCGAGATTTAGCAGACGGTCGAACCAAAACTCTTCACAGACAGAATACAGACGGGGATTGCATCATACCAAAAGTACACTGTCGTGCAGGGTTGATAAGCGAAAAAGAGATGAGTGTAGTTCTTCTACTTGCATGAGAATGAACAAGTTCTCTAAAACCTGCCACTGGTTATTTATTTACAATGGTGTTAAA
Source organism: Schistocerca americana (assembly GCF_021461395.2). Lineage (NCBI taxonomy): Eukaryota > Metazoa > Arthropoda > Insecta > Orthoptera > Acrididae > Schistocerca > Schistocerca americana. The sequence goes on from NC_060119.1 coordinate 877,759,657, forward strand.
ATTTTGGAAAAAGACTTTTTTGCAGTTACAAATATGGATTTCTAAGCCGCGTATTTCGACGAAAACATCTCGACCATTCACGGACTTTATCATATAGCATCTGCATCCTCCTTGTTTGTAAGTTGGGCAGAATGATAAAATACGGGGGTTTACCAATTCAGATAGTCTCCAATGGGCAAGCAACAAAGAAAGACGTCTCGTGTCGTCGACGACATTAGAGGAGCGGTAAGAGCTCGGGTTGTCAAGGATAACAATGAAAATCATTCCCTCGTTGATCTGAACTGATTGAAGGATACAAATGGAAAGTAGGATGGCCGAATGAGGATTTGTTTATCTATTTATTTTGTCGTTAGCTAACATATGTTGAAACAGAGAGTGAAAGTTTTACAATTTTTTAGTTGCACTTAACATTTTATAGTTTTTCATCTTAAAGCTACAATTTTGCAATATATCTGTTTTACATCAAATTTAATGTTATAATTTATATGAAAAACTGTCAAATTCATGTGGTGCACTTGGAGCTGACAAGCATGTTGAACTATATATATATACACAATCGATATTACACACCACTGAAGTATTTTTTTCCTTATGATTTCGTAGTTTGAGGAATACACAGTAATGAAGTTTTATTTCCTTCTTAGCTTAAGTCGAAACAGTTAATGAAGGATTTGAATAATACAACGGAATTAAGAGAAAGTCAGAATATACTACATAAATTTGCTATCCTTAACATTCTAAACACACTTATCAGTTAACAAAACACGAAGGTGAAAATAGTCTCTTACTTCAGGGTGAAGCTACTTATACAGTTAAATTCCTGTGCATTTAATACTACTTTGAATCTTGCTGTCTTGTAAATTCTATGTCGAAGTTATTTCTATTTCTAGTTTCATACCCGACGATAGCTGTTTTCTAAAGTATTGTAATTATATGATTTTTTTGTGAAAATAAAACACGTTTTAACATACAGGGGAGGTATGGTTACGAAGATTAAACTTTTAAAGTAGTTTCAGCATGATTATCATCATGTAATTTCTGTAATTGCTCTTATAGCTTTCTTCTGCCACTTGAACACTTTTTGAGCAATAGGCGAATTGCCCCTAAGTACTATTGAATTGTAGATGCGACTGAAAGAAAATAGTAGTTGTTTGCTAATACATGTTTTTAATTGGCTTAGCAAAAAACTGTTCCATAGGGCTGTTACTAGGCAGTTTGGGATCCAGGTGGATTCCGAGAAGTCTAACAGAGACAGATTCACTCACTTTCTCGTTTAGCTTGTGCAGGCAGAAAACAGTTTGAGCCTTGCTTTTGTTTAGGATAAGCTAGTTACAGTGGCAGATTTCAAACATTGCTTTTGCTTTTTTTCTCACCACCTCTACATCCACAGTGATCATGGTAGCATATATTATGGCCTTGTGCGACAAGAAAGTAGGCAAGTCAACTCATGTAAACCAGGAAAAAGAAAGGTCCCAGCACTGAGCCTTGTGGCACACCAAACAACCGGTAGTGCGTTTCTTTGACAATTATTTACCACGACCACCTGCGTTCTGTTAGCCTATGATCTAAATAGAGCCAATTCATTATTCTTATACCATAGCACTCTAGCTTATTTAGGAGGGTATCAGGTGACACAGTGTCAAATGCTTTGCTCACATCTAATAGTAAGGTACAAGTAAAGAAACCGTTCTCACAACCGTCAAGAGTATCTGCAGCAAGAGTTTCTACTGGATATACTGTAGACAAACCTGGCCTAGAACCAAAGAGAGGAGAAGAAATTAAACTGTGATCAACAAAATATCAGTGAAGTTGTCATTACATTACATTACCTTGCACATCCTGAGTATGAGTGATACTGAGCAGTAATTTTCAGGTCTATTTTTATACCTTTTCACATAAATCTTCGTAACAAAGTAGCCTAACAAGGTTGGGTAATTTTCCAGTCGCAAGTGTATTATTAATTAGAAAGGAAAGAAGTTCCACAATAATGTCAACTATTTGTTTCAGGGTGGTGTATGAGATACCACAGGGGTCTTCACTATCAAAACTTCCTTTGTTTAGTGACTACTCTGAATACAGTTTGGCAGATAATGTCTTTCTACTTAAAAGGTAAATTATTCAGGTCCAGAAAATGCATCATTTGGTGTACTAGTAGCAGGGGCTTCACAGCGAGTGCAGTTTACAGCGATTTCACTTAATACTTCTAGCAAGATTGAAGTTTCTTCCCTGGTTTTATGTTTCCCTGCTGTTGTGTTTATTATCTCCTTTCTATCTTTGGATCTGGTGCTCGAATTTTCAATGAAAGCATCACTGGCTCTCTGCTTAGCTGTCTGTATTTCGGTCCTGTACTTTTTCCTGTCCTCTTTGCATAAGTTACCAATTTTGCCCATTTTATATAGGGAAAATATGGTATTTTTCAGGTTACGCATTTTAGGCGTGTACCTGTTCTGATTCTTTTTGTTTAGTGACCATCTCTCCTCCCAGAGATGTGTCGTGTCGTAACCAATGCGCGACTTCGCTGGCAACACTAGAACAAGCTGGTTGTTTATCCTTCACAATAAAACAAATAGAGAAATAGGAATACACGCCGTTCTCTCGGCGGCACGCGCTGGGAACCTGCCCGTGCCCTGACACCGAAACCGGCGGGAACAGTATTGGCGCGCCAGAGCTGCCTGCCACTTGTTGCGCCGCTGATAAGGAAGCTGCGACACAACGTCCCCTCGCCGTGCAGAGGGACACCCGTTACCGCTTCCTGTAGACTACACGTGACGCCAGCGGACGCGTAAAACTCTACCTGCCGCAGCCTACACAGATATTCAATGATGCACTGCCAAAATATATTACCTCGTCCTCAAGAAAAGCATCATTCCACACAGTTAACGCAGTCGGGCGAGTTATTTGTTTCTCTTCCTGCTGGTGTGAAAGCGGTGCACTATTCATTGGGTACACTTGCGCGCAAGTGCAGCCGCATCCCGTCGCCGGCACATTACTTCACTTCGACGGTGAAATGAACTGCCAGCAGCATCGTAAAACTCAAAATTTACGTCTGATGCACAAACAAATCGGACCCACCCTGGACAAGCGCCCTGCGATTAGTATTTTTTTTTTTTTTTGCGCGTTTACTGTTAGTTTAGTTTTTGTAATTGCGCATAACTTGCGCTCGACCATAATAAATGCAAATGATGGGTTGTAGTTAACTTTTTAACTTCGTTGTTGAAGTAAGAATACAGCGTTTTTTCCAGGTTTCTTTCAGTCGGAATACTTGAATCACAGCACCTAGAAATGAAGAATTTTCAATTCCTTATAATGAAAATCATGCTGAAGCTGACAGCATATCGCGACGGAAAAATGGATCAATTGCGCTAACTGCGCAAACATGAAACGCCACGTAACTGGAGAGTCGTAAGCCCCGTGTAGCTATTCTACATCTACATCGGTACTCAGCAGGCCACCGTATGGCACATGGCGGAGAGTACTTAGTACCACTAATTGTCATTCCCTCTCATGTTCAATCGCAAATGGAGCGAGTGGAAAAGGACTGTCTATATTCCTCCGTACGAGCCCTATTTCTCTTATCTTGTCTTGCCTTCGCGGTCCTTGCGCGAAATGTACACTGGCGATAGAGCAATCGTTCTGCAACTGGCCACAAATGGCAATTCTCTCATTTCAACTTTCGCAAAAAGAGTGTCGAGGGTTTCCCATTTGCGCCCACGACGCATCTCTCTTGTTGCCGGCCATTAACACGTAAGAATGTCAAAATTGGCGCATTTGGGGGACTGAGAATCGTCAACAGGTGAGTGTGTGGTGTGCAATGTTCAGTCAGGGAATAGTCGGTGCGATATTCCTTGATGGCACGGTGATCGCCGAACGGTACGTCAAGGTTTCGGAAGATGATTTCATCCCCATTTTATCCAAAGTGACCCTGGTCTCGACAAGATGTGGTTCTCGATCCCCTCGAAACAGGAGTGTGTTTGATGTCCTGGAGGAGCACTTTGGTGATCGCATTCTGGTTCTGAGGTACCCAGAGGCCACTGACATGGGCCTCCACATTCTCCGGATCTGAACACATGCAACCTCTTTTTGTACGGCTATATTAAAGACAAGGTCTACAGAAATAACCTCAAAACCACTGCTGAGCTAAAAACAGCCATTCAGGTGGTCACCGACAGCATCGATGTTCCGACATTTCAGCGGGTCACACATAATTTCGCTATTCGTTTGCGTCACATAATCGCCAATGATGACAGGCATACAGAACATGTCATAACCTAAATCAGAATATCTGTAGTGACGTCTACATGCTGGATAAAGTGTGTGCACACCGTAGTTTGTAACTAATTTACATTTTTTCATATAGCTCAACATTTGTCACCCTGTATATAGTAAATATGTGACGGTTCGACGATACTACATTCGGCTCTAGTGGTGGACACACACTCGTACGTTAATCTGGCGCTGAACTATAAAGTTATTAGCACACACTGGACGCATTCTTAAGGATCTCCGTGCGATGTGACCTCATGAGAGTGAACGTTTTGGTAGGAGGCATGTCCGTATCAGTAGTGGTGACAGTAACCAAAATAACATCGCCTTTTTTTTTTGCTACCGATTACAAGACAAGCACAAACGTAACTTCAGTCGGTGAAAGTACAATTGAACCCTTCTGTTACCAGCGGGAGACGCAAGTTTATTTCACCGAGTTCACAGGGACATCATAGTCGCACATCTGTGTGCTGCTGCGATGCAGTGCTGAAGGCATACCGGTTAATTATTTCAATTGTGCATTATGTGCCTTGTTTCGGCGCTTTTATGTATTTTTTCTATTGGCAACAGATAAGCTAAGTAAGAGTATTTACTGCCATTGTTACATTGTTACAAATCTATAGATTTGTGCACGCATTTATTAACAGGACACTTTTAAATTCGTTTAGCAGTTTTGCCTTATGGTCAATGTGTGTAGAGAATTTCTATTTGTCCCTTTTGTTCATGCTTGTGTCTAATTTTTTTTACTCTATATATTTTATTCGGTGCTGTAATCTTATTTTATTTCCCTTGATCTGATATGAAACGGAAAACTCCAAAAACTCCAGGATTGTTTTTAGTGGTGAATGCTTGCCGTCACCGTCTCTTTACACTTGACCCAGTTGAAAGCTGCCTTACAAGAGCAAGGTGAAAAGAAAGTTTGTCACATTTTCCTCCATTATCACACTTCCACACTATGAAACTCTTTAGTACTGTGATGTCCAAAAGAAGATAAGAAGGACCATTGAGTGACCTACTGTCAATAGCATAACTTTTTCTCCGTTGGTCGAACTGATCTACAGTTCCCATTACAACTCTGTACTCTGCTAAGGATGAAGAGCGGGATATACTGTAGCTGAGGTTGTACCATCTCTATTTTTTCTTGTGATGAATCATATATTTAGGGTGGTGAGCAGTTAACAAAACCGTAACTGGCTTATTAGCTTGCCATTTTATTAGAGATACATACCCTTTTGCACGGATGATGATGTGCTCTTATAAGCAGCTGGAAAACATTATTCTGCAAGGAGCACAAGAAGGAGATGCAAACAACTCATGGCAACAACCAAGCGCCATGTGCACGCTTTTGTTGGTACCTGCAGAGCCTTGTTAATAACAGTTTGTTGCACGCCGACGCTAATACCCTCCACTACTGCAATCTGTCAACCAAGAAGTTATTTTATTTCACCTATTGTTGTACATCATCACTCTTTGCTTCGTCCTATCTTCATTCTCTATTACTGATGGCAACGCCCCACGCCTTTAACTTACGCACTGCAAATATTTGCGTTTGTCACTTGGACCAAACCTATGATACTGCTTTGGTATTCAGCTGCTTATACAAAGGAATTACGTACTGGAATAGTTATTTCTGCCAAAGAGGGCATAGTTCGGATACTACTTAAATATTCAGCTGTTTATACCAAGCAATTACGTACGAAAAACAGTTTTTCCGGCAAATAGGGCAAGTACGTCAGTAACGTACTACTCGGTCAGCCATTGTGCAGAAAAGACGCAATACACAAAAGTCTAATTAGTGGCACGCATGTAGAGCGCCACTATGCGTCACGCAGCCTGTCAAGGCAGTGTCAGTGTTCCTAATCACTCAGCTACTGTGTACTATCGCCTCATCCGCACAACAGTATTCCTCGCTTACAGAGATATTTTCTAGCGAGATAAACAAATCCCACTGCAGAGTGTACATTATCAATGGCATCCACGACACGATTCCAACATTTTTAATAACACTAACCAGACATTTCGAGGAGCAAACGTGGACTCTGACCGTAAGTTATTGGCTACGAACTGCAGTTAAAACGAAATAAATTACAGAAGGATACAAGTTACGAAGATCGAAACTGGATAAGCGAAAGATTAAAATTGAGTAACACACTATGGATCGCAAAAAAGGTTTATTTTGGTAGGCAACTAGATTCGGTCTACAATTTAGACTATCTTCAGGATGCAAGCAGTGCCTTACACAGCAATACATATTAAGAGGGATTTCTGTATAAAAAGATGGTAACATGGTTAAAAACATCTCAAATAAAAGCTAAAATAATAAAATGTTATGCTCACGATGGCGGCTGACGGCGGTGGACGGAGGGACATCCGTTAGAACACGGATGTCAGAAGCTGAATAAGCCAGCCTTACTCGAAAATATAATTATAGGGTGAGCACCGCCCATTACGTAAGGTATGTTACATTAAATGGTGTATCTATTTTTCTTGAAAATTTCGACTATACCATTTAATGTAACATATCTCGCATAATGGGTACCGGTACATAATTGGCTGTAAATAATGTAAGGTTGCCTCTGATGGGCGAGGATTATGGCTTAAAGTATACATTCTCGAATAATGCTCCCATATTCAGCAGCTGACCTCCGTGTTCTTACGGATCTTGCGCCGTCCATCATCAGCCGCCATCATGGATGCAACGTGTTTCGTTATTGCTGTAGCTTTTATTTTCCACGTTACAATCTTTGTGTAGAAATCCCTCTGAATACGTATTACTATTGTATTGCAGTGCTTACGGCCTGAAGGTGGTCTAAATTATAAACCGAAACCGGTTCCCAACCAAAATAAACATCTGTTGCGATGGAGACTATTTTAATGAATTTTAATAATTTACGCAGATCGCCGTTCACTTTCCGTGGAAAGAATGCTTTCTAAAATTTTATAATTGAAAGAAACACTTATTCTTGGGAACTTCAAGGAGAAGAATGCATTATAAATACGAGGGTTGGAACTTTAATAGTGGCAACTATTTATTTACAGCTCGTACAAAATAGATAAGGGTTTCAAAGTTTTACTGACCTTCAAAGCAGTCACCAGCATTGGGTATAACCAGTTGCCAGCGATGTGGAAGTATTAGGATACTCTTAGCTGTGCCAGTTGTGTTGACAGTTCGAGCGGCGCGGTCTATTGCCCGCGACGAATTTGTAGCAGTTCTGAAGGGGATGCCGTGAAGTGTTTCCTTCAGTTTAGAAATCGAGTTAAACTTACGAGGGCTTAAGCCGGGGGGAGTGCAGTAGGTGGTATAGCACTTAGCAGCCCCATCAGTCAAACAAATCAGCAACAGCTTGACAGTACGTGCTTGAGCATTGTACTGCAAAATGATGGTCAGGTCCTGCAGGAAGTGTCATCACTTCTGTCTCTATGCTGTTAATTTTTGGAACACAACCTAGCTTCCATCAACTATTCCCGCAATAGAAAACTGCTCATCTTAATTTTGACACCTTCTTAGAAAAATCTCTTTGCAGCAACTGAAGTATTTCAGTCGAATCAGTAGATCACCATACCTCACGTCTCAAGCTAGGCTAGTTTCACTTAAAAGAATATCTCAATTACTATTAACTAGTTAACACATGGACAAAGACATCTCAATAACTTACACTATACTTTGCCTAAATGAAATCCAAATACAATTTTGTAAGCCTCTGATCAAACGGTATCATTTGAAGTATATCGTGATAACATTGTTTGATTTTTATTTTGCCTTATTACTTGCAATGTTCCTATGTTTTTGGCCTTTCCACCTTTTTAACCCGATTAAAACAGTATATTACGAACACAAAGCCCATGCGACCAGAACCAGTATTTTGTGACTGATTCCCTCTGTCATCTGGATACATTGAATTACCTGCATTCTTGAACCGTAAGACACTTCGTAATTCTGACGCAGTTGTCTGACACCACGGGAGTGACGTCACTACCCACTGGGATAAAAACAGCAGCCTCAGGTGAAAGGTAGTAGCACTTGTGCGGGTGGTTGTGCTGAGAGTCTTTGCGGACGCTTTGGCGACGACAAATGTATGTATGGTTCTACGGTTGTGATGCACTGTTTTTGCCGAGGACTGACCCATGGAGGTACCAAAACATTATAGTGCATCGATCTTATGTTGTTAGTTGCGTAGTACAACCATAGGCCAAGCATATTCGAAGTTTTTATTTGTCATTTAAAAAGTTAAAAGATCACCTCCAACAAACCATTTAAAGCGTGTAATTGCAACCCTGGACGACAAACGACTACAGGAATAAGTGAGAGTTGTGGATGTGGGAGTCTACGTTATTAGTGAGGCCTCAAATGAATGTCATTCAAAAAACACACAATATGCAGATCTCAGGTGTTGTCTAGTTAAATAAAAAAAAGAGATATTAACAGCTACAGATGAGCTTTGCTAGTTGGGCAGCAAAATAACAGACGATGCCCTAATAAAATGCTGAATGGCAACCGCAAAACAATCGTTTCTTAATGCATTTGCCAATAATGTAGCCTTGCAAGGAAGTGAAATGTGGACGATAAACAGTATGGACAAAAAGAGAGTAGACACTGTCGAATGTGCTGCTAGAGAAGAATGCTCAAGGTTAAATGGGTAGATCGAATAGCTGATGAAGAGAGAGACACTGAACAGAATCGGCGAGAAAATAAATCAATAGTAGAGCTTGTCTAAAAGAAAGCCTAGTTGATACCACGGATCCCGAGGCATCGAGGAATAGTCAATTTGGTAATGGAGGGGAAAGGTGTGTATGGGGGCGGAGGGGAGGGGGGGGGGGCAGAGAGAAGAGAGGTTTACAAATTCTAGATGGACACCAGGACTTGAGCATACTAAGCAGATGGTATGGTCGCAATAGTTATGCAGAGATGAAGAGGCTTGCACAGGATAGACAACCGTGGAGAGCTGCATAAAACCAGTCTCCCAAATGCAGACCACAGCAACAAAAACCCAACAAGGAAACGCACGGTCCCAAGTTACTAAAAAAACTCATTCGTATTGACGCGTTAATTTTTCTGTGTAATAGCCTAGTGTAAATTCGCAGTATGAATATTTAGAATTTTTAAGTGTTCAGTAACACAATATCACACTTCCTAGCAGTCTGATTGTGACCATGCATCATGAAGAAACGCATGGTCCTACATTCACGGTCTAGTAAGTACTGCGAGGCAGCATCGCATGTACCGCTGCATTAAAATGAATGGACGTCTCTTCAAACCGTTGTGACATTTTGAAATGGCAGAATTAATGTCATACAAACGAATTTATCTATTGTATGAAAGACATAAAAGTTTATACTAAGTTTATTGAGAAATAACTTAATAGCTGACGGCGGTTTACCATATTAATTGTAGAGTTTTACAAAAAGGAAGAAGGATGAAATGGTTTCGTTGCGTAGAGATGGGGGTCAAGCTAAAATTGGACAGCGACTGTGAAGAAAATCGGCCTTGGCCTTTTCAAAGGAATTATCCCGACATTCGTCTTAACCTTTTTTTTTTTTTTTTTGAACCACTGAAGGCTTGAATCTGGATCGATCGGAAGACGCGGGTTTCAACCCCAATTGTCCCGATTATTATTTGGACAACAATTCTTATACTGAATTAAATTCTATAAAGACGGTGGGAGTCTAACTTGGAGAGTAGCAGGCGCCTTTATTGAATATGAAAAGGCTTCTGGTCGAGTATATAATGTGCTTTATTTCTTTAGTATCGTACACCTCTTAACGTCGCGCGGGCATGAAAATACACTGATCAGCCAGAACATTACGACCACCCTCCTACTATCGATATAATCCCGCCCCGGTGATAGCAGCGTCACGTGACGAAGAATGATTGCTAGTCACCGCTCGACTGCTACGGTCGCAGGTTCGAATCCTGCCTCTGGCATGGATGTATGTGATGTCCTTAGGTTAGTTAGGTTTAAGTAGTTCTAAGTCTAGGGGACTGATGACCTCAGATGTTAAGTCCCATAGTGCTCAGAGCCATTTGAACCATTTGATTGCTAGTCAGCCACATGCACGATGCACGTAGTATCAGTGAGCGTGCTATCTGTGGGTAGAATGGGGAGGGAAAGCACGCGCTCAGTCTGAGCTTGATCGAGGGCAGATTGTAATGGGACGGAGGCTCGGCACGACCATTTCGGAACTGCTCAACTTGTCGGGTGTTCGAGGAGAGTTGTGGTCAGTGTCTTCGACACGTGGCGAAACCAAGGTGAAACCACAACCAGAGGTCGTGGCAATGGGCGGCCACAACTCGTTACGGATGTCCGACGTTGTAGGTTGGCCGACTGGAAAAACGGGACAGGCGGCAAACTGTGGCAGAAGTAACATGGCGGAACTAACATCAGACAGTAATGCTAGACTGCGCTTGAACGCAACGACATGGGTAACTAGGACTGAAATGGGCACGTGACCATCGGCGTTGGACGTTGGCGCAGTGAAAGAGCGTTGCATGGTCTGCTGAATCCCGATACCTTCTTCATCATGCCGCCGGGAGGGCGCGCATCCTTCGTCTTCCAGGGGAACAGCTCCTTAACACATATACAGCGGGACGGAGAGAAGCTGGCGGCGGCTATATTATGCTCTGGGACACATTTACGTGTGTATCGACAGGTCCAGTGGAGCCCGTGCAAGGCACCATTACGGCCAAGGAGTACGGTACACTGGTTGCAGGCCACTTATACCCCGTCATGTTTCCCGACGGTAGTAACATTTTTCAAGGACATAATGCGCTATGTCGCACGGCCACGAGTGTGATGGAGTGGTTCGAGGAACACAGTGGCGAGTTCCAGATCTGAATCCGATCGAACACATGTTGGATGTGATCGAATGTGGCATCAGAGCTCATCGACCCCTCCCCGAAATTTACGGGAATTAGGTGACGCGTGTGTATCGGCCTACGGAAGTCTCACTGCTGCCATGCCACGACGCGTCGCCGATTTTATGCGTGCCAAAGATAGACGCATCGGCTATTAGGTAGGTGGTCATAATATTGTGACTGATTAGTGCATACCAGTATTACAGATCGGCAAAGTATGAGCGCAATCCGATTTCCCCAATCCTTACAGTACAACAATGCTACCTGCCCAGGGTGCGCACTGTTGCACATTGACACACACACACACACACACACACACACACACACACACACACAAAGAGACAGAGAGTGATTAACGGTTGCTCTTTAGCCAGCAGACAAGTTCATAAACGATACTCATTAATCCTAGAACGGCTCACAGAACTGTCTTTTGCGTTCTTCTGTCAAAATATAGTCTTTTACTTAAGTTCGTCACCTATTAAATCGACAAATCTAAATTACAGTTATTTTCGTCATTCAAGAATCAATCTTTAATAGTCATAATGCAGTCCTAAACTATTACTGATTTCGTAACAACAGTTGCGCTGTCGCGGTACTACAATCCAAGAAAAATTACGGCAAAGCAGGCAGGAGTCTTACTTATGAATGACCTTCACGGAAAGAAAGAAGCTTTCCAAAGCACTTCATAGAAATACCTAAATTTAAATAAAAGTCCATGTACAGAACAATTAACAAAATGTTCATGAAAGAGAGCGAAAGCGAGAAGCGATTACGCTGAACAACTGATCTGGTATTGCTGTATCCATAGTGTTTCACAACAACTGTGAAAAATTAAAATATATAAATTATTTAAATTACATTTAGTAAGAATCACATTGTACGTAATAATAATATATGTATCATTAATCCACGATAATAAGTATGTGTGCAGCAATATCGCGTAACACGAGGCACAATATTTGCAGGGTGTACGGATGCGAATAAACTGAGACCCGTTACAGGGAACACCTGATTACTGCTCGCTACACGGTTCGGATAAAAGTGGGATCACGAGAATGATGTCACGTTCTGGAGGGAGCTTGCATGAGTTGCGGGAAACAGAGCCCCGTGAGGGGCACAGCGCGAGATCTTACATCAAGACGTGGTAGGCCGCTTTATGTACAAGACAACCACTGCCGTATACTTCGTACCACTAAACGCTAAATACACAAAAGTGTGTATTACAGAGCAAAGAATGTGTGTGGTATATAATGACAGGTATCGCATCTGGGAACCAGTAACATGTGTCGCGGAGAACCATAACATGAGACTGGGGTTTGCTAAGCAAACATACTTCGGGCTGATACCCGGATTCAGATGATAGTTTTAATTTAAAATTGGATTAATTTGAGACTTTAGTCAGTACTTTATATAGGTAGAATTTATTGTGTTATGTAGTAAATGTAATTTTTCTTCTCTTCTTCTCGTTTATATGGTTTTCGGAGCAGTTGTAGTCGCCGATCTTCGAACCACTGAAAATATGGATAAAAGAAGTATTAGTGTCAGTGATGTTGAGAAAGAGTTGAAATCATTCCGAACAAAGCTCCGGGGCCCCGTGGAATCCCTGTCAGATTCTACACTGAATTTGCGGCTAGGTGTATTTATTGATTTCCGAAAAGCATTTGACCAACTACCACACCTGCGCTTATTGTCAAAAGTACAGTCATTTGGGTATCAAGTGAAATTTGTGACTTGAGGACTTTTTGGTAGGTAGGACGCAGCATGTCAGGATAGAGAGTCATCGTCAAATGTAAAGTAATTTCAGGTATGCCCCGGGGAAGTGTGTTGGGATCCTTGCTGCTCATGTTGCATATTAATGATCTTGCCGACAATATTAATAATAATCTCAGACCTTTGCAGATGATCCAACAATGACGTACTGTCTGAAAGAAGTTGCGTAAATATTAAGTCAGATTTTGGTAAGATTTCAAAGTGGTGCAAAGTTTGGGGACTTACTTTAAATGTTGAAAAACGTAAAATTGTGCACTTCTCAAAACGAAGAAATGTAGTTTACTGTGACGATAATATCAATGAGTCACATCTGGAATTGGCCAACTCATACAAATAGCTGGCTGGAACACTTTGTAGGAATATGAAATGGAATGATCACATAGGCTCAGTCGTTCGTAAAGCAGTTCACAAACTATAGTTTACTGGTAGCAGTTGGGAAGAGCAACCAGTCAACAAGGGAGACGAAATCACTCGTGCGACCGGTTCTAGAATGTTGCTCAAGTGTGTGGAACCCGTACCATATGGGACTCTGGCGCTGAGCACTATGCAACTTAACTTCTGAGGTCATCAGTCGCATACAGGACTAACACAGGATATTGAACATAAACAAAGAAGGCAGCATACTGACCCGGCAGATTCTTGAAGCTAGACGCAAACTATCCCGAGAAAGTCCACTAACAAAGTTTCAAAAAGTCTTTAAATGATGACTCTAGGAATATGTTATAACCCCCTACGTATCGTACACATGGGGATCGCGAGGATAAGATTATTGCAAGTACAGAGGCATTCAAACATTCTCCCTGTGGTCCATACGTGAAACCCAAATAAGTGGTACAATGGGACGTATCCTCCGCCATGCACTTCACGCTGGTTTGCAGAGTACAGATGAAGAAATAAATAAATATCCAGACAAATGTGTTTGTCCCACACGGTCCGCGTGGCCGCACAAAGTAAACTGAGCTGTTGTGTGCTCCTTCCAAGCAGACTGCCTTATAACGGATGCTTGCAGTTTCTCGCACTTGCCGCCGTACAGCGGCGGTGACAGGGAAGAAGGAGGAGCCCAGTTCCCTGGCCTGGGAGGCGGGATGCTGCGTGGGAACACGGACTGCCGCCCACGCGGCCGCCAGACAAAACACTCATTAACATTCCCGCACGGGAACAAAGCGCGCACGCTACAACAACCAAAACGGGCTTCATTCACATTCCACTCGTCGATCTAACGGCAACTGCTTACACCACGCGAGTCGCATGCTCCTGCAAGCTCAACCAGCTGGTCGACAGCCATGAAGTGCAAATGGAGCTCCCACTGAGCCGCTATAGGTACTTAGTCCCTACGTTTACCAATCTTCTAGTCTGATTTAAAATAGTTGGTACTGACAGCTAGCGGGATGAACTGCCCCGGTCTCCAATACACTGTCCCTGTCAATTCTCAAGCAGAAAATCTTCAAGAAAAAACGTAACGCAGGCCCTAATTAAAACTAAAAACAGATTTCTGGCATGCTTCAAGACACTACAGAGATCTATACAATACGTGAATTTCAGAATGTGTACGTCATGTCAGGTCTTACACTTCATTGACAGTCTTGGTTATGAGATAGAACAATATCATAATCACAATCAAGTGCGCCATCTATTAAAGAAACCAAACGGCATCACCGTTTAGTTAAACCATCGTACAAATGGTTCAAATGGCTCTGAGCACTATGGGACTTAACATCTGTGGTCATCAGTCCCCTAGAACTTAGAACTACTTAAACCTAACTAACCTAAGGACATCATACACATCCATGCCCGAGGCAGGATTCGAACCTGCGACCGTAGCGGCACGCGGTTCCAGACTGAAGCGCCTAGAACCGCACGGTCACACCGGCCGGCCGCCGTACATGGGTTGTAGACGACGAGAATGGTAACCCTATCGGAGACGAGGAAGAAGCTGTTGCAACGTGAAAACAGTACTATGAAAAGTTGTATTCTGGTGCTAACAACAGCACGGGAAGTCAAACAGTTGAGAAACTTACAACGGAACCTATACTCTTACGCACGCTATTCAACACCTGAAGAACTCTAAATCCCTTGGTCTAGATATGTATCTGGTGAGATGATCAAGGAATGAGGCAGGAAGGTGCCGCATTCAATGTGCACAAGAATATGAGCAACTGGGGAGTGGCTGTCGTATTTTCTGGCGCTCTTGTCTTGGATGTTTATGTCTGGAAGTTCTTACGCGAGCAGCGCAGACCAGGGCAGAAAGGAGCAGAGTGTTCGATGGTGCGCAATAATGTTCCAGTGTGCGAATGCACAAGTCAGCAGAGATGGAAAACGAGGAACGCCATCCAAACGCAGCGGGCACGAACGAACCGTTTCCTTTGATGTACCGACACTGCGCGGTACTTGGTCGTTGGTTGCGCAGAGCGGCGCAGTTTGACGTCCAGACTGGACGCGATGCGTCAAACCCCTTTCCTTGAATCTGGGAGGCACTGTCGGGGCTTAGGCAACTTTGTGAGTCATTTGACGTTCTTAGCTGAGAAAGAGAGGTTGTCATTGGAAAAGTTTGTGCCGGTTTGTTAAGGAGTTATTCTGACTTTTCGTACTGCGCTGATACATTTGTGTTTGGTATTATTAGTGCAATGTGTTTCTTATAGTCGGAAATTTAATACTGTTTTTATTTTTCTATCACTTATGGATATAACAAATTTACGAGAAGGTCATTGTTTCTTGCAATTAGCGAAGATAATGTTGTCGACAATATATTTCTCACAGCTGTTTGGTTTCATTGCGGGGTACGTGCGGTGTCCTGTGTGCGGACAGCATATGAAGTTGACCACGCTGCTGCATCTCGGACCAGGTACCTGTATGTACATGCGGTGTTGTCAGCGGGATAAGATGGGGCGATCCATTCGTCAGGGTTCCTGGTTCCAGAATTCTGGTTTGACCAGTAGTGAGATCGTTTTAATAAAGAATTGTTTTGTTATCAGCCGATATCGATTTCTGTGCGCAAGAGACCGAACTTAGAGACCGTTGTGTTTTAGATTGGTGTTCTTTTTGCCGGGAAGTTTTCTCTGAATATATTAGGGGAACTTGGGAAGGAGGGGGGGGGGGGGGTTGTAGTGGAAATAGACGAGTCTCAGTTTGGGAAAATGATATTTTGGAGAGGTGGTCCTTGTGTGAGCACTGCTGTGTCAGAGGCTGCGTTTTCAGACGTTTTTCGGGTTGTTGAGTGTAGAACGAAGCAGGTATTAGTGGATTTGACTGAGGAGGGTACAACTGGAGTTTCTGATGCTTTTTTGATACAGTGATCTAGGGAAACACGGGTTCAACCTTTAATGGCGAATCACAATAGCCAGTTTCAGGATTACACTAATGGTGCTTATACGAATATAACAGAGAGGTATTGGGGAGAGTTGTGCTGTTATATGGAGCGGGTGGAGCTGCTCTTCCATGCTGTAGTCACATGTAGATGAGTACCTCTGGAAGAAGATTGTACGGGATAATTTTTGTCAATTTCGTAGTTTTCTGAAAGCTGTAGGGAAAATGTGTAGGACGAGGGTTTTTAGATGAATACGTTTTGGAGGTTGTTCGGTGGTGTTGTCTGGTTGGGGGGCGGGAGGCGTTTAGTAGTTTTTAGGTTTTTGAAGCATTAGATTTTTTTGTTGTATTTTAGATTGAGTATCGTGTTTAGTGGGAATGCTGGGGTCTTTTTGTTTTGTAGGTGTGGGTGTTACTTATGAGAGAGAGAGAGAGAGAGAGAGAGAGAGAGAGAGAGAGAGAGAGAGACCAGATTTGGATTTGGTGGCTCTGGTTAGTATTCTTTTGTAGTTTTATTTCTTTTTATTCTAGTATGTATGTTATGTGTATTTATGTTTACAGTTGTTTGTGTGTAAGGAAATTAGTAATTATGCAAGTTTAATGAATTTCGGGGTTTTTCTTATTAGTTTTTTGTAATTGTCGTCGGCAGATGCCGTGGATATTGGTTTAATATCGCTGATGCCGTTAAAATCTATAGTATTGGGTTCTGATTTGTGTGCTGGTTTCTTGGAATCAAGGGATTCGTTTGAGCTATATAGGTCAAGTGAAATTTGCGGTACTGGTTTTCGAGCTGTGCGTGGGTTTTTGGTACTGAAGATTTCCTTTGAACTGTAGAGATCTAGTGTAGTTTACGATGCCCATGGTTTTCTTTTTCACGTGGTTGCGCTGGGTGTTGGGACGCTTGAAATAGGAGTGACAGCCATCTTAATGACTTCACAGGTCATAGCTGATGAGATGGTCCTGCAATTTTCGGTTCTGCCCAGTTCGCCAGCGACTGCGTTGCGAGCTTCTTGTAGTCAGAGGCATCTGAGGTTTCTAGGCCGTGGATCCGACACAGCAGCGTCGAACTGTCGACGCAAGAGTGGTCCACGTCCGTTACAGTGGTCCAGCATACTGCCAACACTAGGCAGTCCGAACAGGGTAGTAATCAATCAGTGCTGTAGCTACTCGACATGCCCCAGTCCCTGCTCACTGGAGTGTAACGTCCATCTTAAATTCATTTATTTTATATACTCGTCACTGCATATCTTTCATGAGCCAGAATGTCAAGGCATAATCAACCTATTTCGTTACCCGCACATTGATATTGCGCCCTTTGATGTCCACGAAACAACGATGACACTTTATTTCGTTTCCATATGATGACTGTCCTACCCCGATGAACCATGGACCTTACCGTTGGTGGGGAGACTTGCGTGCCTCAGCGATACAGATGGCCGTACCGTAGGTGCAACCACAACGGAGGTGTATCTGTTGAGAGGCCAGACAAACGTGTTGTTCCTGAAGTGGGGCCACAGCCTTTTAAGTACTTGCAGGGGCAACAGTCTGGATGACTGACTGATCTGGCCTTGCAACACTAACCAAAACGGCCTTGCTGTGCTGGTACTGCGAACGGCTGAAAGCAAGGGGAAACTACAGCCGTAATTTTTCCCGAGGACATGCAGCTTTACTGTATGGTTACATGATGATGGCGTCCCCTTGGGTAAAATGTTCCGGAGGTAAAATAGTCTCCCATTCGGATCTCCGGGCGGGGACTACTCAAGAGGACGTCGTTATCACGAGAAAGAAAACTGGCGTTCTACGGATCGGAGCGTGGAATGTCAGATCCCTTAATCGGGCAGGTGGGTTAGAAAATTTAAAGAGGGAAATGGATAGATTGAAGTTAGATATAGTGGGCATTAGTGAAGTTCGGTGGCAGGAGGAACAAGACTTCTGGTCAGGTGACTACAGGGTTATAAACACAAAATCAAATAGGGGTAATGCAGGAGTAGGTTTAATAATGAATAGGAAATTAGGAATGCGGGTAAGCTACTACAAACAGCATAGTGAACGCATTATTGTGGCCAAGATAGACACAAAGCCCATGCCTACTACAGTAGTACAAGTTTATATGCCAACTACCTCTGCAGATGATGAAGAAATTTATGAAATGTATGATGAGATAAAAGAAATTATTCAGGTAGTGAAGGGAGACGAAAATTTAATAGTAATGGGTGACTGGAATTCGATAGTAGGAAAAGGGAGAGAAGGAAACATAGTGGGTGAATATGGATTGGGGGAGGGAAATGAAAGAGGAAGCCGTCTGGTAGAAGGAGGAGGAGGAGATTAGTGTGTAACGTCCCGTCGACAACGAGGTCATTAGAGACGGAGCGCAAGCTCGGGTGAGGGAAGGATGGGGATGGAAATCGGCCGTGCCCTTTCAAAGGAACCATCCCGGCATTTGCCTGAAGCGATTTAGGGCATTAACGGAAAACCTAAATCAGGATGGCCGGAGACGGGATTGAACCGTCGTCCTCCCGAATGCGAGTCCAGTGTGCTAACCACTGCGCCACCTCGCTCGGTACCCGTCTGGTAGAATTTTTGCACAGAGCATAACTTAATCATAGCTAACACTTGGTTCAAGAATCATAAAAGAAGGTTGTATACCTGGAAGAATCCTGGAGATACTAAAAGGTATCAGATATATTATATAATGGTAAGACAGAGATTTAGGAACCAGGTTTTAAATTGTAAGACATTTCCAGGGGCAGATGTGGATTCTGACCACAATCTATTGGTTATGAACAGCAGATTGAAACTGAAGAAACTGCAAAAAGGTGGGAATTTAAGGAGATGGGACCTGGATAAACTGAAAGAACGAGAGGTTGTAGAGAGCTTGAGGGAGAGCATAAGGGAGCAATTGACAGGAATGGGGGAAAGAAATACAGTAGAAGAAGAATGGGTAGCTTTGAGGGATGAAATAGTGAAGGCAGCAGAGGATCAAGTAGGTAAAAAGACGAGGGCTAGTAGAAATCCTTGGGTAACAGAAGAAATATTGAATTTAATTGATGAAAGGAGAAAATATAAAAATGCAGTAAATGAAGCACGCAAAAAGGAATACAAACGTCTCAAAAATGAGATCGACAGGAAGTGCAAAATGGCTAAGCAGGCATGGCTAGAGGACAAATGTAAGGATGTAGAGGCTTATCTCACTAGGGGTAAGATAGATACTGCCTACAGCAAAATTAAAGAGACCTTTGGAGATAAGAGAACCACTTGTATGAATATCAAGAGCTCATATGGAAACCCAGTTCTAAGCAAAGAAGGGAAAGCAGAAAAGTGGAAGGAGTATATAGAGGGTCTATACAAGGGTGATGTACTTGAGGAAAATGTTATGGAAATGGAAGAGGATGTAGGTGAAGATGAAATGGGAGATACGATACTGGGTGAAGAGTTTGACAGAGCACTGAAAGACCTGAGTCGAGACAAGGCCCCGGGAGTAGACAACATTCCATTAGAACTACTGACGGGCTTGGGAGAGCCAGTCCTGACAAATCTCTACCATCTGATGAGCAAAATGTATGAGACAGGCGAAATACCCTCACACTTCAAGAAGAATATAATAATTCCAATCCCAAAGAAAGCAGGTGTTGACAGATGTGAAAATTACCGAACTATCAGTTTAATAAGTCACAGCTGCAAAATACTAACGCGAATTCTTTACAGACGAATGGAAAAACTGGTAGAAGCCGACCTCGGGGAAGATCAGTTTTGATTCCGTAGAAATGTTGGAACACATGAGGCAATACTGACCCTACGAGTTATCTTAGAAGAAAGATTAAGGAAAGGCAAACCTACATTTCTAGCATTTGTAGACTTAGAGAAAGCTTTTGACAATGTTGACTGGAATACTCTCTTTCAAAATCTAAAGGTGGCAGGGGTAAAATACAGGGAGCGAAAGGCTATTTACAATTTGTACAGAAACCAGATGGCAGTTATAAGAGTCGAGGGGCATGAAAGGGAAGCAGCGGTTGGGAAGGGAGTGAGACAGGGTTGTAGCCTGTCCCCGATGTTATTCAATCTGTATATTGAGCAAGCAGTACAGGAAACAAAAGAAAAATTCGGAGTAGGTATTAAAGTCCATGGAGAAGAAATAAAAACGTTGAGGTTCGCCGATGACATTGTAATTCTGTCAGCCGATGATATTGTAATTCTGTCAGAGACAGCAAAGGACTTGGAAGAGCAGTTGAACGGAATGGACAGTGTCTTGAAAGGAGGATATAAGATGAACATCAACAAGAGCAAAACGAGGATAATGGAATGAAGTCGAATTAAGTCGGGTGATGCTGAGGGAATTAGATTAGGAAATGAGACACTTAACGTAGTAAAGGAGTTTTGCTATTTGGGGAGCAAAATAACTGATGATGGTCGAAGTAGAGAGGATATAAAATGTAGACTGGCAATGGCACGGAAAGCATATCTGAAGAAGAGAAATTTGTTAACATCGAGTATAGGTTTAAGTGTCAGAAAGTCGTTTCTGAAAGTATTTGTATGGAGTGTAGCCATGTATGGCAGTGAAACATGGACGATAAATAGTTTAGACAAGAAGAGAATAGAAGCTTTCGAAATGTGGTGCTACAGAAGAATGCTGAAGATTAGATGGGTAGATCACATAACTAATGAATAGGTATTGAATAGAATTGGGAGGAAGAGGAGTTTGTGGCACAACTTGACAAGAAGAAGGGACCGGTTGGTAGGACATGTTCTGAAGCATCGAGGGATCACATATTTAGCATTGGAGGGCAGTGTGGAGGGTAAAAATCGTAGAGGGAGACCAAGAGATGAATACACTAAGCAGATTTAGAAGGATGTAGGGTGCAGTAGGTACTGGGAGATGAAGCTTGCACAGGATAGAGTAGCATGGAGAGCTGCATCAAACCAGTCTCAGGACTGAAGACAACAACAAAAATGATGACTGTCTTAGTGTGGCGTAGAACTGATGTTTCCAATCTTATAAGTGAGGGTGGTGTTCAGTCTATGCTTGACACCCTCTCCCCAAGCCATCTGGCTCATTGTTACATAGGTCCTCCGAGCATGGGGTCACTAGGTTCATTGCGTGTTACTACAATGTTTATGTGGAGAACGTCCGACCGATATCTGTCGATAGCTGCCTACAAATGTTAAGCGTATGAAGAGGAACTAGCAACTAATGTTCACAGCTGCCAGAAACTGCTTACAGGCGATACATTTATTAAAGGATAATTGTAACAAAACACAAAAGTACTTGGTGAAAAAACAGTCAGTTGACAATTAACAAACATGGAAGTTATAAAATGTGTGCATCAACAGATTCGAGTCCAGACGAGATTGACAGCACGATCGGCAGTTAAACAGCGGAACCAGTCACGACTATCAACCAGCACAAAATATCGATGTTGGGTGGACTGCACTGAATTACAATTTTTCCATGCAAATGAAGCCTCACTGAGGATCAAGAAAAATTTAAGTGCCAATTATTGGGCACGGAAACCTAGAGCAAAACGAGGACATCTTCCTAGTAGGCACCTTTCACAATGAGACTGCTTACGCCCCGTCTTGTGCAGCAATCGTTGAATGTGCAACGGTATTTCGCATTACAGGGTGACAGAGTTACTTTTACGTCTTCTCGAAAAATGTTCTCAGAACCACTATTATTGCATTTCAGAAACATATGCAGAGCCACAATTTTAGACGTGTTATTCTACGGGTAACATCAGCTCTAAGAAGGACATTTACTTTTTAATGGTGTAAGAACAGTTTTCACACAAAGATTCAGGTGAAGAAGCTACAATATGCTTCTGTGTGTTTCTAACTGCCCGCACACGAACTGTAGCAAAGAGATTGACGACACGTTCCTAAATGGCAGCTTTTGCCATCGACAGGTGACGTAGCTAAATACAGATAAATCGGCACGTTTTCAGTGCGCTGACAATGGCCTGGTAACTCGAAAAATGTTTGCAGTGCGTGAGGAAGACTGTGCACGTCGCTAAATCATAAGGCGGCCAAGACAGGCATAAAGGCTATCACCAAGGCGCTTCTCGCTCACGCAGTTCATTTTAATCGGTCGCTGTGAAGTATACTGCTGCGGGATGGAAACTAATGGAGGTAAGTGTGTACGTTTCATCCTACTGAATGGGAGATTCCCAATTCTTAAAGATCACCTCAAAGTGAAGACCTTTGTTCACTGTATCACCTTATCTCCAGATACAAAGGCATTGCATGTCACAATGAAATGTCGTCCGCCCGAAGACTAGTTTGAACGCTACAGGCCTTTACTAGTCATGGTGCTGGTGGTGGGATCCAGCATTCCTACGACCTTTCAAACTGCGGTACCCAACAAGTTCTAGGGAGACCTATAGTTTAACGTGGATTCTAAATCACAGCGCAGCCTGATATTTGTCATAATCACAAATCATTGCCAGAAATGGGAAGAAAAACTCGTGGCGGCTAAAAATTGAAACCCACACTTTATTTATAGTTTGCAACTTACCCACTGTGTGGATAACATTCTTGACGGTGAAGACGGCTTCTTGCTTACATACAAAGCACTAACGTGTCTAATACTGTCCCGTAATAACTTTGATAGGAATGATATCAGTGACAACAGTTGCATTTGGTTGTTTTCTGAGTTGCTGATTTTTCTCATAACACGGCTTTGAAGGCACATTCAAAATTTGTCTAGATAGCACTGTAATTTTGTCACACAATGACTCCATTGCGACAGAGGTGTCAACAAAAAAGTTTCAAAATTTATCAGTTTTACCTATTTTTATTTCATGCTGCAGGTAACAGTTGTTACGAAGAGTCGACAGTATTTTTCGTAATGTCAGTCGGATTTTTACTGACTGATCAAGTGCCTCGTCGTGCGAGCGACTATGCTCACAAAACTGTTCTGTTACCATAGCCAAGATTTCCGGTAGAAACACACACACACACACACACACACACACACACACACACACACACACACACGTTATCGCGGTGAATTCTTATTTCATGAAATCATTGTGTTAAATATTTTACGCGACATATACCTTGCTGGTCTCCCATCGAACAGTATGGATTTTTCACACAATTCTTGCGCAAAAATCTCAGGTACCGTACTTCATACATACTCAAAAAATCTGTAGATGAGACAATATGATTATTAAAAGGAAGAACTGTTCGTAAACCGCAATGATGCAGTATTCTTTCCCAATATACGATACGGTGTAACTGATATGATACTACGCATTAGTCGGTCTTCCACCTATTTCCATTCAATCAGTTCCGAAACGCTGCCACTACGCGAAATGATAACAACTTCGGATGACTCAAGAAAACTGCCACAAATTCATGTGCAGGATTCCCAGTTCCTGTGAACTGCATTTCCGCCTTTGGCAATTGTTGAGCGACTAACGGAATTTTAACATAACAATGCTACAATACAATAGCCATTTCTTGCAAAATCTCTGAACCCGACAAAGTAGCTGTGGCTTCTTCTCGTTTTAACTGCATTAGTTCTATCAACAAAATCCAAAATTACCTTTCGTCACAGAAATGCTGTGACCCATTTCGCACATCTGCGTTCATCGATTGGTGCTAAACAAAATGAAACAGATCCAGATGAAATGCATCTTCAGCAACGAATATGCTAGCCGAAATGTTCTCAGAGACTGATAAGTAGATTTTACACGGGTACAGATATTAAGCACATGTGCGCAAGACAAAAACGAGCACTTCTGATTTTTCTAATGTAATGACATTTTGTGGAAAGTTCAGTTTTTACGAAAATCAAGCACTCATATGTAGTTTATTTCCCAGTATGGAACCACAAGCCAAACATCACTATCAAG
Organism: Schistocerca americana; assembly: GCF_021461395.2. NCBI lineage: Eukaryota > Metazoa > Arthropoda > Insecta > Orthoptera > Acrididae > Schistocerca > Schistocerca americana. The sequence goes on from NC_060119.1 coordinate 877,783,699, forward strand.
GCAAATCAACGACAATGCAAACACAAAGCTCTTAAAACCCACCAAATTTCAACATATAAAACCTCCTTGTTTGGTAAACATTTACTTTCTTGAACAAGAAACAGCTATTTGTAGTAAACTTTCATGAATATGAGGAATGTCATTTAACAGCTTTGAAATTTTCTACATGATTACTTACTTCTGATTCAGGTACTGTAGAGTCCAGTCAACAATTTCTCCGACAATTTCATCTTCACGCAGAAAATATCCAGCAACTCTAACGGGCAACTGGTCATCTGGATTCACGGTAGCCGCGAAATCATCGAAGAACTTTTTGTAAACAGACAGATAATCGTCGGTGTCTGCCATGGCATAACACTAAAGAACCAGAACAAAGTTTCGACGGCAAGACAGATATTTCAAAGCCTGCACTTGAGGTAATGATGTACAGAAAGTGACGAATCTCAAAGCTGCAGCATTGCTAATACTTGACAGTATTGCTTGCTTCACAACAAGAACCACACACAACACCTCACTGACGCATCGTTTTGCTCAAACTGGTGTTATACTCTGAGTGTTTATACCACCACTCATACAGCCAACCTTACGTAAGACGCGGGTCTGAATCGTACTAGATAGTCACGTTTCGCGCAAGCTAGTACTTTCTCACGCTAACCACTGGAAAAGTTTGCAGCGTACTTATTTTGGCTATTCACGCATATATTTCGTGATCAAATCGCTATATCAGCAGTTTCCAGTGATTTTACCAACTTGTTTGCTTTTGCCAGTTGGTACTCCTGCTGGGAGTTGTTCTTTCAAATGTTTCGTGCTGTGCTCGATTTGATGCATGTGAATGTGTTTTTGTTTGTTATTGAATGACACAGGCACAACATATGCCAGCAATGTTGTTATGATCGAGATTAGGATTTTGTAAATGCATACATTATGTATCTGGGATACGAATGAAATTTAACGCAAGGTGTGCGCTGGTAAAATATGCGTAAGTGCTTCCCACATACAGTTTGCCAAGCAATGGTAAAAGAAATGAATTAGATAGGTTTTAATAATTTATTTGTTCGCTAAAATTATTTAGTGGAGGCTAATTTTTTCCACGTGACAACATGAACCCTTTCACACTATAATAATGAGCGACAGTCAGTTTAACTATTGGTTTAACGTAAATTTCACGATATCACACACAATGTTCTTTCTGGTTCTTTGAAAGCTTTTGGATCATTAAGTTCTTTCGCTTTATGTGCTAAGTACGTGTCTTTGTACTCATTCTGCATCCATTCTGGAAGAGGTTTATTCCAGTCTTCTGGAGGTGCATCCCTTTTCTCCCAAATGTCGTTGTCGATATGTGCCTTCAAGCGTTCATATCGGCGCTTCTTCTCGCTTCTTATTAACTCATCCTGCAAGAATAAATGAAACCAACAGTTTCGGCATTTTCTTCTGTTTGAAATTAAGACACAAACACGTAGTACTAAGTGTATCCTTAATTTATTATTATTAAATTCTCAAAATGGGGTGTTACTGAAGTACTGCCACTCTTATTACACTTTGCAAATGACAAAATCTGGTACAACAAAATGCACCCACGTCCAAGCTGTGTGCAGATGTACTTCCTGATGTGCACTGATAAGGGAGCAAGTGAGTTTCATTCGATTCAGTGTGTGTCCAGTAACCTGTAACTGCCTTGCTTTCATTTCTTAGTGTTTAATGCATGAACACAGTGAATTGTATCAGCAACGCACCAATTTTTGATCTGAGAAGAGATAGTGGCCATAATTTCATGATAAACCAGTTTCCTATTAGGATCCAACATATCATTTTGGTGTCAAGACGCTAAATTATGTTATATATATATGCTGATGACAATGAGCACTTAAAGACAATGACAGAAGGTCTAGATGTATGTCGAGTTATAATGCAAATTAAAAATCTGTCTTTCACCAAAGTAGAAATCACAACAGTACGAACAAGGAAGCTATGTACAATTTCTTGGCTGTCACTTAACAAATATCATATCTGAATTCCTTTTACTGTAAATGAGTTGTTAAGGTTTTAATGGCTTGAACAGCAGTCTCAATTTTCAGCAACACAAGTATAACTTAGGGTACATTCTAACTTCAAGTGTCCGCAGATGACATGGGAGAGTAAAATGCATGAGGTTCTTATTTGCCAGGCAAATATGGTCTTCTACATAATGAGACTTCTAAAGGAAAGTGTGAAGCAAGATAAAGTGTGCCTTAGCCCTTTTCTGGACTATTCCTGGTCAGTGTGGAACCTGTATCAATCACATCTAATTTTAGACCTTGAAGGGGTTCAAAGAATAACAGTAAAATGTCCCCTAAAATTTTTAATGTTTCAGTAGTGGCACTGCTAAGGTAAAGAACTTGAGATCAGGCTTATTACAAAATTTGAGGAAATGTCTTGCTGACCAGATATGAAAGGTTAGTTGCATACCACTTTCTCAAAATTGAGGCTATGCAACACCATAAAATAAATGTCTTAACTTGCAGCAAGTCAGTGGGCACATTTTACTGTATAAGTAAAAGAAGAAAAATTAGTTTTTACTGTCGTGTTGACAATGTGGCCATTAGAGGCAGAGCACATGCTTGAACTGAGGAAGAATGGGGAATGTAATTGGCTGTATCTTTTTGAAGGACCCATTCTGGCAGTTGCCTTAAGTGATTAAGGAGAGCAGCCCCCTACCAAATATACTACACACACACACACACACACACACACACACACACACACAGACCTGAAAAAGTGAAGAACACGTATTATAATTTTGCATAGTTTCAGCCTTATATTCAGGTGGAAACCCAAAGGCTTTTCATCTGCAGTATGTGTTAGGAAGGAAACATCAACATTTATACATGCAGCTTACTACAAAAGTTATTTCTGTAATTTGTTTCTTTGGAAGATTTTGAGTTTGTTTTGCATTCCTTAATTACAACATAGAAAGTTCAACTTACATTTTGCAAGTTAGTGTTCTTACGGGAATTTAAATTATGCCTGTGGTTGGTGGGCATAGCAACAAGACAATATGGTATGAACATTTATTTTTGGCTGGCAGTTTCAATTAGGACTTCTTTTTAAATTACAATCGAAATACACAATTCTGTGTTATTTGCAGCGTCATTAGCTCACTATTATTCACAATAAATTATACAGACACACCAGAGTTACACCAAATATAAGTAAAATTGACGACTATATGCCACCCCCCCCCCCCCCCCCCAAAATAAAGCATTTGGTTTTGATTACAGATGAGGCCTTTTGTAAAAGGTTATGTAAGCACCTGTTTCGGGTGTTTGTTCTGCCTACAGGTTGAACTTCTAAATTGGTGATATTAATTTTGAATTTACCTAAAGGTTTATTTATGCTAAACGGTATTACTTACGCATGCTTTAAAATTTTTGCTGTCTCTCCAGCGGACACAGTTTTCGTAATCGTGTTTCCACTGAGAACAGTCAACGAATTTTCCGAAAACGAAATATTGATGAAATCTTGCTTTAAAGCTGGCACAGTCGCTATATTCATCATCATAAATTTCACATGGACGTATCTGAAAAGCAAAGTGTTCTGGAAATTACATTTGATTTTGAAACACTCATATTAACAATATAGGTTATGGCAATAGTACCATCCATGCATCTTTGGGACTGTCTGCTTCATCAGCCTTCTCCATTCGCACAAGTTTCTCGTACTGCCTGTGGGATGAAATATTTATTTAAAAGGGCATTATTCCGTATTCGAAAATTTCGCGAATATCAGAGATTAACTCACATTCAGAATTGATGAGGTATCGTTATGCGAGTCTTTACGAGAGTTCGACCGTACTGACATCAATTACGCAAAAAGGTTGTTCAGATAATATAATTGGCGTCGTATATAGAGTATTACAAACTATTTTACAAATAAAGCAATTTTAATGCAGTGTTTGTAATATAAAAATTGTACATAGTCACCAAAATACTTCTCTGATTGGTCACAGGTATATTCTGTGATCTTACAAAAGCATTAGACTCTATAAACCATGCCCTGTTGCTTTTCAAACTCAACAGGTATGGAATAAGGGATTGGTTTGAATAATATCTCTTGCAGAGGAAACAAAAGCTAGGAATCAAATTAAATGGAGTGGATCCCTTCTTCGAGTGGAAAAACTATGTCACAAGGTGTTCCTCAAGGCTCAATCCTTGGACCCATTTTATTCCTGTTCTATGTAAATGACTTGCCTCTCAATATAAATACTCATTTAACTTAGTTTGCAGATGATACTTCTGCCCAAAATGAAAACTCTGACAATATACCACAGTGTCATGAATACGTTAAGCAACCTGGAAACATGGATCAGTCAAAATGGCTTAAGGCTAAACATTTCAAAAACCCACATGATGAGTTTTAAAACCAAACATTCAAAAACTGAAGAAATCTGTGTCACTCACAACAATCAAAAAATGGAAGAACTTGACTGATTCAGGTTCCTGGGAATAAACTTAGAACTTTGAGTTGGAATTCTCATATAGAATATCTAGCAAATAAATTAAACAGCTTTTCACTTGCACTGCACTGATATGGCCACAAGAAAAATAGCATATTATAGCTACTTTGAATCGGTTATTCGGTTTGGCACAATTTTTTGGGAAACTCGGGAAATGTTACACGAATTTTAAAGTTACAAAAAACAATCATTCGCAACATGTGCTCTGCAATGCATCATGTCGACCATTATTTAAAGACCTAATAATATTAACTGACCCCTCTTTATACATCTTTGAGGTGGTTCTTTTCCTACGCAGCAGAGCTGATCTATTAAAAAATAAAAAGTGTGTGTGAGAGAGAGAGAGATCATTTTGAACACTCATATGACACGAGACATAAAGAGAGCTTTATGCTCATCTCTCATCGCTTAAAACTGCGTGCTCAGACTCCTCAGTATATAGCCATGAAAATTCACAACCCAATAAAAGGGTGTGGCATAATGAATATGAAGATAAATATTTTAAAATGCAAGTTACATGATTTTCTAATTGAACGATGCTTCTACTCTGTGGAAGATTTCATGAAGGACAGAGTGATACTTTGAGCTGGATCCCTAAAATGGAATAAAAATTTATGGTAATTATAGTAGATGTTAATACTGTAAGTTTGATGAATTTCAAGTTACTAACCACTCCACAAAGTATTATTGTAACTGTAACAAAATTTTAAATAAGCAAATTGTAACCTTGACATGTCTCATATACATCAGACACATGTTCTTAAATTGTGTACATTATGAGATGAATAAAACACATTTCACATGCAACTCTCTCCGCGACCCAATGCCAGCTTCTTGTTATCTGAGAAACTACTGCAGCTTGTGTCGTTTTAACATCATTGTATTCATGCCTAAATCTCTTGTTGGAAAAAAAAAAAAAAATCACTTCCATCCATTACTGAACTGACTACTATTCCACTACTGTGCATCAGAATGTATCTTATCAACTGATGCCTTTCTGTAGCCAAGTTCTGCCACAAAGTTATGTTTCCCCACTTCAATTCAGTAGCACTTCATTAATGACTCAATCGGCATGTCTAATCTTAAAACATTCTTCTGTAGTGCCACATTTCAAAAGATTCTGTTCTCTTTCTGTCTGAACTTCTTATTGTCCCAATTTCATTTCTGTACGAGATTACACTCCAGAAATTTGCCATCATAAAATACTGCCGAACACAAATTTATATTATATGTTAAGATATTACTCTTTCGTGTTATTTCCAGTGTGCATTTTATGTCATTTCTACGTTGGCCATCCTCAGTTATTTTGCTGCCCAAATAGCTAAACTCATTGCCTACCTTTAGTGTCTCATTGCCAGATTTAATTTCCTCAGCATCACCTGATTTAATTTGACTACAGTACGATACACTTCTTTTACTATTGTTGATTTTTCATCCGATAATCTCTTTTCAAAATCATTCCTTTCAACTGCTCTTCCAAGTTCTTTGCCCGCTTTGGATAATTACGTTGTCATTGGCAAACCTCAAAGGTTTCATTTCTTTTCCATGAACTTTAATTACATTTCCAGATTTCTCCTTGGTTTCCCTTACTGATAGCTCACACCACAGATCGAATTACACTGAGGATAGGTTACAGTCTCACTCTCTTCTCATCTTTGCTTCCCTTTCATGTCCTTAGAGTCTTGTAATTGCAGTCGGGTTTCAGCGCAAGCAGTAAATAACCTGTCGCACCTTGTATTTTATCTGTACTACCTTCAATATTTCAAACATTTAATCCATTTGTAAAGAAATAGATTGAATGTTGACAGCTTGGATGAATTATGTTAGATGCCAATTGTTGTTCATTAGCTATATTAGGCAAGCCCAGTGGCAGACATTTTTCTGCCAACTTAAACTATAAAAGAGATCACAAAATCAAGAATGTAGGATTTTGCTGGAGTCCATTTCAATGAAATTCTCTTGAAGGTGCTGCTCCTGATGCAGCTGTGTAGAGAGAGTGGGGACATACCTTTTGATTCTTCAGTTTTCAGACATACTATAGTGTGATTTTAAATCAGTAGAATTTTATAAATCTGTAGTAAGGTAATATTCTTGTTTGCATTTCTACTAATGTGTGTAATATATTTTAGGAGTACAGGAGACCACTCACCGAATAGCAGAAGGATTGATTTGTCATCAACAGGCACACACTAAAGACTAAAGACCGAAAGCTTTGCTAGCTTTCAGACACATGATGAGTGTTTGGCACTACTTTGTTTGTAAGAAACATGTAATATGTATGTAACCGACATTGTCATTACAATATCTCACTAGTAACAAAATGTATTTAGATGAACAAATTTTTTTCTTTGGAAACAATAATGCAGTATTTGAGTGGCGATAATAATAATAACTGTAAACATTTTATAATAGAATTTTGTAATGCTGTGTACACTTTACATTAGTAACATCCTTCTCAAATAATCCAAAAAATATTGTACACAAGTAAACTGTTTAAGGAGAAAGGTACCTAATTTTTGGACACAAGCTACAATCATTTAATTTATGCAGTGGATATGCAGAGGATCTGTGGCTCAGTTTCAAGGTAATAGTCAATCAAATTTTAGAAAAACTATGTATCTAGAAAGTAAGTAAAGATGCAGAGATTCATTCATATAAAACCCATATTACAAAGCATCTTAAGGAAGAGGATCTACTGCGTGAAAGATACCAGTTAAGTGGGTGTTAATTGAAGTATACTCAATGACCAGAAGGACAATGTGAAAAATTGGTTTGTTAATGGAGGACTTCTCCCAAACTACAGAAAAATTTTGCAAACCTGTTAAGTTTTTCTGTGACACAAGTATTAGTGTCCAGGTATTGGTTGATGAAACATAAATTTAAATAGATAATAACAGAACAAAGAGTGAAGTGTGGAAACATGCCTTCAAATGTTCCTAACTGGCAAAATCATAGAAAGTTGTCACCATTCAATTGCTGCACTTCACTTGGTTTCTAAAAAGCATTTGTCTCAGTTTGACACCAACACTTATTAATAAAAGTATAGTCAATATGGGGTGTCAAACAAAATTTGTAACTAAATTGAGGCATTCTTGGTAGGGAGGATGCTGCATGTTACCTTGGATGGAGAGTTATCAGAAGAAACTCCAGGTTGGAATATCAGTAATATTAGGACAACCAAACGTTGCACCAGGATGAGCGGCCACCTCCAAACTGTGGCCTAGAGCATGGTAGACCACCCTGTGACACAACATGCAGCTGGACATAATGTAAGTGATTTCAATGGCTGCTTCACAACCCAGGCCATCTGGATCCCCCCTCCTCCACCAGTTTTCCTGAATTGTGCAGATGGGAGTTACCCTTACAACACATTCTCCACTCCCAAAATTATTCCAGCCTAACCTACAGTAACCTACTGGCCACACACCCTCCACCCAACAGTTTCCGCCTCCTCTGTGCTATCACCTCCTCCCTCTTCATATCTTTTCACCTTCACTGTATGCCGCCCTCTGCCAACGTACCTGCCTGTCTTTCTCTTTTGCTGCTTCTCTCCTTTTCACCCTGTCCCCCACCACCCACCTCCCTGCCCCACAGCCTCCTGACACTGCACTTGGTAGTGTTCTCATGCCTTCATCAAGTCCCTGCATGCTCTGTCAGACAGCACTCTTCTCTCCCCCCACCCATATCTGGCTATCCCTCCCCCTTCCCTGCCCCACTAGAGACTGCCCCTTAATAAGACAGTTACATTCCAGTCCGCGCTGCCGCACTTGATGGTCATGAGTGTGTGAAATCTTGCTTGTGTGAATGTGTGTGTGCGTTTTTTCTGAGGACGGCTGTGGCTGAAAGCTAGACGTGTAATAGTCTTTTCATTGTGCCTGTCTGCAACTCAATGTGTTTAGGATTGCATCCTAGAATACTGCTCCAAATTGTGAGACCCATACCAAACAGATCTAGTAGAGGATATTGATAACATAATTTGTTAAAAAAAAAGTGTCAGATATTTTGAGAAGTGGTAGTAGCCATCAAAATAAAGAACAAAAAATCCAGTAAACATGGGCTCAAAAATGCGTACTTTATAAGCTGTGAGCACTTTTCACCTTCGTACCGTGGAACACATCTCTTCTATTGCCACCTCTTTAATTTCCATATTCTTGGAGGAAGTGATATAGACCAAAACAAGAAAAAAAATTTCCAGTAAACATTGGCTCCAAATGAATACCTGAAAAGGTGTGACCACCTGTTCAGAAATGGAAATGGAAATGAGCGTTTGGCGTCATTGGCCGGGAGGCCCCTCGCGGGGCAGGTCCGGCCGCCATATCGCAGGTCTTATTACATTCGGCGCCACATTGGGCGACCTGCACGCCGGATGGGGATGAAATGATGATGAACACAACACAACACCCAGTCCCTGAGCGGAGAAAATCTCCGACCCAGCCGGGAATCGAACCCGGGCCCAGAGGACGGCAATCCGTCACGCTGACCACTCAGCTACTGGGGCAGACACCTGTTCAGAAGAAGAGATGTGTTTCACAGTAGCGAAGATGGATAAGCACACATAGCTCTGAAGGTATGCGCTTTAGAGCCTATGTTTGCTGGACATTTTGTTCTTGTTTCAGTTCATGCTACCTCCTCCCAAAATATGAAAAGCAAAGCACTTGCAGTTGAAGAGAGATGTTTCAGAGCATTGTAGACGGACAAGTGCTCATAGCTCTTAAGATATGCATTTTAGAGCCCAAGTTTATTGGACTTCTTTTTTTCTTGTTTTGATGGTTACTACCACCTCTGAAAATATTCAACACTTTTTTTTAAACACTTTGTATACAAAGCAAAGTATGCCTTATTTTCAGTCATAAGTAAAGCAGGTGGTAGATGTTGGTGTATTGGTAGAATACTATGGAAATACAATCAGTCTACAATGGTTTATTGGTAAAATTCTATGGAAATGCAGTCAGTGTACAAAACCGATTGCTTATAAGCTACTTGTGTGACCCATTCTAGAATATTACTCAAGTGTGTGGTACTCCTACCAAACAGGACTCACAGCAAAATATAGACAATGAAAAGTAGTGTGAATGGTCACATGTTTATTTGAGCCATCAGAGAATGTGACAGGGATGCTGAAGAAAAAGAACTGCCAGACACTTGAAGGTAGATGCAAACTATCCTGAGAAAGCCTAACTACAATCTTTTAAGAAATAGCTTTCAATAATGACTCTAGGAATATCATACTACCCCCACCACCACCTCCACATCCCCACCCCAGGAATCATGAGGACGAGATGATATTAATTATAGTGTGCACAGAGGGATTTAAACAGTCATTCATCATGTGCTCCATACAGGAATGGAATGGGAAGAAGCCATAATAATTGGAACAATGGGAAGTAAACTCTGCATGCACTTCACAACATTTTGCAGAGTGTAGATGTAAATGTGGACATTTATATATTTATATGACCCATGGTAGGGTGTCATAGAAATGCTAAAAAAAAAAAAAAAAAAAAAAAAATACTGAAATGGCAGATGCTGAAAGACAGATAGTAACAATCTGACAAAAGCTTACTTACAATGTTTCAAGAACCAGTATTAAATGAGGAATGTAGGAAAATGTGCAGCCTCATATGTATTGTTCCTGTTGGGACAGCAAAGAAGAGATTAGATTAATTGTAATGCACACAGGGGTATTTAAGCAGTCATTCTTCCTGTGTTCTACACGGGAATGGAATTGAAAAAAATTGTAATACACTGTGCAGTCAGACTTATCCTCTGTCAATCACTTCAAGGGGATTGCAGAGTATGTGAGTAAATGTAGATGCGAAGATGAGAGAAATAGTACAATCAATACTAGCAATATTGAAGAGCAGCTCAGCTAGACTCCAGGGCCCAGTGGAATAACTGCAATATTCTGTACGTAATTTCCAACTGAATTGATTGTACTCTTGACTATAATACATACTGGAAGTTCCATAAACAGAGAACCATTCCTATAATAGAGTTGATGAAAGAAGATCCCTGACAGTTGTAGTGGGCTTGGCACTGCTACTGCGTGTGTCTACCTCAATCAGTGAGGTAATGACATTTTGTAGGAGTTATTATGGCAATGCCTCAGCAGCATTGCAGCTCTATAGGCAAATATTGGTTTTGCCTGCAGCTGTCTGTGCTTTGCAGTTTAAAATTGGCATCAATACTGCCATCTGTCAGGGATCTTCTTTCGCTGATTCTATTATAGCAACTGGAAAGAGGATAAGTCACACAGTCAGGCAGCATCCACATGAATACCATTATAGATGGTTCAGTCACATTAAAGTGACCACCACCTGTATTCAAAATCAATATGCAATAACCACTCATGGACGACAGGTGGCAGTGCCAACAGTGGAGGGTATATAAAGTGTGTCGTGAGGTTGCAGAAAACAGTGCAGTCATTGTTGTAATGTGGGAAAGGAGCGATTTATCTGATGGCCAAAGGGTATGATCATTGGCTCTCAACCAAAGGTGGAAACATTTCCAAATTGGCTAAGTTTGTAAACTGTTCGCATGCCGCCATGGTTAGAATATACCGCACTTGGCAAAATGGCACTATCCAAAACTGGCAATAAGCGACTGTGATGCACCGCGGGCCATAGAATGACAGGGCTGAATGATTGCTGTGAAGATGTGCATGGGCAAACAGACTTGCAACTGTTGAGTAGGTGACCACCCAGATTAACCAAGGGGCTACCAACAGCATCTCCTTAACTACTATTCAGAGAACATTGCTGTGCGTGGAACTTTGCAGTAGGTGCCTGTTTCGTGCACTCATGCTGACTGCTATTCATCAGCGACAATGGCTGGGATTTTCATGTGAGTACCACAGTTGGATTTCTACTGAGTGGTGACAAGTGGCCTTTTCACATGAATCATGTTTATGCTCCATCAGACTGATGGCTGTTAGTGTTTACAGCATGAAACTTCTGAAAGCAAACACCCTGCAACAATTGTTGAAGTCCAGGCCCTAGCAGGTGGCATTATGATGTGGAGAGTATGTTGGCGGCACAGTGGATCAACACAAGTATGCATCTGTCCTTTGGAGCCATGTCGACCCATACATGTAGTTTGCTTTTCCTAGGCCTGTTGGCTTCTACCAGCAGGACTCTGCAATATCTCACACAGCTCACAGTGTATGTGTGCAGTTTAAAGAGCACCAAGATGAGTTCACCATACTCCCGTGGCCACCAAACTCCTGAGATGTAAATACAATTGAGAATCGGGGGCTCCGTCTCGATTGGGCTGTTTACGCTGTGGGTCCTCAACTGAGAAAGCAAGCACAGCTGGCCATGGCACTGGAGTTGATGTGGCTCCAAATCCATGTTGGTGCCTTCCAGAACCTAATTGACACTCTTCCTGTGCATCTCACATTGATCTACACTACAAAAGGTGTTTTTTCAGGTTTTTGACAGGAAGTCTCATTTATGTAACTGGACAGTTTATATCACTCACCATTATTTGTGCAAGAAACCAAGAACATATCAGAGGTCAAAAGTAATGATCTACGTGGAACAAAATTAAATTTTCCACAGAAAAAGCATAGATTCCGCAAACTTTAGTTCTGTAACCTACTGTGTGTTCATTAAAGTTCAATTGCATTAAAATTTTGGACTGTGAAAAAAATTGAACTGTGTAAAAATTTGGACTTTGTACAGGCACTGATGACCGCACAGTTGAGTGCCCCACAAACCAAACATTATCAGTTGCATTAAATTGTTTGTTATTATCTATTCAGAGAAAATGCAGATTCCCTTCACTGTCTTGAATGCTTTTCATTAGACTCTTTCCTGATGTTGAAAATTCAGTAGTCTCTGCTGATAATTGTAATACATTAATTAATCGTGTTTAATGATCTCATTGTGTAGGAGCAACTGCAAACCCTTGCCAGTCACCTATAAATTGCTGGTAATATTTAGGACTTTGAATAGAGGCTTCAGAAACTGATCCAGTGCAATTCAGTTATCATTTCGTACGATAATGTATAGTCAAAGAGCAGATTACTTCAGTCATCAGTAAAAACATCTCCCAATGTATCCTAAGCCCTTGATGCAAACATCACAAACCAAATGTCTGAAGGTCCTACAGAAGCCTTGCACATATGTTCACTCTTGGAAATACAGTTTTGATAAAATGAAACTTGTTTAAGTACCTGTTCAGCAGTGTAATATATCCTTGAGGAAAATTACAGTCTCTTCTCCTCAGTACTTTTAACGCATCTGTCGCAATAGCAAAGTAAAATAAAATTTCCTATAATGGTGGACAACAATGAGTTGCAATTCTGTTTGAGATTTGTACGTGTCTGCCCTTGATTGCATACTGTAACAGTGTGTGTCATCTATCTCTGCTTTTCGCTTTAGCTTTAGCTCCCCAAGAAGCAACTACAGTCCAAAGAGTAATGCATCTCTCTCACAGAAGGAATGTTGTACTTAGTTGTATCTAAGAATTTATTGTTCAAACAACAGAGTGTTTGTAGAACCCATGAGCCTATTGTGTTCCTAAATAAAATAAATAAAACATCATACACTAGCACAGTCTTGGGAGCCGGATTATTATAGTGACGCCATTGTTGTGATTCCTCAGCTTCTCCAAGTATAATTCATAATGAAATAATTCACATACGATTGGCTGGATGTCAGCATCTGATGGGAAGCAACCATGCCAAGCACCATCATCAGGTGCGTTGATGAGCTGACTTCGTAGGAGGTAGCATGGCACAATATGCAGCAAGGGGTGGGTGCATGTCCAACATCTCCTCCCCCTCCCCTCCTCCTGCCAACATGTCACACTGTCCGTGGTTCACAGTTCACTCCCAGTGAAACATGTTATTGGCACTTCTGTTGTCGGTCTGACTGCCCTTGAAGTCAGTTTGATGTGGAATATCTACATCCTCTTCTTAATCAGACAGTTAACTGGTACCATGAGATGTACCCCTTGCCATGCACTTCACAGTGTCTTGCAGAGTATAGATTTGTAGTATAAGTGCTGGGTTCCCAGGTGTTATTTAAGATTTAGCCACTATCTCTATTGCTTGGTAATTCCCTTACTTGAGTGTTGATAAATTCTGTACTGACAGAGTCTCAGAAGTGAGATGTCTGTGTTGGAACCTCAGTGTGGTTGTAATCCATTCCATGTAATTCCTATAGGCAGTGTTCCATGACAACACAGATGTCTAACTTCAGGGACTTTGTCATTAAAGAACCAATTGAGATTTAAGTAAGGAAACTGCTGATCAAAAGTGACAGTGGCTACATCATTAGTAAAGGCTTGGGAATACGCACTTAGTCTGGTTAAGAAGAGGTTGGAGAAATCCCACAACCTCAGAGGCAGGCAGAGCCATAGCAGACACACATCCAGTATGCGGGCCTGGGTGTACACTGCAGATGGAGAGATGTGTCAGCAGGAAGGGTAAGAGTATGATGGATGTGGAAGAATTATGGACAAAATTTAAACGGATTGTAATTCATGCACTGTGTATGAAAAACGAAAGTATGGAAAATGCCCACTGTGGTTTAATAATGAAATTCAGAAAACAACAAGAAACTAAAGGCTGTTGCACTTTTGATTCAAAAGAGAATGCCCTAATGACTACTGACAAAAGTTAGTAGAGATTCGTTTGTCTGTAAAAAGATCAAGGTTTGCAGCATACAATAACTACTACCATCATACCTTAGCAAAAGATCTTGCCAAGAACCCAAGAAAATCCTGGTCCTGCATAAAATCGCTAAGCAGGTTGAAGACTTCTGTCCAGCAACTCATTGACCAGTCTGCTATGGTAGCAGAAGATAGCAAAAGGAAAGCCAAAGTTTCAAATTTTGTGTTTCATAAATTGTTCATGCCATAGAATCATACAAACGTACCATTGTTTGACCATAAGGACATAGTAATAAACATCCCTGGCATAAAGAAACAACTGAAAGAGTTGAAAAAATGTAAGTCACCAGGACCAGATGAAATCCCAATTCAGTTTTACGAATGCTGTGCAAAGGGGCCCAGTGTTGATTCCCTGCTGGATTAGAGATTTTCTCTGGGCAGAGACTGGGTGTTGTGTTGTCTTCACCATCATCATATCATCCTCATCAACATGCAAGTTGCCGAAGTGGTGTCAACTCAAAATACTTGCACGAGGCGACCGGTCTACTACTCAGCTGGAGGCCCTAGCCACACGACATTTCATTTTTCAGTTTTACGAAGAGTGCTCTGTGGCACTGTCCCCATAATTAGCTTGCATTTATTGCAAATCTCTCATCCAGCGTAAAGTCCCAAGCAACTGGAAAAAAGTGTGGGTGACTCCTCTATATAAAAATGGTAAAAGAATGGACCCGCAAAATTACAAACCAGTATCATTAACATCGGTTTGCTTCAGAATTCTTGAACATATTATCCGTTTGAATATAATAACTTTCCTTGAGATGGAAAAGCTTCTGTCCATGAATCAGCACAGTTTTAGAAAGCATCAGCCATGCGAAACTCAGCTTGTCCTTTTTTTACGTGATGTCCTTTGACCACTGGATGAAGAGCAACAGGCAGATTCCATATTTCTCGATTTCTGAAAAGCATTTACCACGGTTCCCCAATGCAGACTGTTAATGGAGGTACGAGCTTATGGAATAGGTTCCCAGATATGTGAGTGACTTGAAGATTTCTTAAGTAACGGAACCCAGTATGTTGCCCTCAATGAAGAGTGTTCATCAGAGACAAGGATATCATCTGGAGTGCCCAGCAAAGTGTGATATGTTCACTATTATTTTCTGTGTACAATAAATGATCTGGCAGACAGGGCAAGCAGCAGTCTGCAGCTGTTTGCTGATGGTGCTGTGGTGTATGGGAAGTGTCATCATTGAGTGACTGTAGGAGAATACAAGATGACAGACAAAATTTCTAGTTGGTGTGATGAAAGGCAGCTAGCTCTAAATACAGAAAAATACAAGTTAATGGAGATGAGTAGGGAAAACAAACCTGTAATATTTGACCATAGCATTAATTGTGTGCTGATTGACTCAGTTACATTGATTAAATATCTAGACTTAACATTATAAAGTTATACGAAATTAAACAAGCATGTAAGGATTGTAGTAAGCAAGGGAAATGGTTGACTTCAGTTTGTTGGATGAATTTTAAGAAAGTGTGATTCACCTGTAAAGAAGACCACATGTAGGACACTAGTATGGCCCATTCTTGAGTACTACCTGAGTGTTTGTCTTCTTCACCAGATTGGATTAAAGGAAAACATGGAAGCTTTTCAGAGGTGGTGTGCTAGATTTGTTACTGGTAGGTTTGAACAACACACAAGAATTACAGAGATTCTTTGGGAACTCAAATGAGAATCCCTGGAGAGAAGGCATTTCGAGGAACACTACTGAGAAAATTCAGAGAACCAGCATTTAAAGCTAACTGTATGATGATTCTACTGCTGCCAATGTATGTCTTTCATAAGAGCATGATGATAAGGTAAGAGAAATAAGAATGAGTGTGGAGGCATATACATAGTCGTTTTTCCTTTGCTCTATTTGTAAGTGGAAAAGGAAAGGAAATGACTATTAGTGGTACAGGGTGCCCTTTGCTGTGTGCAATATGGTGGCTTTCGGAGTATGTATGTAGATGTAGATGTAGACACAGTCCTCTCCCCGGATGCAGACTGCTGACAGAGTGGGAGGACAGTGGGAGGGGGGGGGGGGGTTTGAATGAAAATGCCACTTCAGATCCTAGACAGTCAATTCATCAGTGCACCTGATGATGGCAATGTGGCTGCTTCTCAAAATATTGTGCCCATTGGACACTGATATGTGGCCATCCACTCATGAACTATTTCAGCACCGTTATTGTTCATGTTACATGTTTAATGACGTAGCAAATAGTATTAGCTGCAATCTCAAACTTTTTGCAACTTAAGCATTTATCTACCAGGACATTATATTTGGTACAGACTGTAGTAATAGCAAGTGGATCTTGGCAAGTTATTAGATGGGTGCAAAGATTGGCAACTATCTTTTAACATACAACACTGTAAACTTATGTTCCTCATGAAACTTAACTCTATAGTATCATTCCACTACACAGTTAATGAGTCTCAACTAAGCAGTCCTCTACAAGTATCTAGGAGTAACAGATGAAGATATATGAAGAGTAATAGTCACATAAACTCAGTTTTAGGTAAACTATATGGCAGCATTTGCTTTATTAGTATGAATGGGAAACTAGTTTGATAACAACAGAAAAACTTACAAAGTACTTGTACAGCTGATACTAAAATATTATTGAAGTCAGAAATATTATTTGAGTCAGAATAACAGGGGGCAACATATGTCTACAAAGAAAACATGAATGGTCATAGGTTTCTTTGACTTTGAAATTTGTAATTTGTGGACACTTGAAGGAAGATGCCATGTATTGCACAAGAACCTTCTTAGAAATCTTCAAGAACTGGCTTTCAGGTCACAATATTTTTCAGTCCCCTATGTACTGATACTGCAGAGTTTTTGGTAATAGCAGCTCATACAAGGTTGTCCAAGCAAACATTTATCTCACACTTCATTCATAAAAGAAATGGGTAGAAACCTTAATGTATATCACAACACAAAAACCCTCTGCCATATATTTTGTGATGTTTTGCCGTTGCATGTATGTACATCTTCACTTGTTGTTGTGGTCTTCAGTCCAAAGAGTGGTTTAAGGCAGCTCTCCACACAGACTGTCTAGGCAAGCCTCTCCATCTCTGCATATCTACTGCAACCTATGAGGGTTGTACCAGAAGTACGGTTCCCAATGAGCTACAGCCTTGAGAGAAGGTGCTAGGCTAAATCCGACAACAGTGCTGTGCACATTGGTTCCCCAACTCTCGAGCCTGCCCATCCACGATTCACTACGTCACTCGGCATTGGCTTGGCAGCCATCAGAGATGGAAGTGTTGATCACCGCTACCACCAATTATCTGGTTTCTCCATGCAAGGAAGTTACTGCCCATAGAGATTCATCAGCAGCTGACTGAGGTGTATGGTGAAGAGTGCGTGTGTCTATTCAGCACGTCCGCAAATGGTGCAGGGCTTTTGCTGAAGATCGCATGGAAATTCACGATGAAAAACGGAGTGGAAGACCGCCTGTTTCGAGTGCGATTTTCCAGAAGATCAGCAGTGAGCTGCTCAAAGATCAGGGAGTCACTGTCCGTGAACTTGTTGAATGCATTCCTGATGCCTTCCACAGCACAGTTGAAACAACTTTAAGAGAAACTTTGGCTTATCGCATGGTGTGTTTTTGCTCGGTCCCCTGGATGCTGACTGATGGACACAAGGAGCAATGCCTTGTCTGTGCTTGCAAGATTCTTCAACAGTGTGAGGGGGGAGGCAACAAGGAGAAGTTGTTGGACTCTATCATCACTGGAGATGAAACATGGGTGTTTCATTACACACTCAAAACAAAACAACAATCTTGTCAGTGGTGTCACTCCAGTTCACTGCCACCAAAGAAATTCAAACAAATGCAGTCGGCAGGAGAGGTTATGGTGACTGTGTTTTGGGATCTGAAGGGTGTGCTCCTCATTGATTTCATGCAACCGGGGACAACAATAAACTCAGACAGATATTGTGAAACATTGACCAAACTGTGGCAAGCCGTCCAGAATTGCTGGAGAGGACAATTGAAGGAAGGAGTAGTGCTTCTTTATGACAACACTTGACTCCACGTCACTTGTCAAACACACAAGCTTTTGATGAAATTTGGGTGGACTGTTATGCCCCATCTCCTGTGCAGCCCAGACGTAGCCCCCAGTGATTATCACCTCTTCCCCATGCTAAAGAAACACTTAGGTGGCAAACACTTCAAGAGCAATGATGAAGTCCGAGGAGAGGTCACATGCTTCCTCTAGGGGTTGACGAGAGACTTCTTTGACTTAGGAGTACAAAAGCTGGAGCACTGTCTTCAAAAGTGTGCCGAAAAAAATGGAGACTATGTTGAAAAATAGACAAAAATGTAAGCTTTTCAAGGATGTATAAATTAATAACAATAAACAATGTTTTCTATTTGTAAAAAATATGGGAACCTTACTTTTGGTACAACCCTCATACATCCACTTAAACCTGCTTACTGTAGCTGAGCTTTTGTCTCTCTCTACAAGTCCCCTCACAACCCACCACCCCACCCCTTCCCAACAAAATGCGTCTCCCTCTGTTACCAAACTAATGATTCATTGATGCTTCAGGGTGTTTTCCACCAACTGATTCTTTTTTTTTAGTCTAGTTGTGCCATAAATTTCTTTTCTTCCTAGTTTGATTCAGTTCTTCCTCATCAGTTATCCTATCTACTCGTGCAGTCTTCAGCATTTTCTGTAGCACCACTTTTAAAAATCTTATATTCTTGTCTTTTCTGATTTACTTATTGTTCATGTTTCACTTCCATAGAAAGCTACCCTCCAGGCACTTTCAGATACAACCACCTAACATTTATATTCAAAGTTAACAACTTCACTTTCTCACAAACACTGTTCTTGCTATTGCCAGTCTGCATTTTATATCCTGTCTATTTTGGCCATTGTCAGTTATTTTGCTGCCCAAATAGCAAATCTCATCTTCTACTTTTAGTGTCTTAGTTCCTTATCTATTTCCCTCAGAAAAGCCTGATTTAATTTATCCACTTTCCATTACATTTGTTTGACCTTTGTTGATATTTATCATATAACCTCTTTTTGAGACACTATCTAGTCCATTCAGTTGGTCTTCTAACTCCTTTGCTGTGTCTGAAGGACCTACAGTGTCAATGACAAACTGCAAAGCTTTCATTTCTTCCTCCTCATCTTTAATGGCAGGAAGTGTCATTCTTTTGTGTGGCATACAGCTAAAGCCAATTAAGTAATCATCCAATAGAAACAATACATATGGCAGTTGTTATTAAACATTATATGGAAGCCACATTAAGAATTGTTGTATTTACTTCAGTAAATTTTCCACAGTTCTGTTTCCATTAAAAATAAATGTTTGTAAACTGGAAATACTACTGTCTAGAAGTGAAATGACAGAGATATTGATCCACTTTGAAATTTAGAAATGATCCAATATGCTGGGATAGAAATCTTTTAAAATCTGCCAGAAAATGTAAAGCAGTAAATTGGAAACTGACATCTTTTATGTCCTCTGCTAGAAATTAGATACTACGAGATTCATTCGATAAATAATGTCCCTCAATTTTTTACTCAGCACACACTTATCCTCAAAAGTTAAAATTTTGTGACAATGTTGATCAACATTTCTTTTACATATACTATTTTTTTACATGGTCTCCATCATGTTCTATGACCTTATGCCAGTGTTGCGTAAGAGCAAGTATTCCCCATTGTTAATAGCTGTGGTCTGTGCTCATAGCCATGTATTCAGTGCACCAGTTGTGCTCTCAACATCTTCAAAGTGTATTTCATGTATAGAATCCTTAGGTGGCCCAAATAGATGAAACTCCGAGGGCTCCAAGTCTGGGCTATAGAATGGATGGGGCAGTGAAGTCCAGCCCAGTTTGGCAGTGTGTCCCCATGTTGAGAGACCTGTGTGTGGGCAAGCATTGTTGTGTTTGACCAGATTTCTTTTTGATTGTTGTCAAACCGAGAATGTCAGAAATGGTTCTTGAGTTTGTTCAGAGTCTTCACATATGCCTCTGATTAGTGGTTGATGATTTTGACAACACACCCACAAGAAAGGCACCATCAGCATCCCAGAAGATTGTCATCATCACTTTGACAGAGAGGGAGTGGCACTGCATTTTATTTTTGGTGACTGATGGTGGTGCCACTCCAAAGACTGCCTTTTTGTTTCCAGCTCAAAGTGATGCACCTGAATTTTATCACCTGTACCAGTCCATGACAGAAGGGCCTCTACTCTGGCCTCAAACCATTCCAACAGTTCAGACGAAATGGATTTTCTTGAAAAAATTATGTGACCTGTTGTGAGCATACATGGAACCAATCTTGAGCCCATCTCTGAATATCCAAGAGTCTCACTCATTGCACACATGCACTTCAATACTCACCAATTGCTGTAGGGCCAATTGTCAAGTTGTGATGAACCAGCCCGCATGAATAATGGTGTCTGTGCAGTTCACCACATCGGGACCAATGTTTGTGACAGGACATTCTGATTCTGTATGTGGCTCATCATGGACACAGTTTGTGCATTTCCTGACATTTTTAACTCTCTTTACCCATCACCTAACAGTACCCCCTTCAAGTGCATCAGCATCATTACAATAGTTTGCACCCAAACATTTATTAATGCCCAAAAAGGTTTATTTTTCGCAGGAATTCAATTACAGCACATTGATTCTAATGAGTGTCTTACACGGATGCCATTTTTATGGCTCACTATACGTATGCCATTAGCTGGAATTGTTCAAAGCTTTGTGTACAGCAGAAGAAACATAAAATTTTCTGCACCTAAAAGGATATTTTCTTATATATACTAATGACTTTTTAAAATTAAGCATTTTTCATTGAATGACCTTCATAGCATGGCATCTTAAGCTAGAAAATAAAGTAATGCTGGAATTAAGCGGTAACTGAGAATCATAATTAGTTGCTTGTGCTTATTCATCAGCAGATAATATAATTAATAATTTAATAATAATTAATAATTTAATAATGTAATTAATAGTTTAATTGTATTGATACTAGACAAGCCAGCTTTTTTTGTTTTCGTCCTCAGTAAGGTGACTGGTTAACCCACTTGAAAAGCCAAATGC
Organism: Schistocerca americana; assembly: GCF_021461395.2. NCBI lineage: Eukaryota > Metazoa > Arthropoda > Insecta > Orthoptera > Acrididae > Schistocerca > Schistocerca americana. Next base: position 877,804,928 of record NC_060119.1, read on the forward strand.
TTTGAAGCTTTGCTTCCGGGACATGGAAGCAAACCTGCCTGATACCAAATCTGCGTCAAGGATTAATGATGATGGCTGATGAGCCAGCCAGCCCAGAAGTGATTGTTAGATGGTTCCCCACATCCAACTAGATCAGGGGTTTCCAAACTTTTCTTTTGAAGTAATCCTGGTACATTGATGGAACACCTCATTATTTTTAAGGTTAATAAATTTTTTTAAAAAGATGAGGAAAACTTGTGATTACTTCAGTTTCAAAACATAACTAATAACACAGAAATTATGATGACATTATAGAAAAGAATTAGTATGATCAAAATGTTACGGGAAAAAACACCATGTTATAAATAGGACTGCTTATTTATTTTCCATGGAACACTAGTGTTCCATAGAACACAGTTTGGGAAATCCTTAACAAGGTGAGTGATGAGTTGATACCAATTTTCCACTTCGGATACACTCTATGCAAACATTTAGAAAAACATTTTCACACTTGAACATAGATTTACTCTAGACGCAGGCACTGCGGGTACACAGATTCCATCCTGGGGGAGTGTTGGTGTCAAGAGGAGCATCCAGTCACCAACTATCACTAACATTGCCTCAATTCATATAACACTGCCAAGCCTATAGAAGAAATGGGAAGAGGCAGAAGAAGAAGAAGAAGAAGAAGAAGAAGAACAACAACAACAACAACAAAAAATTTTCATCTGACTTGTTAGATGCAGCCAGCCATGACCTCCTCTCCTGTGCCGACCTGTTCATCTCAGAGTAGCATTTATATCCAATGTCCTCAAGTGTTTGTTCAAAACACTCTGATTTCTCTACAGATTTTACCCTCTACATCTCCCTCTAGCGTAATGGAAACTGTTCCCTTGCATCTTAATATATGCCCTACTATCTTGTCCCTTCTTCTTGTAAATGTTTTCAAGAGATTTCTATCCTCACTGACACTGCAAAGAATCCTCTCATTTTAGCTTACCAGTCCACCTAATTCTCAACATTATTCTGTAGCACCACAACTCAAATGCTTTGATTCTCTTCTTCACCATTCCCCTCCTCCCTCCTTCTCTTGCAGCCTACACTTTCACTTCCATATAATAATGTGTTTCAGACATACATTGTAGAAATTTCCTTCTCAAATTAAGACCAACATCTGACACCAGTAGATTTCTTTTGACCAGGAATATCCTCTTTGCTCGTGCTACCCTGCTTTTTATGTCCTCCTTGCATCATTCTTCATTCATTGTTTTTCTTCCAGAGTAGCAGAATTCCTTCACCTCATTTGCTTTGTGGTCCCCAAGTTTTGATGTTATGTTCATCACTAGTCTGATTTACCCTGCTATGCATTATTTTCGTCTTTCTTCAACTTGCCTTCAGTACACATTCTACACTCAGTAAACTGTTCAGTGCATTTGTATGTCCTGTAATTCTTCCTTGGTTTCTCTGAGGATACCAATATCAGCAGCAAATCTTATCATTGGTATCTTTACCTTGGAATTTTAATCACACTCTTGAATGTGTCTTTTATTTCTGTTACTGCTTCTTCAATGTACAGATTGAATAATAGAAGAGAAAGAGTTCGTCCCTGTCTTATACCCCTTTTAATCCAAGCATTTTGTTCTTGCTCTTCTATCCTTAACGTTCCCTCTTGGTTCATTTATATCTATGTTTGTTGTGGTCTTCAGTCCTGAGACTGGTTTGATGCAGCTCTCCATGCTACTCTATCCTGCGCAAGCTTCTTCATCTCCCAGTACCTACTGCAACCTACATCCTTCTGAATCTGCTTAGTGTAGTCATCTCTTGGTCTCCATCTACAATTTTTACCCTCCACTCTGCCCTCCAATGCTAAATTTGTGATCCCTTGATGCCTCAAAACATGTCCTACCAACCGATCCCTTCTTCTAGTCAAGTTGTGCCACAAACTTCTCTTCTCCCCAATCCTATTCAATACCTCCTCATTAGTTACGTGATCTACCCACCTTATCTTCAGCATTCTTCTGTAGCACCACATTTCGAAAGCTTCTATTCTCTTCTTGGCCAAACTAGTTATCGTCCATGTTTCACTTCCATACATGGCTACACTCCATACAAATATTTTCAGAAACGACTTCCTGACACTTAAATCTATACTCAATGTTAACAAATTTCTCTTCTTCAGAAACGATTTCCTTGCCATTGCCAGTCTACATTTTATATCCTCTCTACTTCGACCATCATCAGTTATTTTACTCCCTAAATAGCAAAATTCCTTTACTACTTTAAGTGTCTCATTTCCTAATTTAATTCCCTCAGCATCACCCGATTTAATTTGACTACACTCCATTATCCTTGTTTTGCTTTTGTTGATGTTCATCTTATAGCCTCCTTTCAAGACACTGTCCATTCCATTCAACTGCTCTTCCAAGTCCTTTGGTGTCTCTGACAGAATTACAATGTCTTCGGCGAACCTCAAAGTTTTTACTTCTTCTCCATGAATTTTAATACCTACTCCGAATTTTTCTTTTGTTTCCTTTACTGCTTGCTCAATATACAGATTGAATAACATCGGGGAGAGGCTACAACCCTGTCTCACTCCATTCCCAACCACTGCTTCCCTTTCATGCCCCTCAACTCTTATAACTGCCATCTAGTTTCTGTACAAATTGTAAATAGCCTTTTGCTCCCTGTATTTTACCCCTGCCACCTTCAGAATTTGAAAGAGAGTATTCCAGTTAACATTGTCAAAAGCTTTCTCTAAGTCTACAAATGCTAGAAACGTAGGTTTGCCTTTTCTTAATCTTTCTTCTAAGATAAGTCGTAAGGTTAGTATTGCCTCACGTGTTCCAACATTTCTACAGAATCCAAACTGATCTTCCCCGAGGTCCGCTTCTACCAGTTTTTCCATTCGTCTGTAAAGAATTCGCTTTAGTATTTTGCAGCTGTGACTTATTAAACTGATAGTTCGGTAATTTTCACATCTGTCAACACCTGCTTTCTTTGGGATTGGAATTATTATATTCTTCTTGAAGTCTGAGGGTATTTCGCCTGTCTCATACATCTTGCTCACCAGATGGTAGAGTTTTGTCATGACTGGCTCTCCCAAGGCCATCAGTAGTTCTAATGGAATGTTGTCTTTTCTCGGGGCCTTGTTTTGACTTAGGTCTTTCAGTGCTCTGTCAAACTTTTCACGCAGTATCGTATCTCCCATTTCATCTTCATCTACATCCTCTTCCATTTCCATAATATTGTCCTCAAGTACATCGCTATTGTATAGACCCTCTATATACTCCTTCCACCTTTCTGCCTTCCCTTCTTTGCTTAGAACTGGGTTGTCATCTGAGCTCTTGATATTCATACAAGTGGTTCTCTTATCTCCAAAGGTCTCTTTAATTTTCCTGTAGGCAGTATCTATCTTACCCTTAGTGAGACAAGCCTCTACATCCTTACATTTGTCCTCTAGCCATCCCTGCTTAACCATTTTGCACTTCCTGTCGATCTCATTTTTGAGACGTTTGTATTCCTTTTTGCCTGCTTCATTTACTGCAATTTTATATTTTCTCCTTTCATCAATTAAATTCAATATTTCTTCTGTTACCCAAGGATTTCTATTAGCCCTCGTCTTTTTACCTACTTGATCGTCTGCTGCCTTCACTACTTCATCCCTCAGTGCTACCCATTCTTCTTCTACTGTATTTCTTTCCCCCATTCCTGTCAATTGTTCCCTTATGCTCTCCCTCAAACTCTCTACAACCTCTGGTTCTTTCAGTTTATCCAGGTCCCATCTCCTTAAATTCCCACCTTTTTGCAGTATCTTCAGTTTCAATCTGCAGTTCATAACCAATAGATTGTGGTCAGAATCCACATCTGCCCCTGGAAATGTCTTACAATTTAAAACCTGGTTCCTAAATCTCTGTCTTACCATTATATAATCTATCTGATACCTTTTAGTATCTCCAGGATTCTTCCAGGTATACAACCTTCTTTTATGATTCTTGAACCAAGTGTTAGCTATGATTAAGTTAGGCTCTGTGCAAAATTCTACAAGGCGGCTTCCTCTTTCATTTCTTCCCCCCAATCCATATTCACCTACTATGTTTCCTTCTCTCCCTTTTCCTACTGACGAATTCCAGTCACCCATGACTATTAAATTTTCATCTCCCTTCACTACCTGAATAATTTCTTTTATCTCGTCATACATTTCATCAATTTCTTCATCATCTGCAGAGCTAGTTGGCATATAAACTTGTACTACTGTAGTAGGCACGGGCTTTGTGTCTATCTTGGCCACAATAATGCGTTCACTATGCTGTTTGTAGTAGCTTACCCGCACTCCTATTTTTTTATTCATTATTAAACCTACTCCTGCATTACCCCTATTTGATTTTGTATTTATAACCCTGTAATCACTTGACCAAAAGTCTTGTTCCTCCTGCCACCGAACTTCACTAATTCCCACTATATCTAACTTTAACCTACCCATTTCCCTTTTTAAATTTTCTAACCTACCTGCCCGATTAAGGGATCTGACATTCCACGCTCCGATCCGTAGAACGCCAGTTTTCTTTCTCCTGATAACGACGTCCTCTTGAGTAGTCCCCGCCCGGAGATCCGAATGGAGGACTATTTTACCTCCGGAATATTTTACCCAAGAGGACGCCATCATCATTTAATCATACAGTAAAGCTGCATGTCCTCGGGAAAAATTACAGGTGTAGTTTCCCCTTGCTTTCAGCCGTTCGCAGTACCAGCACAGCAAGGCCGTTTTGGTTAATGTTACAAGGCCAGATCAGTCAATCATCCAGACTGTTGCCCCTGCAACTACTGAAAAGGCTGCTGCCCCTCTTCAGGAACCACACGTTTGTCTGGCCTCTCAACAGATACCCCTCCGTTGTGGTTGCACCTACGGTACGGCCATCTGTATCGCTGAGGCACGCAAGCCTCCCCACCAACGGCAAGGTCCATGGTTCATGGTTCTATGTGAAGACTAGTTGTAGTTTAACATTGTTACCAAATATCTTGATGAGTTTTTGACCGATTTATTTCAAATTTTTACATGATGCTTTTATGAACATTCAGAGAGACGTAACACTGAATTACTGTATGCTAATGGCTTTGCCACAGTGATAACACCGGTTCTTATCAGATCATCGAAGTTAAGCTCTGGTGGGCTTGGCTAGCAGTTGGACAGGTGACCCCTCACGTCTGCCAAGTGCTATTGGCAAGCGAGGGGCATCCAGCTCTTGTGGGGCCAGTTGAGGAGCTACTTGATTGAAAAGTAATGGCTCTGGTCATGAAACCTGTTAACAGCTGGCAGAACTGTGTGCTGACCACACGCTGCTCCATGTCGCATCCAGTGATGCGTATCGTCTGAGGACGACATGGTGGTTGGTCGGTCGGTACAGTTGGGCCTTTCGGGACCCGTTCAGGCAGAGTTAATAACTGAACAGATGTAGGCTACACATTTTTAATGTATATGGTACATAAATATATATGTACTACATAAAAGGAAAAGGTTTTTAGCAAAAATCTTGCAAAGTTCTTGAATCATTTACTTCTGATTTCTGTATGGTACTGTAGTTAGTATTCATACAGACATGGGATGCATAAATTTTTTAAATATATGTGCTGTATAAATACATGTATAAAATATAACACAAAAGTTCTTCACCAATTTGCTTCATATTTTCACACGATACTCTAATACACATTCAAACAGACAGAGGCTATATATTTTTTAATATATGTGATATAAATTTATAATATGTAAAGCGGAAATGAAGTTAGCAAAGAACTTGAAATGTTCCTGAATGTTTTAATTTATATTTTTACATGATCCTCTAGTAAACATTTGGATGGACATAGACTACATACTCTTAAATATATAATGTATACAAAAACCCATATCTATATTACTATATAAAAGTAAGTTGTTGTTTAACATTGTTACCAAAAATCTCCAATAGTTCTTGACTGAATTACTTCACATTTTTACACAACACCCTAATAAACATTTGGACAGACAAACTACATATTTTTAATGTATATGGTACATAAATAAATATGAAATACATAAAGGGTAAATGCTGTAAGAAAAGTTCTTGAATGATTTATTTCCTGTTTTTACATGATACTCTAATAAACGTTTGGATGAACATGTGTATGGTAAAGAAGTATATATGAAATATGTAAAGGGGGAATGTTATTAGTAAACATCTTGAAAAGCTTGTGACCAAATTATTTCAGATTTTTACACAATGTTCTAATAAACATTCAGACAGTCATGGCTGTATATATTTAAATATATGTACTATATAAATAAATATTTAATATATATAGGGGAGACGTTGTTAGTAAAAATCTCAATAAGTTCTTTACTTCTTACTTCAAATTGTAACACAATACTCTATTAACATTCAGAAGGACATTTAAACAACAGTGTACGGATTTTCTGTTAAAACTGACTGTAAAACAGAAAATTCTGTGCTGTGAAAATGTGCAGTTTCGTTTTATTTCTTGTAGCTAGTTTTAACTTAAGTATTAGGGCAGTTAAACCATTAGACAGATTGTTACTTCTTCATATATTCTTCCGCTGTATGTATAATTTTAAACAACAGTTGTTTGTGGAACAGTGTGCTGTTTTGATTTTTAGGTTGCACTCAATCTTAAGAGGAAAGAGGAATGTTGTATTTATGCCGTGTCGACTTAAGATGAGAATGCTACTGTGGAATCTGAATCATCTGAAACTTTGTAGTCATACTCTTCACATATTAAAACTATGAGAAATACTGCCAATGAAACTGTCACCCACGTATATTGAGCTGCTGGAGAGCTGTTTCCTGTACCCCTTATCATAATGACCCCAACTGATTTACCCATTCATTTTCAGTTACTTCATTTCCCAATTGTGCTTCATTTGCAGTAACAATAAACGAAGCATGGGATAGAGAGAGGGGGGAAAATGAGAGGGACTCAGAGGGGGAGGGGCAGAAGATAGGCAGGGAAAGTGGGAAGGAGGAGATGGGCAGAGAGAGGGGTGAAGAACTGATGGAGGGAGGTTTTTGGGGGGGGGGGAGGAGGACAAGATAAACAAAGAATGGGGGGGGGGGGGGAGAGGATGAGATGCACAAAGAGAGGGGGAGAAGGAGATGGACAGAAAGAGGGGAAGAAGGAGATAGGCTTAATTCTTGCTTCCCTTGTAAAGTGCATTTTCATAAATGACTCACTGGTGCCTTTACCTTTCCAAAAGTCAAACGACTGTCACCTTAAAAGATACTAAATTTTCTTTCCATTCTTCTGTTTATTATTCTTCTTGGCAACTTGGATGGATGAGCTGTTAAGTTGATTGTGTTGCAATTCTTGAACTTACCTGCTCTTGCTATCTTTGTGTAATGTTATTTTTCTGAAAGACTGATGGTATATCTCCTCCAGCCTCATGGATTCTACACACCAATCTGAATAGTAATTGCTTGCCTTGTACCCCAGTCAGCTTCGAAGTTCCAAAGGAATATTATCTATACCTTCTGCCTCATTTGACTGCATATCTTCCAAAGTTCTGTTAAAATCTGAGTGTAATACTGGATCTCCTGTGTCTTCAGACTTGACTCCTGTTTTGTCTTCTGTTACATCAGCAATTAGTTCCACCCCTCATGGAGGCCTCGAATGTATTATTTTCACCTGTACACTGTCTCCTTTATGTTTAAAAGCAGAATTCCTCATGCACTCTTATTTTTGACTTTTCTGTGTGATGAATCTGTCCTTCCAACAATTTCTTTTTCAATTTTTTCACCTTTTTTGTGCAGCCATCTCACTATAGCTTCCTTGCACTTCCTATTTATTTCATTCCTAAGTGACTTACATTGCTGTATTCTGGTCTTTCCTTATGAACATTTTCGTACTTCCCTGTTTTGTTGATTAGCTAAACTGTTTCTTCAGTTGCTCAGAGTTTCTTTTCAGTTAACTTCCTTATACCAATATTTGCCTATCCATCTTCTATAACTGCAATTTTTAAAGATGTCCATTTCTCTTCAACTTAACTGACTACTGTAGTATACATTATTGCAGTGTCTATTACTCAGAGAACTTCAAACACATCTCATCATTCCTCCACACTTCAGTATCCCATTTTGTTCCATGTTGAACCTTCCTGAGAATTCTTTTTCACTTCATCATGCCTTTCATCACTACTAAATTGTGGTCAGAGTCTATATCTACTCATGGCTATGCTTTACAATCCGATATCTTATTACAGAATATCCATCTCATCATTCTGCTGGTATCTTGCTTGCACTGCCTCCATGGTTTTTCAAAGTACACTCCCCCATCCTCTTGTGGTTTTTGAACAGTGTATTGGCTACTGTTAGAATTTTACTGGCAAACTGAATTAGTCTTTCTCCTTTCTCATTCCTACCACTGAGCCTATATTCTCCTGTAATTCTTTCTTCCAATCCTTCCATAACTAATACATTCTCGTCCCTCATGATTATTAGATTATCGTCTCCCTGTACATACTGAATTACCCATTTGATATCCTCATATACTTTCCCTACCTCTTCATCTTCTGCTTCTGGCATCGACATATGTACCTGAACTATTTTTGTTGGCATTGATTTGCTGTTGATTGTGATGAGAACAACTGTATCACTGAATTGTTCACTATGTCTCACTTTGTGTCCCATCCTTTTATTCATAACCAGTCCCACTCCCATAATAACATTTCCTGCTGCTGTTGATGTACACTGAAGTGCCAAAGAAATTAGTATAGGTATGCACATTCAAATACAGAGATATGTAAACAGACAGAATATGGTGCTGCATTCGGCAATGCCTATATAAGACAGCAAGTGTCTGGTGCTGTTGTTAGATCAGGTACTGCTGCTACAGTGGCAGGTTATCAAGATTTAAGTGAACTGAGTGTGGTGCTATAGTCGGCACACAAGCGATGGGACACAGCATCATCGAGGTAGCGACGCAGTCGGGATTATCCTGTACAACCATTTCACGAGTGTAACGTGAATATCAGGATTCCAGTAAAATGTCAAATCTCTGATCCTGCAAGAATGGGACCAATGACGTCTGTAGAGAATCATTCAACATGATGGAAGTGCAACTCTTCTGCAAATTTCTGCATATTTCAGTGCTGGACTATCACGAAGTGTCAGTGTGCAAACCATTCAATGAAACATCATCGATACGAGCTTTTGGAAATCAAGGCCCACTCATGTACCCTTGAGGACTGCGTGACACGAAGCTTTATGCCTTGCCTGGGTTCGTCAGCACTAACATAGGACTATTAATGACCGGAAACATGTTGCTGGGTCGGACAAGCCTCGTTTCAAATTGTATCAAGCGGATAGACGTGTTTGGGTATGGAGATGACCTCACGAATTCGTGGATCTTGCATGTGAGCAAGGGACTGTTCAAGCTGTGGAGGCTCTGTAATGGGGTGGGGTGTGTGCAGTTGGAGTGGCATGGGACCCCTGATACATTTAGACACGACTCTGACAGGTGACATGTACGTAAGTATCCTGTCTGATCACCTGCTGCACCCATTCATGTCCATTGTGTATTCTGATAGACTTGGGCAATTCCAGCAGGACGATGCGACACCCCACACATCCAGAATTGCTGCAGAGTGGGTCCAGGAACACTCTTCTGAGTTTAAACACTTCTGCTGGTGACCAGACTCCACAGATATGAACATTATTGAGCATATCTGGGATGCCTTGCAATGTGCTGTTCAGAAGAGATATTCATCTCCCCATACTCTTATGGATTGATGAACAGTCTCGCAGGATTTATGGTGTCAGTTCCCTCCACCACTAACTCAGACATTAGTCGAGTCCATGCCACGTCATATTGCGGCAGTTCTGCATGCTTGCTGGGGCCCTACACAATATTAGGTGGGTGTACCATTTCTTTGGCTCTTCAATGTATTTGTCTGACCAGAAATCCATCTCTTATTTGCATTTCATTTGCCCTGGTTGTATGTAGAATGAGCCTTTACATTTCCCTTTTCAGATTTCTAGCTTCCATAACATATTCGGACTTCTGACATTCCATGGTACAGCTTGTAGCATATTACCCTTTTGTTGGTTATTCTAACCCCCCTCCCCTGCCCCTTGGCAGTCTCCTCCCAGAGATCCAAATGGGGTGCTAATCCAGAATCTTTGCCAATGGAGAGACTATCACGACATTTTTTTCAATTACTGTGTTGCACAACAACGATATTTTCTGAATCTGTGTTGGTTATGTATCAATAAGTAATTTTCTTCAAGGTGATTCATAATGTTCAAGTACAGTATATGCTCCAAAATCCTACTGAAAATTGAGGTCATTGATATGGGTCTGTAATTCAATGGGTTACTCCTATTTCCCTTCTTGAATATTGACGTGACATGTGCTACTTTCCTGTCTTTGGGAACAGACCTTTCGTCAAGTGAGCGGTTGTGTATGATTGCTAAGAAAGGCACTCTCTTTCTGTATTAGTCTTTTGTTATATTCACATTTGTTGTTTATTAATACTGTTAATAATAGTAGTTACTTCCCTTGTAGAGTAAGTTTGTGATTATTGTAGTCAGGTTTTTAAGATCTTCTTATTATAGTAGCGGAACTTAGAAAAAGTAAAATTTTACCATGAGTGAGAAGTGTGGGCTTTGCCGTAGGTTCGTGAGTAGTGGATTGCGGTGTGAGACTTGTTCGAAGTATTTTCACTGGGGGGGAATGCAGTGGGGAAGCCAGTGGGCATTCTGGTGAGATCCTCTCCTGGAACTGCAGGTTATGTAGCAAGAGTAAGTTGATAGAGGAGCAGGAGCGTAAGATCTGTGCCCTTCAGGTGCAGTTGAAAAACTCACAGGAGGAGCTAGATAGGATGAGGAGGGAGAAGGGGGTTGGGGAATGGGAGCTGGCTGTTGGCAAGAGATCTGCTAGGAGAAGAAGATTTTCAGATAGTTTTACTATTGGTGTTTACAATAGATATGACCAACTGTCAGAGTCTAGTGGAGAGGAATCTCTAGTAGCTGTAGATGTAGGAAGTATGCAGCAGACCTCAGTAGTTACTGTGCCTAGAACAGTTGCAAAGTCGAAGAGGAAGAAGAAGGTTCTGCTGTTAGGTAGTTCTCATGGCAGAAGTGTAGGCCAGCAGTTGCAGGAAGTGCTGGGGAGTGATTACCAGGTCACCAGCATTGTGAAGCCTAATGCAGGGTTGGCTCAGGTGACTGTTAACATAGGGGGGTTATGTAGGGATTTTACTAAAGAGGATCAGGTAGTGATTGTGGGTGGGGCTGGTAATAGTATTGATAGGGATGGGGAGTATAACACAGATGGTGACCTGGAAACGATAGCTACTCAGACTGGCAACACGAATGTGCATTTCGTGGAACTGTTTCAGCGTCACGATTGGCCTCATCTTAATACAGCCGTCAGGCGTAATAATATGAGACTTGGGGGTGCGCTGATGACAGAAAGCATGGGTCACATTTCAGTGGTGTCGGTGGAGTCTATCAGCAGGACGGGTTTCACTAGACACGGCCTGCACCTCAACAGGTATGGGAAGGGGAGGTTGGCAAAGCTTATAGGTGACAGCATAGGTGGGGTTGGTGGGATCATTCATGGGAAAATTCCTGCAGTAGTGGGTGTTAGAGCTGCACCTTTTTTAGATTGAAGTCAGCTGATAGGTATTCCTGCTTAAGGGAAGTCTCTCTAACAAGGGAATCACTTTTGACAAAGCTTAGGTTTCCGAGTAATGAGGGAATTAGTATATTTCATCAAAATATACAAGGTATTAGAGATAAAGTTAGTGAACTGCTTATAGATGTTGACTCTGAAATTATTGGTATATCTGAACACTTCTTAAATAAGGAGATAATTCAGAGGCTTCCTTTACTAGGATACAGGTTGGCTGGCAGCTTTTCGAGGAGCTCTTTGCGGTGTGGGGGAGTAGCCATGTATGTGAAAAACGGCATCCCATTTGAGTCAATTGATGTTTCAAAGTACTGCACTGAAAAGGTGTTTGAATGTTGTGCAGGTGTGGTTAAATTTAACGGAGCTAAACTTCTAACTGTTGTTATTTATAGATCCCCAGACTCCGATTTCACAACATTTTTGCTAAAGCTAGAGGAGGTTCTTGGTTCACTTTATAGGAAATACAAAAAGTTAGTTATATGTGGTGACTTCAATATTAATTGTATAAGTGATTGTGCAAGGAAGAGGATGCTGGTAGACCTCTTTAATTCATATAATCTTATGCAAACCGTATTCTTTCCAACGAGAGTGCAAGAGAACAGTAGAACAACCATAGACAACATTTTTGTTCATTCCTCATTACTAGAAGGGCATTCTGTTAGCAAAAAGGTGAATGGCCTTTCAGATCATGATGCACAAATTTTAACTTTAAAAGATTTTTGTGGTGCAACACGTGTCAAATATAGTCATCAGCTGTTCAGGAAAGCTGATCCAGTTGCTGTAGAGACCTTTGTAAACCTTATAAAGGAACAAGAGTGGCAAGATATTTATAGCGCTGATACAGTAGACGATAAATATAATGCTTTTCTCAAGACTTTTCTCATGCTCTTTGAAAGTTGCTTTCCGTTAGAACGTTTAAAACAGGGTACTAGCACAAACAGGCAGCCTGGGTGGCTGACTAGAGGGATAAGAATATCTTGTAGAACAAAGTGGCAATTATATCAAAACGTTAGAAACAGTCAGAATCTAAATGCAGCAGCCCATTACAAACAGTATTTTAAGGTGCTTAAAAATGTTATTAGGAAGGCAAAAAGTATGTGGTATGCAGATAGAATAGCTAAGTCTCAGGATAAAATTAAAACCATATGGTCAGTCGTAAAGGAAGTTTCTGGTCTGCAGAGACAGGTCGAGGATATAGAATCAGTGCGTAGTGGGAATGTCCGTGTTACTGATAAGTCGCATATATGTACGGTATTTAATAATCACTTTCTGAATATAGCAGGTGAACTAAATAGAAACCTAGCCCAACAGGGAATCATATAGCGCTCTTAGAAAAAAGTGTTCCGAGACTGTTACCTGAAATGCTCCTCCATGATACTGACAAGAAGGAGATTGAGTTAATAATTAAATCACTAAAGACCAAGAACTCTCATGGATATGACGGAGTATCTGGCAGAATACTGAAGTATTGTTCTATGTATGTTAGCCCAGTTCTCAGCCATATCTGTAACTTTTCCTTCAGGAGTGGTCGGTTTCCTGACCGTTTAAAGTACTCGGTAGTGAAGCCACTTTATAAAAAGGGAGACATTGATAATGTTGACAATTTTAGACCTATTTCTATGCCATCGGTGTTTGCTAAAGTTATCGAGAAGGTTGTATGTACAAGGTTACTGGAGCATTTAAATTCACATAATTTGCTGTCAAATGTTCAGTTTGGTTTTAGAAATGGTTTAACAACTGAAATTGCTATATTCTCTTTTCTCCGTGAGGTTTTGGACGGATTAAATAAAAGGTTGCAAACGCTAGGTGTTTTCTTTGATTTAACGAAGGCTTTTGACTGTATTGACCACAAAATATTACTGCAGAAGTTGGACCATTATGGAGTGAGGGGAGTAGCTTACAATGGGTTCGCCTCTTACTTTAAGAACAGAAAGCAGAGGGTAATTCTCCGCAATATTGAGAGTGGTAGTGATGTTCAGTCCCAATGGGGCACTGTGAAGTGGGACGTTCCCCAAGGGTCGGTGCTGGGGCCACTGCTATTTCTTACTTATATAAATGATATGCCCTCTAGTATTACAGGTGATTCAAAAATATTTCTGTTTGCTGATGACACCAGCTTGATAGTGAAGGATCTTGTGTGTAATATTGAAACAGTAACAAATAATGTAGTTCATGAAATAAGTTCGTGGCTTGTGGGAAATAATTTGATGCTAAATCACAGTAAGACTCAGTTTTTACAGTTTCTAACTCACAATTCAACAAGAACCGATATTTTGATCAGACAGAATAGGCATATTATAAGCGAGACGGAACAGTTCAAGTTCCTAGGCGTTCGAATAGATAGTAAGCTGTTGCGGAAAACCCATGTCCAGGATCTTGTTCAGAAGCTAAATGCTGCTTTATTTACCATTAGAACAGTATCTGAAATAAGTGACACTTCAACACGAAAAGTAGTCTACTTCACATATTTTCATACGCTTATGTCGTATGGTATTATTTTTTGGGGTAATTCTTCTGATTCAAAAAGGGTATTTTTGGCTCAAAAACGGGCTGTTCGAGCCATATGTGGTGTAAGTTCGAGAACCTCTTGTCGACCCCTATTCAATAGTCTGGGAATTCCGACACTGCCCTCGCAGTATATATTTTCTTTAATGTCGTTTGTTGTTAGCAATATTAGCCTATTCCCAAGAGTTAGCAGCTTTCACTCAGTTAATACTAGGCAGAAATCAAACCTGCATGTAGAATGCACTTCCTTGACTCTTGTGCAGAAAGGAGTGCAGTATTCTGCTGCATCCATTTTCAATAAGCTACCACAAGAACTCAAAAATCTTAGCAATAGCCCAAACTCTTAAGTCTAAACAGAAGAGTTTCCTCATGGCTCACTCCTTCTATTCTGTCGAGGAGCTCCTGGAAGAGTTAAAAAATTAAGCAAATTCCAGTGTTACATTGTTGATTTTCTTCATTTAAACTTACGACTTGTCACCTGAATATGTTTTTTTATATTTCATTTTATCTGTTTCTAATATTGTGTTATAATTTCATGTATTGACTCGTTCCATGACCATGGAAACTTCTCCTTAATTTGGTACCACGGAACAATAAATAAATAAATAACTATTGTGTCTGCAGACTCTGAAAGTGTTATAACGTCAAGTTTTACAAATATAATTCAGAACGACACAACACATATAAGTCACAGAGTAAGTTGACAAGCAAGACATGTGTACACGTTAGCATTCGAACGAGCCCTGAGTCCCAGTCTAGCGGCCGCTGCTCGGCTGGCCGCTTAGGTGGCACAGCTGCTGCATGGCTGGCAGACAGCGCCGCACGTAGAGGACGCGCGTAATTGCGCGGTGGCGAGTCACAACACTTTCCCCCCCTTTGAAATTGTTGCACTGGTCTTGATGGAGGTGTCCTGGAAATGGCTAACGTCCATAGGCGTTGTTTGACTCGCCGTAAAGTCTTGAGGAGGAGGCTTCCTGTACGGACGGAAGTGTCCCCGATGATAACGGGTCGAGATGACAGGAGATG
The DNA here is from genome assembly GCF_021461395.2 of Schistocerca americana. Lineage (NCBI taxonomy): Eukaryota > Metazoa > Arthropoda > Insecta > Orthoptera > Acrididae > Schistocerca > Schistocerca americana. The sequence continues at coordinate 877,820,117 of NC_060119.1, forward strand.
TAGGGGTCGAATCTGCTGGGGGCCCCTGCACCAATCTGCCCATTGCGGCAAGCCCAGTTGATGTAACAGGAGACATGGGCAATGTGTCGGCGTCCGTTGGAGGAGGAGGCGAGTAGATTTGCTCTGACAGAGTATGGTCATCCGGTTCCTGCATGGGCACGTCTCCTGGTGGCGTCCGTTCTTGCACTGGCATTGTGATGACTGTGAGAGGGCTGCGTTGTGAGTATTGAGAGATGCCAAGATCCCGAGCGTCAGGTGGGGCCAAAAGTGGTGTAGCGGCATTCGGAACAGGCGTTGCTGGCACACGAGGCCGAAGCTGGTCCGAATGACGTACTGCAACACCCGTGTCCGTCTGGATTTCATACAGGCGTCTGCCACGGTGTCTTAAGTTGCGGCCCAGGCTCCATTTTGGTCACCTGCCATATCCCCGTACCCAGACGAGGTCGTCGGCGGTGAACCGGCCAAGTGAAGGCACCCGCAGCCGTAAGGTGGAAGGCCGCAGAAGATGAAGTAGCGTGCGGGGCTGTCGGCCGTGTAAGAGCTCAGCCGGCCTGTGGTTGCCCATGGGGGTGAAACGGTAAGACGCCAGAAACTGGAGAAGCACATCATCAGCAGCAGAAGAAGTCAGAAGTTTCTGCATCTGAGCCTTAAATGTGCGGACCAGTCGTTCAGCCTCACCGTTGGATTGTGGATGGAACGGTGGGGCCGTGACATGCATAACGCCGTGACGAGCACAAAAATCCGCAAATTCGGAAGAGGCAAATTGCGGACCATTATCAGTGACAAGAGTAGAGGGGAGGCCTTCCAAAGAAAAAATGCGGGCGAGAGCACTGGTGGTTGCCGCAGTGGTAGGCGACGTGCAACGGACAATGAAAGGAAAGTTAGACTAGGCGTCAATTACGAGGAGCCAATAAGTACCTAAAAAGGGTCCCGCAAAGTCAGCATGAATGTGCTCCCAGGGCTTCTCAGGCGAAGGCCACGGTGACAAAGATGACTTCGGGGCAGCGGCCTGTGACGCACAAGGGCCACAGGCAGCGACCATGTGTGCTATTTCAGAGTCGATGCCAGGCCAGTACACATGATGGCGCACCAGAGATTTTGTGGGAGACACACCCCAGTGCCCTTGGTGAAGGAGGCGCAAGACCGAAGCACGCAAAGACGCAGGTACCACAACACACGGCGAAGCATTGTCAGTGGAGAGGAGGATAACACCATCCCTAGCCGTGAGGCGATAGCGCAAAGCGTAGTAGTTCCGCAACGGATCAGAAGTCTTAGTGGACGGGCGATCTGGCCAACCCTTCTGAATACAGCGTAAAACCCGGGAGAGGGTAGGGTCAGAACCCGTAGCAGCCGCCAGCCTGTCCCCAGTGATGGGGAACCCGTCCACAACCCGCTGCTCGGCAACATCCAGGTGGAAACACAAATGTTCGTCCCTATCGAATGCCTGATCAGGACCCATGGGAAGGCGAGACAGAGCATCAGCATTTGCATGTTGAGCCGTTGGCCAGAAATGAATCTCGTAATTGAAACGAGACAAGTAAAGAGCCCAACGCTGGAGACGGTGTGCAGCCTTGTCGGGAAGTGACGTTGATGGATGAAACAAGGAAACAAGTGGATGGTGATCCGTAACAAGATGAAATTTTGAGCCATAGAGAAAAACACCAAACTTATGAAGAGCATAAATAATGGCCAAAGCTTCTTTTTCAATTTGAGAATACTTTTGTTGGGCATCCGTGAGAGTTTTGGAGGCATAAGCAATGGGTTGTTCCGAACCGTCAGAAAAACGGTGCGCAAGGACTGCACCGACCCTGTATTGAGAGGCGTCTGTGGCAAGAACAAGATGTTGGCCAGGTCGATAAGTAGCCAGGTATGGGGCCTGTTTCAGCATAGTCTTCAATTTCTGGAAAGCCGCATCGCATGACGCGGACCAGTGAAAAGGCACGTTTTTATGCAACAGGCGATGCAACGACTGAGCCACCGAAGCCGCAGACGGTAAAAACTTGTGATAGTATGCTATTTTTCCCAAGAAGGCCTGCAGTTCCTTAACAGATGTAGGGCGAGGAAGGGCATCGATTGCAGCGACAGTTTGCTGAAGCGGACGAATACCATCCCGAGAGAGTTGAAACCCCAAGTACGTGATAGATGCCTGAAAAAATTGTGATTTCTGAAGATTACACTTAAGACCGGCAGTCTGTAAGACATGAAAAATTTGCGGAGATTTTGAAGATGTTCTTCAGTGGTGGAGCCAGTGACAAAAATGTCGTCCATGTAATTGATACACCCAGGGACAGGGAGCAATAATTGTTCCAAGAATCGCTGAAAGAGAGCAGGGGCACTAGCAACCCCGAATGGCAAGCGTTGGTATTGATAGAGGCCGAAAGGCGTGTTAAGGACCAGAAACTGCCGGGAAGCAGCGTCGAGGGGAAGTTGATGATAAGATTCTGACAGGTCAATTTTAGAAAAATACTGGCCTCCAGCAAGTTTAGTGAACAGTTCTTCAGGACGGGGCATAGGGTAAGTGTCGATGAGGCATTGAGCGTTTACAGTGGCTTTGAAATCGCCACTATTTGGCTTAGCAACGACGACGACAGGAGAGGACCACTCACTGGAAGTGACAGGAAGCAAGGCCCCTGAAGTAGTGAGACGATCCAACTCCCGTTTTACCTGATCACGAGCAGTGGGTTTGAGCGTGATATGAGCTTCAAAGTCGTTTGCACGGCCTAACCCAGGAGAAAAAGGACGAAAATGTCGTCGACAAGGAATCCAGTTGAGCATAAGGAATAGCATCAGAGACAATATTGATCAGATTAGATTAGATTAGTTTTCGTTCCATAGATCCGTGTTGAGGAGATCCTCGTGCATGAGGAACATGTCAATTTTTTTTTTGTATGAATATATACAATACATCATTTGTTTCTATTAAAAAATTAGTCAATGGAGTAGAAGGAGTTGGCCACTAGTAAGTCTTTCAGGCTCCTTTTAAACTGATCTTTATTTGTAAGTAAATTTTTTATGTTTACTGGCAAATTATTGAAGATGAGTGTTCCTGAGTAGTGGACCCCTTTTTGAACTAAAGTAAGTGCTTTTAAGTCCTTGTGCAGATCATTTTTGTTCCTGGTATTGTATGTATGAACTGAGCTGTTTGTTGGAAAAAGAGATATATTATTTAGGACAAATTTCATTAAGGAGCAAATATACTGAGAGGCAGTAGTTAGTATACCCAGTTCTTTGAAGACGTTTCTACAGGACGTCCGTGAATTTACTCCACAAGTAATACGTATTACATGCTTTTGGACTCTGAAAACTTTTGTTTGACTTGAAGAGTTACCCCAAAATATTATACCATATGACATTATGGAATGAAAATAGGCAAAGTATGCAAGCTTTTTCATTTTTATGTCGCCTATGTCTGCTAACACTCGAATTGCAAATACAGATTTGTTAAGGCGTTTCTGAAGTTCTGTGGTGTGCTCCTCCCAACTGAATTTATTATCAAGTTGTAATCCCAGGAATTTAAGACTGTCAACCTCTTCTATCTGCTCTTCTTCGTATTTTATGCATATCCTGGGTGGAAACCTCTCACAGGTTCTGAATTGCATATAGTGAGTCTTTTCGAAGTTTAATGTCAGTGAGTTGGCTTTAAACCATTTATTAATATCCATGAAAATATCATTAGCAGATCTTTCTAGAACTACACTTGACATACTATTTATTGCAATACTTGTGTCATCTGCAAACAAAACGAACTCTGCTTCTGGCAGTGTAACTGATGAGAGATCATTAATGTACACAGAGTCATCTATGGAGAATCCAAAAACGCAAAAGGCATCGAAACCAAAAAGATTTTCTGCGTTGCTCTGGTCGACCACAAATATGGGAACAGTGCGAACGACGGATTTGTAAGCTAGCTCAGCATTAAACTGTCCCAAGAGAGAAATCTTCTGTTTATTGTACGTCCGTAATTGCCGAGTGACAGGTGACAGGACTGGAGAACCCAACTGAAGATACGTCTGAGAATTAATTATAGTGGCAGCAGAACCGGTATCCACTTGCATGAGAACATCTCGACCAAGGATTTGGACAGTGAGGAATAACTTCCCCGAAAGGGAAGAAGTGCAATTGACAGACAACAGAGAATCAGAATCAGCATAATGTTCATGAACATCATGTATGCGGTCGGATTTGCAAACGGAAGACACATGACCTTTCTTTTTGCAATTGTGACACACAGCCCAACGTTGGGGACAATCCTCGTGTGAATGTTTCGTTAAACACCGCGGACATGAAGGAAGTTGCCGAGGGTTTTGCTGCAGTTTCTTAGCAGGTTGTTTACAGCTAGGCCGAGGCTGCGCGTGGGAGCGCACTGCGGCCACGTCGGCCGGCGGGGACGCGCCGCACGCGTCGTCAACAGCGCACAGAGGTTGTATTTCCCTGACATCACCCCACGCCTCTATTTGCGCCCCAGCGGCGCGAGAAATTTCAAAAGACTGCGCAATGGAGAGAACATCTGGAGTCGGATTCGCCAACTGAAGGGCACGTTGCCGAACTTCTTTGTCGGGCGCCGACCGGATAATAGCATCCCGTACCATGGAATCGGCATAGGATTCTTTGTGAACGTCAGTAACAAATTGACACTTTCGACTGAGGCCGTGAAGTTCAGCAGCCCAAGCGCGATAGGATTGATGTGGCTGTTTTTGACAACGATAAAAGGCAACACGAGAGGCTACCACATACGTTTGCTTTTGAAAATAGACAGACAGAAGTGAGCACATTTCAGCAAAGGACAAAGATGCAGGATCCTTCAAAGGTGCCAATTGCGACAACAACCGATACATTTGAGGTGAAATCCAGGAAAGGAACAGAGACTTACATGGTTGTTCGTCCGTGACATGAAATGCCAAGAAGTGCTGTCGAAGACGTTTTTCATAATCAGACCAGTCTTCCGCCGTCTCGTCGTAAGGAGGAAAAGGAGGTACAGCCAACGACGCGAAACGCCCCGCATTTGACACCGCGACGAAATCACGAATCGCCGCTGTTAGAAGCGTTTGCTGTTTAAGGAGATTTTGCAATAGTTGCTCGACAGTAGCCATGGAACCCTGTGGGTCAACGGTGAAAAGGAAAAATCCCATCCTCGTCGGCAATTGTTATAACGTCAAGTTTAACAAATATATTTCAGAACGGCACAACACACATAAGTCACAGAGTAAGTTGACAAGCAAGACATGTGTACACGTTAGCATTCGAATGAGCCCTGAGTCCCAGTCTAGCGGCCGCTGCTCGGCTGGCCGCTTAGGTGGCACAGCTGCTGCATGGCTGGCAGACAGCGCCGCACGTAGAGGACGCGCGTAATTGCGCAGCGGCGCTTTGAATGATCGGCGAGTCACAACAGAAAGAAACCCGGTTGGTATACCATCTGGACCAGAGGACTTGCCTTTCTTAAGTGATTTGAGTTGTTTCGCAACACCCAAGATATCTACTTTTATGTCACTCATGCTAACAGCTGTTCTGGTTTAGAATTCTGGAATATTTACTTTGTCTTCTTTTGTGACGGAATTATGGAAAACTGTATTTAGTAACTCTGCTTTAGTGGCACAATCATCGGTAACATTTCCATCACTATCGCACAGTGACGGTATTGACTGTTTTTTGCCACTGGTGTACGTTACATACCACCAGAATCTCTTTGGGTTTTCTACCATATTTTGAGGCAATGTTTCATTGTAGAGACTATTAAAAGCATCTCACATTGATGTCCACACTGAATTTCAAGCTTCTGTGAAATTTAGCCAGTCATGGGGATTTTGTGTTCTTTTGAATTTGGCATGCTTTTTTCATTGCTTCTGCAACAGTGTTCTGACGTGTTTTGTGTACTATGGTGGATCAGTCCTGTCTCTTATTAACTTATGCGGTATGAATCTATCTATTGCTGTTGATACTGTGTCTTTGAATTTGAGCCGTATCTGGTCTACACTTACATAATTAGCTTGGAAGGAATGGAGACTCTCTCTTAGGAAGGCATCAAGCGAATTATTATCTGCTGTTTTAAATAGGTATATTTTGCATTTATTTATAGTGGTTTTGGTTGATATGGTTTTGAGCCTCGGTACAATGACCTTGTGTTCACTAATCCCTGTGTCCGGCGTGACGTTCTCTATTAGATCAGGATTATTTGTGGCTAAGAGGTCAAGTATGTTTTCACAACCATTTACAATTCGTGTGGGCTCATGAACTAATTGTTCAAAGGAATTCTCAGAGAAAGCATTTAATACAATTTCGGAAAATGTTTTCTGTCTACCACCGGCTTTGAACATGTATTTTCGCCAGCAAATTAAGGGTATATTGAAGTCTCCACTAATTATAACTGTATGAGTGGGGTACTTATTTGTAATGAGATTTAAGTTTTCTTTGAACAGTTCAGCTATTATATCATGATTGAGGCAACTAGGTAAGGATCCTGGTAATTTGTCACAAATTTTTTCATCTTTCCTTTATCAACACAGGGAGTGGATAGAAATACCCATTGTCCAATTTTGAAATCTGGATACTTAGTGTGTACATTGCCTAATTTCTCTTGCTGTTCAAATGCTCTGGTATTTGCTTTCTGTACCTTTTTCCACACATACTTAATGATTCGAGCAAATTCCCTAACAGTTTCTCTGTTCTTTCCTTCTTTGGGCTTAATAACATCAAATGATGATGGCATCTTCCTTCAATAAATAACTTCATAAGGCGACATGCCTGTTCCTTCATGTGTTTTCTTGTTGTATGCACTTACACAGTATGGAATGACGCTATCCCAATTGTTGTGTTGGTCTTTGATAAAATAACTAAGCGTTTTCCTGACAGCACGGTGGACCCTTTCTTTCGGGGTATTTGGATGGTGCATAATTTTCATGATTTCAGCAGGCGGCAATGTTGTTTCATTAGATCAGGCATGAAGTTACTGCCTTGTGCTTCTGGTACACCAAATTTTAAAATCCAATTATTGACCATAGCTTGTGCAATGATGTTTGCTTGTTGATCAGGAAGATTTACTACAGTTAGATATATTGAGAAATGATCTATATTCATTAGTACTTACCTACTCCCACCTGGTCTTATTAATTTGGTGATATATGTCCATTCCTGTGATTTGAAATTGGATGTGACACTTCCAGGATTCTTTGTAATGGTATGCATTGATGGCAATAGTATGCTCACTCTGCACATGGTATGCAATTGTGCACATATTGTGCCACATATGATTCCTTGTCTCTCACCAGAAACATTCAGCAACATGTCTTTCAGTAGATCTTTGACCACTGTGACCTGAAAGAATGTGATCATGGGCCTCTTGCATGACTTTGTGTTGGAGGTGTTTGGGAACACAATTCTTGGTCCGAGTCTAGTTGTTCGACACAAGACCCCATCCTGTAGGCAAAACTGCTGTTGTGTCACATAACTTTTGCAATCTGCATCTGAGGCCTGTGCCTGTTGCCATTCTTCTGCATCTTGACCTACTGGTTCTAATATCGCTACCTTTCTACTAAGACAATCTGCATTGGAATGTTTCTTCCCCGGTTTATGAATGACTTCAGAGTCCATTTTGGAGAGGCATAGGGACCAATGTGTCAAACAACTTGATGGGTCTTTAGCCCAAGTAACCACTTGTGAGCAGTGTGGTCCGTGATTATCTTGAATTTATTCGCATACAGATAGCACCTGAAATATTTTATACCATAGATGACACTCTGTAACTCCTTTTCCATTGTTGAGTAATTCTTTTCTGCCGTATTTAATTGTCTGGACACGGAGGCTACTGGATGTTCAGCACTGTTAATATTTTGCCCCAAAACTGCTCTGATAGCATGTCCAGATGCATTGCGGGACAGGATGAATTCTTTGCTGAAATGTATTTAGCTTAATACAAGACTTTGTGTTAATTTGTATTCTAGTGTTTCAAATGGTGTGTTGTATTATGTTGTTCAGTGAAATTTAGTAACCTTTTTCAATAATTGCGTGAGAGGTCGTGCTATTTCTACACGGTCTTTTACAAATTTTTGATAATAATTTGAGAGGCCTAGAACTTGCATATTTCTTTGATAGATTGTGGCATTGGAAAATATTTAACTGCAGTTATTAGCCATGGATCAGTTTTGATTCTGTGTTCACAGATAACATGGCCTAAATATTTTACTTCCTTTAATGTGAAGTGACACTTTTGCAATTTTAATGGTACTTTAGCACCCCCGAGACTTGGAAAACTTCTCATAATCGAATCAGATGCTCCTTGATGTCTTTTGAAAATATGATTACATCAATGAGGTATATCATGCACTGTCAAGGCTTTAATCAACATGATACCCCATCTAGCAATCTTTGGAATGTTGCGGGGCCATTCTTTAATCCGAAAGGCATCCTTAAGAATTGCCAATGACCTGAAGGGATGGAGAAAGCAAAGCAGTTTTACATCTGGTCTCTGGTGCAACTTCTGTTTGATGGTACCTGCTGCTCAAGTCAATTGTGGAGAAATATTCACTTTTGCTGAGATTGTTAGTGGTACACTATGTGATCAAAAGTATCTGGAAACCCCCAAAACATATGCTTTTCATATTAGGTACATTGTGCTGCCACCTACTGCCAGTTACTCCATATCAGTGACCTCAATAGTCATTAGGCATCGTGAGAGAGCAGAATGGGGCGCTATGCCTAACTCACGGTCTTCCAACGTAGTCAGGTGATTGGGTATCACTTGTGTCATATGTCTGTACATGAGATTTCCACACTCCTAAACATCCCTAGGTCCACTGTTTCTGATGTGATTGTAAAGTGGAAATGTGAAGCGACAAGCGTAGCATAAAAGCGTACAGGTCAACCTCGTCTGATTGACTGACAGAGACTACCAACAGTTGAAGAGGTTCGTAATGTGTAATTGATAGACATCTACCCAGACCATCATACAGGAATTCCAAACTGCATTAGGATCCACTGCAAGTACTAAGACAGTTAAGTGGCAGGTGAGAAAACTGGGATTTCATGGTCGAGTAGCTGCTCATAAGCCCCACATCATGCCGGTAAATGCCAAATGATGCCTCACTTGGTGTAAGAAAAGCAAACATTGGATGGTTTAACAGTGGAAAAATGTTGTGTGAAGTGACGAATCATGGTACACAATGTGGTGATCTGAAGGCAGGTTGTGGGTATGGCGAATGCCTGGTGAACATCATCTGCTAGCGAGTGTAGTGCCAACAGTAAAATTTGGAGGCAGTGGTGTTATGGTGTGGTCACGTTTTTCATGGAGGGGATTTGCACCTCTTGTTGTTTTGCATGGCACTATCACAGCACAGGCCTACATTGATGTTTTAAGCGCCTTCTAGTTTCCCACTGTTGGAGAGCAATTCGCAGATGGCGATTGAATCTTTCAACATGATCGAGCACCTGTTCATAATACACAGCCTGTGGCAGAGTGGTTACACGACAGTAACATCCTGGCCTACACAGAGTCTTGACCTGAATCCTATAGAACACCTTTGGGATGTTTTGGAATGCCGACTGCATGCCAGGCCTCACCAACGACATCGATACCTCTACTCAGTGCAGCACTCCATGAAGAATGGGCAACCATTCCCCAAGAAACCTTCCAGCACCTGATTGAACATATGCCTGCGAGAGTGGAAGCTGTCATCGAGGCTAAAGGTGGGCCAGCACCATATTGAATACCAGGATTAACGATGGAGGGTGGCACAAACTTGTAAGTCATTTTCAGCCAGGTGTCCGGATATTTTTGATTACATAGTGTATCTATGATATTTGTAATGGATACACATCAAAAATTGTTTTTTTTTTTATTTAGATGCCTGTAATCACAGTAGAATCTATAACATTCTGTACCGTCAATGTAATTCTTTGGCACAATTATGACATTTAGACTGTGTGGCGAATTTGAATACTCTATTATACCATCCTTTAATTACTGATCTATGAATTCATCAAGTAATGGTTGTAACTGGGAAGGAACACTGTGTGGTCTCCTATAATCTGGGGTATTATCTCTTTTTGGAATACTGTGCTGTGTGATGTTCGTTCTGGTAGCAGTCCCTGTGAACTAAACAGACCCTGAAACTCGTCCAACACTGCTTCTATCATATGCCATTCATTTCCTTTTAAGTGTGATACCTTCTGGAGTAATGCAGTTTTGTAGGCAGTTGGTTTTTTGCTATTGTCTACATCTGACAAGTCAAAATCATCTTTGTCCAAGGTACTTATGTTAGCTATTAACATTCCCTTTCGTAACTTCTTGTCTCCTGTCCTAAAATTATCTATATGCCCTGGTATCTTCTGTACTCCATCAATTGTTGTGGCACAAACTATACCCCTACACACAAAACAATGTGCTGTGTCTAATTCATCATTTACTTTTAACGGTTCCACTTTGCATAGTGTGTTTGTGGGTAAAGTAGCATTAATGTCCACCCAAAGTAGCTTTCCTGTACCAAATGGTATTTCATCCTGCTAATCTACCTTCAAGGACATTGCTCACAGTTTAGCTGATCCACCTTTGTGGGGAGAGGGATATTGTGGCAGAGTATCCTTGGCAGCTGTGTCACCTAATTGAAACAATATTCCACTAAGCTCCACTGTTTGCAGCCTGAGGTTGATTATGGCATGATGTTTATTCAGGAAATCTGACCCTAGGATAGCATCATATTCAGTTACCCTTGATATGACTTTCACAATATCCTTGAATCTTACACCCTCAATGTGAAAGGTCAGTGACATACAACCTACTGAACATGTCACCTCCACCTATACCACTTAACTTGTATCTTGGAGAGTCATATCTACTGACCTCAATGCACTGTTTACTTATGACTGACACGTGAGCCCCAGTGTCGACTAATAGTCTGTGTGTTCTACCATTAATAGTTCCTGGTAACCAGCACTCCACCTTTGCGTGTGCTCTAATAGCATAGAATTTTAATGGGAATGCCTGGTGGCAGTTCCGGGTTTCCCATTCCTATTTAATGGCCCCCTGTTTGTGTTTTTCGTGATGTATCCCTGCTGATCACATCTGGAACAGCAAACTCCTTTGGAAAATACATTTTTACTTTCCTTGCACCTCCTCATGGCACCTATTTCCTCTAATGCTGTAGCAATATTCACTGCATCAGTTAAATTCTGCCTACAAAACTGCATTGCACTAGAAGGTATCACACTCCCCTAATATGGCACAATGTTTTGGGTGGCAGTCCTCACAAAAAGGTATCTAAGGCTCTATTCTCCACTTCTTGTAGAATATACTTATTGGCTTCATCACTGGCTGACAATAGGTAAGTGGTACTATTAACTTTTCATATTCTATCCAATAAGTTTTCTGTTTTTTTTTTTTTTTTTTTTTTTGTGTCTTTGGGACTTGATGTTCAACTGCTTCCTATAAAAACATCAAGTGTGTCACTTTTTAAACCTTGTGAGAAAACCTTGTTCCAATTCTTAAAAGTTAATGCATTTTGTAACTCCTCATGATATAGTATGTATGCCTTAGCTTCCCCGATTAACAATAACTTTGTCAATTTCAGCATCTGTTCATCTGACCAGGAACCAAGGTTAGCAGCTGCTAGCAAATCAGAAAAAAATGCATCTATATCCTCGCTTGGCTTGCGAGAGAAGGGAGTCACAAGGGTGGCTGCTGATGACTCTAGTGCGGGAGGGGTTGTACTATATGTCAACCATACTCGGATAATCGATTCAACAGTTCATTATTGTCAGATCTCAACTGGGCTACCTGATTAAGTAGGCTCTGAATAGCCTTGTGAGTGGAAACTCATTGTTTCTTACTATCCATCATTGTAATGCTTTCCTTTTTAACAAATGGTTATTCCCACAAATATACCTCCTATGACCACAAGAGCATAGACTGCTATATAGCAAGTAACATTAGAAATTTGATTACAGTTTCAGTCAAAATAACAAGAACATCTAACACCAACCAAAAAGAAATTCTCTAGCATCAAATTTCTTTGAAAGGATGATAGCATTTCATCATTTGTGTTTTACACCATGAAATCGTTACTTGAAAGGAAAAACATTTGGAACGAATTTGCACTCACCAATGTACAGAAATACTGTCCATTGGCTGCAGGTTGTCATCTGCTGCCTGTGGGTTGTTCGCAGCTCATTGCAGGTGATGGAATCATGAATTTCTTATACCACAAATTCCCTACCATGTATACCTCAAAATAGGGTCAAGGTTATCTGGCACCAAATGTAGCACGTCAGGGTTTAGTGACACTAGATATTGACTGTCAGTGACAGAGGGAAGAAGAAGTCATTATTTTGTCAGGTGTGGTGGGAGGGAAAGCGACACTTTGAGGGAGGTGGAGTGGGCTCTCCCCTTGGCTCAGTGAGTGAGGTGTGAGTGAAACATTGGTGGCTCCACTGACATGTTAACATTCATTTATTGAGACATATGATCCTTTAAACAAACAGAGTAATACAATGTGTTTAAACTTGCTCAATTCCTCATGGCTGCGGAGTGGTGGAGACATAGCATGCAGATTCCAATGACCGCTAATGCGGCAACGGCTCATGTTGCAGTGGTGCGCTGGCAGCATATTCTTCCATTCAGTACCTTACCAAGACGCACTGTGGTGGCAGTGCAGTCTTCTCCTTGTGAATTCAATCGTTGCATTATTAAAAAGCGTCTACGGCGAGGCGTGGAGTACTCTGTCCCAGAATTGAACCAGCGGCCCTCAGGTTTGTCGCCTTCTGGCGGAGTTCATCAACCTCTAGGTTTACAGGTGATCCATTTGGTGAGGCCGCAATCCCTTCATCCTCACAAGTCACGTGGGTCAGTATCACACACTCTTCTTTCTGGTAACATCTGGGATGGCATCTTCTGCGTTGACCCATTGGTGTGGCACCAACATCTTTTGTCGAGCAGTGTAGCAGCTAAGTCGTTGTAGCAACTGACTAACCATTGGTCTGTCCATCCAGGCAACATTTCTTTGTGTCTTCTTCCTCTCCTTGAAGGACCTACTCAAACGACCCCCTCATGCCCATTTGTCAGGGGTATTTATTTGGTGTTTTTGCCAATGTCGCAAAGTTTCTAGGGGAGTGACCGACTCTTTGGTCATTGATCTATGCTTCTCCTGTCGGGCCGGCTTTCCATTGTTTTACCTCTGTGCTGGCATTGTCAGGCATTGCCCTGTTATCTCCTCCGCATCGCCAGATACATCACGCATGCGAGTTCAATATGCTGACAGTTTCTGGAGCATTGACTAATGATATGCAAACTGCACTAGTCGTTGTTCTCCTAGGAAGCATTGCCCATCTGCTCGGTTGTTGATCTGTTGAAGTGCTGACAGTTTCTGTGCAAACTCCGCTGGTCATTGGCCTTCTCATGTTAGGGGCCTTCTCATGTTAGGCAGAAATGTGACTAATGTTGACACACATACCAGCTTTCCTTGTTCAATTGTTGCTGCTTCCGAATATTGTGGCTTAACATGTCGAAGTCTCACTTAACCTATAATAAGTCCGTGTATATTTTTTTTGCTTTGAACAACCATAAATAACACATAATTATTATACACCCTACAGCTGAAATGCTTTTCCTGCCACTGCTGATGATTTTTTATTCAAGATGTAAGCAGGAGCTTGGATCAAACCCGAGGCTCAGGACAGTTCAGTTACTAGTCAAAAACATTACCTCTAAGCCACAGTGATCCATACCTCTAGACCAAAGTGTCAACAATAAAACATAATTAAAAATTAACAGCATTACTAATCTTGTAATTATTAGTTTTTTAATCATACCTTAAACCAATGAATATTGACTAGTTCATTAGCAAAATAAGTTCTACACAATTAGGCATGAAAAATTTGAAATGTTACAAGTAAGTAAGTCACAGATTTTTTTCAATGGTCTGAATTACCTCCAAGGTGTATGGTTTCCAACATCAACCAAGCTGTAAAATTTTATGCGTAGTTAGATTGGTTTATATACAAAATGCTTCCTTACAAAGTAGATGAAACAGGCCACGTGAATTGTACCTCTAAATTAACTCAGTTTTACCAAATAAAGAGCTGTTTTACAGAGGAGAAGGGAGTGAGAGTACAAGGCAGTGTAAAAAGTGTTATATTGCTCTGCACTTAGAAGACTATTTATAGGTCTACCATACCCAGTGATTATACTGGCTGATACGTAAATCAGTCATGCTAGATGATATATATTAAATCTGATTTCAAGGCAACCTGTAGGATTTTCAAATATGATGTCTTTGTGTTAATGACATTTCAGATAGTGCACTGGCTTCTTTGTCTCTGAGTTTCTTGTGTTTTTATTGGTTCTTTAGATCAAACATTCTACAGAAAATACATCTTGATATCAGACAAGTCAGATGGGGCAGTATACAAAAAAATATAGTTTAGTTTTCATTGTCATGTGCTTCTGCAGAGAAGTGAATTGTATTTGTGTATTTTTACTATGTTGGCCAGTATATACTCACTTATTTCAAGTTTTTGTGTAAATTTTAGTGCATTTGCATTGGCTTTGGACTATAATAAAAATCAGAATTGGCACAGCAGCAGTACTATTTTGGAGGTACATGATTTTCCAGGTATTTTGTAGCCAAAGTTTGGAAATAAGTAATTTTGTTGAGTGGAAGTGGAATCTTGTACTAATTTTGAATGTAAATGAACAAGCTTTATTAGTAGAATTATATACATTTTTTGTTTTCTAGAAAAATCATTCAAAATGTAAAGTTTTAATTATTATGTAAGAAGATTTCTTTGGGGGCAAGTCCTTGTTTTGTGTATTTTATTATTTGCATAATGTATTCCACCTGGTCTCCATGCCATTCCAAAAGAGTTGAAGATGTGCCTGGACTCTTGATGGGCAGTGTAGTCAAAGGCAGTCTTCCTTGCCACCCATGCTGTCAAAGAATACCAATGATCAGAAGTTTATATCAGAAATGTATAAATGTGTGTATTGAAAGAAATGCTTGTTATTCTTTGTCTAGAAGGTCTCCTGTAACAAGATACTTATCATCTAATATGTATTCTAGTTAAAGTTGCACTAAAAGTCTTAAAAGGCCAGAATTGCCAAGTCTTGGTTTTTAGTAAAACTTAAGTTATTCTACAGATGAGAATAACATTTAACAAGTCGGGTGTTTGCAGACTACTCCTAGCTGAAGATCACAATGAGGTAACTTAAAATATAAATGAACCCTCACATTATATTGTATCCCGTAGCTGCTTGGGTAACTGTTATATTCTTTGTGGTACAGATGAAAAGTGATTAAAAATGGATAGGGGCTGCATCCATTGTGCATGGATGCAGTGGGAATTGGTTATGATCTGACAACAGCTAGAAGCTGTGTTGGCCATGGTCAACTGGCTTCAGATAGGTGCCCTTGCTGTGGTGATGCTGGGACATCTGAGATGAATGTTATGGTATCTCTGCCATCTATAGCATTGCCCTAATGTTACAATGCCTTTTGATTCACTTGCCTGAGCCGAAGGTGAATGGCGAACAGTGGCTGCATTTTCAATTTCTGGGCAATAGATGAAAGTGGGCACTGGTCACATGGCTGCCCCCTTATTTCTTAAAAGCTATTTAAGGTATTATCCACTTCTGAGAGCACATCTGAGCCAGTGTAGGACAGCTTATCCATTGGAATTGGGGCGAATCTTTCTGAAAGATCAAGACAAATGCAGAGAGTGGGATTGCTTGCCTTGGGAGCACCAGTATTAGGGGGATGATGGAGTGCCATAGGGAAATAGCAGGCAGGTCAGGAAGGAAGGCCAATACCCATTCTGTTTGCTTGAGTTAACCCAGGGACTAAGACAATTTTGTGACAACATCCACTGTTGGTTGGACAAGATACGCTCTTTTGTTAATTTTTTAGTTGTCTTCACTTCTTCACTTGTTTTGATGATGTACAGACGGACATCTTGCTAGTGCTGGCAAATGTAAGCATATTTGTATGAGTTAAGCATATAATATATTAATTGAATATTGTTGTGCACTTTTAATTTGTAAGAGGTGATCCCGATTTCATGTCCGCCTTCCTTGAATTAACCTACATTAAGTAATTTACAGTTCAACAATCGCAGTGGCTGATGCAGCCAACGACGCCATTACGTGGCGATATTAACTTATGAAAAATTAGCGGAAGCGGAAAACTCGCACGCTATTAACATAATATTAATTTTTCTCCACAGCCACCCGACGTTGCAGAAAATACTTAGCTTTAAGATTCTTATTTTCAGTACCATAGCCGAGAGCCAGAGCCAGGACTCCGACTACAATACAATGGTTAACAGAGGTAAGAAAAATACTCTCGCGCATGTGTGGGCAGCAATTTTAATTAATAACTAAAGATTTCTTGCTTTAAAGTGAACTGACTAGCCGAGGAAATTAATATGAAAAGTTTATTACATTGTTCAACTTAAATATCATTTTTATTAAGGCCCACCACGTAAGTCGGCAACAATCAAAAAATAATAATAATAATAACAATAATAATATATTAAATTACAACGGCCGACGGATGCGAGATAAGGAACCAGAAAAAGAAATGTCGGGTACGGCCTTTCTGCCCTACATTCCCAGAGTGACGGACAGAATCGGCCA
Source organism: Schistocerca americana (assembly GCF_021461395.2). NCBI lineage: Eukaryota > Metazoa > Arthropoda > Insecta > Orthoptera > Acrididae > Schistocerca > Schistocerca americana. The sequence continues at coordinate 877,836,729 of NC_060119.1, forward strand.
TATATTGTGCAAACATGGCGTAAAGACGATTTTCAAACCGACAAGGAAGATCAAAGAGTGTCTTAGATCGGCGAAGGAGAAAAGAGACTCACTTGCAATGTCGGGAATATACCGTATACCATGCACATGCGGAAAAATTTGTCGGAATGACTGGACGATCCATTAACACCAGGATCAAAGAGCATAAATGACATTGCAGATTGGGGCAGGTGGAGAAATCGCCCGTGGCAGAGCACGCACTGAATGAGACTGACCACATAATAAAATTCGCCAACACGGAAGATCTGGCTGTAGAGAAGCACTATCACACGCGCTTGTTCAGAGAAGCTGTGGAAATACAAAAACACGTGAATAGTTTGAACAAGAAAGAGGAAAGCCTTAAGGTAAACGGATCCTGGCTTCCCGTACTCCAGCGAACCGCACCGGAAATGACCGCGGAGAAGCCCTCGGACGTTGGCGCGCCAGGTACATATAGTCTGCGCCCGCGAGCTCGACTCCAGTTCACCACCGGCAATGGAGGGTGAAGCTTTGACAATGCCAGTCACTCGTGCTGGCGAAACGTCAGAAAAATCATTAGATGAACGTCGGCTGAAGAACCCGAGACAAAAGCCAGTAGGCAGTTTGTAAAGCTCTCTTAAATTCTGATTCTCATATGGGATCCCCCGTCTCTTCTGAATCAACCCCTGTTTCTTCTTCTATCACATCAGACAAAATCTTTCCCCTCATAGAGGCCTTCAATGTACTCTTCCCACCTATCTGCTCTCTCCTCTGCATTTAACAGTGGAGTTCTTGTTGCACTCTTAATGTTACCACCCTTGCTTTTAATTGCACCAAAGGTTGTTTTGACTTTCCTATATTCTGAGTCAGTCCTTCCGACAACCATTTATTTTTTGATTTCTTCACATATTTCATGCAGCCATGCCATCTTAGCTTCTCTGCACCTCCTATTTATTTCATTCCTCAGTGACTTGTATTTCTGTATTCGTTAATTTCCCTGCACATTTTTCTACTTCCTTCTTTTGTTGATCAACTGAAATAGTTGTTCTGTTACCCATGGTTTCTTCATAGTTACCTTCTTTGTACCTGTGTTTTTCTTTCCAATTTCTGTGATTGCCCTTTTTAGTTATGCCATTCCTCTTTAACTGTGATGCCTACTGAGCTATTCCTTATTGCTGTATCTATAGCCTTCAACAGCTTTAAACATATCTCGTCATTCCTTGGAACTTCTGCATCTCAGTTCTTTGTGTATTGATTTTTCTGACTGATCTCTTAAACTTCAGCCTACTCTTCATCATTACTACATTGTGATCTGAGTCTATATCTGCTCCTGGGTATGTCTTACAATCCAGTATCTGATTTTGGAATCTCTGTCTGACTTTGATGTAATCTAGCTGAAATTTTCCTGTATCACCTAACCCTTTCCAAGTACACCTCCTTCTCTTGTGATTCTTGAACGGAGTATTCACCATTACTACTAGCGGAAATTTATTACAGACCTCCTCTCTCATTCCTTGTCCCAAGCTCATATTCTCGTGTAACCATGTCTTCTGTTCCTTCCCCTAAAACTGCTTTCCAGCCTCCATCACTATTAGATTTTCATCTCCCTTTATGTACTGTATTATCCTTTCAATATCTTCATATACTTTCTCTATCTCTTCATCTTTAGCTTGCGATGTCACCATGTATACCTGAACTATCATTGTCGGTGTTGGTATGCTGTCAGTACTGATAACGGCAATCTTATCAGTGAACTGTTCGCAGTAAGACACTCTCTACCCTACCTTGCTATTCATAATGATTCCTAGATAAGATAAGATAAGATACTTTATTGTCACATAACATGTTTTTATACAATGATTCGATTGAGAACATTGGTGACTCGTCAGTCTTTAACTTAAGTTGTTGCAGTATTTTATGTACTACAGGAAATATGTAAAACATACATTGCTTATTATAATAAAAATACAACATTATATTTTAAATCTTTTTGTAACTCATCGAATCATTACCATAGCCTTCACACATCTATATGAAGTATGGATGTACTGAATGGAATACAAACTGCCATTCAAACTATAATTCTATATATAAACATGAATATACACTGAACGTGTATACTTTGTATCTATATGGCTTCGAAAGTACACCATTTGTACTTGTATCCTTACTCCCTATTCCTATTTATAAATTCTTCTAAACTATAACATTTGCTTTTTATTCATTTAGAAATTCTTCTAGACTATAACAACATTTGCTTTTTAGGTATGTGCCAATGGTCTCCAATGTGGATTCCCCAAATATTGACCTTATCTTATTTCTGATCTTCAGAGCCATGTAATATGGAGTATTTTCATATACTGTGAGTCAGGGATAAGGTAACATGTATTTCAATTTATGTCTAGTTTCATAGGCATGTGTGAATGTATTTCCTTCAAACAGATGCAAGTTTTTCTGTTCAGAGAGAAGTATTTCATATATGGAGACAGGAGCAATTGTAATGAAGTCCAATCTTTTGAATACACCATTTTCTGGTCAGAAATCCTTGTCTTCTTGCCATTTCACTTCACTGGCCCCTACTATATCTAGACTGAGCCTTTGCATTTCTCTTTTCAGATTCTCTAGCTTCCCTACAATGTTCAAGTTTCTGACATTCCATGTCCCAACTCATAGAACATTATCTTTTCGTTGGTCATTCAATCTTTTTCTGATGGTCACCCCGCCCTTGGCAGCCACCTCGTGGATATCCAAATGGGGCACTATTCCAGAATCTTTCGCCAATAGAGAGATCATAATGATATTTTTTTCAATTACAGGCGACATGCCCTGTGGATACACATTATGTGTCTGTAATGCAGTGGTTTCCATTGCCTTCTGAATCCTCATGCCATTGATTATTACTGATTCTTCCACCTTTAGGGGCAGTTTTCCACCCCAAGGACAAGAGAGTGTCTTGAACCTTTGTCTGCTCCTAAGCACTCTTTGACAAGGCTGTTGGCAGTCTGAGGGTGACTTCTTATGCTGGAAGTCTTCGGCCACAAGTGCTGATTATTTATCTAAATTTAAGCAGCGACAGGTTTTGAACCAGGAACCAAAGCCATTTTGATTATTAATCAAAGATGTTATACCCCTTTTTTTATCTCATTTTGTTCACCATTGTTCATTCTGTTTGTTCGATGCGGATGACCCACACTGCTTATTCAAATTCATCATTGATCCATTAACTCAGTTTTTTATTATAGAGGGCAGCTAACCCTCTGACTGAACACACTGAGCTACCGTGTCGGCTGCCTTTACTGTAGGCACTATGCTATTTATGGAAATGCAAAGCTTTCCCTAATGCTGAGATAGCATGGTGGATGCTGTTGACAGCGTATTACGTCCATTGGATGCTGCAGGACTCTGATGGTGTTTCCAGTTCAGTTTTTTTGCCTTGAAATGTCATGTACAAGTACAGTATCAACTACAATTCTCATAGAAAATATCATACTTTTCCAGTATACATATTTGCTGCATTTCTTATGGCTACAGTTTGACTTAAAATATGTATAAATGTGTTTCATTCTAAAATGCTGTTTCTACATGCCTGGTACATATAAGCTTGTACGTTTGACGGCTCTTTGATGTTTGATGTTGGTTATGTTACTGTCAGTAAACAGCCACCACCCATTCAATACATAATTTATTTATGTGGTGAATTTTACAAGCATAGTGTCTTAACATATTATTTATATACACTGAAGTGCCAAAGAAAGTAGTATAGGCATGCGTATTCAAATACACAGATATGTAAACAGGCAGAATAAGGCACTGTAGGCGGCAACAGCTATATAAGACAAGTGTCTGTCGCAGTTGTTTCATTTGTTACTGTTGCTGTAATGGCAGGTTATCAAGATTTAAGTGAGTTTGAATGTGGTGTTATAGTCGGCGCATGAGCATGGGACACAGCATCTCCGGGACAGTGATGAAGTGGGGATTTTCCCGTATGACCATTTCACAAGTCTGTTGTAAATTTCAGAAATCTGGTAAAACATCAAATCTCTGACATCGCTGCAGCCAGAAAAAGATACAGCAAGAATGGGACCAACAATGACTGAAGAGAATCCTTCAACTTGAAGAATTGCAACCCTTCTGCAAATTGCTGCAGATTTTAGGGTTGGGCCATCAATAAGTGTCAGCATGCGAACCATTCAATGAAACATCATTGATATGGGCTTTTGGAGCTGAAGGCTCAGTCGTGTACCCTTGATGATTGCACGACACAAAGCTTTACACTTCGCCTGGGTCCATCAAGACTGACATTGGACTGTTGATGACTGGAAACCAGTTGCCTGGTTGGATGAGTCTCATTTCAGATTGTATCAAGCAAATAGACATATATGGTTATGGAGACAACCTTATGAATCCATGGACCCTGCATGTCAGCAGGGGACTTTTCAAATTGGTGGAGGCTCTGTAATGGTGTGGGGCATGTGCAGTCGGAGTGATATGGGACCCCTGATACATCTAGATATAACTCTGACAGGTGACAGTACATAAGCATCCTGTCTGATCACCTGCATTCACTCATGTCTATTGCACATTCTGACAGACTTGGGCAATTCCATCAGGATGATGCAACACCCCATACATCCAGAATTTCTACAGAGTGGCTCCAGGAACACTCTTTGAGTTTAAACTCTTTTGCTGGCCACCAAACTCTCCAGACATAACATTATTGAGCAGATCTGTGAGGCCTTGCAACATGCTGTTCAGAAGTGATCTCCACCCTCTAGGACTCTTAGAATTTATGGAAAGCCTTGCAGGATCCAAGGTGTCAGTTACCTCCTGCACTATTTCAGACATTACTCGACTCCATACCACATCGTGTTGCGGCACTTCTGCATGCTTGTGTTGGCCCTACACGATATTAGGCAGTTTAGTTTCGACTTTAACTTAGGGGGATAAGTCAAGGTGGCAATGTCTAGGAGATCTCTCCCTCCCATTGTTTCTTTAAATAATGATGCTTGTGGAGAGACTTGAACTTAGAAGTAGGAGAAGCAGTGACCACACACCTCTGAATAAATAGTAGCCAGGAAGACATGTTATGAATCACATCACCTGTGATACACTTTCGGCCAGAGCTCTCCTTACACACCTACCCTCACTGAGAGCTACAGTTTGAGTGTTTGATCTCCATTGTACTTTAAATAATAAATACATTATTAAACATCTGGTGATTCATGGTTACAAAAAACCATCTAGGTGCTGGATGCTTTTACATATTCTAATTACACTGATATGATAAAAGTCATGGGACACTTCCTTTTATCATATCAGAACTCATTTTGCCTGATGTAGTGAGCAACACAGCTTGCTATGGACTCAATAAGTCATTGGAAGCCCCCTGCAGAAACATTCAACCATGCTGCCTCCATAGCCACACATACCTGCAAGGCTGGTGCAGGATTTTTTTTTGAATTAACTGATCTCTCAATTATTTCCCATAAATGTTTGATGGAATTCATGTTGGATGATTTGGGTGGCCAGATCATTTACTCAAATTGTCCAGAATGTTCTTCAGACCAACAATCAAATGGGCTTCGGTGACATGGTGCATTGTCATCCATAAAAATTCCATCGTTGTTTGGGAACATGAAGTCCATGAATGGTTGTTAATGGTCTCCAAGTAGCCAAAAATAACCATTACCAGTCAGTGATTGGTTCTGTTCCATGTAAACACATCCCACAGCATTATGGAGCCACCAACAGCTTGCACAGTGCCTTTTTGACAACCTGGGTCCGTGACTTTGTGAGATTTGGACCACACTCGATCCCTACCATGTTGTGGGAGAATGGGGCTGATGCGGTCAGAATCACAAGAAGATCTGTGTCCTCCTCAATAACAAGTAAACAGTAAGAGTGCTGAGCATTGTCAACAACAGCAACTATAATTAGAGTATCAGTGTCCTCAACAGCTTGCCGGGTACTGAAGTGCTCACCCTCGGTTGTGCATGAAACGAGGACTGGTGCCCCCCCCCCCCCCCCCCCCTCTCGACAGAAACACATCATTTCTGATGATTACTGACGTTTCATTAAATGTGACAGTTCTTTTGGTGGCTCTGCACAGCTGCTCAACTTATTTCATGATTCTGTCACTTGTCACATCACAACAAGGTATCCATCAAACACAATCGTGATCTTTCTGCCTTACCAATGTTTCATGTAATCTACAGGTTTGTAATATGCAAGAAATTAGTTCTTTTGCTTCTCTTGACACTCTATGTGACATATATCCTCCATCTGCAGTGAACTCTGCCTTTTCTAAGTAAACTGAGTCTTTAAAGGTATCATACAACTTGTAAAACACAGCTTTTTGTGTTTCTGCATACCTCTGTCTTCAAACATAGATAGAGGATATAGGACCAGCTAGTACTCAAAATGGTGGTGAAGCTCTTAATTGGATCAAAATGCAGTGAACTTTGTTTCACTGTTGATAGGAATGACCTTATCAGGCACTGTGTTTTATAAGTCGCACATACTGGAATTGATGACCTCGCTGTTTGGTCCCCTCCCCCAAATCAAACAAACTATCAGATGTCATACACTTTACAGGCAGAACTCAATTTCCTCTTTGAAATTTCACGCTGTCAAAGTTGCTACCAATAATCTTTCAAATGTTTAAATTGCCTAACTTCGTGACAGTTAATTTTTTCATCACCTACTATCCAACTGTTAATTATCACCCTCTACAGGAAAATTTATTCAAACAAATTTTTGCTACTGGTTCTCAATTGATGTGGAATTTAGTGCTCTACATTTTTGGTAACCTCTTCTATTTTGATTAAATGCATATTTTCAGAATAAGTTAATTTGAGAGAAAAGGGTCCATTCAGAAATCGCGGTAAACTCAGATTATTCATATCAGAGGCCTGTTTGCATGATCGTAATAGCTTCCAGAATTCAAGTAATTTTTGGAAGACAACCCTTTTTGGAGCTAATTTTACTAGCCTGTTATGCTATAAATCACTGCTTCGTCCACGAGGTTGTGCAGTTCCCACTGCATTTCCAGAAGCACATTGCAATTTTGAAGCCTTGAAATAAAGTTTTTAACATGGTGATAAAAATAAACATCATATGGCTGGCACAGAGGTGTGCAGTTTGGTGGTATTGCTACTACCATGCAAGTCGGTTGACCCTCGTCATGTATAAACACAGTAAGGTATTAGGTCTACAGCTTTGCTTCCGCTGTTTTGCAATAGAAGGCAGTAGCAGCAAGTGGGGTTCGGGTGGTTGGTCATAGGTGTAATACAATAAGCTTAGGCATCTGTAAACATAATGCCATAAAAATATTAGTCGATTTGTGATTGCATCATAAGGTTATTCTCGATTAAGTACGTCAACTTACGTACCCGTTTCTTGCCATTTGTGGGAAGTTTTAATTTTCTGCTTAAACATGAAGAAATCTGCAGATGGGGCTCTTAAAATGCTGGGTAAGATCAATGGTGAGGTAACTATTAGTGGAAGAACATGCAGAGAATGTTTTCAATGCCTTAAGAATGATGATTTTGATGTCGAAGACCGGCATGGCGGTGGAAGACAGAACGTTTTCGTAGCAACTGAAACAGACGAAGACTGTCACAGGACATCATTATTGAAAGCAGTTGATGCCTTTGAGCCCAGCACTGAAACACAAATAGCCACAATACAGTGATAGACCCGTAAAGGTAATTTTACAGCAGGTCAGTGCTCGACGCCATCTCGCAAAACCCATCAAAATATACATGGAAACATTGAAATGAGAAGTCCTATCACTCTCACTATATTCTCCACACGTTTCTCTCTCTGACTACCACCTTTTTCAATCAGTGGCATACAGTCTGGCTGACCAGCACATCCGATCATATGAACAAGTGCAAAATTGGATCGATTCATGGATCCCCACAAAAGACGCCCAGCTCTTCCGCCACAGGTTTTGTATGCTATCCGAAAGATGGGAGAATGTAGTTGCCAGCAATGGGCAGTACTATGAATCATAATTTTTTTGTATGTTTTCACATTAAAGCCCCAAACTTCGAGAAAAAATGGCAGAAGCGAAGTTGTAGACCTAGTACATAAGGGTATTTTTTTGTCTGGCCCAGAAAAACAATATCAGGCAGAATTTTTATCAGCAATGTATGGTTTTAAAATGTTCTCAACATATGTTTTGCAAATTGTATTTGTGAGTTTCTTGGTTTTGGAGCAAGTGACATAAGCATTTTTAACAAGGTGGCTAATGATTGACCTCTTTTATAAACCAAGGTTCAATTTATCATTAGTTTCTTGAAAGTGCAGGAAAACTTTAGGCAACAATTTTTGAGATGCTATGATGGAATATTGGGCAATGTATGAATGTGTAATTGTATTTATGCTGTCAACTGCAACAAGGGTTCATTTTTCTCCCTTGTGCCATAACATGTGTCGAATGTTCATCAGATACTTGCATCCTGTTTGGCTGATGTTGATCACATAATCACAATTAAAACTTATAATAAGTAACACCATTTTTGTGCTAAAAAGTGCTGCCAATTCCTGTATATCTTCAATATTTTCTATCTCCTTTCTGAGCTGTATTCTGATATGTGCCGTTGATGAATTTTATACTTTGATTTGAAATTCCTTGCCTGTGACCAGGGACGATTTAAGGCCCAAGTGACACAAGAGGCCACTTGGACCATCGAGCTGAGAGAGCACAAGAGATGCTGAAATGCTGGGTCAAAATTAAGTGGTAGCAAAAACTGACGCTAATGAAAGCATAAGATAAAATCAGTAGAAGCAAACACATTCCACTAAACATGGGTCGCCAAGCGAACCATTTGCGAGGTAATTGTAAATGTAGGATACAAGCCGCAACTGACTTCACTGTGAAATATTGCCCTAGTTAGCACAAATGTATTTGAAATGTGAACTTTTCAATTAAGTACCATCTAACTGGCTCAAATTACACCCAAGAACTACAGTGGTGCTTCGGCATGTCACATGTCACAATTTAAAATAGGCCTACACTTGCTCCTGTTAAAGGTGGTGTTCCATGTCTCGTCCTCGTGTGCGGATGGAATACTGCTCTTGTCTCTGCAGTGAGTTAAGAATTTTTACAAATGCCTCTGGATATTCTCGACAAGACTGTACAAATTGCTGCTGCCCCTGTTCTTCACTTCAATTATGGTATGACTGCAGACATAAAATCCAAACAATTGAGATCAGGTGACACTGGAGGCCAAGTATAGACTTTGTTTGACCTATCCATCTTAGACCATACTGTCGCATTACATGTCATTTTATGTAAGCAGCAATATACGCCTGTGCCTCCATCATGCAGGTACACCTTTCCATAACTCTACACGAGTTAAGGTAGGCCATGTGGCAAATTTGGACCCAGTTAGATGGGAGAGTTAATTGAAAAGCTAAGAGCTGAAATTTATTTATACTAACTAGGGCAATATGTTACACTAAATTTAGTGATTGCTAGTAACCATACATAGCAGTCAAACTCTTTTGTTTCATCTACATCTCTATCATATGACTAACTGATCCCCCTACCTTATTCAGTAGGCCTCTGCTTTGGCCCTAATTTCTCGAATTCTCTCATTGTGGTCATTACACAAGATGTATGTGGAGGAAGTAGTGTTGCCTTACTCATTCCAGATAGTGCTCCCTTGAAATTTCAATAGTAAACCTCTCTTTGATGCACAATGTCTCCCTTGTTAACATATGCCAGTGGAGTTCAATGAGTATCTTGGTAAGACCCTCACACCAACTAAATGATCCTGTGATGAAACGCACCACTCTTCATTGGATCTTCTCTGTCTCTTCTATCATCCCTGCTAGGTTACGATCCCATATTCATGAACAATACTCAAGAATCAGTCAAACAAGTGCTTTTGTGGATGAGTTACATTTCGTTAAGATTCTTCTTATGAATCTGTCTGGCATCTGCTTTTTCTACTATTTGTTTTATGTGGTCATTCCACTTTAGGTTGCTCTGGATAGTTACTCCTGAATATTTTATGGTAGATACTGATTTCATCAGTTTCTCGTCAACAGTGTAGTTATACAGTAACGGCTTTCTGTTTCTGTGTATGCACATTATGTTACATTTATTTACATTCAGGGTCAACTCTCAGGCCTGCACCATTCATCTCTCCTCTGCAGGTCATTCTACAAATCGATACTGTCTTCTAGCATTGCTACTTTGTTGTAGAGAACTGTATCATCTGCAAACAGTCTTAAAGAGCATCCAACAATTTCTACTAGATCATTTATATACATTGTTAGCAATAACGGTTGTATCACACTTGCTTGAGGTACTGCTGAAATTACCTGTACACCTGTTCATTTT